>NC_135232.1:801987940-803277107 GCF_051348905.1 Ranitomeya variabilis | reverse complement strand
TCTAAATTATTGATAAAGATGTTGGACAATACAGGGCCCAGGACAGAGGTTAATACGTGAGGAGCGGATAGAAATTGTGTTGATGTCTGGTGAATGCAGTACCTGGGTCATTGCAGCAGATTTCAATGCAAGACAGCCTATGCAAGAAAACTGTCATCATTCCCATGTTATTTAGGTGTATCCATATAAATGGCCCACCCAAAAAACTTTGCCTCATCACTGAACATAATGTTCTGTGTAAACTGAGGGTCCTGTTCCAATTTTTATTTTGCCCATTCTGCAAATTCAGCTCGCCGATCTGGCATCAGTCGAACATTCCTTTGGCGGACATTAGCTACTCACAAATGGCACCCTTACAAAATCCAGCTGCTGCAGCATCTCAATGAGGATGACCCAGATCGGCTCGCTAAATTTGCAGAATGGGCAAAACAAAAATTGGAACAGGACCATCAGTTTACACAGAACATTATGTTCAGTGATGAGGCAAACTTTTTTAGGTGGGCCATTTATATGGATACACCTAAATAACATGGGAATGGTGACAGTTTTCTTGCGTAGGGTGTCTAACATTGAAATATGCTGCAATGACCCGGGTACTGCATTCACCAGACATCAACACAATTTCTATCCACTCCTCACGTGTTAACCTCTGCGACATGTCAATGGCTGTACACAAAGATAAACTTGTAAATAACTTATGAAAGAATAAAGTTACATTAAAACCAAGCACACCATTGCTTTTCTTGTGAAATTCTCAATAAGTTTGATGTGTCACATGACCCTCTTCCTATTGGAAAAAATAAAGTTGGATCCAAAATGGCCGACTTCAAAATGGCCACCATGGTCACCACCCATCTTGAAAAGTTTTCCCCCTCCCATATACTAATATGTCACAAACAGGAAGTTGATATCACCAACCATTCCCATTTTATTTAGGTGTATCCATATACATGGCCCACCCTGTACCGTGTTTTCTCTTTTTAAATCATAATGACAACCCAAAACATCCAAATGACCTTGATCAAAAGTTCATATACTCTAGTGATTTTGGCCTGATAACATGCACTGAAGTTGACACAAATGGGTTTGAATGGCTAATAAAGGTAACATCCTTACCTGTGACTTATTTGCTTGTAATCAGTGTGTGTGCTTAAAAGCTGAGTGTGTTTCTGGGATTCAAACAGACTCTTGCATCTTTCATCCAGCCACTGTTGTTTCTGGATCGTGAGTCATGGGGAAAGCAAAAGAATTGTCAACGGATCTATGGGAAAAGGTAGTTGAACTGTATAAAACAGGAAAGGGATACAAAAAAGATATCCAAGGAATTAATAAAACAAATGGAAAATCAGGGGCTGTGTCAAAACAAAACCATGGTCAGGTAGACCAACAAATATGTCATCCACAACTGCCGGGAAAATTGTTTGGGATGGAAAGAAAAACCCACAAATAACATCAGCTGAAATACAGGACTCTCTGAAAACTAGTGGTGCGGCTGTTTCAAGATGCACAATAAGGAGGTACTTGAAGAAAAATGTGCTGCATGGTCAAGTTACCAGAAGGAAGACATTACTACGCGAATGCCACAAAGTATCTCGCCTACAATACGCAAAACAGCACAAGACAAGCCTCAAAACTTCTGGAACAAGGTAATTTGGAGTGATGAAGCAAAAATTGAACTTTTTGGCCACAACCATAAATGTTACATTTGGAGAGAAGTCAACAAGGCCTATGATGAAAGGAACACCATTCTACCTTAAAGCACGGAGTAGGATTGCTGATGTTTTGGAGATGTGTGAGCTACAAAGGAACAGGAAACGTGGTCAAAGTTGAAGGAAAGGCGAATGCAGCACGTTATCAGCAAATACTGCACTCATCAGCCCAGAAGCTGCGCATAAGACGTACTCTGACATTCCAACATGACAATGATCCAAAACACAAGGCCAAGTCAACCTGTCATTGGCTGCAGCAGAACAAAGTGAAGGTTCTGAAGTGGCCATCTCAATCTCCTGACCTCAATATCATTGAGCCACTTCAGGGAGATCTCAAGCGCGCAGTTCATGCTGGACAGCCCAGGAATTTACAGGGACTGGAGGCTTTCTGCCAAGAAGAGTGGGCAGCTTTACCATATGAGAAAATAAAGAACCTCATCCACAACTACCACAAAAGACTTCAAGCTGTCATTGATGTTAGAGCGGGCAATACACGGTATTAAGAGATAGGGTATGTGAACTTTTGATCAGGGTCATTTAAATGTTTTGGGTTGTCATTATATCATTATTTAAGAAGAGAAAACACAGTAGTTTGACAATAAATGGCTTCACCCAACCACTAACTATGAGTGGAGAAATAGTTTTGGTGTTACCATTCATTCTCTGAAAAAATGGCAAGAAAGCAAAAATTTTGCCCGGGTATGTAAACTTTTCAGCACAACTATAGTTACATAAGTAATATGGTTGAAAAAGACACATGTCAATCAAGTTCAACCGAGGGGTGGTATAGAATAAAACAAAGGAGTATATGGACCACCAGAATGTATGATACGGTCCACCCCATCTTTCCCTCCTTATCCCAATTGTTATTCCACTTGACCAAAAATTCAGAATAACTTTACACATTTACATAAGCATTTATATTATTTTCTTCTGAATAAGCATCTAAAGCCCCCGTCTCACTAAGCGAGATCGCTAGCGAGATCGCTGCTGAGTCACAAGTTTTGTGACGCAACAGCGACCTCAGTAGCGATCTCGCTATGTGTGACACGTAGCAGCGACCAGGCCCCTGCTGTGAGATCGCTGGTCGTGTCGGAATGGCCTGGACCTTTTTTTGATCGTTGAGGTCTCGCTGGGTAGCACACATCGCTGTGTTTGACACCTTACCAACGACCTCGTTGACGACTCAGACACTGAATCGTCATAATAGCTCCCATGTGACATCGTTGTACAGGTCGCTACAGGTCGCTGGTGAGATGTCAAACAGTGAGATCGCAGCAGCGATCGTTGGGAAGATCTCACTGTTTGACATCTCACCAGCGACCACATAGCGACGCAGCAACGATCCCTGACAGGTCGTATCGTTGTCGGGATCGCTTTAGCGTCGCTAAGTGAGACGGGGCCTTAAGCCCTTTTTTGAAACCATCACATCAACAATTCCTGCTGTGACTGCTGTGACAAACCACTGTTGACAATTCTTTTTGTATGGGCCATTTTATGTACTTGTATAAGTTAACCATATACCCCCTTAGATGTCTTTTCTGAAGATTAGATAGATTTAATTATTTTAGTCTTTCTTTATTACTAATTTCATCCATGCACCTTAACAGTGCAGTAACTTCATATGGTGTACATCGGGGACGGGGGTTGGTGCTCCTGACGGTCTATAATCTATGCCACGGTGGCCAAGCTTTCTGTCAAGATGAGCCTCTTCCCGCCTCTCCAATCACACACAGAAAGTCCCACAATAAAAAATATATATATACAAAAAAAATTAATTGTGAGAAATAATTTGTCGAGACGCCAGGTGCGTATTGGGCAGATGGAGATGTGCCTCTGAACATAGGGCTGATGAGGAATCTCAAATTTGCGCACATCAGAGAACATAATGTGGAGAATGATGATTTGCACAATAGCTGCCTCTTTAGGCTCTTTTCCATTTGCGAGAAACACGTCCGTGTCTCACATATGAAAACCAAGCTCTGGCGCCGGCACTCCAGAGCGGAGCGTGCGGCCCCATAGCAACACATGGAGCTGCACGCTCCGCTCCCAAGTGCCGGCGCCAGAGCTTGGTTTTCACATGCGAGACACGGACGTGTTTCTCGCAAATGTAAAAGAGCCCTAAAGTAGAGTATGATGGTGGTGGTGGTTGCTCGTGTAGCTAATCCTCAATCATGAAGAAACAGTGTTAACTTGAAAAAAAGTATTTTTACTAATGATAATGGGGTAAATGACTATATCCAAATAGTTGGTAATTGGTGGTCAAATTTACACTCACACTTGAAGGTTGACCCATACATGTGTGCAGGCAAATCTCTGTAGCATACTAGTCTTATCAATTCAATTCACTTGTTCACAGGCTGCCCCTTTGGTAATCATCATTCAGTATTCCTTATTTAGGGCTGAGCTGTGCTTCTTCTCTGAGGTGTTTTTTCCTCCTGGTGATGCAACAGGGATCCTTCCAATCTGCAAGCTGTGAGTTCCCTTCCTCTTTCATCGGTCCCTTTCAGACCCAGCAGTCAGGGGGAGATAAAGATTTCCTCATTGCACTGTCCCTTCCTCTACTGACATCTCTCTCCGCAGTGTCGGACTGGCCCACCGAGATACTGGTGAAATGCCCGGTGGGCCCCGAACCAGAGAGGAGGAGGAGGAAGAAAAAAAAAAAAAAGAGACGCGGGCCCTTTAAATCTTCGGGCGGCGCCGACCGCCGCCACGACCAGGGCCACCCCGATGCCTGTGCTGGCATTGGGCCCCCCTTCTAATACTCACCTCTCCTGGTTCCTGCGGCAGCTGCAGCATCTTCAGCGCCCTCTGACTCTGCGACGTCTCAGGGCAGAGGGTGCGATGACGTCATCACTGCACGCTCAGCCTCTCTGTCCTGAGCGTTGCAGAGCCGGAGAGATGCTGAGTGCACCGGACCTGCGCTGGGAACGGGAGAGGTGAGGATTTTACTTTTTTTTTCTTTATGTCTGACTCAGACAGACTGGTGGTAATATGCTGGACACACTGGGGCAGATTGCTGGACACACTGGGGCAGATTGCTGGACACACTGGGGGCAATGCTGGACACTGGGGCAGATTGCTGGACACACTGGGGTAAGTGCTGGACATACTGGGGCAGATTGCTGGACACACTGGGGGCAATACTGGACACTGGGGCAGATTGCTGGACACACTGGGGGCAGTGCTGGACATACTGGGGCAGATTGCTGGACACACTGGGGCAGATTGCTGGACAACCTGGGGGTAATATGCTGGACACACTGGGGTAATATGCTGGACACACTGGGGGTAATATGCTGGACACACTGGGGCAATATGCTTGAAATACTGGGGAAGATTGCTGGACACACTGTCTGGGGGCAATGCTGGACATACTGGGGCAGATTGCTGGACACACTGGGGGTAAAATGCTGGACACACTGGGGCAGATTGCTGGACACTGGGGCAATATGCTGGACATACTGGGGCAGGTTGCTGGACACACTGGGGGTAATATGCTGGACACACTGGGGCAGATTGCTGGACACACTGGGGGCAGGACTGGAGGCATGGGCAGAATGTAGATACGGGGCATGATTGGAGACACGGGGCAGAATGAAAGACATGGGGCAGGATTGGATCATGGGGCAGGATGGATACGATGGAGACAGATGGGGCAGGATGGGGAGATCATATGGGGTAGAATGGATACTCATGAAGGCAGGATGCGAGAACATATGGCTGGAGCCAGGAATGAGATAAACGGGGCCAGGGTGGGGAATATTATTACCATAGGGGCTAATTAACGGATATTATTACTACAGTGATGTATTTATTTTATTTTTTGAGTATACTGTTTTAAATGGGGGGGCGGTCCTGTTACTGTGCAGAGTGACACTATATCGCCTTTTTTTCTTCATGTGGTGTAATGTAGAAGTTGTGAAAAATTAAGTAATGTGTTCTACAAGCGGAGCTTGAGATAACTGTGTTATTTCCTGCAGAAATGAGTCCTGGCTGGAAGAAATGATGGCGGTCTGTGCTGGATGAAAGATGAAGGACTTCACCTAGAGACGTCACTGGTGAGTCAGTGTTACCTATACACTGACACTATACACTGTATACTATATACAGCGGTCCTGTGTACAATGTCACCAGTGATCACTGTATTACCTATACATTATATACAGAGCTCCTGTGTATAATACCACCAGTGATCTCTGTGTTACCTCTACACAGACACTGCATACTAAGTACAGATCTCCTGTGAATACTGGCACTTATGGTGATAGTATTGTGGGGGTTTTTTTATTACTGATCAGTATTGTAGTATTCAGTCACTATGTGGTGGTAATATGTGGTCTGGAAATGGTGTTGTGGTATTTGTCCCTTGTATGTGCTATTTGGTCACCAAGTGGTGGTAATATGTGGTCTTGACATGGTGGGGTGGTATTTGTCCCTTGTATGTAGTATTATTCGGTCACTATGTGGTCTGGTCATGGTGTGGTGGTATTTCTTCCTGTATGTGGTATTATTGGTCTTGGTATAGTGGATTGTGTTGTGTATGGCGGTCATTTGTTCTCTCTGATATTAATTAGAATATTCTTTATTTCCATTAGAGTTTTAATGCTTTGTACACAGTGGGGGAGATGCACTTACAGGGGGTTTCCTGTGGAAAAAAGTAATCACCTCTCCACAGGATAAGTGATAACGTATTGATTGGTGGGGGTCTGACTGCTTAGACACATTCAGCAAAATGTGGAACTTTTTATCCCCATTAGACTGGAGTGGCATGTCCGACTAGATCACTGATCCATTCATTCACTCTGTGGCTGCACTTGTTTTTATCTGGAAGCCCCAAAGAGAATGAATGGAGCTGCGGTCAGAAATCCCACCTGCCGCTGCATTTTAAAATAGTGATAAAAGTGTCCTGTCAGGGATAAAACTTCCCCAGTCTCTAATGGTCGGATCTAAGCGATCACCTATCCTGTGGAGCCCATGGATCAGTGATAACTTGTTTTAACCAAGAACCCCATTAATGTAAACTACCGTAATTATACATCCCAGTTATTGGGGCACATGGTAGATGTGCAGCAGCCGCCGCGGTCTTTTACAGCCGATGCTCCACTATAATGACAGATATTTGCATATAGCTGTAGGGTGGGCCCCTAGAGTCCATTCCTCTGGTGGGCCCCAGACACCCCAGTCCGACCCTGCTCTCCTGTGACTCTTTTCAGCTGCAGTCTTTGGCTGAATGCCAGAGGAGTTTGTTCCAGCTCTTTCCAGAAACTTAGGCATAACAAGCAGAGCTAAATCATGCAAACAAAGCCCTGAAAGGGTAGATTAACCCTTTGAGTGCTGCCTGCTAGCAAGCCTCACAACATGTTACAACATACTGTACAGTTTACACAGAAATCTCAATATTTCCATGAGACACACTATGCATCCAATATCCCATGGAGATGGCTAGTTTGTGGGCTTCCACAACAGGTTTAACACTAGGGCATCATTTCTATGAACTACGGACTGCACTGCATATTCTAGATGAGGTCTCATTGTGGTCACTTATCTGTAGAACAATGCTAACAAGATATATTATGAATCCTTCACATACATGCTTACAAGCACTAAGGAATTGGAAACTCTTCCAAGAGTTTTAAGAATATTTATGAATTCAGTACGAGGTAGTTTTAGATGGTAGGTAGAAAGTTTCACATGAAAGGGGAGGCACAAAAGAAGTCTGGAATGCAGGTTTTGTAAGTAGTTGTTTAGTGTGATAGAGATGAGGTTATCAATGGTGTAGCAGAATTTAAGACAGTCTCATATGTTTGTGAAACATGGATCGTGTTAGGATAAGAATACCTGATGTGAGCTCTTGATCTACAGCCCTGAGCTAACTGCCTCAAAGGCATACTGTATATGAGGCAGTTAGCTCAGGTGAGGAGTCCTGGTGATCAAGCAAGCTATTCTGATACGAGCAAGACCCATGTTTCTCAGATAGAACGTAGAGAGATGGCGCTGTTTTTCTTTTCACACACATTTTTTTCTAATTATTTGTAATAAAATCACCTACTAAAATAAGTCTTATTCTTATTTTGTCCTTAGTCCCAAGGCTGAATATGTTCATATGAAGCTATATTAATCCCAGATTATTAATATTATATATAATTATATAATACTAGATGGCAGCCCGATTCTAAAGAATCGGGAGTCTAGAATCCATATATACTTTATTTATTCAAATGTAAGAATAATACAATTAATAAATAATAGTAAGAAAGAACAAAAAATGGCTGCACTCACCAGCTCTTGACAATTCTTGTTATTTAAGGTACAGTTACACAGGATCCATGAACATGCTTATGAGGGGAGTGATGAAAGACATCAGACAACAACTTTGCGTGTTGTGGCAAATGCCACAACAACGGTTCTTTGCTTAAGAACAATAATGTAAATAATAAATAATATGTATCAATAACTATGTATATTGGTATGTTCTTTCTTGGCACAAATTGCAGGAAGTAGTATTCTAGGCAATTATATATTAGATGGGCATTTCCTGAAGGAAATACATGGTGCTTGAACAGCGCTACCAGCTTTACAGCAGCACTTTTCACACACGGGACTGGGGGGCGCGCTTACTTTTGCACCCGGGGCCAGGGGCGCGCTTACTTTTGCACCCGGGGGCGCACTTACTTTTGCACCCGGGGCCAGGGGCGCGCTTACTTTTGCACCCGGGGGCGCACTTACTTTTGCACCCGGAGGCGCACTTACTTTTGCACCCGGGGGCGCACTTACTTTTGCACCCGGGGGCGCACTTACTTTTGCACCCGGGGGCGCACTTACTTTTGCACCCGGGGGCGCACTTACTTTTGCACCCGGGGGCGCACTTACTTTTGCACCCGGGGGCGCACTTACTTTTGCACCCGGGGGCGCACTTACTTTTGGGGCCGCACTTACTTTTGGTGGGCGGGGCTCCTCGGCCTCCGATTTGGTTGGTGGGGCCCCTCGTCCTCCGATTTGGTGGGTGGGGACCCTTGGCCTCCGATTTGGTGGGCGGGGACCGGCCTCCGATTTGGTGAGCGGGGACCCTCGGCCTCCGATTTGGTGGGCGGGGACCCACGACCTCCGATTTGGTGGGCGGGGACCCTCGGCCTCCGCTTTGGTGGGCGGGGCCCCTCGGCCTCCGATTTGGTGGGCGGGGTCCCTCTGCCTCCGATTTGGTGGGCGGGGACCCTCGGCCTCCGCTTTGGTTGTCGGGGCCCCACGGCCTCCGATTTGGTGGGCGGGGTCCCTCTGCCTCCGCTTTGGTGGGCGGGGCCGCTCGGCCTTCGATTTGGTGGGCGGGGCTCCTCGGCCTCCGATTTGGTGGGCGGGGCTCCTCGGCCTCCGATTTGGTGGGCGGGGACCCTTGGCCTCCAATTTGGTGGGCGGGGACCCTCGGCCTCCAATTTGGTGGGCGGGGACCCTCGGCCTCCGATTTGGTGGGCGGGGACCCTCGGCCTCCAATTTGGTGGGCGGGGCCCCTCGGCCTCCGATTTGGTGGGCGGGGCCCCTCGGCCTCCGATGTGGTGGTCGGGGCCCCTCGGCCTCCGCTTTGGTGGGCGAAGCCGGGCCCCTCGGCCTCCGCTTTGGTGGGCGGGGCCGCTCGGCCTTCGATTTGTTGGGCGGGGCTCCTCGGCCTCCGATTTGGTTGGCGGGGCCCCTTTTCCTCCGATTTGGTGGGCGGGGACTCTCGGCCTCCGATTTGGTGGGCGGGGACCCTCGGCCTCCGATTTGGTGGGCGGGGCCCCTCGGCCTCCGATTTGGTTGGCGGGGCCCCTCGGCCTCCGATTTGGTGGGCGGGGACCCTCGGCCTCCGATTTGGTTGGCGGGGCCCCTCGGCCTCCGATTTGGTGGGCAGGGTCCCTCTGCCTCCGATTTGGTGTGCGGGGACCCTCGGCCTCCGCTTTTGTGGGCGTGCCCCTCGACCTTCGATTTGGTGGGTGGGGCTCCTCGGCCTCCGATTTGGTTGGTGGGGCCCCTCGGCCTCCAATTTGGTGGGCGGGGACCCTCGGCCTCCGATTTGGTGGGCGGGGACCCTCGGCCTCCGACTTGGTGGGCGGGGACCCTCGGCCTCCGCTTTGGTGGGTGGGGCCCGTCGGCCTCCGATTTGTTGGGCGGGGCCCCTCAGCCTCCGATTTGGATGGTGTGGACCCTCGGCCTCCGATTTGGTGGGCGGGGCCCCTCGGCCTCCGATTTGGTTGGCGGGGCCCCTCGGCCTCCGATTTGGTGGGCGGGGACTCTCGGCCTCCGATTTGGTGGGCGGGGACCCTCGGCCTCTGATTTGGTGGGCGGGGACCCTCGGCCTCCGATTTGGTGGGCAGGGACCCTCGGCCTCCGATTTGGTGGTCGGGGACCCTCGGCCTCCGATTTGGTTGGCGAAGCCCCTCGGCCTCCGATTTGGTTGGCGGGGCCCCTCGGATTCCGATTTGGTGGGCGGGGACTCTCGGGCCTCCGATTTGGTGGGCGGGGACCCTCGGCCTCCGATTTGGTGGGCGGGGACCCTCGGCCTCCGATTTGGTGGGCAGGGACCCTCGGCCTCCGATTTGGTGGTCGGGGACCCTCGGCCTCCGCTTTGGTGGGCGGGGCCCCTCGGCCTCCGATTTAGTGGGCGGGTCCCTCTGCCTCCGATTTGGTGTGCGGGGACCCTCGGCCTCCGCTTTCGTGGGCGGGGCCCCTCGACCTTCGATTTGGTGGGCGGGGCTCCTCGGCCTCCGATTTGGCTGGTGGGGCCCCTCGGCCTCCAATTTGGTGGGCGGGGACCCTCGGCCTCCGATTTGGTGGGCGGGGACCCTCGGCCTCCGATTTGGTGGGCGGGGACCCTCGGCCTCCGATTTGGTGGGCGGGGACCCTCGGCCTCCGCTTTGGTGGGTGGGGCCCGTCGGCCTCCGATTTGGTGGGCGGGGCCCCTTGGCCTCCAATTTGGATGGTGTGGACCCTCGGCCTCCGATTTGGTGGGCGGGGCCCCTCGGCCTCCGATTTGGTTGGCGGGGCTCCTCGGCCTCCGATTTGGTGGGTGGGGACTCTCGGCCTCCGATTTGGTGGGCGGGGACCCTCGGCCTCCGATTTGGTGGGCGGGGCCCCTCGGCCTTCGATTTGGTTGGCGGGGCCCCTCGGCCTCCGATTTGGTTGGTGTGGACCCTCGGCCTCCGATTTGGTGGGCGGGGACCCTCGGCCTCCGATTTGGTGGGCGGGGCCGGGCCCCTCGGCCTCCGCTTTGGTGGGCGGGGCCGCTCTGCCTTCGATTTGTTGGGCGGGGCTCCTCGGCCTCCGATTTGGTTGGTGGGGCCCCTCGGCCTCTGATTTGGTTGGCGGGGACCCTCGGCCTCCGATTTGGTGGGCGGGGACCCTCGGCCTCCGATTTGGTGGACGGGGACCCTCGGCCTCCGCTTTGGTGGGTGGGGCCCGTCGGCCTCCGATTTGGATGGTGTGGACCCTCGGCCTCCGATTTGGTGGGCGGGGCCCCTCGGCCTCCGATTTGGTTGGCGGGGCTCCTCGGCCTCCGATTTGGTGGGCGGGGACTCTCGGCCTCCGATTTGGTGGGCGGGGACCCTCGGCCTCCGATTTGGTGGGCTGGGACCCTCGGCCTCCGATTTGGTGGGCAGGGACCCTCGGCCTCCGATTTGGTGGTCGGGGACCTTCGGCCTCCACTTTGGTGGGCGGGTCCCCTCGGCCTCCGATTTGGTGGGCGGGGTCCCTCTGCCTCCGATTTGGTGTGCAGGGACCCTCGGCCTCCGATTTGGTTGGCGGGGCTCCTCGGCCTCCGATTTGGTGGGCGGGGACTCTCGGCCTCCGATTTGGTGGGCGGGGACCCTCGGCCTCCGATTTGGTGGGCGGGGACCCTCGGCCTCCGATTTGATTGGCAGGGACCCTCGGCCTCCGATTTGGTGGTCGGGGACCTTCGGCCTCCGCTTTGGTGGGCGAGGCCCCTCGGCCTCCGATTTGGTGGGCGGGGTCCCTCTGCCTCCGATTTGGTGTGCAGGGACCCTCGGCCTCCGCTTTGGTGGGCGGGGCCCCTCGGCCTTCGATTTGGTGGGCGGGGCCCCTCGGCCTCCGATTTGGTTGGTGTGGACCCTCGGCCTCCGATTTGGTGGGCGGGGACCCTCGGCCTCCGATTTGGTGGGCGGGGCCGGGCCCCTCGGCCTCCGCTTTGGTGGGCGGGGCCGCTCTGCCTTCGATTTGTTGGGCGGGGCTCCTCGGCCTCCGATTTGGTTGGTGGGGCCCCTCGGCCTCTGATTTGGTTGGCGGGGACCCTCGGCCTCTGATTTGGTGGGCAGGGACCCTCGGCCTCCGATTTGGTGGTCGGGGACCCTCGGCCTCCGCTTTGGTGGGCGGGGCCCCTCGGCCTCCAATTTGGTGGGCGGGGTCCCTCTGCCTCCGATTTGGTGTGCGGGGACCCTCGGCCTCCGCTTTCGTGGGTGGGGCCCCTCGACCTTCGATTTGGTGGGCGGGGACCCTCGGCCTCCGATTTGGTAGGCGGGGCCCCTCGGCCTCCGATTTGGTGGGCGGGGACCCTCGGCCTCCGATTTGGTGGGCAGGGACCCTCAGCCTCCGATTTGGTGGGCGGGGACCCTCGGCCTCCGATTTGGTGGGCGGGGCCCCTCGGCCTCCGATGTGGTGGTCGGGGCCCCTCGGCCTCCGCTTTGGTGGGCGGGGCCGGGCCCCTCGGCCTCCGCTTTGGTGGGCGGGGCCGCTCGGCCTCCGATTTGGTGTGTGCTCTACCTGGGGCCACTGTGCTCTGCCTGGGGCCCCATATGCTGCCTGGGGCCCCTGTGCTCTGCCTGGGGCCCCATATGCTGCCTGGGGCCCCTGTGCTCTGCCTGGGGCCCCTGTGCTCTGCCTGGGGCCCCTGTGCTCTGCCTGGGGCCCCATGTTCTGCCTGGGGCCCCTGTGCTCTGCCTGGGGCCACTGTGCTCTGCCTGGGGCCCCATGTTCTGCCTGGGGCCACTGTGCTCTGCCTGGGGCCCCATAAGCTGCCTGGGGCCCCTGTGCTCTGCCTGGGACCACTGTGCTCTGCCTGGGGCCCCATATGCTGCCTGGGGCCCCTGTGCTCTGCCTGGGGTCACTGTGCTCTGCCTGGGGCCCCATATGCTGCCTGGGGCCACTGTGCTCTGCCTAGGGCCCCATATGCTGCCTGGGGCCCCTGTGCTCTGCCTGGGGCCCCATATGCTGCCTGGGGCCCCTGTGCTCTGCCTGGGGCCCCTGTGCTCTGCCTGGGGCCCCATGTTCTGCCTGGGGCCCCTGTGCTCTGCCTGGGGCCACTGTGCTCTGCCTGGGGCCCCATATGCTGCCTGGGGCCCCTGTGCTCTGCCTGGGGCCCCATATGCTGCCTGGGGCCCCTGTGCTCTGCCTGGGGCCCCATATGCTGCCTGGGGCCCCTGTGCTCTGCCTGGGGCCCCATGTTCTGCCTGGGGCCCCTGTGCTCTGCCTGGGGCCACTGTGCTCTGCCTGGGGCCCCATATGCTGCCTGGGGCCCCTTTGCTCTGCCTGGGGCCCCATATGCTGCCTGGGGCCCCTGTGCTCTGCCTGGGGCCACTGTGCTCTGCCTGGGGCCCCATAGGCTGCCTGGGGCCCCTGTGCTCTGCCTGGGACCACTGTGCTCTGCCTGGGGCCCCATATGCTGCCTGGGGCCCCTGTGCTCTGCCTGGGGCCACTGTGCTCTGCCTGGGGCCCCATATGCTGCCTGGGGCCCCTGTGCTCTGCCTGGGTGTAGGACACTGGTGACGTCACTTATCTCCGGACATTAGCTCCGGACATTAGCTCCGGACATTAGCTCCGGACATTATCTCCGGACATTAGCTCCGGACATTAGCTCCGGACAAAGCCACGGAAGTTGGCACAAATTGCAGGAAGTAGTATTCTAGGCAATTATATATTAGATATATTAATCCCATGGTGTGAAGGGAAGATTTTCTGTTATAAGCAAAATGTGAAGCTTTGTACACCTATTATAAGCCCTGAAGGAGCAGTGTGACTCTTAGCAAGTTATTGAGCATTTTTCTAGATTAAGAAAAGTTGACAGCTGAGCAAGAATCCCAAGAATATGGAAAACAGCTTTACTCTTAGGTCTTTTCCAAACCTCAAGGCTAAAAAGAAACCTTTTTAACTGTTTCTCATGACCAAATCCAGTATATAACTCCTGCCATTCAGTAAATTGAGTCTGTTACCGACTGGCATTACAGCCTATTCTTTGATTCGTAAGTTTCCTGCAAGATCTTTTGCTGCCTCTAATTGTATGCTAATCAACTTCATGTGATTTCTGATTTCTTCTAAAGCACATCTTTAATATCAGCAGTGTCCCAAGAAATGACAAATATATTCAAATGTTCTTGAAATCCCAAATGTGTGATTAAATGAAAAAAAGGGGAGGGAGATTGTTAAAGTTAAAGCTTTTAGACAAAAGATTTGTTCTCTAATGAGCAGTATTTAAAGAGGGAAAAACTTGTTTAAGCGGAAAGTATTTGTAACGCTTAAGTAATTCTTTTTAATTATACAGAATTCTTTCAGTCACTCTCATTTTCCTGCTGTGCTGCGACACAAAGTGAGACCCGATGAGCTGATACTTATGTGTTAAATCTGTCAGTCTTTGATGTCAAAAATTAACAGTCACTAATTAGAAAAATATACTTTTCAGTTAAATGTCCCCACCCTTTTCCCATCTATTGCTTCTACTCATGAAGGAAACACATCTGTCCCATAATGTACACAATCAGCCAGGCCCGGATTTAGGGGTGGGCCCAAGGGGCCCGGGCCCTGAGCCACCCACCAAGTGGGGGCCTCCCACCAATATAGGGATAAATATCTCAAAACATGTAAAATACACGTCTCTTTGCTGTGAACCATGTCTAATGATAAAGAACATTTAACAAAAGAGAAACTATTGAAAGTGTAGGGACCTGGCTATGGTCCTACATCTCAGTGGCTGGCGCAGAGTGGCAGAATCATGGCACCCAGGGGCTGACTGGCCCAGGTGGCAAAGAGGCAAATGCCCCCCGGGCCGCTCCCCCAGCAGCTGTTCAGGGCCGGCTGCCTGGTGGTGGCTACAGCCACACAGCCAATTGTACGCAGCCATGTCTGCTGTACTGTGACATGGCCGGCAGCAGACACAGCCGCATCTCAGTCAGCGCACACGTCTGCGCTGGGGCCAGGAGCTATGCTTGGCTGTCACCTTGACGGCTGCGCAGCTACTGCTCCCTTCATGTTCTCTATACTTCCAGGTTAGGTGTTGGGCATGAGCGATGGCGTCCTCACGCACACGCCAACATGACCCAGATGCTAGAAGCAGAGAGGCACTGCAGGGGAGCGACTGGTGAGGTAAGTATGAAGAACTTTTTTGTTTTCTTTATACAAGAAATTTTATGGTGGGTAACTGCAAGTGATGAAGTGGGGGGTGTAAGGAGACTGCACATGATGGAATTTGGGGGTTAAAGGAGACCGCACATGATGGAGTTAGGGGGTAAGTAGGGCTGCACATGATGAAGGTTGAGTGGGGCTGTACATGATGGAGTGGGGCTGCACATGATGAAGGGGGAGTGGGGCTGCACATGATAGTTTAGTGGATAAAGGAGACTGCACATGATGAAGTGGGGAGAGTGGGGTTGTACATGATGGAATGGGGCTGCACATGATGTGGGGGTAAGGGGGATTGCGCATGATGAAGGGGGAGTGGGGCTGCACATGAAGTGGGGGGTAAGGGGGACTGCACATGATGAAGTGGGGGGTAAGGGGGACTGCACATGATGAATTGGGGGTTAAAGGGGACTGCACATGATGAAGTGGGGGGTAAGGTGATCTGCACATGAAGTGGGGGGTAATGGGGACTGCACATGATAAAGTGGAGTGTAAGATGGACTGCACATGAAGTGGGGGGTAAGGGTGACTGCACATGATGAAGTGGGGGGTAAGGGGACTGCAAATGATGAAGTGGGGGTAAGGGGGACTGCACATGATGAATTGGGGGTTAAAGGGGACTGCACATGATGAAGCGGGGGTAAGGTGATCTGCACATGAAGGGGGTAATGGGGACTGCACATGATAAAGTGGAGTGTAAGGGTACCGTCACACATTGAAATTTCCATCGCTACGACGTTACGATTCGTGACGTTCTAGCGATATCGTTACGATATCGCAGTGTCTGACACGCAGCAGCGATCAGGGATCCTGCTGAGAATCGTACGTCGTAGCAGATCGTTTGGAACTTTCTTTCGTCGCTTGATCACCCGCTGACATCGCTGGATCGTTGTGTGTGACAGCGATCCAGCGATGTGTTCGCTTGTAACCAGGGTAAACATCGGGTAACTAAGCGCAGGGCCGCGCTTAGTAACCCGATGTTTACCCTGGTTACCAGCGTAAACGTAAAAAAACAAACCGTACATACTCACCCGTCGGTGTCCTTCAGGTCCCTTGCAGTCTGCTTCCTGCTCTGAGTGCCGGCCGGAAAGTGAGAGCAGATCACAGCGGTGCTGCGCTCTGCTCTCACTGTACGGCTGCACTCAGAGCAGGAAGCAGACGGCAAGGGACCTGAAGGACACCGACGGGTGAGTATGTACGGTTTGTTTTTTTACGTTTACGCTGGTAACCAGGGTAAACATCGGGTTACTAAGCGCGGCCCTGCGCTTAGTTACCCGATGTTTACCCTGGTTACCCGGGGACTTCGGCATCGCTCCAGCGCCGTGATTGCAACGTGTGACCGCAGTCTACGATGCTGGAGCGATGATCATACGATCGCTGCGACGTCACGGATCGTGCCGTCGCAGCGATGAAAATTTCAATGTGTGACGGTACCCTTAGATGGACTGCACATGAAGTGGGGGTAAGTGTGACTGCACATGATGAAGTGGGGGGTAAGGGGACTGCACATGATGAAGTGGGGGGTAAGGGGACTGCACATGATGAAGTGGGGGGTAAGGGGGACTGCACATGATGAATTGGGGGTTAAAGGGGACTGCACATGATGAAGTGGGTGGTAAGGTGATCTGCACATGAAGTGGGGGGTAATGGGGACTGCACATGATAAAGTGGAGTGTAAGATGGACTGCACATGAAGTGGGGGGTAAGGGTGACTGCACATGATGAAGTGGGGGGGTAAGGGGACTGCACATGATGAAGTGGGGGGTAAGGGGACTGCACATGATGAAGTCGGGGGAAGGGGACTGCAGGACTGCACATGATGAAGTGTGTCTGATGTGGGACTGCTCATGATGAAATGGAAGGGGGATAGGGGGCTGCAAATGATGAAGGGGCACTGCAGATGAAGTGAGGGGGTGATAGGGGACTGCAATGAATGAAGTAAGGGGACTTCAAATTAAAGTGGGGGGGCTGCAAAATGATAAATTCAGTGTGAGGGACAGGGGACAGCAATTTAATTGAAGGTGGGGGTGGGGAGAGCAAATGATCAATTGAAGAGGGGGTGGGGAGAGCAAATGATGATCTAGGGGAAGAACAAATAATTAATTTTAAGGGTGGGGGAGTAAATGATGTATTGGATGTGGGGTAGAGCAGTTGATAATGAATAGAGGGTGAGAGAGAAAGACATGACAATGAATTGGGGTGGGAGGGGCATGTAACTATAATGAATCGGGGTTAGGGTACCTTCACACGAAAGGTTAGGTACCTTCACACGAAACGACGCTGCAGCGATAGCGACAACGATGCCGATCGCTGCAGCGTCGCTGTTTGATCGCTGGAGAGCTGTCACACAGACCGCTCTCCAGCGACCAACGATGCCGAAGGTCCCCGGGTAACCAGGGTAAACATCGGGTTGCTAAGCACAGGGCCGCGCTTAGTAACCCGATGTTTACCCTGGTTACCAGCGTAAAATGTAAAAAAAAAAAACAGTACATACTTACATTCGCGTCCCCCGGCGTCCGCTTCCTGCACTGACTGACTGACTGAACGCCGGCAGTAGCAGGGCACAGCGGTGACGTCACCGCTGTGCTTTCACTTTCACTTTGCGGCGCTCAGTCAGTGTGGGAAGCGGACGGCGGGGGATGCGAATGTAAGTATGTACTGTTTGTTTTTTTTACATTTTACACTGGTAACCAGGGTAAACATCGGGTTACTAATCGCGGCCCTGCGCTTAGTAACCCGATGTTTACCCTGGTTACCAGTGTAAAATATCGCTGGTATCGTTGCTTTTGCTGTCAAACACAACGATACACGGCGATCGGACGACCAAATAAAGTTCTGAACTTTATTCAGCGACCAGCGACATCACAGCAGGATCCTGATCGCTGCTGCGTGTCAAACTAAACGATATCGCTATCCAGGACGCTGCAACGTCACGGATCGCTAGCGATATCGTTACAAAGTCGTTTCATGTGAAGGTACCTTTAGAGTAGTAGGTACATAGTGGGGGGCGTTGAGGATGAAGTGACTGGTAATGAATTGGGGGAAAGAGTACAGGTGCTAATTAATTTATATATTAAATGGGGAAAGTGGCTATTTATAGTTAGTGGGTGCACAGTGGTGGATTATAATTTATATTTGGAATGGTCGGTTAATAATAATAATTATAATAATTTTATTTCTATAGTGCCAACACTTTACATTTTAGAGGGGACTTGTACAGACAATGGACATTAAGCATAGCAATAAACACATAGATCAACAGATACCAAAAGGAATGAGGGCCCTGCTCGCAAGCTTACAATCTATGAGGTTGCATAATAACCAATTATATATTGTTTGTGGGTGCACCTCTGTATTCAGATGTCTAGTGTACACCATGTTCCAAATTATTATGCAAATTGGATTTAAGTGTCATAAAGATTTAATTGTTTTGTTTTTCAAATAAACTCGTGGATGGTATTGTGTCTCAGGGCTCAATGGATCACTAAAATCAATCTTAAACACATGTGATAATTAGTTTTCCAGGTGATTCTAATTAAAGGAAAACTACTTAAAAATGATGTTCCACATTATTAAGCAGACCACAGGTTTCAAGCAATATGGGAAATAAAAAGGATCTCTCTGCTGCTGAAAAGCATTAAATAGTGCAATGCCTTGGTCAAGGTAGGAAAACATTAGATATTTCATGAAAACTTAAGAGTGATCATCATACTGTGAAGAGATTTGTGACTGAAACAGAGCAAAGACAGAGTTCATGCAGATAAAGGCATAATGAGGAAGGTTTCTGCCAGACAAATTAATTGGATAAAGAGAGCAGCTGCCAAAATATCATTACAAAGCAACAAACAGTTATTTGAAGCTAATAAACAATGTATATAATAGTACACTGGCGCTACACTATTCAGGAGACACTAGAACAACGCTGCTGCTGGTGATCAGACAGGGTCTGTGTAAAGCCCTGCTTGGTAGGATAATAAAAGTAAATATAGAGGTTATCACCTGCGCTAGAAGGGTGCGTTGGTAAATAAAATGAATATATGGACACAGGGAAGATAATTATACAGATATGATAATCAAAGAGCACAGCCGCCAGGCAGAATGATCAATTACACAGGCACTTACTGCATGGATCTGTAGTGGCGCCGAAGTGTAAATGTAACTTTTCCCAGGAGGTGTCCAATATTAAGTCCCGGTTAGTATGGTAAAGCAGAGGGGTGAAGTCCGCTGGATAGCTCCTCGCTGGTCACGGAGGGTTTAGAACGAACCGTCTGCCTCTGGCGTGCCCCGGCCGGAAGCAACGCCGAAGCAGTGGCGGAGCGTGAAAGGGGCGTGGCTGGAGTGTGACGTCACACAAAAAAATAAGGACGGGGAGCGAACAGGGACATAAACCAACGCGTTTCGAAGGATAGGATCCTTCTTCATCAGGGCTGCAGTTCCCTGTGGGGCCCATCCTTATATAGTACTTAATCGTTGACCCTTTCCTGTCCTATCCCTGTGATTCACAGAGAGGGTAGCGGACAATTCCCTTCATACTTCTAAAAGTAACATTTATATTTTGGCCACTCTTGAGGAAAGCTAATGTATTCTACAGACTACGCTGGGTGTTCATATCAAGAATAGAGAGCCGCTAGTGGGTGTATGTATAAATAACTATAAAAATTGTTTAGTGGATACACGCCATAATTACGCGGATAACTGGATAGTGCATCCCTCAGGATCATGCATAAATGGCTATTGACTTGGAAATGTTAGGAATTAAATAAGGGAATATTATAGGAAATACAGATTAAATGAACAGTATTTGGTTAAAAACAAGCCTTTATTAAAATATTGGGCTAAAGAATATGTAAATGTGCACAAATATAATAAAATTGATCGGGACCTGATAAGGAAAAAAAAAAAAAAAAAAAAAATTTTTATATAAAACCCAATACTGATGGGACAAGATAAGGATTAAAATATAATAGGTGGAATTTAAAAAGCAATAAATAATCCTAAAAATTACGGCTAAAAATAGGTAATAGCAGGATGATAGGTAAAAGAACTAAAAAGCATATAACTCTATCTCCTGGTTGAGTCCCTTGGGGCTAAACTATCCAAAGTGAAAATCCATTTGGATTCCACCCTCGACATTTCTTTAATAAAATTGCCACCCCTAGCATTCTGCTGGACAGATTGGATTCCACAGAAAGAAACATTAGAACTAGTGTTGAGCGATACTTTCCGATATCGGAAAGTATCGGTATCGGAAAGTATCGGCCGATACCGTCAAAATATCGGATCTAATCCGATACCGATACCTGATCCCAATGCAAGTCAATGGGACGAAAATATCGGAATTAAAATAAACCCTTTATAAACTTGTAGGTTCATTCTACATGAAGGAAAACAACTAAGAATAATGTAGGATGTATTGGGGGACGTGGCGGAGACATTAAAGGCACAGAGGTTTAGCCCAATGTAATAGAATAGCAGGATTTTTTTTTTTTTTATGACGTTCGGCGGTAGAAAGATTTTGACTATGTTAATTTTTTTTTTATTTTGTCAGATATTGATGTTTCACTACTTCCACGCCCTTCACCTTCTTTTTTACTTCTCCCACACTTTCTTCTTCATTATCCTCATCATCAGCTTCTTTGACATCAACTTCTTCACCTTATTCATCTTCTTCTTCATCTTCTACCTATTATTTTTTTGGTTACATTGTTCATATTCTTTTTATTTTACTATTATCTTCATCATATTCTACTTCTTCATCATATTCTTATTTGTGACAGGCATTCCCGTAGTTGTTATCTATAAAAGTTTGAAGATTACACCTTCCGTTCTGCCTGTCACAAAAGAGTTACATTTGTCCGCGTTCAGTTTGGCCTGCAGCATCAGGCTTTATCCAGGGGCACCACGAGGAGGAACGGACTCACCCCCATACACTGCTTAGTCTTCTTCTGCTTATAATTTAGATAATATTTTTTGCTCTGATATTTAGTGTTATGCTTAATGTTCTTCTGCTCTTTGTTCTGCAGCCTCTTGTTCTTCTGCTTCTCGGTCTTCCAGGTCGTCGTCGTCTCCAGGGTCGTCGTCTCCGGGGTCGTCGTCATCGGGGTGGTCTTCAGGGTCGTCGTCTCCGGGGTCGTCGTCATCGGGGTGGTCTTCAGGGTCATCGTCTCCAGGGTCGTCGTCATCACGGTGGTTGTCGTCTCTGGTGTCGTCGTCATCTTAGGGGTGGTCTTCCGGGTCATCGTGTTTAGTCTCTTGAACTTGGAAATGTAGCAGAAGGTACAAGAAGGCTGAGAAAATGCCGTGACCAGCTGATGGAACTGGAACTCGGATGGCTACCCGAAGGTCCAAGAGCCAATGAAACTACCGAGGACCAACTGACGTTACTGGAACCCGGTTACTAAGCAGGAGGTACGCGTGCCTGAAAGCACTACCAAGGACCACCTGACGTTGGTGGAACTCGGATACCCAGAGGGAGGCACCTAAGCCAAAGGCTCTGCCCGGAACCAGCTGACGGTACTGGAACCAGGATGGGGAGCAGAAGGTACAAGAGCAAAAGACACTGCCGAGAACCAGCTGACGGTGCTGGAACCCGGATGGGTAGCCGAAGGTCCAAGAGCCAATGGAACTACCGAAGACCAGCTGACGTTACTGGAACCCGGTTACTAAGCAGGAGGTACCCGTGCCTGAAAGCACTACCAAGGACCACCTGACGTTGGTGGAACTCGGATACCCAGAGGGAGGCACCTAAGCCAAAGGCTCTGCCCGGAACCAGCTGACGGTACTGGAACCAGGATGGGGAGCAGAAGGTACAAGAGCAAGTGTCTGCGTGGCTTTTGCAGGACACGATGCCGGCTGCACAGCAGGGGAACAGCTGGCGGTGCTGAACCCCACTGACACATTGGCTGGTGTTTTTCTCTGTGCAGCTAGCAGTACCGGGCCCCAACTGGCGGTGTTAGAGCCCGGGGTCAGCAGGAGGAGGAGATGGAGCAGAGTGTAGGCCGAAGCCTGCACTGGCGGCAGCTTTGGGTCTGTTGTGCCTGCGTGGCAGTTGCAGGACACGTTGCCGGCTGCACAGCAGGGGAACAGCTGGCGGTGCTGAACCCCACTGACACATTGGCTGGTGTTTGGCTCTGTGCAGCTAGCAGTACCGGGCCCCAACTGGCGGTGTTGGAGCCCGGGCTCTGCAGGGGGAGCAGAGTGTAGGCCGAAGCCTACTTGAACCAATTTCAAAGGTAACCTTTAACCCCCCCTCAGGGGTTACAAAGTAGAAGAGCCACAGCTTATGCAGCAGTAGTGCTGCACAAGTCAAAGGTTGCTCTTTTAATTTTGCTCCTTGCACACACTGAATGAAACATGTATAACATTTAGCCCTTTATACAGTCAAACTGTGTTGGAGGCGCGAGTTCCCTTTGTAATGAGACGCAGCACAGATGTCAAGAATCCCACCTTGGTGCTGGGTGCAGCCTCCTGAGCGTTGTTATTTGCTGTACAGGAGTCTGCGCTGTCGTGTTATCCCCTGGCCTAGCGCTGTTAGCGCTGCCCATCTTCTGACATCATTTAATGTCGGCCGGTGCGGTTCGCGATGACCATGAATCCCAGCCCCGCAGTGTCTTAACATTTTTAAAACACTGCGGGGCTGGGATTCATGGCCTGGCGCAGCACATATGTTCGCCTCTCACACTCGGGTCCTTACACCCGCTTCAGACTGTGCTGCGTCAGCTGATCCCTTATCGCATGCCACGGCCATGAAGCCGCACAGTCTGAAGAAGGCGGAAGGAGATGAGGGACAGGCGAACTGATGCACTGCTCATGCCCATCAATCACACCCTCGCAGTCCCAGGAAATAAGACACCGAGGGGCGTTGTGTGGGTCAGGGCGGCCGCAGAGGCGCAGGCAGCCAAACAATGATGCCAGAAGACGGGCAGCGCTACCAAGGGGGTTGCAGCGTGTCATTACAAAGGAAAGTCACACCCCCGGGACGGTTAAATGGTCACACAGAGGACACATTTCAGACGTGTTTTCAGTTCCACATGTGCGAGGAGAATACGTTTATGAGCCACCTTGCACACATGCAGCATTACCGCTGTACAAGGTGGCCTTAAAAACGTACAAACGCCTGGGGGAGGGGGGACAGCTTCCCTTCAATTTCAGTTCTTGTGTCTGCGTGGCTTTTGCAGGACACGATGCCGGCTGCACAGCAGGGGAACAGCTGGCGGTACTGAACCCCACTGACACATTGGCTGGTGTTTTTCTCTGTGCAGCTAGCAGTACCGGGCCCCAACTGGCGGTGTTAGAGCCCGGGGTCAGCAGGAGGAGGAGATGGAGCAGAGTGTAGGCCGAAGCCTGCACTGGCGGCAGCTTTGGGTCTGTTGTGCCTGCGTGGCTTTTGCAGGACACGATGCCGGTTGCACAGCAGGGGAACAGCTGGCGGTGCTGAACCCCACTGACACATTGGCTGGTGTTTTTCTCTGTGCAGCTAGCAGTACCGGGCCCCAACTGGCGGTGTTAGAGCCCGGGGTCAGCAGGAGGAGGAGATGGAGCAGAGTGTAGGCCGAAGCCTGCACTGGCGGCAGCTTTGGGTCTGTTGTGCCTGCGTGGCTGTTGCAGGACACGTTGCCGGCTGCACAGCAGGGGAACAGCTGGCGGTGCTGAACCCCACTGACACATTGGCTGGTGTTTGGCTCTGTGCAGCTAGCAGTACCGGGCCCCAACTGGCGGTGTTGGAGCCCGTGCTCTGCAGGGGGAGCAGAGTGTAGGCCGAAGCCTACTTGAACCAATTTCAAAGGTAACCTTTAACCCCCCCTCAGGGGTTACAAAGTAGAAGAGCCACAGCTTATGCAGCAGTAGTGCTGCACAAGTCAAAGGTTGCTCTTTTAATTTTGCTCCTTGCACACGCTGAATGAAACACGTATAACATTTAGCCCTTTATACAGTCAAACTGTGTTGGAGGCGTGAGTTCCCTTTGTAATGAGACGCAGCACAGATGTCAAGAATCCCACCTTGGTGCTGGGTGCAGCCTCCTGAGCGTTGTTATTTGCTGTACAGGAGTCTGCGCTGTCGTGTTATCCCCTGGCCTAGCGCTGTTAGCGCTGCCCATCTTCTGACCTCATTTAATGTCGGCCGCTGCGGTTCGCGATGACCATGAATCCCAGCCCTGCGGTGTCTTAACATTGTTAAAACACTGCGGGGCTGTGATTCATGGCCTGGCGCAGCACATATGTTCGCCTCTCGCACTCGGGTCCTTACACCCGCTGCAGACTGTGCGGCGTCAGCTGATCCCTTATCGCATGCCACGGCCATGAAGCCGCACAGTCCGAAGAAGGCGGAAGGAGATGAGGGACAGGCGAAGAAATGCACCGTTCATGCCCGTCAATCACACCCTCGCAGTCAAAATAAATAAGACACCGAGGGGCGTTGTGTGGGGCAAGGCGGCCGCAGAGGCGCACCCAGCCAAACAATGATGCCAGAAGACGGGCAGCGTTACCAAGGAGCTTGTTGCGTGTCAATACAAAGGAAAATCACACCTGAGGGACGTTTTAATGGTCACAGAGGACACATTTTAGACGTGTTCAGTTCCACGAGTGCAAGGAGAATACGTTTCTGAGCCACCTTGCACACATGCAGCATTACTGCTGTACAAGGTGGCTGTAAAACATAGAAACACCTGGGGGAGGGTGGACAGGTTCCCTTCAATTTCAGTTCTTGTGTCTGCGTGGCGGTCGCAGGACACGTTGCCGGCTACACAGCAGGGGAACAGCTGGCGGTGCTGAACCCCACTGACACATTGGCTGGTGTTTTTCTCTGTGCAGCTAGCAGTACCGGGCCCCAACTGGCGGTGTTAGAGCCCGGGGTCAGCAGGAGGAGGAGATGGAGCAGAGTGTAGGCCGAAGCCTGCACTGGCGGCAGCTTTGGGTCTGTTGTGCCTGCGTGGCTGTTGCAGGACACGTTGCCGGCTGCACAGCAGGGGAACAGCTGGCGGTGCTGAACCCCACTGACACATTGGCTGGTGTTTGGCTCTGTGCAGCTAGCAGTACCGGGCCCCAACTGGCGGTGTTGGAGCCCGTGCTCTGCAGGGGGAGCAGAGTGTAGGCCGAAGCCTACTTGAACCAATTTCAAAGGTAACCTTTAACCCCCCCTCAGGGGTTACAAAGTAGAAGAGCCACAGCTTATGCAGCAGTAGTGCTGCACAAGTCAAAGGTTGCTCTTTTAATTTTGCTCCTTGCACACGCTGAATGAAACACGTATAACATTTAGCCCTTTATACAGTCAAACTGTGTTGGAGGCGCGAGTTCCCTTTGTAATGAGACGCAGCACAGATGTCAAGAATCCCACCTTGGTGCTGGGTGCAGCCTCCTGAGCGTTGTTATTTGCTGTACAGGAGTCTGCGCTGTCGTGTTATCCCCTGGCCTAGCGCTGTTAGCGCTGCCCATCTTCTGACCTCATTTAATGTCGGCCGCTGCGGTTCGCGATGACCATGAATCCCAGCCCTGCGGTGTCTTAACATTGTTAAAACACTGCGGGGCTGTGATTCATGGCCTGGCGCAGCACATATGTTCGCCTCTCGCACTCGGGTCCTTACACCCGCTGCAGACTGTGCGGCGTCAGCTGATCCCTTATCGCATGCCACGGCCATGAAGCCGCACAGTCCGAAGAAGGCGGAAGGAGATGAGGGACAGGCGAAGAAATGCACCGTTCATGCCCGTCAATCACACCCTCGCAGTCAAAATAAATAAGACACCGAGGGGCGTTGTGTGGGGCAAGGCGGCCGCAGAGGCGCACCCAGCCAAACAATGATGCCAGAAGACGGGCAGCGTTACCAAGGAGCTTGTTGCGTGTCAATACAAAGGAAAATCACACCTGAGGGACGTTTTAATGGTCACAGAGGACACATTTTAGACGTGTTCAGTTCCACGAGTGCAAGGAGAATACGTTTCTGAGCCACCTTGCACACATGCAGCATTACTGCTGTACAAGGTGGCTGTAAAACATAGAAACACCTGGGGGAGGGTGGACAGGTTCCCTTCAATTTCAGTTCTTGTGTCTGCGTGGCGGTCGCAGGACACGTTGCCGGCTACACAGCAGGGGAACAGCTGGCGGTGCTGAACCCCACTGACACATTGGCTGGTGTTTTTCTCTGTGCAGCTAGCAGTACCGGGCCCCAACTGGCGGTGTTAGAGCCCGGGGTCAGCAGGAGGAGGAGATGGAGCAGAGTGTAGGCCGAAGCCTGCACTGGCGGCAGCTTTGGGTCTGTTGTGCCTGCGTGGCTGTTGCAGGACACGTTGCCGGCTGCACAGCAGGGGAACAGCTGGCGGTGCTGAACCCCACTGACACATTGGCTGGTGTTTGGCTCTGTGCAGCTAGCAGTACCGGGCCCCAACTGGCGGTGTTGGAGCCCGTGCTCTGCAGGGGGAGCAGAGTGTAGGCCGAAGCCTACTTGAACCAATTTCAAAGGTAACCTTTAACCCCCCCTCAGGGGTTACAAAGTAGAAGAGCCACAGCTTATGCAGCAGTAGTGCTGCACAAGTCAAAGGTTGCTCTTTTAATTTTGCTCCTTGCACACGCTGAATGAAACACGTATAACATTTAGCCCTTTATACAGTCAAACTGTGTTGGAGGCGCGAGTTCCCTTTGTAATGAGACGCAGCACAGATGTCAAGAATCCCACCTTGGTGCTGGGTGCAGCCTCCTGAGCGTTGTTATTTGCTGTACAGGAGTCTGCGCTGTCGTGTTATCCCCTGGCCTAGCGCTGTTAGCGCTGCCCATCTTCTGACCTCATTTAATGTCGGCCGCTGCGGTTCGCGATGACCATGAATCCCAGCCCTGCGGTGTCTTAACATTGTTAAAACACTGCGGGGCTGTGATTCATGGCCTGGCGCAGCACATATGTTCGCCTCTCGCACTCGGGTCCTTACACCCGCTGCAGACTGTGCGGCGTCAGCTGATCCCTTATCGCATGCCACGGCCATGAAGCCGCACAGTCCGAAGAAGGCGGAAGGAGATGAGGGACAGGCGAAGAAATGCACCGTTCATGCCCGTCAATCACACCCTCGCAGTCAAAATAAATAAGACACCGAGGGGCGTTGTGTGGGGCAAGGCGGCCGCAGAGGCGCACCCAGCCAAACAATGATGCCAGAAGACGGGCAGCGTTACCAAGGAGCTTGTTGCGTGTCAATACAAAGGAAAATCACACCTGAGGGACGTTTTAATGGTCACAGAGGACACATTTTAGACGTGTTCAGTTCCACGAGTGCAAGGAGAATACGTTTCTGAGCCACCTTGCACACATGCAGCATTACTGCTGTACAAGGTGGCTGTAAAACATAGAAACACCTGGGGGAGGGTGGACAGGTTCCCTTCAATTTCAGTTCTTGTGTCTGCGTGGCGGTCGCAGGACACGTTGCCGCCTACACAGCAGGGGAACAGCTGGCGGTGCTGAACCCCACTGACACATTGGCTGGTGTTTTTCTCTGTGCAGCTAGCAGTACCGGGCCCCAACTGGCGGTGTTAGAGCCCGGGGTCAGCAGGAGGAGGAGATGGAGCAGAGTGTAGGCCGAAGCCTGCACTGGCGGCAGCTTTGGGTCTGTTGTGCCTGCGTGGCTGTTGCAGGACACGTTGCCGGCTGCACAGCAGGGGAACAGCTGGCGGTGCTGAACCCCACTGACACATTGGCTGGTGTTTGGCTCTGTGCAGCTAGCAGTACCGGGCCCCAACTGGCGGTGTTGGAGCCCGGGCTCTGCAGGGGGAGCAGACTGTAGGCCGAAGCCTACTTGAACCAATTTCAAAGGTAACCTTTAACCCCCCCTCAGGGGTTACAAAGTAGAAGAGCCACAGCTTATGCAGCAGTAGTGCTGCACAAGTCAAAGGTTGCTCTTTTAATTTTGCTCCTTGCACACGCTGAATGAAACACGTATAACATTTAGCCCTTTATACAGTCAAACTGTGTTGGAGGCGCGAGTTCCCTTTGTAATGAGACGCAGCACAGATGTCAAGAATCCCACCTTGGTGCTGGGTGCAGCCTCCTGAGCGTTGTTATTTGCTGTACAGGAGTCTGCGCTGTCGTGTTATCCCCTGGCCTAGCGCTGTTAGCGCTGCCCATCTTCTGACATCATTTAATGTCGGCCGGTGCGGTTCGCGATGACCATGAATCCCAGCCCCGCAGTGTCTTAACATTGTTAAAACACTGCGGGGCTGGGATTCATGGCCTGGCGCAGCACATATGTTCGCCTCTCACACTCGGGTCCTTACACCCGCTTCAGACTGTGCGGCGTCAGCTGATCCCTTATCGCATGCCACGGCCATGAAGCCGCACAGTCTGAAGAAGGCGGAAGGAGATGAGGGACAGGCGAAGAAATGCACCGTTCATGCCCATCAATCACACCCTCGCAGTCCAAATAAATAAGACACCGAGGGGCGTTGTGTGGGGCAAGGCGGCCGCAGAGGCGCACCCAGCCAAACAATGATGCCAGAAGACGGGCAGCGCTACCAAGGAGCTTGTTGCGTGTCAATACAAAGGAAAATCACACCTGAGGGACGTTTTAATGGTCGCAGAGGACTCATTTTTAGACGTGTTCACTTCAACATGGGCAAGGAGATTAAGTTTCTGAGCCACCTTGCACACATGCAGCATTACTGTCGTACAAGGTGGCTGTAAAACGTAAAAACGCCTGGGGGAGGGGGGACAGGTTTCCTTCAATTTCAGTTCTTGTGTCTGCGTGGCTGTTGCAGGACACGTTGCCGGCTACACAGCAGGGGAACAGCTGGCGGTGCTGAACCCCACTGACACATTGGCTGGTGTTTGGCTCTGTGCAGCTAGCACATCTGGGCCCCAACTGGCGGTGTTAGAGCCCAGGGTCAGCAGGAGGAGGAGAGGGAGCAGAGTGTAGGCCGAAGCCTGCACTGGAGCAAGTTGAAAGGGAAACTTTAACCCCCCCCCCCCCCAGGCGTTTGTAGCTGAAAGAGCCATCGTGTACAGCACTAATGCTGGAAAAGGTAAACTTAGCTCTTTTAATTATGGTCCTTGCACATGCTGAACCTAACACTTATAAAAAGTGTCCCCTCCTACCGTGATACCGTCCGGTAGGTGGAGCTTTCCTTTGTGATGTGACGCAGCACAGCCGTCATTCTTACCCCCCTTGGCGCCGTGCGCCGCCTCCTCAGCGTTGTTTGAATCAGTCCCGGAGCCTGCGCTGTTAGGTTAGCCCTTGGCCATGCACACATTTTGCGCTGCCCGTCTTCTGACATCATTTGGTGTCAGGCTGGCTGCGCCTGTGCGGCCGCGCTGGCCGAGAGCCCGCCTCGTACTGTCTTCTGATTTAATCCCACTGGGGGCCTGAGATCCATGGACATGCGCAGTGCATATCTGAACCTCCACCTCTCACTCATCTCCCTACGGCTTCTTCTGACTGTGCGGTGTCACGGCCGTGGCATGCTATTAGGGACCAGCTGACACCGCACAGTTTGAATAAGCCGTAGGGAGATGAGTGAGAGGTGGAGGTTCAGATATGCACTGCGCATGTCCATGGATCTCTGGCCCCCAGTGGGATTAAATCAGAAGACAGCACGAGGCGCGGGCTCTCGGCCAGCGCGGCCGCACAGGCACAGCCAGCCTGACACCAAATGATGTCAGAAGACGGGCAGCGCAAAATGTGTGCATGGCCAAGGGCTAACCTAACAGCGCAGGCTCCGGGACTGATTCAAACAACGCTGAGGAGGCGGCGCACGGCGCCAAGGGGGTAAGAATGACGGCTGTGCTGCGTCACATCACAAAGGAAAGTTCCACCAACCGGACGGTATCACGGTAGGAGGGGACACTTTTCATAAGTGTTAGGATCAGCATGTGCAAGGAGCACCACGAAAAGAGGCACTTTTTCCCTTTGCATCATTACTGCTGCACAAGGTGGCTCCTTCAGTAACAAACGCCTGGGGGGGGGGGGACAGGTTCCCTTAAATTTAACTTGTTGTGCCTGCGTGGCGGTCGCAGTACATGTTGCCGGCTGCACAGCAGGGGAACAGCTGGCGGTGCTGAACCCCACTAACACATTGGCGAGGTGTTTGGCTCTGTGCGGACAGCACTTCTGGACGGCAACTAGCGGTGTTGGAGCCCAGGGACAGGTGGAGGAGGAGGAGGTAGGAGGAGGTAGGAGGGATTGCCACACACACAGCAGGGGAACAGCTGACGTTACTGAACCCCAATAACAGAGGAGGGACTGTTGGGACTGTGCGTACAGCACTACCAGGCAACAACTAGCGGTGTTGGAGCCCAGGGACAGGTGGAGGAGGAGGAGGTAGGAGGAGGTAGGAGGGATTGCCACACACACAGCTGGGGAACAGCTGACGTTACTGAACCCCAATAACAGAGGAGGGACTGTTGGGACTGTGCGTACAGCACTACCAGGCAACAACTAGCGGTGTTGGAGCCCAGGGACAGGTGGAGGAGGAGGAGGTAGGAGGAGGTAGGAGGGATTGCCACACACACAGCAGGGGAACAGCTGACGTTACTGAACCCCAATAACAGAGGAGGGACTGTTGGGACTGTGCGTACAGCACTACCAGGCAACAACTAGCGGTGTTGGAGCCCAGGGACAGGTGGAGGAGGAGGAGGTAGGAGGAGGTAGGAGGGATTGCCACACACACAGCAGGGGAACAGCTGATGTTACTGAACCCCAATAACAGAGGAGGGACTGTTGGGACTGTGCGTACAGCACTACCAGGCAACAACTAGCGGTGTTGGAGCCCAGGGACAGGTGGAGGAGGAGGAGGTAGGAGGAGGTAGGAGGGATTGCCACACACACAGCAGGGGAACAGCTGACGTTACTGAACCCCAATAACAGAGGAGGGACTGTTGGGACTGTGCGTACAGCACTACCAGGCAACAACTAGCGGTGTTGGAGCCCAGGGACAGGTGGAGGAGGAGGAGGTGGAGGAGGTAGGAGGGATTGCCACACACACAGCAGGGGAACAGCTGACGTTACTGAACCCCAATAACAGAGGAGGGACTGTTGGGACTGTGCGTACAGCACTACCAGGCAACAACTAGCGGTGTTGGAGCCCAGGGACAGGTGGAGGAGGAGGAGGCAGGAGGAGGTAGGAGGGATTGCCACACACACAGCAGGGGAACAGCTGACGTTACTGAACCCCAATAACAGAGGAGGGACTGTTGGGACTGTGCGTACAGCACTACCAGGCAAACACTAGCGGTGTTGGAGCCCAGGGACAGGTGGAGGAGGAGGAGGTAGGAGGAGGTAGGAGGGATTGCCACACACACAGCAGGGGAACAGCTGACGTTACTGAACCCCAATAACAGAGGAGGGACTGTTGGGACTGTGCGTACAGCACTACCAGGCAACAACTAGCGGTGTTGGAGCCCAGGGACAGGTGGAGGAGGAGGAGGTAGGAGGAGGTAGGAGGGATTGCCACACACACACAGCTGGGGAACAGCTGACGTTACTGAACCCCAATAACAGAGGAGGGACTGTTGGGACTGTGCGTACAGCACTACCAGGCAACAACTAGCGGTGTTGGAGCCCAGGGACAGGTGGAGGAGGAGGAGGTAGGAGGAGGTAGGAGGGATTGCCACACACACAGCAGGGGAACAGCTGACGTTACTGAACCCCAATAACAGAGGAGAGACTGTTGGGACTGTGCGTACAGCACTACCAGGCAACAACTAGCGGTGTTGGAGCCCAGGGACAGGTGGAGGAGGAGGAGGTAGGAGGAGGTAGGAGGGATTGCCACACACACAGCAGGGGAACAGCTGACGTTACTGAACCCCAATAACAGAGGAGGGACTGTTGGGACTGTGCGTACAGCACTACCAGGCAACAACTAGCGGTGTTGGAGCCCAGGGACAGGTGGAGGAGGAGGAGGTAGGAGGAGGTAGGAGGGATTGCCACACACACAGCAGGGGAACAGCTGACGTTACTGAACCCCAATAACAGAGGAGGGACTGTTGGGACTGTGCGTACAGCACTACCAGGCAACAACTAGCGGTGTTGGAGCCCAGGGACAGGTGGAGGAGGAGGAGGTAGGAGGAGGTAGGAGGGATTGCCACACACACAGCAGGGGAACAGCTGACGTTACTGAACCCCAATAACAGAGGAGGGACTGTTGGGACTGTGCGTACAGCACTACCAGGCAACAACTAGCGGTGTTGGAGCCCAGGGACAGGTGGAGGAGGAGGAGGTAGGAGGAGGTAGGAGGGATTGCCACACACACAGCAGGGGAACAGCTGACGTTACTGAACCCCAATAACAGAGGAGGGACTGTTGGGACTGTGCGTACAGCACTACCAGGCAACAACTAGCGGTGTTGGAGCCCAGGGACAGGTGGAGGAGGAGGAGGTAGGAGGAGGTAGGAGGGATTGCCACACACACAGCTGGGGAACAGCTGACGTTACTGAACCCCAATAACAGAGGAGGGACTGTTGGGACTGTGCGTACAGCACTACCAGGCAACAACTAGCGGTGTTGGAGCCCAGGGACAGGTGGAGGAGGAGGAGGTAGGAGGAGGTAGGAGGGATTGCCACACACACAGCTGGGGAACAGCTGACGTTACTGAACCCCAATAACAGAGGAGCGACTGTTGGGACTGTGCGGACAGCACTTCTGGACGGCAACTAGCGGTGTTGGAGCCCAGGGACAGGTGGAAAAGCAGAGGAACACAATGTAGGCCGAAGCCTGAGAAAGTCGAAAGGGAACCTTTAACCCCCCCCAAGGCGTTTGTAGCTGAAAGAGCCAGCTTGTGCAGCACAAAAGATGCAAAAGGAAAAGGTGGCTCTTTTCATCATGCTCCTTGCAAACACAGAACTAAACACTTATAAAATGTGTCCCCTGAAACCGTGAAACCGTCCCGGAGGTTGGACTTTCCTTCGTAATATGACGCAGCACAGCCGTCATTCCTACCCCCCCGGCGCCGCGCCCCGGCTCCTCAGCGTAGTTTGATTCCGTCCCGGAGCCTGCGCTGTTATGTTATCCCTTGGCCAGGCACACTTAGCGCTGCCCATCTTCTGACATCATTTGGTGTCAGGCTGGCTGCGCCTGTGCGGCCGCGCTGGCCGAGAGCCCGCCTTGCAGTGTCTTCTGATTTTATCCCACTGGGGGCCTGGGATCCATGGCCATGCGCAGTGCATATCCTCGCCTCTCACTCCCCTCCCTATGGCTTCTTAAGACTGTGCGGTGTCACGGCCGTGGCATGCTATTAGGGACCAGCTGACACCGAACAGTCTGAAGAAGCCATAGGGAGATGAGTGAGAGGTGGAGGTTCAGATATGCACTGCGCATGTCCATGGATCCCAGGCCCCCAGTGGGATTAAATCAGAAGACACTGCGAGGCGGGCTCTTGGCCAGCGCGGCCTCACAGGCGCAGCCATCCTGACACCAAATGATGCCAGAAGACGGGCAGCGCTAAGTGTGCCTGGCCACGGGATAACATAACAGCGCATGCTCCGGGACGGAATCAAACAACGCTGAGGAGCCGGGGCGCGGCGCCGGGGGGGGAAGGAATGACGGCTGTGCTGCGTCATATTACGAAGGAAAGTCCCACCTCCGGGACGGTTTTACGGTATCAGTGGACACATTTTATAAGTGTTAAGTTCTGCGTGTGCAAGGAGCTAAACCAAAATAGCTACCTTTTCCTTGTGCAGCATTATTGCTGCACAAGGTGGCTCTTTCAGTAACAAACGCCTTGGGGGGGGGGGGACAGATTCCCTTACATTTCAGTTGTTGTGTCAGCGTGGCGGTCGCATGACACATTGCCGGCTACACAGCTGGGGATCAGCTGACGTTACTGAAACCCAATAACACTGGGTCGTATGTTTTGACTGTGCAGACGGCACTTCTGAGCCTCAACTGGCGGTGTTGGAGCCCAGGAATTTAAGTTCAGGTGGTAGAAAGATGAACACAACAGGAGACCTGGATAACGTATACAGTGACCTAATTATTTAATCAGGAGGAGGAGTGGCAAATTCCTGCGAGATCCAGGCCTTGTTAATTTTCAGGAAAGTAAGCCGGTCAACGTTATCGGAGGATAGTCGCATGCGACGTTCAGTTAGTACACCACCTGCAGCACTAAAGACATGTTCCGATAATACACTGGCCGCAGGGCAAGACAGCACCTCCAATGCATACTGGCTTAGCTCTGGCCATGTATCCAGCTTTGAGACCCAAAACTTGAAAGGGGAAGAGCCGTCTGGGAGTACAGCAAGAGGGCAAGACATGTAGTCTGTCACCATCTGACGGAACCGTTGCCTCCTGCTGACTGGAGCCGTCTGTGATGGTGTAGACTTTTGTGGGGGGCACAGAAAACTGTGCCACAGTTGGGCCATACTGGTCTTGCCTTGGGCAGAGGCACTGCTTCTGCTCCCTCTTTGTGCAGAGCCTCCACCACTGCCTGGACGCACTGAGCTGCTTTGGAATGCACTAGCAGCACTTCTCTCAGTTGGAATGGAGAAGATGATGGAATTGACCAGTGTGTCTTGGTACTCCCGCATTTTTCGCTCCCGGTTCAACGGTGTGATGAGGCTTTCTACGTTGTCCCGGTAGCGAGGATCGAGGAGGGTGAACACCCAATAATCAGACATGTTGAGAATGTGGGCGATGCGGCGGTCGTTTCTCAGGCACTGCAGCATGTAATCCACCATGTGCTGCAGACTGCCAACTGCCCAAGAAACGCTGTCCCCTGCTGGAGGCGTGATCTCTGCCCGCTCGTCATCACCCCACCCTCGCTGTACACACTGAGTACTGGACAATTCGGTAACTCCCTCCTCTGGACGGATGTCTTCCTCCTCCATTGACTCCTCCTCATCCTCCTCACAAACTGTCCCCTGCCTACGCGTTTGTGAGGAACCACGTGGCGCTGACTGTCCAGAAGATGATGGAAATGGTGAATCCTCATCCTCCACCTCTTCCACAACATCATCCCTTAGCGCTTGCAGGGATTTTTCAAGCAGGCAGATAAGGGGGACAGTCATGCTGACTAGTGCATCATCTGCACTCGCCATCCGCGTGGAATAATCAAAGGGACGCAAAACCTGGCAGACGTCATTCATAGTGGCCCACTCTGTGGTTGTGAAGTCTGTACGGCGCTGACTGCGACTTCTTTGCGCCTGAAGCAGCTGGTACTCCATTACAGCTTGCTGCTGCTCACACAACCGCTCCAACATATGTAACGTGGAATTCCACCTGGTAGGTAGGTCACATATGATGCGATGTTCCGGCAGGCGGTGTCGGCGCTGCAGAGCCGCAATGCGCGCTTTTGCCGTGCTGGAACGCCGCAAGTGAGCACACTCTAGGCGGACCCTGTGCAGCAGTGCATCAAGATCCGGATAGTCCCTCAAAAAGCTCTGCACGACCAAATTGAGCACATGTGCCAGACATGGGATGTGAGTGAGGTTGCCGAGGCCCAGAGCTGCCACCAGATTTCGGCCATTATCACACACTACCATGCCTGGCTGGAGATTCGCTGGCACAAACCACACATCGCTCTCCTGCTTGATGGCATTCCAGAGCTCCTGCGCTGTGTGGCTACGATTCCCCAAAAAAATTAATTTCAAGACGGCCTGTTGACGTTTGGCCACGGCTGTGCTCATGTCGGTCGTAACAGGTACACGTTCATCACGGGTCCATGTGGAGGTGGACTGTGACGGCTCCTGCAGCGATGATTCTGAGGAACTGGTGTAAGAGGAGGAGTCAATGCGTACAGAATGGATTCCTGCAATCCTTGGAGTGGGCAGGACACGTCCTGTGCCACTCGCACGGTCTGTACCCGGCTCAACGACATTAACCCAATGGGCAGTGAGGGAAAGGTATCGCCCCTGTCCATGTTGACTGGTCCACGCATCGGTGGTGAGGTGGACCTTGCTACTGACGGCGTTCAGTAGCGCGTGTTTTATGTGCCCCTCCACATGCTTGTGCAGGGCAGGGACGGCTTGCCTGCTGAAGTAAAAGCGGCTGGGCACATTGTACTGTGGGACTTCCAATGACATCAAGTCACGGAAGCTGTCAGTCTCCACCAGCCTGAATGACAGCATTTCCAGTGAAAGAAGTTTGGCAATGCCTGCAGTCAGAGCCTGTGCTCGTGGGTGGTTTGACGAGAAAGGCCGCCTTTTCTCCCATGCCTGTACTACCGATGGCTGTAGACTGGGCTGGGAGTGTGTGGATGACTGGGAAAGTGGTGCTGCGGGTGGAATTACAGCGGGTCTCTGGACAACAGGGCCAGAGGTTCTTCCACGGCGATCCTGGGAGGAAGCCGAACCAGCTGCGTGTGAGCTAGAGGAAGAGGCAACACGAGCTGAAGAGGTGGTAGCTGCCGCTGTTGGTTGGCCTAGCTCTTCAGTGTGTTTTTCTAACTCCGCCGGGTGCCTGTTGCGCACATGTTTCCACATGTTGGAGGTATTGAGGTTGCTGACATTTCGACCTCTTTTGACTTTTTGATGACACACCTTGCATCTGACATAGCAAATGTCATCTGCAACTGTGTCAAAAAAGGACCAGGCACTGCAAGTCTTGGGAGCGCCCTTTTTGGCTTTTGGAAGAGACATGCTCCTAACGGGTGCCAAAGCGGAGGCTGCAGGATTCGCAGTCTTCCCCCTCCCAATCCCTCTTTGGGCCGTACGGGGAATCTCTTCCTCAGAGCTGCTCCCACCACCTTCCTGTCCCTCACGCCAAGATGGGTCAAGGACCTCATCATCTACACTACCCTCTGCCCCCAACTGCTCCTCCTGGGTAGTCTCAGCAGCAGAGCACGCACCAGTAAGTGGCACCTGAGTGTCATCATCAGCTGATGCGGCCTGCGATGTGGTGACCGGAGCCACTGGCCCACCCGCCTCTTCAGAGGAAGAGAGAAAAAGCTGTTGGGCATCACTGCACCCTGCCTCTTCTTCCATTTCTCCAATGCTGCTTGGCTGGCCCCCTGTTTCCAAGCCAAGAGATTCAGAGAACAGAAGTAGAGACGGCTCCTGTCCTGGGCTCTCTGTCTGCCTGGGCAATTTGGCAGGTGGTGAAGAGACAGATGGCTGCTCTCCAGTGCTTTGTGTCTGAGAGGATGTGGCACTAATTGAAGTTGATGCATTAGCTGCCATCCATCCGACAACGGCTTCAATTTGTTCTTCACGCAGCAGCGGTGTACGGCGCTCTGACACAAAGCTGCGCATGAATGACTGTTGCCTGGTGAAAGTGGGTGCTGATGAGTCACCGGTGCCCGCAGCAGGCACAGAATCCCCACGTCCCCTCCCTGCTCCGCGCCCACGCCCACGTGCCTTACTCACTGCCTTCTTCATCTTGGTTGACTGATAAAGATAAGCAGAAAAGTACTAACGGCTTTGTGTGCTTATTCCTGAGCAACTCCTCCTAACAGGTATAAGAAACACTAATTTTCTAAAGTGTGGACTAGACTTTAATATGAGCTAATGTGGCCTACACAAATGTAAAGTGGTGTAACTGGTGTGTTTGGTGAACTTTATTATTTATTTATTTTTTGGGGGCTGAACTGACAACGGATAGAGCTGCAGTCACACGGAGACCGTGCAGACAGACGTAAACGGCGCTGCAAGGCCCAAAAACCCTCTACGTTATCCTATGTAGTGTTTTTCCACAAGTTAGCTGGAGACGGGTGGAAAGACACTAATAGGATTTTTTGGAAAAAATGTGCAGCAGCCTGCACTACTTAAAACAAAATGAAAATTGATTTGGCGGTATGACGCAGTGAAGTACCCTGAGCTGGAGACAACCAGGCTATGGCTGCTCACAGACTACAGGGCGAGCTGCAGTCACACGGAGACCGTGCAGACAGCCGTAAACGGCGCTGCAAGGCCAAAAAACCCTCCTCTACGTTATCCTATGTAGTGTTTTTCCACAAATTAGCTGGAGACGGGTGGAAAGACACTAATAGGAATTTTTTGAAAAAATGTGCAGCAGCCTGCACTACTTAAAACAAAATGAAAATTGATTTGGCGGTATGACGCAGTGAACAACCCTGAGCTGGAGACAACCAGGCTATGGCTGCTCACAGACTACAGGGCGAGCTGCAGTCACACGGAGACCGTGCAGACAGCCGTAAACGGCGCTGCAAGGCCCAAAAACCCTCCTCTACGTTATCCTATGTAGTGTTTTTCCACAAATTAGCTGGAGACGGGTGGAAAGACACTAATAGGAATTTTTTGAAAAAATGTGCAGCAGCCTGCACTACTTAAAACAAAATGAAAATTGATTTGGCGGTATGACGCAGTGAACAACCCTGAGCTGGAGACAACCAGGCTACGGCTGCTCACAGACTACAGGGCGAGCTGCAGTCACACGGAGACCGTGCAGACAGCCGTAAACGGCGCTGCAAGGCCCAAAAACCCTCCTCTACGTTATCCTATGTAGTGTTTTTCCACAAATTAGCTGGAGACGGGTGGAAAGACACTAATAGGATTTTTTTGAAAAATTAGCAGCAGACTACACTACTTGAAAAAAAAAAAAAAAAAGAACAGTATGAGGCAATGAACCACCCTCCCTGAACTGAATACAACCAGCTATGGATGGCCTATGTGGCTGCACTCAGACTAGAGAGTGGGCTGCACTCACACACACACACACACACAGACCTTGCAGATCGCTGTGAAAACAGCGCTACAAGGCAAAAGCAAGGTGAATAGTAGGTGAACACAGCGGTTGCTAAATTAGCCTTTGGAAAGCACAAAGAAGCAAATCGCTATCTCTAAACTGTCCCTCAGTCAGCAAACAGCGTCCTGTCACTAACTGAATTCACAGCAGAGTGATCGCAAAATGGCGCCAGCGACTTTTAAACTGCATCATGACATCATTTCAGCAGCCAATCACAGCCTTGCCAGTATTTTCATGCCCTCCATGCTAAACAGGATGTGCCCACACTTGGAATCATTCTCATTTGCTGAATTTCTGCATTTTGAATCTTGGAACTTCCGATTCCGGTATCCGATACGCGGCAAGTATCGGAATCCCGGTATCGGAATTCCGATACCGCAAGTATCGGCCGATACCCGATACTTGCGGTATCGGAATGCTCAACACTAATTAGAACACGAACAATTGTGATATTCTGCAAAATGCCGAGATAGAGGATGTCCTTTATACCCTTTATTTATCTATCTATCGTCTTTTAGTGCATCTATAGCCATTGTGTAGCTGCCTAAGTGTGGAGAACACAGAAACGAATAAACAATGTATATAATAGTACACTGGCGCTACACTATTCAGGAGACACTAGAACAACGCTGCTGCTGGTGATCAGACAGGGTCTGTGTAAAGCCCTGCTTGGTAGGATCCAAACTACTAATGAGCCTATACCCAGTCCAACTAACCAATATGTTACCTTGGATGAATACAATCTAACGCCAACTACTAATATAGAGGACATATCTTTGGTATTTTCCACATATACCAACACAAATTCTACACAATACACCCCTATGTCTATCCGTACTAGGAATAATTATGAGGAGGAACCAATCGATCCCCAAAATAATGAAGAAACCCCGGTTACCTATGAGAATTGAGAAAATTTCTCACCACTCTCATCACCAGTAACCAATATTGGGGACGACATCCAAATTCCAATATCGAATAAATATTCCCAACTCTCCACAATAGAGGTAAACTCAGAAGTGGCTACAGACTGGGAAACGGTGACCCCCACTACCAGTACAAATATTAGACCACGATACCAAGCTGTACCGAGTAGGCAGGATATTAAACTATCCAAACAGACGAATTTCAATAGCAAACGGCCTTTAAACTCATTTGCCAGCTCTAATACCAAAAAAGTCCCTAATCGACTGATTGGTAGGAACAATACTCTGAGTAAAGGAGCTAGCAAACCCCACACACAACTACCAATCAAACGGGATTTTTTTCATCCTCTAGGTACAAAATCAAAAGAGGTAAGAGGGGCGGGAAACTCGCCCAAAAGAAAAAACTGAAAAAATTAGGAACACATACACAGAAAATTTTCAACCTCAGTTCGTACCAATTAACACGCAGTGAAGAACAGCTCTTACAAAAGGGTCTTAAATTTGCTCCTACAACTAAGGCCAACCCTTTTAATTTGTATATAAGCATAAAGAAATTCATGCGCAACCTAGCCATCAAAAAATATTTTTTGAAAAAGGAAAGTGGGGTTAGGAATATTAATCCAACTCAATCCAGTACGGATGTCCAAACCTATATTCATACCAATCTTACCCTTCCATCTACCTTTAACCCAATAAATGAGTATTCCACTGCATTTCGGTCCTTTGAGACTCTAGTTACTACAGATATTAAAAAAATTGGGAAGAATAATTCCCGACATATTGCATATAACCTCAATAATAGTGAGAAAAGATCCATTATCAATCTCCAAGAAAACCACAACATCATTATTCGTCCGGCAGACAAAGGGGGAGGTATTGTGGTATTAGATCGCGCAATGTACCATAATGAGTCCCTAAGACTTCTAAATGATTCTATAACCTACAAGAAGTTGAGTTTTAATCCTATTACTAATTACACTAAAGGATTGAACTGCCTAGCCCAAAAAGGGAAATCTTTGGGGATTCTTAATAAGAAAGAATTTCATTTTATTAATAATCAAACCCCAAAAACAGCCGTTTTTTACCATCTCCCTAAAATACATAAAGATACCTCTAACCCCCCTGACCGCCCGATCATTTCTGGCATCAATTGTTTAACCGCCAATTTATCTAAATATGTGGACCAACATCTACAAAAATGTATGACACTGTTGCCGGCGTACCTAAAAGACACCACACATACCATAAAAACCCTGGAACCTATTATCTGGCAGGAAAACTATATTTTAGGTACGTTGGATATTAAATCACTTTACACCGTGATTAATCATGAAAAGGGCTGTCAGGCATCGGATTTCTTCCTGCACTCTTTGGGGACTTATAAAGAACCCCAAATCCAATTCATTCTGGATAGTATCAAATTCATACTTAACCATAACTATTTCAAATATGAAAATCAATATTATCTGCAAACGTGGGGTACCGCGATGGGCACGCGCTTCGCGCCCAGTTACGCTAATTTGTATGTAGGTAACTGGGAACGACAACATATCTTCCAAAGCGGTACCCTCTAAACAGGACTGAAGTTCTGGCGTCGTTTCATCGACGATGTTTTATTCATTTAAGAAGGGTCGGCTATTGAACTGGATCAGTTTATTCTAAACCTAAATAATAACCAGTTTGGTCTGGAATTCACACCCACCACCAGTATGGTGTCGGTCAACTTTTTAGATTTAACAATTTATGTGGAAAACAACATACTTAAAACCAAATGTTACCACAAAGACGTGGACTCAAATAGTTTTATACATATATCCAGTTGTCATCTCCCAATTTGGTTGACAAATATCCCAAAAGGACAATATATGCGCATTAGGAGAAATTGTACGGATTTGGATAATTACAACAATGAAACAATGCGCATCACTAAACAATTCGAGGCCAAAGGCTATGATATGCAAGCTTTGAAAATGACAAGGCAGGAAGTAAAGGTACCTTCACACGAAACGACATCGCTAGCGATCCGTGACGTTGCAGCGTCCTCGCTAGCGATATCGTTTCGTTTGACACGCAGCAGCGATCAGAATCCTGCTGTGATGTCGCTGGTCGCTGAATAAAGTCCAGAACTTTATTTGGTCGTCCGATCGCCGTGTATCGTTGTGTTTGACAGCAAAAGCAACGATACCAGCGATATTTTACACTGGTAACCAGGGTAAACATCGGGTAACTAAGCGCAGGGCCGCGCTTAGTAACCCGATGTTTACCCTGGTTACCAGCGTAAAAGTAAAAAAAACAAACAGTACATACTCACATGCGTCCTCCAGCGTCTGCTTCATCACACTGACTGAGCTCCGGTCCCTAAAGTGAAAGTGAAAGCACAGCGGTGACGTCACCGCTGTGCTGTTAGGGCCGGAGCTCAGTCAGTGCAGGAAGCAGAGGCTGGGAGACGCGCAGGTGAGTATGTACTGTTTGTTTTTTTTACTTTTACGCTGGTAACCAGGGTAAACATCGGGTCACTAAGCGCGGCCCTGCGCTTAGCAACCCGATGTTTACCCTGGTTACCCGGGGACCTCGGCATCGTTGGTCGCTGGAGAGCTGTCTGTGTGACAGCTCTCCAGCGATCAAACAGCGACGCTGCAGCGATCGACATTGTTGTCGCTATCGCTGCAGCGTCGCTTCGTGTGAAGGTACCTTTAGCCTTATACCGAGAACAACTTTATTAAACAAGGTAAAACACAATAATGATCCACCTAATATCCAACAACAAATTAATAACCTATCAATAGTGACTCAGTTCCACTCAGGGTACAAAATGTTCAATAACATTGTCCGCAAATACTGGCCTATTCTACAGGGCGACAAAAATATTGGGGACTTATTGCCTAGTAATCCATGATTCGTCTACACGAAAGCAAGAAACTTGGGCCTACTTCTAGCGCCAACTACAAAATCGGTGTACCAAAATCAGACAACACTCCAATCAGTAACTACACGTCTAACTTGTGGATTCAAACCATGTGGTATATGTCCATGTTGTACTCGCACAACTTTCAACAAGGAATTACAAACCATATTTATGGACTCAAGTGGGACACAAAAGTTCAATGTTAAAAGTAGAATATCTTGCGAGACATCTGGAGTGATTTATATATTAAAATGCCCCTGTAATAAAATTTATGTGGGCCGCACCAAAAGGCGCCTCAGAATCAGAATAAAAGAACATCTAGACAACATAAATAAAGGGTATAAAGGACATCCTCTATCTCGGCATTTTGCAGAATATCACAATTGTTCGTGTTCTAATGTTTCTTTCTGTGGAATCCAATCTGTCCAGCAGAATGCTAGGGGTGGCAATTTTATTAAAGAAATGTCGAGGGTGGAATCCAAATGGATTTTCACTTTGGATAGTTTAGCCCCCAAGGGACTCAACCAGGAGATAGAGTTATATGCTTTTTAGTTCTTTTACCTATCATCCTGCTATTACCTATTTTTAGCCGTAATTTTTAGGATTATTTATTACTTTTTAAATTCCACCTATTATATTTTAATCCTTATCTTGTCCCATCAGTATTGGGTTTTATATAAAAAAAATTATTATTTTTTTTTTTTTTTTTTTTCCTTATCAGGTCCCGATCAATTTTATTATATTTGTGCACATTTACATATTCTTTAGCCCAATATTTTAATAAAGGCTTGTTTTTAACCAAATACTGTTCATTTAATCTGTATTTCCTATAATATTCCCTTATTTAATTCCTAACATTTCCAAGTCAATAGCCATTTATGCATGATCCTGAGGGATGCACTATCCAGTTATCCGCGTAATTATGGCGTGTATCCACTAAACAATTTTTATAGTTATTTATACATACACCGACTAGCGGCTCTCTATTCTTGATATGAACACCCAGCGTAGTCTGTAGAATACATTAGCTTTCCTCAAGAGTGGCCAAAATATAAATGTTACTTTTAGAAGTATGAAGGGAATTGTCCGCTACCCTCTCTGTGAATCACAGGGATAGGACAGGAAAGGGTCAACGATTAAGTACTATATAAGGATGGGCCCCACAGGGAACTGCAGCCCTGACGAAGAAGGATTCTATCCTTCGAAACGCGTTGGTTTATGTCCCTGTTCGCTCCCCGTCCTTATTTTTTTGTGTGACGTCACACTCCAGCCACGCCCCTTTCACGCTCCGCCACTGCTTCGGCGTTGCTTCCGGCCGGGGCACGCCAGAGGCAGACGGTTCGTTCTAAACCCTCCGTGACCAGCGAGGAGCTATCCAGCGGACTTCACCCCTCTGCTTTACCATACTAACCGGGACTTAATATTGGACACCTCCTGGGAAAAGTTACATTTACACTTCGGCGCCACTACAGATCCATGCAGTAAGTGCCTGTGTAATTGATCATTCTGCCTGGCGGCTGTGCTCTTTGATTATCATATCTGTATAATTATCTTCCCTGTGTCCATATATTCATTTTATTTACCAACGCACCCTTCTAGCGCAGGTGATAACCTCTATATTTACAGTTATTTGAAGCTGCTGGTGCCTCTGGAGTCCCTCGAACCTCAAGGTGTAGGATCCTTCAAAGACTTGCTGTGGTGCATAAACCTACTATTCGGCCACCCCTAAACAGTGTTCACAAGCAGAAACAGTTGCAGTGGGCCCAGACATACATGAAGACAGATTTCCAAACAGTCTTGTTTACTGATGAGTGTCGAGCAACCCTGGGTGGTCCAGATGGATGGAGTAGTGGATGGTTGGTGGATGGCCACCATGTCCCAACAAGGCTGCAACGTCAGCAAGGAGGTGGAAGAGTCATGTTTTGGGCCGGAATCATGGGGAAACAGCTTGTTGGGCCCTTTAAGGTTCCTGAAGGTGTGAAAATGACCTCGGCAAAGTATATAGAGTTTCTGACTGACAACTTTCTTCCATGGTATAAAAATCAGAATTGTACCTTCAGGATCAAAATCATCTTCATGCTGACAATGCACCATCTCATGCTGCAAAGAATACCTCTGAGTAATTGGCTGCTATGGGCATAAAAGGAGATAAACTTATGGTGTGGCCACCATCTTCCCCTGACCTCAACCCTATAGAGAACCTTTGGAGTATCATCAAGCAAAAGATCTATGAGGGTAGGAGGCCGTTCACATCAAAACAGCAGCTCTGGGAGGCTATTCTGACTTCATGCAAAGAAATACAAGCAGAAACTCTCCAAATACTCACAAGTTCAATTGAGGCGAGAATTGTGAAGGTGATATCAAAGAAGGGTTCCTATGGTAACATGTGACTTGGCCTGTTAGGATGTTTAGCTTAGCTTTTTTGTTCAGTGAATGTGACCTCCTGATGCTGCAAATTCCACAAATGAGCATTTTCTGTTCTTTAAAATAGATCAAATGTTTAGAAATTCTACTGTGCCTAATAATTTGGAACAGTGCATTTTGAGTTTTTATTCATTTTGGAGATTATACTGTTATCATTGGGAGGTTTCTTCAATAAAATTCGATGTATACTCTAACGGGTGATGACTTTTATTAGACTGACTGTCATTTGCACCAACCAATTAGGAAAATCCGACAAAAATATAATTTGCATAATAATTTGGAACATGGTGTAGAAGAAAGGGAAAAAGTGGGGAATGTGGTCTGGAAGCCGTGCTCTAGGTAACTGTGTTATTTTATGCAGAGACGAGTCCTGGCTGGAAGAAGTGACGGCAGTCTGTGCTGGATAAAAATGAAGAGCAAAGATGAAGGACTTCAGCTAGAGACGTCACTAGTGAGTCAGTGTATTACCTGTACACTGACACTATACACTGTATACTATATACAAAGCTCCTGTGTATAATGTCACTGGCAGTGGTGATCACTGTATTACCTGTACACTGACACCTTATACAGATCTCCTGTGTATAATGTCACCAGTGATCACTGTAGTATCTTTACACTGACCGTAAATACAGAGTTCCTGTATACAATGGCACTTAGTATTGTGCTTTTTTAAAATTAATGATCAGTATTGTAGTATACAAGTAGTAAAAGGTGTACACTCCCTGACAGAAGTAATGTCGCTTATCCATGTTATGTAAATAAAAGCTTATAACCTGATGTTAAATTCATCCATTGGTTGTATAAATTATTCTTTTGAATGCTGAAACCTTCCAAAATGAGATTTAGGTTAAGAAAATAAATTGACATCAATGCAGAAATATTGATCAGTTAATGAACACAGAATGGTCAGATTTTAGCAAGACAAAAGTTTTGTCGCCTGGTCATATAATGCACCCAATCCTAGTTTACATCCTCACCTGTGCTTAGTAAATGATCGGTTATTTAGTGTGTGTGTGTATAAAAAGAAACCCAGCACCCCAGACCTTCACTTGAACTGCAACTTAAGCTCTGACAACATGCCAAAAATCCACCCTGCGACCAAAGCCTGGATTATCAAAAGGCTGAAGACCAGATCCACTGCAGAGGTGGCTGGCACCTTTAATGTGTCTCAGTGTCAAGTACAAAGAATTAAAAAAAAGATTTGAAGATACTGGAGATGTGTTTGACTAGCCCAGGTCCGGCAGACCCCGCAAGACAAATGCTCAGGAGGAATGTTTGTTGGTTAGAAAATCCAAAGCAAGCCCCTCTTCCACAGCAGCAGAGCTCCAACAGGTCTGGTCACCTCAAGTCCCTGTGTCAACTAGAACAGTTTGTAGGATTCTGTCTCAAAATGGCCTCCATGGTCGAATCAGTGCCCAGAAGCCAGCACTAAACAAAAGGCAAATAAAAAACCGTGTGGCATTTGCAAACTCCCACACCCTGCTAAATAGATGGACACTGGAAAAGTGGCAGAAGGTGGATTTCTCTTCAGTAGAATTACACCACAGCTGCCTGCCACAAACACTGCAGGAGACTTACTGGAGCCTGTATGGATCCAAAATACACCCAGAAGACAGTTAAATTTGTTGGTGGAAAGATCATGGTCTGGGGTTACATTCAGTATGGGGGTGTGCGAAACATTTGCAAGGTGGAAGGCAATATCAATAGCCTAAAATATCAAGAAGTATTAGCTACCTCTTATATTCCAAATCATAAAAGAGGTCAAATTCTGCAGCAGGATGGTGCTCCATCTCATACATCCATCTCTACAACAAAGTTCCTCCAGGCAAAAAAGATCAAGGTGCTCAAGGACTGGCCAGCCCAGTCACCAGACATGAACATCATTGAGCATGTTTGGGGAAGGATGAAAGAGGAAGCTTGGAAGACAAAAAGCTAAGAATCTAGATGAGCACCACAACTTCATTCACCAATATTATGCAACATATATTTGTATTTTAAGTTAATTATTTGTCTGTGGGCAATACAAATTTTGTCTTGCCAAAATCTGACCATTCTGTGTCCATTAACTGATCAATATTTCTGCTTTGATAACAATTTATTTTCTTAACCTAAACCACATTTTGGAAGGTTTCAGCTTTCAAAAGAATAACTTATACAACCAATGGATGAATTTAACGTCAGGTTATAAGCTTTTATTTACATAACATGGATAAGCGACATAACTTCTGTCAGGGAGTGTATGGTGGCATCATTGGTCTTTGTATAGAATGTAGTTTCATGTAGAGGTAATGGTGATATTATAATATTATGTATTCTCTGTGTAGTGGTGATAGTACTAGGCACTGTGTAGCTGTATTGTTGTGTATATGTTTGTAAGTAAGCTCTGTTATGGCACCATATCTAAGCAATAAGCTTGGCTCTGGTACTCTATCAATGTAGTAATCTAGATTATGGTACTGTATGTATGTCGTAATCTCAGTTCTGCTCCAGTTTCTATGTAGCAGACTTGGTTCCATGTAGTAGACTAATTAAGCTCGGGTCTGCCCCCTTATCTCTGTAGTAAGCTCTGTTCTGCTCCCATATCTCTGTAGTAAGCTTGGTTCTGCTCCCATATCTCTGTAGTAAGCTCGGTTCTGCTCCCATATCTCTATAGTAAGCTCTGTTCTGCTCCCATATCTCTGTAGTAAGCCCCGTTCTGCTCCCATATCATTGCAGTAAGCTCGGTTCTGCTCCCATATCTCTGTAGTAAGCTCGGTTCTGCTCCCATATCTCTGTAGTAAGCTCTGTTCTGCTCCCATATCTCTGTAGTAAGCTCTGTTCTGCTCCCATATCTCTGTAGTAAGCTCGGTTCTGCTCCCATATCTCTGTAGTAAGCTCGGTTCTGCTCCCATATCTCTGTAGTAAGGTCGATTCTGCTCCCATATCTCTGTAGTAAGGTCGATTCTGCTCCCATATCTATGCAGCAAGCTCCGTTCAGTTCCCATATCTGTGTACCAGCCTGTTTTTAAATCCTGTTATCTCTGCCACTTTAATGCAGTGGCCAGATATAAGCAGGGAAAAGGAAGGCCATCGCAACTCGAGGGCCACTGTCTTGTGATTGCCCCCCAGGCTGAAAATTGCCAGCCAGCCCCTGATGGCACCTGACCTGCGTCAGCATCCACTGACTGGCTAGCCTAGCCAGACTTCCTTAGTACCCTCCCTGTACCTAATGCTTAGCTTATGGCATGCGGCAGCCTTCTCCGATCCCAACAGAAGCTTCTAGGCGGTACCTATTCAGCTATATGATCGCTCCCTCGGATTAGATCAGATGAGAGTTTGTTCAGCTACCTTTGAGGAAGGAGATGGAGCCACGATGTCGGCGCGAGAAGAGGATTCTCCACCGCGGAGCGCGGCAGAACTTCACTCTGGATCTTCAGACACTGAAGATCCAGAGGTGAAGTGGTTCAGTCTTCACAGTGTCGCGGTGGGCGAGTATGATCTCTGTCTGTCTGTGTGTGTGTCTATCTGTGTATCTTTCTTGCAGCTCCTGTCCTACACAGTACCATACTGTATATACAGGTCCACACTATATCCTGCATTACAGTGTGTCTGTGTATACTGTATGTATATAGTGTGGACCTGTTTACAGTATAGTGCTGTGTATACACTTTATACAGCCCCTCAGCCTCTATATACAGCCAGCACAGCAACAGCCTCTGATACATACAGCCCGGCAGCAGCCCCTCATATATATACAGCCCAACAGCAGCTTCTAATCTATACAGCCCAACAGCAGCCCCTCATATATATATATATAAACAGCTCAGCAGAAGCCCCTCATATATATACAGACAAGCAGAAGCCTCTCATACATATACAGCCCAGCAGAAGCCTCTCATACATATACAGCCCAGCAGAAGCCTCTCATACATATACAGCCCAGCAGAAGCCCCTCATATATATACAGCCCAGCAGAAGCCTCTCATACATATACAGCCTAGTAGAAGCCTCTCATACATATACAGCCCAGTAGAAGCCCCGCATATATATACAGCCCAGCAGAAGCCCCTCATATATATACAGTCCAGCAGAAACCTCTCATATATATACATTAGGGTGTTTCATTTTTCCGAAGTTATGATTTTCATATGACTTTGCTTGAATCCTTGGTCTAAGTCCTCTAAAAGATCCATGTAAAAAATTTTAGCGAAATCAATTAATATTTAGAGGTTGCACACTTTGATCACTTTTATCTGAAAGTACCGAAATTCATAAAAATGGTATCATCGACATCACACTAATGTGTATGTTGTGTTTCTATTATGTTTTGCGGGTAGTTTAACTGAAAAAGAGTACTAGAAAGGGAATTTGGTTACTTGAAAAGGTGCCTGGTGGTGAATTTTTGGGAGCTCAACTCCCTTCCAAGGAACACGTGCTTTTAGTTTTTTTTTACCATCACAAGGAAATGAAAGAAACACTCTCGTGTGCTGCTAAATCCACAAGTATTAAACTAAAGGAAGTGTGGAAGAAAGCAAGTATCCCTGTCATGACAGAGGAGAATATCCAAACTCGTATACAGAAGTTATACAAGGAATATCAACATCTGGGTAAAGAGAAATCAAGAAACATTGACACAGCAAATATGAAGCAGCAGATTTGGAAAGGTGATCTTGTTGAGCTATTTGATATTGCCAGGCAAAATGTGATGTCCATGAATAGCGTACTAGAAGACGATAAAGCATTCCTTATGTCACAAAGAGAGGATTATATGAGTTTATCAATGAGTGGTGTAGATAAGGTTCTTGCCTCACAAATTAAAAAGAAGAAAATAAATGCAGAAAAAAAGGAGGCATACAAGGAGAAACATTATAAAGAAATCGCCAAAATGAACAGTGGAACACTCAGTCTCATCTCCATCATCATCAATTCACGAAGAGGACAAATTTTCTGCACCACCAGTGAAAAAATCTTGTGCAGGTCGTAGATTAAAACCTCTTGATCACACACTCACGGCTACATGGGATCGAGAACAACTCTCCATTCGACAAGCAAGTACTTCATTTATTGCAACTGCAAAAAGCTTTGGTCACGATGTTTCATGCATTTCCATATCTCCATCTACCGTTTTCCGAGCTTGGGCGATTTACAGAAGACAAATGGCTGAGAACATGAAAAAGTCACTGTTTGAAAATCCTCCTCATTTAATCTTACATTGGGATAGTGAATTGTTGCCTGAGGGAGTGTCAAAACTCTAGAAGATAGAGCTGCTGTTCTTGAAACTGGAAAAGATTTTGAGCATTTGCTTGGCGTACCTGTTGCCCAGAAAGGTACTGGTGAGCTAATGGCTGAAGTTGTTATTCAGGAGGTGGACCGATTCACGCTACGTGACCTTATCATTGGTATATCTTTCGATACAACTGCATCTAATACAGGAATGATCCAAGGAGCATGTATCAGAATTGAAACTGAATTTGGGTGACCATTGTTGTGGTTGGCTTGCCGCCACCACACCCACAAATTAATCTTGAAAGGAGTGTTTGGTAACTGTTGTAACATCCCATCAAGTTGTCCTGACATCCAGATTTTCCGAAAGTTCCATAATCAGTCGAATTCAGTTGATAAGAAGTCCTATTCCACGATGTTAGATGAAGAAAATCCCATTCAAGGAATTCTAGAAGAACAACTTGTCAAAATAGTGGACTACCTCCACAATGTCTTGCAAGATGGCAGTCATCCAAGAGAAGATTACAAAGAGCTATTAGAACTATTTGAATTTAGGGTTCCAGGGGCTCTGACTGAAGCAAGGTGGATGGCAAAGGCCATATATGTACTCAAAATTGTGCTATTCACTAAACAATTGCATATTTATAATACCGAATTGAAAGGAATAAGAAAAGTAGTGTGTTTTGTCTGTCTAATATATGTCCGCTTTTGGCACGAGGCAGTTGTAAGTCTATTGGCTCCATAGAGTGATTTGGAGATGCTACAGCTTTTGCAATATTATCCAGATAAAGATGTCAGAGAAAGTGCCCTCACAGTGGCTAAGAGTCACATTTGGTATCTGTCAGAAACTAACATAGGATTGGCATTTTTGGATGAACGTATGGGTCAGGCTGAGAAGGATAAGATGTTTGAAAATTTAAGAATGAAACCTGCAAAGAAAAAGGAACTGAAATGGTTGGAAGGTAAAAAACTAGTTTTGGAAGGAAAAGACTTCAGCGATTTTGTTAAAAGTAAAACAAAGACATTCTTTGAATTGAATTTTGGGATCTACGATGTAGAAAAATATTGCAGTGATACACTAAGAAGCTCCATCAATGCTTTTAAGGTGGTGAATGACACCACATAAAGGGGCATGATAAAGAAGTTTAATAATTCAATCAGAGATGAACAACCGAAACAGCTCTTGTTAAGAGTTGTCGAGTATCATAGAAAAGCCGTCACCAAGCTAACAAAAGGAGTTGCATCTTTCACAGCACATTAGTGTAAATCATTTAATACGTATGATATTGCCTATCAATGTTACTGTTTACTGTCACTATTATTCTAAGTTTTTAATTGTTTAAATTTCTAATAAAAAATACTTAACATTGAAAATCAGTTTTTTTGCATGCTTTTATTAAACTGATAAAAGTGTGCAACCTCTAAACATAGTTCGATCATTTTGAAAATTGGCATATATACTTTTTACATTAGTGAGACTCGGGGCGTAAGCAAAGTCTGCAAAAAATTGACATTTTAATTTTTACCATACAAAATGAAACACCCTAATATACATTCCAGCAGAAGCCTCTGACATATAGAGCCCAGCAGAAGCCCCTTATATATATATACAGCCCAGCAGAAGCCCATCATATATATACAGCCCAGCAGAAGCCCATCATATATATACAGCCCAGCAAAAGCCTCTCATACATATACAGCCCAGCAGAAGCCTCTCATACATATGCAGCCCAGCAGAAGCCTCTCATACATATACAGCCCAGCAGAAGCCTCTCATACATATACAGCCCAGCAGAAGCCTCTCATACATATACAGCCCATTAGAAGCCCCTTATATATATACAGCCCAGCAGAGGCTTCTCATACATATACATCCCAGCAGAAGCCTCAGACATATAGAGCCCAGCAGAAGTCCCTCATACATATACAGCCAGCACAGCAACAGCCTCTGATATATACAGGTAAACAGCCTCTGATATACACAGCCCGGCAGAAGCCCCTCATATATATATACAGCTCAGCAGAAGCCCCTCATATATATACAGCCCAGCAGAAGCCCGTCATATATATACACAGCCCAGCAGAAGTCCCTCATAAATACAGCCCAGCAGAAGCCTCTCATACATATACAGCCCAGCAGAAGTCTCTCATACATATACAGCCCAGCAGAAGCCTCTCATACATATACAGGCCAGCAACAGTCTTTGATATAGGCAGCCCAAATTTCTACAATATACATACATACATACATATGTACATATTTTAATCTTTAACGCCCCTTCAGGACTTCAAGGGCTGACAAGGTCAGACATACTGCGTGAATTGGACTTTAGTGACATCATTAGTGATTTTGCAGCACGAAAATCAAGGAAAGTGCCCGGATTGCAAAAAATGAATAATTTTACTTGAATTACTCTGCGTAAATGATTTTTGTAAATAAACTTGCGTTCGTTTCATTTTGTGTTTTTGCATTACATATTGCAGCACCTTGAAAAATGGGCCTCCCTCCAAAATGGGCCCGGGCCACCCACCTCTTAAATCCGGCCCTGCAAACAGCACCAAATGGACCACGTCAAAGAAAATGGAGCTCTGTCTGGTTTCCATTAGAGGGTCTTTTACTTTAACAGACAAAAAATACACACTATACTGACCTTTTTCTTATAAAAATTATGCAATTTGCAAATTCAAGGAAAGTTTTGGCTTTGCATGTTAGTGTTGAGAATGTTTAAACCCCTTCATGACGGAACCCTTTTTCGTTTTTGCGTTTCTGTTTTTCGCTCCCCTTTTTCCCAGAGCCATAACTTTTTTATTTGTCTGTCAATATGGCCATGTGAGGGCTTGTTTTTTGCAGAACAAGTTGCAGTTTTGAAAGACACCATTGGTTTTACCATATTGTGTACTTAAAAACGGGAACAAAATTCCAAGTGTGGTGAAATTGCAAAAAAAGTGCAATTCCACAACTGTTTTTTTTTTTGGGGGGGGGGTTACCATGTTCGCCAAATGCTAAAACTAACCTGCCATTATGATTCTCCAGGTCATTACGAGTTCATAGACACCAAACATGTCTAGGTTATTTTTTATTTAAGTGGTGAAAAAAAAATCCAAAATGTGTTTAAAAAAAAAAAGCATCATTTTTCGAGACCCGTAATGTCTCCATTTTTCGTGATCTCGGGTTTGGGTGAGGGCTTATTTATTTGCGTGCCGAGCTGCCATTTTTATTGATACCATTTTGGTGCAGATACGATCTCTTGATCGCCCATTATTGCATTTTAATGCATGTTGCAGCGACCAAAAAAACGTAATTCTGGCAATTCAGGCGATTCTGAACACGGCGATACCAAATATGTGTATGGTTTTTTTTTATTATTGTTTTATTTTGAATGGGGTGAAAGGCGGTTGATTTAAACTTTTATATTTTTTTACTTTTAATGTTTTTAAAAACATTTTTTTTTACTTTTAGCATGCTTCAATAGTCTCCATGGGATGTCATTTAACGGGTTGATAGCCGCGGGTGGATCGCCTTTCCACCCACGGCTGTTCCGGGCACATGTCAGCTTTTCAAAACAGCTGATGTGCCGAGAAAGATGTGGGCCCACATCAAACGGGGAGGCATGACATGTGCAGTACTAGTATGGTGCATGTCCTGAAGGGGTTAAATTACCAGAGTACATTCATATGTATTGTTTGCGCCAGCTCATGTTAGGGTCAAATCCATGACAGTCACTGGATACCAGAATGCTACACTCTATTTAGGAAATTCTCAATGTTAGTTGCAGTTGAACACTTCTTTATTGGAATGACTACTAATAAGCAATTAAGAAATCAGAGCTGGCATTCCGTTCTGAATAACGTAATTACCCACTTCATTACATTCAGTAATTCACGGTTGGAATTATTATTGCTCGACTCGCATATGTATAGTCTCTCATGTTATTATAAGCCTATGGTTGGAAATGCAGCTGTGTCAAAGAAGGTGACCGCGCTTTTCAACCTCCCTTAATCACATGTTAAAATGTCTCACATCCTCTTTCAACACCTACAAAGAGATGTCACCACAGCATTTTGCCAAAAATGGCCTTTTGTGTTCCTGCTGCCTAGAAAGTGATAATGGGTCATTTTGTTCTGCGGTTCGGAGAGGGAGGCAAACAAGCACTCTCCCTGCTCCAAGCTAATAAAGGTATTCTGTTACCACAAAACTGGAGGAAAACGTGAGTAATTTTCGAAGGATGAGGTCCATGTGTGCTGTCCACTGCTTTGTTCCACTTTTAATATTAAAAAGAAAAAAGCACTACCAGAAGCAGCCGTAGCTTAAAGGGAAGCTGTCACCAGATTTTTGCTACCTCGTCTAAGAGTAGCATAATGTAAGAAAAGAGACCCTGATTCCAATGATGTATCACTTAGTTTAGTGGGTGCAGCAGTTGTGGCACAATCAGAGTTTTTAGATGTAACATGTACAGAGCTCAGAAAGTTGACCCCACTCACACCAGTGTGCATTGTCTATTGACAGTTATTAGAAGGGGGCGTGGTCAGACCAGGGCCAAAGGTAGCTGTAGTCTATGCAGTGATAATCTCCTGGTGATAAAACATTCATTGTACTGAAACAACAGCACACATTCTAATAAGTGACACACTGCTGAAATCAGTGTCTGAGCCCCTACCTCATGCTGTCTTCAGATTACATGGCAAAAACCTGCTGATAGCTTCTCTTTTAGGGTAAACAAAAGCCTCAGGGTCCCAATGCAAATCAGGACTAAGACCACATGCTTGTAGTGTGTCAAATATAAAATGTTTCATTATGGGGCATTTACTATATTTACTATATTTATGTTCAGATACAAAAGCACAGCCAGCCACCAATTTTAGTGTTAGGCTGGGGTCACACTTAACATATGAAAAATTGGTCTGAGTCTCTCAGCTGAGAGTCGCACGAGTGTTCTCCGTATGGTCATCTGCGTGTAATGTGTTTGCAATGCGATGATGCGATTATTTCACATCTAAGTATCCGTATGACATGTGTATGGCTTTACATTTCTCACTGCTTTTCCCAATGAATTTAGTGGCTCAATGGGCTGAAATGAGGAAAATGTGTGCTTATTTCTCGCAAGTCACACAGATGGTCCATGTGGTGTCTGATTTTTTTTTTCTTGCACCCATAGGGTTGCATTGGCGAGACTCGGCCGATATACGTGTACAATCGCAGCATGCTAAGATTTCACTCACATGTATAATACGCCCGAGAAAAAAAACCGATGTGAGCTTCCCCATAGATTAACACTGGTCCGAGTGGTATTCGATATTTCCTCGCATAGCATTCGTCCGTATTCATCGCTAGTGTGACCCCAGCCTTAGTGATATAATTTTAACCACTTCAACCAACATATAATAAGCCCTGACCACATTGTAACAATATAAGCAATCATGAAACCCTGAAACACACCCTGGTCATAGGATAACTCCAAAGTGAATATCCCATGAATAGGGTTAAAAGACTGGAGCGGTCCCAGTCTGCAGTCTTTACCCAAAGAACATACTGCCACATACCGATCTATTGTGAAGTCTGTCTTCATCTTCATCGTCAAAGTACACGCACTGCGAGCTACCTCCTCTGCCGGCAGCTGCGGGGTGTGAGCAAGTATGCGTTTTGCAAGTATGCGGTCATGTGCTGACTATATTTGCACATCTATGTTCAATTCAAATGTATTGAGCAAGGCTGGACACAGTCTAGTTGGAATGTGGCCAGAAGTATGCAAATCACATACTCGTGGTCTCATGAGCGCACATTCCCAGCAGCGGAGAATCCGTACAGCGTGCCGTGAGCAGACTTGTACCCTAAGGCCGGACAACCATTTTAATGTTTGCTAAGTCCAAGTCAGTGTTATCAGATAGTTTTTACAAGGAGCGTGTACTACTCCCTATATTTTTATAGCGGCTTTTTTATGCAGGACAAGATGACGTTTTTATTGATACCATTTTTATTTACCGTACATTTGACTTTTTGATTCACATTTTATTCCACTTTTTGTTTGACGCTGTTATGAGAAATAATCTTTTTTTCCCCTTTTTTTAATGGTGTTCACTGAAGGGGTTAACTAGTGTGACAGTTTTATAGATCAGGCTATTCTGGATGCAGCAATACTAAATATGTGTACTTTAATTTTGTTTTTACATTAATACATGTTTTTATTGGTAACATTTTTTGTTCTTTATTTTGTGATTAATTTTTTGTATATATTTTTACAATATTTTAAAACTTACTTCTTTTTTTTTACTTTTTTTTACCTTGTCCCAGTATGGGACACCACTTTTCCTGCCCTGATCGCTGATCTAATACTCTGCAATGCTTTTGAAATTGCAGGGTATTAGATCAGTGAATTGCTCACAGGGAAGAGTGGAAGAAGAGTGAGAAGAATGTCAACTCCTGCTCTCAGCCATGTTTCAGCCTGGGGGCACCATGGAGACCATCGGCACAACGCAATCGCTATCGCGTTATGTCAGTCGGAGCAGAGAAGGTGCTCTCTCCCTTTGCAAGATGATCAGTACTAGCAGCAGGTGAGGGTGTTTCTGCAGCTATGATATATAGCTGACGCTCGCTGATGATTGTGCCAGCTCTGTGAGCGAGAGCATATCGTGAAGATGTTAAAGACTGACCATCATTTTAATTTTTATTTAAAAAATGAATAGTACACATGAAAATAAGAAACTTTGCAACATAGCTTACTGGTGAAATCTGCTGCTTTCTCCTACTGAATCTATATTAATTCTCAAAAATTCTCAATTCAAGAGTAAAATCTTTTGCAATGACTTTCAACCATTATAGGACATTATCTGATGTATATGGTTTAAAGGGAACCTGTCAACCCCCAAATCGAAGGTGAGCTAAGTCCACCAGCATCAGGGGCTTATCTACAGCATTCTGTAATGCTGTAGATAAGCCCCCGATGTATCCTGAAAGATGAGAAAAAGAGGTTAGATTATACTCACCCAGGGGCGGTCCCGGTCCGGTTCTGGTCCGATGGGTGTCACGGTCCGGCGCCTCCCATCTTCTTACGATGACGTCCTCTTCTTGTCTTCATGCTGCGGCTCCGGCGTACTTTGTCTGCCCTGTTGAGGGCAGAGCAAAGTACTGCAGTGCGCAGGCGCCGGGCCTCTCTGACCTTTCCCGGCGCCTGCGCACTGCAGTACTTTGCTCTGCCCTCAACAGGGCAGACAAAGTACGCCTGTGCCAGAGCCGTAGCGTGAAGACAAGAAGAGGACATCATCGTAAGAAGATGGGAGGCCCCGGACCGGACAGCGATGCCTATCGGACCGGACCGCAGCGTGAACGCCCCTGGGTGAGTATAATCTAACCTCTTTTTCTCCTCTTTCAGGTAACATCGGGGGCTCATCTAGAGTATTCTAGAATGCTGTAGATAAGCCCCTGATGCTGGTGGGCTTAGCTCACCTTCGATTTTGGGGGTGGCAGGTTCCCTTTAATTCTACCTATTGTATTTGTGTACTTTGCTGCCATCTACTGGCCACTGTTATATTATGTTGTTCATGTAATATTACTGGGCTTTACCTATAATACCTTTCTTTCTGCAACTCCTCCTATTTTTATCTCACTTCCTTTTTCTTGTGGTCAGTGCCATCTTGGACAACACATGCTTCAGGACTGAAGAAAGGATTCTCTTGTTACCACTAACTTCGTGCTTCTAATTTCAGCTTTAACTCCTGCCTCATCTTCGTACCTTCATCTTCTCTGATATCTCACCTCATCTCATCAGCATACTGTAAACAAAACCTGTTGAATTCATCACTGCATCATCCTAAGCACATACAGCTCATCAGGATTAGAGGCACAAGTTAGTGAGTTAATGCTATCTGCTATTGCTTATACAGAGAACCGTGTTTATGTGGCGCCCCTGAGGGTCCAGTCGCCACAGAGCTACTGCACCTCATCCAGAAGTGTGGTATCCCACTCTCGGGTAAGAAGGGGGCACTATCCGGTACCTGCACACTAGCATCCAACACCACACCACTCCAGGCCAGGGGATCTGGGCGTGTCCTATTTAGGGAGGGCCCCATCTCAGGCTGGAGGGGGAACTAGGTAGAGGGTGTGGGTGGAGGAAGTAGAAAAGGTAGAGTGACAGAGAGTTGTCATAGAAATGGGAGTGAGGTGGAGTGAGTAGCAGGAGTGAGTTAGTCAGTGGGTGAGAAGTGAGACAGAGAGGAACTCCAGAGAGAAGGGGTCCTAAGGGCCAGGGAGGTGAGGAATCCACCTGTGGCACCTGAATCCATGCCAACTGTAGTCGGGTGGAGGGACCAGGTCGCTGTGGGGGACTAGCCCCAGACTAGTGGAGACTGTAGGACTCAGCTAGCAAACTGGAGGCTGTGGTGTCTGTACATGCCACAGCCAAATCTACACAGAATCGCTGAAAAGGCAGCCATATAGGGTCAACTGGACCAGGAGGACATCACCCGACAGGATCTGAGGCTGCTGGCTTGGGACACTGTGTGTAAAGTGCAGGGCAGGAAGACAAGGGCCAGCGCAGAGAGAGATGACCCAGAAAGGTACACAAGCAGGGGGTCCAGGAAAAGAGCACCCCAAATTACCTGAGAGCTGGCTGGACCACCGACCCAGAGGACACAGCAACCGGCTGGAGACTGTAACCTAATAACTGTGTGTAAAGTGTGAAGACTGCACCCTGCTGTGTCCTCAGAATTAGTTACTGAGTCACCTGCCCAGTACTACAACTGTTCCACCATCAACCCTATATCTGCTATGGAGCTCCGCTTTACCCATGGAGAGCTGAAACATCTTTGCTGTGTCATCATCGGCCCCAGTGGACCTGAACCGCAGTGTCGGCCATCTATTGCCGAACACCACGGGTGGCGTCGCGAATCAATCCCCTATAAACTTTTCCCCCTTGAATCATTTTTATTGCACGCCCAAGGCCACAGACCGTGTCACTGCTGCCATGACTTCCCCAAAGAACTGTCTGACCCGGTTCCGAGTACCGCACGGCCCTGGTGGGCGTCGCATTTAGGCGTCACGAACAGGATGGACCAACCCGGGTCTCGTGTGCCTATCGTATAAAGACTAAAATGAAAAAAGGCTTGTCTGTCAGCAAGATGGATCTGCCTCCTGGTATGACGGGCGGGAAAAGAAGAAGGATCCGCCCACGAATGGTGAAGACCGGGAAGACCCGGTTCTGAGTACCCCACGGCCCTGGTGGGCGTCGCATTTACATCCCTCAAACAAATCTCACCCACGTACATCGGTGGCAGAATAGTTATTACATTACTGAGATAGAAGAAGGCAGTTGCCAGGGATGAGATTCTATGTATATGCGATGGAGGAAGCTCTACCTCTAGTTCCTTCCTTCCCCCCTCCCATCTACATAGAATTTCATCAGTGGCAACTGCCTTCTTCTATCTCAGTAATGTAACAATCTGTCTTCACTGAACACAGATTTTATCTCGAAATTGAGAATTTTGAGAATGAAAGATCAGTCCTGACAGAGAAAGAACCAGATTGATCTGTTAAGATATATTATAAAGCTGATTATTTTCATGTGTAGTATTGATTTATAAAATAAAAATGCTTTAAAGTCACAATTTCTGGATATATGTTGTAGGGATTTCACTCACTCAGGTGCGACGGCTGACACGTAGGAGGCAGGTTCCAACAAAAGTTCAAAGGTTTATTACCTCATAAACCACATGGCAAAAATAACAGCAAACAAAATAGCCTTTAGTTCAGGAAAAGAAAAACAGCGTGTCCAGTCCTTCAGGCTCAGTCCTATAGCCTTAACCCACTCAGGAGGGTTTCACCGCCACACATATCCCCCTGTGTTAAGCATTAGCCTGTCTTATATAAAGCTAACCACACCCAGTAACCCATCATATGATTAGCCATGTGGTCTGACATCACCACAGGTCCTGAACACACATATATACATGGTTATATACAACAAAGAAATAGTCCGGGCTACATTACAGCAACAAGGCACTTATGTGGCACATACCTCCCATCGACTACACACCCTTTAGCCATGCTATATACCTCCCCCCTCTGCCTAAAGCCATGGGGCTTGGCACTTTTCCCCACTAAACAAGGGATTCTTGATAGGGCATCCGCATTACCGTGCAGCTTTCCGGCCCTATGTTCCACATGGAAACTGAAGTCCTGCAGGGCTAAGAACCAACGGGTGACCCTAGCATTTCTACCCTTTGTTTCCCTCATCCATCTTAGTGGGCCATGGTCAGATATCAGTCTGAATTTACGACCCAGCAGATAGTACCGTAACGTGTCCACCGCCCACTTTATGGCCAAACACTCTTTTTCCACGACTGAGTAGTTCTTCTCAGATGAGGACAGCTTTCTACTCAGATAGAGCACAGGATGCTCCTCCCCATGTAGCTCTTGGGAAAGAACTGCTCCTACCCCAACATCTGAGGCATCTGTCTGAAGAATAAATTCTTTATTAAAGTCTGGAGCCATCAGAACGGGCTGCTTACATAGAGCCCCTTTCAACTCTTGGAAGGCTGAATCTGTCTCTTCGGACCATTTAACCATCACCGATTTTGTCCCCTTTAACAGATCAGTCAGAGGCGCAGCCACTGTGGCGAAGTTCGGGATGAACCTTCTGTAATATCCCACGATTCCCAGAAAGGCTTTAACTTGCTTCTTGGAGAGTGGTTTCGGCCATGTTTGGATTGCCTCCACTTTCCTGATTTGGGGCTTTATTTCTCCACGACCCACTATATAGCCTAGGTATTTAGCTTCTTCCTTACCCAAGGCACACTTCTTCGGGTTTATTGTAAACCCCGCCTCTCTTAGAGCATCAAACACCGCTTGGACTTTCTCCAGATGACTCTCCCAGTCCGGGCTAAAGATGACGATATCATCTAGGTACGCAGCAGCGTAGGCCTTATGGGGTGCAAGGACTCTATCCATAGCCCTCTGGAAGGTCGCCGGAGCTCCCTGTAGGCCACACGGCATCCGGAAATACTGGAAGCATCCATCAGGTGTCGAAAAGGCCGTCTTCTCCTTGGCTTCCTGTGCCATGGGGATCTGCCAATACCCCTTTGTCAAGTCCAAGGTGGATAAATATCTGGCGTGCCCAAGCCTTTCGATGAGCTCATCAATGCGGGGCATGGGATAAGCGTCAAACTTGGAGACCTCATTCAACTTCCGATAGTCGTTGCAAAACCTCCATTCTCCATCAGGTTTTGGGACCAGGACAATTGGGCTCGACCAACCGCTCTTGGATTCCTCGATGACTCCAAGCTTCAACATACGCTCCACTTCCTTGGAGATAACTTTTCGATGAGCCTCAGGAATACGATAGGGCTTCACGTTCACCCGCACATGTGGCTCTGTTAGGACCTCGTGCTCTATGACCTTCGTGTGTCCTGGCAACTCTGAAAACAGGTCCCTGTTTTTCTGGAGTAACTCCCGGCACTGCTGTTTCTGGGACTTCGATAGCGTCTCCGCTATAGTAACCACTCCAACCTCACCTTCTGGGTTGCTTAACAACGATGGAGATACTGTCGGCTCTCTATCTTGCCACGGCTTGATAAGGTTGACATGGTATACTTGGAATGGTTTCCGTCTTCCTGGTTGGTGAATTTTATAATTTACTTCACCAAGTTTCTCGACAACCTCATATGGCCCTTGCCATTTGGCCAAGAACTTGCTCTCCACCGTCGGAACTAACACAAGAACTCGGTCTCCCGGAATGAACTGCCTCACTCTTGCAGACCGGTTGTAGACTCTGGCCTGAGCTTCTTGTGCCTGGAGTAGGTGTTCTTTCACAATAGGCATCACCTTTGCAATCCTCTGCTGCATCAGGGCCACATGCTCAATGACGCTTCTGTGGGGCGTGACTTCGGCTTCCCAGGTTTCCTTGGCTATATCCAGGAGTCCTCGCGGATGTCGGCCATATAGAAGCTCAAACGGTGAGAATCCTGTGGAGGCCTGTGGAACTTCACGAATGGAAAACATCAGGTAGGGTAAGAGACAATCCCAGTCTCTACCGTCTTTCTCTATAGCTTTTCTCAGCATGCTCTTCAGTGTCTTGTTAAATCTCTCAACAAGGCCATCTGACTGGGGATGGTACACCGAGGTCCTCAACTGGGAGATTTTCAGGGCTTTGCACAACTCCCTCATCACTTTGCTCATGAAAGGTGTCCCCTGGTCAGTCAGGATCTCCTTCGGCAGACCTGTCCGGGAAAAGACATGGACCAACTCGCGGGCTATACTCTTTGAGGAAGAATTTCTCAGAGGAATTGCCTCAGGATAGCGTGTGGCATAGTCCAGGATGACTAATATATACTGATGGCCCCGGGCTGATTTAATTAAGGGACCGACCAAGTCCATGGCAATTCTCTCGAACGGCACCTCAATAATGGGCAGGGGCACAAGGGGGTTCCGGAAATGAGGAGTGGGAGCAGTTAGCTGACATGTATTGCAGGACCTGCAGTAGTTCAATATTTCCCGGTGACACCCAGGCCAATAGAACCTCTGCACAACCCGTTCCTGCGTTTTTTCCACCCCTAGGTGTCCACCCAAGATGTGTGAATGGGCCATGTCCAACACCTTCCATCTATATGGACCCGGCACTAACAACTGTTCTACCAACTCCTCCCTTATTTTCGTGACCCGGTACAACAACTCCCCCCTCATCAGAAAATGGGGAAATCTTGTGTCTGCCCCCGGCTCCTGTACCACCCCGTCAATAACTGTGACATTATTAAAGGCTTCCCTCAGAGTGGGGTCCCTATGTTGGGCAGTCCCAAAATTTTCACCGGTGACCTCTAACTCCAGAATGTCAGATGCAGGGGATACTTCCTCCTCATCCCCAACCAGCACACAAAAAGGAAACCTGTCTGTCTCTGGGTGTGGTGACACCCTTCCAGGGTTCACTGGTTCCCTACACTTGCTAGGGAGCTCAGAACCTTTTCCCCACAAATCCCAAAACAGACAGAAATCCCGGCCAATAATTATAGGGTGCAACAAGTCCTGCACGACGCCGACTATGTGGGACTCAGTTCCACATGCCGTTTCAATGTCCACCCTGGCCAAAGGGTAGTCCTTGGCATCACCATGTATGCACCGCACGCCGACCTTCTTTCCGGGGAGCAGGTGGAGAGGGAAAGTGGCCCTCACCAGGGTCACTAAGCTCCCTGAGTCTAACAGCGCCGTTGCTGATCGACCGTTCACCCTTACGGGACACGCTTGAGGTCCCTCGTTGGGCGGAGAGTTCACACTGCAGGCTGGATACGCATAGTATGAACAACGGCGTCCCATGCTGCAGTCCATCTGCTCAGTGGTCTGGGAACAACGGGCAGCTATATGTCCTGGCCCGTGGCACCTCCAGCAAATAATATCACCCGTAGGGACCTTGGGCACCACCTCCCCCACCCTTTGTGACCTTGGACGCGCCACCCCTTTTTGGGACTCAGCAGCTTTCTGGGACCCCCAGTACGGCATGGGCTGCCTCCCAAAGGAGCCTTCCATCCCTTGGTATCTCTCGACCAGTCCGATCAGTTCGTCGGCATTCTGGGGATCACCCTGGGCAACCCAAGTCTGTATGGACCTTGGGAGGGAATGCACAAACCGATCCATCATCACTCGTTCCACCATCTGTGCAGGTGTACATGACTCTGGCTGCAGCCATTTCTGGACCAGGTGCAACAGATCAAACATTTGAGAGCGAGGTGGTTTGTCCCGGTGATAGGCCCAGCTGTGAACTCGCTGTGCTCTGACAGTCAGTGTCACCCCCAAACGTGCGAGAATCTCGACTTTCAATTTGTGATACTCTTTGGCATCCTGCAAGGTCAAATCATAGTACGCCTTCTGGGGCTCTCCCGTCAGGTATGGTGCCAGTACCTCTGCCCACTGCTCTGGCGGGAGTTTTTGCCTCTCAGCGACCCTCTCAAATACCGTTAGGAAGGCCTCAACATCATCCCCGGGGGTCATTTTCTGCAATGCGCGTCTTACCGTCTTCCGGACGTGGGTGTCATCAGCCAGACCTGGGGTTGGGGCACTCGTCTTGCCCTGGATGGCGGTTGCCAGAAGCTGCATCTGCTCCCGTTGCTCCTGCTGGCTCTGTTGCATCTGCTGCCGTTGCTCCTGCTGGCTCTGCCGTTGCTCCTGCTGGCTCTGTTGTATCTGCTGCTGGCTCTGTTGTATCTGCTGCATCAACAGCCTGTTGGTCTCTTGCTGCCGTTGCTCCTGCTGTGACTGCAACTGGACCAAGTGTTTCAGCAGGTCCTCCATTTTCCCCGGCTGGCTTACAACAGACTTGACCCAGGACATTCAACACAGACTTTCGTCTCCGCTGGGAACGCTGCCCGCACGTCTACCACCAATTGTAGGGATTTCACTCACTCAGGTGCGACGGCTGACACGTAGGAGGCAGGTTCCAACAAAAGTTCAAAGGTTTATTACCTCATAAACCACATGGCAAAAATAACAGCAAACAAAATAGCCTTTAGTTCAGGAAAAGAAAAACAGCATGTCCAGTCCTTCAGGCTCAGTCCTATAGCCTTAACCCACTCAGGAGGGTTTCACCTCCACACATATCCCCCTGTGTTAAGCATTAGCCTGTCTTATATAAAGCTAACCACACCCAGTAACCCATCATATGATTAGCCATGTGGTCTGACATCACCACAGGTCCTGAACACACATATATACATGGTTATATACAACAAAGAAATAGTCCGGGCTACATTACAGCAACAAGGCACTTATGTGGCACATACCTCCCATTGACTACACACCCTTTAGCCATGCTACAATATGTAAGGAGGTGGCGGAGACCCTCATGAACTTTCTCTCTCCTTAATGCTGTTCACCTGTGTCACATGCGGCACCCTGATGTTTTACTAATGTTTTGCTATGGTGTGCACTGTAATGTATTTTTCATGTACTGTAATGTGATGTATTGTGCTTTAGCTTAGGGATAGATTAATGAGTAGTGCAGAACCATACGGGTTAAGCAGATGGGAGGAGTTACAGAGCGGAGCAGTACAGAGCAGGGAGGTATAGGAAAGGCATTTCCCGATTAGATACAGATGCCCGGGCACCTTTCCCAAGGGCAGGACGTGTGAGAAGAGTATTAGAGGTAGTGGGGATAAAGCTGATTCAGTAAGGGGCCCCAGGCTGAGAATCGTGCAGGTGGTCACCATCTTAGACAAGAACCGTTCCAAGGAAGGATCCAAAGCTAGCAGCTGGGATTAGGAGGCAGCTGAGTCGGCGAGCCCGTTACCCTATAACTCGCAGCTGGCCAGGGAAACGGTAGGAAGCTGGTGGTCCTGGAGCACAAGTGGGACAGAGATTGTCCAGAAGAGGGACAGGGATTGTCCCATATTGGGTCAGCGATTGACCATGGATATAGACTGAGCTGACATGAAGAACTGAGTCTGCCCCGACGGCAGGGAAAGATATCTCTGTGTTTGAACTGTGCTGTCTGTGAGATGAATATGCTGCTGTTTAGTAAAGTTTAATTCCACGTTAGCTGCCCGACCTTATACCCAGGAGGCACGGTGGCAACTTGTGGGGGCCGGGGCGTGATAGAGTCCCTGCAAAAAGCCTCAGGCCACCAGTCATACGGGTTTGTCCTATCCTATCCATCAGGGGGACAGAGAGAAAGAGACATTACATCAGCAATAGTTGTGAGGACCTTACCGAGAAGCTCAGCAGGGAGGTACTACAACACCCAGGCGCTAGAGGAAGGCTATTGGTTTCCACCTGGATAAGGGGACTCTGGATTTGCCTTCAGACCGGCCGGACCCTGCCTACCCTGTGGTCCGTACCCTGGACTGTGGACACTGAAGCCTTCAGTAAAGGTAAAGAGACTGCAACCTTGTGTCCTCGTTATTCACTGCGCCTCACACCATTCACCATCCACACTTCTGGGAAGCCCTGGGGATACACTTCACCTGTGGGAAGGTATACCATCAAGCTGCCATAACATCACCCCAGCAGACCCCTAAGCAGCGTCGGTCACCCTGACCGAATACCACATGTGGCGTCACGAACATTTCCCCTTTAAAGACCTTTCCCTTATTTTACAACGGACGTTCCCCTAGGGCCACGGACCGGGTCAGCCACCATGACATCCCCCGCCGAGAGAACCGAAGGACCCGGTACCGAGTACCCCATGGTCCTATGGGGGCACTCCATATTCATCCCTTCATGTGCAAGGTGCCAGGGTGCTCACTGACTGTTGCTTAGTGAGCTGACCCACGACTACCACCCCGTGCCACCTTGTTACATATGCAATACTCACAAAAAGTTAGGGATATTTGGCTTTCGGGTGAAATTTCAGGATGATCCTAAAATGCCTCTTCAGGTGAAAGTAATGTGACCGACTCTAAACTTTTGTATGCACATTTCCAACTTTTCAATGTTTCAGTACTTTTTGCACAACTTGCTGTTGTCTAATGTGGAGCTCAATAGAAAAAGTCACAATAGGTGTTTGATCTATGAATTGCCCGATAAATTTTGGGATTCAATTAAAATTGGTATTTAAATAGTCCTCATCACGCTGTCCACATTTTGACATCATGAGGCCATTACGACACCTACTGTAACAATTGGTCAACAGTACCTCACCATTGTGAGGCTTCAAGCGGGATGTTCTCAGACGGAAAGGCCACTGAACTTAGAATGCCATCAGCAAGTTGTAACAGAGATATAGAGACTGGAAGAGTCACAGAAACGCAGAGAAGTGGACATCCTATGGTCACATCCCACACTGATAACTACTTCATTGTTAAGCATGCCCTTCAGACCGGATGATGAATGCCACTTAACTCCAGGCACATTTAAGGAAAGTGAGAGTCACCCAAGTGTCATGTCAGACCATTCAAAACCATTTACGTAAGCATGGTCTGCGTGCTTGACGACCTGCAAGGGTACCTGACCGCACCATCATCTTGCATGGGCCAAGGAGCATCTACGCTCTACGAGGAACCAGTGGTCCTAATTGCTGTTCAGTGATGAAAGTTGATTCACGCTAAGCATAAATTATGGCAGCTATCGATGTTGGCGACGTCAAGGAGAGCGCTATGCATCAGCCACTGTTGTCACCAGATGAGCCTTCGGTGGTGGTAGTGTTACAGTGTGGGCAGGTGTCTCTGGTCAATACAGAATTGCCCTACACTTTGTGAATGGTGCAGTGACGAGTTTTTACTACTTGAATAACATCATTAATCCAGTCATGGTGCCTCTGCATGAACAACACAAGCCTAGTTTCATCTTAATGGACGACAATGCTCCAGCTCATCGAGGTCACATCATTAGGGAATGGCTGGTGAACGGGGTACCTCAAATGGAGTGACCTGCACTTTCTACAGACCTGAATCTCATAGAAAACCAAATGAATCGCCATGTAGAGGCTCATAACTTTGTACCCAAGAACCTCAATGACCTGAGTGTCGCTCTTCAAGAAGAGTGGGATGCCATGCCACAGCAGGCAATAACTTGACTTGTGAACAGCATGGAATGTCATTGTCAAGTTGTAATTGATGCTCAAGGTCACATGAAAAGTTATTGAGACATTTACATTTTTGGGGGTATACCCACTATTGTTTTTTGTTTCAATACATTGTTTGAGATGAGGAAATCACGACTGCATGCTTCTACTTAAATGCCCGATATTTAAGTAGAATCGTATATTGTACGATAAAATATCACTTTAGTGTGAACTTTTTACGTTTTCCATAAATTTCACCCAAAAGCCAAATATCACCAACTTTTTTGTGAGTAGTGTATATGAAAAAAACTACACAGGTGAATCACTTAACTGCCTCAATATGAGAAACATATTCTAGTTCCCATTTTTAAAATGTGTCTACAACATTCTAGTAATGTATAACACCCTCCCTACACAGTTATGGAATGTACTGTATATACTCATGTATAAGCCGAGTTTTTCAGCACATTTTTTTGTACTGAAAATGCTTCCCTTGGCTTGTACACGGAGTCATTGTCCCAGTTTACGGCAGGGGTAGTGGCGGGTCACAGGAGGCAGGAGCCGGCAGCTGCCTGTGCCCGCTGCTAAAGATAAATGAATATTCACTGCACTGGCAATAAATATTAACTTTTATTATAGCATGCACAGTTACATCCGATATCACCGGCTTCCTGTATAAAATAAATCCTACTTACCTTCCCTGCGCGCCCTCACAGCATCCCTTTCCGGCTTCCAGCAGCTCCTGTGGCTGGGTGATCACGTGTTATCACTCATTAAGGGAATGAATATTCATTCCACTCCACACCTATGGGAGTGGAGAGGTGAATATTCATTATCTTAATGAGCGGTGACACGTGATCGACCGACTGCAGGAGCTGCTAGAAGCCTTCAAGCTGGAATTAGATGCGAGGGCACACAGGGAAGGTAAGAAGGATTTTTTTTTTTTATGCTTTTCTCATGGGGACCATACATACAAGGATAGGGATGAGGAACCATGTATGCCAGGACAGGGATGAGGAGCCAAGCAGACAAGGATGGGAATAAGAAGCCAGGCAGACAAGAATGGGAATAAGGAGCCATTCAGACAAGGATGGGAAAAAGGAGCCATACATACAAGGATGGGGATAAGGAGTCATGCAGACAAGGATGGGAATAAGGAGCTATGCAGACAAGGATGGGATGAGGAGCCATGCATACAAGAATGGGAATAAGGAGCAATGCAGACAAGGATGGGAATAAGGAGCCATGCATACAAGGATGGGAATAAGTAACTATGCAGACAAGGATGGAATAAAGGAGCCATGCATACAAGGATGAGAATAAGGAGCCATACATACAAGGATGGGAATAAGGAGCCATGCATACAAGCATGGGAATAAGTAGCTATGCAGACAAGGATGGAATAAGGAGCCATGCATAGAAGGATGAGAATAAGGAGCAATGCATACAAGGATGGGGATAAGGAGCCATGCATACAAGGATGGGAATAAGTAGCTATGCAGACAAATATGGAATAAGGAGCCATGCATAGAAGGATGAGAATAAGGAGCAATGCATACAAGGATGGGAATAAGGAGCCATGCATACAAGGATGGGAATAAGTAGCTATGCAGACAAGGATGGAATAAGGAGCCATGCATAGAAGGATGAGAATAAGGAGCAATGCATACAAGGATGGGGATAAGGAGCCATGCATACAAGGATGGGAATAAGGAGCCATGCATACAAGGATGGGGATAAGGAGTCATGCAGACGAGGATGGGAATAAGGAGCTATGCAGACAAGGATGGGATAAGGAGCCATGCATTCAAGAATGGGAATAAGGAGCAATGCAGACAAGGATGGGAATAAGGAGCCATGCATACAAGGATGGGAATAAGTAGCTACACAGACAAGGATGGAATAAAGGAGCCATGCATACAAGGATGGGGATAAGGAGCAATGCATACAAGGATGGGGATAAGGAGCCACGCAGACAAGGATGGGAATAAGTAGCTATGCAGACAAGGATGGAATAAGGAGCCATGCATACAAGGATGGGAATAAGGAGACATGCATACAATACAAGGACAAGGATGGGGATGAGGAACCATTGATACCAGAATAGGGATGAGGGGACAATGCATATCCAGCTTATACTTGAGTCAATAAGTTCTCCCAGTTTTTCGAGGCAAAATTAGGTGCCTCGGCTTATACTCAGGTGGATTTATACACAAGTATACAGTATACGGTATTAAAAGTAGTAAAATATACCAAGCCCTTCTATTTGGGTGCAAACCCCAGAACCATAAATAAAAAGTCCCATTCTGATCTTTGTTATAGGGTCCCCTTTCTTCTATAATCACTGATTGTCATTTTGGCTTCAGTTGGGCTGGTATTCATCAATATACCTTTTTCTCAACTGCAAAAAACTATAGAAACGGCAATTGTAAAAAAAAATTATGACGAGATTGAATAGATGACATATGACACTGCATGCCCATACTACAATATTTTGGAGACATTCTTTGAAGCAAACAAGTGGAAATCTCTGCACTGCCCATGAGATTCAGGAAAGCACTTCCGAGAATGACAAAGAGTTTGATGCTGGTCAGTCGTTACCAAATTGTAATTTGTTACCAAAATTTTAGCCTATTTTGTGGTATGTGAAGTTTTTATTCTAATTGTAAGTTGCAGAATTATAAATTGTGGCTGAGCCCTTCAAGGTTGGAAAACTATTGCAATAATAATATTAATAATCGATTAATAATAATTGATAGATTCATGCAAACAATGAGCATATACGTCACCAAAATGTTCACAGTAAGCCATATCAGCCGATAACAGCAAGTTCCAGCTCTGAAGGTGCACATCTACATACACATCACGGCTTTGAATGCAAGCTAATAAACAGTCTTGCATCCATTTATATGCACAAGATTCTAGCACTATTCATGGTACCTGTCACTGTAAGGTCAGTGATCCATTTAAAGAAATGCCACAGCTTTAAACATTTCACTTTTTGCATCTGCTGCTTCTTACCAGTTTTACTGCAAGTTGTTAGAACTGTGCCTTAAATGTCACTGCCACCTGGTGGTCAAATAGCTCATCACTTAATAATTTTTTCCCTGCATACTTTTAGACAAAAGTATAAAAAGTATTCATTAAAAAAGTGATGTTTTAATATTATTTGATTCAGAGGAAGTCTGGATTGTTCTGTGTAGTGAAATGTAGTGACAACTACTCATATGCCTCATATAAGTGATTGGGGTAGGGAGAAACTGTTGGGGACCTGCTTGTGACTAGTCAGCCAAGACACGTAAGCCCTGGCAAGCCTTTCAAAGGCTGAGATGCTGGATCATTTCAGAGTAAAACATGCACTGCTGTAATAAAGCAGCTCAAATGGAGCCTATGAGTGACAGTAGAGTGCTCTATATTGAAAGAGAAGATGCTACCATTCCTCTGAACCCTTGGTAGATATGCACTTTTCCAACATGACAATGATCCAAAACTCACATCCAGGGCTAGTGTTAGAGGGGCTGGAAGACACTGGGCAATTGCCCATGGCCCCCCACACCCAGCCTCTACAACAGGAGCTACACTGCTGATAGCACTAAAACAATGCAAAAAAAATGCACATATTTAGTATTGCTGCCGAGCTAAAAGTCAGATCTATAAATATATAAAGTAAATTAATCGATCGGTAAACGGCGTAGCGAGAAAAAATCTAAACGCCAGAATTATGCTTTTTGGCTGCCGCAACATTGCAATGTAATGCAGTAAGAGGAGATTAAAGCATTGTACCTGCCTCAAAATGGTATCAGTAACAATATCAGCTCAGAGCACCAAAAATTAAGCTCTCACACTACCCCATATCCCAAAATCTTGGAAAATGGAGACAAAAGCAAACTTTTTCTTTTTTTTAATTTCCCCCAAATTTTTAACCTTTGTTTGCAGTTTTTAGTTAATGAGATTCTTGTGCTTTGGGGCGGCCTGTGGGTGGGGCTTTATGCGGTACGCTGGCCTCATCGTCATCATTCTCGCTTAAATGACAGGTCACTGAACCTTCATTGACCTGCCTCCTATTTTGAATACTGCACTTGTGCAATCAATAGTGTAGTCTTTAAAAAAAAAATTTAACTCCAGCAAAATGGCACTGGTGACATCGCATGCTCAGTAGCATCTATTGCTTGCCGTTAGATGCTACTGTGCATGCGCCGCTGCCATTTTGCTGGGGCCAATTTTTTTTATCACATACATAATGTACACAGGAGTTGCAGTATTACATACATAAAGTATATACAGCAGTCACAGTATCACATACAATATATAGGTGATACTGCTTCTGCTGTACATACAGTATATAGGTGATACTGCGACTGTTGTGTATAGATGGAGTGTTACCTATATAATGTATATACAGTAGTTTCAATGTTATATACTGTATATTCAGCAGGCGAGATGTCTCCTATGTGATTTATGTACATCAGCCTCAGTGTCTCTTATGTGATATATATGCATATTTCCTATGTGATATATGCATCATAATATAGTATATACTGTAATGCTGTCTTAATTATATTGAAGAGTTGTGTATATATAGTATACAGAGTAGAGATGTTTATATAGAATGGTGCTGTGCATATACAGTAGTGTGGCTAAAACACTATATACAGTTAGGTCCATATATATTTGGACAGAGACAACATTTTTCTAGTTTTGGTTATAGACAATACCACAATGAATTTTAAACAAAACAATTCAGATGCAGTTGAAGTTCAGACTTTCAGCTTTCATTTGAGGGCATCCACATTAAAATCGGATGAAGGGTTTAAGAGTTTCAGCTCCTTAACATGTGCCACCCTGTTTTTAAAAGGACCAAAAGTAATTGGACAGATTCAATAATTTTAAATAAAATGTTCATTTTTAGTACTTGGTTGAAAACCTTTGGCTGGCAATGACTGCCTGAAGTCTTGAACTCATGGACATCACCAGACGCTGTGTTTCCTCCTTTTTGATGCTCTGCCGGGCCTTCACTGCGGTGGTTTTCAGTTGCTCTTTGTTTGTGGGCCTTTCTGTCTGAAGTTTAGTCTTTAACAAGTGAAATGCATGCTCAATTGGGTTGAGATCAGGTGACTGACTTGGCCATTCAAGAATATTCCACTTCTTTGATTTAATTAACTCCTGGGTTGCTTTGGCTTCATGTTTTGGGTCATTGTCTATCTGTAGGATGAAACGACGACCAATCAGTTTGGCTGCATTTGGCTGGATCTGAGCACACAGTGTGGCTCTGAATACCTCAGAATTCATTCGGCTGCTTCTGTCCTGTGTGACATCATCAATAAACACTAGTGACCCAGTGCCACTGGCAGCCATGCATGCCCAAGCCATCACACTGCCTCCGCCGTGTTTTACAGATGATGTGGTATGCTCTGGATCATGAGCTGTACCACGCCTTCGCCATACATTTCTCTTTCCATCATTCTGGTAGAGGTTGATCATGGTTTCATCTGTCCAAAGAATGTTCTTCCAGAACTGTGCTGGCTTTTTTAGATGTTTTATAGCAAAGTCCAGTCTAGCCTTTTTATTCTTGATTCTTATGAGTGGCTTGCACCGTGCAGTGAACCCTCTGTATTTACTTTCATGCAGTCTTCTCTTTATGGTAGATTTGGATATTGATACGCCTACCTCCTGGAGAGTGTTGTTCACTTGGTTGGCTGTTGTGAAGGGGTTTCTCTTCACCATGGAGATTATTCTTCTATCCTCCACCACTGTTGTCTTCCGTGGACGCCCAGGTCTTTTTGCATTGATGAGTTCACCAGTGCTTTCTTTCTTTCTCAGGATGTACCAAACTGTAGATTTTGCCACTCCTAATATTGTAGCAATTTCTCGGCTTGTTTTTTTCTGTGTTCGCAGCTTAAGGATGGCTTGTTTCACTTGCATGGAGAGCTCCTTTGACCGCATGTTTACTTCACAGCAAAACCTTCCAAATGCAAGCACCACATCTCAAATCAACTCCAGGCCTTTTATCTGCTTAATTGAGAATGACATAACGAAGGGATTGCCCACACCTGTTCATGAAATAGCCTTGAAGTCAATTGTCCAATTACTTTTGGTCCCTTTAAAAACAGGGTCGCACATGTTAAGGAGCTGAAACTCCTAAACCCTTCATCCAATTTTATTGTGGATACCCTCAAATGAAAGCTGAAAGTCTGAACTTCAACTGCATCTGAATTGTTTTGTTTAAAATTCATTGTGGTAATGTCTATAACCAAAATTAGAAAAATGTTGTCTCTGTCCAAATATATATGGACCTAACTGTACACTGGCACATCTCTACACTATATAGTCTATACACAGTTTCACTCTATATTTCTATATTTCCTTTCATGGTGTATAATATGGAGCTGTGCATATACAGTAATTGTGTGTGTGTGTGTATGTATATTGTGACAAAGTCACTAGTAAAGTGCTGGAGGGGAGATATTTTTCACTATGCTTAATGGCGTCCGTGATATAAAACCCAGAGTTTTTCCTCCAGCACACTAAGTGTGGTGAGGGGTTAATATAATTTACATAATGGCTTTTATGTGGACATCCACAGAGTGGGTGGGAGGATGTCCACCTTATCTCCACCCCATGGTGTGGTCTTGGGCTGAAGTAGCTGGTCTCCAAAAGCAGCAGTGTTCAGTGTCTGGAGAGGAACACTCCAGAGAAGTGTTTTTGTGTTTTGTTTACACCTGAACCATGGGCCTTGCTAAACCCTAGAGGGCTGATCCCCACTAGTGCAAGGACTGTGCCTAGTGCTGCCATTTTATTTTGTTTTGCTGTTTCATCCAGAGTGCCATGTGTATCTTGTGCTTTAGCTTGGTTTATGACTAGTGTTGAGCGATACCTTCCGATATCGGAAAGTATCGGTATCGGAAAGTATCGGCCGATACCGTCAAAGTATCGGATCTAATCCGATACCGATACCCGATCCCAATGCAAGTCAATGGGACGAAAATATCGGAATTAAAATAAACCCTTTCTTAACTTGTAGGTTCATTCTACATGAAGGAAAACAACTAAGAATAATGTAGGATGTATTGGGGGACTTGGCGGAGACATTAAAGGCACAGAGGTTTAGCCCAATCTAATAGAATAGCAGGATTTTGTTTTGTTTTTTATGACGTTCGGCGTTAGAAAGATTTTGACTATGTTAATTTTTTTTTTATTTTGTCAGATATTGATGTTTCACGACTTCCATGCCCTTCACGTTCTTTTTTACTTCTCCCACACTTTCTTCTTCATTATCCTCATCATCAGCTTCTTTGACATCAACTTCTTCACCTTATTCATCTTCTTCTTCATCTTCTACCTATTATTTTTTTTCTTACATTGTTCATATTCTTTTTATTTTACTATTATCTTCTTCATATTCAACTTCTTCATCATATTCTTATTTGTGACAGGCATTCCCGTAGTTGTTATCTATAAAAGTTTGAAGATTACACCTTCCGTTCTGCCTGTCACAACACAGTTACATTTGTCCGCGTTTACTTTGGCCTGCAGCATCAGGCTTTATCCAGGGGCACCACGAGGAGGAACGGACTCACCCCCATACACTGCTTAGTCTTCTTCTGCTTATAATTTAGATAATATTTTTTGCTCTGATATTTAGTGTTATGCTTAATGTTCTTCTGCTCTTTGTTCTGCAGCCTCTTGTTCTTCTGCTTCTCGGTCTTCCAGGTCGTCGTCGTCTCCAGGGTCGTCGTCTCCGGGGTCGTCGTCATCGGGGTGGTCTTCAGGGTCATCGTCTCCAGGGTTGTCGTCATCTCGGTGGGTGTCGTCTCTGGTGTCGTCGTCATCTTAGGGGTGGTCTTCCGGGTCGTCGTCTTTAGGGTCTTGAACTTGGAAATGTAGCAGAAGGTACAAGAAGGCTGAGAAAATGCCGAGAAACAGCTGATGGAACTGGAACTCGGATGGCTACCCGAAGGTCCAAGAGCCAATGGAACTACCGAGGACCAGCTGACGTTACTGGAACCCGGTTACTAAGCAGGAGGTACCCGTGCCTGAAAGCACTACCAAGGACCACCTGACGTTGGTGGAACTCGGATACCCAGAGGGAGGCACCTAAGCCAAAGGCTCTGCCCGGAACCAGCTGACGGTACTGGAACCAGGATGGGGAGCAGAAGGTACAAGAGCAAAAGACACTGCCGAGAACCAGCTGACGGTGCTGGAACCTGGATGGGTAGCCGAAGGTCCAAGAGCCAATGGAACTACCGAGGACCAGCTGACGTTACTGGAACCCGGTTACTAAGCAGGAGGTACCCGTGCCTGAAAGCACTACCAAGGACCACCTGACGTTGGTGGAACTCGGATACCCAGAGGGAGGCACCTAAGCCAAAGGCTCTGCCCGGAACCAGCTGACGGTACTGGAACCAGGATGGGGAGCAGAAGGTACAAGAGCAAAAGACACTGCCGAGAACCAGCTGACGGTGCTGGAACCCGGATGGGTAGCTGAAGGTCCAAGAGCCAATGGAACTACCGAGGACCAGCTGACGTTACTGGAACCCGGTTACTAAGCAGGAGGTACCCGTGCCTGAAAGCACTACCAAGGACCACCTGACGTTGGTGGAACTCGGATACCCAGAAGGAGGCACCTAAGCCAAAGGCTCTGCCCGGAACCAGCTGACGGTGCTGGAACCAGGATGGGGACCTATTCAAGCTTGTCTTCCTAGAGCCCCAACTAGCAGTGTTGGAGCAAAGGGTCAGCAGGAGGAGGAGAGGGAGCAGAGTGTAGGCCGAAGCCTGCACTGGCGGCAGCTTTGGGTCTGTTGTGCCTGCGTGGCTGTTGCAGGACACGTTGCCGGCTGCACAGCAGGGGAACAGCTGGCGTTGCTGAACCCCACTGACACTTTGGCTGGTGTTTTTCTCTGTGCAGCTAGCAGTACCGGGCACCAACTGGCGGTGTTAGAGCCCAGGCTCTGCGGGGGGAGCAGAGTGTAGGCCGAAGCCTAATTGAACCAATTTCAAAGGTAACCTTAAACCCCCCCTCAGGTGTTCCAAACTAGAAGAGCCACAGCTTATGCAGCAGTAGTGCTGCACAAGTCAAAGGTTGCTCTTTTAATTTTTCTCCTTGCACACGCTGAATGAAACACGTATAACATTTAGCCCTTTATACAGTCAAACTGTGTTGGAGGCGCGAGTTCCCTTCGTAATGAGACGCAGCACAGATGTCAAGAATCCCACCTTGGTGCTGGGTGCAGCCTCCTGAGCGTTGTTATTTGCTGTACAGGAGTCTGCGCTGTCGTGTTATCCCTTGGCCTAGCGCTGTTAGCGCTGCCCATCTTCTGACATCATTTAATGTCGGCCGGTGCGGTTCGCGATGACCATGAATCCCAGCCCCGCAGTGTCTTAACATTGTTAAAACACTGCGGGGCTGGGATTCATGGCCTGGCGCAGTACATATGTTCGCCTCTCACACTCAGGTCCTTACACCCGCTTCAGACTGTGCGGCGTCAGCTGATCCCTTATCGCATGCCACGGCCATGAAGCCGCACAGTCTGAAGAAGGCGGAAGGAGATGAGTGACAACAGGCGAAGATATGCACTGCTCATGCCCGTCAATCACACCCTCGCAGTCCAAATAAATAAGACACCGAGGGGCGTTGTGTGGGTCAGGGCGGCCGCAGAGGCGCAGGCAGCCAAACAATGATGCCAGAAGATGGGCAGCGCTACCAAGGGGGTTGCAGCGTGTCATTACAAAGGAAAGTCACACCTCCGGGACGGTTAAATGGTCACACAGAGGACACATTTTAGACGTGTTTTCAGTTCCACATGTGCGAGGAGAATACGTTTATGAGCCACCTTGCACACATGCAGCATTACTGCTGTACAAGGTGGCTGGAAAACACACAAACACCTGGGGGTGGGGCGACAGGATCCCTTCAATTTCAGTTCTTGTGTCTGCGTGGCTTTTGTAGGACACGATGCCGGCTACACAGCAGGGGAACAGCTGGCGGTGCTGAACCCCACTGACACATTGGCTGGTGTTTTTCTCTGTGCAGCTAGCAGTACCGGGCCCCAACTGGCGGTGTTAGAGCCCAGGGTCAGCAGGAGGAGGAGAGGGAGCAGAGTGTAGGCCGAAGCCTGCACTGGCGGCAGCTTTGGGTCTGTTGTGCCTGCGTGGCTGTTGCAGGACACGTTGCCGGCTGCACAGCAGGGGAACAGCTGGCGTTGCTGAACCCCACTGACACTTTGGCTGGTGTTTTTCTCTGTGCAGCTAGCAGTACCGGGCACCAACTGGCGGTGTTAGAGCCCAGGCTCTGCGGGGGGAGCAGAGTGTAGGCCGAAGCCTAATTGAACCAATTTCAAAGGTAACCCTAAACCCCCCTCAGGTGTTCCAAACTAGAAGAGCCACAGCTTATGCAGCAGTAGTGCTGCACAAGTCAAAGGTTGCTCTTTTAATTTTTCTCCTTGCACACGCTGAATGAAACACGTATAACATTTAGCCCTTTATACAGTCAAACTGTGTTGGAGGCGCGAGTTCCCTTCGTAATGAGACGCAGCACAGATGTCAAGAATCCCACCTTGGTGCTGGGTGCAGCCTCCTGAGCGTTGTTATTTGCTGTACAGGAGTCTGCGCTGTCGTGTTATCCCTTGGCCTAGCGCTGTTAGCGCTGCCCATCTTCTGACATCATTTAATGTCGGCCGGTGCGGTTCGCGATGACCATGAATCCCAGCCCCGCAGTGTCTTAACATTGTTAAAACACTGCGGGGCTGGGATTCATGGCCTGGCGCAGTACATATGTTCGCCTCTCACACTCGGGTCCTTACACCCGCTTCAGACTGTGCGGCGTCAGCTGATCCCTTATCGCATGCCACGGCCATGAAGCCGCACAGTCTGAAGAAGGCGGAAGGAGATGAGTGACAACAGGCGAAGATATGCACTGCTCATGCCCGTCAATCACACCCTCGCAGTCCAAATAAATAAGACACCGAGGGGCGTTGTGTGGGTCAGGGCGGCCGCAGAGGCGCAGGCAGCCAAACAATGATGCCAGAAGACGGGCAGCGCTACCAAGGGGGTTGCAGCGTGTCATTACAAAGGAAAGTCACACCTCCGGGACGGTTAAATGGTCACACAGAGGACACATTTTAGACGTGTTTTCAGTTCCACATGTGCGAGGAGAATACGTTTATGAGCCACCTTGCACACATGCAGCATTACTGCTGTACAAGGTGGCTGGAAAACACACAAACACCTGGGGGTGAGGCGACAGGATCCCTTCAATTTCAGTTCTTGTGTCTGCGTGGCTTTTGCAGGACACGATGCCGACTACACAGCAGGGGAACAGCTGGCGGTGCTGAACCCCACTGACACATTGGCTGGTGTTTTTCTCTGTGCAGCTAGCAGTACCGGGCCCCAACTGGCGGTGTTAGAGCCCAGGGTCAGCAGGAGGAGGAGAGGGAGCAGAGTGTAGGCCGAAGCCTGCACTGGCGGCAGCTTTGGGTCTGTTGTGCCTGCGTGGCTGTTGCAGGACACGTTGCCGGCTGCACAGCAGGGGAACAGCTGGCGTTGCTGAACCCCACTGACACTTTGGCTGGTGTTTTTCTCTGTGCAGCTAGCAGTACCGGGCACCAACTGGCGGTGTTAGAGCCCAGGCTCTGCGGGGGAAGCAGAGTGTAGGCCGAAGCCTAATTGAACCAATTTCAAAGGTAACCTTAAACCCCCCCTCAGGTGTTCCAAACTAGAAGAGCCACAGCTTATGCAGCAGTAGTGCTGCACAAGTCAAAGGTTGCTCTTTTAATTTTTCTCCTTGCACACGCTGAATGAAACACGTATAACATTTAGCCCTTTATACAGTCAAACTGTGTTGGAGGCGCGAGTTCCCTTCGTAATGAGACGCAGCACAGATGTCAAGAATCCCACCTTGGTGCTGGGTGCAGCCTCCTGAGCGTTGTTATTTGCTGTACAGGAGTCTGCGCTGTCGTGTTATCCCTTGGCCTAGCGCTGTTAGCGCTGCCCATCTTCTGACATCATTTAATGTCGGCCGGTGCGGTTCGCGATGACCATGAATCCCAGCCCCGCAGTGTCTTAACATTGTTAAAACACTGCGGGGCTGGGATTCATGGCCTGGCGCAGTACATATGTTCGCCTCTCACACTCGGGTCCTTATACCCGCTTCAGACTGTGCGGCGTCAGTTGATCCCTTATCGCATGCCACGGCCATGAAGCCGCACAGTCTGAAGAAGGCGGAAGGAGATGAGTGACAACAGGCGAAGATATGCACTGCTCATGCCCGTCAATCACACCCTCGCAGTCCAAATAAATAAGACACCGAGGGGCGTTGTGTGGGTCAGGGCGGCCGCAGAGGCGCAGGCAGCCAAACAATGATGCCAGAAGACGGGCAGCGCTACCAAGGGGGTTGCAGCGTGTCATTACAAAGGAAAGTCACACCTCCGGGACGGTTAAATGGTCACACAGAGGACACATTTTAGACGTGTTTTCAGTTCCACATGTGCGAGGAGAATACGTTTATGAGCCACCTTGCACACATGCAGCATTACTGCTGTACAAGGTGGCTGGAAAACACACAAACACCTGGGGGTGAGGCGACAGGATCCCTTCAATTTCAGTTCTTGTGTCTGCGTGGCTTTTGCAGGACACGATGCCGGCTACACAGCAGGGGAACAGCTGGCGGTGCTGAACCCCACTGACACATTGGCTGGTGTTTTTCTCTGTGCAGCTAGCAGTACCGGGCCCTAACTGGCGGTGTTAGAGCCCAGGGTCAGCAGGAGGAGGAGAGGGAGCAGAGTGTAGGCCGAAGCCTGCACTGGCGGCAGCTTTGGGTCTGTTGTGCCTGCGTGGCTGTTGCAGGACACGTTGCCGGCTGCACAGCAGGGGAACAGCTGGCGTTGCTGAACCCCACTGACACTTTGGCTGGTGTTTTTCTCTGTGCAGCTAGCAGTACCGGGCACCAACTGGCGGTGTTAGAGCCCAGGCTCTGCGGGGGAAGCAGAGTGTAGGCCGAAGCCTAATTGAACCAATTTCAAAGGTAACCTTAAACCCCCCCTCAGGTGTTCCAAACTAGAAGAGCCACAGCTTATGCAGCAGTAGTGCTGCACAAGTCAAAGGTTGCTCTTTTAATTTTTCTCCTTGCACACGCTGAATGAAACACGTATAACATTTAGCCCTTTATACAGTCAAACTGTGTTGGAGGCGCGAGTTCCCTTCGTAATGAGACGCAACACAGATGTCAAGAATCCCACCTTGGTGCTGGGTGCAGCCTCCTGAGCGTTGTTATTTGCTGTACAGGAGTCTGCGCTGTCGTGTTATCCCTTGGCCTAGCGCTGTTAGCGCTGCCCATCTTCTGACATCATTTAATGTCGGCCGGTGCGGTCCGCGATGACCATGAATCCCAGCCCCGCAGTGTCTTAACATTGTTAAAACACTGCGGGGCTGGGATTCATGGCCTGGCGCAGTACATATGTTCGCCTCTCGCTTGGGTTCTTACACCCGCTTCAGACTATGCGGCATCAGCTGATCCCTTATCGCATGCCACGGCCATGAAGCCGCACAGTCCGAAGAAGGCGGAAGGAGATGAGGGACAGGCGAAGAAATGCACCGTTCATGCCCATCAATCACACCCTCGCAGTCCAAATAAATAAGACACCGAGGGGCGTTGTGTGGGTCAGGGCGGCCGCAGAGGCGCAGGCAGCCAAACAATGATGCCAGAAGACGGGCAGCGCTACCAAGGAGCTTGTTGCGTGTCAATACAAAGGAAAATCACACCTGAGGGACGTTTTAATGGTCACAGAGGACACATTTTAGACGTGTTCAGTTCCACATGTGCGAGGAGAATAAGTTTCTGAGCCACCTTGCACACATGCAGCATTACTGTCGTACAAGGTGGCTGTAAAACGTAGAAACACCTGGGGGAGGGGGGACAGGTTTCCTTCAATTTTAGTTCTTGTGTCTGCATGGCTGTTGCAGGACACGTTGCTGGCTGCACAGCAGAGGAACAGCTGGCGGTGCTGAACCCCACTGACACATTGGCTGGTGTTTTTCTCTGTGCAGCTAGCACATCTGGGCCCCAACTGGCGGTGTTAGAGCCCAGGGTCAGCAGGAGGAGGAGAGGGAGCAGAGTGTAGGCCGAAGCCTGCACTGGAGCAAGTTGAAAGGGAACCTTTAACCCCCCCCCCAGGCGTTTGTAGCTGAAAGAGCCATCGTGTACAGCACTAATGCTGGAAAAGGTAAACTTAGCTCTTTTAATTATGGTCCTTGCACATGCTGAACCTAACACTTATGAAAAGTGTCCCCTCCTACCGTGATACCGTCCGGTTGGTGGAACTTTCCTTTGTGATGTGACGCAGCACAGCCGTCATTCTTACCCCCTTGGCGCCGTGCGCCGCCTCCTCAGCGTTGTTTGAATCTGTCCCGGAGCCTGCGCTGTTAGGTTAGCCCTTGGCCATGCACACATTTTGCGCTGCCCGTCTTCTGACATCATTTAGTGTCAGGCTGGCTGAGCCTGTGCGGCCGCGCTGGACGAGATCCCGCCTCGCAGTGTCGTCTAATGTAATCCCGACGCGGGCCTAGGGTTCCGTGGCCATGCGCAGTGCATATCCTCACCTCTCACTCCCCTCCCTACGGCTTCTTCAGACTGTGCGGTGTCACGGCCGTGGCATGCTATTAGGGATCAGCTGACACCGCACAGTCTGAAGAAGCCGTAGGGAGATGAGTGAGAGGTGGAGGTTCAGATATGCACTGCGCATGTCCATGGATCTCAGGCCCCCAGTGGGATTAAATCAGGAGACACTACGAGGCGGGATCTCGTCCAGCGCGGCCGCACAGGCTCAGCCAGCCTGACACCAAATGATGTCAGAAGACGGGCAGCGCAAAATGTGTGCATGGCCAAGGGCTAACCTAACAGCGCAGGCTCCGGAACTGATTCAAACAACGCTGAGGAGGCGGCGCACGGCGCCAAGGGGGTAAGAATGACGGCTGTGCTGCGTCACATCACAAAGGAAAGTTCCACCAACCGGACGGTATCACGGTAGGAGGGGACACTTTTCATAAGTGTTAGTTTCAGCATGTGCAAGGAGCACCACGAAAGAGGCACTTTTTCCCTTTGCATCATTACTGCTGCACAAGGTGGCTCCTTCAGTAACAAACGCCTGGGGGGGGGGGACAGGTTCCCTTAAATTTAACTTGTTGTGCCTGCGTGGCGGTCGCAGTACACGTTGCCGTATACACAGCAGGGGAACAGCTGGCGGTGCTGAACCCCACTAACACATTGGCGAGGTGTTTGGCTCTGTGCGGACAGCACTTCTGGACAGCAACTAGCGGTGTTGGAGCCCAGGGACAGGAGGAGGAGGAGGAGGTGGAGGAGATAGGAGGGATTGCCACACACACAGCAGGGGAACAGCTGACGTTACTGAACCCCAATAACAGAGGAGGGACTGTTGACTGTGCGTACAGCACTTCTGGACGGCAACTAGCGGTGTTGGAGCCCAGGGACAGGAAGGGGAGGAGGAGGTGGAGGAGATAGGAGGGATTGCCACACTCACAGCAGGGGAACAGCTGACGTTACTGAGCCCCAATAACAGAGGAGGGACTGGAGGGACTGTGCGGACAGCACTTCTGGACGGCAACTAGCGGTGTTGGAGCCCAGGGACAGGAGGGGGAGGAGGAGGTGGAGGAGATAGGAGGGATTGCCACACACACAGCAGGGGAACAGCTGACGTTACTGAACCCCAATAACAGAGGAGGGACTGTAGGGACTGTGCGGACAGCACTTCTGGACGGCAACTAGCGGTGTTGGAGCCCAGGGACAGGAGGAGGAGGAGGAGGTGGAGGAGATAGGAGGGATTGCCACACACACAGCAGGGGAACAGCTGACGTTACTGAACCCCAATAACAGAGGAGGGACTGTAGGGACTGTGCGGACAGCACTTCTGGACGGCAACTAGCGGTGTTGGAGCCCAGGGACAGGAGGGGGAGGTGGAGGTGGAGGAGATAGGAGGGATTGCCACACACACACAGCAGGGGAACAGCTGACGTTACTGAACCCCAATAACAGAGGAGGGACTGTAGGGACTGTGCGGACAGCACTTCTGGACGGCAACTAGCGGTGTTGGAGCCCAGGGACAGGAGGAGGTGGAGGAGATAGGAGGGATTGCCATACACACAGCAGGGGAACAGCTGACGTTACTGAACCCCAATAACAGAGGAGGGACTGTTGACTGTGCGTACAGCACTTCTGGACGGCAACTAGCGGTGTTGGAGCCCAGGGACAGGAGGGGGAGGAGGAGGTGGAGGAGATAGGAGGGATTGCCACACACACAGCAGGGGAACAGCTGACGTTACTGAACCCCAATAACAGAGGAGGGACTGTGGGGACTGTGCGGACAGCACTTCTGGATGGCAACTAGCGGTGTTGGAGCCCAGGGACAGGAGGGGGAGGTGGAGGTGGAGGAGATAGGAGGGATTGCCACACACACACAGCAGGGGAACAGCTGACGTTACTGAACCCCAATAACAGAGGAGGGACTGTAGGGACTGTGCGGACAGCACTTCTGGATGGCAACTAGCGGTGTTGGAGCCCAGGGACAGGAGGAGGAGGAGGAGGAGGTGGAGGAGATAGGAGGGATTGCCACACACACAGCAGGGGAACAGCTGACGTTACTGAACCCCAATAACAGAGGAGGGACTGTTGACTGTGCGTACAGCACTACCAGGCAACAACTAGCGGTGTTGGAGCCCAGGGACAGGAGGGGGAGGTGGAGGTGGAGGAGATAGGAGGGATTGCCACACACACAGCAGGGGAACAGCTGACGTTACTGAACCCCAATAACAGAGGAGGGACTGTTGACTGTGCGTACAGCACTTCTGGACGGCAACTAGCGGTGTTGGAGCCCAGGGACAGGAGGGGGAGGTGGAGGTGGAGGAGATAGGAGGGATTGCCACACACACAGCAGGGGAACAGCTGACGTTACTGAACCCCAATAACAGAGGAGGGACTGTTGACTGTGCGTACAGCACTACCAGGCAACAACTAGCGGTGTTGGAGCCCAGGGACAGGAGGGGGAGGTGGAGGTGGAGGAGATAGGAGGGATTGCCACACACACAGCAGGGGAACAGCTGACGTTACTGAACCCCAATAACAGAGGAGGGACTGTAGGGACTGTGCGGACAGCACTTCTGGACGGCAACTAGCGGTGTTGGAGCCCAGGGACAGGAGGAAAAGCAGAGGAACACAATGTAGGCCGAAGCCTGATTGGAGAAAGTTGAAAGGGAACCTTTAACCCCCCCCCAAGGCGTTTGTAGCTGAAAGAGCCAGCTTGTGCAGCACAAAAGATGCAAAAAGAATAGGTGGCTCTTTTCATTATGCTCCTTGCAAACACAGAACTAAACACTTATAAAATGTGTCCCCTGAAACCGTGAGACCGTCCCGGAGGTGGGACTTTCCTTCGTAATATGACGCAGCACAGCCGTCATTCCTACCCCCTTGGCGCCGTGCCCCGGCTCCTCAGCGTTGTTTGATTCCGTCCCGGAGCCTACGCTGTTATGTTATCCCTTGGCCAGGCACACTTAGCGCTGTGTTATGGTTCTCAATGGCAAGAGAACATAGCCCAGCAAACATACGAACTAGCTCTTGGAAGGATGGAAACTAAACTGACCATGAACTAAACCTGCCGCACAACTAACAGTAGCCGGGTAGCGTAGCCTGCGTTTTATCCCTAGACGCCCAGCGCCGGCCGGAGGACTAACTAATCCTGGCAGAGGAAAATATAGTCCTGGCTCACCTCTAGAGAAATTTTCCCGAAAGGCAGACAGAGGCCCCCACAAATATTGGCGGTGATTTTAGATGAAATGACAAACGTAGTATGAAAATAGGTTTAGCAAAATTGAGGTCCGCTTACTAGATAGCAGGAAGACAGAAAGGGCACTCTCATGGTCAGCTGAAAACCCTATCAAAATACCATCCTGAAATTACTTTAAGACTCTAGTATTAACTCATAACATCAGAGTGGCAATTTCAGATCACAAGAGCTTTCCAGACACAGAAACGAAACTACAGCTGTGAACTGGAACAAAATGCAAAAACAAACAAGGACTAAGTCCAACTTAGCTGGGAGTTGTCTAGCAGCAGGAACATGCACAGAAAGGCTTCTGATTACAATGTTGACCGGCATGGAAGTGACAGAGGAGCAAGGCTAAATAGCGACTCCCACATCCTGATGGAAACAGGTGAACAGAGAGGATGATGCACACCAGTTCAATTCCACCAGTGGCCACCGGGGGAGCCCAAAATCCAATTTCACAACAGTACCCCCCCCCTCAAGGAGGGGGCACCGAACCCTCACCAGAACCACCAGGGCGATCAGGATGAGCCCTATGAAAGGCACGGACCAAATCGGAGGCATGAACATCAGAGGCAGTCACCCAAGAATTATCCTCCTGACCGTATCCCTTCCATTTGACCAGATACTGGAGTTTCCGTCTGGAAACACGGGAGTCCAAGATTTTTTCCACAACGTACTCCAACTCGCCCTCAACCAACACCGGAGCAGGAGGCTCAACGGAAGGCACAACCGGTACCTCATACCTGCGCAATAATGACCGATGAAAAACATTATGAATAGAAAAAGATGCAGGGAGGTCCAAACGGAAGGACACAGGGTTAAGAATCTCCAATATCTTGTACGGGCCGATGAACCGAGGCTTAAACTTGGGGGAAGAAACCCTCATAGGGACAAAACGAGAAGACAACCACACCAAGTCCCCAACACAAAGCCGAGGACCAACCCGACGCCGGCGGTTGGCAAAAAGCTGAGTCTTCTCCTGGGACAACTTCAAATTGTCCACTACCTGCCCCCAAATCTGATGCAACCTCTCCACCACAGCATCCACTCCAGGACAATCCGAAGATTCCACCTGACCAGAAGAAAATCGAGGATGAAACCCCGAATTACAGAAAAAGGGAGACACCAAGGTGGCAAAACTGGCCCGATTATTGAGGGCAAACTCCGCTAAAGGCAAAAAAGCAACCCAATCATCCTGATCTGCAGACACAAAACACCTCAAATATGTCTCCAAGGTCTGATTCGTCCGCTCGGTCTGGCCATTAGTCTGAGGATGGAAAGCAGACGAGAAAGACAAATCTATGCCCATCCTAGCACAGAATGCTCGCCAAAATCTAGACACGAATTGGGTACCTCTGTCAGAAACGATATTCTCCGGAATACCATGCAAACGGACCACATTTTGAAAAAACAGAGGAACCAACTCGGAAGAAGAAGGCAACTTAGGCAGGGGAACCAAATGGACCATCTTAGAGAAACGATCACACACCACCCAGATGACAGACATCTTCTGAGAAACAGGAAGATCCGAAATAAAATCCATCGAGATGTGCGTCCAGGGCCTCTTCGGGATAGGCAAGGGCAACAACAATCCACTAGCCCGAGAACAACAAGGCTTGGCCCGAGCACAAACGTCACAAGACTGCACGAAGCCTCGCACATCTCGAGACAGGGAAGGCCACCAGAAGGACCTTGCCACCAAATCCCTGGTACCAAAGATTCCAGGATGACCTGCCAACGCAGAAGAATGAACCTCAGAAATGACTTTACTGGTCCAATCATCAGGAACAAACAGTCTACCAGGTGGGCAACGATCAGGTCTATCCGCCTGAAACTCCTGCAAGGCCCGCCGCAGGTCTGGAGAAACGGCAGACAATATCACTCCATCCTTAAGGATACCTGTAGGTTCAGAATTACCAGGGGAGTCAGGCTCAAAACTCCTAGAAAGGGCATCCGCCTTAACATTCTTAGAACCCGGCAGGTAGGACACCACAAAATTAAACCGAGAGAAAAACAACGACCAGCGCGCCTGTCTAGGATTCAGGCGTCTGGCGGACTCAAGATAAATTAGATTTTTGTGGTCAGTCAATACCACCACCTGATGTCTAGCCCCCTCAAGCCAATGACGCCACTCCTCAAAAGCCCACTTCATGGCCAAAAGCTCCCGATTCCCAACATCATAATTCCGCTCGGCGGGCGAAAATTTACGCGAGAAAAAAGCACAAGGTCTCATCACGGAGCAATCGGAACTTCTCTGCGACAAAACCGCCCCAGCTCCGATTTCAGAAGCGTCGACCTCAACCTGAAAAGGAAGAGCAACATCAGGCTGACGCAACACAGGGGCGGAAGAAAAGCGGCGCTTAAGCTCCCGAAAGGCCTCCACAGCAGCAGGGGACCAATCAGCAACATCAGCACCCTTCTTAGTCAAATCAGTCAATGGTTTAACAACATCAGAAAAGCCAGCAATAAATCGACGATAAAAGTTAGCAAAGCCCAAAAATTTCTGAAGGCTCTTAAGAGAAGAGGGTTGCGTCCAATCACAAATAGCCTGAACCTTGACAGGATCCATCTCGATGGAAGAGGGGGAAAAAATATATCCCAAAAAGGAAATCTTTTGAACCCCAAAAACGCACTTAGAACCCTTCACACACAAGGAATTAGACCGCAAAACCTGAAAAACCCTCCTGACCTGCTGGACATGAGAGTCCCAGTCATCCGAAAAAATCAAAATATCATCCAGATACACAATCATAAATTTATCCAAATAATCACGGAAAATGTCATGCATAAAGGACTGAAAGACTGAAGGGGCATTTGAAAGACCAAAAGGCATCACCAAATACTCAAAGTGGCCCTCGGGCGTATTAAATGCGGTTTTCCACTCATCCCCCTGCTTAATTCGCACCAAATTATACGCCCCACGAAGATCTATCTTAGAGAACCACTTGGCCCCCTTTATGCGAGCAAACAAATCAGTCAGCAGTGGCAACGGATATTGATATTTAACCGTGATTTTATTCAAAAGCCGATAATCAATGCACGGCCTCAAAGAGCCATCTTTCTTAGCCACAAAGAAAAAACCGGCTCCTAAGGGAGATGACGAAGGACGAATATGTCCCTTTTCCAAGGACTCCTTTATATATTCTCGCATAGCAGCATGTTCAGGCACAGACAGATTAAATAAACGACCCTTAGGGTATTTACTACCCGGAATCAAATCTATGGCACAATCGCACTCCCGGTGCGGAGGTAATGAACCAAGCTTAGGTTCTTCAAAAACGTCACGATATTCAGTCAAGAATTCAGGAATCTCAGAGGGAATAGATGATGAAATGGAAACCACAGGTACGTCCCCATGCGTCCCCTTACATCCCCAGCTTAACACAGACATAGCTTTCCAGTCAAGGACTGGGTTATGAGATTGCAGCCATGGCAATCCAAGCACCAACACATCATGTAGGTTATACAGCACAAGAAAGCGAATAATCTCCTGGTGATCCGGATTAATCCGCATAGTTACTTGTGTCCAGTATTGTGGTTTATTGCTAGCCAATGGGGTGGAGTCAATCCCCTTCAGGGGTATAGGAGTTTCAAGAGGCTCCAAATCATACCCACAGCGTTTGGCAAAGGACCAATCCATAAGACTCAAAGCGGCGCCAGAGTCGACATAGGCATCCGCGGTAATAGATGATAAAGAACAAATCAGGGTCACAGATAGAATAAACTTAGACTGTAAAGTGCCAATTGAAACAGACTTATCAAGCTTCTTAGTACGCTTAGAGCATGCTGATATAACATGAGTTGAATCACCGCAATAGAAGCACAACCCATTTTTTCGTCTAAAATTCTGCCGTTCACTTCTGGACAGAATTCTATCACATTGCATATTCTCTGGCGTCTTCTCAGTAGACACCGCCAAATGGTGCACAGGCTTGCGCTCCCGCAGACGCCTATCGATCTGGATAGCCATTGTCATGGACTCATTCAGACCCGCAGGCACAGGGAACCCCACCATAACATCCTTAATGGCATCAGAGAGACCCTCTCTGAAATTCGCCGCCAGGGCGCACTCATTCCACTGAGTAAGCACAGCCCATTTACGGAATTTCTGGCAGTATATTTCAGCTTCGTCTTGCCCCTGAGATAGGGACATCAAGGCCTTTTCCGCCTGAAGTTCTAACTGAGGTTCCTCATAAAGCAACCCCAAGGCCAGAAAAAACGCATCCACATTGAGCAACGCAGGATCCCCTGGAGCCAATGCAAAAGCCCAATCCTGAGGGTCGCCCCGGAGCAAAGAAATCACAATCCTGACCTGCTGAGCAGGATCTCCAGCAGAGCGAGATTTCAGGGACAAAAACAACTTGCAATTATTTTTGAAATTTTGAAAGCAAGATCTATTCCCCGAGAAAAATTCAGGCAAAGGAATTCTAGGTTCAGATATAGGAACATGAACAACAAAATCTTGTAAGTTTTGAACTTTCGTGGTGAGATTATTCAAACCTGCAGCTAAACTCTGAATATCCATTTTAAACAGGTGAACACAGAGCCATTCCAGGATTAGAAGGAGAGAGAGAGAGAGAAAGGCTGCAATATAGGCAGACTTGCAAGAGATTCAATTACAAGCACACTCAGAACTGAGAAAAAAAAAAAAAATCTTCAGCAGACTTCTCTTTTCTCTCCTTTCTCTGTCAATTAATTTAACCCTTTAGGCCGGTCAAACTGTTATGGTTCTCAATGGCAAGAGAACATAGCCCAGCAAACATACGAACTAGCTCTTGGAAGGATGGAAACTAAACTGACCATGAACTAAACCTGCCGCACAACTAACAGTAGCCGGGTAGCGTAGCCTGCGTTTTATCCCTAGACGCCCAGCGCCGGCCGGAGGACTAACTAATCCTGGCAGAGGAAAATATAGTCCTGGCTCACCTCTAGAGAAATTTTCCCGAAAGGCAGACAGAGGCCCCCACAAATATTGGCGGTGATTTTAGATGAAATGACAAACGTAGTATGAAAATAGGTTTAGCAAAATTGAGGTCCGCTTACTAGATAGCAGGAAGACAGAAAGGGCACTCTCATGGTCAGCTGAAAACCCTATCAAAATACCATCCTGAAATTACTTTAAGACTCTAGTATTAACTCATAACATCAGAGTGGCAATTTCAGATCACAAGAGCTTTCCAGACACAGAAACGAAACTACAGCTGTGAACTGGAACAAAATGCAAAAACAAACAAGGACTAAGTCCAACTTAGCTGGGAGTTGTCTAGCAGCAGGAACATGCACAGAAAGGCTTCTGATTACAATGTTGACCGGCATGGAAGTGACAGAGGAGCAAGGCTAAATAGCGACTCCCACATCCTGATGGAAACAGGTGAACAGAGAGGATGATGCACACCAGTTCAATTCCACCAGTGGCCACCGGGGGAGCCCAAAATCCAATTTCACAACAGCGATGCCCATCTTCTGACATCATTCGGTGTCAGGATGGCTGCGCCTGTGCGGATGCGCTGGCCGAGAGCCCGCCTCGCAGTGTCGTCTAATGTAATCCCACCGCGGGCCTGGGATCCATGGCCATGCGCAGTGCATATCCTCGCCTCTCACTCCCCTCCCTACGGCTTCTTAAGACTGTGCGGTGTCACGGCCGTGGCATGCTATTAGGGACCAGCTGACACCGCACAGTCTGAAGAAGCCGTAGGGAGATGAGTGAGAGGTGGAGGTTCAGATATGCACTGCGCATGTCCATGGATCTCAGGCCCCCAGTGGGATTAAATCAGAAGACACTGCGAGGCGGGCTCTCGGCCAGCGCGGCCGCACAGGCGCAGCCATCCTGACACCAAATGATGTCAGAAGACGGGCAGCGCTAAGTGTGCCTGGCCAAGGGATAACATAACAGCGCAGGCTCCGGGACGGAATCAAACAACGCTGAGGAGCCGGAGCACGGCACCGAGGGGGTAGGAATGACGGCTGTGCTGCGTCATATTACGAAGGAAAGTCCCACCTCCGGGACGGTTTTACAGTATCAGTGGACACATTTTATAAGTGTTAAGTTCTGCGTGTGCAAGGAGCTAAACAAAGATAGCTACCTTTTCCTTGTGCAGCATTACTGCTGCACAAGGTGGCTCTTTCAGTAACAAACGCCTTGGGGGGGGGGACAGGTTCCCTTACATTTCAGTTGTTGTGTCAGCGTGGCGGTCGCAGGACACATTGCCGGCTACACAGCTGGGGATCAGCTGACGTTACTGAAACCCAATAACACTGGGTCGTATGTTTTGACTGTGCAGACGGCACTTCTGAGCCTCAACTGGCGGTGTTGGAGCCCAGGAATTAAAGTTCAGGTGGTAGAAAGATGAACACAACAGGAGACCTGGATACTGTAGACAGTCACCTAATTATTTAATCAGGAAGAGGAGTGGCAAATTCCTGCGAGATCCAGGCCTTGTTCATTTTCAGGAAAGTAAGCCGGTCAACGTTATCGGAGGATAGTCGCATGCGACGGTCAGTTAGTACACCACCTGCAGCACTAAAGACACGTTCCGATAATACACTGGCCGCAGGGCAAGACAGCACCCCCAATGCATACTGGCTTAGCTCTGGCCATGTATCCAGCTTTGAGACCCAAAACTTGAAAGGTGAAGAGCCGTCTGGGAGTACAGCAAGAGGGCAAGACATGTAGTCTGTCACCATCTGACGGAACCGTTGCCTCCTGCTGACTGGAGCCGTCTGTGATGGTGTAGACTTTTGTGGCGGGCACAGAAAACTGTGCCACAGTTGGGCCATACTGGTCTTGCCTTGGGCAGAGGCACTGCTTCTGCTCCCTCTTTGTGCAGAGCCTCCACCACTGCGTGGACGCACTGAGCTGCTTTGGAATGCACTAGCAGCACTTCTCTCAGTTGGAATGGAGAAGATGATGGAATTCACCAGTGTGTCTTGGTACTCCCGCATTTTTCGCTCCCGGTTCAACGGTGTGATGAGGCTTTCTACGTTGTCCCGGTAGCGAGGATCAAGGAGGGTGAACACCCAATAATCAGACATGTTGAGAATGTGGGCGATGCGGCGGTCGTTTCTCAGGCACTGCAGCATGTAATCCACCATGTGCTGCAGACTGCCAACTGCCCAAGAAACGCTGTCCCCTGCTGGAGGCGTGATCTCTGCCCGCTCGTCATCACCCCACCCTCGCTGTACACACTGACACTGAGTACTGGACAATTGTGTAACTCCCTCCTCTGGACGGATGTCTTCCTCCTCCATTGACTCCTCCTCATCCTCCTCACAAACTGTCCCCTGCCTACGCGTTTGTGAGGAACCACGTGGCGCTGACTGTCCAGAAGATGATGGAAATGGTGAATCCTCATCCTCCACCTCTTCCACAACATCATCCCTTAGCGCTTGCAGTGATTTTTCAAGCAGGCAGATAAGGGGGACAGTCATGCTGACTAGTGCATCATCTGCACTCGCCATCCGCGTGGAATAATCAAAGGGACGCAAAACCTGGCAGACGTCATTCATAGTGGCCCACTCTGTGGTTGTGAAGTCTGTACGGCGCTGAGTGCGACTTCTTTGCGCCTGAAGCAGCTGGTACTCCATTACAGCTTGCTGCTGCTCACACAACCGCTCCAACATATGTAACGTGGAATTCCACCTGGTAGGTAGGTCACATATGATGCGATGTTCCGGCAGGCGGTGTCGGCGCTGCAGAGCCGCAATGCGCGCTTTTGCCGTGCTGGAACGCCGCAAGTGAGCACACTCTAGGCGGACCTTGTGCAGCAGTGCATCAAGATCCGGATAGTCCCTCAAAAAACTCTGCACGACCAAATTGAGCACATGTGCCAGACATGGGATGTGAGTGAGGTTGCCGAGGCCCAGAGCTGCCACCAGATTTCGGCCATTATCACACACTACCATGCCTGGCTGGAGATTCGCTGGCACAAACCACACATCGCTCTCCTGCTTGATGGCATTCCAGAGCTCCTGCGCTGTGTGGCTTCGATTCCCCAAATAAATTAATTTCAAGACGGCCTGTTGACGTTTGGCCACGGCTGTGCTCATGTCGGTCGTAACAGGTAAACGTTCATCACGGGTCCATGTGGAGGTGGACTGTGACGGCTCCTGCAGCGATGATTCTGAGGAACTGGTGTAAGAGGAGGAGTCAATGCATACAGAATGGATTCCTGCAATCCTTGGAGTGGGCAGGACACGTCCTGCGCCACTCGCACGATCTGTACCCGGCTCAACGACATTAACCCAATGGGCAGTGAGGGAAAGGTATCGCCCCTGTCCATGTTGACTGGTCCACGCATCGGTGGTGAGGTGGACCTTGCTACTGACGGCGTTCAGTAGCGCGTGTTTTATGTGTCCCTCCACATGCTTGTGCAGGGCAGGGACGGCTTGCCTGCTGAAGTAAAAGCGGCTGGGCACATTGTACTGTGGGACTGCCAATGACATCAAGTCACGGAAGCTGTCAGTCTCCACCAGCCTGAATGACAGCATTTCCAGTGACAGAAGTTTGGCAATGCCTGCAGTCAGAGCCTGTGCTCGTGGGTGGTTTGACGAGAAAGGCCGCCTTTTCTCCCATGCCTGTACTACCGATGGCTGTAGACTGGGCTGGGAGTGTGTGGATGACTGGGAAAGTGGTGCTGCGGGTGGAATTACAGCGGGTCTCTGGACAACAGGGCCAGAGGTTCTTCCACGGCGATCCTGGGAGGAAGCCGAACCAGCTGCGTGTGAGCTGGAGGAAGAGGCAACACGAGCTGAAGAGGTGGTAGCTGCCGCTGTTGGTTGGCCTAGCTCTTCAGTGTGTTTTTCTAACAACGCCGCGTGCCTGGTCCGCACATGTTTTCACATGTTGGAGGTATTGAGGCTGCTGACATTTCGACCTCTTTTGACTTTGTGATGACACACCTTGCATTTGACATAGCAAATGTCAGCTGCAACTGTGTCAAAAAAGGCCCAGGCACTGCAAGTCTTGGGAGCGCCCTTTTTGGCTTTTGGAAGAGACATGCTCCTAACGGGTGCCAAAGTGGAGGCTGCAGGATCCGCAGTCTTCCCCCTCCCTCTCCCTCTTTGGGCCATACGGGGAATCTCTTCCTCAGAGCTGCTCCCACCACCTTCCTGTCCCTCACACCAAGATGGGTCAAGGACCTCATCATCTACACTACCCTCTGCCCCCAACTGCTCCTCCTGGGTAGTCTCAGCAGCAGAGCACGCACCAGAAAGTGGCACCTGAGTGTCATCATCAGCGGATGCGGCCTGCGATGTGGTGACCGGAAGCACTGGCCCACCCGCCTCTTCAGAGGAAGAGAGAAAAAGCTGTTGGGCATCACTGCACCCTGCCTCTTTTTCCATTTCTCCAATGCTGCTTGGCTGGCCCCCTGTTTCCAAGCCAAGAGATTCAGAGAACAGAAGTAGAGACGGCTCCTGTCCTGGGCTCTCTGTCTGCCTGGGCAATTTGGCAGGTGGTGAAGAGACAGATGGCTGCTCTCCAGTGCTCTGTGTCTGAGAGGATGTGGCACTAATTGAAGTTGATGCATTAGCTGCCATCCATCCGACAACGGCTTCAATTTGGTCTTCACGCAGCAGCGGTGTACGGCGCTCTGCGACAAAGCTGCGCATGAATGACTGTTCCCTGGTGAAAGTGGGTGCTGATGAGTCACCGAAGCCCGCAGCAGGCACAGAATCCCCACGTCCCCTCCCTGCTCCGCGCCCACACCCACGTGCCTTACTCACTGCCTTCTTCATCTTGGTTGACTGATAAAGATAAGCAGAAAAGTACTAACGGCTTTGTGTGCTTATTCCTGAACAACTCCTAACAGGTATAAGAAACACTAATTTTCTAAAGTGTGGACTAGACTTTAATATGAGCTAATGTGGCCTACACAAATGTAAAGTGGTGTCACTGGTGTGTTTGGTGAACTTTATTATTTATTTATTTTTTGGGGGCTGAACTGACAACAGAGAGAGCTGCAGTCACACGGAGACCGTGCAGACAGCCGTAAACGGTGCTGCAAGGCCCAAAAACCCTCCTCTACGTTATCCTATGTAGTGTTTTTCCACAAATTAGCTGGAGACGGGTGGAAAGACACTAATAGGATTTTTTTTAAAAAATTAGCAGCAGACTACACTACTTAAAAGAAAAGGAAAATTGATTTTACGGTATGACGCAGTGAAGAACCCTGAGCTGGAGACAACCAGGCTATGGCTGCTCACAGACTACAGGGCGAGCTGCAGTCACACGGAGACCATGCAGACAGCCGTAAACGGCGCTGCAAGGCCCAAAAACCCTCCTCTACGTTATCCTATGTAGTGTTTTTCCACAAATTAGCTGGAGACGGGTGGAAAGACACTAATAGGATTTTTTTAAAAAAATTAGCAGCAGACTACACTACTTAAAAGAAAAGGAAAATTGATTTTACGGTATGACGCAGTGAAGAACCCTGAGCTGGAGACAACCAGGCTATGGCTGCTCACAGACTACAGGGCGAGCTGCAGTCACACGGAGACCGTGCAGACAGCCGTAAACGGCGCTGCAAGGCCCAAGAACCCTCCTCTACGTTATCCTATGTAGTGTTTTTCCACAAATTAGCTGGAGACCGGTGGAAAGACACTAATAGGATTTTTTTAAAAAAATTAGCAGCAGACTACACTACTTAAAAGAAAAGGAAAATTGATTTTACGGTATGACGCAGTGAAGAACCCTGAGCTGGAGACAACCAGGCTATGGCTGCTCACAGACTACAGGGCGAGCTGCAGTCACACGGAGACGGTGCAGACAGCCGTAAACGGCGCTGCAAGGCCCAAAAACCCTCCTCTACGTTATCCTATGTAGTGTTTTTCCACAAATTAGCTGGAGACGGGTGGAAAGACACTAATAGTATTTTTTTAAAAAAATTAGCAGCAGACTACACTACTTGAAAAAAAAAAAAAAAAAAGAACAGTATGAGGCAATGAACCAACCTCCCTGAACTGAATACAACCAGCTATGGATGGCCTATGTGGCTGCACTCAGACTAGAGAGTGGGCTGCACTCACACACACACACACACACACAGACCTTGCAGATCGCTGTGAAAACAGCGCTACAAGGCAAAAGCAAGGTGAATAGTAGGTGAACATAGCGGTTGCTAAATTAGCCTTGGAAAAGCACAAAGAAGCAAATCGCTATCTCTAAACTGGCCCTCAGTCAGCAAACAGCGTCCTGTCACTAACTGAATTCACAGCAGAGTGATCGCAAAATGGCGCCAGCGACTTTTAAACTGCATCATGACATCATTTCAGCAGCCAATCACAGCCATGCCAGTAGTTTCATACCCTCCATGCTGAACAGGATGTGCCCACACTTGGAATCAGTCTCATTGGCTGATTTCGTGCAGTTTGAATCTGGGAACTTCCGATTCCGGTATCCGATACGCGGCAAGTATCGGAATCCCGGTATCGGAATTCCGATACCGCAAGTATCGGCCGATACCCGATACTTGCGGTATCAGAATGCTAAACACTATTTATGACGTATCTAATAAACTAAGTGCAATCCTAATGCCGCAGTGTTCCCGTGTCTACCTCTGTGCTGTGCCAAGTGAGCTGATCTACCACAATATACATATACATTGGGTACGGAAAGTATTCAGACCCCTTTAAATTTTTCACTCTTTCTTTCATTGCAGCCATTTGGTAAATTCAAAAAAGTTCATTTTTTTCACATTAATGTACACTCTGCACACCATCTTGACTGGAAAAAAACAGAAATGTAGAAATTTTTGCAAATTTAACAAAAATAAAAACTGAAATGTCACATAGTCATAAGAATTCAGACCCTTTGCTCAGACACTCATATTTAAGTCGCATGCTGTCCATTTTCTTGTGATCCTCCGTGAAATGGTTCTACTCCTTCATTGGAGTCCAGCTGTGTTTAATTAAACTGATAGGACTTGATTTGGAAAGGCACACATCTGTCTATATAAGACCTCACAGCTCACAGTGCATGTCAGACCAAATGAGAATCATGAGGTTAAAGTAACTGGCCAAGGAGCTCAGAGACAGAATTGTGGCAAGGCACAGATCTGCCCATGGTTACAACAAAATTTCTGCAGTACTCAAGGTTCCTAAGAGCACAGTGACCTCCACAATCCTTAAATGGAAGACGTTTGGGACCTCCAGAAGTCTTCCTAGACCTGCTGTCCAGCCAAACTGAGCAATCGTGGGAGAAGAGCCTTGGTGAGAGAGGTAAAAGAACTCCCAAGATCACTGTGGCTGAGCTCCAGAGATGCAGTAGAGATGGGAGAAAGTTCCACAAAGTCAACTATCACTGCAGCCCTCCACCAGTTGGGCCTTTATGGGAGAGTGGCCCAATGGAAGCCTCTCCTCAGTGCAGGACATATGAAAGCCCGCATAGAGTTTGCTAAAAAACACATGAAGGACTCCCAGACTATGAGAAATAAGATTCTCTGGTCTGATGAGAAGAAGATAGACCTTTTTGGTGAAAATTCTAAGCAGTATAAGTGGGGAAAACCAGGCACTGACCTTCACCTGCCCAATACAATCCCAACAGTGAAACATGTTTGTGGCAGCATCATGCTATGGAGGTGTTTTTCAGCTGCAGGGACATGACGACCGGTTGTCATTGAAGGAAACATGAATGCGGCCAAGTACAGAGATATCCTGTATGAAAATCTCTTCCAGAGTGCTCTGGCCTCAGACTTGGCCGTAGGTTCACCTTCAAACAAGACAATGACCCTAAGCACACAGCTAAAATAACAAAGGAGTGGCTTCAGAACAACTCTGTGACCATTCTTGACTGGCCCAGTCAGAGCCCTGACCTAAACCCAATTGAGCATCTCTGGAGAGACCTGAAAATGGCTGTCCACCAACGTTCACCGTCCAACCTGACGGAACTGGAGAGGATCTGCAAAGAAGAATGGCAGAGCATCCCTAAATCCAGGTGTGAAAAACTTGTATCATTCCTAAGAAGACTCATGGCTGTACTACCTCAAAATGGTGCTTCTACTCAATACTGAGCAAAGGGTCTGAATACTTATGACCATGTGATATTTCCGTTTTTGTTTAATAAATTTGCAAAAATTACTAAATTTCTGTTTTTTCAGTCAAGATGGGGTGCAGAGTGTACATTAATGAGAAAAAAATGAACTTTTTTGAACTTACCAAATGGCTGCAATGAAACAAAGAGTGAATAATTTAAAGGGTCTGAACACATTCCTTACCCACTGTATATAAACAATGCACAGTACCACTCCTCCTGTCCTGTATATAGTATATACACTGTATAGTACCACTTCTCCTGTCCTGTATATATATATAAACTGTACAGTACCACTTCTCCTGTCCTGTATATAGTATATACACTGCACAGTACCACCTCTCCTGTCCTGCATACAGCTCTGGAAAAAATTAAGAGACCACTGCAAAATGTTCAGTTTGTCTGATTTTTCTCTTTACATGTATTTTTATGAGTAAAATGTACCGTAAATATAAACTTCTGACATGTCTCAGAATTTCCAAGCAATAATTTTTGTATTCTTTTTCTGACAGAAAAATGGTCAAGATTAAAAAAAAAAACAGTGCTTTTAAACCTCAAATAATGCAAAGAAAACAAGTTCATAATCATTTAGAAACAACAATACTAATGATTTATCTCAGGAAGAGCTCAGAAATCAATATTTTGTGGAATAACCATGATTTCTAATCACAGCTTTCATGCGTCTTGGCATGCTTTCCACCAGTCTTTCACACTGCTTCTGGCACAAAAATGTAAGCAGTTCTTCTTTGTTTGATGGCTTGTGACTATCCATCATCCTCTTGATTACATTCCAGTGGTTTTCAATGGGGTTCAGGTCTGGAGATTGGGCTGCCCATGACAGGGTTTTGATGTGGTGGTCTCTTAATTTTTGCCAGAGCTGTACAGTATGTACACTGTACAGTACCACTTGTCCTGTCCTGTACATACACTGCACAATACCACTTCTCCTGTCCTGTATATTGTAGTGCAGCGGTGTTCACACTGTGCAGTAATGAGGCAGAGACCCAGGAAAGTTCACACAGCAAACATTTTTAATGTCCAAAACTCACACAATAAACAGCACACGGTATCCTCCAGGAATCAAGACAGTCTATATCCGAGACCAGTTGCCGTTGGAGACTATGCCACCGTGTCATGCTGACACTGGGGTGGCAGGCCTTTTGATCGCTTGTCTCTGTGTTACTTCACACAGGCTGAACCTTGCAGAGCCGCCTGCTCTGCAGTTTGAAAACCAAGACTGACACACCAAACCCTTTGCTGCAGGGTTTTTAAATGGAATCTGTGGCCATGCGCCACTTGCAAGACCTGGCCTGGAGGGAGCGAACCACACCACTAACATCCTGTAGTTCGCTGCAAAAATAAAAGCCCTTGTGGGGTTGAACATTTATCACCAAACAGGGTGCCTGTGACAGGGCATCTGCATTTCCCTGCGACTTCCCTGCCTGATGTTCCACTGAAAAACTGAAGTTTTGTAGGGACAGAAACCATCTGGTGACCCGAGCATTCCTTTCCTTTGCATTTCTCATCCTGACAAGGGATGAATGGTCCGTTACCAAACGAAACTGACGCCTGAACAAATAGTAGCTTTGGGACTCCAAGGCCCACTTAATCGCCAAGCACTCCTCCACTACGCTATAATTTTTCTCTGCCGGGGTCAGTTTCCTGCTCAAGTAGGTGACTGGATGTTCATCCCCGTTCACCTCTTGTCAGGAATATATGACCCCGAGGCTACAGGGTCTGGGAGAGGGGAAAAAGACAAGAAACAGGGCACAGATCTAAGTGCAGATTATTTAGTTCAACTCAATTTTCAAAGGCTAAATTGCTCACCATTGGTGTGGCTTGTATCATGGCGTATTGACCTTTGTGGTCTGAATGAGATGCCTTGTCTCCATGATATGCAGCTATAGTCTGGATACAACGGATCTCTCAGCCAGGAGACCGTGGAGTGAAGTTCAGAAACAGACTGGATGAACTTTTTTTCTGAACGTTCACCTCTTGTGATAGTATTGTTCCTAGACCAACGTCTGAGGTATCTGTCTGCACAATAAAGGTTTTCATGATGTTGGGGTTGGTTAGGACTGGCTGTCCACATAACGCTGACTTCAGGGACTGGAATGCTTCCTCTGCTTGAGGATTCCACTGGACCATAACTGACTTCTTACCCTTTAACAGGTCAGTTAGGGGTGCAGATCTCCCAGCAAAATTGGGTATAAACCGCCAGTAGTACCTAATGATGCCGAATAATGCCTTCACATGTTTTTGTACTTAAAGGCTTGGGACAGTTTTGGATGGCCTCAATCTTATTTATTTGGGGTTAGATAACCCCACGGCCAATCACATACCCTACATACTGGGCTTCCTTGAGACCTGTCACACATTTTTTTCGGTTCGCTGTTAACCCCGTGATTCTGAGAGAATCCAGCACTGCTTGTACCTGGGACAGGTGAGTATTCCAGTCGGTACTAAAGATGACTATGTCACCTAAATATGCTGACGTGTACTTCCACTGAGGCTCTAACACTATATCCATCAGTCTCTGGAATGTGGCCGTAGCCCCATGTTATTCCAAAAGGCAAGCCGACATAGTGATATACAGGAGACCCTCTGGCGTTATAAATGCGGTCTTTTCTTTTGCTGATTCTGTCAGTGGAACCTGCCAGTAACCTTTGGTTAGATTGAGCGTGGTGAAGTACTGGGCCTTCCTCAGTCTCTCAATTAGTTCATCCACCCTGGACATTGGATAGAGGTTTGGAAATTATACTTTTTTATTGAGCAATAAAGATTATATTACATGCTAGTATTCTACACTACAGTCCAGTTTCAAACTGACACCATGTTCCAAATTACCGTATCTTTCTGACCATGAGACTATTTTTCCTCCAAATTTGGGAGGAAAGTGTGGGTGCGTCTTATGGTAGGGATGTGACGTGGGGAGAGGGCAGCAGCGAGTGGGATTGCACTGGGAGGCAGGAGGCAGAAAAATGTCCCTGCCGGGCTTCAGGAATCAGCCTGGGGAAACCACATGGTCCTGATCATTAAAGTGCAGTGAATATTCATTAGCTGCTTCCCCGCCCACCTGTCAGCTGAATGGTGAGCGGGAGCAGCACATGAATACTGCTTCACAGGGACACACATGGTTTCCCCAGCGCTGGATTCCTGCAGCTGCTGGGGAGATCTGTGTGTCTGGTGGAAGAGGGGGCAGGGGCAGGGGAAGACTAGATCCCTGCATACCTGCCTGCCGGGGCTGTGCTGGGTGCTGAGTGCTCCAGCACAAGGACCTGTGTAATGTCAGGAGTGGGCGGGCTGGAGCATCACATGGCAGCACAGAGCCCTCCCTCTTCTGATGTCATCACAGGTCCTGCAGACACCACACTACAATCTGCAAGCTTTCTCCTGTGCTGTGGAGAGGCAACAAGAGGGAGCGCTCTGTGGTATCATGGGATGGGATGCTCCAGCATTTTACCTCACCACAGCTGGCTGGCTGCCACAATTTAAAGGTTAGTCACTACAACACACAATAAAGCACTCTGCCACTTCTGTGGTGAACTATAACTCCCAGCATGCCGTAGGATCTGCAGGACATGCTGGGAGTTATAGTTCTCCCAATGGGATCTCAAAGCAGCACTCCAGTTTTATTTTTCAGTGCTGGAGTGGTGCTTTAAATATAAAGCCTGTGCCCTCATTCTAATACTCTCCCTCCGGCGTCTTATAGTACTTTACAGACACCACACTGGTCCCGCAGCACCATCTTCTAACCCGCAGCTTCCAACATAATAACATACTATTATATATAACAACACCACATATAATAGTACTAGCTGTTTCCAGCCAGCTAACGCTCGGCATGCTCATTGCTATCTAATTAACGCTGCTAGTGATTAAGCTAAAGTAAATAATGACAACATTCAATAGCACTTACGCAGGTGGTAAATTAACTTAAAATGAAGTTAATAGCAATAATAATAATTAAAAATCAGAATAATACTAATACATTTTATTCACAGTGTAAAATCAAAAGCAAACTGGATTCGTGTGGTAATGTGGAGGGACGGAGCCTCGTGTGGTAATGTGTGAGGACGGAGCCTCGTGTGGTAATGTGTGGGGACGGAGCCTCATGTGGTAATGTGGGGGGGTGGGATTATGTGTGATAATATGGTGGGGGATGGGATTATGTGTGGTAATGTGGTGGGGGGGCGGTATTATGTGTGGTAAAGTGGTGGGGGGGCGGGATTGTGTGGTAATGTGGTGGGGGGCGGGATTATGTGTGGTAATGTGATGGGGGGCAGGATTATGTGTGGTGATGTGGTGGGGGGGCGGGATTATGTGTGGTAATGTGGTGGGGGGTGGGATTATGTGTGGTGATGTGGTGGGGGCGGGATTATGTGTGGTGATGGGTTGGGATTATGTGTGGTGATGTGATGGGGCGGGATTATGTGTGGTGATGTGATGGGGCGGGATTATGTGTGGTAATTGTTATGGACCTGGTGGTTAGGAGCACCCGGAATGACCTGATGGGTAAACTATCACACAGGACGAGCTCTGGGAAGTGGGAGCTCTGCTGACCGCAAGCCTAATCCTATCACACAAACACTAGAAATAGCTGTGGAGCGTACCTAACTCTGCCTAGACGCCTCTTCACAGCCTAAGAGCTAACTACCCCTAAAGATAGGAAATAAAGCCTAACTTGCCTCAGAGAAATTTCCCCAAAGGAAAAGGCAGCCCCCCACAAATATTGACTGTGAGTTAAGATGAAAGTCACAAACATAAGAATGAAACAGGTTTCAGCAAAGGAGGCCAGACTTCACTAAACAGACTGAGGATAGAAAAGGTATCTTTGCGGTCAGCACAAAACAGTACAAAAAGCCACGCAGAGTGTGCAAAAAGACCCCCGCACCGACTCACGGTGCGGAGGTGCCACTCTGCCTCCCAGAGCTTCCAGCTAGCAAGGCAATATCATGATAGCAAGCTGGACAAGAAAACAAAGATAAGCAAGTAAACTAGCAGGGACTTAGCTTATGCTGGAGTAGACAGGTCCTCAGAAAGATCCAAGAGAGATCTGAACCAGTACTAGAACATTGACAGCTGGCATCAAGTAATGATCTGAGTGGAGTTAAATAGAGCAGCCAGCCTGGGACCAAACGAGGTCAGCTGAGGAAGGAACCTCAGAACCAGCAGCTCCACTCACAGCCACCAGAGGGAGTCCATGGGCCGAACTCGCCGAAGTACCATTCATGACCACAGGAGGGAGTTCGAGAACAGAATTCACGGTAATGTGGTGGGGGCGGGATTGTGTGTGGTAATATGCTGGGGGGGCGGGATTGTGTGTGGTAATGTGGTGGGGGCAGGATTGTGTGTGGTAATGTGGTGGGGGGGTGGGATTATGTGTGGTAATGAGGTGGGGGGCGGGTTTATGTGTGGTAATGTGGGGGGGCGGGATTGTGTGTGGTAATGTGGTGGGGGCGGGATTGTGTGTGGTAATGTGGTGGGGGTGGGATTGTGTGTGGTGATGTGGTGGGGCGGAGCTACTGTGCAGGGGCAGGATTAGCGAGTAATCACGATGCCTCATATATATATATATATATAGATGTTTATGTAATTAAATATTTTACCACCTTTTTTGCTTCAAATATTTTTTTCCCTATTTTCCACCTGTAAAACCCGGGTCCGTCTTATAGTCCGGTGCGTCTTATAGTCCGAAAAATACGGTATTATGCAAATGATATTTTTCTTGGATTTTCCTAAATGGTCAGTCTAATAAAAGTCATCACCTGTTAGTGTATACATCAAATTTTATTGAAGAAACCTCCCAATGATAACAGTATAATCTCCAAAATGAATAAAAACTCAAAATGCACTGTTCCAAATTATTAGGCACAGTAGTATTTCTAAACATTTGATATGTTTTAAAGAACTGAAAATGCTCATTTGTGGAATTTGAGGCATTAGGAGGTCACATTCACTGAACAAAAAAGCTATTTAACTCCAAAACATCCTAACAGGCCAAGTTACATGTTAACATAGGAACCCTTCTTTGCTATCACCTTCACAATTCTTGCATCTATTGAACTTGTGAGTTTTTGGAGAGTTTCTGCTTGTATTTCTTTGCGTGAAGTCAGAATAGCCTCCCAGAGCTGCTGTTTGGATGCGAACTGCCTCCCACCCTCATAGATCTTTTGCTTGATGATACTCCAAAGGTTCTCTATAGGGTTGAGGTCAGGGGAAGATGGTGGCCACCCCATGAGTTTATCTCCTTTTATGCCCATAGCAGACAATGACTCAGAGGTATTCTTTGCAGCATGAGATGCTGCATTGTCATGCATGAAGATGATTTTGCTCCTGAAGGCACATTTCTGCTTTTTATACCATGGAATAAAGTTGTCAGTCAGAAACTCTATATACTTTGCAGAGGTCATTTTCACACCTTCAGGAACCTTAAAGGGCCCTTCCAGCTGTTTACCCATGATTCCGGCCCAAAACATGACTCCTCCACATCCTTGCTGACGTCGCAGCCTTGTTAGGACATGGTGGTCACCAAACCAACTATCCACTACTTCATCCATCTGGACCATCCAGGGTTGCTCGACACTCATCAGTAAACAAGACTGTTTGAAAATTAGTCTTCATGTATGTCTGGGCACACTGCAACTGTTTCTGCTTGTGAACACTGTTTAGGGGTGGCCGAATAGTAGGTTTATGCACCACAGCAAGCCTTTGAAGGATCTTACACCTTGAGGTTCGAGGGACTCCAGAGGCACCAGCAGCTTCAAATAACTGTTTGCTGCTTTGTAGTGGTATTTTGGTAGCTGCTCTCTTAATCCAATGAATTTGTCTGGCAGAAACCTTCCTCATTATGCCTTTATCTGTATGAACTCTGTCTGTGCTCTGTTTCAGTCACAAATCTCTTCACAGTATGATGATCACTCTTAAGTTTTCGTGAAATATCTAATGTTTTCATACCTTGTCCAAGGCATTGCACTATTTAATGCTTTCAGCAGCAGAGAGATCCTTTTTATTTCCCATATTGCTTGAAACCTGTGGCCTGCTTAATAATGTGGAACATAATTTTTAAGTAGTTTTACTTTAATTAGAATCACCTGGAAAACTAATTATCACATGTTTAACCCCTTCATGACCTTGGGATTTTCCATTTTTCCGTGTTCGTTTTTCACTCCCCTCCTTCCCGAGCCATAACTTTTTTATTTTTCCGTCAATTTGGCCATGTGAGGGCTTATTTTTTGCGGGACGAGTTGTACTTTTGAACGACATCATTGGTTTTACCATGTCGTTTACAAGAAAATGGGAAAAAATTCCAAGTGCGGTGAAATTGCAAAAAAAAGTGCAGTCCCACACTTGTTTTTTGTTTGGCTTTTTTGCTAGGTTCATTAAATGCTAAAACTGACCTGCCAATATGATTCTCCAGGTCAGTATGAGTTCCTCATACTGTCCTGTACACACGTACCCACTTTAGTACTACTTTTACCAACCAGCCCCTTACTCTTAGTTCTTACAGGGACTCCATTTCCTATCCGTGCCGTTCCGGATCTGTTCTATGCTATTCTCCTACAAGTGGTACGTTGTAATGTTGCTTTACAATCTCTCCCTGCCCCTTCCCTGACTCCCCCTGGCTGGAACAGCTGTGGTGCTGCGTTTTGCTTTGGTATTTCTTTATTCATTTATTTATATTTCCTCTCTTCACCTTCTCAGGAGCCTATGTGTCCCTCTGGACGTTCGCTCACTCTTCTTTTCTTCTTGAAGGTCAGTTTTGTCATACACTTTGCATGCTATTAGTGTTTACTATTATTTATCGCTCCATGTACTGTTTCACATATGGGTACAGTATCATTTTTGTATCATATTGGTCATATGCCTGATATAAGATTGACATTTATCCTCTTTTGCCCTCGCCTCCTTGTTCCACAGCGGTACATCACGATCCTTGATACTCTGTTTTAGGGCAAGTTTTGTAAGACATTTTTGTACATTTTTGTACATCTCTGTAGAATTTTTGTAGATATTTTGGTTGTTTTTGTAAATCTTGTATATATTGTATATATCTGATTGTGATGTTTATTCAGTATATTGTAACTATACATGTACAATTTTGCTTGGTTATACATGATTTCTAATATTTTGTCTTTTTGCATTTTTTCAGTGAGGTTTGACAAAGGCCTATAAGGTCGAAACGTTACCTCAGCTACTGTCTGTATCACTGTGGTGTTCCTATTAAAAGACTCTTCATATTCATGATGCAAATATACAAATTGAGTGCGGTTGTTTTCTTCAATTTCTGAATGGTCTGGATCTCTCCAAGTTCAACCAGCACCTTCTTCATTTAATTCAGAGTGCACGTCATTTCTTCTATATTGAGTTCATAGACACCTAACATGACTAGGTCATTTTTTATCTAAGTGGTGAAAAAAAATTCCAAACTTTGCTAAAAAAAAAAAAATTGCGTCGTGTTCTGATACTCGTAGCGTTTCCATTTTTCATGATTTGGGGTCAGTTGGGGGCTTATTTTTTGCGTACCGAGCTGGCGTTTTTAACTATACCATTTCGGTGCAGATACGTTCTTTTGATCGCCCGTTATTGCATTTTAATGCAATGTCATGGCGACCAAAAAAACTTAATTCTGGCGTTTCTAATTTTTTTCTCGCTACGCCGTTTAGCGATCAGGTTAATGCTTTTTTTTATTGATAGATCGGGCAATTCTGAACGCGGCGATACCAAATGTGTGTAGGTTTGATTTTTTTATTGATTTATTTTGATTGTTGCGAAAGGGGGGTGATTTAAACTTTTATATTTTTTTTATTTTTTCTTTTGCCATGCTTCAATAGCCTCCATGGGAGGCTAGAAGCTGGCACAGCGCATTCGGCTCTGCTACATAGCAGCGATCATAAGATCACTGCTATGCAGCAGAAATGCAGGTGTGCTGTGAGCGCTGACCACAGGGTGGCGATCACAGCTACCGGCAATCAGTAACCATAGAGGTCTCAAGGACCTCTAAGGTTACAATGCAGAAGCATCGCTGACCCCCGATCATGTGACGGGGTCGGCGATGCGCTCATTTCCGGCCGCCCGGCCGGAAACGCCTGTTAAATGCCGCTGTCTGCGTTTGACAGCGGCATTTAACTAGTTAATAGCGGCGGGTGAATCGCGATTTCACCCACCGCTATTGCGGGCACATGTCAGCTGTTCAAGACAGCTGACATGTCCCGGCTTTTATGCGGGCTCACCACCGGAGCCCGCATCAAAGCGGGGCTTCTGACCTCGGACGTACTATCCCGTCCGAGGTCAGAAAGGGGTTAAGATTGATGTCAGTGATCCATTGAGCCCTGAGACACAATACCATCCACGAGTTTATTTGAAAAACAAAACAATTAAATCTTTATGATGACACTTAAATCCAATTTGCATAATAATTTGGAACACAGTGTATATTAAAATATTACATTTTATATTGACTTTTAGTCCCAAACATGTAAATTAGGTTGCACTCTATGGGAAAGAATCTAAAATGTTGTTTGGAGAGGGTGAAAATGTTCTATTGTCTCACACTACAAATGAGAGAGTATTAAGAACAATTTCATATCATAATCATTAACATCTAATTACCTAAAAATGAATTTATATAACAATGTGTAAGAATGGACAGTGAAATAACTGGGGTTAAGAATATTTGGAATAGTGAAAGAGATTTCGTAATCTTTTGTTTTTGCATTTTATAATACAGAATATAACATTGCTGATTTTCCTGTTCCAGGGTTCTTCCAAACATTGACCACGAATACATTGACTAAGGAGTCCCTGAAGGTCCTGTTGTCCAATCTGTATCCAAGTGAACAATCTAAAGTTATAAATGACCTTTCTCAACTTTTGCTTTTGGAAATCGACAAGGAGAGCAAAGGTGAGTATAGTTTTAGGATTTTCAGGGAATACAGTTTGTTTGTTTTGCTGCATTTACTTACTGCTGGAGGTACAAATAGCTTTTTGAATCAAAGATGGTTTGTGAGTATAAAAGCTAGACACATTTTATCAAAATGTAATTCAGTAGTTAAATAATAAATCTAAGGTTTCCATTCAGCAAATTGGGGTTGTTTGACATTAAGCTGGATTCACGCATCCACGTTTAATGGAACAATGCATGGACTGGCCAGAGATCTCCCAACCCGAACTGGAGAGCCTCACTTATGCCAATGAGACTATTGTTAAAGAGACCCGCAATCGGTATGTGCATCATCGTGGTCTACACTTGAAAAGTGAAACACAGATGTGTGAATCTGGGCTTCGTCTAATAACAAAATCAAGAAAGCTCAGGCTTATAAGCTCATTATTGATCTCTCACATTGAGACAGAATTACTAAAACCATCTTTAGACAGTGCAAATTTAGGCTTAGTCCTAAAATTTGCCCAATTAATCAAAGTTGCATATTATGTTTCATAGTTTTTAAGGTTGAAGGTAGACAAAAGTCCATAAAGTTCAACCTATAACCTAATATAATGACCTATATAGTTTCTTCACTAAACAATATATAGTGGCATATAAAAGTTTGGGCACCCCTGGTCAAAATTACTGCTATTGTGAACAGTTAAGCGAGTTGAAGATGACATGATCTCTAAAAGACCTAAAGCTAAAAATGACACATTTCCTTTGTATTTTAGGCAAAAAATATATATATTTCATCTTTTACATTTTAAAAATTACAAAAAGAAAAATGGGCAGATGTGAAAGCTTGGGCACCCTGCATGGTTAGTAGTTAGTATCACAGCTTGTAAACACCTTTTGTACTCAGCCATGAGTCTTTTAATTTTTGTTTGATGGATTTTCATCCACTCTTCCTTGTAAAATTCTTCCAATTCTGTGAGATTTCTGGGTCGTCATGCATGCACAGCCACAGGTCTAGCCACAGATTTTCAATGATGTTCAGATCAGGGGACTGTGAGGGCTATTGTAAAACCTACAGCTTGCGCTTTTTGAGGTAGTCTATTGTGGATTTTGGCGTGTGTTTAGGATCATTTATCCATTTGTTGAAGCCATCATCTTTTGAACTTCAGCTTTTTTTGCAGATGGTGTTAGGTTTGGATCAAGAATTTGTTGAAATTTTATTCAATCTATTCTTCTCTCTACCCATGAAATATTTCCCATGCCTTTAATATTCCCCTTGCCCCAGCAATAATTGTGCCCCCGTCAACTCACAACCCATCTGTTCTGTAGATGTTTATATATGTAAATGATCCTGTCCCTATGGTTAAATGGAATCTGTCACCAGGTTTTTAACACCTAATCTGAGAACATCATAATGTAGAGACAGAGACCTACTGGGCTGCTTGCTGTAGTTTTGATAAAATCACCTGTTGTATCAGCAGCAGATTATCACTAAGGACTAATAAACCTGCTGTTATGTGGATCTATGCCGCGGCATGCTACACGAAAATGGGGGTCCTGGCTGGACATGTGGATTTTAGTAATGAGGGCGCTACGCCCTTGCACACCGCATAATGCTGGCGACTTCGGCTGGCCAGGACTGGATGTTGTAAAGTTCAATGATGGAGTGCCACCACTCAAAGATAGACTGTCTTTTAATAAGCAATAACTTATGGAAGAGTATGTACAGTGGATAGCTGGTGCAAATCTTCATTTCTCTTAACACAAAGAACATCTCCATACACATTCTTTCCTTCCTAAACTTACTTGGTTCTGTCTCAGTTAGTTCCTCTGCCTTCACCACAACTCAGCACAGTGCTTTGAGAACTCCCCTTCTCCCCAATAATGACTCTATAGTCCAGAAAGCGAGAGTCCTATTTCTCAACCAGTGGTTCTGCATCCATTTTCCCTTAGGGGAGCTACTTATGCCACTAGGACCGTTACTTAGCATCTCTGCTTGCTGACGCCTTGGAACCTACCACTTGGAAGTCACCCTATGACTGTATGTGATAGGGAAAGGGGCCCTGCATTTTCCCTAGATCTGGGGCCCTAACTATCCCTGCTCCAAAAGAAACCTCTAAATGGTGAGGAGTTTTGGGCCACTTGCCTTTCTTTTATCCTCTAAGCTGTCGCCTCTCCCTTCCCCCGGAGGCCTGGGACAGAAATGCTAGTGTATCAACACGTAAGACAGACCGGGATAACAAAAAGCAACATACAAAACTCACACCAAAGGTAGAGAGGTATATAGGGAAGAGTAGGAATGTACAAACCAAATTGGAATAGGACAATGAGGAAAGCATGCACCCAAAAACAACATACAACAATCTCCAGCAGCAAAAACGATCTCCAACACAGCACAGCAACTTCGGGGAACCAGGAAGTAAACTTTCACTGGCAAGGAAGAGAAGGTCTGGCCATATTTTATAGAGAGGAAATGATCACGTCACAAGCAGTTGTGAGATGGAGCTGCATGTTTCCAACCATCATAGAAAGGGTCGTTAACCTTTTCAGCACCAAAGGAAACGAAATCCATTTAATATGAACGCCTCCGGAATAAGCTAAGGGCAAAACGCGCATTGGGGCGCAGGGGGGAACCACTGGACCACCCGTACTCCTTATCTCTTACTTTTATCACAGTCATGTCTCCTGGGCTAAGGTAATACACCTCTATTACATGTGTAATACTGTATTTGGCCATATTTTCATTGCATGGTTTGATTTTTGATACGGGTACTATTATTGTAAGATGCCATAGGCACTTATTTACATTATTAACTCTAGTACCCTGCTTTCTTTTCTTTTCCATTCTTACAATTTTACTCTGCCTGGAGTTTTGTGTACTGGTTATTTATTTTGGGTAGGTTCCTTGGTCCCCCTCCTTGGGTATTTTTGTGTACTGATGATATGTGGCTTTTATTATTATTTTAATAACATTCCCAATAAATGTTAGAATAAAATTCAACTATGATTCGCTTCATTTTGCCTGTGGTTTAATTACGGTTGGGTCATGTGTTGTTATATTATTCGGAAGTGCCATTGATTGCATATGATAGGACTATTCTTTGTGTAACTCCCCAGGTTATCCAAATCATTGTGACAAATTCCCTTTAAAATATATAATTGAGTTCTATGACATATTCTGAAGCAAGGCACAGAGTATCCCCTTGCAAGGACTAAGAATTGCATTTCCATAAGCTGAAGATTATCATATATAAGGGTATAAGGGCACATATGACTTAAGATACAAGAGGTCAATGCAATGTTCAATAATGTAATAATACCAGTTTAATCTATTAATGAAGAGTTTTAATATAGTTGTCAAACCTATCACATACAATTTCTACCAATCTAATTTATATCTATATTCTGTTGACCTCATCATGAATCATACTGCCTTACTGGTAGTTACTTGTCACGTTCCCAGAAGAAAAACATGGTGTTTAATGCAGCAAGGCTACAGCGTGTGACCTGCCATAAAGATATGATGCAGATTTATTTTGTCTTTCAACCTTTTTTAGATATAATTCTTGCATACTGGTTTTAACATTCAAAGATGTTGCTGTGTTAGGACAGCTAGATACATAATTCTTAGATGCATTCTTAGATACATGTAAGAGCTTGGCATAAATTGTCCTTACATGCTCCTATTACGAACATCAGTCCTATATGAAAAATGAGCAATTTAGGCAGTAAGAATATATAACAGAGTTGCTTATACGTGTAGTACATTAAAGATCCCCAAAAAGTCGAGCTTCACTTTAGCTGTACCAAGTGGACTGTGAATGGGTACACCAACTATAACAAAGAATAAAAAAACAGTCTATGAAAACATAACTTTTAATAATTCTATAATAAAATATTTCAGGACCCTTGACAAACAACAACAGTAGGTTTACCTATGTTACCTACACAATGACCAGAACACATTATGCCTTTAAATTACATATGGTAAAGTTGTACTAAATTAAAAGGTGCCAGTGCATTTAAAATGTTCAGATCTCACCCATTTGAGCGAAGGGATATCCAGTTCTGTAAGATTCCAGGGATAGACGGGTTCAACTTTTCTCTTTGTCTGCTGTTTGTGTACCTCCCTAAAAAGGGCAGCACCCAAGTTGGCTCAAATAGTAACCCCAGAAAAAAAATCACTCCTGGCACGTTTCTTTCTCAATAGTGAGAGAAGAGAAAGAAAAAGAGGCATGTGTTTCTCCAAAATAAATTGCCTCCATTCCAATAAAGTGCTAAGTGACAAAAATATATGTCCTCGACAGGAGTATCCTACAGTAGTAGGTATCTCATGGATAAAGTGCAGAGTGCTGCACTTTACTTGTAGAAAAAAATGGGGAGAATTACCGGTGTTTCTCACAAAATTAGAATATCATCAAAAAGTAAATTTATTTCAGTTCTTCAACACTCAAAGTGAAACTCATATATTATATAGAGTCGTTACAAACAGCGTGATCTATTTCAAGTGTTTATTTCTGTTAATATTGATGATTATGGCTTACAGATAATGAAAACCCAAAGTCAGTATCTCAGTTAATTAGAATAAATAACAAAAAACACCTGCAAAGGCTTCCTAAGCATTTAAAAAGGTCCCTTAGTCTGATTCAGTAGGCTCCAAAATCATGGTGAAGACTGCTGACTTGACAGATGTCCAGAAGGCAGTCATTGACACACTCCACAAGGAGGGTAAGCCACAAAAGATTATTGCTAAAGAAGCTGGCTGTTCACAGAGTGCTGTATCCAAGCATATTAGTGGAAAGTTGAGTGGAAGGAAAAAAATGTGGTTTAAAAAGGAGCACAGGCAACTGGGATAACTGCAGCCTTGAAAGGATTGTTAATAAAAGGCCATTCAAATATTTGGGGGAGATTCACAAGGAATGGACTGCTGCTGGAGTCATTGCTTCAAGAGCCACCACACACAGACGTATCCAGGACATGGGCCACAAGTGTCACATTCCTTGTGTCAAGCCACTCATGACAGGACTGCTTCTTAGTGGTCCAAGGTGTTGTTTTCAGAGGAAAGTAAATTTTGCATTTCATTTGGAAATCAAGGTCCCAGAGTCTGGAGGAAAAGTGGAGAAGCACACTATCTAATCTGCTTTAGGTCTAGTGTGAAGTTTCCACAATCAGTGATGGTTAGAGAGCCATGTCATCTGCTGGTGTAGGTCCACTGTGTTTTATCAAGACCAAAGTCAGTGCAGCCATCTACTACGAAATTTTAGAGCACTTCATGCTTCCCTCTGCCAACAAGCTTTTTGGAGATGCAAATTTCATTCATTTCATTCCAAAAGTACAAATAACAGGTTTAAAAACAACAGTATCACTGTGCTGGATTGGCCAGCAAACTCGCCTGACCTTAACCCATAGAGAATCTATGGGGTATTGTCAAGAGGAAGATGAGAGACACGAGACCCAACAATGCAGACGAGATAAAGGCTGCTATCAAAGCAACCTGGGCTTCCATAACACCTCAGCAGTGCCACAGGCTGATCACCTCCATGCCACGCCACATTGATGCAGTAATTGATGCAAAAGGAACCACGACCAGGTATTGAGTGCATTTACTGAACATACATTTCAGTAGGCCAATATTTCAGATTTTATAATCATTTTTCAAGCTGGTGTTATAAAGTATTCTAATTTGCTGAGATAATGACTTTGGGGTTTTCATTGGCTGTAAGCCATAATCATCAACATTAACAGAAATAAACACTTGCAATAGATCACACTGTTTGCAATGACTCTATATAATGTATGAGTTTCACTTTTTGTATTGAAGAACTGAAATAAATTAACTTTTTTGATGATATTATAATTTTGTGACACGCATCTGTATTATAGAATTATTGAAAGTTATGTTTTAAGAGGGTGTTTTTCTGTGCTGTTTGTATTATAATCCTAAAAAAACCTGACCCTGCAAGAGATCACCAACTATTCTAATATATGGCATTGCACGCTATCAGTGTTTTACATTAGGATACATATATTTGTAGTGCCCAGAACCCTGACCTGTATTTTTCAACTCTTGGCTGCCAGTGCCCTCTTCAATGTTGATGTGGTTATGTAAGCATGTGGCCACATCTCCACTATGATATATATGAACTACAGCGACCAGACATTTACTGGACATGGTCAGTGGACTCTTCTTCTCCTAATAAGTAAGGATTCAAGATGGGGCATTTACGGTAAGAAGGTGCCAAGGGCTTTGTGAGGAGGTTGCAGGGACATCAACACAAAAAGGTGAAAGGGGCTCTGTTAGAGTAGATGGGCACAAAAGGTGAAAGTATATAGTAGGGATTAGGGTGGCATGAGACTGAAGGGGCTTAGTGGTTGCGTGGACTGTAAGGGGGCTCTGTTGGGAAGGATTCACATATTTTCTGAAGGGTTAAGCAAAACATACACATTAGATGGCTGTTGGTCAAAAGATACTTAGGTCAAAAGCCATCTCAGCCAAGTTTTCTGGCTTATTTGGCCGAGCTCTTGTGTTTTCTATGAGAAAGCTGCCAACTGACAAATCCGCCAGTGGCTTATCTCCAGAAGAACAATGTGATCTGCATTCCGAAATTGAACATGTGCGATAGACATCTCCCTCGGCCATCAGTTAGCCAGTGGCCCCATACACATTATTAGTCTAATAAGTGTATGGTCCTTAAGTCTGGGGTGGCATATTTTTTGTTTGCATGCTGATCCTACAGTGGTAGTCAAACTGAAGGACCAAATGTCAAATCCCACAAGTTTAATGACCTTTCTCTGAAAGGCAGAGCAGAGATTCATTGCTTTTATAGAAAATTTTTAAGGTCTTTGCAGATTTTGAATTGGAAATGGAACACGGAAGTCTATTAGAGATTCAGATGCATAAGTAAGGTCCTACCCCATAGCAATATTACAGAAGAACTTGGCAAATATAGAAGGGTTTTGATTTACTAATATGCAATCCAAAACCGAGTGACTTTTTGGTCAAATACATTCATCTTCACCAGACATCAGATTGCTGAGGTATAATGTTAGCTAGTGGATTTGGAGCTGTGTATGACATAAGGTCTAAAATGGAGATTAGCACTTTTCAAAGCAAAATATTGGAACTGTCTTGTATGTATATGTATTCTAAGTTTTGACTTTTGTATTTTTAATTGTTTATAATGTAACATAGGGGCAATTGACGAAGATCAGTTTGTATCCTGGGTTCATAATATGACTCATGAGGAAGTCATGTCGATATTGCACTTACCAATATTACCATTAGATGTGACATTTGCACCTGAAAGTGAGCTGCCGTCAAATTCAGTAAGTACAATTATTTATTTATATTTGTATACAATTAATGGAAGTACCACACATCTTTAAATGTCCATATTGAACAATGCCTAGAGTCTCTCTGAATTAAACCTGGAAGTTGTGTTCAGTTTCCCTACAGTAACACCCCAGGGGAGACAGGTCCTCCAAAGAGGGTGGAGGTTCATTGTCTCAGTTTTTACCATCAGAGTGTTTTTGTTTTCATGGACCAATAGATTTGTATTAGTCAGATAGATCTGAGACTAGGATCAAAATCGGACATGTCTTTGTGGTTTTGTGTGCACCACTTGGTCTATGATCATACACAGAGATGTAAAATGCCTGATAAGCTATAATAGGCCTGAGTTCCATTCGTGAAAAACACATGGATAGAACTGAACACGTATACGAAAAACTGACTTCTGAATGAGTCGTTATCGATAACTACCCAACTTCAAAATATAATAGTGATTACAACGTTTAAGGGATAAATACATTGAAGGCTTAATTATGGTAATGCCATCTGCTCATTGTCTGATTGGTATGATGAGAAGCACTCATACAATGTACATATTATAAGTCAATATTATAGTCTACAATGATCTGTGCCAAATAGAAATCAGCACTGAAATGAAAAACTCACAAAAGGAAGCTATTATGTCCTTTCTCACAGTCTCTATTTTTCTCCTTAGACAAATATTGATTTGGAAGACAAGTGGAGAATACGTGATGATCAGCTTCAGCAAGTAGCGTCATTAATGGAAAAAAGAAAGAGAGACTGGAGACTATTAGCAAACAATTTGGGATTCTTAGAGAAAGACTGCATGTTCTTTGAGCAGAACCATGCGGAGGTCAGAGACAAAGTAAGTCAAATACGGGCACAATAATATACATAATGCTTCTATAGAAAGGAACAACCATGCCTCATTTTTATTAAAGAAGGGCAGATAGATAGATGGATAATAAAGTAGGTGCATCTCTAGCAACAGAAAAAATATATATTAATAGAGAGCAGTCCTCCAATATATTGCCAAAAATTGAAGCAGAACCCCAATATGGAAACGCAGAAAAGTATCTAATAGCCCATAGTGACAAAAAAGCGATGTTTCGGTCAAACTTTTCTCAAGCAAGAAATATTCTCAATTGAACCAAATTGTCGCTTTTTGCCACTATAGACTATTAAATACTTTTCTGCATTTCCATATTGGGGTGCTGCCTCAATTTTTAGGGGGATAGATAGATAGATAGATAGATAGATAGATAGATAGATAGATAGATAGATAGATAGATAGATAGATAGATAGATCCCAAAGTTGTGACTGTCAAAATTTGAAGTAAGATTGATCTTTGTACCTTACATCTCCTTACTTCCTGTTATAGGATTTGGTCCCTTTGTCTTTATTTTAACAGTTGTGTTGGGGACATGAATTTGTGGAATTTACTAAAACATAAGTATTGCAGGTTCCTATCCTGCACTTGTTAATGCGGCCTTCCTTTGGTTAAGTGCACAGTCAGCTTAAATTATGTTGGAAGGTTTTCCTGATATTTTAACATGATGCTAATTTTGCAAAATATCTCACCCATGCCCAGAGGGGTGTGATAAAATGATTAGTGGAAAGATTACCCTGGGTAAAACAGCACCCACATATCACAAGTCCTGTTATAAAATTGATTTTATGGAGCTTCAAAAATCGATTAGCCACGAAAAGGGGCTTATTAGGGAGTACATAAAGGGTTCTATAAAGACACGGTAGCTGTGATGCTAGTCACTGCTCACAGACAAGCCGTGATGCTGGTAGTCAAGAGGCCTGAAGTCAAAAGCCAAGAGAGTACGTCATAGACAGAGGAGTGAGACAAAGGCGTAGTCAGGAAGCAGTCAGAGGTCAGAATTCCAAGAAGGTAGGGGATCAAGATAAATCCAAGGTTGAGCAGCAAAGATCAAAATACCAGACTAGAAGCACAAAGCAAACAGACACCGCTTGAGCGGAGCTTTAGTTTGCAATTACCTAATATTGCCAGCTAGGTAAATAGCCTTGCAATTGTCCGGAAAGAAAAACACCAGGAAGAAACCCAAATACTACACTGACAGCCCGACACACCCCTGCTATCCATAGGGCAGCTGAGCTGTCACTCACAGCACTGACAGTCCAACATGGCCCTGCCATCTATAGGATGGTTGAGCTGTCACTCACAGCACTGACAGTCCAACACGCCCCTGCTATCTATAGGATGGTTGAGCTGTCACTCACAGTACTGACAGCCCGACACACCCCTGCTATCCATAGGGCACCTGAGCTGTCACTCACAGCACTGACAGCCCGACATGCCCCTACTATTTATAGGGCGGTTGAGCTGACGCTTACAGTATCCCTTGGACACAGCGAGGGGCAGGATCAAGGCAGTAGAATTTGGGGTGTCATGGGGATGTTGACAGATTCCCTTTAACTGTATAGGAAAGTGCAGTAGTCAGCGCTTTACTATACAGATAGTCATCTCAAAAAACCTAAAGTGTGTAATGGCTGTCTATGGTGGATTGATGACTAGGCAATCATCCAGACTGGTCACTATCAAACATATATTCAAAGTGCTTGAATACTCTGTTCGAGTCACCGCTTCTACATGTCTCCCGGCTGTTTGACAGCTGCAACATATGCAGGTATTGTCTGTTTGCTAGTCAATCCCTGCTTGTGTTGCAGATGTGGAACAGCCGCAAGACATGCAGCCGCGGTGACTCGAACATAGTATTCGAGTACGCCGAATATAGTCTGTTTGCACCTGCATGTTCTCGGATGAGCACATTCCTTAAGCCAAACATAATAAGATGCATGCTGGCATATGATACACCTGATTCTTTAAAAGGGATATCCAGGACTTTGTGAGAAACAAAAAATGTGCCTAAGTTATAACAGACATATAGTTTCTACTTACCTGCCTGTTGTGACTGGCGACGATCTTAGCCGGCACACAGGGCCGTATTTAGAGTTTCTGCTGCTCTAGGCACTTTTAGTGCTGCCTCCCCCTTTGGTGAGTATGACACTATCAGCAGTGACTTTTGGCAAGAATCGCTGATGTGAAAGTCGCCTTTTGCAGCAGATCCGGGCAGTTTTTCTGCATCTGCCGCCTAACGGATCACTTACAGCAACACTGCGTTCGGCCTCATTCATTCCCTATGGGATTTGCGGCACTTGCCATGATCTGGCAAATGCGGTACTATACCTCCCAACTTTTGAAGAAGGGAAGGAGGTATAAAGTTTGCGGCGCACGTAGTGCGCCATGGCAAATTTTAGGCCACTCCTCTGACCACACCCATTTCACAACTAGTCACACCCATATCCACGTCCCAACCACAGCCATTTAGCACTGCTGATCACACTGCTTCATATACAATAATTATAAACAAAAAATATGGCCACACAGTGATACATACTGTATAATGGCCACACATGATGCTCCATACTGTATAATGGCCACACATGATGCTCCATACTGTATAATGGCCACACACAGTTCTCCATACTGTATAATGGACACACATGATGCTCCATACTGTATAATGGCCACACATGAAGCTCAATACTGTATAATGGCCATACGTGATGCTCCATAGTGTATAATGGCCACACATGATGCTCCATAATGTATAATGGCCACACAGTGCTCCATACTGTATAATGGCCACACAGTGTTCCATATTGTATAATGGCCACACATAGTGCTCCATACTGTATAATGGCCACACACAGTTCTCCATACTGTATAATGATCCCACATGATGCTCAATACTGTATAATGGCCACACATGATGCTCCATACTGTATAATGACCACACATGATGCTCCATACTGTATAATGGCCATTGGCCACACATGATGCTCCATACTGTATAACGGCCACACATGATGCTCAATACTGTATAATGGCCACACACAGTTCTCCATACTGTATAATGATCCCACATGATGCTCAATACTGTATAATGACCCCCCCTCCTGTATGCATGGCTCATCTCCCTTCCATCCCATATACATGACTCATATCCCCCCTCCTGTATGCATGGCTCATATTCCCTCTCCTGTATGCATGGCTCATATTCCCCCTCCTGTATGCATGGCTCATATTTCCCCTCCTGTATGCATGGCTCATATTCCCCCCCCCCTGAATGCATGGCTCATATCCCCCCCCCCTGAATGCATGGCTCATATCCCCCACCTGAATGCATGGCTCATATTCCCCCACTGAATGCATGGTTCATATTCCCCCCCCCCCCCTGTATGCATGGCTCATATTCCCCCACTGAATGCATGGCTCATATTCCCCCACTGAATGCATGGCTTATATTCCCCCCCTGAATGCATGGCTCATATTCCCCCCCCCCCGAATGCATGGCTCATATTGCCCCCCCCGTATGCATGGCTCATATTCCCCCCTGAATGCATGGCTCATATTCCCCCCCTGAATGCATGGCTCATATTCCCCCCCCGAATGCATGGCTCATATTCCCCCCCCTGAATGCATGGCTCATATCCCCCCCCCGAATGCATGGCTCATATACCCCCCCCCCTGAATGCATGGCTCATATTCCCCCCCTGAATGCATGGCTCATATTCCCCCCCGTATGCATGGCTCATATTCCCCCCTGAATGCATGGCTCATATTCCCCGCCCCCCCCCCGTATGCATGGCTCATATCCCCCCCGTATGCATGGCTCATATTCCCCCCCTGAATGCATGGCTCATATTCCCCCCTGAATGCATGGGTCATATTCCCCCCCGTATGCATGGCTCATATTCCCCCCCTGAATGCATGGCTCATATTCCCCCCCTGAATGCATGGCTCATTTTCCCCCCTCCGTATGCATGGCTCATATCCCCCCCCGTATGCATGGCTCATATTCCCCCCCTGAATGCATGGCTCATATTCCCCCCTGAATGCATGGCTCATATTCCCCCCGTATGCATGGCTCATATTCCCCCCCCGTATGCATGGCTCATATTCCCCCCCCCCGTATGCATGGCTCATATCCCCCCCGTATGCATGGCTCATATTCCCCCCCTGAATGCATGGCTCATATTCCCCCCCTGAATGCATGGCTCATATTCCCCCCTGAATGCATGGCTCATATTCCCCCCCGCATGCATGGCTCATATTCCCCTCCTGAATGCATGGCTCATATTCCCCCCCGTATGCATGGCTCATATTCCCCCCCCCGTATGCATGGCTCATATCCCCCCCGTATGCATGGCTCATATTCCCCCCCTGAATGCATGGCTCATATTCCCCCCCTGAATGCATGGCCATATGCATGGCACATATTCCCCCCCCCGTATGCATGGCCCATATTCCCCCCCTGAATGCATGGCTCATATTCCCCCCCCCTGAATGCATGGCTCATATTCCCCCCCCCTGAATGCATGGCTTATCTCTCCACCCCCCCCGCTCCCGCTCCCATCTTGCATGGCGCGCCGGCTTATGTCCTCCTTCATCCCCCCTCCCCGTCCCTCCGTCCCTCATACTTACCTGTTCCTCACCGCGCGGCCACGCCAACATCCCTCTCGCTCTGTCCCGACTCCCGGCGCAGCACCTTCTTCCTGCGTGAGCGGTCATGTGATACCGCTCATTAAGGTCATGAATATGCACATATTCATGACCTTAATGAGCGGTACCACGTGACCGCTCATTCAGGACGAGCTGTGTACGCGGAGACCAGGCATTGCTGGAGCAAGGTGAGTATCGTCTTCAAGGAGGGGAGGTGGGAGGCGGGCGGCCGGGGGGAGGGCGCGAGGGGGCGCGGGGAGGCGGGGGGTTTTGGTCGGTCGGGAGGTGACCCAGGAAAAAAAAAAAAAAAACACCAAACCTTGCTCAGGTGCCGCCCTGTTGTGAATTTGGATTCTGGGCTCCCCCGGTGGCCGCTTGTGGAATTGGACTTGTCATCCTCTTTCCTGTTTCACCTGATTCCATCAGTAGTGGGTGTCGCTATTTAAGCTCATTTCTCTGGTGGTTTCTTGCCGGTCAACAATGTTATCTGATGCCTCTCAGTGCTTGTTCCTGCTTCTAGACAACTACTGATAAGTTGGACTTTTGTCCATGTTTTGTTTGCCTATTTGTTCCAGTTCGCAGCTGAAGTTTTGTTACTGTGTCTGGAAAGCTCTCGTCGATCAGGGATTGCTACTCTGGCGTTATGAGTTAATGCCAGAGTTTAAGGTAATCTCTGGATGGTGTTTTGTTAGTATTTTTCTGCTGACCATGAAAGTATACTATCTGTCTTCTGCTATCTAGTAAGCGGACCTCAAATTTGCTAAGACTATTTTCCTGCTGCGTTTGTTGTTTCATCTGAACTCACCGTCATTATATGTGGGGGGCTACTGTCTTCTTTGGAATATTTCTCTAGAGGTGAGCCAGGTCTTATATTTCCCTCTGCTAGCTATTTAGGTCTTAGGCCAGAGCTGGGCATCTAGCGATAAATAGGAAATGCTACCTGGCTATTTCTAGTTGCGCGGCAGGCTTAGTTCATGGTCAGTATAGTTCCATCTTCCGAGAGCTTGTTCCTCTATAGGCTTGCTATGATCTCTGCCTGCAGAGATCATGACAGTTTGACCGGCCAATAAAGTGTTAAAGACCCAGGTTGAGAAAGGAGAGTTATAAGAAGTCTGCTGGAATATTTTTTTTTTTTTTTTTTTTTTTTTTTTCCTCCAGTCTGCCTTGCTGCAGTCTTTTTTCTCTCTCTCCTCCTAATCTCTGTATGCGCTGTGTGCACCTGACAATAATGGATCTCCAGAGTGTAACTGCGGGTTTGAATAATCTCATCACGAAAGTACAAAATTTACAAGATTTTGTGGTACATGCTCCGGTATCTGAGCCGAGAATTCCTTTGCCGGAGTTCTTCACAGGGAATAGAGATAGCTTCCAGAATTTCCGAAATAATTGTAAGCTTTATTTGTCCCTGAAGTCTCGTTCAGCTGGAGACCCTGCTCAGCAGGTTAGGATTGTGATTTCCTTGCTCAGGGGTGACCCTCAAGATTGGGCCTTCTCATTGCCAGCAGGGGATCCTGCGTTACGCGATGTGGATGCGTTTTTTCTGGCCTTGGGCTTGCTTTATGAGGAACCTCATTTGGAACTTCAGGCAGAAAAAACTTTGATGGCACTATCTCAGGGGCAAGACGAAGCTGAAGTTTTCTGCCAAAAATTCCGTAAATGGTCTGTGCTTACTCAGTGGAATGAGTGCGCCTTGGCGGCAACTTTCAGAGAAGGTCTCTCTGATGCCGTTAAGGATGTTATGGTGGGGTTCCCTGTGCCTGCAGGTCTGAATGAGTCCATGACAATGGCTATTCAGATTGATAGGCGTCTGCGGGAGCGCAAACCGATGCACCATCTGGCGGTGTCTATGGAAAAGACGCCAGAAAGTATGCAGTGTGATAGAATTCTGTCCAGGAGCGAGCGACAGAATTTTAGACGGAAGAATGGATTGTGTTTCTATTGTGGGGATTCTACTCATGTTATATCGGCATGCTCTAGGCGTACAAAGAAGCTGGATAAGTCTGTTTCCATTGGCACTATTCAGTCTAAGTTTATTTTGTCTGTAACCCTGATTTGCTCTTTGTCATCCATTGCCACGGACGCCTATGTTGACTCTGGCGCCGCTCTGAGTCTTATGGATTGGTCCTTTGCCAATCGTTGTGGTTTTGATTTAGAGCCTTTGGAGACTCTTATTCCTCTGAAGGGGATTGACTCCACCCCATTGGCTAATAATAAACCACAATACTGGACACAAGTAACCATGCGTATCAATCCGGATCACCAGGAGATTATTCGTTTCCTGGTGCTGTATAATTTACATGACGATTTGGTACTGGGATTGCCATGGTTGCAGTCTCACAACCCAGTCTTGGACTGGAGAGCTATGTCTGTGTTGAGCTGGGGATGTAAGGGTATTCATGGGGACGTACCTTTGGTTTCTATTTCGTCGTCCATTCCCTCTGAAGTCCCTGAGTTCCTCTCTGATTATCAAGACGTCTTTGACGAACCCAAGCTTGGGTCGTTACCTCCGCACCGTGAGTGCGATTGTGCCATAGATTTGATACCGGGTTGTAAATATCCAAAGGGTCGTTTGTTTAATTTGTCTGTGCCGGAACATGCTGCTATGCGGGAATATATAAAGGAGTCTTTGGAAAAGGGACTTATTCGTCCATCTTCTTCTCCCTTGGGAGCTGGGTTTTTCTTTGTCTCAAAAAAAGACGGCTCTTTGAGACCATGTATTGATTATCGGCTTCTGAATAAGATCACTGTTAAGTATCAATACCCATTGCCATTGCTTACTGATTTGTTTGCTCGTATAGAGGGTGCTAAGTGGTTCTCTAAAATTGATCTTCGTGGGGCGTATAATTTGGTGCGGATCAGGCAGGGGGATGAGTGGAAGACCGCATTTAATACGCCCGAGGGCCACTTTGAGTATTTGGTCATGCCTTTTGGTCTTTCTAATGCCCCTTCAGTTTTCCAGTCTTTTATGCATGATATTTTCCGCGATTTTCTGGATAAATTTATGATAATATATCTGGATGATATTCTGATTTTTTCTGATGACTGGGACTCTCATGTCCAGCAGGTCAGGAGAGTTTTTCAGGTTCTGCGGTCTAATTCTTTATGTGTGAAGGGGTCTAAGTGCGTTTTTGGGGTCCAGAAAATTTCCTTTTTGGGGTATATTTTTTCTCCCTCTTCCATTGAGATGGATCCCGTCAAGGTGCAAGCTATTTGTGACTGGACTCAGCCCTCCTCTCTTAAGGGTCTTCAGAGATTTTTGGGCTTTGCCAACTTTTACCGCCGATTTATTGCTGGTTTTTCGGATGTCGTTAAACCACTGACTGATTTGACCAGACAAGGCGCTGATGTTGCTAATTGGTCCCCTCATGCTGTAGAGGCCTTTCAGGAGCTTAAGCGCCGTTTTGCCTCTGCCCCTGTGTTGCGTCAGCCTGATGTGAATCTGCCTTTTCAGGTTGAGGTTGACGCTTCGGAGATCGGAGCTGGGGCAGTGTTGTCGCAGAAAGGTTCCGACTGCTCCGTCATTAGGCCTTGTGCCTTCTTTTCTCGCAAATTTTCGCCCGCAGAGCGGAATTATGATGTTGGGAATCGGGAGCTTTTGGCCATGAAGTGGGCGTTTGAGGAGTGGCGCCATTGGCTCGAGGGGGCTAGGCATCAGGTGGTGGTATTGACTGACCACAAAAATTTGATTTATCTTGAGACTGCCAGACGCCTGAACCCTAGACAGGCGCGCTGGTCTTTATTTTTTTCTCGCTTTAATTTTGTGGTGTCATACCTACCGGGTTCTAAGAATGTTAAGGCAGATGCCCTTTCTAGGAGTTTTGACCCGGACTCTCCTGGTAATTCTGAACCCACAGGTATCCTTAGGGAGGGAGTAATTTTGTCGGCCGTTTCTCCTGATCTGCGGCGGTCCTTGCAAGAGTTTCAGGCGGATAGACCGGATCGTTGTCCGCCTGATAGACTGTTTGTTCCGGATGATTGGACCAGCAGAGTCATCTCTGAGGTACATTCTTCTGCATTGGCAGGTCATCCCGGAATTTTTGGTACCAGGGATTTGGTGGCAAGATCCTTCTGGTGGCCTTCTCTGTCACGAGATGTGCGAGTCTTTGTGCAGTCATGTGACGTTTGTGCTCGGGCCAAGTCTTGTAGTTCTCGGGCTAGCGGACTGCTGTTGCCCTTGCCTATTCCTAAGAGGCCTTGGACACACATCTCGATGGATTTTATTTCAGATCTGCCTGTTTCCCAGAAGATGTCTGTCATCTGGGTGGTCTGTGACCGTTTCTCTAAAATGGTCCATTTGGTTCCTCTGCCCAAGTTGCCTTCTTCTTCTGAGTTGGTTCCTCTGTTTTTTCAGAATGTTGTTCGATTGCACGGTATTCCTGAGAATATTGTTTCTGACAGAGGTACCCAATTTGTGTCTAGATTTTGGCGGGCATTCTGTGCTAGGATGGGCATGGATTTGTCTTTTTCATCTGCTTTTCACCCTCAGACTAATGGCCAGACCGAGCGGACTAATCAGACCCTTGAGACATATCTGAGGTGTTTTGTCTCTGCTGACCAGGATGATTGGGTTGCTTTTTTGCCATTGGCAGAGTTCGCCCTCAATAATCGGGCCAGTTCTTCCACCTTGGTGTCCCCGTTTTTCTGTAATTCGGGGTTTCACCCTCGATTTTCCTCCGGTCAGGTGGAATCCTCGGATTGTCCTGGAGTGGATGCGGTGGTGGAGAGATTGCATCACATCTGGGGGCAGGTTATGGACAATTTGAAGTTGTCCCAGGAGAAGACTCAGCGTTTTGCCAACCGTCATCGTCGTGTTGGTTCTCGGCTTTGTGTTGGAGATTTAGTGTGGTTGTCTTCTCGTTTTGTCCCTATGAGGGTCTCTTCTCCTAAGTTTAAACCTCGGTTCATCGGCCCTTATAGAATATTGGAGATTCTTAATCCTGTTTCTTTCCGTTTGGACCTCCCTGCGTCCTTTTCCATTCATAACGTTTTTCATCGGTCGTTATTGCGCAGGTATGAGGTACCTGTTGTACCTTCTGTTGAGCCTCCTGCTCCGGTGTTGGTTGAGGGTGAGTTGGAGTACGTTGTGGAGAAAATTTTGGACTCTCGTGTTTCCAGACGGAAACTCCAGTATCTGGTCAACTGGAAGGGTTACGGCCAGGAGGATAATTCTTGGGTCAATGCATCTGATGTTCATGCTTCTGATCTTGTTCGTGCCTTCCATAGGGCTCATCCTGGTCGCCCTGGTGGATCTGGTGAGGGTTCGGTGCCCCCTCCTTGAGGGGGGGGTACTGTTGTGAATTTGGATTCTGGGCTCCCCCGGTGGCCGCTTGTGGAATTGGACTTGTCATCCTCTTTCCTGTTTCACCTGATTCCATCAGTAGTGGGTGTCGCTATTTAAGCTCATTTCTCTGGTGGTTTCTTGCCGGTCAACAATGTTATCTGATGCCTCTCAGTGCTTGTTCCTGCTTCTAGACAACTACTGATAAGTTGGACTTTTGTCCATGTTTTGTTTGCCTATTTGTTCCAGTTCGCAGCTGAAGTTTTGTTACTGTGTCTGGAAAGCTCTCGTCGATCAGGGATTGCTACTCTGGCGTTATGAGTTAATGCCAGAGTTTAAGGTAATCTCTGGATGGTGTTTTGTTAGTATTTTTCTGCTGACCATGAAAGTATACTATCTGTCTTCTGCTATCTAGTAAGCGGACCTCAAATTTGCTAAGACTATTTTCCTGCTGCGTTTGTTGTTTCATCTGAACTCACCGTCATTATATGTGGGGGGCTACTGTCTTCTTTGGAATATTTCTCTAGAGGTGAGCCAGGTCTTATATTTCCCTCTGCTAGCTATTTAGGTCTTAGGCCAGAGCTGGGCATCTAGCGATAAATAGGAAATGCTACCTGGCTATTTCTAGTTGCGCGGCAGGCTTAGTTCATGGTCAGTATAGTTCCATCTTCCGAGAGCTTGTTCCTCTATAGGCTTGCTATGATCTCTGCCTGCAGAGATCATGACACCGCCCCCTGCATTGTCCCCGCCCTAGGCACATGCCCTCAAGTGCCTAGTGGCAAATACGGCCCTGCCGGCACAGAGCAGTGACAGACTGCTCCTGCTGGCGATTCAGCTACCTCTGCTGATGTCACGTCGATAGAGCATTGGCTTTTCCGCTCTGGTCTGTTGATGGGGAGTGACTGCTGACATCATTCTGATTGACAGTCGTCAACCCCAGATAGGTAGCAGGGATGCAGCTGTTAATCAGAATGACAGCGAAATTAACGCCCTGCCAACAGATCAGAGCAGAAAACAAGCTGTCAGGAGCAGTCTGTGATCACTCTGTGGCCACTCAGTGCCGACAAAGAATGATGCGGGGCACAACAGTCAGTTAAGAAGCAGCAACAATAAAATGGAATAAGGCGCTAACAAAATATCGTATTTACCCAAAATGGTATCAATAAAAAAGTCAGCACAGGGCACAAAAAAATAATTTTATACAAATTAATTTTTTTCCACCACTGAAGTAAAAAAAACTATGCAAGTCTGGTGTCTTTGTACTCATACTAACCTGGAGAGTTTTACCATATAATCAACATGGTAAATAAAAATTGTGGAATTGCACTTTTTTTGCAGTTTCACCGCACTTCTAATTTTTTTCCCATTTTCCAGCACACTATATAGTAAAATTAATGGTGTAATTCAAACGTACAACTTGTTTCACAAAAAAAAAGCCCTCATACGGATATATTGATGGAAAAATAAAGTTATGGCTCTTGGAAGAAGCACTGAAGTATAATGCACAGAACACATGAAGAAATATTTGTCTTTCTCCTTAAAGGGGTTGTCCGGTCTTAGGCTACAATTCTGCAGTCATTATATGTGACTGTAGACTTGTGAATCCTCACATCAAGCGCACCGCGAGGATTCTCTGGTGGCAGAAATGGGCGAATGACCACAAGTATATGATTCGAATACGTACAGTCACATGCCAACTAGATGGGCGCAGCCTCGATCAATGCAAGTGTATTGAACAAGGCCGTAGATGTCTAGCCGAAATGTGCATGGAAGTATGTAAATCACATGCTTGCAGTCACATGACAGGCCGCTCCCAACACCGGAAAATTCTCACAGCACACAGTGTGTGCAATGTGAGGATTTACAAGTCTTCAGTCACATAAGACTTGTAACTTTAGACCGGACAACCACTTTAATGACTGGGTGTATCTTTATACCACTGTTTGTTACTGCACTTTTCTAACGTAATTTACACCATGTCTCTGGCATAAATTATGATGAATGTCAAGGAGAGCACGAAGATCTCCCAGCTGGTATCAATTTGTCAGGGAACAAAATTCTGCTTCTTCATGCTACTTTCTCATAAATTCAACACAAGAGGAAAAAGAGCACAAAAAGTCCCAGATAAAATCAATATGATAATTTATTTAAAAAATACATATTTAAGTCAAAAGAAAAAATCAAAACAGTTCACAGACAAAGTAGAACGAATGTTCTCACAGGTGAAACACCCAGGAACCATATATATTTAAGTGGATGGGAGGGCAAAAAAACACTACATCAGAACAGGCTAATAGAATGAAAAATTACCTACAGATTTTTTCATATGTACATATCACTGGCAGGTAAAATCATCCTGCTCAAAAGTACACCCATTACAGCAATAGGTACCAGTACAAAAAAGTGTAATTAACAAATAAAAAACACTGCAATGAGAAAAAGTATTAGGAAAGGAGCAGCATGACAATCCAGCCAGACCTAGTGTAAAATCTACAAATTAGGTGTGTATCACTTTAAAAGCGTAAACATTGCTGAGAGTGTCAGATAAAGCTCTTACCCATAGTCTCCACTGTGGTGAACCTGAATGAGCAGCCCCAACGCGCGTTTCGCGTGGGCTTCCTCGGGGGGGGCTGTGACTCACTATGTGTTATGAAAGACTTTATATAGAGAGATCCATTTGCCTGTGTGGCCACAGAGTGCATGCGCGTGGGTCCGCGTCCCCACAGCTGTATCGCGTCAAGCCTCAATTCCCAGTATAGCCGGATGGGGGAATTTCCTAATGACGTCACTCCCCGGCAAACACACGAAGTCTCAGAGACCTTCAGTGATGCACCGCTCACCCACCGGGCATGCGCACAGGCTCGCACACAGGCATTTAAGACTGGCAATGACAGGAATAGACATATTAAAAAAGGGGCAGTAAGTTTCCTCTTTATTAATCAGTATAGCACCTTAAATATGTATATATAATGTCAACATGTCTGCCAGAGGCACACCTGTTTTAATACTATTAGCCTAGAAAAAAGGAGGAAAATTAAATACTTATGGGTGCCAATTAAACCAGTGCACTAGCCCGCAGTGCGGCAAAATGAAAAGGACAATGGATATGAACAGATGCAATATTATGGGAGATTAATTCAGCCCTATATATCTCTTCAAAGATGCTGCAAGATTTAGAAACAACTACTTAAAGGGAAGATGCAAATTGCCGTATTATAACATATAGCAATAGGCTTTATTTAGCAATTGTGCGCCAGCTATGCCATCTATCATAACTTATTATAGAATTTAAGATTATAAAAACCCAACTCAAAAACTGGTGACAATAATAAATGCTTGTATATCAATAATTAAAGTGACAGTGCATTATAAAGTGACAATGTGATAAATATTACATATACTGGGAAAACAGTATAAAAAATATATGAAAATGTTAAATTTGTGAACCAATAGTACAGAACAGGTAAAACACACTAACAGAAAACTAATAAAAGTGAAAATACACTATTACATAGTAAAAAGTCAAAAAAGACCACAGTGGTGGTAAGAAAAATACAAAACAGAAAATTACAATAAGACACAAGCTATAAACGTGGCAAGCACATAGACAGTTGTTGATAATAAGTATAGGAATCCCAAAAGTAGAATAGTCCTCTCCAATGGCGAAATTTTCTAAACAAGATGTTCTAAAAAGCAGAAAACACATAGTTAAAAAGTTTTAAAAAAAATTAAATCCAGAGAACTATTTTACTATAATTAAAGGGACAAAACGTATATGTTCATTGAGACCTGCTGGAGTCATGGTCCCCAGTACTGTAATCCAGCGACATTCATGCTGTGCCAAAATCCATTTTAAATCACCACCTCTTATTCCCAGTCGTATTCTGTCGATCCCCCACATCCCCACATAAATGCAGGCATTGCTGACAGAGGTGTCCACATTCACCCAGGAATTCAGACATCAGCCTAAGAGAGGTGTTCACACACCTAGGTACCCATGAGTTTTTGAGACCACGTTGACGATGGTTGATGGGCAGATATAATTTGTCCAAATTTTATGCCAAGCGTCTCAAAATGTTTTTCTTAATATTCAAAAGCCGTATTGCTATTCATATTTCATATATTTCACATTGACATGCCTTAGCATAATAGAGTGCAACCTTTCTTGTATATTGTACATGGAGGTATCTCCTCCTGGAATGCACCTATTCACACTAGTCTAGATGTGCCAGTCAGTTTTTTGTCATCAGGTCTATATAACCCGGAAACAGGCACAGCAGGGAGAGGTGCTGGTGAATTAGAGAGAGAATTTTAGCTACGTATAGGCAGGGATTACACAACACTTATATTTCTTTCAACTTCAACAATAGCCCTTATTAGGGCTAAATATAGTCAATATTCATACTGCTGTTAACAGCACTTAGGCTAGGTTCACATTACATTACTGGCGTCCGTTAGACGGACTAAGTTACACTGTGGCATAACGCGGTGTAACACAGTCCGTTAAAGCCGCCATTGAGTCACAATGGGCATGCGCTAGTGATGTGCCGTCATTGAGTGACGGACCCTGGGATGCGGGCTGAAGCGTTTCCGGGTCTGTCACTGCTAGCGCAGAAAGAGCATATGCTAGCTCTATCTGCGCTAGCGCTGTGACACATTGGCACTTGCATTAACAGCAGCCCGTTAACGCATGTGTTGAACGGGCTGCTGTTAACGCAATGTGAACCTGGCCTTAGGGAGTGATTGTGCTCAAAGGATAGTGTAGGAAAGGATAAGGTTAATTTCACTTCTTTTCTACCCAACTCATACAAAAAGCCCTTCTGAGGGCTAATAATATACTTTTTTCTCTTTATCCTGCAAATTGTTCTGAGCAGGGAAAAATTATACCCCATTTATTCTGCGGCAGTTGCGCTGCAAAAGCATACAGCCAGACTTGGTTGCTTAACAATAGCATTGCTATATTCCTGCACTTTAACATGTCCATCTGAGGTGGGCACATTTTCCTGCAATAGTAATACTGCAAATTTTTTTCTGCAGTGAAATATTAGACGGCATTTACAGTGGGGAAAAAGTATTTAGTCAGCCACCAATTGTGCAAGTTCTCCCACTTAAAAAGATGAGAGAGGCCTCTAACTGACATCATAGGTAGACCACAACTATGAGAGTCAAAACTGAGAAAACAAATCCAGAAAATCACCTTGTCTGATTTGGCAATATTTATTTTGCAAATTATGGTGGAAAATAAGTATTTGGTCTTTAACAAAAGTGCATCTCAATATTTTGTTATATATCCTTTGTTGGCAATGACAGAGGTCAAACGTTTTCTGTAAGTCTTCACAAGGTTGGCACACACTGTTGGTGGTATGGTGGCCCATTTCTCCATGCAGATCTCCTCTAGGGCAGTGATGTTTTGGGCCTTTTGCTGGGTAACACGGACTTTCAACTCCCTCCAAAGGTTTGCTATGGGGTTGAGATCTGGAGACTGGCTAGGCCACTCCAGGACCTTCATATGCTTCTTACGAAGCCACTCCTTCGTTGCCCTGGCGATGTGCTTGGGTTCATTATCATGCTGAACGACCCATCCACACTTCATCTTCAATGCCCTTGCTGATTGAAGGAGGTTTGCAATGAAAATCTCACAATACATGGCCCCATTCATTCTTTCATGTACATGGATCAGTCGTCCTGGTCCCTTTGCAGAGAAACAGCCCCAAAGCATGATGTTGCCACCCCATGCTTCACAGTAGGTATGGTGTTCTTTGGATGCAACTCAGCATTCTGTCTCCTCCAAACACGAGTTTTGTTTCTACCAAACAGTTCTACTTTGGTTTCATCAGACCATATGACATTCTCCCAATACTCTTTTGGATAATCCAAATGCTCTCTAGCAAACTTCAGATGGGCCCGAACATATTCTGACTTAAGCAGGGGGACACATCTGGCACTGCAGGATCTGAGTCCCTGGCGGCGTAGTGTGTTACTGATGGTAGCCTTTGTTACAATGGTCCCAGCTCTATGCAGGTCATTCACTAGGTCCTCCCGTGTGGTTCTGGGATTTTTGCTCACCATTCTTGTGATCATTTTGACCCCACTGGGTGAGAGCCCCAGATTGAGGGAGATTATGGGTGGTCTTGTATGTCTTCCATTTTCTTATTATTGCTCCCACAGTTGATTTTTTCACACCAAGCTGCTTGCCTATTGCATATTCAGTCTTCCCAGCCTGGTACAGGGCTACAATTTTGTTTCTGGTGTCCTTCGACAGCTCTTTGGTCTTCACCATAGTGGAGTTTGAAGTGTGACTGTGGTTGTGGACAGGTGTCTTGTATACTCGTAAAAGTTCAAACAGGTGCCATTACTACAGGTAATAAGTTGAGGACAGAGGAGCAGAAGTTACAGGTCTGTGAGAACCAGAAATCTTGCATGTGTCATGGTGGTGGACAGGGTTCCTTCCCTGTCCTCACGGGGTTAATTTATATATCCTCCTTTTGGTTTGGGGAGGGCTATATTTACCCACCTTCATCTGGGGATAATTGTCAGTGATACATCTGTCTTGGCTGTGTGTCTGACCCTTAGTGTGCTTGCATAATGTTTAGTCCAATTGTTTTCTTGTGTATGACTCGGCCTGTTTTCTCGTTCTGTGCTTTGCCTTGTGACTCCGTGCTTATTGTCTGTTTTTGGCTCTGACCTTTGGCATGGTACTCCAACTTCTCTCCTGTGTGCTCCATTTGTACTGCACCGCTATCTTTGGCTCACCGAATTTTTTGCCATGTCTCGACCACGCTTACGTCTCACCTTTTGGCACTTCATCGACCTCCTGGCTTGACCTCGCCATGTTCAGACTACTCTCCGGCTTCGCCGGTCACTGCCGCTACTCGGCATCTGGCCCTGATTCCGTCCACTCCCCCGGAGGTCATGTGCTTCAGGTCCTGTGCTCCGGCAGGTAAGCTCACCGCAGCGCTCTTTCTCTCTGTCCTTCTGTAACACCTGTACTGACTCGTGCTGTAAGTTTGCAGCAGGGCTCTTGACAGCATGTTTTTGGGTGACCAAATACTTATTTTCCACCATAATTTGAAAAATAAATCTCGCCAAATCAGACAATGTGATTTTCTGGATTTGTTTTCTCAATTTTGACTCTCATAGTTGTGGTCTACCTATGATGTCAATTACAGGCCTCTCTCATCTTTTTAAGTGGGAGAACTTGCACAATTGGTGGCTGACTAAATACTTTTTTCCCCTCTGTATACTGTTCCAGTTGTGTATCAAAACAAAAAAAGCCATACTTGGTTGGTTAGAAATAGCATAGCTATGTTGATACTGCAGCGTAAGAAGTCCATCTGTGGTGGGAAAATTTTTCTGTGATTCTAATTCTGCAAAGTTTTCCCAACAGGGATAAATCATACATAATTTAAAATGGCCAAGGCACATGGTAAGGGACGGGGAAGTGGACGTGATGCTGGTGACTAGCGCAGAGGCCGAGGCTGTGGGCAAAGTGAAACTATGCTTGCTGCAGGAGCACAACAAAAACACATCATGTTGACCTCACTTACTGTCCCACTTTGTAGGCGGGTGTGGAACACCACTGTTCAAGCCAGGCAAGTCTGAAAAGGTTGTTGGATGGATAGCAGATAATGATTCCAATCACTTTGCCAGCACCACCCTGTCTTCCACACAGTCCGGTGTCAGTAACTGTGATTCCAGACCACATAATCCTCACCCTGATCCCCTTTCTTCCCACTGAAAATGAGGATGAGAGGGAGGACAATGAGGAGGACAAGGAGGAGAAGATAGACAGTCATCCTGTTGGTGGGGACAGGGAAGTCTTGGCTGTTGGCAGTCTAGCACACATGAGTTTATGGTCCGATGCCTTTCCCATGACCATTGCGTTGTATGCATTTTGGCCAACACTAATTACTGGTCGTTAACCCTTCTAGAACAAGTCTACGAGGAGAACTTTACATCTCTTCATCCCATGGCAGAGAGGTCTAATCAAATGTTGCTGTACCAAAAGGACCTAGTTATAGAATTCTTTAAACAATTTCCATCTGACAATGCTGGGGCAGCAGTCACAGTTCCCTGGACAACCAAGGAGTAGAGACGAGGAAGACACACACCAGATGCATCAGAGGCAGGGGAACACTATCAAAGGTCTAGAAAAGTTTTCTCAGACTCTCCCAGTGCCCATACCCTCATGCACAGGGTATTCTGACAAGGAGGGAAAAGTTTTGGAAGAAGGATTCACCTTCTAGTTGAGGGAATATTTTTGAAAACCAAAAGAGTCAGTGGGTTCTATTAATATATGATCCAATGCCTTGTGGTGGGCTGTCAGGTGGTAGTCACATAGGGAGTTCTCACACTGCATATAGGATTTCACAGCTGGGATATGAGATGTTATACAGTAAGTACAGAAGATCCTGGTCTCCTCTATATCAGGCTGAGTAGATGTGAAACACTCCACATTATATTCCCGAGCAGGGTTGATGAAATAACAGTCCTTGATTCTGCTATGTTAAACTAATCGCTTTTTTCAGGACTAATTCAAATAGATTCTATTCTCTAATGATACCTCTCTTATCTGCAATTTGTGTAGGGTGAGCTGTTGTAGTGGGGTTAGCGTATTACCGCCATCTAGTCAGGGATTATTGTCTTTAAATTTTATTCCTTGCTGCTGCTTTTTTCCATACAATAATTGACAGATTCATGTTTTTTACGGTGATCTGTAATCAGAAATTCTTCAATACTGGCAGTGTTGCTTGCATTCCTCCTGAGTTTGTTGTTGCCATGTACCAGAAAAAAATCTTTTTAGGGCTGGTGTAAATCCCTTCTATATTTTACAATAATACTGCTCTTTTTTCCATTCATTTAGGGTGAGGTGTGGCAGTAAGGATAGCGTATTACAGGCATCTAGCCAAGGATTATTACCTTATAAATTATAATCCCTACTGCTGCTTTTTTCTCATACACTCATTGACAGATTCTTGTTTTTTATGGTGATCTGTACTCAGCAATTCATCAAAGCATGCAAAATTGATTTAATTTGTCCAATCGCAGTTTTACTGCAGCAACTGTATGTAAGAGGTAGTGGTGGGAGACCTTACGCTATAGGAGCTGCAATTACCACTTCTGAACTCTCCAGTGCTTTTGTTTCCATCCTTTTCCGGGGGCTTCTTGAAGTATGTTTGAGATCATTGTCCTGCTGGAAGACACATGACCTAGGATGCAAACCCAGCTTTCTGACAGTGGACACTACATTTCGACCCCAAATCCTTTGGGAATCTTCATATTTCATGATGCCTTGCACGCAGTCAAGGCTGTCATGGTTCTCAATGGCAAGAGACCGTAGTAAAGCATACAAAAGGACTAGCTCTTGGAAGATGGGAACTCGAGCTGACTGTGAGCTAAACCTACCGCACAACTAACAGTGGCCGGGTAGCGTGCCTACGTTTTATCCCTAGACGCCCAGCGCCAGCCGGAGAACTGACTGACCCTAGCACAGGAAAATACAGACCTGGCTTACCTCTAGAGAAATTTTCCCCAAAAGGCAGACAGTAGCCCCCACATATAATGTCGGTGATTTTAGAGGAAATTGACATACGAAGTATGAAGATAGGTTTAGCAAATTGAGGTCCGCTTACTAGATAGTAGGAAGATAGAAAAGGGAACTACACAGTCAGCTGAAAACCCTTTCAAAACACCATCCTGAAATTACTTTAAGACTCTAATATCAACTCATGACACCAGAGTGGCAATTTCAGCTCACAAGAGCTTCCAGCCTCAGAAATATTCAAACACAGAGAACTGGAACAAAAATGCAAAACAAACTTAGGACTACAAGTCCAACTTAGCTGATAGTAGTCTAGGAGCAGGAACATGCAACAGAAAGGCTTCTGGTAACATTGTTGGCCGGCATAGAAATGACTGAGGAGCAAGTCTAAATAGACAACTCCCACATCCTGATGGAAACAGGTGAACAGAGGCGATGAAGCACACAAGTTCAGTACCACCAGTGACCACCGGGGGAGCCCAGAAACCAAATTCACAACAGTACCCCCCCCTCAAGGAGGGGGCACCGAACCCTCACCAGAACCACCAGGGCGATCAGAATGAGCCCTATGAAAGGCACGGACCAAATCGGAGGCATGAACATCAGAGGCTGTCACCCAAGAATTATCCTCCTGACCGTAGCCCTTCCACTTGACCAGATACTGAAGTCTCCGTCTGGAAACACGGGAGTCCAAGATCTTCTCGACAACGTACTCCAACTCACCCTCAACCAACACCGGAGCAGGAGGCTCAACGGAAGGCACAACCGGTACCTCATACCTGCGCAACAATGACCGATGGAAGACATTATGAATAGAAAAAGATGCAGGGAGGTCCAAACGAAAGGACACAGGGTTAAGAATCTCCAATATCTTGTACGGGCCGATGAACCGAGGCTTAAACTTAGGAGAAGAAACCTTCATAGGGACAAAACGAGCAGACAACCACACCAAGTCCCCAACACAAAGACGAGGACCAACACGACGACGGCGGTTGGCAAAATGCTGAGTCTTCTCCTGGGACAACTTCAAATTGTCCACCACATGCCCCCAAATCTGATGCAACCTCTCCACCACAGCATCCACTCCAGGACAATCCGAAGACTCCACCTGACCGGAAGAGAAACGAGGATGAAACCCCTAATTACAGAAGAAAGGAGAAACCAAGGTGGCAGAACTAGCCCGATTATTGAGGGCAAACTCCGCCAAGGGCAAAAAGGCAACCCAATCATCCTGATCCGCAGACACAAAACACCTCAAATAAGTCTCCAAGGTCTGATTAGTTCGCTCAGTCTGGCCATTAGTCTGAGGATGGAAAGCAGACGAAAAAGACAAATCAATGCCCATCCTAGCACAGAACGCTCGCCAAAATCTAGACACGAATTGGGTTCCCCTGTCAGACACGATATTCTCCGGAATACCATGCAAGCGAACCACATTTTGAAAAAACAGAGGAACCAGCTCGGATGAGGAAGGCAATTTAGGCAAGGGGACCAAATGGACCATCTTAGAGAAACGGTCACACACCACCCAGATGACAGACATCTTCTGAGAAACAGGGAGATCAGAAATAAAATCCATGGAGATGTGAGTCCAAGGCCTCTTCGGAATAGGCAAAGATAACAACAATCCACTAGCCCGAGAACAACAAGGCTTGGCCCGAGCACAAACATCACAAGACTGCACAAAACCTCGCACATCTCGCGACAGGGAAGGCCACCAGAAGGACCTAGCCACCAAATCCCTGGTACCAAAGATTCCAGGATGACCAGCTAACGCGGAAGAATGGACCTCCGAGATGACTCTACTGGTCCAATCATCAGGAACAAACATTCTACCAGGCGGGCAACGATCAGGTCTATCCGCCTGAAACTCCTGCAAGACCCGTCGCAAGTCTGGGGAAACAGCAGATAATATCACTCCATCCTTAAGGATACCTGTAGGTTCAGAATTACCAGGGGAATCAGGCTCAAAACTCCTAGAAAGGGCATCCGCCTTCACATTTTTAGAACCCGGTAGGTAAGAAACCACAAAATTAAACCGAGAGAAAAATAACGACCAGCGCGCCTGTCTAGGATTCAGGCGCCTGGCAGACTCAAGATAAATCAAATTCTTGTGGTCGGTCAATACCACCACCTGATGTCTAGCCCCCTCAAGCCAATGACGCCACTCCTCAAAAGCCCACTTCATAGCCAAGAGCTCCCGATTACCAATATCATAATTTCGCTCAGCGGGCGAAAATTTACGAGAAAAGAACGCGCAAGGTCTCATCACGGAGCAGTCGGAACTTTTCTGCGACAAAACCGCCCCAGCTCCGATTTCCGAAGCGTCGACCTCAACCTGAAAAGGAAGAGTAACATCAGGCTGACGCAATACAGGGGCGGAAGAAAAGCGGCGCTTAAGCTCCCGAAAGGCCTCCACAGCAGCAGGGGACCAATCAGCAACATCAGCACCCTTCTTAGTCAAATCAGTCAACGGTTTAGCAACATCAGAAAAACCAGTTATAAATCGACGATAAAAATTAGCAAAGCCCAAAAACTTCTGAAGGCTCTTAAGAGAAGAGGGTTGCGTCCAATCACAAATAGCCTGAACCTTGACAGGGTCCATCTCAATGGAAGAGGGGGAAAAAATGTACCCCAAAAACGAAATCCTTTGAACCCCAAAAACGCACTTAGAACCCTTTACACACAAGGAATTAGAGCGCAAAACCTGAAAAACCCTCCTGACCTGTTGGACATGAGAGTCCCAGTCGTCCGAAAAAATCAAAATATCATCCAGATACACAATCATAAATTTATCCAAATATTCACGGAAAATGTCATGCATAAAAGACTGAAAGACTGAAGGGGCATTTGAAAGACCAAAAGGCATTACTAAATACTCAAAATGGCCCTCAGGCGTATTAAATGCGGTTTTCCACTCATCCCCCTGCTTAATTCGCACTAAATTATACGCCCCACGAAGATCAATCTTAGAGAACCACTTGGCCCCCTTTATTCGAGCAAACAAATCAGTAAGCAGTGGCAAAGGATACTGATATTTAACCGTGATTTTATTCAAAAGCCGATAATCAATACACGGCCTCAAAGAGCCATCTTTTTTAGATACAAAGAAAAAACCAGCTCCTAAGGGAGATGACGAAGGACGAATATGTCCCTTTTCCAAGGACTCCTTAATATATTCCCGCATAGCAGCATGTTCAGGCACAGACAGATTAAATAAACGACCCTTTGGAAACTTACTGCCCGGAATCAGATCTATTGTACAATCGCAATCTCTGTGCGGAGGTAGTGAACCAAGTTTAGGCTCCTCAAAAACGTCACGATAATCAGATAAAAATTCCGGAATCTCAGAGGGAATAGATGATGAAATGGAAACCAAAGGTACGTCCCCATGAGTCCCCTGACATCCCCAGCTTAACACAGACATTGCTTTCCAGTCGAGGACTGGGTTATGAGATTGCAGCCATGGCAATCCAAGCACCAACACATCATGTAGATTATACAACACAAGGAAGCGAATAATCTCCTGGTGATCCGGATTAATACGCATAGTTACTTGTGTCCAGTATTGTGGTTTATTACTAGCCAATGGCGTGGAGTCAATACCCTTCAGAGGTATAGGAACTTCCAGAGGCTCTAAATTAAACCCACAGCGTTTGGCAAAGGACCAATCCATAAGACTCAAAGCGGCGCCAGAGTCGACATAGGCGTCCGCGGTAATAGACGATAAAGAGCAAATCAGGGTCACAGATAGAATAAACTTGGACTGTAAAGTACCAATTGAAACAGACTTATCAACCTTCTTAGTACGTTTAGAGCATGCTGATATAACATGAGTTGAATCGCCACAATAGAAGCATAACCCATTTTTTCGCCTAAAATTCTGTCGTTCGCTTCTGGACAGAATTCTATCACATTGCATAATCTCTGGCGCCTTCTCAGTAGACACCGCCAAATGGTGCACAGGTTTGCGCTCCCGCAAACGCCGATCAATCTGAATAGCCATTGTCATGGACTCATTCAGACCTGCAGGCACAGGGAACCCCACCATAACATCTTTAATGGCATCAGAGAGACCCTCTCTGAAATTCGCCGCCAGGGCGCACTCATTCCACTGAGTAAGCACAGACCACTTACGAAATTTTTGGCAGTATATTTCAGCCTCATCTTGCCCCTGAGACAGGGCCATCAAGGCTTTTTCAGCCTGAATCTCTAAATGAGGTTCCTCATAAAGCAACCCTAAAGCCAGGAAAAACGCATCCACATTGAGCAACGCAGGATCCCCTGGTGCCAAAGCCAATGCCCAATCCTGAGGGTCGCCCCGGAGCAAGGAAATTACAATCCTGACCTGCTGTGCAGGATCTCCAGCGGAGCGAGATCTCAGAGACAAAAACAATTTACAATTATGTTTGAAATTCTGGAAGCGAGATCTATCCCCGGAGAAAAATTCAGGCAAAGGTACTCTAGGTTCAGATATAGGAGCATGAATTACAAAATCCTGTAAACTTTGAACCTTCATAGCGAGATTATTCAAACCTGTAGCTAAACTCTGAGAATCCATTTTCATCAGGTGAAATCAGAACCATTCAAGGATTAGAAGGAGAGAGAGATGAAGGCTGCAGTAAGCAGAGATGCTAGTGAATCAACTAATGAGCAAACTCAGGAAAAAAAAAAAAAAAAAAATTTCTCTGCAGACTTCTTTTCTCTCCTTTCTTCTGCCAATTATTTTAACCCTTGGCTGGCCAAACTGTCATGGTTCTCAATGGCAAGAGACTGTAGTAAAGCATACAAAAGGACTAGCTCTTGGAAGATGGGAACTCGAGCTGACTGTGAGCTAAACCTACCGCACAACTAACAGTGGCCGGGTAGCGTGCCTACGTTTTATCCCTAGACGCCCAGCGCCAGCCGGAGAACTGACTGACCCTAGCAGAGGAAAATACAGACCTGGCTTACCTCTAGAGAAATTTTCCCCAAAAGGCAGACAGTAGCCCCCACATATAATGTCGGTGATTTTAGAGGAAATTGACATACGAAGTATGAAGATAGGTTTAGCAAATTGAGGTCCGCTTACTAGATAGTAGGAAGACAGAAAAGGGAAATACACAGTCAGCTGAAAACCCTTTCAAAACACCATCCTGAAATTACTTTAAGACTCTAATATCAACTCATGACACCAGAGTGGCAATTTCAGCTCACAAGAGCTTCCAGCCTCAGAAATATTCAAACACAGAGAACTGGAACAAAAATGCAAAACAAACTTAGGACTACAAGTCCAACTTAGCTGATAGTAGTCTAGGAGCAGGAACATGCAACAGAAAGGCTTCTGGTAACATTGTTGGCCGGCATAGAAATGACTGAGGAGCAAGGCTAAATAGACAACTCCCACATCCTGATGGAAACAGGTGAACAGAGGCGATGAAGCACACAAGTTCAGTACCACCAGTGACCACCGGGGGAGCCCAGAAACCAAATTCACAACACAAGGCACCCAGTGCCAGAGGCAGCAAAAAGCCCCGAAATATTTTTGAACCTCCACCATATTTGATTGTAACTACTGTGTTATTTCATTTGTAGGCCTCATTCAATTTACAGTAAACAATTGAATGATGTGCTTTACCAAAAAGCATTATCTTGGTCTTATCTGTCCACAAGATGCCTGCTGGCCTCTAAAAATAGTGAGGGCCATCTGCTGGCCCTCTATAAATTGAGGGCTGCCTGCTGGCCCTCAGAGTTTCAAACTTTACAGTATCCAAAGGGAAAGAATATTTACCCACCTCAGATGGATAAATTGTATTGCAATAGTAATATACGGCTATATAAAGCATAGCCGGCTGCTGGATCTCCAAACATACTTAGTGAGGGCTGTCTGCTGGCTCTCTAAAACTGTTGAGTGAGGGCTATCTGCTGACCCTCTAAAATTAGAGTGAGGTCCGCCGGATGGCCCTCTGACAATAGTAAGGGCTGCCTGATGGCCATGACAAAAAGAATTTGGACTTTCAGAGTCCCTTCTTCATAAATTAAACAGATTGTGTCTGATAATATCTCACACAGCACATGGCCAGATAAGGTAGTAAAAATGTTAAAATTACATTTCCTGGTGAATGTTTTTTTCACCATTGAAAGCAATGCAAACGTGCAAAAACACTATGTATGAACAAAGCCCAAGGTGTGGAGAAGCATTTTTTTTTGTCTTATTTATTTTGCCTTTTCATACAAGTCATTATCCTGGAATGTATCTTTCTTAACATTTTTTCCAGCAAAATCCATTTTATGTTCAGTTTTGTATGTTTTATTGTCAGTCCGTAAAAGTGGCGTAATACTCTGACAACATTGTTTCCAGCAGTTACCTGCATTTCATAGATGTTACAGGGGTCTTCCATATGCTGTTCCCATGCCATTTTAGCATTGTTCCCATCGAGCACAGCAATTTTTAGACCCCTCCAGACCTCCGGGGGTGGGATCTGCCAGAAAAATGCTTGAGTTTCCTATTGACTTCCTTTATACAGTGAGGAAAAAAAGTATTGTGTCAGCCACCAATTGTGCAAGTTCTCCCACTTAAAAAGATGAGAGAGGCCTGTAATTGACATCATAGGTAGACCACAACTGATAGAGTCAAAATAAGAAAACAAATCCAGAAAATCACCTTGTCTGATTTGGCAAGATTTATTTTGCAAATTATGGTGGAAAATATGTATTTGGTCATTAACAAAACTTCATCTCAATATTTTGTTATATATCCTTTTTGGCAATGACAAAGGTCAAATGTTTTCTGTAAGTCTTCACAAGTTTGGCACACACTGTTAGTGGTATGTTGGCCCATTCCTCCATGCAGATCTGCTCTAGAGCAGTGATGTTTTGGGCCTGTCACTGGGCAACACGGATTTTCAAATCTCTACAAAGGTTTTCTATCGGGTTGAGATCTGGAGACTGTCTAGGCCACTCCAGGACCTTCATATGCTTCTTATGAAGCCATTCCTTTGTTGCCTTGGCGGTGTGCTTGGGATCATTATCATGCTGACATGGTGGCTGACTAAATATTTTTTTCCCCACTGTACTCGTTACTCATGTCGAGCACCCGAGCATTATGATTTGCTTGACTCGATTAATGAGTTCCCAAGCATTTTTGCGCGCCCTCATCATCATGGACAACCCCTTTAAGAGGCAGGTGTCTCTCAATTAATCAGAAGCCTCATACTCCACCTTGGGCCAAAGAGTTTGTTTGTAGTGTGTTACCATGGAGACTACATGTGTCTGCATAGGAGATGTAAACAAAAAAATATTTATACTTAAGATTATTTGCAAAGTTGCTGAACAACCCAAGAAATGAGCATACTTTACTTTCGAAAGCACTGTTTGACAACTTAAATGTTTTATTTGCAATAGACTGAGTTTGGAAAAAATAATTTACTTACACACAAATCATCTAACTTGGAATGTCTTGTTCTTGCTCCTAGATCCTAGACATGCTGCAGGTGTGGAGGAATGCCCTTGGCAAGCAGACACAGAGACAGACATTGCAGGAAGCTCTGAAACAAACTAACAACGCTGACATTGCCAATGAGATCTTCACTCTTAATTTTTAATGCGTCTAGGCATAATTTAATTAACGGCTGGACTGTGACCCTATTCATTGATAAATCAAAATGCTGTGTTAATCATGCAGACATAAAGAAACATATTTAAATTAATTGTTACCTTTGTTAAAAAGGTCTCTCAAAGGTAACCTGAACACAGGGTATCCCACTGTTGAAACCTTCATCATATATCTCGAATCTTTTGGTCGAACCTGGTATTAGATGGTTACTTTGTAGGACTCCCACAAAGTAAAATTAAAGGGGTTCTCCTTTTTTCAAATGGATGTTAGAAAAATAATAACAAATGGTATACGCAATGGTTCTAGTCTGTGTCGCTCCAGTGTATGTTTGTCTGGTTATCTCAGTGAGTGATCGGTGTCCTGACTACTGTGACCTGTGACTGGGTGCAGCAGTCAGATGACTAGGACAGGACTTTTTTTTACTGTATTTTACTATGCTTTATTTTGTGGGCTGTTACTTTTCACTGGGATACCAAATATACAGGGGTTGGACAAAATAATGGAAACACCTGGAAACATCAACAAAAGTTAGTTTAATATGGTGTAGGTCCACCTTTTGCGGTGATTACAGCCTCAATTCTCCGAGGTATGGATTCATACAAGGTGTGAATTTTTTCCAAAGGAATTTTAGCTCATTCTGCAGTTAAAACACCTTCCAGTTCTTTGAGCGACGATGGCGGCGGAAATCGACGACTAACTTGATGGTCAATAATGTTGAGGTCTAGGGATTGTGGGGGCCAGATGAGATGCTCAACTTCATTAGAATGTTCCTCGTGCCATGCTTTAACGATTCTAGCTGTATGAATTGGTGCATTATCATCCTGAAAGATGGCGTTCCCCTCCGGGAACAGTGCTTGAACCATTGGATGCACTTGGTCGCCCAAAATGCCTAAATAATCTCGGCTGTTAATTCTTCCATGAAAGGATATCATTGGCACAGCGGATCTCCACAAAATAGCACCCCAGATAATCACAGAACCTCCACCATGTTTTACGGTTGGGAGAAGGCAGTCTGGATGGAATCCTTCTTTCGGCTGTCTCCAAGCGTACACTCGGCAGGAGGTCAGAAAGAGGATAAACGATGATTCGTCTGAGAATATCACATGTTTCCACTGCTCAAGGGACCAATTCTGGAAGTTTCTACACCACTCTAAACGCTTGGAAACATTTGTCCTTGAGAGCAGCGGTTTTGTAATTGCAGCTCTTCCGTGGAATCCAGATTTGTGCAGCTCCCGACGAACAGTTTTCGTGGAAACTGGGTTCTGTAGGTGTTCTGGCTCAGGTATTTGTGCAGGAGGTGGTCAGACTTCACAGGGTCCCGTCTGACATTGTGTCTGATAGGGGTACTCAGTTTGTGGCAAAATTTTGGAAAGCTTTTTGCTCACGGCTGGGGATCAAGTTGTCGCATTCTTTTGCGTTTCATCCTCAGTCAAATGGTCAGACCGAGCGTATGGACCAGAATTTGGAGCAGTACTTACGCTGTTTTGTTTCTGACAATCAGGAGGAGTGGTCGACGTTCCTTCCTTTGGCTGAGTTTGCTATAAATAATCACCATCAGGAATCGTCTGGGGAGTCCCCGTTCTTTTGTGTTTATGGGCTCCATCCTCAGTTTTGTACTCTGCATCAGAGGGGTTCTACTGGTGTCCCGGAGGAGGACCAGTTAGGAGCACAACTGGCATCCGTGTGGAGGAGAGTGAAACCGCTTGCTAAGCATAGGTGCAAGGTACAAACGAGTGGCTGACAGTAAACGTGTGACAGGTCCGGACCTGAGTGTGGGTGACTGGGTGTGGTTGTCCACAAAAAACATAAAACTCAAGATTCCATCCTTGAAATTGGGTCCAAGGTTTATTGGTCCATTTAGGGTTGCCACCATCATTAACCCGGTAGCCTATCGTTTGGCGCTCCCTACGGTATATAAAATACACAACGTGTTCCACAGATCTTTATTAAAAAAGCTGGTGGGTTCTGTGGACACGGCGCCTATGCCACCTCCAGTCTTGGTGGATGGCAATTTGGAGTTTGAAGTCTCCAAGGTGGTTGACTCTCGAGTAGTGCGCCGCACATTACAGTACCTGGTACATTGGCATGGTTATGGGCCGGAAGAGAGGTCCTGGGTACCAGCCTCAGACATACATGCGGACCAGCTGGTCAGTATGTTTCACTGCCGCCATCCGGACAAGCCGGGTCCTATAAGTCGTGAGGGCCCTGGGGTCCCTCGTAGAAGGCGGGGTACTGTCATGTCGGACGCTGTTCACACTAGGGCATCCGACAGACAGCGGTAATTCCACATACGTCCACTACACGCTCAGTGGCATCGGCTAGACTTTATCCAGCTTGCTCGGGGTTAATCTAGCTGGTAATTTGGTTGGAGGCTGGGTCACGCCCATGGCCTTTAAATAGTCGTGCTGGACTATGGGTGTCGCCGATTATAGCTTGTGCTTAGTGCCTAGTGATTCCAATCTGGAGTGGTGGCCTTGTTGTAGGAATATCGTATCTGGTGGTGTATTTTCCTTTGTCATATTCCTCCTTCCTATTTCTGTATTTGTTTTGCCCTGTGCACATTATAGTGTTTTCCTGTGTGTCTGCGGCGTGGTGCGTTTTTCAGTTTTCCCTGTCTGTGCTTTCTGTGGGGATTGGTGTGTGGTCTCTACACTGGGTGGCGGGTGGTGGTTTCAGCTTAGGGCTGAAACAGGAGACAGGGTCAGGCCTGGCGGCCCAGACATGCACACCTTTAGTGTAACTTCTGGGAAAGGGACAGACAGGGTTTCCCTAGCCTGAGGGATATCGCAGGGGCCCGGGTAACCAGCCCTAGTCTACCCAGTACTCCCGTGACAGTCCACTAGCAAAGCGCTGGCAACCAACACATTGCTGTTATCACGCCAGTGCAGACACAGGAGATTAAAGACCAAGCGGTGCAATGACATTACCGCGCTGGGATTCTGATGTCCTGTGCATGCGCCCGTACCTTGATCAGTGTTTTATCCTAACATTCTGTAGCCCGGAGGCTTTAATCGACTTCAGCGGTACACACCAATACTGTTAAGAGAGGTGGTAGCTACCAATATGCTCCTTCTGCTCTCATTCCTCACCCCACCTCCGATAGCTATGCTACTGTTGTGGCATGCAGATTTAAACTACTTGTAAAACCGCAGTAGTTCAAAATTATGGTTGAAGGCAAAATGTATGTCCACACAGTGTTTTTTTTTTACATAAACTTATCATGCTATAAATCAATGAAAGAAAGTAGAAAAAAATCTGTAATGTGGCTTTAGAAGCATTTTTGGTGTGTGAGAGCTTTGAAGCAGATTTTTATGCAACCTGTGAGGGAACTTTGTGGGCCATTATACTGTGATGTGGAGTTGTGGGTTAAATTATATTCTAAAAAAATATATTTATATACACTAGCGCCCTGAAGATAAGGATAGACTGAGTGTGAACAAGCTGTAGACAGATACACAGAACCTGTGCGGCAATCTGTGAGTGAAGCTAAAAGGAACAAACAAAAGAGAATCTGTGCGGCAACAAGTAAATACAGAAGTAGAACCAACATTTTATAAAATATCAAACAAAAGATTTAAGTATACATACAAGAGAAGACCTATTAAGACAAAGTACAATTAATGATTTTCAGTTCACTGATTATCTGAGAAAAACAAACAGTGATAATAAAAAGTGGTGGTCCTGCTGAAAATGTCATTCAATCTGTGTGCACCCACAGTGAATACTAAACACTGCGATCCACGTCAAGATAGCTCAGAGACAATAATGGTAGCTTCCCCAATGTGATGCTGATTGCTCGATTGTATCAATATTCCTTATTGGTCCTGCAGCGTCGTGCTCTCTACAAAGTAAGATACTCACTGGACATTCAGTCTGAAACTATTGACAGGTAACACATGGATTCTGGCTGCGGGAAGGAAAAGGTAGTTTACATACACTATACAGTATAAGAAGACACATATGCATGTTTTTCTCAGTATCTGACATGAAGTGTCCCTAGACGCAGTTTTATCCTCAACCAGCTATTCTTCCTCCAGCTTGCTCCTACATGTCTTTCTGACTCTTCAGACACAGCTTTTCCTTCCTGCAGACAGAATTCATGTATACATAAATCTCTTGTTTCATATTTTATGAAATGTTGGTTCTGCTTCTGTTTTTACTTCTTGCTGAGTGAGCAGCGCGACAGATTCTCTCTTATCTATTCCACATCATATTCTGCGGCACATCATGCTGTGTGGAGAAATGTGGGAACCATCACAGTTATAGCCATCATATGCTACTATTGTGGAATGCAGATTTTAACTACTTGTGAAACCACAATAGTTCAAAATAATAGTCGTAGTCAAAATGTATATCCACACAATGTTTTTTTTACATAAATTTATCTTGCTAAAAAAAATTTATGAAAAAAGTATACAAATATTTTTATTGTGGTTTTAGAAGAATTTTTGGTGTGTTGAGACTTTTGAGGCAGATTTCTATGCAAGCTGTGAGAAACCTTTGTGGGCCATTATACTGTGATGTGGAGTTGTGGGGTTCACCATATTGTGCAGCACATCATGCTGTGTGGCAGACTGTGGGGCAATCTTAATCTATGTGGTGGTGGGGAACCATCCTACTGTGTGTGTGGGGAGGCTGTGAGATCCATCATACTGTGTGAGGGGAGGTGGGATACATCATGCTATATGGAGTCCATCATATATTGTGGAGAGACCATGAGGACCATCATACTGTGATAAGGGAGCCATGTGGGCTATCATACAGTGTGGATGGAGTCATGGGGGACCATTATACTGTGTGAAGGGAGCCATGGGTGTCCAACATACTGTGCTGAGGAAGGCGTGGGGGTCTATCAGATTGTGCAGAAGGAGGTGTGAGAATCCATACTACTATGGGGGATCCATCATACTGAGGAGAGGATGCCGCTAGTGAAATCAAACAGCTGAGTGGGAGCCATGTGGGTCATCATACTGTGTGGACGGAGTCATGGGGGCCATTATACTGTGTGAAGGGAGCCGTGGGTGTCCAACATACTGTGCTGAGGAAGTTGTGGGGTTCTATCATATTGTTCAGAAGGAGCTGTGAGAATCCATACTACTATGGGGGATCCATCATACTGAGGAGAGGATGCTGCTAGTATAATCAAACAGCCAAGTGGGAGCCATGTGGGTCATCATACTGTGTGGACGGAGTCATGGGGGACCATTATACTGTGTGAAGGGAGTCGTGGGTGTCCAACATACTGTGCTGAGGAAGGCGTGGGGGTCTATCAGATTGTTCAGAAGGAGCTGTGAGAATCCATACTACTATGGGGGATCCATCATACTGAGGAGAGGATGCTGCTAGTGTAATCAAACAGCCGAGTGGGAGCCATGTGGGTCATCATACTGTGTGGACGGAGTCATGGGGGACCATTATACTGTGTGAAGGGAGCCGTGGGTGTCCAACATACTGTGCTGAGGAAGGCGTGGGGGTCTATCAGATTGTGCAGAAGGAGGTGTGAGAATCAATACTACTATGGGGGATCCATCATACTGAGGAGAGGATGCTGCTAGTGTAATCAAACAGCCGAGTGGGAGCCATGTGGGTCATCATACTGTGTGGACGGAGTCATGGGGGGCCATTATACTGTGTGAAGGGAGCCGTGGTTGTCCAACATACTGCGCTGAGGAAGGCGTGGGGGTCTATCATACTGTGCAGAAGGAGCTGTGAGAATCCATACTACTATGGGGGATCCATCATACTGAGGAGAGGATGCCGCTAGTGAAATCAAACAGCTGAGTGGGAGCCATGTGGGTCATCATACTGTGTGGACGGAGTCATGGGGGCCATTATACTGTGTGAAGGGAGCCGTGGGTGTCCAACATACTGTGCTGAGGAAGTTGTGGGGTTCTATCATATTGTTCAGAAGGAGCTGTGAGAATCCATACTACTATGGGGGATCCATCATACTGAGGAGAGGATGCTGCTAGTGTAATCAAACAGCCGAGTGGGAGCCATGTGGGTCATCATACTGTGTGGACGGAGTCATGGGGGACCATTATACTGTGTGAAGGGAGCCGTGGGTGTCCAACATACTGTGCTGAGGAAGGCGTGGGGGTCTATCAGATTGTGCAGAAGGAGATGTGAGAATCCATACTACTATGGAGGATCCATCATACTGAGGAGAGGATGCTGCTAGTGTAATCAAACAGCCGAGTGGGAGCCATGTGGGTCATCATACTGTGTGGACAGAGTCATGGGGGGCCATTATACTGTGTGAAGGGAGCTGTGGTTGTCCAACATACTGCGCTGAGGAAGGCGTGGGGGTCTATCATACTGTGCAGAAGGAGCTGTGAGAATCCATACTACTATGGGGGATCCATCATACTGAGGAGAGGATGCCGCTAGTGAAATCAAACAGCTGAGTGGGAGCCATGTGGGTCATCATACTGTGTGGACGGAGTCATGGGGGCCATTATACTGTGTGAAGGGAGCCGTGGGTGTCCAACATACTATGCTGAGGAAGTTGTGGGGGTCTATCATATTGTGCAGAAGGAGCAGGGAGAATCCATACTACTATGGGGGATCCATCATACTGAGGAGAGGATGCCGCTAGTGTAATCAAACAGCCGAGTGGGAGCCATGTGGGTCATCATACTGTGTGGACAGAGTCATGGGGGGCCATTATACTGTGTGAAGGGAGCTGTGGTTGTCCAACATACTGCGCTGAGGAAGGCGTGGGGGTCTATCATACTGTGCAGAAGGAGCAGTGAGAATCCATACTACTATGGGGGATCCATCATACTGAGGAGAGGATGCCGCTAGTGAAATCAAACAGCTGAGTGGGAGCCATGTGGGTCATCATACTGTGTGGACGGAGTCATGGGGGCCATTATACTGTGTGAAGGGAGCCGTGGGTGTCCAACATACTATGCTGAGGAAGTTGTGGGGGTCTATCATATTGTGCAGAAGGAGCTGTGAGAATCCATACTACTATGGGGGATCCATCATACTGAGGAGAGGATGCCGCTAGTGAAATCAAACAGCCGAGTGGGAGCCATGTGGGTCATCATACTGTGAGGGGGAAGCCATATGGGAATTATACTATGTGAGGGGCTGTTGGGCATCATACTCCATGAGGATAGCAGTTGATCAAGCTACAATAGATGAATAACAGGAGCAGTATGATTTATAAGCTTTGTTATCAGCAGTAAATTATATGGTTTTGAGTAGCTGCTATTGGTAAGAATACATTTTACAATAAGCCCTATCATAACATTTATTAGCAGTAGCAGCTGAAATTGATATAAAATAATAAACAAAATTAATGTAGTATCAGATCCCCACAACACTTACAGTCTCTCATGTGGCATCTTGGGAAAATGAATTGCAGATTCCTTGTGTTATCTTCTAAATAGAAGGGGTTATACATATTTAGGTACCTATCAGGAAAGCTTACACTGCACTGACCCTGCTGCCTCCTCATCACTACCGAAGCTACCGCCTCACCAACACCGGAGCTCCTGCAACCCTCAACCTACTGTCTCCTTCCCCATAACCCTGTAGAATGTAAGCCCCCATGGGCAGGGTCCTCGCCCCTCTGTATCAGTCTGTCACTGTTAGTTTGCTTACTGTAAGTGATATCTATAACCCTGTATGTAACCCCTTCTCATGTACAGCACCATGGACTCAATGGTGCTATATAAATAAATAATAATAATAATAATATCACACAACGAAGAAGAATATTCTTCAGTAGGAGGACAGGGTTGTCCTTTGGGTTGTATGCTGAAGTATAATGACGCAGGAGGATGCTGATGTTACTACGGATACAGGGTATATACATCTCTACGGCTACAGAATTAATGAGCTGTAACTACTGAGTATCCCACAAGTACCCCAGCTCACATACAGGCTGTGTCAGCAGCGGCAACGAGCAGTTACAGGTAAGATTGCTATACTGCCAGCCATACTGTTAATTGATACTTTTTTCATTCGTGAGAAAATGTTTTCCTTATTAAAAAATTGGCAAAGAAAAAAAGGGTGTCATTCACATAGCATGCACTACTCAATTAAAGACATTATTATTACTATTATTATTACAATTATTATGCTGTTGATATTTTAGTGATAATGTAAGTTTTCTTATAGTTCATCTCGCATAGCTATGTATATAAATATGCAGTTTATATCTTGGATAATGGGGGCCACTTTCTTCATCATGTGATAATTAGATGTAGGATTAATAATTTAGGATCCCGAATATGTATTCCTGACTATCAAATTAATAAACACAAAGTGATGAAAATGATCCATCAAAAGCTATGTGGGCAGTATGGTGGCTCAGTTATTAGCATTGCAGCACTGGGGTCCTGAGTTCAAATCCCACCAAAGACAATATTTGCTGGGAGTTTCTAAGTTCTCCCTGTGTTTGCGTGGGTTTCCTCTGGATTCTCCGGTTTCCTCCCACATTACAAAGACATACTGATAGAGAATCTAGATTTTGAGCTCCAATGGGGACAGTGGTGATGATGTCTGTAAAGTGCTGCGGCATATGAGTGCTATAGAAGTAAAGCATAATAAATAACTCTTAAAGGATAAAGAAGTTACAGATTTTGGCATACAAGTGCAACTTAATAGAAGTAGAAGTGGTGTGATCAAACACAGGCGCCTATTTTAGTACAAAAATTAAAGGGAACCTGTCAGCAGGATTGTGCACAGTAAACTACAGAGAGTGGTGTCAGGTTGGCGCCGTTATACTAATTAAAATGATAACTGGGTTGATGAAATCCATCTTGTGGTTGTTGTTTAATCTTTGTTTTCAGTTTTCAGTTAATGAGATTCTCGTGCTCCAGGGCAGCCTGTGTGGGTCTTCATGTGGTGTTCTGATTAGGTATTCATCTGTATGGGCTAATGGCAGGTCACTGATCCCTCAGTGACCTGCCCCCTATTTTACATACTGTATAGATTTATGGTTTGAAAAAAAAATTCACATTCATCAGGCAGGCGCCTGCGCTGTAGCATTGTAAGGTGGATAATATGCTTGTTTTCATGTTATTTAGACATACAGTTTTGTTGTAAAAAAAAAAAATCTTAATTAAAATGGCGCCTGAGCCATTTTTCTAGAGAAAAAAAATTAGGCTCCATCAAGATGGTGCTGTCGTTGCCTGCGCAGTAGCATCTATTCGAATGCAATAGATGCTACTGTTCAGGTGAGGCTGCCGGCGGCATTTTGATTAAAGGGAACCTGTCACCCCCAAAATCGAGGGTGAGCTAAGCCCACCAGCATCAGGGGCTTATCTACAGCATTCTGTAATGCAGTAGATAAGCTCCCGATGTATCCTGAAAGATAAGAAAAAGAGGTTATATTATACTCACCCAGGGGCGGTCCCGCTGCTGGTCCGGTCTGATGGGTGTCGCGGTCCGGGCCGGGGCCTCCCGTCTTCATCAGATGACGTCCTCTTCTGGTCTTCACGCTGCGGCTCTGGCACAGGCGTACTTTGTCTGCCCTGTTGAGGGCAGAGCAAAGTACTGCAGTGCGCAGGCGCTGGGCCTCCCTGACCTTTCCCGGCCCATGAAGACCAGAAGAGGACGTCATCCTTTGAAGATGGGAGGCCCCGGACCGGACCGCAACGCCCATCGGATCGGACCACCCGCCCAGGTGAGTATCATCTAACCTCTTTTTCTGTCAGTAGCCATACTGATGAGTACCTATCAAAGAAACCTGGGCTTCCATAAGACCTCAGCAGTGCAACAGGCTGATCGCCTCCATGCCACCCCGCATTGATGCAGTAATTGATGCAAAAGGAGCCCCGACCAAGTATTGAGTGCATTTACTGAACAAACATTTCAGTAGGCCAACATTTAGGATTTTAGAATCATTTTTCAAGCTGGTGTTATAAAGTATTCTAATTTACTGAGATAAGGACTTTTGGGTTTTCATTGGCTGTAAGCAATAATCATCAACATAAACAGAAATAAAAACTTGAAATAGATCACTCTGTTTGTAATGACTCTATATAATATATCATTTTCACTTTTTGTATTGAAGAACTGAAATAAATTAACTTTTTGATGATATTCAAATTTTGTGAGAAGCACCTGTATCCTGAAATAGGACTTGGGCAGCCCATCATTTCTGTACATGGCCCTCTTGTGTTGCTGTATGCTCTGGAAAAATGTATTGTCTCGCCCTGGCAAGTCAAACATATGTAAATTACAAATGAATATTCACCCCTTCCCCCACCCATAATCCCGCTCACCCCTCTGCCGGTGTCAATGATTCAGTCAGTTACATAAGTTACGTAGCCTTTAAGGGCTGCCCAAGCCCTATTTCAGGATACTATTAGTAGGATACACAAAAATGACCTGACAGATTCCTTTTAAGTAGAGCTCTGCTGGACGCACGCACATGCGCACACCTCTCCTCTAATGCATGTGCAGCGCCCCCACTGCCGCAGGGCCGAGGGGTACCCGGTACCGGGCCTCTGAGTCTCTGCTCTGGGGTTGTCACGGTGGCTAGGCCCGGTCCGTGACCCTGCTGTGGGGCGTACAGTAAATAATAGATGTAGATGGTGGTAGTGATGCGGTGTAGTGCCGGTCGCAGTAAATAACGAGGACACCAGGTTGCAGTCTCTTTACCTCTTTACTGAAGGTCTCTGGGTCTTCAGTCCGGAATACGGTTCACCAGGCCGCGCAAGTCCGGCCGGTCCGATGGCACCTCCAGAGTTCTCTTTGCATGTGGAAATATGTGCCTTCCTGCTAGCGCTATGTGTTGTGGTCCTCCCCTGCTGTGCTTACGGGATAGTACCCCACAACTGTTGTGTCTGTTTCTGATGTTCCCTCACAACTTGTTCGGATGATGTTCTTCTCCTCCGTCCCTCCCTGATGTTCTGGTTAGGACGGCACCCGTATGACGAGTAGGCTCGGAGCTCTTCCGGGACCCTAGAGTCGCCCCTCTCCTAGTGCGCCCCCATGTCTTCATAGGTGATGTATGTGAGACAGCCCACCTGAGACTGACTGTCCTGCCGTTGGTTTGAAGTATTGCTTGGAGCTAGATATATAAATACTTCCTCGGCGTTCCGGCCGCCGGTTGTGCGCCTCAGTAGGATGTTGCCTCGGTCTTACAGCACGACTCCTACTGGCATTTCTCCTCTTGCTTTGATCTCGTTTCTCACCCAGCACAATATATCTCGCTTCTAATCCTTTCTTAGGGCACCGCCGCTATGCTGAGCAGGCACGGTCCCGTGACGTTCTTCTTTGTTGCCAGGCCTCTGTCAGGGTCCCAAACCTGACAGGGACCCTACCGAATCTTCCCCCACAACACCCCCTGCCACAAGGTGTTGCCTGGTTCCAACCCAGTCAGCTTTCTGACTAACTTCCTGCCTGACCCCCAGTTTACCCACAGTGGTGAGGAGTGGCCTAATAAATAGCACCCTTAGCTCCCCCTGGAGGCCCGGCTGTGAAATGTATTGGTGTATGTGATACCTGGTCAGATGAACTCCTTCAGTGCCATCAGACGTACCATAGCCCCCCTTAGCGGCGGAGCCACAGTACTGCAACGACCAGGACTCTGGGGCGCTGCACTCCCCCCCGGTTAAATCCAGTACTCCGGGACTGGGAAGAAAACAACAATACATGTCAGCAAAAAGACATACAATTTTTGTGAGTGCAATAACAATAAGCATATTTAAACAGGCTTCCCTTTATGGGAGGTGAGGACACTTGAACGTTACAAACATGGTGAAATACTTGTAAATAACTTTGCTATAAATAACTTTTCTTACCCAATCGGTTATTCTACTAAGTGCAAAAATTTTAGACATGAATTCAACGTTGCCTTTAAGGATGTACACTCTGAATCCACTAAAGACATTCTTATAACACATTATAAGGCAATTAACTTCATTCTCAATCTTTAAATCTGCAGGACCGCCTGTCCTAACGGCTCCAGACCTACTGCCTCTCCTTTCTTTACAGGACCGCCCCGTTCAGCCCGGGCCTACTGCCCTTCCACCACTATACACAGTATAGAACATATCATTTTTCCTTCAGTTTAGGATCAACAGGCCATCTCTATATGGCTCCTAGGAGGACTCACCAACTAACCCCGCCCGGGTTCACTTTCTGTCCTCATTCTTCCGTCAACATTATCAAACACTTTTCACATTTAACTAGTTGGTTACATTTAACGTTTACATGTCAACATTATTACTTTCTTTCAAGGCATCATTATCACTTTACTGTTTTAAGGCAGTATTACTCGTAAGTACACAGGTGAACATCCCCTTTAAGAGGGGACCAAGTCTTTATGAGGTAGCGCATCTTCTCAAGCTACCAGTCCATACTCAGCAAAGGCTCCGGTGCGGTATCTTCGCAAAGAGTCCTTCTTTAAGTAAAACCAGTAGGAAGCACCTTTAAGAAGGTGCAAACTATTTACAAGCAGTTTGTATCATGCACTGTTCATGATTCAGCAGTTCTTTTCAACAGGAAACAAAAAGTAGAAAAATAACCAAAAAGCAATAGGGATCCCGGGTCATCAAAGGGATCCCTTTAAGAGTTAACCCTGGATGGGTTTTAGCAATATCATAGCAGCAAAAACAAACAGTTTGAAGAACTATTTACATATTATGCAGAGTTTTAAGATCTTACTCTTGTGGTGCAGAAGGTGGTTTCCTTCCGGGCCTCACCAGACCAACGGGTCGCGCTGCCGATCCCAGGAGCGGTTCCTGCCCCAGCAAGGACAGGATTCCCCGCCGTGATGCCCTTCTCACTGATGGACCGGCACGCCCCCAGGGTACATGGTGGGTCCGGGTTCCCCGCTGCTCCGCAGGGACAGGTTCCATTGCCTTTTCAGCAGGAGGTTCGTCTTCTGATATTCCGGCAGCGGCCTGGAGCGCGACGCACCGCTGGACGCCCCGAGCGATTCAGCCAGCTTCACCTGTTTCCCTCCTCCACCTGGTGTAGGTCACAGCGTCACCTGGCTCCAGGTCGTGAGCGAACCTTCCTCCACAGTGCTCCACTTCCTCCCGGTCCACACGGACCTCTAGCGGCTCCCCAATCTCCTGTATAACTCCCCTTCCACGTCAGGAGTTAAAGGACACCACTACACCCCAGTGTGACGGCGGGGTTTCTTCTACGCTGGTCAAGTCAATCTGGGCTGCAGGCTGGGGCCGGCTCCGCCACGCCGTCATCAAGCGCCGCAGGTGTTCGGCCTCCGGCAAGAACCTCATGCCCTGTGTCCGCAGCGTACCTTCAGCCGTGGCCGGGTTGGGAGGAGCAGGGGACACCGGAGACAGGCGGACCTCCGTGGGCTGGCCCAGCCGAGCGAGCACGCGGGCATCAGCCTCCAAGCGGCGTGCTATCTGTCGGGCCTCGGCTGTGGCCACACACTCCTCGGACATCTGCCAGTTAGGTCGACCCATCGGTGGTTCCGTGAGGGCCAGTCCCCGCAACAATGGCGTCTCCGAGGCTGTGTCCGGTGATGCGGCTCCATGCCGAGTCAGGTCATCCCCACGCGGTGCTCCCGGCATCGCCATCTTTATCTCCTCTCCAGTATCTTCTTCCCGCTGTCTCTTTCGTGGGCGGCCCTGTCTCCATGGTCTCCACCCTCCAAACAGGATCAGAAGGCGGACCTCGGCTGCTGATGGACACGTCCTCCTGACACAGAAATATTTAGACTGGATGGCCATTGTCCTTCGTGCTCTTCAGCTTGTCCACGCCCCCTCCACGCCCTTCTTCTTCTCCTGCGCTCTCCTCAGCGCTGTAATGGCGGCGGATTTTGGCGGTAAATGGCGCGGCACAGTCTTTGCAATAAATCACAGTCCAAGTATAATAAATCACAGTTCCAAGGCACACATGACCTGATTCTTCAGGCTTAAGTAGATCCTGTTCGTGATGCCAAAAACTGCAGCGCCCCCACTGCCGCAGGGCCGAGGGGTACCCGGTACCGGGCCTCTGAGTCTCTGCTCTGGGGTTGTCACGGTGGCTAGGCCCGGTCCGTGACCCTGCTGTGGGGCGTACAGTAAATAATAGATGTAGATGGTGGTAGTGGTGCGGTGTAGTGCCGGTCGCAGTAAATAACGAGGACACCAGGTTGCAGTCTCTTTACCTCTTTACTGAAGGTCTCTGGGTCCTCAGTCCGGAATACGGTTCACCAGGCTGCGCAAGTCCGGCCGGTCCGATGGCACCTCCAGAGTTCTCTTTGCAGGTGGAAATCTGTGCCTTCCTGCTAGCGCTATGTGTTGTGGTCCACCCCTGCTGTGCTTACGGGATAGTACCCCGCAGCTGTTGTGTCTGTTTCTGATGTTCCCTCACAACTCGTTCGGATGATGTTCTTCTCCTCCATCCCTCCCTGATGTTCTGGTTAGGACAGCACCCATATGACGAGTAGGCTCGGAGCTCTTCCGGGACCCTAGAGTCGCCCCTCTCCTAGTGCGCCCCCCATGTCTTCATAGGTGATGTATGTGAGACAGCCCGCCTGAGACTGACTGTCCTGCCGTTGGTTTGAAGTATTGCTTGGAGCTAGATATATAAATACTTCCTCGGCGTTCCGGCCGCCGGTTGTGCGCCTCAGTAGGATGTTGCCTCGGTCTTACAGCACGACTCCTACTGGCATTTCTCCTCTTGCTTTGATCTCGTTTCTCACCCAGCAAAATATATCTCGCTTCTAATCCTTTCTTAGGGCACCGCCGCTATGCTGAGCAGGCACGGTCCCGTGACGTTCTTCCTTGTTGCCAGACCTCTGTCAGGGTCCCAAACCTGACAGGGACCCTACCGAATCTTCCCCCACAACACCCCCTGCCACAAGGTGTTGCCTGGTTCCAACCCAGTCAGCTTTCTGACTAACTTCCTGCCTGACCCCCAGTTTACCCACAGTGGTGAGGAGTGGCCTAATAAATAGCACCCTTAGCTCCCCCTGGAGGCCCGGCTGTGAAATGTATTGGTGTATGTGATACCTGGTCAGATGAACTCCTTCAGTGCCATCAGACGTACCATAGCCCCCCTTAGCGGCGGAGCCACAGTACTGCAACGACCAGGACTCTGGGGCGCTGCACATGCATCTTACACTGGTTTTATTCATGAGTAGATTAGTACAAGAATAGTTTAGATAAAAAGTCTTCTTACTCCCCTTTCTTTCTAGATTCCTCAGGAAATATGACTGATCACATGACTGTGAACTAGATTGTCCTTCTGCTCTAGTGTTAAGTGGTGTGCTGTATCAGGACTTACAGCCAGGTCGCCATCAGGGCATTACAGCCGTGACTGGCGTATGGGGCCCGGTGGGCAGAGGGGGCCCGCATCGGGCCCCGTCTCATCTGCTCACTGGGCCCCTACCGGCAGCTGCAGGCTAAACCGGGCCCTTAGCGGCACTGCAGCTGTTTAACGCTATTGACGTGCGGGCCCGCGCGTTAACAGCCGCCAGCCAATCTGAGGCTGGCAGCTGACGTCAGTCGCAGCGTGCATGTCGCCGGCGTCTGACGTCATTGTCAGTCGCCGGCGAGTGCACGCTTCAGCTGCGTGGAGAGAGCAGGAGCGCGGCCAGGTAAGCAGAACTTGTGTTTTTTTTTTATTGAGAGCGGCGATCCTGGGGGCCCAGGGCAGAATGCTGGACACAGGGGCAGAAAGCTGGACACAGGGGCAGAAAGCTGGACACAGGGGCAGGAAGCTGGACACAGGGGCAGGAAGCTGGACACAGGGGCACAAAGCTGGACACAGGGGCACAAAGCTGGACACAGGGGCACAAAGCTGGACACAGGGGCAGAACGCTGGACACGGGCAGAAAGCTGGACATGGGCAGAAAGCTGGACACAGAGGAAGAACACAGGGGCAGAACGCTGGACACAGAGGCACACGGGCAGAAAGCTGGACACAGAGGCAGAACGCTGGACACAGGGGCAGAACGCTGGACACGGGCAGAACGCTGGACAGAGGGGCAGAACGCTGGACACAGGGGCAGAACGCTGGACACAGGGGCAGAGCGGTGGACACGGGGCAGAACGCTGGACATTGGGGCAGAATGCTGGACACAGGGGCAGAACGCTGGACACGGGTAGAAATCTGGACGACACAGGGGCAGAAAGCTGGACACTGAGGCAGAATGGTGATACGGGCATGATAGGAGACACTGGAGGCAGGATTGGAGACAGATGGGGCAGGATCATGGGGCACGATGGATACAATGGAGACAGATGGGGCAGGATGGGGAGATCATATGGGGCAGAATGGATACTCATTAGGGCAGGATGCGAGAACATATGGCTGATGCCAGGAATGAGACACACGGGGGCTAGGATGGCGAATATTATTATCATAGGGGCTAATTAAGGGATATTATTACTGCAGTGATGTATTTATTTTATTTTTTGAGTATACTGTTTTAAATGGAGGGGCGGTCCTATTACTGTGTAGAGTGATACTATGTTGCCTTCTTCATGTGGTGTAATGTAGAAGTTGGGAAAATTAAGTAATGTGTTCTGCAAGCGGAACTTGAGATAACGGTGTTATTTCCTGAAGAGAGGAGTCCTGGCTGGATGAAGTGATGGCGGTCTGTGCTGGATGAAAGATGAAGGACTTCACCTAGAGACGTCACTGGTGAGTCAGTGTGTTACCTATACACTGACACTATACACTGTATACTATATACAGCGGTCCTGTGTATAATGTCACCGGTGATCACTGTATTACTTGTACACAGACACTGCATACTAAGTACAGATCTCCTGTGAATACTGGCACTTATGGTGAAAGTATTGTGGGTTTTTTTTTATCACTGATCAGTATTGTAGTATTCAGTCACTATGTGGTGGTAATATGTGGTCTGGTCATGATGTTGTGGTATTTGTTCCTTGTATTTGATATTATTCAATCACTGTAGTGGTAATATGTCATCTGGTCATGGTGCTGTGGTATTTGTTCCTTGTATGTGGTATTATAGGTAATTTTAAAAATGGAAAAATAACTAAAAATATACCTATATTGTATTGCATATTTTAACAAATATTTAATAGGTTACAGTAGAGTAGGGCCTGGCCAAAAGTGTCTACCTTGTCATTTTGGTGGCTTAAAAAATCTTTTGGCCAAAACAAAAGCTGCCGGCTATATATGTGATCTGGTGATGGGAACTGTCAATGTGTGATAGGTGAGAAGTAGTGTTGAGCGATACCTTCCGATATTCGAAAGTATCGGTATTGGATTGGATCGGCCGATACCGGCAAAATATCGGATCTCGCCGATACCGATACCCGATACCAATACAAGTCAATGGGACACAAATATCGGAAGGTATCCTGGATGGTTCCCAGGGTCTGAAGGAGAGGAAACTCTCCTTCAGGCCCTGGGATCCATATTCATGTAAAAAATAAAGAATAAAAATAAAAAATATGGATATACTCACCCCTCCGGCGGACCCTGGACCTTAGCGGTGTAACCGGCAGCCTACATTTCTAAGAATGCAGAGTGAAGGACCTTCGATGACGTCGCGGCTTGTGATTGGTCGCGTGACCGCTCATGTGACAGCTCACGCGACCAATCACAAGCCGCAACGTCATCGCAGGTCCTACACTCACTGCATTCTTAGGGACGGAGGCTGCCGGTTACACCGCTAAGGTCCAGGGTCCGCCGGAGGGGTGAGTATATCCATATTTTTTAGTTTTATTCTTTATTTTTTACATGAATATGGATCCCAGGGCCTGAAGGAGAGTCTCCTCTCCTCCAGACCCTGGAAACCACACACTGGGAACTTCCGATTCCGATTTCCGATATCACAAAAATATCGGAACTTGGTATCGGAATTCCGATACAGCGAATATCGTCCGATACCCGATATTTGCAGTATCGGAATGCTCAACACTAGTGAGAAGTGGAGATATTCCAAGAGAGAGCTGTGGGACTGTGGACAGTTTGAGGGGTGGAGTGTGGAGGCGGGGCTGGGGTGGAGCCTGGGCAGAGTCTCAAGGGGGCCCCGAAAATTTTGCCAGTATGGGGCCCTGAAATTTCTAGTGGCAGCCCTGCTTACAGCATTAAAACTCAGCAGGTCCCTTTCAGCATCAGTGAAGTGCAAGTTCAGCTTCCTCTCCTGCACTGATCTGATAGATCAGTACTAGGCAGGAGGAGAGAGCCACTTAATAGTTCCCTTAATGATCATTAAGTATGCTATATGAGTGCTCTTCCCAATCACAGAGAACTTCAAGATACCCACACTTTTTAGCAAGATTTATCCTTGCTAAGAAGTGTGTCTTATAGTAAAACAATTATAGTATACAGCTCTGGCAAAAACTAAGAGACCACATCAAAACCCTGTCATGGGTAGCTCAATCTTCAGACCTGAACCCCATTGAAAACCTCTGGAATGTAATCAAGAGGATGATGGATAGTCACAAGCCACAAAGAAGAACTGCTTACATTTTTGCACCAGAAGCAGTGTGAAAGACTGGTGGAAAGCATGCCAAGACGCATGAAAGCTGTGATTAAAAATCATGGTTTGTCATGATCCAGACCAGGTTTTGAGTCCTGTCTTCCCTTTTCCCGGTCTGATCATGTCAGGGGTTAACTTTCTAAGCCTCAGTCTGGTCTCAGGTTTGCTATTTAGCCTCGCTGTGTCATGCAGATCATGTCAGTTATAGTGCATTTGCTGTCTGAACCCGTGTCTCTGTTTTCCCCTGTTCTCATCTTGACTCAGTGTTTCCCGTTAGTGTGCAGACTTCCCGGTTTGACTTGGCATGTATCCTGACCTGTTTCTGTCCTTTGTCTTTTGGCTTATCCGCTCCTGACTGTTGCTGACCCCCTGGCTTGTCTCTGACCTTGAGTTTGCGTTTTTCTTTGATACTGCGCTACAGTCTAGGATTTGATCCTGCTTGTTTTGACTATTCTGCTGCCACCTGTGGTAGCCTCACTGTCGCACTGCAGGTTAGCTCTGTTAGGCCGGAGTCACACTACAGCGAGATACGGCCAGGTCTCGCAGGTTAAAACCAAGCTCTGGCACCGGCACTCCAGAGAGGAGCGTGCGGCCGCATAGCAATACATGGAGCTGCACGCTCCGCTCCGGAGTGCCGGTGCCAGAGCTTGTTTTTAACCTGCAAGACTCGGCCGTATCTCGCTGTAGTGTGACTCCGGCCTTAGGTGCAGACCTGCTTCCTCTCTACTGCCATCTAGTGAAGCCTGCACCTATCTGCATTGCAGCTGCATGACATGGCTATTCCACAAAATCTTGATTTCTGAACTCTTCCCAAGTTAAACCATTAGTATTGTTGTTTCTAAATGATTATGAACTTGTTTTCTTTGCATTATTTGAGATCTGAAAGCACTGGGTTTTTTATTTTGACCATTATTCTTTGTCAGAAAAAAAAAATACAAAATTTATTGCTTGGAAATTCGGAGACATGTTATCAGAAGTTTATAGAGTAAAATAACAATTTATATTTTACTCAAAAATATACCTATAAAGAGAAAAATCAGACAAACTGAACATTTTGCAGTGGTTTCTTAATTTTTGCCAGAGCTGTATATATAAAAAATGTTGGAACTCAGCACATCCACATAAATTAAATCTTAAAAGCAAAAAAGATTAATAGTAATTGGCCACCAAATGTCTGATTGATCACATTTTTAGGCACTTGTCAATTATAGGTTTTAAATCAAAATTTCAATCCAAAAAATGTTTTTATTCAACTACCAATAAGAGTGGAAAATACACAATGGGTGGAATTCAACATTAAGTGAATTTTTTAAATCAGTATGGCTGCTGGCTGTGTTGCCATTATTTGCTACAAATGTATCATAGTGTTTGATAAATCTGGCCCATTTTTAGATTTAGCACTTCTAACTAGAGCTATTTTCCACTTTTTATAACAACCCCCTAACTGGAGTGAGAATTTCAACTTTTAAAGGGAATCTGTCACTAGGTCTTGGCTAACCGATCTGTGCGCATCATGATGCAGGGGCAGAGACCCTGATTGCAGCGATGTATCACTTACTCAGCTGCTTGCAGCAGTATTGATAAAATCACTGCTTTATCTGCTGCAGAGATACCAGCTCTCTAAATGCTAAGCTCTGTATAACCCTGCCCACACTATTGATTTGACAGCTTTCTATGTACACTGTGCATAGGCAGAAAGCTACCAATCAGTGGTGTGAATGGAGTTATACAGAGTTTATCAATATGGAAGACTACATCAAAGCAGATTTACTAGTCCTCTAGTGATAATCTCCTGCTAATAAACAGTGATTTTATCAAAATCAGACCAGTAAGTGACACAACGATGGAATCAGGGTCTCTACATTATGCTGCACTCAGATTAGGTGGCATTGGTAACAGCTTTTCTTTAAGAAGTTGCAAATCATAAATCTGGCCTACAGATTTTTTGCATAGTTCACCTTATCCATTTTTCACCCAGTTTTCATAAATGCCAAGAGTCGCACAACATAGCCAAAATGGTGAATTTATTTGCAGAAAGGTGCAAAACAATTCATGAATTTTAGACACAATAAAACTGGTGCAAAATTCATGCTACATTCCTTTCCCCCACTATCTTTTCTGCAGTATGCAAAGCATTGTTCTAGTTAACCCCTTCGTGACAGTGCCATTTCCCATGTTTTGTTTTTTTTTTCATTTTCATTTTTTCCTCCCTTTCTGCCTAGTGCTAAGGTTTTCTATTTTTCTGGCCATACATCCATATGAGGGCTTGTTCTTTTGTGGGATGAGTTATACTTTTGAATGAGACCATTTATTTTACCATATAATGTACTGGAAAATGGTGAAAAAAATTCCAAGTGCAGTGAAATTGTAAAAAAAAAGTGCAAAACTACAATTGTTTTTTTGTTTTTTTTAATATTTACATTGTTCACTATATGGTAAACTGACATGTCATTATGATTCTCCAGGTCAGTATGAGTACATAGATACCAAACATATATATTGTTTTTTTACTTACGTAGTGAAAGAGGAAATTTGCATGAAAAAACTTTTTTGCTTTAGTCACCGTTTTCCAAAACCTGAAAGTCTTAATTTTTGGGGATTTGGGGCTGGGTGACAGTTTTGGGGGGTTTTTTTGCGCACTGAGCTGATTTTTTTAACTGATACCATTTTGGTGCACATACAATGTTTTTGTCGCCTCTTATTGCATTTTATTTCACTGTTGCAGAGGCCAAAAATTAGAGTAATATTGATTTTCTTTCTCGTTATGCTGTTTACCGATTGGACTAATTTATTTATATTTTGATAGATCTGACATTTCTGAACTCAGCGATACCAAATATGTTAATTTTTTTGTTTGTTTTAATTTCAACGAGGCAAAAGGAGGGTGATTTGAACTGTTGTGTTTTTTTTATTTTTTTTCATATTTTAAAAAATATACAGTACCGTATATGTTTTTTACTTTATTTAATAGTCACTTTAGGGCACTTGAAACTGTCCGATCGCTTGTGCTCTACAGAGCAGGGCTTTAACACTGTCAGTGACTGACAGAGGGACAACAGCCATGGGTGGAGTACCAATCCATCCGCGGCTGTTAAAAGCACATGATGACTGGTTAAATCAGCCATCATGAACGAGGAAAAATGCAGGCTTGGCGTGTGAGCCTGCATCAAAGTCAGGGACACGACATATTACGTATATATACATCATATGTCATGAAGGGGTTAAATGCCTTTTGCTGTATGGTGGATTGTTGTGAATTTGGATTCTGGGCTCCCCCGGTGGCTACTGGTGGAATTGAACTGGTGTCTTCATCTTCTCTGCTCACCTGTTCCCATCAAGATGTGGGAGTCGCTATATAACCTTGCTGCTCTGTTAGTTTCTTGCCGGTCAACAATGTTATCAGAAGCCTCTCTGTGCTTGTTCCTGCTCCTAGACAACTACTAGATAAGTTGGACTCTTGTCCATGTTTGTTTTTGCATTTTTGTTCCAGTTCACAGCTGTAGTTTCGTTACTGTGTCTGGAAAGCTCTTGTGAACAGGAATTGCCACTCTGGTGTTATGAGTTAATGCCAGAGTTTTAAAGTAATTTCTGGATGGTGTTTTGATTAGGGTTTTTAGCTGACCATGAAAGTGTCCTTTCTGTCTTCTGCTATGTAGTAAGTGGACCTCAAATTTGCTAAACCTATTTTCATACTACGTTTGTTGTTTCATCTTAATTCACCGCCAATACATGTGGGGGGCCTCTGTCTCCTTTTGGGGTATTTCTCTAGAGGTGAGCTAGGACTAATATTTTCCTCTGCTAGCATTATTTAGTCCTCCGGCTGGTGCTGGGCATCTAGAATCAACGTAGGCATGCTACCCGGCCACTGCTAGTTGTGTGTTAGGTTTAGTTCATGGTCAGCTCAGTTCCCATCTTCCAAGAGCTAGTTCCTATATATGCTTATGCTATGATCTCTTGCCATTGAGATCATGACAGTTTGACCGGCCCACTAAAGGGTTAAAATCCTTGGCTGAGAAAGGAGAGAAATAAGTAGTCTGCTGAAATTTTTTTTTTTTTTTTTTTTTTTTTCTCCCCTTTGAATGGCTCTGTGTCCACCTGTTTGTAATGGATCTTCAGAGGGTAACTGCAGGTTTGAATAATCTCGCCACGAAGGTACAAAATTTGCAAGATTTTGTTTGTCATGCACCTGTATCTGAGCCGAGAATTCCTTTGCCGGAATTTTTCTCGGGGAATAGATCTGGGTTTCAGAATTTTCGAAATAATTGCAAATTATTTTTGTCCCTGAAATCTCGCTCTGCCGGAGACCCTGCACAGCAGGTCAGGATTGTGATTTCCTTGCTCCGGGGCGACCCTCAAGACTGGGCTTTTTCATTGACACCAGGGGATCCTGCGTTGCTCAATGTGGATGCGTTTTTTCTGGCCTTGGGGTTGCTTTATGACGAACCTCATTTGGAGCTTCAGGCAGAAAAAACTTTGATGTCCCTATCTCAGGGGCAAGATGAAGCGGAAATCTACTGCCAAAGATTCCGTAAGTGGTCTGTGCTTACTCAGTGGAATGAGTGCGCCCTGGCGGCGACTTTCAGAGAGGGTCTCTCTGATGCCATTAAGGATGTTATGGTGGGGTTCCCTGTGCCTGCGGGTCTGAATGAGTCCATGACAATGGCTATTCAGATCGATAGGCGTTTGCGGGAGCGCAAACCAGTGCACCATCTGGCGGTGTCCACTGAGAAATCGCCAGAGAGTATGCAGTGCGATAGAATTCTGTCCCGAAGCGAGCGGCAGAATTTTAGACGGAAAAATGGGTTGTGTTTCTATTGTGGTGATTCTACTCATGTTATATCAGCATGCTCTAAGCGCACTAAAAAACTTGGTAAATCTGTTTCCATTTGCACCTTACCGTCTAAGTTTATTCTATCTGTGACCCTGATTTGCTCTTTGTCATCTATTACCATGGACGCCTATGTCGACTCTGGCGCCGCTTTGAGTCTTATGGATTGGTCCTTTGCCAAACGCTGTGGGTATGATTTAGAGCCTTTGGAGACTCCTATTCCTCTGAAGGGGATTGACTCCACCCCATTGGCTAATAATAAACCACAATACTGGACACAAGTAACTATGCGTATTAATCCGGGTCACCAGGAGATTATTCGCTTTCTGGTGCTGTATAATCTACATGATGATTTGGTGCTAGGATTGCCTTGGCTGCAATCTCACAACCCAGTCCTCGACTGGAAAGCTATGTCTGTGTTGAGCTGGGGATGTAAGGGGGCTCATGGGGATGTACCTGTGGTTTCCATTTCATCATCTATTCCCTCTGAAATTCCTGAGTTCCTGTCTGACTATCGTGACGTCTTTGAAGAATCCAAGCTTGGTTTGTTACCTCCGCACCGAGAGTGCGATTGTGCCATAGATTTAATCCCGGGTAGTAAATACCCAAAGGGTCGTTTATTTAATCTGTCTGTGCCTGAACATGCTGCTATGCGTGAATATATAAAGGAGTCCTTGGAAAAGGGACATATTCGTCCATCGTCATCTCCCTTAGGAGCCGGTTTTTTCTTTGTGTCAAAAAAAGACGGCTCTTTGAGACCATGTATTGATTATCGGCTTTTGAATAAAATCACTGTTAAATATCAATACCCATTGCCGTTGCTGACTGATTTGTTTGCTCGCATAAAGGGGGCCAAGTGGTTCTCTAAGATTGACCTTCGTGGGGCGTATAATTTGGTGCGAATCAGGCAGGGGGATGAGTGGAAAACCGCATTTAATACGCCCGAGGGCCACTTTGAGTATTTAGTGATGCCTTTTGGTCTTTCTAATGCTCCGTCAGTTTTCCAGTCCTTTATGCATGATATTTTTCGCGATTATTTGGATAAATTTATGATTGTGTATCTGGATGATATTCTGATTTTTTCGGATGACTGGGACTCTCATGTCCAGCAAGTCAGGAGGGTTTTTCAGGTTTTGCGGTCTAATTCTTTGTGTGTGAAGGGTTCTAAGTGTGTTTTTGGGGTACAGAGGATTTCCTTTTTGGGATATATTTTTTCCCCCTCTTCCATTGAAATGGATCCTGTCAAGGTTCAAGCTATTTGTGATTGGACGCAGCCCTCTTCTCTTAAGAGTCTTCAGAAATTTTTGGGCTTTGCTAACTTTTATCGTCGATTTATTGCTGGTTTTTCGGATATTGCTAAGCCATTGACCGATTTGACTAAGAAGGGTGCTGATGTTGCTGATTGGTCCCCTGATGCTGTGGAGGCCTTTCGGGAGCTTAAGCGCCGTTTTTCCTCTGCCCCTGTGTTGCGTCAGCCTGATGTTGCTCTACCTTTTCAGGTTGAGGTCGACGCTTCTGAGATCGGAGCTGGGGCAGTGTTGTCGCAGAAAAGTTCTGACTGCTCCGTGATGAGGCCTTGTGCCTTCTTTTCCCGTAAATTTTCGCCCGCTGAGCGGAATTATGATGTTGGGAATCGGGAGCTTTTGGCCATGAAGTGGGCTTTTGAGGAGTGGCGCCATTGGCTTGAGGGGGCCAGACATCAGGTGGTGGTATTGACTGACCACAAAAATTTGATTTATCTTGAGACCGCCAGGCGCCTGAATCCTAGACAGGCGCGCTGGTCATTATTTTTCTCTCGGTTTAATTTTGTGGTGTCATACCTACCGGGTTCTAAGAATGTTAAGGCGGATGCCCTTTCTAGGAGTTTTGAGCCTGACTCACCTGGTAACTCTGAGCCCACAGGTATCCTTAAGGATGGAGTGGTATTGTCAGCCGTTTCTCCAGACCTGCGGCGGGCCTTGCAGGAGTTTCAGGCGGATAGACCTGATCGTTGCCCACCTGATAAACTGTTTGTTCCTGATGATTGGACCAGTAGAGTCATCTCTGAGGTTCATTCTTCTGCGTTGGCAGGTCATCCTGGCATTTTTGGTACCAGGGATTTGGTGGCAAGGTCCTTCTGGTGGCCTTCCCTGTCACGAGATGTGCGAGGCTTTGTGCAGTCTTGTGACGTTTGTGCTCGGGCCAAGCCTTGTTGTTCTCGGGCTAGTGGATTGTTGTTGCCCTTGCCTATTCCTAAGAGGCCTTGGACGCACATCTCGATGGATTTTATTTCAGATCTGCCTGTTTCTCAGAAGATGTCTGTCATCTGGGTGGTGTGTGACCGTTTCTCTAAGATGGTCCATTTGGTTCCTCTGCCCAAGTTGCCTTCTTCTTCCGAGTTGGTTCCTCTGTTTTTTCAAAATGTTGTTCGTTTGCATGGTATTCCTGAGAATATCGTTTCTGACAGAGGGACCCAATTCGTGTCTAGATTTTGGCGGGCATTCTGTGCTAGGATGGGCATAGATTTATCTTTTTCGTCCGCTTTCCATCCTCAGACGAATGGCCAGACCGAGCGGATTAATCAGACCCTGGAGACATATCTGAGGTGTTTTGTGTCTGCTGACCAGGATGATTGGGTTGCTTTTTTGCCATTGGCGGAGTTCGCTCTCAATAATCGGGCCAGCTCTGCCACTTTGGTGTCCCCGTTTTTCTGTAATTCGGGGTTTCATCCTCGATTTTCCTCTGGTCAGGTGGAATCTTCGGATTGTCCTGGAGTGGATGCTGTGGTGGAGAGATTGCATCAGATCTGGGGGCAGGTGGTGGACAATTTGAGGTTGTCCCAGGAGAAGACTCAGCTTTTTGCCAACCGCCACCGTCGTGTTGGTCCTCGGCTTTGTGTTGGGGATTTGGTGTGGTTGTCTTCTCGTTTTGTCCCTATGAGGGTCTCTTCTCCTAAGTTTAAGCCTCGGTTCATTGGCCCGTATAAGATACTGGAGATTCTTAACCCTGTTTCCTTCCGTTTGGACCTCCCTGCATCCTTTTCTATTCATAACGTTTTTCATCGGTCATTATTGCGCAGGTATGAGGTACCGGTTGTGCCTTCCGTTGAGCCTCCTGCTCCGGTGTTGGTTGAGGGTGAGTTGGAGTACGTTGTGGAGAAAATCTTAGACTCTCGTGTTTCCAGACGGAGACTCCAGTATCTGGTCAAGTGGAAGGGATACGGCCAGGAGGATAATTCTTGGGTGAATGCATCTGATGTTCATGCCTCTGATCTGGTTCGTGCCTTTCATAGGGCCCATCCTGATCGCCCTGGTGGTTCTGGTGAGGGTTCGGTGCCCCCTCCTTGAGGGGGGGGTACTGTTGTGAATTTGGATTCTGGGCTCCCCCGGTGGCTACTGGTGGAATTGAACTGGTGTCTTCATCTTCTCTGCTCACCTGTTCCCATCAAGATGTGGGAGTCGCTATATAACCTTGCTGCTCTGTTAGTTTCTTGCCGGTCAACAATGTTATCAGAAGCCTCTCTGTGCTTGTTCCTGCTCCTAGACAACTACTAGATAAGTTGGACTCTTGTCCATGTTTGTTTTTGCATTTTTGTTCCAGTTCACAGCTGTAGTTTCGTTACTGTGTCTGGAAAGCTCTTGTGAACAGGAATTGCCACTCTGGTGTTATGAGTTAATGCCAGAGTTTTAAAGTAATTTCTGGATGGTGTTTTGATTAGGGTTTTTAGCTGACCATGAAAGTGTCCTTTCTGTCTTCTGCTATGTAGTAAGTGGACCTCAAATTTGCTAAACCTATTTTCATACTACGTTTGTTGTTTCATCTTAATTCACCGCCAATACATGTGGGGGGCCTCTGTCTCCTTTTGGGGTATTTCTCTAGAGGTGAGCTAGGACTAATATTTTCCTCTGCTAGCATTATTTAGTCCTCCGGCTGGTGCTGGGCATCTAGAATCAACGTAGGCATGCTACCCGGCCACTGCTAGTTGTGTGTTAGGTTTAGTTCATGGTCAGCTCAGTTCCCATCTTCCAAGAGCTAGTTCCTATATATGCTTATGCTATGATCTCTTGCCATTGAGATCATGACAGTGGATGTTCCCCTTTCTGGAGCATTTTCCCTCTTTCACTGTATATTACACTATGGTATCTATTTGTAAAGGATGGAGAATGTTGGCGAATTAGCAGCAGTAATTACACTGCGTTATAAATGGTGCATTTTATTTCTGGTGTCTGATCCCATTCCGTACATTCCTCGATGAAAACAAATATCAACAAGGGAATTCACAGGAGAGGAAAAAATCCTCAGGGATCATTACAATAGCAACAGAAGCTAAGAAACCATGAAAAGCTGAGTCACTGAACTAACATATACGCCTTCCAGAGGAAAAGAAGAATAAAATCAAGATTGCTCCAAAATGTAGTTGATGTTTTTTACTCTTCCTTAAAGGGGTTCTCCAAATATATGACATTATTTGATGACCTATTCTAAGGATTGGTCATCAATATCAGTTCAGTGGGGGGTCCGACATCTGGTACTACCACTGATTAGTTCTAGTGGAGCATGCATGTTTAGAGATAAGAGACAAGTGTTTCATGGAACAGGTGGGAAAGATGTAACATTAATACTGCTACCTGGACAGAAAGTGAATTCTTCTTGCCTTAAACAAAATGTAAAGGGGTATTCAAATCCATCTCCAAGATCCTATCACAATATGTAGTGGGTGTAATAATAACAATATTAAACACCTTTAATTAGAAATATAGTATAGTTTTTCTGATTCGCTATGTTGCTTACCCTATGTGCAGGGCATTGCAGTAGCTTAGATATCATTGGCTATGACCACTAATAACTAAATGTCATTATATGAATGGTCGTACCAATGCGCTACACATAGGGTAAGCACAATAGCAAATCAGAAGAACTATACTACGGTACATTTCTCATTGGAGATATTTGCTATTATTACACGTACTACATATTGGGATATGATCGTGTAAATGGGAATACCCCTTTAATACAATAAAACACTTATACATTCAGGTTTTTACAGAATTATTAAAGTGATATCAATGAGTAATACACTATGTGACATTTAAAAGCCAGAGAGAAACTGATTATTAAGTAGGCTGATGGCTCAAGTAACTGATTTGGGTTTTTATCTTCCCAGAATTCTTTTAATGTAATGCAAATACAAACCTGTTCCACTCTATCGCCATCATGTAAGGCTACTTTCACACTAGCGTCGTTTGGAATGCGTTGCAATGCGTCGTTTAGGAGAAAAAACGCATCCTGCAAAGTTGTCTGCAGGATGCGTTTTTTTACCCATAGACTTACATTACCGACGCAATGCGACGTATTGCCACACATCACAACCGTCGTGCGACGGTTGAGTCATGTTTTGGCGCACCGCCGCCACAAAAAAAGTTATATGTAACTTTTTTTGTGCATCGGGACTGCCATTTTCGACCGCGCATGCGCAGCCGAAACTCCGCCCCCTCCTCCCCGGACCTTACAATGAAGCAGCGGAAGCGTCTTAAGACTGCTTCTGCTGCCAATGTCGGGCATTTTTTGCACAGTATGCGTCGGTACGTCGGGCCGACGCAGCGCTACTGCCCCTTACCGACGCTAGTGTGAAAGCAGCCTAACAAGGGTGAGCTGCTGTGGTGCGCAGGAGTCTGCAAAGGCTTAAATGAGTTATCTAAGGCTACTTTCACACTAGCGTCGTACGAAGCACGTCGCAATGCGACGTGCCGACGTACCGACGCATACTGTGCACAAAAAACACAACGGGGGCAGCGGATGCAGTTTTTCAACGCATGCGCGGTTGGAAAAGGCGGACACGACGCACAAAAAAACGTTACATGTAACTTTTTTTGTGCCAACGGTCCGACGCAACATGACGCATCCGTCGCACGACGTATGCAACGTGTGGCAATCCGTCGTAATGCGTCGCTAATGCATGTCTATGGAGAAAAAACGCATCCTGCGGGCAATTTTGCAGGATGCGTTTTTTCTCCAAAACGACGCATTGCAACATGCGTCGTACGACGCTAGTGTGAAAGTAGCCTAATCTTGTTTCTTCAGAAGCACATCGCTCCCCTGCCGCCAGACTTCTTGGTGCACTCCTGGAGAATGACAGTTTTGGACCACTGGATTGGTGGCCGCTCTTCTGGACTGTGTGCTCTAGGGTGCTGCCATTAGAAGCCGCTTTGTCTCCGCAGCATTGTAGGAGACGAGGAACTTTATCTCGTGAAACGATCACAATAAGCAGATATAGATAGTCGCTGACTGTGATCCGAAAATGTTATTTTTATTTTTTTTAGCATGGGAGAAGCAAAGTTGGCACTAAAGTGATCCAGCCAGCTTCAGAGCTACTCTTGCAAGCTGTATAGCAAACAGCGTGCCCGGTGCCTAAGAATTCAGCCACCTCTGCAGTGGTGACCAAAAACCTAGGCAATGAACAGTTAACTAGAGCATTAAGAATTCCTCCATTTTTTGAATGGAGAGGATTTTTAAGAAGAGGTAAATTGTAAAGTTGCTTATTTTTACTTTGCAGAGTGCTTTGCAATTTTACCACTTATAAAGTTAACAAACCCTACAAAGGCATATAATTGACCTATTGGTGAGGGTCTGACACCCAGCTCTACCATAATCAGCTCCGTTGTCAGCAGGATATAAACATTCATTGAAGCTGAATGTGTAGCAGCCACTGCCGGGTATTGAAGATCAGCTCCTATTTAAAGGGAACCTGTCACCTGAATTTGGCGGGACCAGTTTTGGGTCATATGGGCGAGGTTTTCGGGGGTTTGATTCACCCTTTCCTTACCCGCTGGCTGCAATATTGCCTTGCGCTGGCGTGTACTCCGGAGGACAGAGAATGAACTTCAATCCAATATTGCGGCCAGCATGCAGCCAGCGGGTAAGGAAAGGGTGAATCAAACACCCGAAAACCCCGCCCATATGACCCAAAACTGGTCCCACCAAATTCAGGTGACAGGTTCCCTTTAAGAAAATAGCAACTGGTGTACCAAACAGGGCAGGAGCGTCAGCTGCGCATGTCAACTGTGCAAAGTAGGACTTGGCATGAAACTAGAGGCAGTAAAACTCTTAAGTAAGAGCATACCGTATTTTTCGGATTATAAGATGCACTTTTTCCCCCAAAATTTGGGGGTAAAATGGGGGTGCGTCTTATAATGCGGATATACCTTATCGGCTTGCTGTTGCGGGTGTCCCGGTGGTTCTGCTGCGCTGTGTCCTGGTGGCGGTGCTGTGCTGTGTCACCGCTGCTGCGGGGGGCTCTGCCAACATTTTGTGAAAGTTCAGAGCCCCCCGCAAGTTCTTCCATGGTTTCCATCCTGACTCCTGTGCAGCGGCGGTGGACGACTCTGGGAAAATGGCCACCGGGAGGCGGTGCATCCGCAGATCAAGATCTCGGCGCTGAGATCTCATCTCCCGAGATCTCGGCACCGAGGCCATTAACCCAGAGTCCACCGCTTTACTCTTCTCCACAACTTTATCCCTGACCTTCCTCTTGTGTTCCTTGGTTTTCATGATGCTGATTGATACCTAATGTTATCAAACATACCTTCACAGAGCAGCTGTAGTTCTACTGAGAATACATTACACACAGATGGACTCAATTTACTAATTATGTGACTTCTTTAGGCAATTGGTCACTCAGGATTTAATTTAGTGCTATCAGACTACTGGGGCTGAATACGAATGCACGTCACAATTTTCATATTTATATTTCTTAAATAATTAGAAAACCATGTCATTTTACACTTTGTAAATATTTGCTACTTTGTGTTGGTCACACACAGGGTTGGACTGGCCCACCAGAGAACCGGAGAAACCTCCGGTGGGCCCTGACTTCTCCTTCAGGAGAGTTAATAGTGCAAACCTTGCCGCTGCTATTGGGCTCTTGAGAAAGGTGGGCCCTAAGAATCAAATCCTCTGGTGGGCCCAATATTCTTCAGTCTGACACTGGTCACACATATATAAATACTTTTTCAAGGCACTGTATAACTATATTTCACGCAATTACATGAACTGTATATAGTCACAACCCCCTTTATCTATAGTTCAGGTGCATGTGCAAAGAATGCTAGTTCACAGTGTGATTTTATGTTTATGAAGTGTTAAAGCACAAAAACGAATGTGTCAGAATGTCACCAGAGGTGTTTGTGAAGGGCGCTGACTGACTGGCTTCTCTCAAAAACGAAGCTAACACACTTCTCTGTCATGGTTGATGCACTAAAATTAGTCAGTCAGTGAGCCCCTTCATGTCATTTACCTCGCTAGTGACATATTAACACAGAAACTTGTGACAAACTCAAGACAAAAGTGGAACTGCTAGGAGTGTCGCTGCTAACTTGTGATTAGAGCACATTTATTAATTCAAGTATACTTTAGAGGGAATCTGTTAGTAGAATCCACCCACCTAAACTGTCTATATGGGCACGTAGGTCATAGGAAGCTGAATAAAATTCCATCTTGATATCTGCACTACGATACAACGTTTTATTCCAAAGAAATCCTCAGTTTTCTTAATATGTAAATGAGCTGTTAAGATCTACGGGCCGGATATTAATTTTCCTAAAACTCTGCCTTTAGAGCTTATAGTAAATGAAAGGGGGAGTTACCAGTGTGAGACATGTAGATCAGGAATGTGGTCTGTTAATCATTACATATCTCACACTGGTATCTTCCCCTTTCATTTAAAATAAGCTCTAGAGTCAGATTCTCTGGGAGATCTATGTCCAGCCCATAGATCTTAATAGCTCATTTGCATATGAGAAAAACATGGATTTCTCTGTAATAAGACATCAAATTACAGATATGAAGTTATAATTTTATTAACATTTCTTTGACCTCAATGCCCTTATAGATGTTTTTGGGTATGTTCCCACGTTCAAGAATTGCTGTGCGTTTGACACTGCGTATTTAAAGGGAACCTATCACCCCGTTTTTTAAAGATTAGATAAAAATAGTGTGAAATAGGGGCAGAGCTGGGCTTTACATTAGTGCCTTTTTGGTGCCTTTACACCCCCGTTAGGCTGCCGAAATACCTTTGTGAAGTGGCCGTTTTCTGCTGTCACTCAAGTTGGTCAGGTCGGATGGGCGTGGTCACAGCGCTGTTTGTCCCCCAGGATCCTGCTCATCATTACGTTGGTGGCGTAGTGGTGTGCGCATGTCCAGCAGGCGAATCCACTGCCCAGGAGATGAATAACAGCGCGGTCTTCGCTATTCAGCCGTTTACCGGTGGGCGCGGCCATCTTTCCTGTGGCCGCGCCTGCGCAGATGGAGCGCTCTGCTGCCCGCGGCTTCAGGAAAATGGCCGCGGGATTCCGCGCGTGCGCAGATGGAGATCGCGGCGGCCATTTTCCTGAAGCCCCGGGCAGCAGAGCGCTCCATCTGCGCAGGCGCGGCCACAGGAAAGATGGCCGCGCCCACCGGTAAACGGCTGAATAGCGAAGACCGCGCTGTTATTCATCTCCTGGGCAGTGGATTCGCCTGCTGGACATGCGCACACCACTACGCCACCAACGTAATGATGAGCAGGATCCTGGGGGACAAACAGCGCTGTGACCACGCCCATCCGACCTGACCAACTTGAGTGACAGCAGAAAACGGCCACTTCACAAAGGTATTTGGGCAGCCTAACGGGGGTGTAAAGGCACCAAAAAGGCACTAATGTAAAGCCCAGCTCTGCCCCTATTTCACACTATTTTTATCTAATCTTTAAAAAACGGGGTGATAGGTTCCCTTTAAGCAGCATCAAAACCGCAGTGGCCAAATGTTACATCATGGTGGATGGGATTTCTAGAAATCCCATGTCCATTATGCGTCCACAGTCGCCTGCAGATCATCCGCGGAGACTGACATGTGGTGCGTCTTTCAGATCCGTAGCATGTCTTGAAGATTGTGAGGCCTTGCAGGCAGGGTCCTCTCTCCTTCTCTACCAGTGGTGACTTGTATTGCTACTGTACTTGTTTTTTTATTATGTATACCCCTCCTCACATGTAAAGTGCCGTGGAATAAATGGCGCTATAATAATAAATAATAATAATGTCAATTTCTCTTGTGGAGACACTAGTCTCCACAACAGAACTGAATGTATTGGATGTCGTTAATATGCATGCTTCAGTAAACACATGCAGATTTACCTGTGTGAATAGAATGCAGCGTTTTTGATGCAGTGAATATACGCTGCATGCTTGCGGATTTAATGCAGAATTGATGCGGATTTCGTGCTTATTATTTGTGGATTTGTTGTGGATTGTCATGCCTTTTTTGATGTGCGGATTTGCCTTCCTCAATGTATAGTCAATGGGTGCAGAAACGCTCCCTTTCCGCACAAAGAATTGACATGTGCACAGCAATTCTCAAATTCCCATTGACTATCATTGTTACTGTACTACACTGAGGATTTGATGCAATTACGCGAGTCCCAAAAACGCTGCAGAAATGCATCAAAATCCGCAACGTGTGCAACTATCCTATCTGAAATGCTGTTGCTTTTTTCTAGGAACATCATGGCTGCAGTATCCCAATTAGAGCGAGATATGATATCTAAAGCTCGACGTCAGATTCCCCAGTGTCAGGACCCTGTAGAGAGGCTGAGGCTGCAGTGTCTGGCAAGAGGGGCATCTGGAATAAAAGGTCTTGGCAGGTAAGCTCACAAAATGCTAGCTCCTAATCTGTCTATGCTTTATTTAGTCATATCTGATAATAAACAGTCATAACAGAAAATATAATTGTTTATTGGTTACTATCTAATGGCCAAGCTATATAAGGTACAAAGGTAGCAGTCACACCCCATTACTGGTGCCTGAGGGAACCCAAAGTCTCCTTGTCCACATAACTACCATATATACAGGTATTAAAAATGGGAGTCCATAAGTTTTAGGGTATGACATTTTGATAGTATGTTTCACCCAACTTATTATCTTCTGCTTGCTAAAATTATATATTCTATTACTAAATAACCATTTTAATCATTATCTACTGTAATGGGGTAATGTAATATGTATAATATGCAGCTGTTTATGGCTGTACATGTAAGGCTATGTTCACTGCGTCTAAAGCATTGACGTCTATTGAACATAGGTATATCCACATCTGTTCACTGAACCATTCGGATTTACCGTATCCAATACATTCTATTGTTGAAATTTCTCTTTCGGAGACTAGCGTCTCCGTTAATACCTCCCGTGGCTCCAGGTGTAAGGCTAAGTACAGCATAGTCCTTGCAGATACTGGGCTGTGTGTACAGACCCAACAGTCTTTTGGCTTTTCTCCTTCTATGTCCTTTATAAGAAAAGCATGATGGCAAATAAGTTTGCTGTCCCTGTCCATATTTAAAAGTTTATCCAGTGTCTCTGTAGGGTGCAATTCTTGCTACTCCCAGCAAGGTACCGTATATACTCGAGTATAAGCCGACCCGAGTATAAGCCGACCCCCCTAATTTTGCCACAAAAAACTGGGAAAACTTAATGACTCGAGGCCTAGGGTGAAAAATGCAGCAGCTACCGGTAAATTTAAGTAAAAGTAAAAGTAAAAATAGATACCAATAAAAGTAAAATTAATTGAGACATCAGTAGTTTAAGTGTTTTTGAATATCCATATTGAATCAGGAGCCCCATATAATGCTCCATAAAGTTTGATGGGCCCCATTAGATGCTCCATATTAAAATATGCCCCATATAATATTGCATAAAGGGTAATAAGGGCCCCATAAGATGCTCCATAGAGACATTTGCCCAATATAGTGCTGCACAAGTGTTATGGCCCCATAAGACGCTCCGCACAGCCACTTGCCCCTTATAGTGCTGCACAAGTGTTATGGCCCCATACAGATACTCCATACAGCCACTTGCCCCTTATAGTGCTGCACAAGCGTTATGGCCCCATACAGATGCTCTGCACAGCCACTTGCCCCTTATAGTGCTGCACAAGTGTTATGGCCCCATACAGATGCTCTGCACAGCCACTTGCCCCTTATAGTGCTGCACAAGCGTTATGGCCCCATACAGATACTCCGCACAGCCACTTGCCCCTTATAGTGTTGCACAAGTGTTATGGCCCCATACAGATGCTCTGCACAGCCACTTGCCCCTTATAGTGCTGCACAAGTGTTATGGCCCCATACAGATGCTCTGCACAGCCACTTGCCCCTTATAGTGCTGCACAAGTGTTACGGCCCCATACAGATGCTCTGCACAGCCACTTGCCCCTTATAGTGCTGCACAAGTGTTATTGCCCCATACAGATGCTCCGCACAGCTACTTGCCCCTTATAGTGCTGCACAAGTTTTATGGCCCCATACAGATGCTCTGCACAGCCACTTGCCCCTTATAGTGCTGCACAAGCGTTATGGCCCCATACAGATACTCCGCACAGCCACTTGCCCCTTATAGTGTTGCACAAGTGTTATGGCCCCATACAGATGCTCTGCACAGCCACTTGCCCCTTATAGTGCTGCACAAGTGTTATGGCCCCATACAGATGCTCTGCACAGCCACTTGCCCCTTATAGTGCTGCACAAGTGTTACGGCCCCATACAGATGCTCTGCACAGCCACTTGCCCCTTATAGTGCTGCACAAGTGTTATTGCCCCATACAGATGCTCCGCACAGCTACTTGCCCCTTATAGTGCTGCACAAGTTTTATGGCCCCATACAGATGCTCCGCACAGCTACTTGCCCCTTATAGTGCTGCACAAGTGTTATGGCCCCATACAGATGCTCTGCACAGCCACTTGCCCCTTATAGTGCTGCACAAGTGTTATGGCCCCATACAGATGCTCCGCACAGCTACTTGCCCCTTATAGTGCTGCACAAGTGTTATGGCCCCATATAGATGCTCTGCACAGACACTTGCCCCTTATAGTGCTGCACAAGTGTTATGGCCCCATACAGATGCTCCGCACAGACACTTGCCCCATATAGTGCTGCACAAGTGTTATGGCCCCATACAGATGCTCCGCACAGCCACTTGCCCCTTATAGTGCTGCACAAGTGTTATGGCCCCATACAGATGCTCCGCACAGACACTTGCCCCATATAGTGCTGCACAAGTGTTATGGCCCCATACAGATGCTCCGCACAGCCACTTGCCCCTTATAGTGCTGCACAAGTGTTATGGCCCCATACAGATGCTCCGCACAGCCACTTGCCCCTTATAGTGCTGCACAAGTGTTATGGCCCCATACAGATGCTCCGCACAGACACTTGCCCCATATAGTGCTGCACAAGTGTTATGGCCCCATACAGATGCTCCGCACAGCCACTTGCCCCTTATAGTGCTGCACAAGTGTTATGGCCCCATACAGATGCTCCGCACAGACACTTGCCCCATATAGTGCTGCACAAGTGTTATGGCCCCATACAGATGCTCCGCACAGACACTTGCCCCATATAGTGCTGCACAAGTGTTATGGCCCCATACAGATGCTCCGCACAGCCACTTGCCCCTTATAGTGCTGCACAAGTGTTATGGCCCCATACAGATGCTCCGCACAGCCACTTGCCCCATTTGCTTTTGCTGCCATAAAAAAAAATCACATACTCACCTCTCCATCGCTCAGGACCCCAGCACTTTTACCTGCTCCTCGTGCGGCTCCGTCTTCGGCACTGACGTTCAGCAGAGGGCGCGCACTGACTACGTCACCACGCCCTCTGACCTGAGCGTCACTGCCAGAGGACGATGAAGACAGAGCCGCACCGGAACGAGGAGAGGTGAATATCGCGCAGCGCAGCGCTCCCCTTCCCCGTATACTCACCTGCTCCTGGCGCTGTGTCCCTGCTTCTTCCCCGGCGCTGCATCTTCTTCCTGTATTGAGCGGTCACCATTACCGCTCATACATTAATGAATATGCGGCTCCACCTCTATGGGAGGTGGAGCCGCATATTCATTTCTGTAATGAGCGGAACCATGTGACCGCTCAGTACAGGAAGAAGATGCAGCGCCGGGGAAGAAGCAGGGACATCCAGGGACCGCGCCGGGAGCAGGTAAGTATAATTACACAGCCCCCGCCCCCCTCACCTGCCGTGCCCGGGTATGACTCGAGTATAAGCCGAGAGGGGGACTTTCAGCCCAAAAAAATGGGCTGAAAATCTCGGCTTATACTCGAGTATATACGGTAATTTGTAGAACAGTCACTCTGCCGGTGAAATAACCTTTTTGCAGTGACTGGCGTGGATCCAGGTGGGGTTTCCCTGAAGTTTCACTGAGGTGGATGTGGTCAAACCATGGATCTAGGCTCCTCTCATGCACGATTGCAATTGCATTAGGATCTGGAATGGATGAGTACACATGTTTATGTACCACATTAAGACTTTTCTGCAAGGCCTGGGCATAGGCTGTCATAGCACCATATTGCATTTGTAGCACTTGTGGAAAGTACAGACCCATCTTTGGTGCACTACCAAACAGGACTTCAAAAGGAGACGAGCCTGTCTTTCTATTTGGAGTGTGTCTGACTGACAAGAGTGCAAGAGACAAGCACTGTACCCAGATCTTTCCTGTGTCTGCCATGGCCTTTTGAATTTTTAGTTTAAGTGTCCCATTTAACCTTTCCACTTTCCCACTACTTGGTGGATGATATTATGGATGAAATGCTTGCTGTATTCCCAGGGCCTGCATAATTTTCCTTCATTATTTCTCCAGTGAAACGTGTACCCCTGTCACTTTCTATGGTTTCTGGGATGCTGTATCTGCAGATCAGTTCTGTCATCAGTTTGTCTGCAGTAATTTTAGCATTAACACATTTTACCGGATACAGTTCCAGCCAACCAGAGAAGAGATCTACACATACTAGGACATATTTATAAACTCCTACCTTGGGTAGCTGTATGTAGTCAATCTGCAGTCTCTGAAATGGGTACAGAGGCCTTGGTGTCGCTTTCCTATGGACTTTTACTGATTTACCTGGGTTGTGCTGTGCACAGATGACACAGGACTGCTCGTGTTTCACAGCTGGGTACCTGAAACCAGGAGCAATCCAGAAGGCATTTACTATGGTACAAATGTGACGTTTTGAGGCATCAGTGAGGCGATATATTGCTTTTGCCATTACTAGGAACAGAGACCTCAGTAAACACAATTTATTCCTATTTTCCCATACTCCATTTGAGCTCAGGTCCCATTCTCCCCCAGTATTCCTTCTCTGTTTGGGCACCCTATTGCTGGAGAGATTTTAGGACATCTAGGCTCATTGTGGCTGGAATTCACTGACTCCCCGCCATCGTCCTCTGTTCCCTAGGCTGGCTTGCTGCTGTGGCTCCACAGGGTCCTGGTCATCACAGTGGTATTGCTTTTCTCCCAGGGAGAGTGATGCTACGTTTGGAGGCAAGGAAGGATAACTGCATCCAGGTATCACAAACATGCAACACATTCATACTCCAGGCCACCAGGGGGAGCTTTTGATCCTATTTACTAGGTGACTCCCCACATATATATATAACTGGTAGTCTGTAGGGAAAGTTAGTCAGTCCTTCAGGGAAGCTGTTCCTGGCAGGAGCGGATTCCTGTCAGAGGACAGAGGAGAGGGACCACGGAGCTGTGCATGCCCTAAGAGCTGCAGCTCCCAGAAAAAGAAATTTTGAAAGCAGAATTGTATTGCAGCGGGCGTGAAGGAAAGAAAGGCACAGGAGAAGATACCAGAAGGGGACCAGCCAGGAGCAGGCTGCCTCCTTCTGAGGCGCAGAACACCGGTAGCAGGAACACCGAGGTAGTAAGGACCTCTATGCCTTACTTCAGAGGCCGGCAGGACAGCTAATTGCACGTTACTTGTCCGCACCTACACCCAGGAGGCACGGTGGCACCCCTCAAAGGCCGGGGCGTGCTAGAGTCCCTATACAGTTATATGAGAAAGTTTGGGCACCCCTATTAATCTTAAGCTTAATGTTTTATAAAAATTGTTTTTTTTTTGCAACAGCTATTTCAGTTTCATATATCTAATAACTGTTAGACACAGTAATGTTTCTGCCTTGAAATGAGGTTTATTGTACTAACAGAAAATGTGCAATCTGCATTCAAACAAAATTTGACAGGTGCATAAGTATGGGCACCTCACCAGAAGAGTGACATTAATATTTAGTAGATCCTCCTTTTGCAAAAATAACAGCCTCTAGTCGCTTCCTGTAGCTTTTAATGAGTTCCTGGATCCTGGATGAAGGTATTTTTGACCATTCCTCTTTACAAAACAATTCCAGTTCAGTTAAGTTTGATGGTCGCCGAGCATGGATAGCCCTCTTCAAATGATCCCACAGATGTTCAATGATATTCAGGTCTGGGGACTGGGATGGCCATTCCAGAACAGTGTAATTGTTCCTCTGCATGAATGCCTGAGTAGATTTGGAGCGGTGTTTTGGATCACTGTCTTGCTGAAAGATCCATCCCCTGCGTAACTTCAACTTTGTCACTGATTCATGAACATTATTGTCAAGAATCTGCTGATACTGAGAGGAATCCATGCGTCTCTCAACTTTAACAAGATTCCCGGTGCCGGCATTGGCCACACAGCCCCAAAGCATGATGGAACCTCCACCAAATTTTACTGTGGGTAGCAAGTGTTTTTCTTGGAGTGCTGTGTTTTTTTGCCGCCATGCATAATGCCTTTTTGTATGACCAAACAACTCAATCTTGGTTTCATCAGTCCACAGGACTTTCTTCCAAAAAGAAATTGGCTTCTCCAAATGTGCTTTTGCATACCTCAGCCGACTCTGTTTGTGGCGTGCTTGCAGAAATGGCTTCTTTCGCATCACTCTCCCATACAGCTTCTCCTTGTGCAAAGTGCATTGTATAGTTGACCGATGCACAGTGACACCATCTGCAGCAAGTTGATGCTGCAGCTCTCTGGAGGTGGTCTGAGGATTGTCCTTGACTGATCTCACCATTCTTCTTCTCTGCCTTTCTGATGTTTTTCTTGGCCTGCCACTTCTGGCCTGAACAAGAACTGTACCTGTGTTCTTCCATTGCCAATCTGTGAAGGTCCCTTCATCAGTGTAATTTTTCTTGGACTGCGCATAACACTTCCTGAGTCGCCCGCCACGGCCGTGGGGTATTCGGTACCAAGTCCTGCTGTTTCAGGGGGATGTCACGGTGGCGACCCGGTCCGTGGCCCAGGGCGCCCATGTAAAAGGGAAAAATCTTTAAAGGGAATAGAGTTTATGTTCGTGATGCCACCTGTGGTATTCAGTCAGGGTGACCAACACTGCTTTAAGGGGTCCGCTAAGGTGATGTTATGGCAGCTAGATGGTATGCCTTCCCACAGGTGAAGTATATCCCCAGGGCTTTCCAGTATGTAGATAGTAGAATGGTGAGAGGTGCAGTGAAGAACGAGGACACAGAATTGCAGTCTCTTTACCTTGTTTACTGTTGGTTTCAGCAGCCACAGTCCAGAGCACCAGATCACAAGGCAGGTAGGGTCCGGCTGGTTTGGAGGCAAGTCCAGAGTCCCCTTGTCCAGGTGGAAATAAATAGCCTTCCCTTGCGCTGTAGTGGTGTAGTCCCTTACTGCTAAGCTTCTTGTAAGGTCCTCACACATGTGGTGTTTCTCTCTCTCTCTGTCCCCCGTATAGGATAGGACAAAACCCGTATGACTGGTGACTTGAGCCTGTTTATAGGGTCTCTTAGATAACCCGGCTCTGTGTGGTGTCACCGTGCCTCCTGGGTGTAGGTGCAGACAGGTATTGTGCAATTAGCTGTCCTTCCGGTCTCTGAAGTAAGGCAAAGAGGTCCTTACTACCTCGGTTTTGCGGCTACCGGTTATCTGCGGCTCAGAAGGAGGCAGCCTGCTCGGGGCTGGTCCCCTTCTGGTATCCTCTCCCGTGTTTTGCTTTCCTGCACGCTCACTGCCAACGTATTCGGCTTCCTATTTGTCTCTTTCTGGGAGCTGCAGCTCTTAGGGCATGCACAGCTCCGTGAACCCTCTATCCTCCTCAGACGGCTGTCTGGAACTTTCTCACTCTCCCTACAGACTACCAGTTATATATATATATGGGGAGTCACCTAGTAAATAGGATCAAAAGCTCCCCCTGAGGAAAGCGACATTACTGTGACGACCAGGACCCTGGGGCGCCACACTTCCTCTAATAGCAAGTAAAGAGAATTCTGCTCCAGCTGCCCTGAGAGGCCATAACCTTGCTTGTCTCATGAGGAGAGAATCATTACTCTTATATGCACAATATACTGTGAACTTTGTCTTTAAGAGAGAAACTGTACTCAGGGTCGGACTGGGCCACCGGGGAACCGGAGGATTCTCCGGTGGGCCCGGACACCTGCTGCCATAAAGGTCCAGCAGCTGTCTAGGGCCCTCGCTGCTCCAGAGGTCCCCAGCCAGTGGGGTGTCGCTAATAGTGGCACACCACACAGCTGCTATGGGGGCCCCCGGTGCCAGCGGAGCAGCAGCAGGTGACAGGAAGCCTAAGCCTGTTTTCGCTGCTAAAGTGAAATGGGGCGTAGAGGAATTACTTCATTTCACTTTAATAGCGGGCAGTGTTTGCTGCAGACTGCAGCTAATACTGCCCACTATCAGGGCCCGGTGACCAGTGCCCCCACTCCCTCAGGGGCCCCCAGCCCACGCAGCTGCTATGGGGCCGTAAGCCAGGGGGTCACGGCGCCAACGCTGCCTCCCTGTGCGCATTAATGGAGGAAAGAGCGGCTGTTACAGTGGTGTCGCTTTCCTTTCGGGGAGGGTGATGCCATGCCTGGAAGTGAGGAGGATCCCTTTAACAGGTGCTACATACACGCAACATGTTCTGATTCCAGGCCAGAAGGGGGAGCTCTGAACCCAATAGCACATTCAAAAAAACAAAAATGGATTTCGGAACAATTTTTTTTAACCTTGTTGAATAGTTTTGTCTAGTTGAGGGCACATGGATCATTTAAAGAGGATCTCTTACAAGGTAAAAAATAGGCAGATTTTTTCTTTTGATTTGTGCCTGCTGTTCTCCTGTGTATTAATTTTTTTTAATCTTTTTTAAATCCACCATTTGGTTCCAGAGACATAGGCCTTTTTATTTAGTGTTCATCAATATGGTCTTTGTCAAGGGGGCATGGTGTTTAAATTTAATTATGTTTAAAAGGAACCTGTCAGGTAATTCATGCTGCCCAAATCGTGGGCAGAAAGAATTGAAGCTTGGCTGCGCAATTTCATCCAGGTATGTTACACACTGAAACGCTCTGGCTTTACAGAAAAAATATACTTTAAAAATACTTAAATGTACTTTTAAAACCTTCCCAGTGCCGTTGCAGATGACTGAGAGCTCTATCCCTGTGTACATGAGAGGAAGAGACTAGTCTCCAGTTCTGATCCCCAGTCAGATCTGTATATCTTCTTTGAAACTGCACCAGTCGAGCAGACAGGCTGTGATTCTCGCTGCCTGCGGTTTGGGCAGCATAATTTGCCTGACAGGTTCCCTTTAAGAATTGTGGAAATGCTCATGAAACAAATGTTTTTGTTGTTTTTTTGTTTTGGCTGAAACTTCTCTACTTGTCACACTGTTGTATGCTTTCTTTATAATAAAATACAGAGCTTTTCGTATCATGGATGATAATTACAGTAATTCATTGGATTTGGAAGAATTTACCAAAGGACTGCAAAACTACGGTCTCTCACTGCAACCAGAAGAAATACAGGACATTTTTGTGCAGTTTGACAAAAATGAAAATGGAACCATCAACTTTGATGAATTCTTGAATTCTATCAGGGTAAGAACAAATGGCAGACCATAATGGCTTCATGTATTTTGTGAATGCCTCACGTATTTGCTCTTGCAGAGAACTGTGTGGTACAACTATGCTGTAATATGTTAAATAATTATATTATACTCAACAGCTCTTTTACAGAAGTCATCCTCACTGCTCCGACATATGCACTAACTTTCAATGTTTTAAAACACATGTGGAAAAGCACCATGCATTTCATGCATTTTCATCGGCATTTTTTTGTAGTGTTTTTGGTAACATTATTAAAATAGTGAATACTTTTTCATCAAAAACAAGCCATACATGGAGCAAGACAAATTTTATAAAAACAAAAAAAAATGCCACAGACCTCCAAAACAAACACTGCAATTATGATAGACTCCTCGGTGTCCCTCCTGCTGCTGAGATCTCACACTGCTCGGTACAAGTTGCAGCTATCGGTCAGGCTGGGTGGCCTAAGACTGAAAACCGTTGGACTCATGAGCTCTCTTACTCTTTAGCTGGAATCCATCAAGGGCTCATTTTAAAATCAGGATAATACTGCTGTCCCAACACCGATTTTCAAAGTAAGTATATTAGCCTCATCAGGTCCAAGAAAGATAATCAATAATGTATGCAGCTTTTCTTCTGGCATCTGATAACAGATCTTTAAGAGGTACCAATCAGCATGCAAATTTCAAAACTGTGCTGTGTGTGAGGGTTATACTGTACAAAACAAAACTGATTGAATTTCTATAAATGTAACATAATTTTCACTAGAGATATGCACATATTGTGATACACAATACACTAACACAGTCAAGAATTTGCCCCTGCTGCAGAGACAAGTAAAGGAGTAAATGTTGAGATCAAGTCTGAGTAACTGAGGATCAAGTAAGCTGCGTAACATACAAATTATGCCTTTTAGAATAAATCATTATGCAGAACTACATAATATTAGGGCGGGTTCGGTGTAAATATACTATAAAATGGCCCACACAGTATGACATCTCTACCTCATCCAACAAATCGGAAATAATCAGAAACATTTGTCTGAAGAGGATTTGGATACATTAAATGTCCATGAAAAGGATTCACCTTTGCCATCCCCAGCATCACCAGAATAGCAGGTCAGCTGATTTTCCTTCTGACTTGTCAAAACGAAGAAGTGTAAGTAAAAGTGGACATCTCATGGGACTGCACGTTTGATCTACTTAGCTAGTTCCCCAACTTATCCTTCTTTATTTAGTGTGGCGGTCAGATGAGCAATGTAAGTGGTGTCCTTTAGTTACTCACCTCGTTAATCTCCAAATAAGTAAGATGCACATTTAGGCTGCGTTCAGACACAGCAGTCATGCTGAGGCTTTTAAAGGGGTTTTAAACTATTATTTCACCCCCTTTCCATATGTCCTAACGCTCCTAGCAATCAGTTTTCTAGCGCTTTTATTACCTGCGCTGCTTCCTGTGAGCGCATCTCTGTGTGGGTCATATGTTCCTCAGTTGTCATGCAGGCTCTGCTACTTCCGATCTGGAAATAGGAATCGGACAGTCCATCTGATTGGAGCCTTCTGATGCTTTGAAGCGCCAGCCCCATCAGTTGGCAAGTGATGCTATAGGATTTATAATACCAAGCATCAGCTGAAGGGCTGGCGCTCCAAAACTTAGTCTGGATCTAAGCAGGGGAGGAGAGTGAAGCCTGTGTTTGAAGGCTCAGACTGCTGTCACTCTTTGAAAGGTAGCTCCACCACCACCAATGACATTCTCTTAATTTCCTCTGATTACGGTTCCCAGATCCCAATGGTGTGAGCTACTGGAGACCGAAGGGAGGGGGGCTAACAGAATAGTACAAGAGCAATGTGGAGTGAAGAGAAACAAAAGGAAAAGAGAGAAGAATAGAGGATTGGAAGTTTAGAGCAGGAAAAAAGTAAGGGGGAAAGAGAGGAAAGCTAATGATATTTGCAGATAATGTGTAATGCAATAAGGCCAAAATGGCACAAAAAGTATATATATTTGTTTATACTCATAGTAGTAAGCTGGCAAATGTAAGTATGCGTTAAACTGTGCTGAAAGGACTGGGAAAAAAACATTGAGTCAAGTCACCGTGAGTTTTGTGCTTTTTAATAACCAGTAAAGGCTACGCAGACAGCTGTGAGCTGATATTGATAGGCTGGGAACCTTTATGGATATTGGCCCCTTCCTAGAATGATAACACCAGACCCCAGCTGTCTGCTTTCCCTCAGCTGGAAGTTAAAAATAAGTTGGACTCCACGTCGTTTTTTAAATGAATATATTTCATGCACGCTATTCACAGATGGCGGATGCTGACTACAACTTTCATCAGTGTCCCCTAGTCTGGCTGATCGCAGGGAGACCCTTAAGGGCGAGTATGATGATAGTTGTAGTCAGCAACCAGTGGCTGGGAAAAGCACTGACTGTACTTCTTTCCCCAGGGCAGTACTCCAGAGCATTTCATTTAATTCCGGGACGTGTCACACGGATGTAATCCGTGTATCATCAGTGTGCACGTGTATAGCATGCATTCCATCCGTGGTGCTGGAAAAAAAACATGCCTGCGAGTTTTTCACACGGAAAATATGACAAGTACGCACCACCACTGAATACAATGGGTGTGTGTCTCCGTATTTGCAGTCCTAAAAAACGGACTGCATATGGACATAAAAAGTGGACGTATAAAGGGGGCCTTAAATAGTAATTCCGCATTTTTCCTGAAAAATATTTAAATAGATCTCAAACAGTTCTTTCTTAACATTTTGCAAGAGTCCATTAAATCAATCCATCTTATGTCTAATTAAAATAGTTGTATCCAAAAGAGTAAGCATATTATCCATGAATAAAAAATGTAATATCAAACCTGGTGTGGTCAACCACAGGTCCCATGTAGCAACACATTTTATTCACTTATTGAGTGGGTATAGCCAATGTTCCTGCGCTTTGTCTCCATTATTATAATTACACAACCCATTGTAGCATTCATTGTATACTGGTTGTCATATGGACGTAACTGGTGTAAGATACTAAAATTGTGTTAATAATGCACGCAAATTCTGTCTCTGCAGCCTCCAATGTCCAATGCTCGCAGACAAGTCATAATAGAGGCTTTCCATAAAATGGATAAAACAGGAGATGGAAAAATCACTATTGAAGACCTAAAAGGAGTCTACAACCCAAAATCTCACCAGAAGTATAAGAACGGAGAATGGAATGAGAGACAAGTGTTCCAACATTTCTTGGAGAACTTTGATTCCCCCAATAATAAGGATGGACAGGTATGTCTGGTGGATAAATCACTATAGAAATATGCAGAGATATGAGACAGAAGTCACAACAAGTTGTCTTTTGTTCTCAGGTGACCGAAGAAGAATTCCTGAATTATTACAGTGGGGTCAGTGCCTCTATAGACAGTGACGCATACTTTGTGGTGATGATGAAGAATGAATGGAAAATTTAATATACTGTATGTGTTTCCTGTTATTGCATTATACTAAGTGCCCCTGGCACATACATATTCACTATATACCACCAACAAAATTACTTCTAATAAAGTGCACTACATCACCCCATTATTTTACATGAAGGAGCGTTCTACTGAAAATGTTTTATCCCAAATGTTTAATAAGCCTAATTCAATGATTCAATGGATAATCTTGTCATATATAACACACTCTGGCATTGCTCTATGCAGCATTAGAAGTAAAAAAAAAAAAGAGGGGTATTCTGACAATGGTATATCACTAGGATATGCCATGACTCACTGATCAGAGTAAATTTGCTGCATTCCCACCAATATTCCGAATAAAGGAGCATCAGTGCATATCTGCAAGGTGGACCATCTAGTCTCCTAATATGCAGGTAATTACTTGGTGTTTTAATTCTCATTATTTGTTGGATTGGCAATTACTTTATCCTCTTCTTTCTCATAAATGGTGAGGGTGTGCAATGGCGATGGCTTGGCAATTACTTTGTCCTCTTTTTTCTCATGCATGGTGAGGGCTTGCAATAGTGATGGCTTGGCAATTACGTTGTCCTCTACTTTCTCATGCAACAACTAGATCCCACAAAATATATATGTGAGAACAAGAAGAGATCCCAAAATCATTAAAAAACAGTATTTATTGGTAATTAGTTTAAAATACATACATATAAAAGAAAGCAAAAAAGTACAGTAGGGGACACCATAAAGGACACCAAAACACATATGCTACAATACAGGTATGTTGTATCACTAAACACACCAAATGGTGCACATAAAGCAATTAAACAAGGGATGACAAAATCTCTCCAATAAAAGTATCTAAATATTTAGCCTAAATATACCACCAACCTATGGAAAATATAAAATCATACCCAAATACAAAAGATGGAGGTTATTTTGTTTACTGTAGTTCATAATAGGTAGTCCGGTTACTACCAAACCGAGCACAATGGCTCATGGGTTATACAATCCCCCAAACCTTCCTAGACTAAACCATCTACAGCCACCCATCTGGTGCTAAGATCCAATATGGCATCACCTGTCATAATTCCCCCATAGTGAAGGATGATTACCTGGTGCACGTGCTGGTGTCCGCCGTGTCCCCTCACCCCGATGCGCATTTCGCCTCCTGCTTCTTCCGGGGGCATCGGTAATCATCCTTCACTATGGGTGAATTATGACAGGTGATGCCATATTGGATCTTAGTACCAGATGGGTGGCTGTAGATGGTTTAGTCTAGGAAGGTTTGGGGGATTGAATAACCCATGAGCCATTGTGCTCGGTTTGGTAGTAACCGGACTACCTATTATGAACTACAGTAAACAAGATAACCTCCATCTTTTGTATTTGGGTATGATTATATATTTTCCATAGGATGGTGGTATATTTAGGCTAAATATTTACATATTTTTATCGGAGAGATTTTGGCATCCCTTGTTTAATTGCTTTATATGCGCCATTTGGTGTGTTTAGTGATACAACATACCTGTATGGTAGCATATGTGTTTTGGTGTCCTTTATGGTGTCCCCTACGGTGCTTTTTTTTTGTTTCTTTTATATGTATTATTTTAAACTAATTACCAATAAATACTGGTTTTTAATGATTTTGGGATCTCTTCTTGTTCTCACATATATATTTTGTGGGATCTTGTTGTTGCATTGATATGAAGTGCCCTTGAATTAGTGGGATTGATATTATGTAGATGTACTCTTCTTTCTCATGCATGGCGATGGCTTCACAATTACTTTGTCCTCTTCTTTCTCATGGATGCGATGGATTGGCAATTACTTTCTCCTCTACTTTCTCATGGATGGCGATAGCTTGGCAATTACTTTGTCCTCTTCTTTCTCATGAATGGTGAGGGCTTGGCAATTACTTTGTCCTCTTCTTTCTCATGAATAGTGAGGGCTTGGCAATTACTTTGTCCTCTTCTTTCTCATGAATGGTGAGGGCTTGGCAATTACTTTGTCCTCTTCTTTCTCATGAATGTTGAGGGCTTAGCAATTACTTTGTCCTCTTTTTTCTCATTAATGGTGAGGGCTTGGCAATTACTTTGTCCTCTTCTTTCTCATGCATGGCGATGTCTTGGCAATTACTTTGTCCTCTTCTTTCTCATAAATGGTGAGGGCTTGGCAATTACTTTGTCCTCTTCTTTCTCATGAATGGTGAGGGTTTGGCAATTTACTTTGTCCTCTTCTTTCTCATGAATGGTGAGGGCTTGGCAATTACTTTGTCCTCTTCTTTCTCATGGATGGTGATAGCTTGGCAATTACTTTGTCCTCTTCTTTCTCATGAATGGTGAGGGCTTGGCAATTAATTTGTCCTCTTCTTTCTCATGGATGGCGATAGCTTGGCAATTACTATGTCCTCTTCTTTTTCATGAATGGTGAGGGCTTGGAATTACTTTGTCCTCTTCTTTCTCATGAATGGTGAGGGCTTGGCAATTAATTTGTCCTCTTCTTTCTCATGAATGGTGAGGGCTTGGCAATTACTTTGTCCTCTTCTTTCTCAGGAATGGTGAGGGCTTGGCAATTACTTTGTCCTCTTTTTCTCATGATTGGAGAGAGGCGGACAAATACTTAGTTTTCTTTCCTCATGATTAGTGAGGGTAGGCAATTAATTAGTCCTCTTCTTTCTTATGATTGGTGGTGGGGGTCTCATGGATCATTTATGGCATATCCTAGTAAACAAGTAACATTTTAAAGGTAACAAACCCCTTTAATACTCTTTTAATGTTCCTGAATAAAAACTATTGACTTTGGACAATTACACAAATAAGCCAAATGTTCCTTTCTCTCTCCTGCATGGAAGAAGTAACAAGATGCCCAATACTAAAGATAACAGCTGCATAAGTTATTTTTTACATGGGTTGACCTAGTTCCGTGACAAAATCTATTTTTTGATAGTTTATGAAGTTCAACCTGTTGTTAACTGTAAATGCTCTTTCTGGCCATAAGGAGTGTTAGAGGACTATATATGAACGGCCCGCTTTCTATCCAAGCACTTAGATGCGTAGAATAGATGTTATAGATGATGTATAGCTCCATATATTTAATATGTATGTGTAGCATGGAGAATAATGAGTCACACAAATAAACTTGAATTTGTCAATATAATCATTTTGTGTCTTCCTTTACTTGAAAGTTAGGGAAAGATAATTTGTCTAGTCTGCCCTCTTATTAGCCCAAATGACAAAAACATATTGTGCAGTAAATTCTCATTTATTGAGAAGAACTTGTACCTATCACAATGAGAAGCAGAGCAAACTGGCTAAAGCTGCTATATTTGGATACAGCACACGACTGCTAATGCAAGTGATTTGCGGCAAGATAAACCCCATAAAACCGATTTTATTCATTAATATTAAAATGCCACCAACCTGTGGCCATACTACACAAACTCACAAAAACCGTGAACAAAAACTGGTACAGAGGATAAATTGGGATATTATTCCCTAGAATGGTGCCTATGCTGATGCCTTCCTAACTGCGGGGGTTGGCACCCTAGGGGGAGCGATGTGGCGCCCCCGCTCAAAGATTGCTAGCCCTAGGGTCCCTGGATATACCCTGCAGATCCAATTGGGTCCCTCTACCCAGATACCAAACTAAAGGACCCCTAATATCTAAACAAAGGTCACACCTATATATAGGGAAAACCTACTCCCCACGGTTATTGAAGTGGTGAAACCCAATCTTAGAGGTGGAAATTGGGATAGAGCAATCTTACAGAGGGAATGTGAATGGACATTCAGGATGGATACGATGACCCCCAGGGGCCTAAATGAACAGTTGTCTTTTGCATGTTTCCTATAGAACGAATTTAAGTCCTATTTAGGCGTCTTTGTTTTTCTTTTCTCTGCCTATAAGTGTAGGGGGACTATGATTATCCAATAAGGACTCTAGCTGTGCTTTTACTTTGGCTAATTCTCCTGTTTTGAGTGAGATACACAGATTCGTGTGAAGAATTAGGAGATAAAAGTCCTCGGATACATTGACCCGCCGTCTTTAAGGACTATAAGAGAACTGCATTATCTGCGGGCTGGTTCTTATTGGCTTTTGATTGATTTCTGGTTTAGTCCAGACATGTGGGGCAACGGAATATTGGAATATGTAAATAGGTATGCAATCATGTGCAGAACGGCTCCACTTGTAATTCTGTCTGCATGCTGTATTTTGTAATGGGAACACAAAAAGATGGATTTGTCCTCCATCTGAGGCGTGTGCTATAATGTTTAATTTAATTAAATTAAGCCAGGAATGTCTGTGCAATATTGGAACATATAATGTGCACAGTAATATATATTCACCAAGTATCAGGTTGATGCGCATTTCTGGCTCTATATATACTGTATGTATACAGAAAAAGAGAAGTGGAGCGCAAATTAGATGGAGGTGCGCTCCTTCTCTTACTCATGTGCAATGTAAGGCGGTTACCTGGGAGCCGTGGCATGTTTGGAACGCAGGAGATAGCGATGCGTCCCACCGGGAGTTTACGCATTACACATCCTGGGGTAGGCTTGGAACGCAGCACTTGCGCTCCACTGGGAGTCTGCGCATTACACATGCTCTACCCATGAGGCATTGGGAGAGGCGCACTTCCGGATAAGAAGTACGGCATCGTCGGGCTAAAGCGGGCCTTTTTAAAACCGAGGTTAGTGTATCGAGACTCAATTTATCACATACCATCGAGATACATGTGGTGAGATCAGGCCTCCTGATGAGCCAGAGGGGCGAAACGCGTTGAGGCAGTGTGCATGGAAGGAGGATGGAATTTGGCTTTAGGATGAGTACCATGCTTGTTCTAACTGTACCATTTCATCTAACTGCAGCACCTTAAAAGCATGGCATAAAGGATTATCTATTGTATAGTGGTGTGTATTGAGCACATAAACAAATTAGGTGCTGTAAAATTCTAGGTACGGGGATTAATGAAAGGATATAATTTCATTACCCATATATAATTAATCATAGATGGACATCATGCCAAATATATATTTCTTGCCGTCCGATGCTATTATACATGTTCTCCATTGTTTTTAAACATGGTGTGGGGAGTAGGTTTTCCCTATATATAGGTGTGACCTTTGTTTAGATATTAGGGGTCCTTTAGTTTGGTATCTGGGTAGAGGGACCCAATTGGATCTGCAGGGTATATCCAGGGACCCTAGGGCTAGCAATCTTTAAGCGGGGGCGCCACAGCGCTCCCCCTAGGGTGCCAACCCCCCGCAGTTAGGAAGGTATCAGCATAGGCACCATTCTAGGGAATAATATCCCAATTTATCCCCTGTACTAGTTTTTGTTCACGGTGTTTGTGAGTTTGTGTGGTATGGCCACAGGTTGGTGGCATTTTAATATTAATGAATAAAATCGATTTTATGGGGTTTATTATGATTTTGGACTAATAGTTACCCTGGTTTAATAATTTGATTTAAAGATTTCTTGATTTGCGGCAGGGCTCTTGATGTACAGCATGTGACCACTGCAGCAAAGCAAAAGCAGTGAGTCTGAAGCGGTGGGGGAATTATAAGAACTTAATTTCTTTTAGCCTAAAGACATTCTTTGCATAAAAATAAAATTAGTATTACTTAGCCACTCCCATTTTAGGGCTCAGCAGATCAGGCCAACTATACTGGCATGACCACTGAGCCCAATGATTGGCTTAAGCAACCAAATGCTGGAGCCGTGATGTTAGCACTGAAGCCTTGTCTACAAAAAACGGAAGCAGTGGCAAAGAGGCAGCGTTGGAGTAAAAGGGGTAGGAAATGGCGATTTTCTTATTTTTTTAGAGCTGTAAAGACTCTACTGCATGTTACTGAAACACTATAGTTCTTGCAAATCTTCTACAGTATATGCTGGGTAAACTTTTATTACAAATATGAGTACACAGTTCCCATGCCCAGAGTGCCAGAGCATGGCAACGTATAAAATTTGTCTGTATCAGCGGATAAAACGAGAAAGCTATTGCATCCCATGGTCAGAAGTAGACGGTAATTAAGAAAAATGTGTACCATGGTGTAGTGACCTCTCCCGTCGGTTAGCACAGTGAGAGGCCTTGAGATTATACATTGATGAAAGATTCTACATCTGCAAGAAAAATGAAAATGAGATCTTCAGAATGTGAGGAATAGAATTAAGCAACAGCATGAGTGAAAAATACTTGGGTATACTAATAGATTACAGACTGCACATGAGTCAAAAGTGTGATGCAGCAGCAAAAAAGGCAAAACAGTCCTAGGATGAATTAGGAAAAGCATAGAGTCTTGATCACATGAAGTAATTATCCCTCTCTACTCGTCCTTGGTCAGACCTCATTTGGCAAATTGAGTCCAGTTGTGGGCACCACATTTAAAAAATAGACATTGTAAAACTGGATAAGAGAGAGAAGAGATACCAGGAAGATGAGCGGACTGTAAACTAGGTCCTACTAGAAATGGTTAAAGGATCTGGGAACTTTTAAATTGCAAAAACAGAAGAGGAGACTTAATAGCTATCTACAAATATCTGAAGGGATGTCACAACGTAGAGGGATCATTCTTATTCTTGATTGCACATGGAAACACGAGAATCAATGGAATGAAACTGAAAGGGAGAATATACAGATTAGATATTAGAAAATTTACTTTTTGACAGTGAGGGTCTCAAATAAGTGGGGATTACTCCTTCAATGGAAGTCTTAGAATCATAGAATGGTAGAGTTGAAAGGGACCACCTGGGTCATCTGGTCCAACCCCCTGCTCAGAGCAGGATTCACTAAATCATCCCAGACAGATGTCTGTCCAGCCTCTGTTTGAAGACTTCCATTGAAGGAGAACTCACCACCTCTCGTGGCAGCCTGTTCCACGCATTAATCACCCTAACAGTCAAAAAGTTATTTCTAATATCTAATCTATGTCTCCTCCCATTCAGTTTCATCCCATTGCTTTTAGTCTTTCCTTGTGCAAATGAGAATAAAGATGATCCTTCTACAATGTGACAGCCCTTGAGATATTTGTAGACAGCTATTAAGTCTCCTCTCAGTCTTCTTTTTTGCAAGCTAAACATTCCCAAATCCTGTAAATGTTTCTCATAGGACATGGTTTGCAGACCGGTCACCATTCTGGTCGCTCTTCTCTGAACTTGCTCCAGTTTGTTGATGTCTTTTTTAAAATGTGGTGCCCAAAACTGGACACAGTATTCCAGATGACGTCTGACCAAAGAGGAGTAGAGGGCAATAATGACTTCACGTGATCTAGACTGTATGCTTCTGGTAATACATCCCAGAATTGTATTAACTCTGGAGGCCCCTTCCAACTCTAACATTCTGTTATTTTATTATTGGGGCTCACAATCTAGATTCTATATCAGTATGTCTTTGGAGTGTGGGAGCAAACCGGAGAACTTGGAGAAAACCCACAGAAACACGGGGAGAACATACAAACTCCTTGCAGATGTTGTCCTTGTTGAGATTTAAACCCAAGACCCCAGAGTTGCAAGAAGGGATGAGTGGACTCGTGGATGTTCGGGTTCGTCAGGCTAAGGTGAACTGTAATTCAAACTTCAGTTCAGCATCTGAACGTGACCCGAACTTGACCCCGAACACAAGCCCAATAGAAGTCTATGGGAAAACAAACTTCTGTGCTTTAAAATGGCTGCAAAATGATCATAGTAAGGACTTAATGAACCAGGCAAGGATCCTGCATGACTTTTCCGTACCTTTGGCTGAACAGAAAAGTATACCAGCCGTACCCAGCCATTATTAGACTCCACCACAGTTTGTTTGTTTCTATTATCCATTGACAATGTTTTGGGGCCTCACCAAATTAAAACAAAACAAAGAAAGAGGGCGTTTTACAGAGTACACCCACAGAGGCTTTCCAGAGTACTCCTGCAGAGGGTTTTTTCAGAGTACTCCCACAGAGACGCATGCAGATTACACACACAGGTTTTTGGCACAGTATTCCCATAGACACAGTTGCAAAGTAGAAAAATGTGTTTTTAAGCACAGTACTACAGACACAGGTGCAGAGTATAACTATATTTTAGGTGCAGCCACAAATTGTGCAGACACATCGGTGGAGAATACCGTAATTATTTTTTTTAGGTACAGCCAAAACTCATACAGACACAGCGGTAGAGTATAACTAAGTTTTAGGCACACTACTCATACAGACACAGAGGTAGAGTAAAATTACTTTTTAGGCCCTGCCACAACTTGTACAGACACAGTGGTAGAGTAAAATTATTTTTTAGGGACATTACACGCAAAGAGACAGCTGCAGAGTTGAATTATTTTTTAGGCACACTACTTGTACAGACACAGTGGTAGAGTAAAATTATTTACAAATGGCACAGACAAAGCAACAAACTAGAATTATTTTTTAGCACACTACTCGTACAGACACGGCTGCAGAGTACACAGAGGCTTTTTGGAACAGTACTCCCACAGAGGCTTAACCCACTTCTCACATTTGTCGTAATAATACGTCCCTGTGGCCTGAGCCTATCTGACCAGGGATGTATTATTACTGCATGGTGATCACCCGCGCACACAGGTTGTGCATGGGAGATCGCAGCCAGGTGTCAGCTGATTCTGACAGCTGACACCCGGCACTAAGAAGCAGGAATGGTCACACACTGCTCCTGCCACTTTAACCCTCAAAATGCTGTGATCGAAAGCGGTCGCAGCATTCTGGGAGCCGGCAGAGAGCTGACAGCCCCTCTGCCTTTGGATCGGAGACCCTGCGGCGTGACGCAAGGTCCAGTTCATTGCCATGGTGACCCGATGTTGTCATGATGATATCCGGGTCACCAAAGTTAGGAAAGTTGCTGATCATGCACAGTGCATGATCAGCAACTTTCCCTGTCAGTGCAGAGCTGACAGTTTCTACAGCATGGGGATGCTGCTGCATGTAAAGAAGTAAAAAAGGAAAAAACATTTGAAATAATTGTAAAAATATTTTTTTTAAATATCAAAAATAATATAATACAAAAATAAAAAGATATTGTATCTATAAATAAATATTTGTACGAAAAAAAACAATAAAAGTACACATATTTGGTATTGCCGCGTCTGCAACGTCCCGACTTATAAAACTGTCCCACTAGTTAATCCCTTTAGTGAACACCATAAAAAAAGGCAAAAAACAATGCTTTAGTGCAGAACCCCAGAGTCCTGGTTGCTGCAGTAATGTTATTCCTCCACCATGGGGAGTGATATTACATCTGGAAGCAATAAAGGAGATCTCCTGTTCAGGTATCACAAACACACCACACACTTCACACTCCAGTCCACCAGGGGGGAGCAAAGGTTCTATCTATTAGGCCACTTCTCACAGTTAGGTAAAACTGGTGGGTTGGTTAGAAAGTTGGAGAGTTCCTGGCTGGAGACTGAGAGAGAAAGGTCTCCAGGCCGAGCTGTCTGGAGTGAGCTCCAGCAGATCCAGACTTCGGTCTGAGGAGGACGAGGGTCCACGGAGCTGCGCCTGCACCCCATGCGGCAGAATCCTAAGAAAGAGACATTGAAAGGAAGCGTGTTCTAGTGAGTGAGAAACGAAGGCATAGCAACAAGTGGATACCAGAGAGGATAGTAGACGTGAGGAGCTGCATCCTTCTGGTGCACGTTCCGGTAGCCAGAATACCGAGGGAGTAAAGTGCTCTACACCACTGCTTCAGAGACTGGCAGGACAGTCAATTTCAAGTTGGCTGCCTAACCTAAAATACCTAAGAAGACACGGTGGCAACTTGTGGGGGACGGGGCGTCTCTAGGGTCCCTAAAAACAAGCCTCAGGCCAACCCAGTCATACGGGTTTTGCTCTATCCGACCACAGGGAACAGAGAGAAGAGTAACAACAGTGAGGACTTCATTAGAGCTTAAAGCAAGTGAGGACCTACTGAGTTAGTGTGCGCATAGGAAGGCTATTGCATTCCACCTGAATAAGGAGACTCTGGATTTGCCTTCAGACCGGCCGGACTCTGCCTACCCTGTGATCCGGTGCCCTGGACTGTGGACACTGAAGCCTTCAGTAAAAGGTAAAGAGACTGCGACCTTGTGTCCTCATTCTTTACTGCGCCTCACACCATCCACCATCTACACTTCTGGGAAGCCCTGGGGATACACTTCACCTGTGGGAAGGTATACCATCTAGCTGCCATTCCATCACCCCAGCGGACCCCTAAGCAGTGTCGGTCACCCTGACAAAACACCACAGGTGGCGTCACGAACAAACAAACTAACTTTCCCTTTAATTGGCAGCCCCCTCAAAGGGCCACGGACCGGGTCGGGCCACCGTGACATCCCCGTCGGGAACTGAGGGACCCGGTACCGAGTACCCCATTGCCCTTACATGTGGGGGCGCTCCAATCTTTTGGTGTCACGAACAGGATGTACTTAAGCCTAAAGAATCGGGTCATGTGTGCCTAAGAACTGTGCCAGAATTGTGTTCGGAACTGTGATTTGCTTAAGGACTGTGTATTGCCGTTTACCGCCGAGATTCCCACCAAAATTGCTGCCATTATAGCGCCACGAGGAGCGCAGGAGAAGGGCGTGCCATGGGAGGAGACTACCAAAGCGGCGCCAGGAGTGACGACCGCCCCCTCCGACTACTGTTGCAAGAGGACGACATGCAAAAAGTAGAGGAGATCCGCCCCCTGATTTGCAACGGCGGGAACCAGAGCAAGGAGCTCCACCCCGAGAAAATGGAGGAGCAGCGTGCGTGTGCTACCGCAGGTCCAGGAGCAGAGATGGTGACCAGCGGGTACCTGAAAAACGACGAAGTGACCCAGGACCATCTCAGGTGACCGGAGGCGAACCCAACCTTGCCGCAGGTGGGGGAGCCGAACTCTCAACTCCGGGGCGCAGAGCCGGCAGCTGTGAAGGAATGGAAGTCGGAGCTGTGCAAGAAGATCACCGTGGAGGAACCGTGGCCCGAGCCGCCACCGACTCCAGCGTCCTCATCAGCGGAGCGGATCGTCATCGGTGGAACCATATCAGATGCAGGTAAAGGAAACGCCCCTGCCCCACCGACCGATCCGGCTCCAGTGACCGTCCCTCGCCCAGACTGTGACCAACCACCGACCGCCGCGCCAGCCCCAGCGGTTCGCAGCACCACTAACGGAGCACCACCCTTATACCTAGCGACCGAGGGCACACCAGTGGATGTGAGCCAGGCAGGAGTGATCTTTCGCTGGGATGACTCGAGGAGTGGGGTGTGTGGGTCCTACATTGCCGTTCTCACCTGGGAAGAATATAAACAATGCCTAGTGTTGCAATGGAAGGAGAGGAATAGACAGAAAGCCCAGTGTGATGCATTGGATGCTGAAGCCCAATTGGATGACAGACTCCCAGTGAGGTATGGGAGTGTGGTGACTTTTCATTTCCAAAGGGAGGGAGTAAAGTGCTCTACGCCATTGCTTCAGAGACTGGCAGGACAGTCAATTCCAAGTTGGCTGCCCAACCTAAAATACCTAAGAAGACACGGTGGCAACTTGTGGGGGTCGGGGCATCTCTAGGGTCCCTATAAACAAGCCTCAGGCCAACCCAGTCATATGGGTTTTGTTCTATCCGACCACGGGGAACAGAGAGAAGAGTAACAACAGTGAGGACTTCATTAGAGCTTAAAGCAAGTGAGGACCTACTGAGTTACTGTGCGCATAGGAAGGCTATTGCATTCCACCTGAATAAGGAGACTCTGGATTTGCCTTCAAACCGGCCGGACTCTGCCTACCCTGTGATCCGGGGGCCCTGGACTGTTTACACTGAAGCCTTCAGTAAAAGGTAAAGAGACTGCGACCTTGTGTCCTCATTCTTTACTGCGCCTCACACCATCCACCATCTACACTTCTGGGAAGCCCTGGGGATACACTTCACCTGTGGGAAGGTATACCATCTGGCTGCCATTCCATCACCCCAGCGGACCCCTAAGCAGCGTCGGTCACCCTGACCGAACACCACAGGTGGCGTCACGAACAAACAAACTAACTTTCCCTTTAATTGGCAGCCCCCTCAAAGGGCCACGGGTCGGATCGGGCCACCGTGACATCCCCGTCGGGAACTGAAGGACCCGGTACCGAGTACACCATTGCCCTTACACGTGGGGACGCTCCATTAAACTTAATCAAAAACACAGATGTAAATAAACATGGTACCACTGAAAACGTAATTTTGTCCCGCAAAAAACAAGTTGCCATACAGCTCCATCAGCAGAAAAATAAAAAAGTTATAGCTCTCAGAATAAAGCGATACAAAAGTAATATTTTTTTCTATAAAAGTTTTTATTGCTTAAAAGCTCTAAAACATAAAAAACTATATAAAAGACGTATCGCTGTAAAAGTACTGACCAGAAGAATAAAACTGCCTGATCAATTTTACCACACGTGAAACGGCATAAACCCTCCCCTAGAAAAAATTCCTGAATTGCTGGTTTTTATTCATTCTGCCTCCCAAAAATCGGAATAGAAAGTGATCAAAAAATGTCATGTGCCCGAAAATGGTGCCAATAAAAACGTCAACTCAACTCGCAAAAAACAAGCCCTGACATGACTCCGTGGGCCAAAATATGGAAAAATTATAGCTCCCAAAATGTGGAGATGCAAAAAGAGCAAATGGACAAAGGGCAGAGCAAAGTACTGCAGTGCTCAGGCACTGGGCCTCTCTAACCTTTCCCGGCGCCTGAGCACTGCAGTACTTTGCTCTTCCCTCAACAGGGTAGACAAAGTACGCCTGCGCCGCAGCCGCGACAGAATGCAAAGAAGAGGACGACATCTCATGAAGATGGGAGGTGCCGGACCGCGATGCCCATAGGACCAGACCGCACCTGGGTGTCAGTACACAGGTGTAGCTGTAATTAGAATAGTGAAGCAGTGACTGATTAACCCCTTAATCCCATATGACGTACTATCCCGTCAAGGTGACCTGGGACTTAACCCCTTTACCCCCAAGGGTGGTTTGCACGTTAATGACCGGGCCAATTTTTACAATTCTGACCACTGTCCCTTTATGAGTTTATAACTCTGGAACTCTTCTATGGATCTTGGCGATTCTGACACTGTTTTCTCGTGACATATTGTACTTCATGATAGTGGTAAAATTTGTTCCATATAACTTGCGTTTATTTGTGAAAAAAACAGAAATTTGGCGAAAATTTTCCAACTTTGAATTTTTATGCCCTTAAATCACAGAGATATGTCACACAAAATACTTAATAGGTAACATTTCCCACATGTCTACTTTACATCAGTACAATTTAGGAACCAAAATTTTTTTTTGTTAGGGAGTTATAAGGGTTAAAAGTTGACCAGCAATTTCTCATTTTTACAACACCATTTTTTTTTTAGGGACCACATCTCATTTGAAGTCATTTTGAGGGGTCTATATGATAGAAAATACACAAGTGTGACACCATTCTAAAAACTGCACCCCTCAAGGTGCTCAAAACCACATTCAAGAAATTTATTAACCCTTCAGGTGTTTCACAGGAATTGTTGGAATGTTTAAATAAAAAATAACATTTAAATTTTTTTTACACAAAATTTATTTCGGCTCCAATTTGTTTTATTTTACCAAGGGTAACAGGAGAAAATGGACCGCAAAAGTTGTTGAACAATTTGTCCTGAGTACGTCGATACCCCATATGTGGGGGTAAACCACTGTTTGGGCGCACCGCAGAGCTCGGAAGGGAAGGAGCGCCATTTGACTTTTCAATGCAAAATTGACTGGAATTGAGATGGAACGCCATGTTGCGTTTGGAGAGCCCCTGATGTGCCTAAACATTGAAACCCCCCACAAGTGACACCATTTTGGAAACTAGACCTCCCAAGGAACTTATCTAGATGTGTTGTGAGAACTTTGAACCCCCAAGTGTTTCACTACAGTTTATAACGCAGAGCCGTGAAAATAAAAAATAATTTTTTTTCCCACAAAAATTATTTTTTAGGCCCCAGTTTTGTATTTTCCCAAGGGTAATAGGAGAAATTGGACCCCAAAAGTTGTTTTCCAATTTGTCCTGAGTATGCTGATACCCCATATGTGGGGGGGAACCACTGTTTGGGCGCATGGCAGAGCTTGGAAGGGAAGGAGCGCCATTTGGAATGCAGACTTAGATGGATTGGTCTGCAGGCGTCATGTTGCATTTGCAGAGCCCCTGATGTACCCAAACAGTAGAAACCCCCAAAAGTGACCCCATATTGGAAACTAGACCTCCCAAGGAACTTATCTAGATGTGTTGTGAGAACTTTGAGCCCCCAGGTGTTTCATTACAGTTTACAACGCAGAACCATGAAAATAAAAAATCTCTTTTTTTTCCCACAAAAATTATTTTTAGCCCCCCAAATTTATATTTTCCCCAGGGTAACAAGAGAACTTGGACCCCAAAAGTTGTTGTACAATTTGTCCCGAGTACGCTGATGCCCCATATTTTGGGGTAAACCCCTGTTTGGGCGCACGGTAAAGCTCGGAAGGGAAGGAGCACTGTTTTACTTTTTCAATGCAGAATTGGCTGGAATTGAGATCGGATGCCATGTCGCGTTTGGAGAGCCCTTGATGTGCCTAAACAGTGGAAACTCCCCAATTCTAACTGAAACCCTAATCCAAACACACCCCTAACCCCAACGGTAAACCTAACCACACCCCTAACCCTGACACACCCTTAACTCTAATCCCAACCCTAATCCCAACCGTAAATGTAATCCAAACCCTAACCCTAACTTTAGCTCCAATCCTAACTTTAGCCCCAACCCTAACCCTAACTTTAGCTCCAACCCTAGCCCCAACTCTAACCCCAGCCATAACCCTAACCCTAACCCTAGCCCTAACCCTAGCCCTAACCCTAGCCGTAACCCTAACGTAGCCCTAGCCCTAGCCCTAACCCTAACCCTAGCCCTAACCCTAGCCCTAACCCTAACGGGAAAATGGAAATAAATACATTTTTTTAATTTTATTATTTTTCCCTAACTAAGGGGGTGATGAAGGGTGGTTTGATTTACTTTTATAGCATTTTTTATAGCGGATTTTTATGATTGGCAGCCATCACACACTAAAAGATGCTTTTTATAGCAAAAAAGTTTTTGCGTCTCCACATTTTGAGACCTATAATTTTTTCCATATTTTGGTCCACAGAGTCATGTGAGGTCTTGTTTTCAGCGGGACGAGTTGACGTTTTTATTGTTAACATTTTCGGACACGTGACAGTTTTTGATCGCTTTTTATTCCGATTTTTGTGAGGCAGAATGACCAAAAACCAGCTATTCATTAATTTCTTTTGGGGGAGGCGTTTATACCGTTCCACGTTTGGTAAAATTGATAAAGCAGTTTTATTCTTCGGGTCAGTACGATTACAGCGATACCTCATTTATATCATTTTTTTATGTTTTGGCGCTTTTATACGATAAAAACTATTTTATAGAATAAATAATTATTTTGGCATCGCTTTATTGTGAGGACTATAACTTTTTTATTTTTTCTTTGATGATGCTGTATGGCAGCTCGTTTTGTGCGGGACAAGTCGTCGTTTTCAGTGGTACCATGGTTATTTATATCCGTCTTTTTGATCGCGTTATTCCACTTTTTGTTCGGCGGTATGATAATAAAGCGTTGTTTTTTGCTTCGTTTTTTTTTTTTCCTACGGTGTTCACTGAAGGGGTTAACTAGTGATATAGTTTTATAGGTGGGGTCGTTATGGACGCGGCAATACTAAATATGTGTACTTTTATTGTTTTTTTTTTATTTAGATAAAAAAATGTATTTATGGGAATAATATATATTTTTTTTCTTTATTTAGGAATTTATTTATTTATTTATTTATTTTTACACATGTGGAATTTTTTTTTTTTACTTTTTTACTTTGTCCCGGGGGGGGGGACATCACAGATCGCTGATCTGACAGTTTGCACAGCACTCTGTCAGATCGGCGATCTGACTTACAGTGCTGCAGGCTTACCAAGCGCCTGCTCTGAGCAGGCACTCGGTAAGCCACCTCCCTCCCTGCAGGACCCGGATGCCGCGGCTATCTTGGATCCGGGCACCTGCAGCGAGGAGGAGGTAGGAGACTCTCGCAGCAACGCGATCACATCGCGTTGCTCCGGGGGTCTCAGGGAAGCCCGCAGGGAGCCCCCTCCCTGCGCGATGCTTCCCTTTACCGCCGGCACACCGCGATCATGTTTGATCGCGGTGTGCCGGGGGTTAATGTGCCGGGGGCGGTCCGTGACCGCTCCTGGCACATAGTGCCGGATGTCAGCTGTGATAATCGGCTGACACCCTGCCGCGATCGGCCGCGCTCCCCCCGTGAGCGCCGCCGATCGCGCTGGACGTACTATCCCGTCGGTGGTCATACGGGCCCACCCCACCTCGACGGGATAGTACATCCAATGTCAGAAAGGGGTTAATACCCAGTGACGGGATAGTACGTCACACTGTTTAATGCGACATTGCGACTTAAGTCGCGGTGATCGCATTAAATTTCCGCCGCCATCTTACCTGGAGGAAGATGGTGTCGGCATCCCAGGGCCTGGCTCTGCCCCCAGGCCTCTCGATTGCTGTGATTGGCTGTTCAATTCTGAACAGCCAATCACAGCGTTTCTCATTGTTTCAGCCAATCAGATTGGCTGAAACAATGAGGTCCCAGGCTAGGATCGAGTACCGATGTACTCGATCCTAGGGCCGGTGCCTGGCAACGCCAGGCCCCGACAAAACCCCCCTGGTTTGGCGCGGTATTACTGCGCTGTGCCCTGCTGTACCGGCCTGGATCGGTGCTGCAATAGCACCGATCGTAGGCTAGAGTCTAGTGCAGGCCCAGCAGGGCCTGCAGGAGCTGATTGGCGCGATCGATGCTATCGACGATCGCGCCAATCACAGGGCACAGTGGCGATCACGTTGTGATCGCTGTGTACCCTGCTGGTGACCTGGCTGTGACCTGCCTAGGATCGGAGGGATCCTAGGCAATTGCCATAGTCACCAGGGCCTGCAGGGATTGGTGAGATTGATGTTATCATTCGATCCCACCAATGGCAGCTCACAGCAGCGGTGTGACCGCTCTGTGACCTGTCTGTCACCTGCAGGTGACCTGTCTGACCGCTCTGCAGGCGTCCCCACTCTAGCTGAGGACTCCTGCAGAGCGGTCACACAGCCACATTTACTCTTGCTGGGCCTTGTGGTGCTACAGAAGACAGTAACACCACAATCCCTGCATCAGTGCATTACGAAAGAAAGAAAGAAGACCAAAGACAGAAGAAAGAAGAGACTACAAACGTAAGTGTTATCAGACCCTACCCGATCTCTCTTCACCCCCCCAATCCCCCCTTCCCCCTCCCCCTCTTTTTTACCCCGCCTCTATCCCTCTTTGCGCCGCCTCCGTGCGCATGTTTAGCAGCCGCCGAGCGTTGATTGGTGACGCAGTTCACCGATCAACACTTGTGCTCGCTTTTTTTCATCAGCCCCCTTTGCCCAATTCCGTACACCCATCCCGCAGCCGCCAAACTTTGATAAGTGACGCAGTTCACTTATCAGAGCTTGTGCCTGCCGTTTTTCTTTTTTTCTTCACCACACCTGTGCGCACAAACAGCAGCCGCCGAACTTTGATAAGTGACGCGGTTCAGTTATCAAAGCTCTCGTGCCTGCCGTTTTCTTTTTTTTTTCACATCTCCGTGCGCTCACCCAGCCGCCGCGTCTAACCCATGCCTTCCTTTTCTTTCTTTTTTTTCACATCTCCGTGCGCTCACCCAGCCGCTGCGTCTAACCCGTGCCTTCCTTTTCTTTTTCACATCTCCGTGCGCTCACCCAGCCACCGCGTCTAACCCGTGCCTTCGTTTTCTTTTTTTTTTTTTTATCACATCTATATGCGCTCACCCAGCCACCTCGTCTAACCCGTGCCTTCCTTTTTTTTTTTTTCACATCTCCGTGTGCTCACCTAGCCGCCGCGTCTAACCCGTGCCTACCTTTTCTTTTTTTTTCACATCTCCGTTCGCGCACCCAGCAGCCGCTGAACTTTGATAAGTGACGCGGTTCACTTATCAGAGCTCTCGTGCCTGCCGGTTTTTTTTTCACATCCCCGTTCGCACACCCAGCAGCGGCCAAACTTTGATAAGTGACACGGTTCACTTATCAGAGCTAGGGCCTGCTGTTTTAGACTTTTCTTTCACAGGTATTTTTTTTTCCCTATTTGCTTTTTTTCCTTTAGCTTTTTCTTTTCAGAGTAGTTTGCACCAAGCACTATCCCCCCCACCCTTACACATAGTTACCAATAAAGTACACCCAAGCACCATACTTACAAAAAAATGTCCCGCTCATCCTGTTCGTCCCAACAGCACTATTCAACGGAGGAGGCATATTCTTTCCTTGCCTCCGACACTAATAGCAAGGGAGAGGATCCCACTTTTCTTTATTTTTCCGATTCTTCCTCATCCTCTTCCCACTCCTCATCTTCCTCATCCTCTTCCCACTCCTCATCTTCCTCCTCTGGCCCTGCGGAACCGCCACGCAGACGCCGCAGGACAGAAGATGAGGCAGTGCCCATCACTGATGAAGATGATGACGCGCCCACCATTGCCGATGACGAACCAGCGCACCCCACTGCGGACCCCATATGGACCTCGCCACCCGAAAATTACGAGCCACTGATTCCTGATTTTGTGGCAGAATCAGGAATCAAGTTTGACAACACCGGCCTCACAGAACTAGACTTTTTCAAAGTCTTTTTCTCTGAGGCTTTCGTTAACCTCATGGTGGAGCAAACTAACTTGTATGCTAGGCAATTTTTGGACCAAAACTCAGGTTCATCATATTCTAACTGGTCTCCTGTAGTCACAGTTGAAATGATGCAGTTTTGGGGCCTGGTCCTCCACATGGGGATCCTGAAGAAGCCTGAACTTCGGCAATATTGGAGTGTTGATATTTTATATAACACTCCAGTGTTCCGAATAGTCATGACCCGGACGCGTTTTGAGGCCATCCATAAGTTCCTGCATTACGATAATGCACGGTGTCCCGCACGAGATGACCCCAACTTTGACCGTTCAAAGTTCAGCCGGTCATCGAACACTTCAACAAAAAGTTTGCTGAATTGTACGTGCCTCAAAGGGACATCTGCGTGGATGAGTCCTTAATTCATTTTAAGGGGCGGCTCAGATTCCGTTAATACCTGCCCAGCAAAAGGGCCAGGTACAGAATCAAACTCTACAAGCTGTGTGAGAGTACCTCAGGGTACACCTACAGCTTTAGAGTGTACAAAGGGAAGGACACCAGGATTGAACCGCTTGAGTGTCCTTCTATCCTGGGAGTGAGTGGGAAAATTGTGTGGGATTTGGTGCACCCACTGCTGGATAAAGGTTATCACCTCTATACCGATAACTTTAACACCAGTATCCCACTCTACAAATCTCTCTCTGCGCGAGGTACCGCAGCCTGCGGTACTGTCTGCAAAAATCAGAGAGGCCTCCCGAAGACGCTACTTGGGCAGACTCTCAGAAAAGGTGAGAGCAAAGCCCAATATAGCGACCACCTGCTAGTGGTCAAGTACAAGGACAAAAGGGATGTCCTTCTATTGACCACCATACACGATGATGGCAGCGCCCTCAGTACTGTATGGGGTACCTCTACAGAGGTCAGCAAACCGACCTGTGTACTGGGGTACAACAAAAACATGGGGGGCGTTGATCTCTCTGATCAACTCCTCCAACCGTACAGTGCTTTGAGAAAGGCCAGGGTGTGGTACAAAAAGCTGTCCATGCACATTGTACAAATGGCAATGCTCAACGCTTTCCTGCTGTCACGATGTGCACACAACACCGATACGTCGTACCTTCATTTCCAGGAGGTAGTGGTTAAGGCCCTGATGTTGGGCACGAGGGAAGGAGCGGGCCCCAGTACTTCTGGAACTGAAGGTGCACGTATCGTACCAGATCAGCATTTTCCGGGGGTGGTCCCGCCAACTGGAAAAAAAGGTAAGCCGCAAAAAAGGTGCCGAGTGTGCTACAAAAGAGGAATACGCAAGGACACCATCTGTCAATGTGACACCTGCCCCGAAAAACCTGGCCTGTGTATGAAGGATTGCTTTAAATTGTACCACACCTCCATGCACTACTAAATTTACAGGAAACAGATTTATTCCAAAGGAGGCACATCCACGTAAGTTCTTTGGGGGTCTACTTTCCAAAATGTTGTCACTTGTGTTTTTTTTTCCTGTTTAGGCACATCAGGGGCTCTGCAAACAGAACATGACGCCCGCAGACGATTCCATCAAAGTCTGCATTCCAAAACGTCAGTACTTCCCTTTCGAGCCCCAACGTGTGCCCAAACAGTTTTTTCCCATATATGGGGTACCAGCGTACTCAGGACAAATTGGACAACAACTTTTGTGGTCCAATTTCTCCTGTTAAGGTACCGTCACATTAAGCGACGCTGCAGCGATATAGACAACGATGCCGATCGCTGCAGCGATCGTTGGTAAGTCGTTGTGTGGTCGCTGAAGAGCTGTTACACAGACAGCTCTCCAGCGACCAACGATGCCGAAGTCCCCGGGTAACCAGGGTAAACATCGGGTTACTAAGCGCAGGGCCGCGCTTAGTAACCCGATGCTTACCCTGGTTACCATTGTAAATATAAAAAAAAAAAAATACATACTCACATTCCGGTGCCTGTCACGTCCCCCGGCGTCCGCTTCCCTGCACTCCTCCTGCATCCTGTGTAAGCACCGCCGGAAAGCAGAGCGGTGATGTCACCGCTGTGCCCTGCTTTACGGCCGGCCGGCGCTGACATAGGATGCAGGAGGAGCGCAGGGAAGCGGACGCCAGGGGACGTGACAGGCACCGGAATGTGAGTATGTAGTGTTTTTTTTTTTACATTTACAATGGTAACCAGGGTAAACATCGGGTTACTAAGCGCGGCCCTGCGCTTAGTAAACCGATATTTACCCTGGTTACCATTGTAAAACATTGCTGGCATCGTTGCTTTTGCTGTCAAACACAACGATACACGCCGATCTGACGACCAAATAAAGTTCTGGCCTTCTAGCTCCGACCAGCGATATCACAGCAGGATCCTGATCGCTGCTGCGTGTCAAACACAACGATATCGCTATCCAGGACGCTGCAACGTCACGGATCGCTGTCGTTATCGTTCTAAAGTCGCTCAGTGTGAAGGTAACTTTACCCTTGGGAAATTAAAAAATTAGGGACTAAAAGATCATTTTTGTGGGCAAAAAATAGTTTTTTTTTTATTTTCACACCCGGGCGTTATAAACTTTAGTGAAACACTTGGGGGTTCAAAGTTCTCACGACACAACTAGACAAGCTCCTCAGGGCTCTAGTTTCCAAATTGGGGTCACTTGTGGGGGTTTTCACTGTTTAGGCACATCAGGGGCTCGTCAAATGGAACATGACGGCCGCAGAACTTTCCATCAAAGCCTGCATTCCAAAACGTCACTACTTCCCTTCCGATCCCTGACGTGTGGCCAAACAGTAGTTTTCTCCCACATATGGGGTACCAGCGTACTCAGGACAAATTGGACAACAACTTTTGCTGTCCAATTTCTCCTGTTACTCTTGGGAAAATAAAAAATTGGGGACTAAACGATCATGTTTGTGGAAAAAATATGATTTTTTATTTTCACGCCAGGGCGTTATAAACTTCTGTGAAGCCTCTGGGGGTTCAAAGTGCTCATCACACATCTAGATAAGTTCCTTAGGGGGTCTAGTTTCCAAAATGGGGTCACTTGTGGGGGGTTTCCACTGTTTAGGCACATCAGGGGCTCGTCAAACGCAACATGGCGTCCGATCCCAATTCCAGACAATTTTAGGTTGAAAAAAATCAAACGGCGATCCTTCCCTTCCGAGCCCTGCTATGCCCCCAAACAGTGGTTTCCCCCCACATATGGGGTATCAGCATCGTTTTAGTGACTAAAAAGTTAAATTTTCATTTTTTCCTTCAACATTGCTTTAGCTCTCGTGAAGCACCTGAAGAGTTAATAAACTTCTTGAATGTGATTTTGATCAGCTTGAGGGGTGCAGTTTTTAGAATGGTGTCACTTTGGGGTATTTTTTGCTATATAGACCCCTAAATGTGACTTTAAATGTGAGGTGGTCCCTAAAAAAATGGTTTTGTAAATTTTGTTGTAAAAATGAGAAATTGCTGGTCAACTTTCAACCCTTATAACGCCCTAAAAAAAAAAATTTTGTTTCCAAAATTGTTCTGATATAAAGTAGACTTGTGGAAAATGTTACTTATAAAGTATTTTGGGTGACATATCTCCGTGATTTAAGGGCATAAAAATTCAAAGTTGGAAAATTGCAAAATTTTCAAAATTTACAACAAATTTCCATTTTTTTCACAAATAAATGCAGGTAATATCAAAGAAATTTTACCACTATCATGAAGTAGAATATGTCACGAGAAAACAGTGTCAGAATCGCCAAGATCCGTTGAAGCGTTCCAGAGTTATAACCTCATAAAGGGACAGTGGTCAGAATTATAAAAATTGGCCCGGTCATTAACGCGCAAACCACCCTCGGGGCTTAAAGGGTTAAGAGCCCTGTAGTAGAGGGGGAGGGGTGTCAATGTTGGTTTGGAAGCAAACAGAGCAGTTGTCTGCAGAGCTCTTTCTGTGTGGAGCAACACAGAGGCAAGAGGAACCAAAGAGGCTGACACCCTGCCTCTCGGGCTGTCTTTTGTTTATCAGGCTGCAATCCGGAGGAGGGCCGGCATCAGTACCCGGGCAAGTGCCGGGGCCCTGGCGAGACAGGGGGGCCCATTCAGGGCCGGCGTTAGTGGCAGGCAGCTGCCAGTGCCTAGGGCCCCCGCTCCCCCAGGGGCCCTCAGCTAGCGGCACATCACGCAGCTGCTTTGGGACCCCTGTGAGGCAGGGGGGCCCGCCTGTCGCAAGCGCCAACTCCCCCGCCGACGCTTTGAACTTTACCGGCGTCTGCCGGTAAAGTTCAATGCAAATGATGGAGGAGAGAGCGTCACCTGACGCTCCCTCTCCTATCATTCCCCACTCTGCCTCTGACACTGCCGCTGCGGGTGCGCGATGACGTCACTCGCTGTGTGTCAGGCAGTGCAGCGGCAGCCGCCGAGACCAGAGCAGGGAGGGAGCAGCGCAGCGCTGGAACGTTGAGAGGTGAGGAGTGTTTTTTTTTTTGTAACTATCACAGTGAGTACTGGACTATGGGGCCATTCTTGGGGGGAGGGGGGCTGTGCTGTATACTACATGTCTGTGCTGTATACTACATGGCTGTTCTATATACTACATGGCTGTGCTATATACTACATGGGCTGTGCTATATACTACGTGGGCCGTGTTATATACTTCGTGGGCTGTTATATGCTACGTGGGCTGTGCTATATTTATATTCTACATGGCTGTTCTATATGCTACGTGGGCTGTGCTATATACTACATGGCTGTTCTATAAACTACGTGGGCCGTGTTATATACTATGTGTCTGTGCTATATACTATATGGGCTGTTATATGCTACATGGGCTGTGCTATATACTACATGGCTGTTATATATGTGGCTGTGCTATATACTATATGGGCTGTTATATGCTACGTGGGCTGTTATATACTACATGGGCCGTGTTAATCGCGATCATGAATCGTGGTATGTGTTAAAGGGGGGGCCCACTGAGACTCTTTCGCCCGCGGCCCTCAAAAACCTGGAGCCGGCCCTGGTGAGGTGTATTGTGGGGTACTGCACACCTGTACATGAGTGCACTACTGCAAGACAAGGTGCATTGTGGGTACTGCACACCTGTACACGAGTGCACTACTGCAAGACAAGGTGCATTGTGGGTACTGTACACCTATACACAGACACATCGCAATACTGCCGGCCGGTGAGGTGCATTGTGGGGACCGTACACCTATACAGACAGATCGCAATATTGCCGGCCGGTGAGGTGCATTGTGGGCATACAGTGCACGCACTACAAGACGACAAGGTGCATTGCGGCTATTGCATGACAGAAAAGGTGCATTGTGGGTCCTGTACACAAGCAGCGCTCACAGCACCGACTACCGCAGAACTGGAGCGGTTTCCGGTCACGTGTGACCTCGGACACACAGGTAGTTCCTGCTTCCGAGACATGGCGGCCGGGAGCCGCGCTCCAGTGTTGTGCCTGCTGCTCGTGTCGTTCTTCATCCTCCTGTGTCTGAGGAGTCACCCGCTAGGTACTCGCTGCCCCTCAGTCACTGTTCTCGCGTGTTGCCGTCTGTGCCCTGCGTCTTCTCCATGCGTTATGTGCTGTATGACTGGCAGGAAGTTTAACCCTTTGTGCGCACTAGCCTCTTTGATGAAGTGACGTCACAAGCTTGTGCCTCTGTGCACGATAGGTCGTTTCTCACTGCCGGCAATCAGGAGATGAGCGGTGATTAAAGGGGTTGTCCAGACAAATATACCTTCCTCAGGGGAAAGGGTTATGTGAAAAAATACACTCTACCTTATCACCTGGATCCGAGAAAGCAGTGACATAATTGTTCTCTTAGGCTACTTTTCACACTAGCGTCGTGCACTGCACGTCGCAATGCGTCGTTGTGGATAAAAACCGCATCCTGCAAAGTTGTCTGCAGGATGCGGTTTTTCTCCATAGACTTTTATTTGCGACGCAATGCCACACGTCACAACCGTCGTGCGACAGTTGCGTCGTGTTTTGGCGCACCACCGCCACAAAAAAAACGTTACATGTAACGTTTTTTTGTGCGTCGGGACCTCCATTTTCGACCGCGCATGCGTGGCCGAAACTCCACCCCCTCCTCCCCGTACCTTACAATGAAGCAGCGGAGGCATCGTAAGACTGCTTCCGCTGCCAACGTCGGGCATTTTCTTCACAGTATGTGTCGGTACGTCGGGCGGACGCTAGTGTGAAGTAGCCTTAGCTGTCGGACAGTTGTGACCTGTGATTGGCTGCAGCAGTCAGGTGACATTGAGCATCATCAGAAAACATCTGAGAAGTCACCTGACCGCTGCAGCCAATCACAGGCCATCTCCAGGACATTCAGGAAGAGATGGCAAGTGGGAGATATAGTTTCAAATGAGATGCCAGTCCTGGCGTGACCCCTGAACTAAGAGCATCTTTGGGATTTACAGTGCTGTTCGTGTGCATCTTTAAATCTACAGGGTTGGGGGCTTCAGCCTCAGTGCTTGTGCAAAAATGAACCAAAGTTATGCTTGTGAAACCCTCCAAACATGGAAATCTATGCATCCAACGCTTGTTAAATCATTCTTAAAGGGTTGGTACCAAAATAATATCCAGAGTATAGGCGACAACTTGCTGATCTTTTAGGGGTCCACTACTGGAACCCCCACTGAGTCCATTAACGGGCTCTTCATAATACTCATAGGACAGCCTGAGATGGCAGAGTCCAGTGTTTGGCTATCTCACACTGAATAGTGGACATGGTTGACTTTCCACTTTCTTCAGATGGAACAACAGTGTGATCCTAAGATTTGTAGTGGATACTAATCCAACAACAAAAAATAAATATTGTGGCAAGACCTGTCAGATGCTGTGTGTGCTGCAGTTTTGTCCCCCATACATCGGGCACTGTGATAAAGGATCTGTGCCCACAGTGCTGCTGGGGTTTTTAAGCCTTGCTGATTCATGTCTATTTACTATCCAAACATTTTCTCCGATCTAGACATGGGTCAAAGTCAAACCGACCCTCTTTTATGCAGTGCGGCAGAGTTTCTGTCTACTTTTTAGATTTGGAGTATCCAGTCTTAAAGGATTTGTTTGGGCTTGGGACAAATGTCTACAATGATTCTATGTGACAGCGTGCGGCACAATTCCCTGGTAATCCCAGTGACTGCACATGTGCAATATGCATATATGTCACGTATTGTCTATCCATTTGGCTTCTCTCAATAGAAGAGAAATGAAAGAAGCCTGATGAGTGTAGTCAGTTCATGGATGAAAGTATGCAAATCACATACATGCTGTCACGTGTCTGCCCTCTCACACCGGAGGATCATGACAGCGTGCACACTCACATATAGCGTAACTGCAGACTTTTCTTCCACGCCTGGACTACCCCTTTAAAAAGCACCAGATTTGACAAAATGGCTCATACTGCATAATAAATTTGGCTCCTCTTTAGACTGCTTTCTAAGGGTATCGTTACACTAAACGATTTACCAACGATCACGACCAGTGATACGACCTGGCCGTGATCGTTGGTAAGTCGTTGTGTGGTCGCTGGAGAGCTGTCACACAGACAGCTCTCCAGCGACCAACGATGCCGAAGTCCCTGGGTAACCAGGGTAAACATCGGGTTACTAAGCGCAGGGCCGCGCTTAGTAACCCGATGTTTACCCTGGTTACAAGCGAACGCATCGCTGGATCGCTGTCACACACAACGATCCAGCGATGACAGCGGGAGATCCAGCGACGAAAGAAAGTTTCAAACGATCTGCTACGACGTACGATTCTCAGCGGGGTCCCTGATCGCAGTAGCGTGTCAGACACAGCGAGATCGTAAGTATATCGCTGGAACATCACGGATTGTGCCGTCGTAGCGACCAAAGTGCCACTGTGAGACGGTACCCTAAGGGTACCGTCACACATTGAAATTTTCATCGCTGCGACGGCACGATTCGTGACGTCGCAGCGTCGTATAAGCATCGCTCCAGCGTCGTAGACTGCGGTCACACGTTGCAATCACGGCGCTGGAGCGATGCCGAAGTCCCCGGGTAACCAGGGTAAACATCGGGTAACTAAGCGCAGGGCCGCGCTTAGTAACCCGATGTTTACCCTGGTTACCAGCGTAAACGTAAAAAAACAAACCGTACATACTCACCCGTCGGTGTCCTTCAGGTCCCTTGCCGTCTGCTTCCTGCTCTGAGTGCAGCCGTACAGTGAGAGCAGAGCGCAGCACCGCTGTGATCTGCTCTCACTTTCCGGCCGGCACTCAGAGCAGGAAGCAGACGGCAAGGGACCTGAAGGACACCGACGGGTGAGTATGTACGGTTTGTTTTTTTACGTTTACGCTTGTAACCAGGGTAAACATCGGGTTACTAAGCGCGGCCCTGCGCTTAGTTACCCGATGTTTACCCTGGTTACAAGCGAAGACATCGCTGGATCGCTGTCACACACAACGATCCAGCGATGTCAGCGGGTGATCAAGCGACGAAAGAAAGTTCCAAACGATCTGCTACGACGTACGATTCTCAGCAGGGTGTCTGATCGCAGTAGCGTGTCAGACACAGCGATATCGTAACGATATCGCTAGAACGTCACGAATCGTAACGTCGTAGCGATGGAAATTTCAATGTGTGACGGTACCCTAAGAGTTAACTTATTTTGGAGTCCAAGTGGGTGTTCTCAGACAGTTTTCACTGAGGTTGTGTACTTTTCCCTGTATCATGCTGACCAATCATAAGCAGAAAAGAACACACACGCCATAGTTTAGAACAAGTTTCTCAGTGTGTGAGATGTACAGTGGTGTGAAAGTGTTTGCCCTTTCCTGATTTCTTATTCTTTTGCATGTTTGGCACACTTATATGTTTCAGATCCTCAAACAAATTTAAATATTAACCACTTAATCCCCGGAGCTGTTTTCAGTTTAGCATTTTTGTTTTTCGCTTCCCTTCTTCCCAGAGCCATACGTTTTATAATTTTCGGTCAATATGGCCGTGTAAGGGCTTGTTTTTTGCGGGACAAGTTGTACTTTTGAAAGACATCATTGGTTTTAGCATGTCGTGTACTAGAAAACGGGAAAAAATCCAAGTGTGGTGAAATTGCAGGAAAAGCGCAATCCCACACTTGTTTTTTGTTTTGCTTTTTTGCTAGGTTCACTAAATGCTAAAACAGACCTGCCATTACGAGTTCATAGACACCAAACATGTCTAGGTTCTTTTTTATATAAGTGGTGAAAAATAAATTCCGAACTTCGTTAAAAAAAAAAAAAAAGCGCCATTTTCTGATACCCGTAGCATCTCCATTTTTCGTGATCTCGGGTTGGATGACGGCTCATTTTTTGCGTGCCAAGCTGACGTTTTTAATGATACTCTTTTGATGCAGATACAGCCTTTTAATTGGCGTTATTGCATTTTAATGTAATGGCACGGCGACCAAAAAAATTAAATTTTAGCGCTTTGATTTTTTTTCTCGCTACGCCGTTTAGCGATCAGGTTAATCCTTTTTTTTAATTGATAGAACGGGCGATTTTGAATGCGGCGATACCAAATATATATATGTTGATTTTATTTTTGTTTTATTTTGAATGGGGCTAAGGGGGGTGATTTGAACTTTTATATTTTTAAAAATATATATATATATATTTTTTTTTACCTTTGGCATGCTTCAATAGTCTCCATAGGAGACTAGAAGCTGCCATAGCCCGATCGGCTCTGCTACATAGAGGCAATGTTCAGATTGCCTCTATAAGGCCGGGATCACACATAAGAGAAATACGGCCGAGTCTCGCATGTTAATACCCGGCATTGCCGCCATCACTCAGGAGCGGAGCGTGTGGCTGCATGTATTGCGTATTTCTCGCATGTGTTATCCCAGCCTAAAGCAGATTTACTGACTTGCTATGAGCGCCAACCACTGGGTTGCGCTCACAGCAAGCCGGCACTGACAACCATAGAGGTCTCCAGGAGACCTCAGATTGTCATGTTAACACACCCGTGATCCGCGATCTTGTGACGGGGGTCACCGGTGTGCGTATTTCTGGCCCAATGGCCAGAAGTGCGATTTAAATGCCACTGTCAGAGTTTGACAGCGACATTTAACTGGTTAGTAACCGCGGGTGGATCGTGATTCCACCCGCGGCTATTGCGGGCACATGTCAGCTGTTCAAAACAGCTGACATTTCCCCAGAAAGAGGTGGGCTCACGTCCGGAGCCCACATCAAAACGAGGGAGACCGACATCGGCGTAAATGTACACCCGATGTCGGTAAGGGGTTAAACAGATAACCAGGACCAATTTTAGGCAAAGTGGGGGCCCTTGCCAAAAGTTTAAAATCGGGCAGCAAATGCTCACATATTGCACCATCACACAAACATTTCGGTTGTATTTAGATGCGCTGAGTTCAGGCTGCTAAACGAGTGTGATAGACAATATTGAAGCCGTTCGATGCTTGTTTCCCGGCTTCTTTACACCAACTGAGGAACAATTGTGGGGACAGAATAATCACTAGTAGATCAATTTGTCCCCATACCGAATCATATTATCAGCAGCATACCTTCAGTTTTCACCAGGCGATGTGCTGCTGAGAACAATGATTTTTGTTCTGGCATAACCAATCCAATCACTTGAAGAATAGGCAGCATTTTGCTTGTTCAATATAATACACCCCATAGTCCTCCATATAGTATAATGCACTCCTCATAGTCCTCCATATAGTATAATGCAGTTCTCATAATCCTCCATATTGTTCAATGCACACCCCATAGTCCTCCATATAGTATAATGCACGCCCCATGGTTCTCCATATTGAATAATGCACTCACCATAGTCCTCTATACAGTAGAATGCAGCCACCATATAGTATAATGCACCCCATAGTCCTCGATAGAGTATAATGTAACCATCTCATGGAGTATAATGCAACCCCCTCATATAGTATAATGCAGCCCCCCAACTCCCACCATAGAATATAATGCTGCCCCCATATAGTGTAACGCAGCCCCCCCTACTCCCGTCATAGACTATAATACAATCAGTCATATAATGTAGCCCCCATATAGTATAATGCAGCCCCCGAACTCCTGTCATAGAATATAATGCAGTCTTGTTCCCCCGCTGCTCCTGACTCTGCAGAGCATCTTAGCAGCTGGACTGCCTGGCACACAGCATGGTGCGCGAAGAAATGACGTTATTGAGCACCCGCTGTGTCAGAGGAAGATGGGGGAAGGTGTGTTGTCCTTCCTCCGTTGTTGCTTTCAACTGTATCGGCATCTAGCGCTGGCTCCCCTGTCGCATGGGCTCCATAGCTTCCTTGTGGTATACCGCTATTTGCAGCACGCCACTGGCTGGGGGCCGCTGGGAGCCCTAAGCAGCTGTCTAGTCTGCCTGCACCTAACACCGGCCCTGTAAATAACACAAGTAAACACAAGATGTAGTTTTTAAATGAAGGCCTTTATCATTAAGGGAGAAAGAAATCCAAACTACAGGGCCCTGTGTGAAAAACTGATTTCTCTATCATCCAGCTATTAGATAGCTGGCTGGACCACCGTAAGCAGCAACAACTGCAATCAAGCTTTTTCAATAACTGGCAGCGAGTCTTTTACAACGCTCTGGAGGAATTTTGGCCCACTCATCCTTGCAGAATGATTGTAATACAGCCACATTGGATGGTTTCCGAGCATGGAACATCTTTTTAAGGTCATGCCAGAGCATCTGTTGGATTTAAGGTCAGGACTTTGACTAGGCCACTCCAAAGTCTTAATTTGGTTTTCCTTAATGGGAATCTGTCACCTCATTTTTCGCATATAATCTGCAGCCACCGCCATTAGGGGCTTATCTACAGCATTCTGTAATGCTGTAGATAAGCCCCTGATGTAACCTGAAAGATAAGAAAAACAAGTTAGATTATACTCACCCAGGGGCGGTCTGGGTCCGATGGGCGGTCCAGGTCCGATGGGCGTCCGGGTCCGGAGCCTCCCATCTTCATGCGATGACGTCCTCTTCCTTGCTTGGGTTGCTGCTCATGCGCGGCGTAATTCTCTGCCCTGTTCAGGACAGATCAAAGTACTGCAGTGCACAGGCGCTGGAAAAACTCAGAGAGGCCCAGCGCCTGTGCACTTCAGTACTTTACTCTGCCCTCAACAGGGCACATCAGTACGCCTGCTCAGGAGCCGCGACATGAAGCAAGGAGGATGACGACATCATATGAAGATGGGAGGCGCCGGACCTGCAATGCCCATCGGACCAGACCGCCCCTGGGTGAGTATAATATAACCTGTTTTTCTTACCTTTCAGGTTACATCGGGAGCTTATCTACAGCATTACAGAATGCTGTAGATAAGCCCCTAAGGGCGGTGGTCGCAGCTTAAATGCGAAAAATGAGGTGACAGATTCCCTTTAAGGCTTCTTTCACACTAGCTTTGGCACGGGGCCGTCGCTATGCTTCGGCCCGACGTGCCGACGCGCGTTGTGAAAGTTAATGCCCGACGTGGGCAGCAGAAGCAGTCTTACGACGCTTCCGCTGCCCCATTGTAATGTCCGGGGAGGAGGGGGCGGAATTTCGGCCGCACATTTAAAGTTTTTTTGTGCCGACGGTCCACCAAAACACAACGCAGCCGTCGCACGACGGTTGCGACGTGTGGCCATATGTCGCAGTGCCGTCGCTAATGAAAGTCTATGGGTAAAAAATGCATCCTGCAGACAACTTTGCAGGATGCGTTTTTTTCTCATAAACGACACATTGCGACGTATTACAAACGACACCAGTGTGAAAGTAGCCTAAGCCATTCAGAGGTGGACTTGCTGCTGTGTTTTGGATCACTGTCCTGCTGCATAACCCAAGTGCGCTTCAGCGTGAGGTCACGAATAGATGGTCGGACATTCTCCTTCAGGATTTTTTGGTAGACAGCAGAATTTATGGTTCCATTTACTACAGTAAGTCTTCCAGCTCATGAAGAAGCAAAACAGCCCCAGACCATCACACTACCGCCATCACATTTTACTGTTGGTATGATGCTCCTTTTCTGATATTCTGTGTTACTATTATGCCAGATTTAATGGGACATGCACCTTCCAAAAGTTCAACTTTTGACTTTTCAATCTACAGAGAATTATCCCAAAAGTCTTAAGGGTAATGTAATGTGAATATAAAAATGGCTATATTGAGTCCATATTGAAATATACAGAACGCATACAGACCATTGCAGAGCAGCATTTCTTGTCATACATTTACAGACAGACAATGCTCATTGTGACACAATCTTGAGAACTGTTTATTTATTGTCTGAAGACCTTTCAGTTCACAAACAGTTTTAGGCTATGTGCACACGATGCGGATCCGCAGCAGATTTTTCCGCACAGAAACGCTGCAAATCCGCACTGTGATTTACAGTACCATGTAAATCAGTGTAAAAAAAAAACAAACTGTGCTAATGGTGCAGAAAAATCAGTGCGGAATTGCTGCGGATTTAAAAGAAGTGCATGTCACTTATTTTGTGCGGATCTGCAACGTTTCTGCACCCCTCCACAATAGAAATCCGCAGTGGCAAAATCTGCAGAAAATCCGCTGCAATTCTGCACAAAATCCGCATAAAAACTGCGGCATATCCGCAGCTGCAGTTTCTGCCAGGAGATGCGGATTTTGTGCAGAAAATTCTGCACCACTTTTCCTACATGTGCACCTAGCCTTAAGTTTCTGTTCGTTATTGTAAAACAAGGTTTATTTAACCTCTGTCTATGGTGGTTTTATCTAACCCTTGTGGGCTTTTTATGTATCTATGGGTTTATGGCCCATTGTCTGATGTATGACTGATATCTTGGTCTCATCCTATCTTGAAAGTTGGCCACTTGAAGGGCAGGGTGAAACCAAAGTTACACATATTGGAAATCACTATATGAGGCCAGAGAAACATGACTAAGACAGGAGCATAAACTGGTGTACCTGTACTTACATGTGTACAGTGTTGTGATACCTGCATTAGTGGGGATGCCCGTGCAGTGTTGTGAATCTCCCAGGGGTGCTCTGTCTTGGTGTTGCTTCTCTGATTTTCCAGACGGATGATGTTTAAAAGCCCTTTGGTGATGGATGATGTGAGTATATGTACTTAATCATTTATATGAATTTAATCCTTATATGTACTTTGTATCTTAAAATATACAACTGTGTATGCAATCATACTATTCAATCATATTATTCCTTCAATTTTGTATTTTGAAATAAAATTGCATTATATTGCAAGTAGTAGCCTTCTTTAAAACCGTATCCGAACCTTAGTGTTAAAAACTTGGCAAGACAGGTCATCAAGATGTTTTCTGGCAAAATTGAGATAAGCCTTAATTGTTATTATTGTTCAGTAGTGGTTTTCGTCCTGGAACTTTGCCATCCCGACCATTTTTGCTCAGTCTCTGTCTTACGGTTGAGACATGAACACTGACCTTAACTGAGGCAAATGAAGCCTGCATTTCTTCGGATGTTTTGGGGTCTTTTGTGACCTCTTGGATAAGTCATCGCTGCACTCTTGGGGTAGTTTTTGTCGGTCGGCCACTCCTAGTAAAGTTCACCACTGTTCCATGTTTTTGTCATTTGTGGATAATGGCTCTCACTGTGGTTCGCTGGAGTCCCGAAGAAATGGCTTTATGCCATTTTCCAGACTGACATCTTAATTATTTTGTTTCTCATTTGTTCTAGAATTTCTTTGGCTCACGGCATGAGGTCTAACTTTTGTTCTACTTCACTTTGTCAGGCAGGTCCTAGTTAAGTGATTTCTTAATTGAGAACAGGCGTGGCAGTAATCAGGCCTGGGTCTGGCTAGGGAATTTGAACTGAGCTTCCCAAAGATGTGATAAACCACAGTTAATTTACCGTATATACTCGAGTATAAGCCGACCCCCCTAATTTTGCCACAAAAAACTGGGAAAACTTAATGACTCGAGTATAAGCCTAGGTTGGGAAATGCAGCAGCTACCGGTAAATGTCAAAAGTAAAAAATAGATACCAATAAAAGTAAAATTAATTGAGACATCAGTAGGTTGTGTTTTTGAATATCCATATTGAATCAGGAGCCCCATATAATGCTCCATAAAGTTTATGATGGCCCCATAAGATGCTCCATATTAAAATATGCCCCATATAATCCTGCATAAAGGTTAATAATTGCCCCATAAGATGCTCCATAGACACATTTGCCCAATATAATGCTGCACAAATGTTGATTATGGCCCCATAAGATGCTCAATAAAGATATTTGCCTCATATAGTGCTGCACAAACGTTATGGCCCCATAAAAAACTCCATACAGACATTTGCCCCATATAATGCTGCACAAACGTTATGGCCCCATAAGATGTTCTATTCAGACAATTGCCCCATATAATGCTCCACAAACGTTAATTATGGACCCATAAGATGCTCCATAAAGATATTTGCCCCATATAGTGCTGCACAAACATTATGGCCCCATAAGATGCTCTATACAGACACTTGCCCCATTATAGTGCTGCACAAGCGTTATGGCCTCATAAGATGCTCTATACAGACACTTGCGCCATTATAGTGCTGCACAAACGTTGATTATGGCCCCATAAGATGCTCCATACAGACACTTGCCCCATATAGTACTGCACAAACGTTGATTATGGCCCCATAAGATGCTCTATACAGACACTTGCCCCATTATAGTGCTGCATGTTGTGAACTGTGTTTCTGGGCTCCCTCTGGTGGTCACTAACGGTATTGTGTTAGGTATATGTCTTGTTGCAGGCCTGAGCTCCAGCTGTGTCGTTAAGCAGCGGGTGTTTCCTATTTGAGTCTCCTCTGGACTCAGTCTCTTGCCTGGCATCGTTGTATCCAGACCTATTTAGTCTCCTCCGGATTCCTTTCAGTCTGCCTCATGCAAGAAAAGCTAAGTCTGTTTTGTACAATTTGGATCGTTTGCATTATTCAGTGTTTTTGTCCAGCTTGCTTTACATTTGATTTTTGACTCGCTGGAAGCTCTAGGGGGCTGATATTCTCCCTCCACACCGTCAGTCGGTGTGGGGGTTCTTGAATGTTCAGCGTGGATGTTTTGTAGGGTTTTCTGCAAACCGCATAGTCCACTATCTATTTTCTGCTATCTAGACTATTGGGCCTCACTTTGCTGAATCTAGTTCATCTCTACGTTTGTGTTTTCCTCTTGCCTCACCGTTATTATTTGTTGGGGGCTTTCTATATCTTTGGGGTTCAATTTCTCTGGAGGCAAGCGAGGTCTTATTTTTTCCCTCTAGGGGTAGTCAGTTCTCCGGCTGGCTCGAGACGTCTAGAACCAACGTAGGCACGTTCACCGGCTACTTTTAGTTGTTTGTGTCAGGATCAGGTATGCGGTTAGCCCAGTTTCCACCTCCCTAGAGCAGTACAGGTCCTTCTCAAAAAATTAGCATATAGTGTTAAATTTCATTATTTACCATAATGTAATGATTACAATTAAACTTTCATATATTATAGATTCATTATCCACCAACTGAAATTTGTCAGGTCTTTTATTGTTTTAATACTGATGATTTTGGCATACAACTCCTGATAACCCAAAAAACCTGTCTCAATAAATTAGCATATTTCACCCGGCCAATCAAATACAAGTGTTTTTTAATAACAAACAAAAAAACCATCAAATAATAATGTTCAGTTATGCACTCAATACTTGGTCGGGAATCCTTTGGCAGAAATGACTGCTTCAATGCGGCGTGGCATGGAGGCAATCAGCCTGTGACACTGCTGAGATGTTATGGAGGCCCAGGATGCTTCAATAGCGGCCTTAAGCTCATCCAGAGTGTTGGGTCTTGCGTCTCTCAACTTTCTCTTCACAATATCCCACAGATTCTCTATGGGGTTCAGGTCAGGAGAGTTGGCAGGCCAATTGAGCACAGTAATACCATGGTCAGTAAACCATTTACCAGTGGTTTTGGCACTGTGAGCAGGTGCCAGGTCGTGCTGAAAAATGAAATCTTCATCTCCATAAAGCATTTCAGCCGATGAAAGCATGAAGTGCTCCAAAATCTCCTGATAGCTAGCTGCATTGACCCTGCCCTTGATGAAACACAGTGGACCAACACCAGCAGCTGACATGGCACCCCACACCATCACTGACTGTGGGTACTTGACACTGGACTTCAGGCATTTTGGCATTTCCTTCTCCCCAGTCTTCCTCCAGACTCTGGCACCTTGATTTCCGAATGACATGCAAAATTTGCTTTCATCAGAAAAAAGTACTTGGGACCACTTAGCAACAGTCCAGTGCTGCTTCTCTGTAGCCCAGGTCAGGCGCTTCTGCCGCTGTTTATGGTTCAAAAGTGGCTTTACCTGGGGAATGCGGCACCTGTAGCCCATTTCCTGCACACGCCTGTGCACGGTGGCTCTGGATGTTTCCACACCAGACTCAGTCCACTGCTTCCTCAGGTTCCCCAAGGTCTGGAATCGGTCCTTCTCCACAATCTTCCTCAGGGTCCGGTCACCTCTTCTCGTTGTACAGCGTTTTCTGCCACATTGTTTCCTTCCAACAGACTTACCATTGAGGTGCCTTGATACAGCACTCTGGGAACAGCCTATTTGTTGAGAAATTTCTTTCTGGGTCTTACCCTCTTGCTTGAGGGTGTCAATGATGGCCTTCTTGACATCTGTCAGGTCGCTAGTCTTACCCATGATGGGGGTTTTGAGTAATGAACCAGGCAAGGAGTTTTTAAAAGCCTCAGGTATCTTTTGCATGTGTTTAGAGTTAATTAGTTGATTCAGAAGATTAGGGTAATAGGTCGTTTAGAGAACCTTTTCTTGATATGCTAATTTATTGAGACAGGTTTTTTGGGTTATCAGGAGTTGTATGCCAAAATCATCAGTATTAAAACAATAAAAGACCTGACAAATTTCAGTTGGTGGATAATGAATCTATAATATATGAAAGTTTAATTGTAATCATTACATTATGGTAAATAATGAAATTTAACACTATATGCTAATTTTTTGAGAAGGACCTGTATTTATATTTTTTCTATCTTGCCGGAATATCAGAGATCCTCTGCCATTGGGATCATAACAGAATGCCAGGCCAAAAAGAAAATGTTTAATGCATCGCAGAAGCGGGATTAAAAAGAAGTTCTGAGTTGGTTTTTTTTGTTTTTTTTTGCTGCAGTTTGCCTAGCTTCTTCCATCCCCTTTTTCTCTGAGTGGCTGAAACTCTGCTGCAGATATGAATGTCCAGACTCTGACTTCTAGTGTGGATCAGCTTGCTGCTAGGGTGCAAAGCATTCAGGATTTTGTTATCCATAGCCCTATGTCTGAACCAAAAATACCTATTCCTGAGCCGTTTTTTGGAGATAGATCTAAATTCCTTAATTTTAGGAATAATTGGAAATTGTTTCTGTCTCTGAAACCTCGTTCCTCTGGTGATTCCGCTCAGCAAGTTAAGATTGTTATTTCCTTCTTGCGCGGCGACCCTCAGGATTGGGCCTTCTCTCTGGCGCCAGGAGATCCTGCATTGGTGAATGTTGATGCGTTTTTTCTGGCACTTGGTTTGCTTTATGAGGAGCCTAATCTTGAAAATCAGGCTGAAAAAATGTTGCTGGTTATCTCTCAGGGTCAGGACGAAGCTGAGGTATATTGCCAAAAATTTCGGAAATGGTCCGTGCTTACTCAATGGAATGAGTGTGCACTGGCCGCAAATTTCAGAAATGGTCTTTCTGAAGCCATTAAAGATGTGATGGTGGGGTTTCCTATCCCTACATGTCTAAATGATTCAATGGCTCTAGCCATTCAAATTGATCGACGTTTGCGGGAGCGCAAATCTGATAATCCTTTGGCGGTGCTGTCTGAACGGTCACCTGATTCTATGCAATGTGACAGAATTCTGACCAGAGCCGAGCGACAAAATCATAGACGTCAAAATGGGTTGTGTTTCTACTGTGGTGATTCAACACATGTTATCTCAGCATGCTCTAAACGTTTAAAGAAAAAAGTTAATCCTGTCGCCATTGGTACTTTTCAGCCTAAGTTTATTTTGTCTGTGACTTTAATTTGTTCATTATCTTCTTACTCAGTTATGGCTTTTGTGGATTCTGGTGCTGCTTTAAGTCTGATGGATTTGTCGTTTGCCAAGTGCTGCGGTTTTGTCCTGGAGCCTTTGGAAAATCCTATTCCTCTTAGAGGAATTGATTCTACGCCATTGGCAGAGAATAAACCTCAGTATTGGACGCAGGTGACCATGTGCATGACTCCTGTACATCAGGAGGTGATTCGTTTTTTGGTACTGCATAAAATGCATGATGTTGTCGTTTTGGGTCTGCCATGGTTTCAGGCCCATAATCCAGTTTTAGATTGGAAAGCTATGACTGTGTATAGTTGGGGGTGTCAGGGGATTCATGGCGATTCTCCATTGGTGTCTATTGCATCTTCTACTCCTTCTGAGATCCCTGAGTTTTTGTCAGACTTTCAGGATGTATTTAATGAGGCCAGGTCCAGTGCCCTTCCTCCTCATAGGGACTGTGATTGTGCTATAGATTTGATTCCTGGTAGTAAGTTTCCTAAGGGACGACTCTTTAATTTATCTGTGCCAGAGCATGCCGCGATGCGGAGTTATATAAAGGAGTCTTTGGAGAAGGGACATATTCGCCCATCCTCGTCCCCTCTTGGTGCGGGATTCTTTTTTGTGGGCAAGAAAGACGGGTCTCTGAGACCTTGTATTGATTATCGTCTTCTGAATAAGATCACTGTTAAATTCCAGTATCCTTTGCCATTGTTGTCTGATTTGTTTGCTCGGATTAAGGGATCCAGTTGGTTCACCAAGGTAGATCTTCGTGGTGCGTATAACCTTGTGCGCATAAAGCAGGGAGATGAATGGAAAACGGCATTTAATACGCCTGAGGGTCATTTTGAGTACCTGGTGATGCCTTTCGGATTATCTAATGCTCCTTCTGTGTTTCAGTCCTTCATGCATGACATCTTCCGGAAATATCTGGATAAATTTATGATTATTTATCTGGATGATATTTTGGTTTTTTCTGATGATTGGGAGTCCCATGTGAACCAGGTCAGGATGGTGTTTCAGGTTTTGCGGGAGAATGCTCTATTTGTGAAGGGCTCAAAATGTATCTTTGGGGTACAGAAGGTTTCTTTTTTGGGTTTTATTTTTTCCCCTTTTACTGTGGAGATGGACCCAGTTAAGGTCCGTGCCACTCATGACTGGACTCAGCCCACATCTGTTAAGAGCCTGCAGAAGTTCTTGGGCTTTGCTAATTTTTACCGTCGTTTTATCGCTAATTTCTCCAGCGTGGTTAAACCTTTGACGGATATGACCAAGAAGGGTTCTGATGTTGCAAATTGGTCTCCTGCGGCCGTGGAGGCCTTTCGGGAGCTGAAGCGTCGGTTTACTTCAGCGCCAGTCTTGTGCCAGCCGGATGTCTCTCTTCCCTTCCAGGTTGAAGTTGATGCTTCTGAAATTGGTGCAGGGGCTGTTTTGTCGCAAAAAAGTTCTGATGGCTCCGTGAGGAAGCCATGCGCCTTCTTTTCAAGGAAATTTTCGCCTGCTGAGCGGAACTACGATGTTGGTAATCGGGAGTTGTTGGCCATGAAGTGGGCATTTGAGGAGCGGCGACATTGGCTCGAGGGAGCTAGACATCGTGTGGTGGTCTTGACTGATCATAAAAATCTGATTTACCTCGAGTCTGCCAAGCGCCTGAATCCTAGACAGGCCCGTTGGTCGTTGTTTTTCTCCCGTTTTGACTTTGTGGTCTCGTACCTGCCTGGTTCGAAGAACGTGAAGGCTGATGCACTTTCTAGGAGTTTTGTGCCTGATTCTCCGGGAGTCTCTGAGCCGGCTGGTATTCTCAGAGAGGGAGTAATTTTGTCTGCCATTTCCCCAGATTTGCGACGAGGGCTGCAAAAATTTCAGGCTGATAGGCCTGATCGTTGTCCACCAGAGAGATTGTTTGTCCCTGATGGATGGACCAACAGAGTTATTTCTGAGGTTCATTCTTCGGTGTTGGCGGGACATCCTGGGATTTTTGGTACCAGAGATTTGGTGGCCAGGTCCTTTTGGTGGCCTTCCTTGTCGCGGGATGTGCGTTCTTTTGTGCAGTCCTGTGGGATTTGTGCTCGGGCTAAGCCTTGCTGTTCTCGTGCCAGCGGGTTGCTTTTGCCCTTGCCTATCCCAAAGAGGCCTTGGACGCACATTTCCATGGATTTCATTTCGGATCTTCCGGTGTCTCGGAAGATGTCTGTCATCTGGGTGGTGTGCGATCGTTTTTCTAAAATGGTCCATTTGGTGCCCTTGCCTAAGTTGCCTTCCTCCTCTGATTTGGTTCCTTTGTTCTTTCAGAATGTGGTTCGTTTGCATGGCATCCCTGAGAATATTGTATCTGACAGAGGATCCCAGTTTGTGTCCAGATTCTGGCGATCCTTTTGTGCTAAGATGGGTATTGATTTGTCTTTTTCGTCGGCTTTTCATCCTCAGACTAATGGCCAGACCGAGCGAACTAATCAGACGTTAGAGACTTATTTGAGATGTTTTGTTTCTGCTGATCAGGACGACTGGGTTACCTTTTTGCCACTGGCCGAGTTTGCCCTTAATAATCGGGCTAGTTCTGCCACCTTGGTTTCACCCTTTTTCTGCAACTCTGGTTTTCATCCTCGTTTCTCCTCGGGTCAGGTTGAACCTTCTGACTGTCCTGGGGTTGATTCTGTGGTGGATAGGTTGCAGCGGATTTGGAACCATGTGGTGGACAATTTGAAATTGTCACAAGACAAGGCCCAGCGGTTTGCCAACCGCCGCCACGGTGTGGGTCCCCGACTTCGTGTTGGGGATTTGGTTTGGTTGTCTTCTCGGCATGTTCCTTTGAAAGTCTCCTCTCCTAAGTTCAAGCCTCGCTTTATCGGTCCTTATAAGATTTTGGAAATCCTTAACCCGGTGTCTTTTCGCTTGGATCTTCCAACGTCTTTTGCTATTCATAATGTGTTCCATAGGTCCTTGTTGCGGCGGTACGTGGTGCCTATGGTTCCTGCTGTTGAGCCTCCTGCCCCGGTTTTGGTTGAGGGTGAGTTGGAGTACGTGGTGGAGAAGATTCTGGATTCTCGTATCTCTAGACGGAAACTCCAGTATTTAGTTAAGTGGAAAGGCTATGGTCAGGAGGATAATTCCTGGGTTGTCGCCTCTGATGTTCATGCGGCTGATTTGGTTCATGCCTTTCACGCTGCTCATCCTGATCGCCCTGGGGGTCTTGGTGAGGGTTCGGTGACCCCTCCTCAAGGGGGGGGTACTGTTGTGAACTGTGTTTCTGGGCTCCCTCTGGTGGTCACTAACGGTATTGTGTTAGGTATGTCTTGTTGCAGGCCTGAGCTCCAGCTGTGTCGTTAAGCAGCGGGTGTTTCCTATTTGAGTCTCCTCTGGACTCAGTCTCTTGCCTGGCATCGTTGTATCCAGACCTATTTGGTCTCCTCCGGATTCCTTTCAGTCTGCCTCATGCAAGAAAAGCTAAGTCTGTTTTGTACAATTTGGATCGTTTGCATTATTCAGTGTTTTTGTCCAGCTTGCTTTACATTTGATTTTTGACTCGCTGGAAGCTCTAGGGGGCTGATATTCTCCCTCCACACCGTCAGTCGGTGTGGGGGTTCTTGAATGTTCAGCGTGGATGTTTTGTAGGTTTTTCTGCAAACCGCATAGTCCACTATCTATTTTCTGCTATCTAGACTATTGGGCCTCACTTTGCTGAATCTAGTTCATCTCTACGTTTGTGTTTTCCTCTTGCCTCACCGTTATTATTTGTTGGGGGCTTTCTATATCTTTGGGGTTCAATTTCTCTGGAGGCAAGCGAGGTCTTATTTTTTCCCTCTAGGGGTAGTCAGTTCTCCGGCTGGCTCGAGACGTCTAGAACCAACGTAGGCACGTTCACCGGCTACTTTTAGTTGTTTGTGTCAGGATCAGGTATGCGGTTAGCCCAGTTTCCACCTCCCTAGAGCAGTATTTATATTTTTTCTATCTTGCCGGAATATCAGAGATCCTCTGCCATTGGGATCATAACAGCTGCACAAACGTTGATTATGGCCCCATACAGACACTTGCCCCATTATAGTGCTGCACAAACGTTGATTATGGCCCCATACAGACACTTGCCCCATATAGTGCTGCACAAACGTTATGGCCCTATAAGATGCCCCATACAGACATTTGCCCCATTTGCTGTTGCTGCGATAAAAAAAAAAAAATCACATATTCACCTCTCCGTCGCTCAGGCCCCCGGCACTTTCAATATTCACCTGACTTCGTTCCGGCGCTGCTCCATCTTCAGCGTCTTCTGCACTGACGTTCAGGCAGAGGGTGCGCACTAACTACGTCACCGCGCCCTCTGACCTGAGTGTCACTGCAGAAGACTCTGAAGACGGAGCGGCGCCGGAAAGAGGAGCAGGTGAATATCGCGCAGCGCTCCTCTCCCCGTTATATTCACCTGCTCCTGGCGCGGTGCAGTCCCTGCTTCCCAGGCGCTGCAGCTTCTTCCTGTATTGAGTGGTCACCGTTACCGCTCATTACAGTAATGAATATGCAGCTCCACCCCTATGGGAGGTGGAGCCGCATATTCATTACTGTAATGAGCGGTACCACGTGACCGCTCAGTACAGGAAGAAGCTGGGGCGCCAGGAACCCAGGGATGTGCAGGGACCGCGCCAGGAGCAGGTGAGTATAATTAGACAGCCCCCGCTCCCCCTCCCCTGCCGACCCCTGGGTATGACTCGAGTATAAGCCGAGAGGGGGACTTTCAGCCCAAAAAAATGGGCTGAAAATCTCAGCTTATACTCGAGTATATACGGTATGTTTTAAGAGGTGGGAGGGGGTGGTGCCATCACTTTTTCACACAGGGCGCTGTAGGTTTGGATTTCTTTTCCCTTAATAATAAAGACCTTCATTTAAAAACTGCATTTTGTGTTTGTGTTAGAATGTTTAATATTAAAATAACTTAAAATAACTGTCTAATATTTAAATCTGTTTGGTGATCTGGGATATAGGTGTGACAAACATGCAAAAGAATAGGAAATCAGGAAGCGGGCAAACACTTTTTCACACAACTGTATGACAGACAGCCCTGATTTCCTGGTTTAACCTCCTGCATGGTTAGAAAGCACAGATGACTAACACCTTCCAGCAGTAGCGTAGCTACTGGGGGGGCAGAGGGGGCCATCGCCCCAGGCCCTGTCACATGAAGGGGCCCACCGGGAGCCAGGGCCACTTCTGTGATGAGACCGAACACCGCATAGGAGCAGAGCAGTATAATGTCTGCTCCCATCTGACGGAGACTCTGCACGCTGCTAGCACAGAGGTCGGCTGCAGTCTCCCTCCTGCAGTGAATGGTTTCGCCTGTCTGACCTGATCATGAAGCTTTTCCTGGCTGCAGTTTTTCTTCACTCTGTGCACGCTGGGATTGGCTCAGGCACGCTGGGTCCTAGTGCCCACCTTGCATTTCACTTACTTCCTGGTCCCGCCTGCAGTGTAAACTTTATCAGTAAGTGGGGATGGAACTTATTAGGTTTATTAAATTCAGGTATGTCACTGTGAGACCGTTGGGGGTATTGTGGGGGCTGAAAGTGAGTGAGGGGGACAGAGTACTGGTGGGTGAATGTGAGACCATTTGGGGGTTGTGAGGGCAGAAGGTGGGTGAGGTGGGACAGGGCACTGAGGGGTGGATGTGAGATGATGGTGGTATTGGGGCTGAAGTGGGGGAGGGGGGACAGGTCACTGGGGGCTGAATATTATAATGTTTAGTTTTGATATTATATGTACTCCATCATGTAATATTTGCTGTCTGGGGAGGCTGGAGATGGGAGGGTAGGGGGCTTTTGCATAGCTCCCAACCGTCCCTCATTGTGCGGGACTGTCCCGGTTTTCAGCCTTTGTCCCGCACGGGATGCTCTGATACCGCAGACAGCAGGACCGACACGCCCCCTTGTGTAGTTAAGCCATGCCCCGGGCCCTTACCCTTCTGTATGGCTGCCTACTTTCTGCGCACAGGACCTGTGATGAGGTCACAGCAGGGGAGGAGTCAGGGGTCACATGATCGGGACCTCCGTGGATTGCAGGACTCGGCTGTGCTGGTTGCTGCCACCTTGCCACATGGTCCTGCAGGAGGTAAGTAATGCCTTGTATGGGGTCAGGAGGTGTACAGTGTGGATGTAGCAGAGCCATGTGTGTATGAGGTGTATGGAGCGGAGCCGTGTGTGTACGAGGTGTATGGAGCGGAGCCGTGTGTGTACGAGGTGTATGGAGCCGGAGCCGTGTGTGTACGAAGTGTATGGAGCGGAGCCGTGTGTGTACGAAGTGTATGGAGCGGAGCTGTGTGTATGAGGTGTATGGAGCGGAGCCGTGTGTGTATGAGGTGTATGGAGCGGAGCCGTGTGTGTACGAGGTGTATGGAGCCGGAGCCGTGTGTGTACGAGGTGTATGGAGCGGAGCCGTGTGTGTACGAGGTGTATGGAGCGGAGCTGTGTGTGTATAAGGTGTATGGAGCGGAGCCGTGTGTGTACGAGGTGTGTGGAGCGGAGCCGTGTGTATACGAGGTGTATGGAGCGGAGCCGTGTGTATACGAGCTGTATGGAGCGGAGCCGTGTGTGTGCGAGGTGTATGGAGCGGAGCCGTGTGTGTTTGAGGTGTATGGAGCCGAGCCGTGTGTGTATGAGGTGTATGGAACGGAGCCGTGTGTGTATGAGGTGTATGGAACGGAGCCGTGTGTGTATGGAGCGGAGCCGAGTGTGTATGAGGTGTATGGAGTGGAGCCATGTGTGTATGAGGTGTATGGAGCGGAGCCGTGTGTGTATGAGGTGTATGGAGCGGAGCCGTGTGTGTATGAGGTGTATGGAGCGGAGCCGTGTGTGTACGAGGTGTATGGAACGGAGCGCATGTGTACGGAGCGGAGCCGTGTGCAAAGTGTACGGAGCGCAGCCGCGTGTGTAGGAGTAGCTATGTGTGGCCATTATATGGTACAAAGTATTATGTGCGGCCAATATACAGTATGGAGCATCATGTGCAGTCATTATACAGTATGGAGCATCATGTGGGGCCATTATACAGTATGGAGCACCATGTGGGGTCATTATACAGTTTGGAGCATCATGTGCGGTCATTACAGTATGGAGCATCATGTGGGGTCATTATAGTATGGAGCATTATGTGGGGTCATTATACAGTATGGAGCATCATGTGCAGCCAGTATACAGTATGGAGCATCATGTGCAGTCATTATACAGTATGGAGCATCATGTGCAGTCATTATACAGTATGGAGCATCATGTGCGGCCATTATACAGTATGGAGCATCATGTGCGGTCATTATACAGTATGGAGCATCATGTGCGGTCATTATACGGTATGGAGCATCATGTGCGGTCATTATACGGTATGGAGCATCATGTGCAGCCAGTATACAGTATGGAGCATCATGTGCAGCCAATATTCAGTATGGAGCATCATGTGCGGTCATTATACGGTATGGAGCATCATGTGCGGTCATTATACGGTATGGAGCATCATGTGCAGCCAGTATACAGTATGGAGCATCATGTGCAGCCAATATACAGTATGGAGCATCATGTGTGGTCATTATACAGTATGGAGCATCATGTGGGGTCATTATACAGTATGGGGCATCATGTGGGGTCATTATACAGTATGGAGCATCATGTACGGTCATTATACAGTATGGAGCACTGTGTGGCCATATTTTTTTGTTTATAATTATTGTATATGAAACAGTGTGATCAGCAGTGCTAAATGGGTGTGGTTGGGACGTGGATATGGGTGTAACTAATTATGAATGGGTGTGGTCAGAGGCGTGGCCCTCTTTCCCATCTTCAAAAGTTGGGAAGTATGCTTTTGATACGTATCACCTGGGTCTTTTATGAGTATTAGTATAAGGAGCCCCCATATAGTAACCAAGAGCTGCATCACATTTACAGCACCACTCCAGCATTTTTTTTTAATTTAATTGCTGGAGCAGTGCTGAAAATCCACGTCCCCTGCCCCCGTCTGATACTCACCTTCTGGCGTTTTCATCTGTTTTTGTCTCCGCTCGGCTCCGTCTTCTGCAGTTTGTGACCTGCAGTTTGTGACCTGTCCGGGGCTCTAGTGTTTCATGGAGCAGCGCAGAGATCACTAATCAATGAGAGTCTATGGGAGCCTTGTTCTGGCTTCTTTCTCACTCTCAGGCTATGTGCACACGGTGTGGATTCACAGCAGTTTTCCATCTGGTTTACAGTGCCATGTAAACCTATGGAAAACCAAATCCGCAGTGCCCATGGTGCGGAAAATACCACGCGGAAACGCTGCGTTGTATTTTCCGCAGCATGTCAATTCTTTTTGCGGATTCCGCAGCGTTTTAAACCTGCTCCTGTATAGGATTCTGCAGGTTGTAAAATGCAGATGAAATCTGCACAAAAAACACAGGAAAGCCGCGGTAAATCCGCACACGAATCCGCAACAAGTGCACATAGCCTCATAGTCTTACATTGAGCGCTTGTGACATAGCTTTTAACATCTGGCCTGTCAGAAGCTGCGCTCACAAGTTTGAACAGCGGCACTGCAGCAGTGCCACAAAATAGTGAATATGTCGGAGGATGAGTAAATGACCGGGACATCCAAATCATGACAGGGAGCTGTGAGTCCATCGTACTGTGTATACGGGAGCTGCAGGCCAATCATACTATGTACAGTGTTCCAAATTATTATGCAAATTGGATTTACCGGTAAGTGTCATAAAGATTTAATTGTTTTGTTTTTCAAATAAACTCGTGGATGGTATTGTGTCTCAGGGCTCAATGGATCACTGAAATCAATCTTAAACACATGTGATAATTGGTTTTCCAGGTGATTCTAATTAAAGGAAAACTACTTAAAAATGATGTTCCACATTATTAAGCAGGTCACAGTTTTCAAGTAACATGGGGCAGAAAAAGGATCTCTCTGCTGCTGAAAAGCATCAAATAGTGCAATGCCTTGGTGAAGGGATGAAAACATTAGAAATTTTCCAAAAACATAAGCGTGATCATCGTACTGTTAAGAGATTTGTGGCTGTATCTGAGCACAAATATGTGCTGATAAAGGCATAATGAGGAAGATTTCTGCCAGGCAAGTTCATCGGATTAAGAGAGCAGCTGCTAAAAAGCCATTACAAAGCAGCAAACAGATATTTGAAGCTGCTGGTGCCTCTGGAGTCCCTCGAACCTCAAGGTGTAGGCTCCTTCAAAGGCTTGCTGTGGTGCATAAACCTACTATTCGGCCACCCTTAAACAGTGTTCACAAGCCGAAATGGTTGTATTGGGCCCACACATACATGAAGACTAATTTCCAAACAGTCTTGTTTACTGATAAACCTCTGCAAAGTATATAGAGTTTCTGACTGACAACTTTCTTCTATGGTCTAAAAAGCAGAAACGTGCCTTCAGGAGCAAAATCATCTTCATGCTGATAATGCCCCATCTCATGCTGCAAAGAATACCTCTGAGTCATTGGCTGCTATGGGCATAAAAGGAGATAAACTCATGGTGTGGCCACCATCTTCCCCTGACATCAACCCTATAGAGAACCTTTGGAGTATCATCAAGCAAAAGATCTATGAGGGTGGGAGGCAGTTCACATCAAAACAGCAGCTCTGGGAGGCGATTCTGACTTCATGCAAAGAAATACAAGCAGAAACTCTCCAAAAACTCATAAGTTCAATGGATGCAAGAATTGAGAATTTGATATCAAAGAAGGGGTCCTATGTTAACATGTAACTTGGCCTGTTGGGATGTTTTGGCGTTAAATAGCTTTTTTGTTCAGTGAATGTGACCTCCTAATGCTGCAAATTCCACAAATGAGCATTTTCAGTTCTTTAAAACATATCAAATGTTTAGAAATTCTACTGTGCATAATAATTTGGAACAGTGCATTTTGAGTTTTTATTCATTTTGGAGATTATACTGTTATCATTGGGAGGTTTCTTCAATAAAATTCGATGTATAATCTAACGGGTGATGACTTTTATTAGACTGACTATCATTTGCACCGACCATTTAGGAAAATCTGATAAAAATGTAATTTGCATAATAATTTGGAACATAGCGTATAAGGGAGCTGCTGGCCAATCATACTATGTATAAGGGAGCTGCGGGTCCATCATACTGTGTATAAGGGAGCTGCGGGTCCATCATACTGTGTATACGGGAGCTGCGGGCCCATCATACTGTGTATACGGGAGCTGCGGGCCAATCCCACTATGTATAAGGGAGCTGCGGGTCCATCATACTGTGTATAAGGGAGCTGCGGGTCCATCATACTATGTATAAGGGAGCTGTGGGCCAATCATACTGTGATAAGTGAGCTGCGGGTCCATCATACTGTGTATAAGGGAGCTGCGGGTCCATCATACTGTGTATAAGGGAGCTGCGGGTCCATCATACTATGTATAAGGGAGCTGTGGGCCAATCATACTATGTATAAGGGAGCTGCTTGCCCATCATAATGTGTATAAGGGAGCTGCGGGTCCATCATACTGTGTATACGGGAGCTGCAGGCCAATCATACTATGTATAAGGGAGCTGCGGGCCAATCATACTATGTATAAGGGAGCTGCGGGTCCATCATACTGTGTATACGGGCGCTGCGGGCCCATCATACTGTGTATACGGGAGCTGCGGGCCAATGATACTATGTATAAGGAAGTCCATCATACTGTTTGTACGGGAGCTGCGGGCCCATCAGACAGTGTATAAGGGAGCTGCGGGCCCATCATACTGTGTATATGGGAGCTGCGGGTCCATCACACTGTGTATAAGGGAGCTGCGGGCCCATCATACTGTGTATAAGGGAGCTGTGAGTCCATCACACTGTGTATAAGGAAACTGCACACATCATACTGTGTATATGGGAGCTGCGGGCCCATCATACTGTGTATAAGGGAGCTGCGGGCTCATCATACTGTGTATAAGGGAGCTGCGAGCCCATCATACTGTGTATAAGGGAGCTGCGAGCCCATCATACTGTGTATAAGGGAGCTGCGAGCCCATCATACTGTGTATAAGGGAGCTGCGGGCCCATCATACTGTGTATAAGGGAGCTGCGGGCCCATCATACTGTGTATAAGGGAGCTGCGGGCCCATCATACTGTGTATAAGGGAGCTGCGGGCCCATCATACTGTGTATAAGGGAGCTGCGGGCCCATCATACTGTGTATAATGGAGCTGTGGGCCCATCATACTATGTATAAGGGAGCTGTGGGCCCATCATACTGTGTATAAGGGAGCTGTGGGCCCATCATACTGTGTATAAAGGAGCTGTGGGCCCATCATACTGTGTACATGGGGACTGTGAGGGACATCATACTGTTTGACGGGAGCTGCAGGCCCATCATACTCTGTATAAGGAAGCTGCGGGCCCATCATACTGTGTATAAAGGAGCTGTGGGCCCATCATACTGTGTATAAGGAAGCTGTGGGCCCATCATACTGTGTACAGGGGAAATGTGGGAGACATCATACTGTTTGACAGGAGCTGCAGGCCCATGATACTGTGTATAGGGAACTGTGAAGGCATATTGTGCATATGGGAGCTGTTGGCCCATTACACTGTATATAGGGGAGCTCTGGGGGGCATTATACTTTCTATAGTGGAGTTCTGTCAGCATTATATTGTGTATAGGGGAGCATTGGGCTCATACTATCTATAGGGGAGCAGTGGGATCATACTGTGTAGAGGGGAGCAGTGAGCAGTGGGAACATCATACGGTGTAAAGGGGAGCAGTGGGAACATCATGCAGGGTATAGGGGAGTTATAGAATCATCATACTGTGTATAGGGGAGCTGTGGGGCCTTAGACTGTGTATAGGGAAGCTTTGAGCTCACCATACTGTGTATAATGGAGCAGTACATGGGGGGAACTTAGGGGACATTATTAAATGTTAAGTGGGCACTTAAGCATTATTGTTATAGGGGCACTCAGAGTATTGTGACCATCAAAGTTGCATATGGTCACAATATGGCGGTAAAGCCAATGTTCGTTTTTGTATATAGATTTATTTTCAAAAACAGTAGGGTCATATTCTGAGGTTCCCCTATATTCACAATTAGAGTGCGCAACCTAAGCTGTAATCAGGGTTAGCTGGTTAGGGGCCCACTCAGATGTTTCGCCCCTCCTAAGTCGAAACCCTAGCTACGCCTCTGCCTTCCAGATAAGGTTGCTGTAGGGGCAGAGCAGCACAACTGAGTTTTTCTCACCTTACAAGCCCTCCTATCAGCTCTCTTAGCACTGTAGCTCTGCTGTACTGCCCATTTCCAACACTCCCATGTTCAGAGTTGTCAATAACCACACTTAATATCTGTTGTACTTACATTAGTGACATTAGAGCGGTCTGTCTTTATATCTATTATAGAACAGACTGTTCCTTATGACATATGACATCCTGATCTCACTGCAGAGCGACTACAGGTTGCTTGAGCACAGCAGACATAACTGTCTGATAACACCCACTTGGACTTTTTTTTTCATTCGCTAGGTGGCAATACCGTACTTTGCTAATATCTCTGCAATGGAAAGGTGAATTAAAAAAAACATTTTATTCTGTTCTGCAGCCACTATTATATCTTGTGTCCAACTCAACATGAAAAATTTGTTAAAAGGTCCTCTAGACCAGTGATTTTCAACCAGTGTTCCGCGGCACACTAGTGTGCCGCGACACATGGTCGGGTGTGCCGCGGGGAAAGTTCCCCAAACTATGGTGCCCCCTTTGTTTTGTTCCCCGGCAATGCGCAGCGATGCGCAGTCACGGAATAACACATGCGCGAGCTTTGAACGCTCGCGCGACTTAATGACGTCACCGAGGCCGGCGCGTCATCCTGAGAGCGGAGAGACTCTCGCATTTGCCCGCCGCCAAGGTAATGCCCGCCAATAATGCTGTGTATAATCATTAACCCCTTCCCGACCCATGACGCCACGTAGGCGTCATGAAAGTCGGTGCCAATCCGACCCATGACGCCTATGTGGCGTCATGGAAAGGTCGCGTCCCTGCAGATCGGGTGAAAGGGTTAACTCCAATTTCACCCGATCTGCAGGGACAGGGGGAGTGGTACTTCAGCCCAGGGGGGGTGGCTTTACCCCCCCGTGGCTACGATCGCTCTGATTGGCTGTTGAAAGTGAAACAGCCAATCAGAGCGATTTGTAATATTTCACCTATGAAAATGGTGAAATATTACAATCCAGCCATGGCCGATGCTGCAATAGCATCTGCCATGGCTGGAGACCCCCATCTGCCCACCGCCAGCGATCGCCTCCCCAGTCGTCCTTTCTGCCCCGATCTCCTGTCCGCTCCCCCGGTCCTCCTGTCCGCTCCCCCGGTCCTCCGATCCCCCCCCCCGTGTTCCGATCTTACCCCCCCATACTTACCTAGCTCCGATGTCCCTCCCGGTGTCCGGCCGTCTTCTCCATGGGCGCCGCCATCTTGGAAAATGGCGGGCGCATGCGCAGATTCGTTCCTGTACATTTTGGTCGCTGTGATAAGTTCTATCACAGCGATCAAAATAAAAAAAATTGTAGATAAACCCCCCCCCTTTATCATCCCCATAGGTAGGGACAATAATAAAATACAGAAAATATAATTATTTTTGTTTTTCCGTTAGGGGTAGGGTTAGGGTTGCACTTAGGGTTAGGGTTGCACTTAGGGTTAGGGTTGCACTTAGGGTTGCACTCAGGGTTAGGGTTGCACTTACGGCTAGGGTTGCACTTAGGGTTGCACTTAGGGCTAGGGTTGCACTTAGGGCTAGGGTTGCACTTAGGGCTAGGGTTGCACTTAGGGCTAGGGTTGCACTTAGGCCCAGGTTTCACACTGAGTGAATATAAATACATTTAGAATCTATATTATTAACTATATGTAGAATATGTACTGTTTTAGTGTCATTTTGTGCCATTTTGGTTGGTGGTGTGCCCCGGAATTTTTTAAGTATAAAAAGTGTGCCGCGGCTCAAAAAAGGTTGAAAATCACTGCTCTAGACGTCAGGATTGTGGCACATGTAGCTTAATAAATCAGCCCCAGTGGCTAACATGGGTGACTGTAGTACAGTTGACATCCCGACTGCGGTCGCTAATACATATTGTCAGATATGGTGGACATCTGCCTGCACTTTTTCAGGACCCTTTTCAGCAGAGTTTCCCTTTATCAACTCTCAAGATCCACAAGGAATGATACAAATAGAGGGAGAAGCAGCAGTGAGTACATTCAGTACGGGCAATATATAGGGCCAAAACACTAGTTTGAAATTAAAAACTCTAGTTATCCACTAAAAATGAACATACGCAATCAAAGTAAAGTCTGGGGATCAAGAATGGTTGTCTTCAGCGAATCCGACGTGCAGTAATTCCAAGTTTCCTTTCATGCAGATTTGAATGCTATTGATGGTTCTGTTCTGCTTATAAAGCTAATCGATGAAGCCTGAGCCTCTGTGCTGGTAAAACACTTCTGTACAAATTACTTTGATTGTTTGTCACTTTTTGTCTTTTATGTTAGGCTTGAAGGAAATTGCGTTCTGGATGGGGAGATTTATTTTGATCCTTGCTCTTATTACATTCCTTGTCTCTGTGGTGACTCCTTATTTTAATACGGTTCGTCTGTCTGGCAGCTCTCAAGCAGGTAAGGAAAACATTTGTGGCCAAGTAATTGTAATGCCAGCTAGGTATTAACCTTTAGATACTTTCATGATTGTGTATATCGAAGCTTTTTTCCTTTTATAAAGTGATTTTCAACTAAACTTTCTCAATTTCTCCCATATTGAAAAGTAAAGAGCTCACAGAAGTTCTTGTGTATAGTCAGTGAAGCACTTCTACTTCATGTTTGCATCCTTTTTACAGATCCATTTTACAAATGAATTTTGTTTCTCTGCTCTTTAAGGCCCCCTTTCACACATCAGTTTTTTGCTGTCAGGCACAATCCATAAAATTTTGAAAAAAACGGATCCGTCGCAGATTGTGAAAAACTGATGCGACGGATATGTTTTTTCACTGGATCCGGGTAATTGGAGCCTAAAAAAATCGGAGCATGCTCAGTTAAAAAAAAAAAACGGAATCCGTCGCCAGATTCCATCATTTGACGGATTCAGTGCCATAGGCTTCCATTCTAGCAAACAACGGACGGCGACGTATCCGTCGCTGTCCGTTTTTTCGACGGACACAAAATGTTACTATGTCCGTTGTCTCCGACCACTGTACAATTTTTGACAGATCCGGTGAACGACGGATGAAACGTGAGGCCATCTGTCGCAATCCTACGCTAATACAAGTCTATGAGAAAAAACTGTATCGGGGGCTTCAGTCGCCGGATCCGTTTTTTTCAAAATTCGACGGATTGCGACTGATGGCAAAAAACTGCTGTGTGAAAGGGGCCTTAATTGAAGAGAGAAATGGAACTGAAAACACAGTTGTGATCAGAGTCTGACCCACTCCCCATCAACAACATCATCAGACCGTTAGAATTTCACACATTAGATAGCTGTAGGCTGATGGCAATCTGTTCCAATTTCCCTGTACTCAGGAACTCTTGGCTCTGGATAAAAGGGTTGGCCATTGAAATCCAACTGGCCAGATCCTTCTTTCTCTCCATCACCTGTCGGGCAAAAGTGAGAAGGTCCACACACACATTAAACTGTTGGCTGTTCCCATCGATTTCGGCAGGTACAGTCCACTCTAGTCTAATGTGTATGGGGGCCTTAAGAGTGGTAGACATAGCAAGAAGGAGCAGAATTGGATAAGACTTTATTGGTTGAAATGAGGATTTCAAAGTACATTTTTGAGGTAATGGACAGCCAAGGACTGACTCAGGAGGAGGAATGGGAGGTAGACTCCATTTAACTCAACCAGTGAAGCTGTCATGAGATTCATCCTGACCAAAACATAGGCAGCATGAATCGGACACCAGCTGCATTATTGGAGCTGTGTATGTTTTATTCTAAAACTGGCATTTCCGAGCTAGGAGACGTTAACCAATATGAATAATAAGGGGACAGAGACCTATTGTGATGTGAAAAATAACAAGTGTGTTGTCCATGTTTAGCTTCAGCAGGCAGATCTACATAAAATGACCTTACAGAGTGGTAGATTTAGATGTCATCTTCATGTAGAATATATGGGATGTAATTGAAAATCAAAGAGGTAATGGGATGGAAAACCACGTGTAAATAAAGATTAAATGGTTGGTCACCCTCAAAATGGAAGTTGAGCTAAGCCGCCGGCATCTGGCTCATCTACAGCATTCTGGAATGCTGTAGATAAGCCCCTGATGTATCCTGAAAGATGACAAAAAGAGGTTATATTATACTCACCCAGGGGCGGCCCAGTCCGATGGGCGACGTGGTGCTGTCCAGGGCCTCCCATCTTCATAGGATGACGTCCTCTTCTAGTCTTCACGCCGCAGCTCCGGCGCAGGCGTACTTTGTCTCAACAGGGCTGAGCAAAGTACTGCAGTGCGCCGGAGCCATAGCGTGAAGACAAGAAGAGGACGTCATCCTATGAAGATGGGAGGCCCCGGACCGGACCTGGGGTGAGTATAATATAACCTCTTTTTCTCATCTTTCAGGATACATTGGGGGCTTATCTACAACATTCCACAATGCTGTAGATAAGCCCCTGATGCTGGTGGGCTTAGCTCAACTTCCATTTTGGGGGTGACAGGTTCCCTTTAAGGCCTCATTCAAACATTTATCTGTGATTTTCCCCATATGCTTTAACAAAAAAAACCCAATAAATTCTTCTACCGATTGCAATGTTAAAAAGAAGAGGGCCCAATACTGACCCCTGTGGTACCCCACTGCTAACCGTGACCCAGTCCGAGTGTGCTCCATTAATAACCACCCTTTGTTTCCTATCCCTGAGCCAGCTCTCAACCCACTTACACATATTTTCCCCTATCCCTGTTATTCTCATTTTATGTATCAACCTTTTGTATGGCACCGTATCAAAAGCTTTTGAAAAGTCCATATACACTACATCTACTGGGTTCCCTTGGTCCAGTCCGGAACTTACCTCTTCATAGAAATTGATGAGATTAGTCTGACAGGAACGGTCCCTAGTAAACTCATGCTGATATTGGGTCATGAGGTTATTCCTCTTCAGATACTCTAGTATAGCATCCCTTAGAATGCCCTCCAGGATTTTACCCACAGTAGAGGTTAAGCTTACTGGCCTATAATTTCTGAGTTCAGTTTTTGTCCCCTTTTTGAATATTGGCACCACATTTGCTATACGCCAGTCCTGTGGTACAGACCCTGTTATTATGGAGTCTTTAAAGATTAAAAATAATGGTATATCAATGACTGTACTTAGTTCCTGCAGGTGATGTGCTCAATGATTTCTATGCCCACATAAACGATGTGATGCGCCGACAACAAGCTCATGCTTGATCTCGCTTGGCCATATGTTAATAGTGAGCAATCCTATGAAAGTTTACTTTGCTGAGCTGATCTGTGACCAGCGTTAGGTTATGTTCCCTCGGAGTATTTTTGTAGAGTTTTCAGAACAGAATATGAGCAGAACCTCCATGTTTTTGAGGAGGCTTTGAAGAGCTTCTGATCAGTTTTAGCCCCCCCCCCCCCCCAAAAAAAAAAGGGGGCTTACAGGAGATAAGGGCTGTGCTTTGTAGGCACTATATTTCTTTCTTTTCTTTTTGTCCTCTTTGGGTACTTGAACCTGCAATTGTTTGATGACTTGTATGTAGTGCAATACTACTAGCTCCGGTCACTGTTGTATAACACAGCTGACATCTACCTGGTATGGAATGAGCATGCCATGGCTATCCTGTACTTTTGTCATAGGGGTTAAGTAGCAGAATGGCACCTAATTTGGTATGCAATCTTGTAACTCATGTCTTTTTGTTTCATAACTGCTTTTGTTAGTGCCACAAGAAGAAAATGAACGTCATCAAGAGATGGTAAGAAAGGAGCAACAGGAACTTTTAAGCAAAAAGGTGAGCACCATTTACCTACCTAGCAAATTGTCTAATATACCGTATATACTCTTGTATAAGCTGAGATTTTCAGCACAATTTTTTGTGCTGAAAATGCCCCACTTGGCTTATACACGAGTCAATTGTCCAAAACACTGGCGGGGGAGGGGGAGCGGCGTAGTAGCGGCAGGAGCTGGCGGCTGTGGCACAGTGACAGCTGCAGCCGCCGGCTAACAGAAGATATCATACTCGCCCTCTGACCCTGCATCTCCGTTGTCCCGGCGCCGGCAGCTCTCTTCTCCTGTGCTGAGCGGTCACGGTCATTAAGGTAATGAATATGGACACGTCTCCACTCCCATAGGCATGGAGCACATATTCAGTACCTTTAATGAGCGGTGCCACTGCTAAGCAGAGGAGAGGAGAGGCGCCGGGACAACGGAGATGCAGGCGCGGGGAGGGGGCAATGGGGGAGCTGAGCAATGTGGGACCGGGGGAGTCACACATACCAGGACAGGGGGAGCCACACATACCAGGACAGGACAAGGGGAGCCACGCATACCAGGACAGGACAAGGGGAGCCACGCATACCAGGACAGGACAAGGGGAGCCACGCATACCAGGACAGGACAAGGGGAGCCACCTACCACTACCAGGACAGGACGGGGAGCCACGCATAGCAGGACAGGGATGGGGGGGACAATGCATACCCGGCTTTTATTCGAGTCAATAAGCTTACCCAGTTTTCCGTGGCAAAAGTAGGTGCCTCGGGTTATACTCGGGTCGGCTTATACTCTAGTATATACGGTAGTTCCTCAACACTAAAATAGGCAACTGTTCCGTTTTCCCAATAGAGTCTTGGCCTAGAATGACATCATATGCACATCACATTATACAGTGGACCCTTAAATGATCCTGCCTTCATGATTTAATATTAGCTTATGATTGTCTTTGTTGGGCCACTGTATTTTGAATATACATTTAACATGCAAAGCCGCAGTCAATATCAATTAACGTGGGAATTTCACTGGTAAGTCTGTAAGTTGTAGGAGTTGTAGAGCCAGAGGCTGTAGATCAGAAGACACTAAAGTGTGGGCATCTCACCACAGTAATCTCAGGTTGACTGATCTTGTGATTATTATTATATTAAGATGACCGTGTACTTAAAGAGCACCTCTCAGCACGATCTTGAAAAGTAAAGATATGGCTGTACTGGTGCTGTAAAATTGATTAAATTGATACCTGCTAATTAGATTTTGGTGCACAGAAGCTGGACATGTTCTTCTCCCAGTGTGTGATTTCCTGGCTCCTCCGGTCTGCGAGTGACCGGCCTCCTCTGTTTGAAATTTCAGCAGTGACCTGTCATTCACAGACCGGAGGGTCTGGGGAATCACAGACAGGGAGGAGAAGACCCATTGTACAGTCCGGCCCTTGTGCACCGAAATCTAGTTAGCAGAAAACTTCAAAATGCTGATAAAGAAGAACCACAAAGCGGATTTTCTCACTAAAAGTATCCAGTGTAATCGGTATTACAGCGCCATTATAGCCATGTATTTACTTAACATTACCAAATCGTGTTGATAGGTTCTCTATAAAGAACAATTACCACTTTCTTTTTCATAAATGTATGTATTTGGATCTAAAAATCCTTTTACATTTTCGTTGCGATAAAAAGTTTTCACCGTTTGTCTTGTACAAGCTTTTTTTTTTTGCCTGCACATTCAACTTTGTAGTTTGTGGTCCTAAATCAGCCTAAGTGAGCTCAGAAAAAGACAGGAGAGTCACAAACTCCCTATCAGACCGTAATACCAGACTGAGTGATGGATACTCTGTTAAAATTATCAAAAGACTGACCGTCACTTCCAAACAAACAAATGTGAACAGGCGCAAGCTAACAGAGCCACTCTATATGTAGCTAGCTCCACTCGGAAACAATATAGTATGTAAACACTGAATATATGAAATTGGAACTGCGTTACTGCTGGACACTCACGCATTCTGATGCCAGCAATAGACAGTACAATGCAGCACCTTTAGGCCATGTTCACACTTTGCGGTTTTTACCGTGGAACCGCGGCGATTTTGATGCTGCGGGTCCGCAGCAGTTTCCATAGCGTTTCCATTTACATGTAAACCCTATGGAAACCGCAAACCGCTGTGCACATGCTGCGGGAAAAAACGCGCAGAAACGCAGCGGTTTAAAACCCGCAGCATGTCACTTCTTTGTGCAGAATCACTGCGATTCTGCACCCATAGGAAAGCATTGAACCGCTTACTTCCCGCATGGGGCTGTGCCCACGTTGCGGGAAGTAAGCGGTTAATGTGCGGGTGGTACCCGGGGTGGAGGAGAGGAGACTCTCCTCCAGGCCCTGGGAACCATATTTGGGGTAAAAAAAAGAATAAAAATAAAAAATCATGTTATACTCACCTCTCAGCGCTGCATGCGGCCGGCCGGTCAGAGTTGCTGTGCGAACAGGACCTGCGGTGACGTCGCGGTCACATGACCGTGACGTCGCGGTCATATGACCGTGACGTCACGAAGGTCCTTCTCGCACAGCATCTTTGGAACCGGAGTGCCGCGTGCAGCGCCGAGGAGATCCGGACATCGGAAGGTGAGTATAACCAATTTTTATTATTTTTAACATTACTATTGATGCTGCATATTGCTGCATATGCAGCATCAATAGTATAGGAGTAATCCCGCAGCGGAAACCGCGGAACAAACCGCGATAAATCTGCAGGGATAACTGCAGCGGTTTTGCCCTGCAGATTTATCAATTCCGCTGCGGGAGAACCCGCAGAGGGACGCCGCAAAGTGTGAACGTGGCCCTAGAAGGCAAACAGTATGTGTTTTTTTTTTTTAATGAATCCCAATTGCAATTTTTTTTTTTTTAGCCCCTATTACATGCATTTTAAGCAGGGCTGTGGAGTCAGTAAGCCAAACCACCGACTCAGACTCCTCAATTTCCCACGACTCCACAGCACTCATCACTACTGAGCCTGTACATAAAGTGCAACACAGATTCATCTCCACTAAAACCTAGATCCTCAGATCAGGAACAGACATTTTATAGGACATTTCATAACTTTCCCAAATTCTTCTGAAAACATTTACAGCACATCCTGCATTGTACTACCGGTCTATTTTATACCAACTCCGGCTCCACTAAAATGGAAACAGCACTGATTTTAAGTAAAAAATTGAAACTGTCCCATAAGGTGGACAACCCCTTTATTATGAAAACAAGACTCCTTGTAAAGATTTACCTCTTCTATTTGAGATATTTGGATCAGAAATATGTTTTGTTTTCTTTTTTTATTCTCATTAGATAATTTAGGTGTTAAACAGGCAACCCCTTTAAACCCTTTCCGACTATGGATGTAATATTACACCCACGCCGGAATCCATCCCTTTGATGTGAGCCCACATCTTTCCCGGCACATGGCAGCTGTTTTGAACAGCTTACATGTGCCTCTAACAGCCGCAGGTGGAATCGATCCACCCACGGCTGTTAACTAGTTAAATGCAGCTGTCAATCTCTGACAGCGGCATTTAACTCGCGCTTTACGGAAGCACAATGGAAAAATTCCGCCCATCGGTGACCCCGTCACGTGATCTCAGATCATCGATGGGTTGGCATGACAACCAGAGGTCTCCAGCAGACCTCTTTGGTTGTCATAGCCGGAATGCTATGAGCGCTGTCCAGTGGTCGGTGCTCATAGCAAGTGAGCATTTCTGCTACATATAGGCGATCTGATCATCGCCTGTATGTAGCAGAGCCGATCAAAGTGCTGCAGCTTCTAGTTTTCCGTGGAGACTATTAAAGTGTACAAAATGGTAAAAAAAAAAGTTTTTAAAACTATTAAAAACCTAAAAGTTCTAATCACCCCCCCCCTTTTGCCCCATTGAAAATAAAACAATAAAAAAAATCAAACATACACATATTTGGTATCGCTGCGCTCAGAATCGCCCAATCTATCAATAAAAAAAGAAATAACCCGATAGCTAAACGGCATAACAAGAAAAAGTCAAAGCATCAGAATTACGTTTTTTTGATTGCCGCTAAATTGCAAAAAAATGCAGTAATGGGCAATCAAAATATCGTATGTACACCTAAATGGTATCAATAAAAACGTCAGCTTGGCACACACAAAATAAGTGCTCACCCAGCCCAAGATCAGAAAAAATGGTGCCATTTTTTATGGCCCCAAAGTTAATAATAATAATAATAATAATCTTTATTTTTATATAGCGCTAACATATTTCGCAGCACTTTACAGTTTGCACACATTATCATCACTGTCCCCGATGGGGCTCACAGTCTACATTCCCTCTCAGTATGTCTTTGGAATGTGGGAGGAAACCGGAGTACCCAGAGGAAACCCACGCAAACACAGGGAGAACATACAAACTCCTTGCAGATGTTGTCCAAGGTGGGATTAGAACCCAGGACTCCAGCGCTGCAAGGCTGCAGTGCTATCCACTGAGCCACCATGCTTCCCCAGTTTCGATTTTTATTTTTTTTTTCCCACCACATAAATAAAAGCCTAGACATGTTTATGTGTGTGAACTCGTAATGACCTGGAGAATCATAATGGCAGGTCCGTTTTAGCATTTAGTTAACATGATAAAAAAAACAAAAAACTGTGGAATTGCACTTTTTTGCAATTTCACCGCACTTGGAATTTTTTCCCTGTATTCCAGTACACAATATGCTAAAACCAATTGTGTCATCCAGAAGTACAACTTTTACCGCAAGAAACAAGGCCTCACATGGCGATGTTGACCGAAAAATAAAAAAGCTATGGCTCTGGGAAGAAGGGGAGCAAAAAACAAAAATACCTCTGGTCATGAAAGGGTTAAAGAAGGCGTTCAGTTAATGTTCTGAGAAATATGTTGGCACTATATAAATAAAATTATTATTAAGGTGTATGTGGCTATACTTTGCCCTTAAAATCTTGCCTACTCTTGCCTAAGTGTCCTACATACATGCACTCCGTGTCATAAGTGAATAATGGCACTTCTCTCTCGATGACAGGCAAGTGAATACAGTAAGAATGTTTTAAAACCACGGCAGGACGAAAAGCTTAAAAACCTAGAGGAGCGCTTCTACAAGATGACAGGACAAACGTGGAAATTAACGGAAGGTTATACACTTGGTGTAAGTATAGAGCCTACATTAAAGAGGGACACTGCACATAGGGATGGGTTTGGTATGGTAGGGTTACATTTTTTTTATGTGGGTCATTGGTTGTATCATGCCTTGTGTGCACTATTGATTAGATCTGATTATGTTTTCATTTAAGGTATTTTCTCCTTGTGACATTAGAGGATGCAAAAACCAAGGAGACGGCCACCAAGCCGGATGTGGTAGCTGCTCCTGCATGGGCTGCAGACACTGAGCTGATCAGTTTTAGCTTGGTGTCTGTATGAGGCAGACCTCCACTGTTTTTGGAAGTTTTTCTACTTTTATTGTTTAGTATTTTAGGAGTAGTTTTTTTTTCCCTACTTTTAAGTGACAAACGGGGACAACATGGTTGGAAAGGAGGAACAGTTTTGAGCATTTACCCTCCCTTGCCAATAAAACGTAGACTTGCTTGTCCCCTTGCAGTGTTGGGAACAGCCCAATACTTTGAGGTCTAGTCACTTTACAAACCTAGGCTCAGATATTTCAGTTTACAAAAAAAGCAATCAATATGTGGCATTTAGGATGAAAATGACTTTGGTCCACCAATTTAACCCCCTAGTGACGGAGGCAAATTTTTTAAATCTGACCAGTGTCACTTTATACTAACATCTAAAGAACCCAAGCAGTCATAAATCCAAAAACATCATCTCCTTTATTAAACATATATTGTAAAAAAATTGTATACAAACAAACTGATACATGGGGCTAAAAGATGTAACCAGCATCAACAATTGCCCAAGGTTATGTGTCCCCCTGGATACAAGGTATATCTAGAATATCTAGAAGACATAGTATTCACACAATAAATAGATATATATTGCCATGTGGCAAAGGTGCAAAACAAGCAATTCAATGCCATAATCAGAGTGAATTACATCATAGTATACAAACAATACCTTGTTATTATGGAAAGTCTTCTGGGGTCACCCGCCCACCCCGACGCGCGTTTAAGTAGTAGTACCTTCCTCAAGGGGCATGTCACTTTATGTGGTACTAACTCTGGAACGCTTCAACAAATCACAGTGATTCTGAGACTTTTTTCATGACACATTATACTTTATGATAATGGTAAATTTAGGTCAATATGTTTTGTGTTTATTTATAAAAACATATTATTTTTATTATTTCATAAATTTGAGAAAAATGTTAAAAAATTAGCAGTTTTTAAACTTTGAATGATTATCCCTTTAATCCAGATAGTCATACCACAGCAAAACATTAATAAATAATATTTCCCACATGTCTGCTTTACATCAGCACCATTTGTAAAATGTTATTTTATTTTGTTAGCATTTTAGGAGGTTTAAAAATGTAGCAGTATTTTTTCAAGGAAATTTACAAAATGTATTTTTTTTAGTGACTTAAACAGGTTTGAAGTGACTTTAGGGGTCCCATCAGAGGTGTATCTAGCCTTTCCTGCACCCAGGGCAAAGGATCAGTTTGGCGCCCCCCCATATCATATGTTCCTCAGATTTCATCCAGCCCCCTGGCTTTGCTTCAGTCCTCACAAGTGACACAACACACAATTTACTACCGTTGCGTTGCCCCTGGCCCCTGCTCCCGACCCTCCCTATCATGCAGGCACCATATAGCCAACCCCCAACCAGCCCCCTTAAATTTCAAACATTATCATTCGGATTCTATTACGTTCGGTCGGTGTCTTCAGCTCCATTACCCGGTCCCCGCAGCCGTGGTCTGGAGCTGGAGCACTTACCGCCGTCCAACACCCGAACATGGCGCAACGCAGCAGCAGCCTGTCACGCTTGCCTTGCCCTGCTGTGTCTGTGTGAAGAGTGACGTCAGCCGCTGCTCTGGCGCTTCCCTGATGCGGAAGTGCCAGCGGCTGTCAGCGCCTCTCAGTGGTCGTCAGGGCTTAAACTGAGAAGGGACTCACACAGATTCACAAGGCAAGCCGAAGGGTACTAGCGACAGCGGCACCGCTGTACACCTTGGGATTCGACGACGACGATACGCAGCACTTTCAGTTTGACAGCCGGCTCAGAGAACGGGATTATCTCAGACTGTGGGGGCAGAATGCCGCCGCCGAGGAGCCTCCTTGGACCACCGTATCATCAGGCGGCCCGCTGGCGCCCCCTGTCTGCTGCGCCCAGGGCACATGTCCCGGCTGCCCCCCGGATACGCCACTGGGTCCCATATATTGAGAAACCCCCCAAAAGTGATACCATTTTATAAACACACCCCTTGACATATTGAAAACTGCTGTCAGGTAGTTTATTAACCCTTCAGGTGCTTTTCAGGAATTAATGCAAGGTGACATGACAAATGAAAATGTGTATTTTTACCACCTAAATGTCGCTAACTTTTGAACAGGTCACTGTAGCCGACATACTCTAAGGCAGCTATTTGGATGTGAATTGCCATGGCAAACATCAGGACCACACAATCATGATCTGAGGGCACCAAATGGGAAAAAGAAGAAGCCCCCACACTCTGTTAACCATTTATATGATATATTCACTATTGACAGCAGCATCTAAGTGGTTAAAGGGAACCTGTCACCCCCAAAATCGAAGGTGAGCTAAGCGCACCAGCATCAGGGGCTTATCCTACAGCATTCTGTAATGCTGTAGATAAGCCCCCGATGTATCCTGAAAGATGAGAAAAAGAGGTTAATTATACTCACCTGGGGGCGGTCCTGGTACGATGGGCGTTGCGGTCTGGTGCCTCCCGTCTTCTTACGATGACGTCCTCTTCTTGTCTTCACGCTGCGGCTCCGGCGCAGGCGTACTTTGCCTTTTGAGGGCAGAGCAAAGTACTGCAGTGCACAGGTGCTAAGCCTCTCTGACCTTTCCCGGCGCCTGCGCACTGCAGTACTTTGCTCTGCCCTCAACAGGACAGACAAAGTACGCCTGCGCCGGAGCGTGAAGAGGACGTCATCCTATGAAGATGGGAGGCCCCGGACCGGACTGCGACGCCCATCGGACCAGAACCGGACGGCAGCGGGACCACCCCTGGGTGAGTATAATCTAACCTCTTTTTCCAGTTCACCACCTGACAGCACCATTGGAGGACGTCCTTCTTACCCTCAGTGGGACAGGAACAACAAGCAGTTAAAAGGACACACCCCACTCCACCCACCAGTGTTTTTCCTGTCCCAGTGTGGATAGGAACGGCAAGCTTCTCCTCTGACGGTGCTGTGCAGATGGTGGAGATCGGGGGGCCCAGCCTTTCCCGTCCACCGCGAATATCTGCTGCTTATACCTGCCATGGGGGGTCCATCAGCCTCCCCAGTGTAGCGCTGCTCCTGGGGTCGGGTCCGCTTCCTCCGTACAGGGGGCTCCCGGTCCGGGCGCCTGTCTGCTGGGGGATGAGTGCGGCGGCCGCTTCCAGCACAGTGGCAGCTTCCATCAGCAGCGGCCACTTCCATCAGTGGCGGCGTCCACTCTCATCAGGTTTTCTCTTGAGTGTGAAGACCCTGGGCGCTGCCCCGGCCGGTGGCAGATATCACCCAGGAGTTGTGACCAGCATCCCTGAAGAAGGAATACGTCTATTCCGAAACGCGTAGGAATTGGTCCACTTTGCTTCCTATAGCCAGTCAGGTGAGTAATCACGTGACGTCACGCAAGGTCCTGTACCTAGAGTGAACCTAGCGGCTACTTGCGGCAGCAGCATCGTTCTTCCGCTCCACACTGGTGACGACTCCTGGGTGATATCTGCCACCGGCCGGGGCAGCGCCCAGGATCTTCACACTCAAGAGAAAACCTCCCACCACTAAGCACGGATTTTTTTGCTACGACGACATTACAGAACTGGAAGCACTTAGTGATTCATTAAGCATCGGCGGCGGAACAGGTAATCTAATCCAGTTTTTAACTTAAGTGCCCTCATCTTTTTAACTCACATTTTAGCCTTATTGGTCACGCGAAATATAGGCAAAGCACGATTCTAACCCTTTGCCATCATTTATATGCTATAAGGTCTTACTATTATGATGGGCTATCCATGGAATCAATGAGGGATTGAACCGAGCGCAAATATATACCTTTTACATTTGGAAAATAAAAAAGGTATGTCTTTTGGTGGAAGGGGAGGGGAAAATGTAAAAATTAGCTGCAGAGGCAATGGGTTAAGGCTGTTCCCTTGAAGTAAAAAGCTTTTCTTTGTAACAGGAGGCAGAGAATTCGCAGAATGACCCTGCAGGACCAAACAGTCGTGTGGAAACTGCAAATGAAGAAGCCGTAAGGAAAAGGAAACTTCCGGAGCATGTCACTAAGCCCTTACCACGGATAGAACAGCCAAAACCCAAAAGGGTATGTTCATACTGCTAAGTATGCCAGAAAAACAGACCTACAAGGTTTTCCTATATAAAGGGAACGTGTTGGCTGATTCATGCTGCCCAAACCACAGGCAACATGAGTATTACAGCCAGGTATGTGTTATTTCAGAGAGAACTTAAAGGGAACCTGCCACGTCCTTTATTGCCATTAAACTGCTCCTAATGTCATATTAGTAATGCATATTGAAAAACGTCCCAATGTTTAGCTCACAAATCACTTCTCATGCTCTGCTGATTGCCCCACTTACCTTCTGTCAGAGGTTCTCTGGCTGTGCTGTGTGGAGGAAGGAAGCCTCCAGATTGCTAGCTCCTGCGAGAGCTGCTATATGTGTTGTCCTAGAGGCACCCACGCCACTTTTTACAGAAATCTTTTAATAATTAAACATGTACAGTAAGCTGCACACACACTGTACTAATTGTATATGTCAATAACATCTGTATATCTACCTATTCTATAGTTATTTACTGTATGTAATCCATCTCTTCTATCCTGTCGGGTCCTGCAGTGATTTTACAGTACACGGCAGATGAATTGCTGGCTTTCTTCTATCTATCTATGTAATATATATACATACGCGTGTGTGTGTGTGTGTGTGTGTGTCACTGACATCTATATATCTATTCTAACCTGTCAGTGTGATTTTACTGTATGAAGCACATGAATTGCCAGCTTTTCAAAGAACATCGGTGTGTAAATATCAGCACTCGCATGGTCCGAGTGCTGTGCAATATTTTTTTTTTCCCTCGCACCCATAGGCTTGCATTGGCGAGTCTCGGTGCCAATCGCAGCATGCTGCGATTTTACACGCATCTCGAATATGCCTGAGAAAAAAATACGCTGATGTGAGCTGCTTCATAGATTAACACTGGGCCCAGTTCTATGCAGTGTTTTCTCCCATAGCACTTGTCCATATTCTACGGCAGTGTGACTCCGGCCTAATAATACAGCCAGTGTCTGATTCATACTGCCTTTGGATCAGGAATCTGTCACCAGGGTTTTGCTACCTCATCTGAGAGCAGTGTGATGCAATTCTCTGAATGCTGAGCTCTATATAACCCTACTCGCACCACTGGCAGATTTCTGCCTATATCAGTGGTGGGTGTGGAGTTATACAGAGCTCATGAATATGGAGAACTATATGGTAGCAGGTTTTCTAGTCCTCTCGTGATAAGATGAATGATTTATCAAGAGGAGATTATCAAAACTGCAGCAAGCAGCCCAGTAAGTGATGCATCATAGAATCTGGGTTTCTATCTCTACATTATGCTGTTCTCATATTAGTTGGCAAAAACATAATGAAATATTCCCTTTAAAGGGAACTTGCCATGTCCCTAAACACTATTAATCTGCATATATGAGGTTTATCTTCAGAATAATAGCATTGTAAAGCCGTGTGGCTGCTGCACTGAAAGCCTGGTTATTGGTGGGGAGGAGCAAACTTTATACCTTCAGTCAGTTGTGCGGCTTCATTAACAATGCCCCGATATTGGCAGTCATCTCAGCATTGATACCACCGATCTGGCTGTGTCAGTGCCGGGGCATGATGCAGGCACCGCTCACTATAAATTAAGTGGTGAGTGATGCTGCACCTTTATGACTGAAAGCTGAAGTCTTCTAGGAGGAGTAAAGTTAATTTTCCACTGGTATCTGTGCTTTAAATGTGGCGTCCACATGGCTTTAGAACTCTATTAATATGCATATTAAACCTCATGTTTCCAAGTTACCGTATATACTCGAGTATAAGCCGAGATTTTCAGCCCATTTTTTAGGAATTGCCCCTCTCGGCTTATACTTGACTCATACCCAGGGGTCGGCAGGGGAGGTGGAGTGACAGCAGTCTAAGCATACTCACCTGCTCCTGGCGCGGTCCCTGCTTCCCCGGCGCCGGCAGCTTCTTCCTGTAGTGAGCGGTCACATGGTACCGCTCATTACAGTAATGAATATGGACCCCACTCCACTCCCATAGGGGTGGAGCCACATATTCATTACTGTAATGAGCGGTACCATGTGACCGCTCACTACAGGAAGAAGCTGCCGGGGAAGCAGGGACCGCGCCAGGAGCAGGTGAGTATAAGCAATGCGCTATATTCACCTGCTCCCTGTTCCACCGTCGCCAGCCGCCGTCTTCTGCATCCTTTGCACTGACGCTCAGGTCAGAGGGCGCGGTGACGCGATTAGTGCACGTCGCCCTCTGCCTGAGCAGTCAGTGCAGTGGACGGGGAACGTAGCGACAGCTGGCGACGGTGGAACGCGGAGCATGTGACTATAGAAAGTGCCGGGGGCCTGAGCGACGAGAGGTGAGTATGTGATTTTTTTTTTTGATTTTTTTTTTATCACAGCAACAGCATATGGGGCAAATGACTGTATGGAGCATCTTATGGGGCATAATCAGCATTTATGGAGCATTACATGGGGTAAATGACTGTATGGAGCATCTTATGGGGCCATAATCAGCATTTATGGAGCATTATATGGAGCAAATGACTGTATGGAGCATCTTATGGGGCCATAATCAGCATTTATGGAGCATTACATGGGGTAAATGACTGTATGGAGCATCTTATGGGGCCATAATCAGCATTTATGGAGCATTATATGGGGTAAATGACTGTATGGAGCATCTTATGGGGCCATAATCAGCATTTGTGGAGCATTATATTGGGCAAATGTCTGTATGGAACATCTTATGGGGCCATAATCAGCATTTGTGCAACATTATATGGGGCATATTTTGTATGGAGCATCTTATGGGGCCCATCATGAACTTTATGGAGCATTATATGGGGCTCCTGATTCAATATGGATATTCAAAAACACTTAACCTACTGATGTCTCAATTAATTTTACTTTTATTGGTATCTATTTTTATTTTTGACATTTACCGATAGCTGCTGCATTTTCCACCCTAGGCTTATACTCGAGTCATTAAGTTTTCCCAGTTTTTTGTGGCAAAATTAGGGGGGGGTCGGCTTATACTTGGGTCGGCTTATACTCGAGTATATACGATAATTGCGTTTTTTCCATTACAGGTTCCCTTTAAATGATAAAAATTACATAATTCATGTTTAAATGTAATTTAAAAACTTTTATATATTAAAGCAAAAGTTGAATTTCTTTACATTGGGCAATACTGCAATAACTGTGTTTGTATTAATAGGTGATTATTCTCCCAGAAGAACCCAGTGAATCAGAGGGAGGTGTAAGTATTGTTTGTTTTTTCACCAGATATATCCAAAAGCATTTGCATAATAAGCAGATTGGTCCACTAAACTAGTTGTGATCGCTTTTGGCCTTTTTGTGCTAATGACGTAAAAATAAGATTTTATATTTTCCTATGGAGCTCTCTATTATTGCCTTTAAAAAATAAAAAAATAAAAAGTTCTGTTGTTATGCATAGATTTGAAGAAGTTTTCCGTTAGACATGAGGCCATATATTATGAAGTCCAAACTTAACCCCTTCCCAACGTGCCATATATGTATGGCGCTGCAGTAGCTGTGTTCCCCACAACCCTGTACATATAGATCCTGACAATCGCGAGGATTCAAGCTGAGCGATTAAATGCGGGTGTCAGCTCTATATGAGCGCACCCTGCAGCAACGCCCACGATCGTTGCAATCACCAATCACAGTTGTTTAACCCCTCTGATGCCTCTGTCACTAGTGACAGCAACATCGATGGGCATCGCACAGCCAGGAAGCTCCCTCTCTGCTGCCATCGGGACAACACGATTGTGATTGCGTTGTGCCAATGGTCTCAATGGTGACGTCGGTTCGAAAGATGGCCGCAGGATCACCCAGGGACAGCGGTCTGTAAGCTCCTACTCCGAGCAGGAGCTGACACGTCTCCTCTCTGCCTGCGAGATGCTGATCTGATGCCCCGCAATGCAAAAGCATTGCAGAGGATTAGAACAGCGATAAGGCAGGAAAAGTTGATGTCCCATGCTGAGCCAAGGTAGAAAAACGTTTTCAAAAATTGTAAAAATATTTGAAGAATTCACAAAATAAAGGTAAAAAAAGAAAAATGTTAAACCAATCAATACATTCATTTATGTAAAAATATACACAAAGTACACATATTTGGTATGGCCATGTCCAAAACCAACTGAACCTAAAAAAAAAACTGTCCCACTAGTTAACTCCTTAGTCCAGGTTCACATTACGTTTTGGTCGTCCGTTAGACGGAATACGTTACACCGCGATATAACGCGGTGTAACACAGTCCGTTAACGCTGCCATTACTTCCTATGTCGGATGCAGCAATAGCGCACGCCCACAATGGGCGTGCGCTAGCGATGTGCCGTCATTGAGTGACGGACCCTGGGATGCGGGCTGCAGCGTTTCCGGGTCCGTCACTGCTAGCGAAGATAGAGCTAGCAGATGCTCTATCTGCGCTAGCGCGATGTCATGCCGGCTCTTGCGTTAACAGCAGCCCGTTAACGCATGTGTTGAACGGGCTGCTGTTAACGCAATGTGAACCTGGCCTTAAGTCAACACCATAAAAAAATTATGATTTCTCATCATACAGCTGATCAAAAAGTGGAATTAAAGGGAACCGATCAGCAGGATTGTGCATAATAACCTACAGACATTGTCAGGTCAAAGCCATTATACTGATTCAAATGATACCTTGGTTGATGAAATCCATCTTGTAGTTATTGTGTAATCTTTACTGTCAGTTGTGAGTTAATGATATACTAGTGCTCCGGGGCGGCCTGTGGGGGGGTCTTCATGTGGTGCTCTGATATTGGTCCTCCTCCAAGATGGCACCGCCTGTGCATTAGCAGCTCTCGGCGGCACCATCTTGGAGGAGAATTTTTTTTTCTTCTCTAGCAAAATGACTCCGCTTGCGCAATAGCAGCTATCAGACCACCTCTATATACACCGATAGCTGCTGGATTTTTTTTCTACTATCAGGATAACCTCAAGCACTTTTATTATTAACACAGTAAACACCTGCCTGCAGAAGGGTTTTTTTGTTGCTTTTTTTCAGCATGTACATATATTCATTATGTAAACTAGGGGGCAGCAGTCTTCATTATGAATAGTTAATCAGAGCACTACATGAAGACACCCCCCGCCCCAAAGCACGAGCATATCATTAAAGCAGTCTTATTACTTTTTCCATACGGTGAACAGCATAAAAAAAATATTCCTGAATTGCTAGTTTTTGTTCATTCTACCTCCCAAAAATCAGAATAGAAAGCAATCAAAAATAGTCATGTGCTTGAAAATGGTACCAATAAAAATGTAAACTTGTCCCACAAAAAACAAACCCTCCCGTGACTCTGTCAGCAAAAATATATAAAGTGATAGCTCTCAAAATATGGCAATGCAAAAACTTTGTTTTGCAAAAGAAAAGGCGTCTTATAGTGTGTGATAGCAGCCAAACATGAAAAAAATGATATAAATATGGTATCACTGTAATCCGCCTTATCACTAATACCGCACAAGGAACACTGTAAAAAAAATAAAATCAATTCTTCACCTGTTGTTTATTTGTTCATTCTGTCTCCCAAAGATTGCCATAAAGCTCATCGCACATTTATTATGCCCTCTACGATGAACACTTACACGTTTCCGTTTAAATCTCTGAAATACCTGATTCAAACGGAACCCCCGGCGAAAGATTCCCCATAATGAGGCAGATGGGGACAATGTGGACACAGTCTGTCCTATGATCTGGCGGTGTCCGTCTTTTTCGGCATGCATAAAAGCACGGTCCTCCAGTTTTGTGGACTTCTGAAAAGGACACTGCTAAACAGAGGTCCCACAGAGTCCAGATTAACTCTGCTGCCTCATTATAGTGAATGGATCCCTTGAAGGTTTCATCGGAATCACATCACTAAGAGATTTAGATGTAAACCCCTTGTGACCACACAGCATTTAATCTTAATTATCCAGACGTAAATTCAGTAGGCCCAGAGACATAGGGTACCGTCACACAGAACCATTTTCATCGCTACGACGGCACGATCCGTGACGTCGCAGCGTCGTACGATTATCGCTCCAGCGTCGTAGACTGCGGTCACACGTTGCAATCACGGCGCTGGAGCGATGCCGAAGTCCCCGGGTAACCAGGGTAAACATCGGGTAACTAAGCGCAGGGCCGCGCTTAGTAACCCGATGTTTACCCTGGTTACCAGCGTAAACGTAAAAAAAACAAACAGTACATACTTACATTCCGGTGTCTGTCCCCCGGCGCTGTGCTTCTCTCCACTGTGTAAGCACCATAGCCGGAAAGCAGAGCGGTGACGTCAGACGTCACCGCTGTGCTCGCTTTCCGGCTGGCCGGCGCTCACAGTGCAGAGAAGCTGAGACGCCGGAGGACAGACACCGGAATGTGAGTATGTACTGTTTGGTTTTTTTACGTTTACGCTGGTAACCAGGGTAAACATCGGGTTACTAAGCGCGGCCCTGCGCTTAGTTACCCGATGTTTACCCTGGTTACAAGCGAACACATCGCTGGATCGGTGTCACACACAACGATCCAGCGATGTCAGCGGGTGATCAAGCGACGAAAGAAAGTTCCATACGATCTGCTACGACGTACGATTCTCAGCAGGGTCCCTGATCGCTGCTGCGTGTCAGACACGGCGATATCGTAACGATAACGCTAGAACGTCACGAATCGTACCGTCGTAGCGATCAAAATGGCACTGTGTGACGGTACCCTTAGGCTATTTGAATATTGACACTTCAGTTGATGTTTGTTGTAACTTATTGCCTGCTATCTTTGAGGGACAGGGACATAGGGTAATTGAACAATAGATGTTTGTTAACCCTTTCATGCCCATTGGTATTTTATATGTGCTTTTTTTCGCTTGTTGCTTCTCTTCTTCCCAGAGCCATAACTTTTTTTTATTATTCGATCAAAATGGCCATGTGAGGGCTTGGTTTTTTGCAGGACAATTTGCACTTTTGAATGACACCATTACACTGGTTTTAACATATCGTGTACTGTAAAATGGGAAAAAAATTCCAAGTGTGGTGAAATTACAAAAAAAGTGCAATTTTACAGTTGTTTGGGTTTTTTTTTTTTTGTTTTGTTTTTTAATCCTGTTCAATAAATGCTGAAACTGACCTGCTGATATGATTCTCCAGGTCATTACGAGTCCATAGACACCAAACATATCTAGGTTCTTTTTTATTTAAGTGGTGAAAAGAAAATCTAAGCTTTGGAAAAAAAAAAAAAAAAAGTAAATAAAATGACGCCATTTTCCGAGACCTGTAGCGTCTCCACTTTTTATGATCTGGGTGGGTGAGGGCTTATTTTTTGATCGCCAAGCTGATGTTTTTAATGATACCATTTTGGTGTATACGATCTTTTGATCACCCTTTATTGTATTTTAATGCACTGTTGCGGTGACCCACAAAAACATAATTCTGGGATTTTTACTTTTTTTCACTATGCCGTTTACCGATCGGATTAATTCTGTTTATAGCTTGATAGATTGGGCGATTCTGAACGTGGCGATACCAAATATGTGTATGTTTGATTTTTTTTTTGTTTTGTTTTATTTTGAATGGTGCGAAAGTGAGGTGATTTTAATTTTTATTTTTAAAAACTTTTTTTTTTTTTTACACTTTGTATGCTTCAATAGTCTCCATGGGAGACTAGAAGCTGTAGTTGTCCGATTGCCTCTGCTACACACAGGCGATGATCAGATCGCCTGTGTGTAGCAGAAATGCTTACAGCAATCCAGCTATGATAACCATAGAAGTCTGCTGGAGACCTCTGGTTGTCATGCCAACCCATCGGTGACCCGCGATCACATGAGGGGTCACCGATGGGCGGTATTTCCTGGCGTGCTTCCGCGAGTTAAATGCCGCTGTCAGAGATTGACAACGGCATTTAACAGGTTAACAGCCGCGGGTGGATCGCGATTCTACCAATGGCTGTTAGAGGCACGTCAGCTGTTCAAAACAGGAAAGATGTGGGCTCAGCGTCGGAGCCCACATCAAAGGGTGGGATTCCGACGTGGACATACTATTAAGCACGTCGGAAAGGGGTTAATATGTTGATTACACATTGTTCCAAGCCACATAGTTTATTGAGACTGCAAAACAGAGGAGGACAAATTAGGCAGATTGAATAACTACTCAAACAATGAGAGTAAGGCTGCCGTCACATTAGCAGTATTTGGTCAGTATTTTACATCAGTATAATAGAAACATATGCACCACTTCTGCATTTATCACCCACTCCTGGTTTTGGCTTACAAATATTGATGTAAAATACTGACCAAATACTGCTAGTGTGACGGCAGCCTTAATCTCATCACTCCTTCCTCTTGACCTGTGGATGATGGCTTGAAGGACAGTTGTGAACTATAAAATGGGGATATGCCTCTGTATCTTGACAGAACAACAACCAGGACACCATGACTCCATAAAGGAACACTCTACCACAACATGGCTCCATCAAGAGGGACACAAATTTGACATTCTACAGGATGCCAGCTTAGGGGACTATGGCCCCAGCTGAAAAAACACATGTGCTCTATTGCCTGTCACTGAACCCATAGATATGTTTGGAGAAGCCAGGTTGGGAACATCCGGTCACCTGGCTCCATGGAGACGTTTGGAGAAGCCAGGTTGGGACCATCTGGTCACCTGGCCACGTGCCTCAATGAACAGTCAGCTTTCTAAGCTTATTGTCATTGGTGGGAGTAGTTGGCCCTGGAAGTTGCAGCTTCTCTGATACCGGCAAGTCAGCAGAAGAGCGAGCTCCTATAGCTCCTCACCCTCCAAAGAATTCTAGCGAAGTCTGTGCTCCCAAATCCAAATGCCCCCCTCCATCTGTGCCCCAACAGTGTGCCTAAACCGCAGTTAACTTCCACATGTTTGGGATTTCTGTAGTGATGAGAGCTCGCCTAATTTATGGGTGCATGTCTCCAGAAGCACAGGCTGAGCACAGTGTACTGAGCACTACACTGGCAGATATGCCATTTTCACTCAGCAACATTCACTGCTGCTTGTTTCTGGCAAACGCCCATGGAGAAAAAATTGTCACTACATCTGTCGATAAATTCCCAGAGGGGTGTAAAAATGGGGGTCACTTGAGGGAGGGGATTCGGCTCTTCTAGCACTTAGGGCCTTTTTATACGGAGCCTGCAAACTATTCTACAATAATTTGTTCTTCAAGAGTTAAATGGCACTCTCTCCCTTCTGTCTTTCGCTGTGTAGCTAAGTAGTACTGTACAGCCACATATGAAGTATTGCCTTGTTCAGCAGAAATTGTGTGACAAATTATGGTGCATTTTTACACATTCCCCCGCTTGACCATGTAAAATCTGGGGCTAAAGCAACATTTTTGTGGTAAAAATGTAATTATTTTTTCTTCACTGCCCAATGGTGTAGGGTTCTGCGACACACGTGGTGTCAATGTGATCACAGCTCCAATAGATGAACTCATTGACAGGTGTAGTTTGTAAAATGGGGTCTCTTATGGGGGATTCTGCTGTTTTGGTACCCCAGGGTTCTGCAATGTGGCATGGCACCCTCAAATCATTCCAGCAAAATATGCACTATAACATGGCACTCCTTTTCTTTGGAGCTTTGCACAGTGGCTCAGTTTTCGACCACATATGAGGTATTGGCCCACTTAGGAGAAATTCTGTAACATATTTTGTGGTACATTTTCTCCTATTATCCTTTTTGAAAATTGAAAATTTGAGGCCAAAGTAACACGTTAGTGGTAAAAATTGTAATTTTCCATTGACTCAGGCCAGTGTTTTACAATTCAGTAAACCGCTTGAGAGTTAAAAATGCTCACTACACCCCTAGATTAATTCCTCAAGACAAGTAGTTCCCAAAATGAGATCACGTATTGGGGGTTTGTGCTGTTTTGGCATGTCAGGGGCATTTGCAATCTGTTCCAGCCAAAATTGCGCTCCAGAATTTAATTGGCTCACCTTCCCTTCGGAGCCCTGCGGTCAGCTTAAACAGTAGTTTTCCCCGACATATGAGGTATGTATGTTCTCAAGACCTTGGCACGCAAAAAATAAGCCCACAACTAACCCAAGATCACGAAAAATAAAGATGCTATGGGTATCGGAAATTCGCGCAATTTTTTATTTTTTTTAACAGACTTTGTAATTTTTTTTCACTACCTAGATAAAAAAAGAGCCTAGACATGTTTGGTGTCTATGAACTCATAATGTCCTGGAGAATCATAATGGTAGGTCAGTTTAAGCATTTAGTGGACATAGTAAAAAAAAATTGTGGGATTGCACTTTTTTTTTAAATTTCACCGCACTTGGAATTTTTTTCCCGCTTTCCAGTACACGATATGTTAAAACCAATGATGTCATTCAAAAGTACAACAAGTCCTGCAAAAAACAAGCCCTCACATGGCCATTTTGACCAAAAAATAAAAAAGTTATGGTTCTGGGAAAGGGGAGCAAAAAATGAAAATGCAAAACCAAAAATACCTCTGGTCGTTAAGGGGTTAAACACCCAAAAGAAAACGTGGGGATCTGCAATACTCCATGCACCCGATGCAAACTGGAGTAGGGAGGACTTGCTCTCAACGCTAGGCGTCATATCGGGTTTTTTTTTTTGTTTTGTTTGGAAAAAAAAAAGCGAAAAACAATTCTAACACAACCCTAACCCCAACTGCAAGTAAATGAAGAAATTTTTTTTTTGTTATTTTAGAATTTTTATCTAACTAAGGGGGTGACAAAGTGGGATTTGAGTTCCCCTTTTGTGTTTTTCTTTTGATCACTGTGATAGGGTCAACATTCCCTATTGTTGCCGATTACCGGCCAGCAGATGTCAGCTGGCGCACAGCGCATGCCATTTCCTTTTTTCAGGAAGATGACGTTGAGGGCTGGGGGACTGATCAGGGAGACTGACAACTGACCTAAGAGGGAGTGTTTGCAATCACACTTATCTCTGCTGTACTGCCCTCCTAGCACACTGACTGCCCTTAGTGCAGTGTTCCCCAACTCCGGTCCTTAAGCGCCACCAACAGGTCATATTTTCAAGGATTTCCTTAGTATTGCCCAGGTGATAATTGCATTACTTGGAAAGGCAAGAATTACATCACCTGTGCTTTACTAAGGAAATCCTGAATACGTGACCTGTTGGTGGCTCTTGAGGACCGGAATTGGGGAGCACTGCCTTAGAGGATATCTAGAAGTGCTTGTGATCACCCCCCGTCTCCACTACCTGCCTTTTGACGAGATTTTGAAGTGTATGTACTGACGCTCTGCTCTATACTACTCTGTAGCTGCAGAAATCAGGGCTGAGATTGGTCAACGTCATGCAGGGGACAAACTACAGGCCCCCAGAGAAGAATATATGGTAACGCCCCTCTGAAGTTATCATAAATCATAACCTAAACTTTACAAGAGACGAGAAACTAACAAAAAAAAAAGATTGTATTCAGCTCTGCGGCCACTATTCCATTATGTGGCCAGTTTAACATGCTAAACTGGTCAAAGGTCTTCTTTAAGGGCTCACACTCGTCTGCATAAATAAAATCGCTCCCGTGTTGTTCCTGAAAAGTAGGACGAGTGTCATGCGAGTACAATGCGATTTTTATCATGTAGCATCTGTATGACATGAGTATGTATGCAATGTGGTTTGAACATCAGTTTTTACTTACCGCAATTCTGTGATTTAAAGATTGCTTTATTACTTAGAAAACTATCTCCTACAGATATAGATAGGATAGATGTCCTGTAGATATTTAATGTCACAAGCCTACCCTACATATAATAAACTAGCACCCTTTATTGTCTTTCATGTGGCACTAAAGGGTGTTGAAACCTATTAAATAAATAATCAAAAATAAAAGTTGTGGGACCCCTCCTTATTGTTAATAACCAGCTGAGGGAAAGCAGACAGCTGGGGGCTGCTGTTATTATTTTGGGAAGGGGACACTATTCATGAATCTTGCCAGGCTATTAATGTCAGCTCACAGCTGTCTATTTAGCCTCTACTAGTTATTACAAAGGGGTCTCCCCCTATTTTTAATAACTGGCAAAGGCTAAACTGACAGCTGTGGGCTGATAATAGGGGGAAAGGGGCCATGGATATTTGCCTCCTCCCAGACTAATCACAACAACCCTCAGCCGCCCCAGAAATGGCACATCCATTAGATGTGCCAATTATGGCGCTTAGCCTTGGCTCTTCACGATTGCCCTGGTGCATTGGCAATTGGGGTAATAGTTTTGTGGTTGATCTCAGCTGTGTAATGTCCGCTGACGTCAAGCCCAGAGGTTAGTAATGAAGAGGTATCTATAAGACATCCCCATTACTAACCCTGTAGTCAAAAGAAATAAACAGAGAAAAGTCCTTTAATTGTAAAAAAAACAAAAAAAAAACACAGTCCCTGACCCTCGATTACCCATTTAATACCATTAAAAAAATAAAATAGTCCAAGGGGGTCCACCGTAAAACCATAACAATGAGGTCCCATGACGATCCTTGACTCTGCTACATTGGGAGGCTATGTTGAGTGGTGACATCAGTAATGTGACCGCTCACTATGACCGCTGGAACACACAGAATAGCATGTGCATCCGCTTGCTGTGAAGAGCGCTGACGTCACTAAGGTTATTGCAGTTCACAGCCAATGAACTGCGGTAACCTTACCGATGGTTCTCCCGTCGCGAGCGGTGACATTAGTACGGTTACCACAGTTCATAGGCTGTGAACTGCAATATTTTTTTTGTCTGCTTTCCCTCAGCTGGTTATTAAAAATTAGGGGGACCCCATGCCATTTTTTTTCCATTTAATTTTATATTTATACTCTAAATACATGTACAGTAAACTACACACGCACTGCAAATTTTATATATCTCACTGACATCTTTCTATCTATATATCCTATTCTGACGGTTCTTTACTGTACTTGGCTGATGAAATGTTTGGTTTCTTGAGATATGTGCGTAAAAATTGGATGGCACGCGCATAGTCCGTATGCCGTTTGAGTTTTTTTTACTCGCACTTATTGACTTCCTTTGGCGAGTCTCGTCCAATAAACGCGACCACTCGCAGCATCCTTCAATTTTTTTCTCAGTCCGATCTGAGAAGAAAATTGCAGATGAACACTAATCCAGTGAATAACATTAGTCCGAGTGCAATCTGATTTTTTTTTTTTTTTTTTATCGGCTTGCAAGTCGTCCGATTTATATGCAGAAGAATATGAGCCCTTCATCCAAAACTGACTTGAGTTATATTGACGAGGTGAAATGAAATACTGGGATTACACTTAGACTGGTGAAGAGCAGTACAAGTTTCCTTTACGTAACTGGGTAAAATTGGGCTGGTTTTGGTAGATGCAATAAAATAGATATTGAGACAGACATTTTCCACATAGCCTTTATGTAACATGGTCACATAGGCAAATTAATAAAGTCGTAGAGGCGTTGCACACTACTATTGGAATTAAATGAAAATTAAAGCAGTAATATGATTATAGACTCTTTTTTTAGAGAGTCCGTTTATTACACGTGTTACATGCCTGTTTTCTGACAATTTTTTTTACAGGTCGTCACCATAGCTTTACGGTGCCCCAGTGGTCGTGTTTATAGAAGACGATTTTACAAGACCTACAGTTCTCTTGTAAGTGGTTCTAAGTAAAGTGGATGTTAAATGAGGACCTTTTTACCCACACATATTACGGTAATATTAAAGTGGGTTTAGTTAGCAAAAAAGTAAACTCACTTGTGGTCCCAATCACAGACTCAACCTGGTCCAATACACGGCTAGCTTAGAGGGTAACAAGGTGAAAAATCCAATGTAGAGAAATCCGGTATATGGCTCTTTGTTCGTATAGAACAATCTTCTTTCATACAAAATAAAAAAACCTTGGTACACAGCGTACAAAAAATTAAGACTGCCAAACGTGTTTCAGAGCACTGTCATTGATCATTGCATATGGTCAAGTGAACAAATACTGGTATAAACCTTGTTTCCCATAATTACTTGCTCTTAGTTCTCAGTTTTAATTTTTCGTATGGTGTGTGCCGAGGTTTATCTTATACAGACATGTATCTGTATGCTGAACTTCTCTACCTACTTTGAAAGTTTGGGACTGTCTAGCCTTGACAGGTTTCTCCCTATATACCGTACTTGTCTGTCTAGGGGAGTAAGGCAGGGAGAAGCCGCAAAGGTCCTGTCTCTTGGAGTAGTCAGCCTTTCCTGTCCTGTCCTTTCAAAGTATGTTTTCTCTGAAACTAAGCAGTTATTTATTATGCTTTTTTTTTTAAAATCAGATACATTTTTATTAAGGAAAAACAATTATAACAAATGACATCAAGCTGTTATTCACAGATAATCATATATTTTATGAACAAAACTCCCCCCCCCCCCCCTTCGAGACCCCTTTAATGCCTTCCCAATTTCCCTTCCCATATTCCTTCCCCAATTCAAATACAATTGTATAGTATGAACATCATCTATTTTATTGTATAAAATTATATGATCCGCCTGCATAAGTCTCTTCTAGTCGGAGGCTCCTCCCTGATCCAGAACCGAGCTATCAATTTCCTTGCTATGAATAACAGTCTAGCAATCGCCAGTTTAACCATAGATACCACTGCTATTTCTTCCACATAGCCTAATACACAGACCAAAGGGTCTCTGGGAATGACACACCTATATACCAATTCAATCCGATTCAATACAACTGTCCAGAAGGCAGACAATCTAGGGCAGTGCCACAGCATGTGTAACATGTCTGCCTGTTCCTGCGAACATCGTGGACACTCGGAATCAGACCTCAAACCCATCTTGAACAGTCTATCGGGAGTTCTGTAAGCTCTATGAATCACATATAATTGAGACATCCTCCCAGGTTCGCTCATAGAGATCTTAGTCACATATTCTAAAATAGATTCCCATCTATCATCATTTAACTCTCCCAATTCAGCTTCCCATTTCACTCTAGACTTGATGGGATGTTTGACTAGAAAGGTGAATAATAAATCTCTATACACTTTTGAAATTGCCCCCCTTGTCCAGCTGTTCTCCAAAATGGAAGCCAGTGTGATATCAATCTGGATCTCAATAAGTTTTCTCCGACATTGCGACTGATACGCATGCTGAATTCTTTTATAATGATATAAATTTAAATGTGATAACTGGAATTCTGTTTGTAACTCCACAAATGACTTAAGTCCCCCTTGACCCAGTAGCTGACCCATCTTTCTAATTCCTGCCTCTCTCCATGGCCCATATCCTTCCATTTGCTTAAATTCTTGTAAGTTTATATTATCCCATATAGGTGAGTATTTGGTAAGGCCCGTGACACTCCTAATCTGTTTAACTTTTTCCCATACCTTATGAATTAGGAGAACAGTAGGAAACCGAGAACCCAGTTTCAAAAATTGCCCCCCTTCCAAACTCTCACCCAGAGGCCATTTTCCAAACAAATATCTCAAACTACTGGGCGATTGCCCTTTTCCCATCTCCTCCCCCCATCCTCCAATATGCTGGCATTGTGCTGATAAAAAATAGACCCAAGGGTTAGGGAGCGCCAAGCCCCCTTCCTCCTTTGGCCTCTGCAAAGTTTCTTGTTTAAACCTTGGGCTTCCCCCCCCCCCCCCCCATATTAGTTCGCCAAACAGCGATTTGATTTTACGGAACCTACTCTGCGGAATCCACTTTGGAGAATTATGCAGTACATATAACAACTGCGGCATCACAATCATCTTCAAAAGGTTCACTCTTCCAATTACAGAGAGATGTAGTTTGTGCCACGCCGAAATTTTTGTACGTATTTTTTGTAGCAGAGGGCTTAGATTAAGTTCTTCAAACTTCGTCAGAGGAAGGGCGATTTGTATCCCCAAATATTTAAATTTCGAAACTACCTTCAATTTTGCTGACATTTCCACCTCCCCAGTGCCCCTTTCTACCTCATCAATGGGCATAATGCACGATTTGTCCCAATTTATTTTGAGTCCAGAGAATTCCCCAAATTCCTCAATTAATGCCACTACGTTATCCAGATTCTCCCCTGAGTCCCCCAAAAATAACAAAATATCGTCAGCATACAGAGACACCTTCTCCTCCTTCATTCCATAGACAAATCCTTTTATCTCTCGTGCCTCCCTTATTTTAGCGGCCAAGGGTTCCACAGCTAGGGCAAATAGCAACGGAGACAATGGGCACCCCTGCCTTGTACCCCTATGCAATGAGAAACTATCAGATAATTTATTATTTACTCTAATTTTTGCCATTGGAGAGGAGTATAGCAACACCACCCAAGATATAAACTTAGGCCCGAACCCAAGGCACAACAAAACTGACCACAAATAATTCCATTCTACACAATCAAAGGCCTTATGGGCATCCAAAGACACCACCACTCTCTTTCCAGCATTTTCGGCTGGAATTTGCATATTTAAATATAGTCTCCTTAAATTGATTGCTGTAGATTTGTTGGGCATAAATCCAGATTGATCTGGGTGGATTACTTTATCAATCACATGGGTTAGTCTGTTGGCCAAGGCCTTCGCCAAAATCTTTATATCCGCCGTAAGTAGTGAGATTGGTCTGTAGGACTACGGATTCAGCGGATCCTTATCAGCTTTAGGAATGACCACAACAATGGCCTCTCTCATAGATGTAGGTAGTATTCCCCTCTCCAACGACTCATTAAATACCTTCTCCAATTTAGTTATTATTTCTTCATTAAAGATTTTGTACACCTCTACCGGAATGCCGTCCGCCCTCGGGGCCTTATTACCCGCCATGTCCGCCAGTGCCACCCTCAGTTCCTCCGCTGCCATCGGCCTATCCATCCATTCTCTATCTTCATCATCTAGTCTAGGAAGCTTAATCGCACTCATATACCTGTTCATCTCTTGACCTTTATGTATCTTAGAGGAGTATAACTCACTGTAAAATTGTTTAAATACATCCAAAATTTGATCCCCTTGTGTAACCACATTACCTTCCTTTGTTTTAATTGCGTATACATGCGAGGATTCCCGTAGTGCCGAAGCTACCAATGAAAACAGGTGCCCCACTTTCTCACCCTCCGCATAGAATGCCTCGTTCTGAAATGCCCGCAGTCTCTCTGCATTACAGATGTGAAATTTATTAACCTCCGACTGGGCCACTCTCATGCAGGTCTGCGTAGCTTTGGAACACTGCGCACCCAATGCCTCCTCCGCTGCCCTTAATTCCTCCATCACTGCTTTATCTAGTTTTTGAGACCTAGTCTTATATCGAGATACTTCTCTGAATAAGATCCCTCTCAGAAAAGCCTTCATAGTATCCCAAACTATATGACCCTCTGCACTACCTTCGTTTGTCCTAAAGAATTCACCCAGTTCCTCTCCTATCTTTCCCATATCCAGCAACCGTAACCAGAAGGGGTGAATTTTCCATCCCATACCTGCCAACCTCCCCTGTTCTCCCAATTGTAGAGATACCATCAGAGGACAATGATCCGATAGAACTCTGGGCAAATAATCCACTTCCTGCACCAAGTTATCCATCCCTTCATTTCCCAAAGCCACATCAATGCGAGACAAGGAACCATACGTCGCCGAGTAGCACGAGTAAGTGTAGTTCTCCATATTTCGAACTCTCCACAAGTCTATCCATCCAATTTCCCTCATGTAGTTTCCAAAAGGTGTTACATTCCCTTCCTCTCTGTTCCCTGTATGTTTGCCCCTATCACAATGATCATTTGCAATATTATTCACGTCTCCTATTACAAGCAACGGGGCTCCAGTCCATTTCCCCGATATGTCCAGAATTTCCTGTATCTTTTTTCCCGAAAACGGTGGAGGGATATATAAAGACACTATACATAATAATCTATGCAATATCTTACATACAATAAACACGTATTGCCCGTCTTTGTCTATTATAACCTCCACTTCTTCATATAGAGTAGAAGTGTGGATTAAAACCGACACTCCCCTAGCATAGGCTGAGTACGTCGAGTGATAAGCCTTCCTCACCCATCTTTTTTGTAACATAGCTACTTTGTCTTCTACCAGGTGTGTTTCTTGAAGGCAAATCACTGAGGGCATCAGCTTCAACAGATATTGTAGAATTGCGGCCCGCTTTGAGACATTGGCGAGTCCTCTAACGTTCCAGCTTATAATTTTAAATCTACCCCCCATGATATATCACAGTACCAAACATTTGACTCATTAAGAAAGGAGGTCTCGGTCCGCCTCCCCCCGCCTCCACCCCCGTCCCAACCTTCCAACTGTAATAACTCCAATCTTTCCCTTCCATCCCCCTCCCGAAAAACTGTTTGTCTCCCACAACTTTTAAGCTGATAAGAATTCACTCTCCCTCTCTATTTGAGATCTAGGAGGGCGTTTTACAGCCTAACAATACAAGCTCAATGCTCCAACTACTCTCCCGTCCACATTTTATCAAACTGCAATGTCCGTTGCGCCGCCGAACACAACCCACATATACCAGCATAGCATTATGTCATCTCAGAGATGACCATTAACTTATCAAATTCAAACTGAATAACAGATATTCACTGTTTCAACATCACTCAGAGTCTGCTTCAACATGACCGTTCCGCTCTGATATTTTTGGTGTTAGAATCCAGCCAGTGTGTCGCTTAATCTGGATTCTGAAAAAAGTGCACCCGATCCAAGGCAGCGACTCTCAGCTGGGTAAATCATTGAATAGCGCAAATCCAAGTCTCGTAGTCGCCTTTTGACTTCTCCAAACGTCATTCGGTGCTTTTGGATGGCTGCAGAATAATCTGGGTAGATGGAGATGCGATTGCCGTCTATGGTTAGATCCGCACAGTTCCTGGCTTTCCTCAGCAGGGTATCCCGGTCCCGATAATTCAGAACTTTAGCCAAGATGACTCTTGGGACTGATCCTGGGGGCAGGGGTCTAGTGGGCACACGATGTGCCCTTTCAACAGAAAACATTTTAGTGAGACCATCCCCTCCTACAGTGTTTTTCAGCCATGACTCAATGTACTCAGTGGGGTTATTTCCTTCCGCTTTTTCTGGCACCCCCACAATCCTCAGGTTACTCCTGTGGGAGCGGTTCTCAAGATCATCAGTTTTAAATTCCAGTTCAGCTATACACTGCACATACTTTTTTTTTCCCCTTTCAACAGTTCATTAACCTGGTCTTCAGCGCTCCCCACACATTCTTCCACCATCTCCACTCTCTGTTCAACTTTGCGCACTGCAGCATTAATAGCAACCATCTCTCCCTTTAATTCATCCACACGACTGTTCAGAGCCGCAAGGGCAGACTTGTTGTACATCACCACAGAGAATATATCTTTGAGCGTCGGCTCTGCTATGTCTAGTGTGTCTGGCTGTTCAAGCTGGTCAGCACGTGCATCCACATCAGGGGATCTCTGTTCCTCCCCACTGCTCTGCGGCTGGCCCCCTCCTTCTTGTTGTTCCCCAGGGCCATATGTTGTTTCAGGTCTCTCACCTTCAGCCGCTGACCGCTCATTAGCAGCCACCTCTGACCTCGCAAAGCGTTCCAGACGAGCGATCACCTCCATCTTCCTTAGATATGCCGCGCTCGCCCTTGCCGCCTCCTCTGCAGTCTCGGTGCCATCTTGGGCCTGAGAGCTTCCAGACGCTGCCGGCTCCTTCTGTCTCCTGCGCGTCATCCTCATGCGGGACTCCTCTCCACCCGACCGCACGCCGCTCACTGCTGCTCCCCCGGGTCCCTGCACACTTCTTAGAGTGATTTCAGCGTTCGGCGGCGCCTCAGGTACCAATGTTTAGGGAGATTGTGGCAGGAGAACTCAGCCGCACGTCTTCTCACATCCTGCGCTAGGCCACGCCCCCTCAGTTATTTATTATGCTTACTTATATAGCGCTATCATATTCCACAGCGCTTTTACAGAAATCATAGTCACTGTGCCCATTGGGGCTCACAATCTAAATTCACTATCAGTATGTCTTTGAAGTGTGGAAGGAAACTGGAGTGCACGGCGGAAACCCACGGAGAACATACAAACTCCTTGCAGATGTTGTTCGTCTTGAACCCCAAGCAACAGTGCTAACCACTGAGCCACCATGGTGCCCTCATCAGTGTTTCAGAACAAAACATATCTGCCTAAAATAACATAGCTAGTGTCTGATTCATGTTGCCTGTACTTCAGTGGCCAAAATGGTCAGTTGCACAGCTCTGTCAACTGTATAGTGGCCGCAGTGGGGTACTACAGATCGACCTTATTCAAATCAATGAGTGAATATGCAGTACCCAACCGTGACTACTGTTCCATTGACAGAGCTTTGCTGTGCAGTTGCTACCACCGCCATCCTTGGAAACAATTGATTGGCTGGAGTCCCTAAGGATAGGCCATCAATAATAAAGTCCCAAGAAACCCCTTTATGCCTTTATGGGGACTTCTCTTGAAAATAATCAAAGCAAGGGCTTGTGCACATGACCGTACTTTGGGTCTGAGTGCTCACTATAAAAAAAAAAATCAAAAAACAAAAAAAACGCCCTCTGACCAATGTTATTCAACAAGGCAGTAGTAGATGAACAATTTTTTCACTGACTGATTCGCCCTGTGAAAAATTTGTCACCATTCACAATTTTCTTCCGGAAATCAGATGACTCCCTCATTCCAGTCTATGGGCGCAAGAAAAAAATTGGATGCTACAGTATAGCATCCGATTTTCACAGATACATTACAATTCTGTAACATTGGAAACTGTAAATGTTTTTTTTACATGATTAAAGGGCCACTGTCACCCCCTCCAGCCGTTATAAACTAAAAGATCCACCTTGTGCAGCAGTAATGCTGCAGTCTAACAAGGTGGCTCTTTTAGTTTTTGATTCAGTTATTCCCTCAATAAAGCGGTTTAAAATTTGTACAAAATAACCTGTCCTTAGACCTGGAGGCGGTCCGAAGCTTCCTCGGTGAATCTCCCAACGGCCGTCACTCTACTCTTCTGGGGATGTGGTCGCCGCCCCCTGCGCACTGTTTCTTCTTAAATCCAGCGCCTGCGCTGTGCGTGCCTGCCTGGGGCAGGCGCAGTCTTCATTGTCCGTCATAGGTCAGATCCAGGGTGCCTGACTGCGCCTGTGCCGGCAGTGTGGCCACCCTGTTGCTGAATCCCCGCCCCGCACTGTGTTATTCATTATGCACAGTGCGGGGCCGGGGTTCCTGGGCATGCGCACTGCGCTGTTCAGACGCTCCCCCGGTCCCCCGCCTTCCAGCGTTGCCATAATATACAGGTTTCCTTGCCAGCGTTTGGAATGAAGCAGCCGCAAATAACAACGCTGGAAGGCGGGGGAGCGTATGAGCTGGGGGAGCGTCTGAGCTGGGGGAGCGTCTGAACAGCGCAGTGCGCATGCCCAGGAACCCCAGCCCCGCACTGTGCATAATGAATAACACAGTGCGGGGCGGGGATTCAGCAACAGGGTGGCCGCACTGCCTGTACAGGCGCAGTCAGGCACCCTGCATCTGACCTATGACGGACAATGAACACTGCGCCTGCCCCAGGCAGGCACGCACAGCGCAGGCGCCGGATTTAAGAAAAACAGCGCGAAGGGGGCGGCGACCACATCCCCAGAAGAGAAGAGTGACGGCCGTTGGGAGATTCACCGAGGAAGCTTCGGACCGCCTCCAGGTCTAAGGACAGGTTATTTTGTACAAATTTTAAACCGCTTTATTGAGGGAATAACTGAATCAAAAACTAAAAGAGCCACCTTGTTAGACTGCAGCATTACTGCTGCACAAGGTGGCTCTTTTAGTTTATAACGGCTGGAGGGGGGTGACAGTGGCCCTTTAATAGCTGCTGGTAAAAAAAACAATTGTATGTGGATGACAAATAAGAAGAAAAATTATCCCACTTTTCTAGATAAAACTAACCATTTATTTATTTTTTTTATCCAGTCATGTGAACAAGCCCTTACTGTTAAAGGGAATCTGTCACCTCACTTTTAGCATATAAGCTGCGGCCACCGCCATTAGGGGCTTATATACAGCATTCTGTAATGCTGTAGATAAGCCCCCGATGTCACCTGAAAGTGGAGAATTACAAGTTAGATTATACTCACCCAGGGGCGGTCCGGGTCCGGCGCCTCCCATCTTCATACGATGTCGTCATCCTCCTTGCTTTTGCTGCGGCTCCTATGCAGGCGTACTGATTTTCCCTGTTGAGGGCAGAGCAAAGTACTGCAGTGCGCAGGCGCCGGGCCTCTCTGACCTTTCCCGTCACCTGCGCACTGCAGTACTTCGATCTTCCCTCAACAGGGCATAAAGTACGCCGGAGCCCTGACAGAAGCGAGGAAGAGGACGTCATCGCATCAAGATGGGAGGCGCCGGACCCAGACCTGCGACGCCTATCGGACACAGGACCGCCCCTGGGTGAGTATAATCTAACTTGTTTTTCTTATCTTTCAGGTTACATTGGGGCTTATCTACAGCATTACAGAATGCCATAGATAAGCCCCTGATGCCGGTGGCCTCAGCTTATGGGCGAAAAATGAGGTGACAGATTCCCTTTAATAGCAGATTTATTGACAGAATTGAAAAATTATTTTGAAATAAAAAAAACAGTTGACAAGCTGCTCAAAGCCTTTATATTTATCATTTTAATAAGATTTTTGTCTTGATTTTTTTTTACCAGGTATTGTTGGATTGGATGATGAAAATTGGCTATCACCCGGTCTTTTATTCAATTTGTATGCCTATGCCAAGATGTCCTCTAGAACTGGAAGAGGATGTAACACTGGAAAATATTGGCATCACAAGGCACACAGCCTTAAATATTGAAGAAAAAGATCCGTAGTAACTTTATATCCACATCAGGGTTGCCCACACAAATAATGCAAGTTGCAAAGGAGAAACCAATGAGACTGATGCACAGTTTGGGTGAAAAATCAAAAACTTATATGTTCGAATATTTACTAAATGATCAGTTTTATGATCACATTACAGCCTCAGTTTTTCACTGCATGTTAGTTTCTGATGACTTTTATCATGAAAGTTACTCTATTTTCCAGTGATTACGGTCGGTTTGATCCCTGACAATATTATTGGAACCCCCTGCTTCTGTTTACTTCAGTTATGCAATTGATCCTTTTTAGAGCAGACAATTCATGTGAAAAAACAGAACAGACAAATGGAATTTCTGAACATAGGTGTGAACCGAGCCTAAGCAGCTTTTATATCAGCGGCGAGATGCCAAAGCTTTCACCACAAAGTGACGTGTTGTGGAATCCAGAAGCAAGAATCCGTTCTATGTGTACGTGAAGCCAGAAATGCCTGAAGGGATAGGGGATTGACCACAAAAAACAGAATTCTGAATATCAATGGACTGTAAGAAAAAAAACTGGTGTCAACTAGTTTGTTTAGAATAATGCATTTAATAGTGCAACTAATATGCTAATATCTCTGAAAGTAAGGCTACATTCCAAATTCAGTGATTTTTCTCGTACATCAAAAAAACAGACCGATTTTCATCAGTGATTTTCTCTTATGAAAATAATAAGTATAATGAAACTCTTCTCCCACCCATTGTAATGTTAAAAGTTTGACAGCACACAGATGGCATACATGTGCTTTCAGTGATTTTTCACAGACCCATAGAATGTGTGATTTTGATTCTTGCCTCGGATCAAAAGTAGATGTCTCTCATTTACCTGTCGTAGAGAAAGGGCAGAGTGTAATTTCTACATTAACAGATGGGCTTTGGTGGGATGCACTCGAGTCCCCATTGGTACTCTCCCCGGCTGCAAATTATAGGATATCATTCAGCTATAAATTACACATCAGAGCTACTTAAAGTGACTCTGTCAGCAGGTGTTTGTTACCTCATCTGAGAGCAACAAAATGTAGGAAATGAGACCCTGATTCGAGCAATGTGTCACTTAGTTTACTGTGTGCATTTGAGATGTTAGATGTAGCAGAGATAACAAAGCCTAACCCTGCCCAAAACACAGCTCTCTATGTACATTGTCTATTGACAGTGAGCTGCTTATCAGAGGAAGGGGCGTGGTCAGATCAGGGCTTAGCTTGTATTCCAGGCAGTGATCATCTCCTGGTGATAAAACATTTACTGCCTAAAAAGTGATACATCCCTGAACTCTGTGTCTCAGCCCCTACGCTCATGCTGTTCTAAGATTACATAGCAAAAACCTGCTGACAAATTTGCTTTAAAGGCAACCTTACTGCTCCCCCAGACCCCTCAAAACAACAACCTGCATTTATTATTGTTATTCATTTCCTTCCTTTGTACAATATATATGATTGCAGTAAAAAAAAGTATCAAAGAACAATTCTATAAATCTATTTGCGATATGTTAATTTGTGTCAGACTAGTCGAGGGGGCATTGGTTTCCCAGACTAGTTGTCTGCTGCTTGTTTGCACAAATCTTGTCCTTTCATGTGAACGTACAACCTGGCTTTATAGGTGCATTGCACATGTCTGGGGAGCACAGCAGTGCTTACAGTGGGTATGGTCTTTGACTACTCGGTGAATGGCACATTACGTGGTCACGATGTGCTCCCCAGACATGCAGAGCACCTGGGTTCATCACACACGGACATGAAAGAACGAAAGTTGAATGCATGCGCAAGATTTGCGAGGAGATGCAGATTACACAGCTGATATATAATTATTCGGAGTCTCGGATGAAGAGCTACGGTCTGATCATCATACGGTTTCCTTGAGAGAAGCACTCTGTATGGTCCAGAAGGCTATTACTATGCACTGGATGGAGATGACACTGCCCTCTATCTCTCAATGGGGAAAAAAAAAAGTTAATACTATAGTTCCATCCAAAATTGTAGTAAATAATAAGAGGCTGCCCTCAAACATGTAAAAGTATTGGGGAAAGTGGTGTTACTCGCCCATCACTCAGTCCTCGGGTACAGCTCTTACTGAAGCTCTGCCCAACTAGGCTAACCTATAAACATAGTAATGTGACTTATTTCGTTTGCTATATTTCCTGGTTATTCACGATGGAAAAGTGGAACTGATGCTTTGCATTTTCATATCTTTATTTTATGAAGTAATTGATTTACTGTATATTGTGAGCAAAGTCAAATGAGCTATGACTAGTGATGAGCGAATATACTCGTTGCTCGGGTTTTCCTCGAGCATGCTCGGGGGTCCTCCGAGTATTTGTTAGTGTCCGGAGATTTAGTTTTCATCGCGGCAGCTGAATGATTTACAGCTACTACCCAGCCTGAGTACATGTGGGGGTTGCCTGGTTGCTAGGGAATCCCCACATGTACTCAGCCTGGCTAGTAGCTGTAAATCATTCAGCTGCCGCTATGAAAACTAAATCTCCGGACACTAACAAATACTCGGAGATCAACCGAGCGTGCTAGAGGAAAACCCGAGCAACAAGTATATTCGCTCATCACTAGCTATGACAGTATTGTATGTTTACATAATTGTGTATTCTTCAATAAAATGTGTTAACCCCTTAGTGACAGCCAGTTTGGTACATAATGACCAAGTCAATCTTTACAATTCTGACCACTGTCACTTTATGAGGATATAGGGAACTCTTCAATGGATCCCCCTGATTGAGGTTGTTTTCTCGTGACATATTGTACTTCATGTTAGTGGTCAAATTTCTTTGATATGACTTGTGTTTATGAAAAAAAAAAAACAAATTTGGCAAAAATGTTGAACATTTTGCAATTTTCAAACTTTTAATTTCTCTATCACTTCATTGGGGGACACAGGAAACCATGGGTGTATGCTGCTGCCACTAGGAGGCTGACACTATGCAAATACAAAAGTTAGCTCCTCCTCCGCAGTGTACACCCCACCGACAGGAAGTTATTCAGTTTAGCTTAGTGTCAGTAGGAGGTGGACACGGGTCTTTCATTAGACCCATATCTACCTCAGTGTGTGTCGTTCCTTTTCAGGTACCACAGAGGGATACAGTGTGAACGGTCACTACTGTACTCCCACAAAGAGACTATTGAGTACGGCGTGTACTGCCACCCCGTATCCTCATACGTCTAGTCGGCAGGACCCCAGCCCCTAACACAGAAGAGTGTTGAGGTGATCCGATTGTCGGTCCTGCCCCCGTCTCCCACCCACTCGCCCACCAGAGCCTGTCGGTTTGAGGAGACGTGGATGTCCCACAACGCTGGATTATCGGACATCCGAACTTTCTTGGATGGGGAGGTACTTTCTCTCTCTCCCCCCAGGTGTGGCGAAAAAGATAAGATCAAAGAAGACCAATTTTTCCTTTATTTTAGATCCTCCACGCTGCTCCTCCATTCTCTGGCGGTCACCAGCAGTAATCTAGGTCCCGGCTTCACTCTGGCCTAGCTGCAGCGCTGGTTCCACCACCTTCCTGCTCTTCAGGCGGGCTTTTTTCCCACCCGTTGCTCAGTTCCTCCTGGCCTGTGTAGCTTGGCACACTCGGCCTGTTATAGCCCCGCCCCTCTCTGCTTCATCTCTCTGCCTCGGAGCCGGCGCCATCTTTAGCCTCCTGAACCCGGGGCTTGGCTCTGCCCCTCTTCCAGGCCTGTCAGTCTCCTTGTACAGAGTGGGGTTTTTCAGCGTGCGTCCGTGTAACGCGCGCTTTTACCCTCCAGAGCCAGGGCATCCTCTCACGGCCGCCATTTTCCGCCTCCTGGGACCAAATAGTGCTTTTCTTGTGGGACCTGCCTCTTCCAGCTGTCCTACAGCCTGGAAGCTGAAAACAGGACAACTAATGTGAGTAGCTGCGCTGCAGAATTATCTCTCTATCTTCACCTGCTAGTGCACAAGCCAGGCACAGCGAAATAAAGCTGAGAGCACTCTGCAGGCTCAAGGGTGAGAAAAGCCATCAACCCAACGGTGCTGGCGTAATATCTGCTCTAGAGCAGTGCAGTGACTGGGGTAATAAATGCTCTAGAGCAGAAAAATGCAGTCACTGGTGCAATAAGTGCTCTTCAGCCGTGCAGTCACTGGTGCAATAAGTGCTCTTCAGCCGTGCAGTCACTGGTGCAATAAGTGCTCTTCAGCCATGCAGTCACTGGCGCATTAAGTGCTCTTCAGCCGTGCAGTCACTGGTGCAATAAGTGCTCTTCTGCCGTGCAGTGACGGGTGTAATAAATGCTCTAGCGCAGTGCAATCACTGATGCAATAAGTACTCTTGAGCCGTGCAGTCTGCAGCATTGGGTATTGCAGTGCACCCTACGCTGCCGTCATCTGTGTCACTGCCCGCTCTGTGCCCTCCACAGGGAGATGGGCATTATAAATCCTGCCGTACGCGGTTTGCTGATGAATGTTTGACTTGCACGTTTTCCACTACATCACACTTCTGTTGTGTTTTTCCCTTATTACATTTCTGTGCCTTGGTTTCAGCAGAGCAAGGTTCAGCCATTACTCTAAACTCAATGATTCTAGAGCTCTGGCATGTAGCAGAGAGGTGAGCTGTTCCTTCCCCTTTACTACTATAGTGTGTTGGGACCAACCTCCTGCTGGGTAAAGTCTGTATTCTCCAGCATGGCCTGCTGTGGCTCAATGGACGAAGCTGAACACAAATCGCAGGCCCAAGGGTCTGAACCCAAGAGCACAACAGAGAGTAGAGTTTAGTCTCCCTCTGATTCCACGCCTACTGTTCTTCCCTCAGGAGAGAAGACAGATTAGGACAGGCTTCGTGGTGCGGCTTACTACACATGAGATTGTTATTTTGCCTAATGCTGTCAGGTACCCAGACCTAGACCGCAACACAGAATCGTCTCTCTCCGATACACTTCTCCAGGGTTCTCTCCATGCTGATTCAGTCGCAGGATACTGAGAGCCGATTGTAGCAGCACTCTATCCGCCATCCATGTTCCACAAGCACCGCCTTCCAGGTACAGTACGGTATTTTGAAACTGTCGTATTTTCACCAAATCAGACGTGTCTTGGATTGACCGCTGCAGTGGTACTGGCATTCTGTACTGTATTCAGGTAAGTCAGACGCACTCTCCTTCACGCTCCTCGCGTTCGATTGCAGCAGTACTCTATCCGCTATCCAGGTTTTAGATGTGTCATCTTCCAGACTCATTTAGTGAATGCCTACCATCTTTCCAGTGGTTTAGACGTGCCCGAGGTTGATTGCTGCATTGGTCCTGGTCTTCTGCCCCAGATTCAGGTGAGTCAGAAACGTCCTCTATCACGTACCTCAGGGTCTTTTACAGCATCTGCCTAGGCTCCCCTCTTGTCACCACTCTCTTACTCAGAGAGAGATGCCCAGTATTCATCACTTCTTTTTGGCTGCCGCAGCGGTTAAAGTCTGCTTTCGAGTGAGTCAGAGGTGCCCCTTCTGCCGCAGTGTTTCATGGCCATTAACATCTGTAGATAATTAACAGCTAAACAGAAATTCTACCATGTACCACAGGATGGATCTCAGTACCAAAAGGTGGATCTCAGCGGCAGCATAAGTGGCCAGTCCACTTTCAGGTAGGTCGGACACGCTGGTGTCAGGTACCAGATGGTCAGTTTTTTCTTCAGCCACGCACTGGGCCTTAATTGCGTGTTGCGCCCCAGGGGCCTTTCCACACCATCTGGTTATTCGAACCTACCACTAACTATCCAGTAGGTCAGTTACAGTGCTGTCCTCCGGCTATCTGCACTATCCAGTGCGTTACTCCTATCATAAATGATTGAGTTTATACGTTCTGGCTGTCTCTTATGGAGTCAGAGCCCATATAATATCTTGACTCTAATGATTGTTCACTGCACTATCATAGGGGTGTTTGAGCTACCTCAATACCAGAGCTCCCTATTCATTTGTCAGTACTTACCTCTTCTTTATTACAGACACTGTATACCGCTTTGAGCAGCTCTGGGATTTTATTGCCGACTGTGGCAGGAACGAATTCTCCCTCCTTGGACAGGAATTGGATGTTACTCTGCCCATGCATCGTCCAGTGTAGAAGGCTGCTCCAGGCCTGGATCCAATGAAGGATTTGTATCTTTTTCACTGTTATCCTCGTTTGTGTGGTGTCTTATACTTAGGTAAGTAGATCCACACACTACAGTCCTCTCCCCGTTCCAGAGGGTCCGGGACGGACAGGTTCTCCCATGTCGTCATAGGGAAGGATCTTCCTTTTGTCAGTCAAGTTTTCTTCGGGGACCTATGTACTCTTTCCTAAGGCCAACTTTCCAGGTTTTCCATGGACTCTCCTCCTTCGACTGCTCATATTCTATTGTGCCTCCCAATGCCCATCTAGACAACTTTTTCCATAGTCCCTTATAACCATCTTCATCCCTGTACGCTTAAGTTTAGCTTCCTGATTGATCCGAGTCTGCGGAGTCATCCGGTTGTCTACGTTCTATATACTTAGACGGGCAAGAGGTTGTCTCTTCAAGCGGTTCTCCTTTTTTGAGCCGTTTTGTTGATATAACAGGGCCTCCATGGCTGGGTTGAGATCCAGGGTTCCAACAGAGGTCCCCTTCAGTACGTCTTCAGCGGTTTCCGCTCTAGCAGGTTCACAGTACCCTACTCTCAAGTCTTTCCTTGTCAATTCAATTTAATGGTATTTCCTTGTCATTTTCTAGGAATCCTTAGTCCAGCCGTTTCCAAAGAGGGAATCGTCTCGGTTTCCTATATTCCCTCTCTTCTGAGCTCAGTGCGAACTGGACCACTTCTCCATCCGGTTTCCAGATTTTCCACCAATACAGTCCTCTCCCAGAGAGCGCATTCCTCAAGGATACCAACGGCGGACTAATAGTCCTTGGCAAGGTCAACCTTGAAGTGTCCACCGTTACATTGTGCCCTGCCTTTGTCTCCACCTGGGCAGCAAAGTTTATAGATGCATGGGCTAAGCGGCTCCATCTGGGCTTTCTTTCTGGAGACCGATCGGAGGAAATGGCTGTCTTCGCGGACCAATTTATTCTTGCAGGGAAGTACATGGTATCCGCCTCCTCGAATGCCGCTGCAGGTGCTACTTGGACATCCAGCAATATCGTGGCCATCCGAAGGACCATTTCACTTAAGGCGTGGCAGGCGAACATCCTCATAGAAGTTCCTCACCAACTTGTCTTTCCAGGGTTCCTGTCGGTTTGGCTCCAAGCTGAACCAAATTATTAAGGAGGTCACCGGAGGGACAAGCTCTCTTCTTCCTCTGACTGACTAACCCTCGTCATTCTCCTGGTCTTTTTTTTCCTCAGCGTGACTCGATGGGATCTAACGGAGGAGTCCATCCTTATCTTTCAGGATGAAATCTCTTCGTTCAGTAATTACTTCCTGGTAACCACATGTATTTTCCTTTTTCCTATGGAAGCCTTTAGCCAGGTCCTCTTTTCTTCAGGACATCGGAGATTCCTGCTTTTTTGCGAGGGGCAGGTCCATTTTCATTTTATAGCTTTTCCTTCGTGATCTTAACCACTCCCAGAGTCTCGCAGAGTCTGCGGCAGCAGTTTTGCACATTCTGTGGATCACAGGTTCAGTGCTCTTCCCTTACCTTGCCGAGGTTCTCCATGGCTCTGTCCATCATTCTTGATCCCCTTCCTTTCGTCTGGCTCGGACTCATCCTTCGTAGCGTTCTCATCAGGCTACCTGGCCAGGGCAACGTGCTTCTATCCAGCTAGGCCGCCTCTCCCCCTTTTCAGTATACGGGCTCGCCAGGTCATCGAATGCTCGCTAAATCTGGTCAGCAATTTTTAGGTTTACCAGGTCAGCAGAGCTCCTTCCGGGTTTAAAGCGCACTCTACCCGGGCAGTGGGCGCCTCCTGGCATTTCACATAGGGTCTCCGCCCCGGAACTTCTATAGAGCAATGATCGGTCCTCCAAATGTTCGCAAAAAAAAAAAAATTAAATAAATTTTCAGTGTCCATGCCTGGCTTCGGTGTATGCCGACTTGGGTAGAAAGACCTTGCAGGCGTCAGTGGTGAGTTTCTCCAATCTGATTGGAGTTGACTGCTGTTCCCGCCCCAGGGACTGCTTTGGGACTTCCCATGGTTTCCTGTGTCCCCCAATGAAGCGATAGAGAAAACAGGATTTTTGGTTGCTTACCGTAAAATCTGTTCCTCTGAGCCTTCATTGGGGGACACAGTACCCTCCCAAGTTGAACAAGCTCTGTTTGTGTTATATTGTTAAAGTTTGAGTTTTATTTCTCTTAACATGTTGCTTCTCCTACTGCTTTCTCATTAACTGAATATCCTATCTCCTGTTGGTGGGGGGTACACTGCGGAGGAGGAGCTAACTTTTTTTATTTGCATAGTGTCAGACTCCTAGTCAAGTAAAATCATCCTAGTGGCAGCAGTATACACCCATGGTTTCCTGTGTCCCCCAATGAAGGCTCAGAGAAACAGATTTTACGGTAAGCAACCAAAAATCCTGTTTTTTGTAACCTTAAATCAGACAGTGGTGTCACACAAAATAGTTAATAAATAACATTTCCCACATGTCAACTTTACATCAGCACAGATTTGGAAACATAAATTTTTTTTTGTTAGAACGTTGTAAGGGTTAAAAGTGTACCAGCGATTTCTCATTTTTCCAACAAAATTTGCAAATCATTTTTTTAGGGACCACCTCACATTTGAAGTGAGTTTGGGGGGTTAATATAACAGAAAATACCCAAAAGCGACACCATTCTAAAAACTGAACCTCTCAAGGTGCACAAAACCACATTCAAGAAGTTTATTAACCCTTCAGGTGCTTCATAACTAAATGTGGAAGGAAAAAACTGAAGAAAAAATTTACTTTGGAATCAATTTTTTTTTATTATTTTCACAAGGGTATCAGGAGAAAATGGACCACAAAATTTGTGCAATTTCTCCTGAGTACACCGATACCCTTTATGTGGGGGAAAGCCACTGTTTGGGCGCATGGCAGGGCTCAGAAAATGGGGAGCACCGTTTGACTTTTTGAATGCAAAATTGTCTGGAATCAATGGTGTGCGCCATGTCGCTTTTGTAGACCCCCTGATGTACCTAAACAGTGGAACCCCCCCCAATTCTAACTCCAACCCTAACCCCAACACACCCATAACCCTAATCCCAAATCTAGCTCTAGCCCCAACCCAAACCCTAACGGAAAAATGTAAATAAATACATTTAAAAAAAATTATTTTTACCTAACTAAGGGGGTGATAAAGTGGGGTTTGATTTACAATTTTTTTTTATTTTGATCACTGTGAGGGTCTATCACAGTAATCAAAATGAACCAATAGGAAAAATTTCCTATTGTTGCCGGGTGCTGACCGGCAGATCTCGACGGGTGCACTGCGCATGCGCCCACTATTTTCTTCCTAGAAAAAGATGCCAAGGGACAGGACCAGGGGATGCAGGAGGGTCCAGGGACAGTGGAGGTACCAGGAGGCTTGGGGGGCCCCATTTCTCTCTCCTCTGATGTGCTATATCATATCAGAGGAGAGAGAAATTAAATGGGATATCTGACTTTTTTTTTCGCGGTCGCTGTTAGTCCGTGAATAACAGTGATCGGAACACATGGGTCGGTAAAAACCGACCCGAATCATGTTCTCCGGGGTCTCAGCTAACCCCGGAATAAGCATCCTTAACTGTCGCCATTAAAAGGCATATCGGCGGTGGTTAAGGAGTTAAAAACTGGTATATCCCCTTGATTTTTCTGCAGACACATGGGGTCGATTCATCAAAGTTTTATGCTAGAGATAAGCTATAAACAATAGCCTTTGAAAAGGCTCAAACTATTTTGTGACTTTTAGCATCTTCACTTCAATTTGAAGCCATTCTGCCTAAATGAACCATGGTGGGGAGGAAGAAGGGTGTTAGAAGGCCTTGCCACACTCGCCCATCATGTTAATTAAAAATGCCATCCTTCTAACACCAGTCCAGTCTTTTACTGGAGTAGCATTTCTGGTGAGGCGAAGGCCACAAAAAAGGTACACTTAATTCATTAAATTGAAATAGACATGTTAATGAATAAATAGGATGAAAAATTGGAAACAAAATTTTCAAAACATCTCAATTTATTTAGTATAGCTCCCTTCACATCTGTTAGATGTCAGATGCATTACATAGCTGGCATCTTTGTCTAACAGCAGTGGCCAGATCTGAGTTCTGCCTGCAGCTGTCAACCATTTAAATGGAATCTGTCGGCCGGTTTTTGCTACCTCATCTGAGAGCAGTGCTCAACCCAATAATGTATCACTTAAGACTGCTGGGTGCAGTTCATTCTTACACAGAGGTTTTAGAGTTAGCGATGAAGCAGAGCTGAGGAAGCTAACCCTGCCCCCACCAGACTCTCTATGTACAAAGTCTATAGACAGTGAGCTGCTTATCACAGGAGGGGGCATGTGGGACCAGGGCTCACCACCAGCTAATCACAGCAATGATACCTACTGGTGCTAAAACAATCATTATAGGCAAACAAAACCTAAAAAAGAGGCATAGCTGAAATCTGTGTTTTAACCCCTACCTCATGCTGTCTTTAGATTACGCAGCAAAAACCTGCTGACAGATTCCCTTTAACCCCTTAATGCCCTATGACTGATATCAGTCATAGGTCGCCTCCCCCTCTTTTATGCGGGCTCCAGCGATGAGATTGCACCTTTTACGGCACTTGACAGCTGATCTGATCAGCTGTCATGTGCCCCTAACACTAATTAATTTAGTGAACATGGTAAAAAAAAAAAACAATTGGGAATTGACAGAAAAAAAAAAAAAAAGTTATAACTCTCGGAAGAAGGGTGGAAAAATCTAAAGCGCACAAATGAAAAATCGCCTGGTCTGAAGGGGGTTAAAGTGAGTGTCAGCACAAAATGAATGTTCAAACCAAGCACAGTATCTTTGTGCACCCTTGGCATGGCCAAGCAGTTCAGTACACCTTCCTACCTGTCCCATCTCCATCCTTCTCTGGCTTCTGTAAAGCCGGTCCTTGCAATCCAGGAATAGGAGGACAGAGGTAGATAAACAAGATGGTGGAAAGGTGCACTGAACTGCTCAACCATTCAGGATGCACTGAGCGCCTTTTTGTTTGAAAAGTCATTTTGTACTGATACGTACAGGTAGGCCCACTTCACACTACTTTTACTGACACTTTTTATAGTACTAAAAAAGGACTTTTTTTTTTTTATAAGACTTTTAGTTACAAACCAAACATTTAACGTGTGAGCACCTCCATACTATATAGACTCCATAAAGTTAAAGGAAATCACCCAATGTTTTTTTTTTATTTTTTAAATTGAAAATTATTGGCAACTTGAATTGTCATTATGGCTTTACTCTCTAATTTTATTTGGTCTCATAAGACCACATGTATATACTGTTATGGCCAAAAGTGTTAGCACCCTTAAAATTGTTTCAGATTAAATATTTATCCCAGGAAATAATTGCAATTTTATGTTTATTTCCTTTGTGTGTTTTGGAACAACACAAAGAAAGAGAGTAAAGGGCTATTTGAGCATAATTTCACACAAAACCCCAAAAATGGGCTGAACTAAACTGTTGACACCTTTTCAAAATTGTGGGTAAACAACTTTGAACAAGCATGATATGCTTGAAACAGTCTCACCAGTGGCAAGTAACAGGTGTGGGCAATATGAAAATCATACCTGAAACCGGATAAAAAGGGGAGAAGTTGACTCAATCTTTGCATTGTGTGTCTGTGTGTGCCACACTAAGCATGGAGAACAGAAAGAAAAGAGAACTGTCCTAGTACTTGAGAACGAAAATTGTTGAAAAATATCAACAATATCAAGGTTATAAGTCCTCCTCAAGAGATCTTTATTGTGAAGAAGTTTACAACCCATGGCACTGTAGCTAATTTCTATGGCTGAGAAAGTTGATGAAATGTTTCAATGCAGGATAGTCCTGAAGATGAATAAGTTGAGGATGCTAACAATTTTGTCTGACTGATTTTTGGGATTTTGTGTGAAATTATGTCCAATTTGCCTTTTGTTTGTGTGTGTTGTACCAAAACACACAAAGGAAATAAACATGTGTATAACAATTTGTAACTAGCAATTTTCTGGGAGAAATAATTAATTTTGTAGAACAATTTCAAGGGTGCCAACACTTTTGGGCATGACTATGTATTTAGTAAAAAAAGAAAAAAATATATTTATGATTATAAAAAAAAAAGCATGAATTCACTGTTTATCATGGACTTTTCCTTTGGTCAGAAATGACTCTCACAAAATTCTGTCACAGCATACAGATTTTTTGGGTTCACACCAACCTGAGCTGTAATTATCTGATTTTGCCACAATCGTGTGTATGTCATAATATCTCCTCTTACAAGTAGATAAATCTGAAAATTTCTATAGAACATGCTTATATTTCAGGGTAATGTATTTAGAAGTTGAAACTCAATTACCGTATATACTCGAGTGTAAGCAGACACCCCTAATTTTGCCTAATAAGCCTAGGGTGGAAAATGCAGCAGCTACCGGTAAATGTCAAAAATAAAAATAGATACCAATTAAAGTAAAATTAATTGAGCCATCAGTAGGTTAAGTGTTTTTGAATATCTATATTGAATAAGAAGCCCCATATACGATACCATAATTTCCCACGGGACAAATAAAGTGTATCACAGCAGCACAACTTAAATCATAAAAATCATAAATGAATTACTTAATTGACATGACAGTGGAGTTGACAGAAGAACATTATACATTAGAATAGGACATACACAGCGGGTGAACTGAAATGTAGAGAAATAAAGTAGACATTCACCTTGATGATTTAACCCTAATGTTATTGTTGTACATTCCCATCGCAGTTGGCACAAACGATTTCCTATATTTTTCCTTCTTACACCTCAGAAGTATTAGCCGGTTACTGAAGGTGCTCTTCTGTCTCATGAATAGCTCATATAATGGATGTGCATTATTGTTCATAATTGCCATACACTTTTTCAGAGTTCTTCTCTCCACTACCTCCTCAAAAGAGTCCAGATTGCAGCCCACAGCAGAACTTGCCTTGATAATCTTATTCAGCTGCTCCATAATGCTCCATACAGTTCATGATGGGCCCCATAAGATACTCCATATTAAAATATGCTCCATATGAAAATATGACCGATATAATGCTGCACAAATGTTGATTATGGCCCCATGAGATGCTCCATACAGATATTTACCCCATATAATGCTGCACAAATGCTGATTATGGCCCCATAAGATGATCCATATAAAAATGTGCCACATATAATGCTCCATGCAGTTCATTATGGCCCCATAAGATGCTCCATATAAAAATACGCCCCATATAATGCTCCATGCAGTTCATTATGGCCCCATAAGATGCTCCATATAAAAATACGCCCCATATAATGCTCCATGCAGTTCATTATGGCCCCATAAGATGCTCCATATAAAAATGTGCCACATGTAATGTTGCTGCTGCAATAAAAAAAAAAAAAATTACATACTCACCTCTCGTCGCTGCCCGCTGCTCCTCAGTGTCCCGTCTCTCCACAGTGACTGTTCAGGCAGAGGGCGATGCGCACACTAATACGCCATCGCGCCCCCTCTGACCTGAACAGTCACTGCAGAGGATGTGGAAGACGGAGCGGCGGTGGAACGAGGAAAGGTGAATATGAAATACTCACCTGCTCCCGGCGCAGTCCCTGGCAGCTTCTCCCAGACACATGGTCTCCGGCGCCGGCAGCTTCTTACTCTGTTCAGCGGTCACTGGTACCGCTCATTAAAGTAATGAATATGCGGCTCCACCCCTATGGGAGTGGAGTCCATATTCATTACTTTAATGAGCGGTACCAGTGACCGCCGAACAGAGGAAGAGCTGCGGGCTCCGGAGACAATGGGACATGCAGGGACCGCACCGGTGAGTATGTGACAGTCGTCGCTCCCCCTCACCCGCCGACCATGACTCGAGTATAAGCCGAGAGGGACACTTTCAGCCCTAAAAAAATGGGCTGAAAATCTCGGCTTATATTCGAGTATTTACGGTAAATTAAAATAGAAAACGTTTGACTACATTTACCAAGACTTGACTTGTATTAACCTCAGGTTGGCGCATACATGATGGCTGTGGTGGCTGTGCAAGCCTCCATTCACAATGTTCTAATAAATTGCTTAAAATTGTTTCACATATTATTAATGACCAACGATTACTAATTTGTTTTTGGTTTTTTTAAAAAAAAAAGAAAACAGTAAAGCTAGTCACCATCCAGAATATAGATCCTATATATTAGTAGTGCTACAAGAAGTCTATGCTGCTCGCTATTAAAGAGCAATGAATATTCACTGCTCTCCATGCACATAAACCCATTATGGAGAGCAGTGAGTATTTCGGCAGCTGTCCTCGGCTTGTAAGCAGAGCATGACGTCCCTGCGATGTGCTGCTTACAAGCATAAGGGTATGTGCACGTTGTGGATTTGGCTGCGGTTTTCCATACGTTTTACAGTAGCATGTTAACCTATGGAAAACCAAATCCGCTGTGCATATGCTGCGGAAAATTCTGCTCAGGAATGCTGTGGTTTATTTTCCGCAGCATGTCAATTCTTTGTGCGGATTCCGCAGCGTTTTACACCTATTAATAGGAATCCGCAGGTATAAAAACACTGGTGAAATTACACAAAAACTGCACTAAATCCACGGTGAATCTCAGGATCCGTGCAGAAAAATCCACAATGGAATCCGCAACATGTGCACATACCCTAAATCAGCTGCTGGCATCAGAACAAGACGCTGCAAGGGAGCACAGGGAAGATAAGTAGAATTTTTTTTTAATGTTTTTCTGATGGGGGCCATGCATACCAGGATAGAGATGGGGGGGCAATCATACCAGATAATGGTGGAGGCCATGCCTACCAGGTTAGGGAGCAATGCATACTAGGATGGGAATGAGGGGAGCCATGCCTACCAGGATGGGGGCCAATCAAACCAGGCCGGGGACGAGGGGGGCCGTGCCTACCAGGCCGGAAATGAGGGGGGCCAGGCTGGGGATGAGGGGGGCCATGCCTACCACGCTGGGGATAAGGTGGCCTGTGCCTACCAGGCTAGGGATGAGGGGGCCGTGCCTACCAGGATAGGGATGGGGGGGCCGTGCCTACCAGGATAATAATAATTTTATTTATATAGCGCCAACATATTCCGCAGCGCTTTACAAATTAAAGGGGATTTGTACAGACAATAGACATTACAGCATAACAAAAATCGCAGTTCAAAATAGATACCAATAGGAGTGAGGGCCCTGCTCGCAAGCTTTCATTCTATAGGAAAAAGGGAGACACGAGAGGTGGATGGTAACAATTGCTTTCGTTGTTCGGCCCAGCCATAGTGTAAGGATCGGGTGTTCATGTAAAGCTGCATGAACCAGTTAACAGCCCAAGTATGTAATAGTACAGACGCAGAGGACTATTAACTGCATGAAATATATGAGAACATGATGTGAGGAACCTGATTAAGGTTTAAGGGTTTTTTTGTTTGTTTTTTTGAATGGGCCACACAGGGATAGTTAGGTTAATGTGTTGAGGCGGTAGGCCAGTCTGAACAAATGCGTTTTTAAGATAGGGATGAGGGGGCCCGTGCCTACCAGGCTGGGGCTGAGGGGGACCGTGCCTACCAGGATAGGGATGAGGGGCGCCGTGCCTACCAGGATAGGGATGAGGGAAGCCGTGCCTACCAGGATGGGGATCAGGGGAACCGTGCCTACCAGGATAGGGATGAGGGAAGCCGTGCCTGCCAGGATGGGGATGAGGGGGACCGTGCCTGCCAGGATGGGGATGAGGGGGACCGTGCCTGCCAGGATGGGGATCAGGTGGCCCGTGCCTACCAGGCTGGGGCTGAGGGGGACCGTGCCTACCAGGATAGGGATGAGGGAAGCCGTGCCTACCAGGCTGGGGATCAGGAGAACAGTGCCTACAAGGATGGGGATCAGGGGAACCGTGCCTACCAGGATGGGGATGAGGGGGACCGTGCCTACCAGGATGGGGATCAGGGGAACCGTGCCTACCAGGATGGGGATGAGGGGGACCGTGCCTACCAGGATGGGGATCAGGTGGCCCGTGCCTACCAGGCTGGGGATCAGGTGGCCTGTGCCTACCAGGATGGGGATCAGGGGAACCGTGCCTACCAGGATGGGGATGAGGGGGACCGTGCCTACCAGGATGGGGATCAGGGGAACCGTGCCTACCAGGATAGGGATGAGGGAAGCCGTGCCTGCCAGGATGGGGATGAGGGGGACCGTGCCTGCCAGGATGGAGATGAGGGGGGCCGTGCCTACTAGGCTGGGGATGAGGCGGCTGTGCCTCCCAGGATAGGGACGAGGGAGGCCATGTCTACCAGGATAAGGACGAGGGGGGCCATGTCTACCAGGATGGAGATGAGGGGGCCGTACCTACCAGAATGGAGATGAGGGGGCAGTGCCTACCAGGATGGGGATGAGGGAGCCATGCCTACCAAGATGGGGATGAGGGAGCCATGCCTACCAGGATGGGGATGAGGGGGACCGTGCCTACCAGGCTGGGGATGAGGTGGCCCGTGCCTACCAGGCTGGAGATGAGGGGGGCCGTGCCTACTAGGCTGGGGATGAGGGGGCTGTGCCTCCCAGGATAGGGACGAGGGAGGCCATGTCTACCAGGATAGGGACGACGGGGGCCATGTCTACCAGGATGGAGATGAGGGGGCCGTACCTACCAGAATGGAGATGAGGGGGCAGTGCCTACCAGGATGGGGATGAGGGAGCCGTGCCTACCAGGATGGAGATGAGGGAGGCCGTGCCTACCAGGATGGGGATGAGGGGGCCGTGCCTACCAGGATGGGGATGAGGGAGCCGTGCCTACCAGGATGGGGATGAGGGAGCCGTGCCTACCAGGATGGGGATGAGGGGGCCGTACCTACCAGAATGGAGATGAGGTGGCAGTGCCTACCAGGATGGGGATGAGGAAGCCGTGCCAACCAAGATGGGGATGAGGGGGTCCGTACCTACTAGGATGGGGATGAGATGGCCGTGCCTACCAGGATGGGGACGAGGGAGCCGTGCCTACCAGGATGGGGATGAGGAAGCCATGCATACCAGGATAGGGATGAGGGGACCATATAGACCAGGATATATTAAGTACAGAATTAACCACATATTTTGCTTAAATTTTTTTTTTCTAATTTCCTCCTCTAAAACCTAGGTGCGTCTTTATAGTCGAAAAAATACGGTATGTCTCATATTTGGTCAAATTGAGCGTCCCATGTAGTTTATAGTGTTCTCTCACATCCCAGACTCCTCCAACTATCCCCTATAAGTTTATAATCTTAAGGTACCGTCACACTAAACGATATCGCTAGCGATCCGTGACGTTGCAGCGTCCTCGCTAGCGATATCGTTTAATTTGACACGCAGCAGCGATCAGGATCCTGCTGTGATGTCGCTGGTCGCTGAATAAAGTCCAGAACTTTATTTGGTCGTCCGATCGCCGTGTATCGTTGTGTTTGACACCAAAAGCAACGATACCAGCGATGTTTTACACTGGTAACCAGGGTAAACATCGGGTTACCAAGCGCAGGGCCGCGCTTAGTAACCCGATGTTTACCCTGGTTACCAGCGTAAAAGTAAAAAAAACAAACAGTACATACTCACCCAGCGTCATACCTCCCCCAGCGTCTGCTTCCTGACACTGACTGAGCGCCGGCCCTAAAGTGAAAGTGAAAGCCGCTCTGCTGTTAGGGCCGGAGCTCAGTCAGTGTCAGGAAGCAGAGGCTGGGGGACGCTGGGTGAGTATGTACTGTTTGTTTTTTTTACTTTTACGCTGGTAACCAGGGTAAACATCGGGTTACTAAGCGCAGCCCTGCGCTTAGCAACCCGATGTTTACCCTGGTTACCCAGGGACCTCGGCATCGTTGGTCGCTGGAGAGCTGTCTGTGTGACAGCTCTCCAGCGATCAAACAGCGACGCTGCAGCGATCGGCATCGTTGTCGCTATCGCTGCAGCGTCGCTTAATGTGACGGTACCTTTACAGTAGTGTTCAAAATTATAGCAGTCAAATATGACTAACCAGATTAATCACGTTTTTTATATAAATTATATTACCACATGTCAAACAATTTACCAGCTGGTGCAGTAGATTCTAAGAAAACCAACGGACTCAGCATTTACGATCTGCATATTTTTGAATCTGTATTAGAATAATTACCGTATTTTCCGGCATATAAGACGACTGGGCGTATAAGACGACCCCCCAACTTTTCCAGTTAAAATATAAAATCTTAAAAGTCGGGGGTCTTCTTATACGCCGTATGTCGTCTTATAGGGCCAGTGACTAATGTGGCTTTTGGGGGGGAGTGGTCCTGATGACGAAGAGGGGGCATCTCACAGGAAAGTGTGAGGGAGTATCCCCCATCACCTCATTGTAACTGCAGTGTGGGGTGCTGGGGAGCGGCGGCGGCCACTGCCCCACAGCACAGCACCCATGCGGCACAAAGAGGAGCAGCAGCTGCCGCCTCTCCCCAGCACAGAGACCCCATGCTGCAGCTACAATGAGGTAATGGGGGATACTCCACTCACACTTTCCTGTGAGACGCCCCCTCTTCGTCATCGGGACCACTCCCCCCCCACCCACCATATACACATTGGTGTCTGCACTCGGCGTACAAGACGGCACCCGGCGTATAAGACGACCCCCGACTTTTAAGAAGATTTTCAGGGGTTAAAAAGTAGTCTTATACGCCAGAAAATACAGTAATTGAAGGGAGGGGAAGTGTTCAAAAGAATAGCAGCGTAGCGTTCAATTAGTGAGGTCAATCATTCTGTGAAGTAACAGGTGTGAATCAGGTGGCCCTTATTTAAGGGTGAAGCAGGGACATGTTATACATGCATTTCTCCTGAAAGTGTGAGAAATATGGGTCGTTTGAGACATTGTTCAGAAGAACAGCGTACTTTGATTAAAAAGTTGATTGGAGAGGGTAAAACTTATAAAGAAGTGCAGACAATAGGCTGCTCAGCTAATATGATCTCCAGTGCTTTAAAGGATGGGGGCCAATCAAACCAGGCCGGGGACGAGGGGGGCCGTGCCTACCAGGCCGGAAATGAGGGGGGCCAGGCTGGGGATGAGGGGGGCCATGCCTACCACGCTGGGGATAAGGTGGCCTGTGCCTACCAGGCTAGGGATGAGGGGGCCGTGCCTACCAGGATAGGGATGGGGGGGCCGTGCCTACCAGGATAATAATAATTTTATTTATATAGCGCCAACATATTCCGCAGCGCTTTACAAATTAAAGGGGATTTGTACAGACAATAGACATTACAGCATAACAAAAATCGCAGTTCAAAATAGATACCAATAGGAGTGAGGGCCCTGCTCGCAAGCTTTCATTCTATAGGAAAAAGGGAGACACGAGAGGTGGATGGTAACAATTGCTTTCGTTGTTCGGCCCAGCCATAGTGTAAGGATCGGGTGTTCATGTAAAGCTGCATGAACCAGTTAACAGCCCAAGTATGTAATAGTACAGACGCAGAGGACTATTAACTGCATGAAATATATGAGAACATGATGTGAGGAACCTGATTAAGGTTTAAGGGTTTTTTTGTTTGTTTTTTTGAATGGGCCACACAGGGATAGTTAGGTTAATGTGTTGAGGCGGTAGGCCAGTCTGAACAAATGCGTTTTTAAGATAGGGATGAGGGGGCCCGTGCCTACCAGGCTGGGGCTGAGGGGGACCGTGCCTACCAGGATAGGGATGAGGGGCGCCGTGCCTACCAGGATAGGGATGAGGGAAGCCGTGCCTACCAGGATGGGGATCAGGGGAACCGTGCCTACCAGGATAGGGATGAGGGAAGCCGTGCCTGCCAGGATGGGGATGAGGGGGACCGTGCCTGCCAGGATGGGGATGAGGGGGACCGTGCCTGCCAGGATGGGGATCAGGTGGCCCGTGCCTACCAGGCTGGGGCTGAGGGGGACCGTGCCTACCAGGATAGGGATGAGGGAAGCCGTGCCTACCAGGCTGGGGATCAGGAGAACAGTGCCTACAAGGATGGGGATCAGGGGAACCGTGCCTACCAGGATGGGGATGAGGGGGACCGTGCCTACCAGGATGGGGATCAGGGGAACCGTGCCTACCAGGATGGGGATGAGGGGGACCGTGCCTACCAGGATGGGGATCAGGTGGCCCGTGCCTACCAGGCTGGGGATCAGGTGGCCTGTGCCTACCAGGATGGGGATCAGGGGAACCGTGCCTACCAGGATGGGGATGAGGGGGACCGTGCCTACCAGGATGGGGATCAGGGGAACCGTGCCTACCAGGATAGGGATGAGGGAAGCCGTGCCTGCCAGGATGGGGATGAGGGGGACCGTGCCTGCCAGGATGGAGATGAGGGGGGCCGTGCCTACTAGGCTGGGGATGAGGCGGCTGTGCCTCCCAGGATAGGGACGAGGGAGGCCATGTCTACCAGGATAAGGACGAGGGGGGCCATGTCTACCAGGATGGAGATGAGGGGGCCGTACCTACCAGAATGGAGATGAGGGGGCAGTGCCTACCAGGATGGGGATGAGGGAGCCATGCCTACCAAGATGGGGATGAGGGAGCCATGCCTACCAGGATGGGGATGAGGGGGACCGTGCCTACCAGGCTGGGGATGAGGTGGCCCGTGCCTACCAGGCTGGAGATGAGGGGGGCCGTGCCTACTAGGCTGGGGATGAGGGGGCTGTGCCTCCCAGGATAGGGACGAGGGAGGCCATGTCTACCAGGATAGGGACGACGGGGGCCATGTCTACCAGGATGGAGATGAGGGGGCCGTACCTACCAGAATGGAGATGAGGGGGCAGTGCCTACCAGGATGGGGATGAGGGAGCCGTGCCTACCAGGATGGAGATGAGGGAGGCCGTGCCTACCAGGATGGGGATGAGGGGGCCGTGCCTACCAGGATGGGGATGAGGGAGCCGTGCCTACCAGGATGGGGATGAGGGAGCCGTGCCTACCAGGATGGGGATGAGGGGGCCGTACCTACCAGAATGGAGATGAGGTGGCAGTGCCTACCAGGATGGGGATGAGGAAGCCGTGCCAACCAAGATGGGGATGAGGGGGTCCGTACCTACTAGGATGGGGATGAGATGGCCGTGCCTACCAGGATGGGGACGAGGGAGCCGTGCCTACCAGGATGGGGATGAGGAAGCCATGCATACCAGGATAGGGATGAGGGGACCATATAGACCAGGATATATTAAGTACAGAATTAACCACATATTTTGCTTAAATTTTTTTTTTCTAATTTCCTCCTCTAAAACCTAGGTGCGTCTTTATAGTCGAAAAAATACGGTATGTCTCATATTTGGTCAAATTGAGCGTCCCATGTAGTTTATAGTGTTCTCTCACATCCCAGACTCCTCCAACTATCCCCTATAAGTTTATAATCTTAAGGTACCGTCACACTAAACGATATCGCTAGCGATCCGTGACGTTGCAGCGTCCTCGCTAGCGATATCGTTTAATTTGACACGCAGCAGCGATCAGGATCCTGCTGTGATGTCGCTGGTCGCTGAATAAAGTCCAGAACTTTATTTGGTCGTCCGATCGCCGTGTATCGTTGTGTTTGACACCAAAAGCAACGATACCAGCGATGTTTTACACTGGTAACCAGGGTAAACATCGGGTTACCAAGCGCAGGGCCGCGCTTAGTAACCCGATGTTTACCCTGGTTACCAGCGTAAAAGTAAAAAAAACAAACAGTACATACTCACCCAGCGTCATACCTCCCCCAGCGTCTGCTTCCTGACACTGACTGAGCGCCGGCCCTAAAGTGAAAGTGAAAGCCGCTCTGCTGTTAGGGCCGGAGCTCAGTCAGTGTCAGGAAGCAGAGGCTGGGGGACGCTGGGTGAGTATGTACTGTTTGTTTTTTTTACTTTTACGCTGGTAACCAGGGTAAACATCGGGTTACTAAGCGCAGCCCTGCGCTTAGCAACCCGATGTTTACCCTGGTTACCCAGGGACCTCGGCATCGTTGGTCGCTGGAGAGCTGTCTGTGTGACAGCTCTCCAGCGATCAAACAGCGACGCTGCAGCGATCGGCATCGTTGTCGCTATCGCTGCAGCGTCGCTTAATGTGACGGTACCTTTACAGTAGTGTTCAAAATTATAGCAGTCAAATATGACTAACCAGATTAATCACGTTTTTTATATAAATTATATTACCACATGTCAAACAATTTACCAGCTGGTGCAGTAGATTCTAAGAAAACCAACGGACTCAGCATTTACGATCTGCATATTTTTGAATCTGTATTAGAATAATTACCGTATTTTCCGGCATATAAGACGACTGGGCGTATAAGACGACCCCCCAACTTTTCCAGTTAAAATATAAAATCTTAAAAGTCGGGGGTCTTCTTATACGCCGTATGTCGTCTTATAGGGCCAGTGACTAATGTGGCTTTTGGGGGGGAGTGGTCCTGATGACGAAGAGGGGGCATCTCACAGGAAAGTGTGAGGGAGTATCCCCCATCACCTCATTGTAACTGCAGTGTGGGGTGCTGGGGAGCGGCGGCGGCCACTGCCCCACAGCACAGCACCCATGCGGCACAAAGAGGAGCAGCAGCTGCCGCCTCTCCCCAGCACAGAGACCCCATGCTGCAGCTACAATGAGGTAATGGGGGATACTCCACTCACACTTTCCTGTGAGACGCCCCCTCTTCGTCATCGGGACCACTCCCCCCCCACCCACCATATACACATTGGTGTCTGCACTCGGCGTACAAGACGGCACCCGGCGTATAAGACGACCCCCGACTTTTAAGAAGATTTTCAGGGGTTAAAAAGTAGTCTTATACGCCAGAAAATACAGTAATTGAAGGGAGGGGAAGTGTTCAAAAGAATAGCAGCGTAGCGTTCAATTAGTGAGGTCAATCATTCTGTGAAGTAACAGGTGTGAATCAGGTGGCCCTTATTTAAGGGTGAAGCAGGGACATGTTATACATGCATTTCTCCTGAAAGTGTGAGAAATATGGGTCGTTTGAGACATTGTTCAGAAGAACAGCGTACTTTGATTAAAAAGTTGATTGGAGAGGGTAAAACTTATAAAGAAGTGCAGACAATAGGCTGCTCAGCTAATATGATCTCCAGTGCTTTAAAATGGAAAGCCAAACCAGAGAGATGTGGAAGAAATCGAAAAACGAGACACTACCATTCTAATGAATGGAAGAATAGTCAGAATGGCAAAGGCTCAGCCGACAATCAGCTCCAGGATGATCAAAGATAGTCTCAAGTTACCTGTGAGTACTGTGACAGAAGACGCCTGTGTGAAGCTAATCTCTTAGCAAGAAGTCCCAGCAAAGTCCAACTGTTATAAAAAAGAAAAAAGACGACGTACTGAAGCGGATACAATCTGCCTAAGGAGAAATGGAGAAAATCTTATGTACGGATGAAAGAAAAATTGTTCTTTTTGGGTCCAAGGGCTGCAGACAGTTCATCAGACGACCCCCAAACTCTGCCTTCAAGCCACAGTATACTCTGAAGACAGTGACATGGTGGTGCAAGCATCATGTTATGGGCATGTTTCTCTTACTATGGTGCCGGCCAAACCTATTTACCGCATACCAGGGATCATGGATTAGTTGCATATATTAAAATACAGGAAGATGTCTTACGTTGAATAGTATATGCCCTTGAAATGTGTGTTTCAACAAGACAACGACCTTGAACACACCTGTAAACTAGCAAAACCTTGGTTCCAATCCAACAAAATTGAAGTTATGGAGTTGCCAGCCCGGCCCTTCATTCGATAGAACACTTGTGGAGTGACATGAAAAATTCAGTTTCTGAGGCAAAGCTAACAAGTGCCACAACATTGTGGGCTGGAATAACAGTTGACAGGTGCCAAAAGTTGGTTGGCAGAAATGTGAAGCAGTTCTAAAAAACTGTGGGTATACAACTAAATGTTAGGTTAGTGATTCACAGGAATGCTAAATCCACAAAAAAATAGTATTGTGAGTTTGTAAAGTTAAATGCAGACACTTTTTTAGAGCAGCCCAATGTTATTTTTTTTTATTTTCTGTAAAGTAGTTCAAAATTATTTGATTACAAGATTTTGTGATCAACATGTTTTGAACACTCTGCTATTTTGAACACTACTTTATATACCAGATTACATCAATTGTCACCTCTAGTTTATAGTGTTTTCACATCCCAGAGTTCTTTAATTGTCGCCTCTATGTTATAGTGTTCTCATCCTGAAGTTCTCTAATTCTCCCCTCTATTTATAGTATTATCACATCCCAGATACCTCCAATTGTCCCCACTAGTTTATAGTGTTCTTACATCCTGGAGTTCTCCAATTGTCCCATCTAGATAATAGTATTATCACATTCTAGATACCTCCAATTGTCCCCTGTAGTTTATTATTTGATTACATCCCGGATTCCTTCAATTGTCTCCTATAGTTTATATTATACTAGATGGAGGCTCGATGCTATGGCATCGGGAGGGCGGTAATGTCACGATGGGGGCAGGCTTTGCGACGTTGAGAATCTCTCCCCCCATGTGCTCACCCACCTATCCACTCTGTCTTTCCCCATGTGCTGACTTCTCCCGTCTGTGCTCTCTTCTTTGACCCGTCTACCCCTTGTGCTATCCCTTTTGTCTGCTGTCTCTCTCCTTCCTGTGCTGTGTGCTGTCCCGTTTGAGCTGTCTCCCCCGTGCGCTTTCTCTCTCCCCACCTTCTGTCTTCTCCTCTCATGTCATCTCTTTTTTGACCTGTGTACCCCATGTGCTCTCCCTCTACTGGTGCGTGTGTGTGTTCCACTGGTGGTACCGTGCAAGAGGCTGGTACCACCAGCAGTTTCCATATTGAGACATCCATCACTTGGGTGTCCCTATATGGAGGTCGGTGAACTTCCGCCGCTTGGAATTCTGGGATCTGGACACATCTGGGCGGAACAGGATGTGAAGACATTACAAGGTAAGTATATATTAAGACACCAGATTACACCAACTGTCCTCTCCAGTTCATAGTGTTCTTACATCCTGGAGTCCTATAATTGTTCCTTCTAGTTTATAGCTTCATCACCTCCTGGATTCTTCCAACCGTCCCCTGTAGTTTATAATCTTATACACCAGATTACACCAATTGTCCCCTCTATTTTAGTGTTCTCACATCCTGGATTCCTCAAATTGACCCCTATAGTTTATAGTGTTCTCACATTGTGGAGTCCTATAACTGTCCCTTCTAGTTTATAATTTGATCACATCCCAGATTCCTTCAATAGTCCCATATAGGTTATATTACCACATCTCAAATTCCTCTTATTGTTCCCTCTAGTTCAGACCTGGGCAAAGTGCAGGCCCACGGGACAAATCTGGCCCTCTGATTGTTCCAATCTAGTTCACGGACCGAGACAGCCGAGGGGCTTGAAACAGTGACAACGGGCCACACCGTGTCCACCTGCTTACGGTCTCCATCGTCACTCTGCATCCACGCTGACTGCATTGCCTCTGGCCCCTTCCTCCACCAATCAATGTGTGAAACAGCTGACACTATGGTATGTGGATGTTTGGCTACACATGGGGAGGCTGTGATGGGCTCCTATGCTGGACATGGGGAGGCTGTGTGGGGCTCCTATGCTGGACATGGGGAGGCTGTGCGGGGGATCCTATGCTGAACATGGGGAGGCTGTGCGGGGCTCCTATGCTGGACATGGGGGAGGCTGTGCGGGGCTCCTATGCTGGACATGGGCAGGCTGTGCGGGGCTCCTATGCTGGACATGGGCAGGCTGTGCGGGGCTCCTATGCTGGACATGGGCAGGCTGTGCGGGGCTCCTATGCTGGACATGGAGGAGGCTGTGCGGGGCTCATATGCTGGACATGGGGACGCTGTGTGGGGCTCCTATGCTGGACATGAAGGAGACTGTGTGGGGCTCATATGCTGAACATGGGGAGGCTGTGTAGGGCTCCTATGCTGGACATGGGCAGGCTGTGCGGGGCTCCTATGCTGGACATGGAGGAGGCTGTGCGGGGCTCCTATGCTGGACATGGAGGAGGCTGTGCGGGGCTCCTATGCTGGACATGGGGACGCTGTGTGGGGCTCCTATGCTGGACATAGGGGAGGCTGTGCGGGGCTCCTATGCTGGACATGGGGGAGGCTGTGCGGGGCTCCTATGCTGGACATGGGGAGAGGCTGTGTGGGGCTCCTATGCTGGACATGGAGAAGGCTGTGTGGGGCTCCTATGCTGGACATGGAGGAGGCGGTGTGGGGCTCCTATGCTGGACATGGAGGAGGCTGTGTGGGGCTCATGATATATAGAAGGGGTTATATTCAAGTGCAAACAGTATATAGTGTGATGTCAGGATACTTTATTCTGCTCAATATTAAGTGATACAATTAATATGGTGATATTAATATTGAGCCAAATTAATTTCAGCCTGTTGGTTTGGCACTCCACAACAGTCAAGAGTCTCTCCTGTGGCCTCTCTGGAAAATTAATTGCCCAACACTTCTATAAGTTTATAGTTTTATGACGCCAAAAAAATCCCTGCACTCATTTCCTTGTTCCTTTTTTCTAAATAAAAATCACTCTCCACACATGCTGGAGGTCTACAATTGAAAGTTTATTTGTTCAAATACACCAAAGGAGCCGCAAGCACTTTCTTGACAAATATACAGAAAAACGTACGGTAATGTTATGGCAAACACTCATGTCAAATCTGTCCAATATATCTGTACTTTTTAAAACCAAAAAAAAAAAGAGTGGATGGTTAGCTTGTGCATCTTCTTAAAAATAACTCCAAATAGTATTTGTCATGCCAGCTTATCACTACAACTAAAATTTACAAAGTAGGTGCAAAGGGTGTGGGGTGGTTTAGGGGGGTAAAGGCCTTGCATTTTCCCTTGTACCAACTGCTTACACAGTTCAGTAGGAGACATAAGTTATACAAATACAGCAGGCAAACTGACTAATGGACTATGCGTTGTATGTTCTTATCCGCAGTCTCAAATTGTGCTAAATGCTTCATCAACAGTATGGCACATTTTGGTCCGTGATGGTGGTGTTCTAGCTTGTTTGGAAATATAAATTGGGGGAAATGAAAAAGTGTACTTCAGGGGCAGTCAGGACAGGGCGATTTAACAGCAGATTCTGGATGTTTAAATAATTTTGGTTTTCATTTGTTGGTTTGCATGTCTATATACAGACGCGTGTATGTTTAAATGCCAAGTATAATTGCACAGATGAAGGCAATATGTAGAGATCGCTTATAGGAAATAGTCAGGAGTGCGTCGGGTAACATGCGGCTCTCCGCGCCGAGGAGCAGGATCAAATTGGAGGCTGCAGAGAAAAGAAAAATGAAAGTTAGGATCTAAAAACAGAGTGAATCAGCAAGGCGGCCTAGAGACGATATGCAATCATTCATTCGAGACTGTCTAACAAGCCTAAAGAAATTATTACAATCTTCAGTAAGTTCCACCTGTAAAGGCCAAATCAGAGAAAAAGAAAAAAAGGGGGGGGGGGAGAAAAGACTGTAAAATCCATATTTTTAGCTGCACAGTACTCCATCGCATGGCACCCTTAAGGGTATTTTCCAACAGGCCAACGTAACTACAGACTATTGCTGGTGAAGTCGGAAGGGACAGGCTGCAGATTCCAGTGTCTACCAATTTACACAGATGTTTTTTCCACAGTGGGCAAATGAGGTTTTGGGAAATCTAATTTACAATGCTGCTAAAATGATTTACTGCAGAAAACATGACATTGGAGCATTTACTGTTTGAGGGTAAAACAAAATCCTTAGCATATGCCTCTTTCCTGGAGGTCTCTGGGTCACGAGTTTGGTACCGCTGTCCGGTGACTTTTGCCATTAGACACGTAGACAGATTTACATTACATGAAGCCACTTACAAGGAGTATTTTAGGGTGTCGTCCAGTTCCATTATAGCTGCCTGATTTCCACAACGGTAACAGTAATTAGGTGCACTGAAAATGGTTACCACATTCCTGTCATGGCACCAGTTGTAGCCCTGCAAGACAACAGATGGATGTAATACTAGTAAAGAAAAGACCGCCGAGCAACATTCAAGCAAGGAGGGGGGAGAAATAAAACAATCTAAACACAATTCCCCACATTCTGACTGTGCCCCTGATGTTCCCCATTTATTTCTCCTGACATGTTCTGGTGTCTGATTTTTTACTAAACTGTGGTGTACTTTTTCGTTTCTCTTGCATCTAAGAATCTGTTTTTTCTGTTGAAGTCAAAAGGATATTAAGTCACTTGACACCCAAACATTGGAATTAAATGTATTATGTGGCAAAACCATGTTACGCCTCACTAGACTGTCTTGAAGTCTGAAGTAGCTATTATTTTGGTGAATAATAAGGGGTGTAAAGAAGCCAATCATGAGTTTATCACGGTAAGAATACATTTCTTCTGAAGCGTGCACATTTTTTCTTTTAGGTAGACTATCTAGGTTGTGTCTTCAAAATGTGTTTTCCAGTATATATTTTTTCCTTATAGGCTTCCACCAAGTAAAAAGTATCAAAGTTGGCGTTACTCATTGCTGCTTTTGCACTGCCTCTCTGTCACTGGCCCATCCTAAAATACAGCATGTGACCATTACTATTCACCGGCTCAGCGGTGCCGTGTGCCCACTACCTTTGCATTAACGCTATACCTAGCGTTTTGCTTGGGGGTCACATGCATGTTTACAAGACAAGTCTAAAGAACATCCATTCAGCCACTTACTAACCCATGTAGAACATCCTTAAAAGGAACCTACACTACAGATACCGCTATTAACCTACAGATACAAGGGTTAACCTGCAGGTTAATATGGTTAGAAAGGTACCCGGCCGCAGTACTGAAAGGGCAGCTCCTGGGAGAAAATTAATTTTGTTCCTACTGGGAGCTGCCAGCTTTCAGTCATCATAGCAGAGCATGCCCCAGCGCAGCTCAGTCTCCAGTGCAGTCAGCCAAAGTGCCGGGGTGTGCTTATATCCGCCACTCTCAGTGCTGTGAGCAGTGGCAATAGCAGTGTCGGCACGCCTGTATGAATAAAAGCCGACGGCTCCCAGGAAAAATAAAGTTTTAGTCCAACCACACATTTTCAGTAATGAGACCAGACATCTTTCTAACAGTGTCAACCTGCAAATTAGCAGTATACACAAATTCTGACTTACATGAAAAATAGCCAAAAGAGAACCATAATGTTAATGATAAAACATAATTTTTATTGTTACACCATTAAAATACAAATAAGAGAAAGGTACTAAAAACAAACAACAAAGTGTCCAGTAAAGGGGATAATAATCCTATCCAGAGAAGTTAGATAAAAAAAAGTGATCAGCAAATCTATAAATGTCAGTATTATCAGCAGGGGTTATGTATAAAATATACAAGGTTAGTTAACCATATATCCCATATGCTGTAGAGTACATCATAGTAAGGAACTAGGGTACTATGCAGGCAAGCATAGAAGTGCAGGTAGTGTGCAGTAGATGGATGAATCATTAAATTCAATATTGCTAGGTAGTAATACAATGTAATGCGCTTTACCTAGGCACAATAGGCCACTGGAGAAGATGATCTGAACAGGTTAGCGCCCTCCTCCCCGACGTACGTTCTGCCAGTTACATCTATTATCACTATATCTACAGGTTAACAGCAATATCAGACACAACATGTTCCTTTTAAGAGGCTCAGATCTTTCTTCCATATTTTTTTCCATGTTTCTGCTCCCATTCTGGTCACTGGAATCAGCAAAAGTTTTCATGCTGCTCCATCTTGAAATTGAGTTCTGCCCAGGTTATTGTATCTAGAACAATCAACCTAATATCTGAAACCTAGAACTCTGGGTGTCAACATGACACCAGGATCTAAACTATTTTACATTTAGCCACATTTTAGGTCACGATTTTATTACATATGACCTTGACAGCGAAAGGGTTAAACAGTTTCTCTTTAATAGTTTATAATCATTGATGTATTTATTTGCCACTGGATTATAGCCTATTATTTTCAACTTTGTTTTTTCATCCTAAAAAATTAATTAAAATCCAGCAATGCCTCTCTAAACTCCCACCCTGTGTCATACTGCAATAAAACTGAAGTACGGTATATTACAATGCAATATACAATATGTAATGCTAAACGATACTGGTATTTTGATGTACTGCTTCCAGGCATACCTCCATTACAAGTTGATGAGCACGTGACACCAAAGTGAGTCCATTGGCATGGTTAAAAGTTTCAGAAATATCCTGTCCAAAAGTGTAGCCAGCACCTCGAGGGGAAATGCCCCAGCCACCACGATCATCTGGATCCGACCACAAAAGGTCACACATTGGCCCCTAGAAGAATAATACAAGTTTAGCAGAAAAGAAAAACAACAAATAGTAAACAATTGCCCATATTTATCAATGATGATGTAAATTGAGACAAATCATAATGGTATGTTCACATGTTGCCCATTTTCAGCATTTTTTTTCCTGTACCAAAAACCAGATTGGTGGCAGGCAAAACATTGCATAAAATACCTGCAGCTTTTGCAGCATTTTTATGCCATCAATTGGAATGGGTGAAAAGCGCTGCAAAAAACGCTGAAAGAATTGACAAGCTGCATCTTGGCAAAACCACAGCAGGGATCAAAATACAATCAGAAAAAAAAAAATCTTAAAACTTTAGACTGCATGAAACTTCAGAGATCTCATTGTTTATTCTGATACGGTGAAGTGCTGTGTATTTTATGCACAAAATATGCTGCGAAAATATACTGTGTAAACCACGCAGCAAAAACACCACGCATGAACATGCCCTTAGTGTTCACATTTCAACTCCGCCACTCCATATTCAAACGCACCTCATCTTAATGGTACATTCAGAGCCAACTTTTCAAGCATTGTAGTTAGTACACCGTCCAATGTGCAATAAGGGCAGGTGAGTTTCAAATTTTGCACATTCATACAGAAAATTTGCACAAATTGTGACTTTTAACCCCTTTACCCCAGCTTTTTGCTGTTTTGCGTTATCGCTTGCCGCTCCCCTTCTTCCCAGAGCCATAACGTTTTTATCTTTCCGTCAATATGTCCATGTGAGGGCTTATTTTTTGCGGGACGAGTTGTACTTTTGAACGACACCATTGATTTTAACCATGTCGTGTACTAGAAAATAGGAAAAAAATTCCAAGTGCGGTAAAATTGCAAACAAAAGTGCAATCCCACACTTTTTTTGTTTGGCTTTTTTACTAGCTTCACTAAATGCTAAACTGACCTGCCATTGTGATTCTCCAGGTCATTATGAGTTCATAGACACCAAACATGTCTAGGTTCTTTTTTATCTAAGTGGTGAAAAAAAAATCCAAACTTTGCTTTAAAAAGAAAAAAAAAAGCGCCATTTTCTGATACCCGCAGCGTCTCCATTTTTTGTGATCTGGGGTCAGGTGAGGGCTTATTTTTTGTGTGCCGAGCTGGCATTTTTAATGATACCATTTTGGTGCAGATATGTTCTTGTGATTGCCCGTTATTACATTTTAATGTAATGTTGTGGTGACCAAAAAAACGTAATACTGGCATTTGTTCAGATCGCCTCTATGAAGCAGATTTACTGACTTGTTATGAGCGCCAACCACTGGGTGGCGCTCATAGCAATCCGGCACTGACAACCATAGAGGTCTCCAGGAGACTTCTGGTTGTCATGCCGACGAACTGATGACCCCCACGATCACGTCACCGGTGTGCGCATTTCCGGCATGATTGTCGGAAGCTCCATTTAAATGCCGCTGTCAGAGTTTGGCAGCGGCATTTAACTACTTAATAGCCGCGGTTGGATCGCGATTCCACCCATGGCTATTGCGTTCACGTCAGCGGTTCAAAACACCATAAAAGCACCACCCCAGAGGGGTTTTATTTGTCCCCTTCCTCTGGTCATATACTCACCCCTCCAGCATCCTCAACATTTTTCCAGGCCACTCTGGTCCTGCAGCGCTATCTTTTAAGCACAGCTTCTGAGTGCCCGGAACTCAGAAGCTAAATCATGAGCTCTTAATGCACGTCTATGAGAGCCAGAATGAGGCCTTCATAGATTTACACTGATTAGTCACCTCCGGCTTGCTCCATCAAACACTGAAGCAACTGGCATGTCACAAACTTCTTTTATCAACATGGTAACTCCTACAAACATACAGAGAATATAGAGAGTTGGTGGATTTGAAGGGGAAAAGGGGTACCGTAACTCCTCCATCTTCCAAGACAATCCATACTGCCACACCAAGTACTTTCACTTTTTCTATGGATATATTCACATTCTGAAACTCTACCAAAGTTGGGGTATCCATTTTCAGATATTAATAATAATTGCAACTTAAAATATCTATATTATTATTGCAATTCCACTCAATAGTGCAATTAAAGGTAAGGTACCGCGTTTGTAGATTATTAATAAATCACTGTAATGTAGCATAACATGCTGCTATAACCAAGTTTTAAATGCATGTGAAACAGATTTTGTGTGTTATATGTGTTTAAAGAAGGAACTGGGGGCTGACATCTTGGTTTTGCAGCAGTAGCAGGGCACTAACAGTGTCATTTTACAGCACCCCATGGACATAGGAGATAATAGACCGGCGCTGACCCTATCTATAACATTGGAGAGGTGTTAGCAGTGAGCTGGGCACGCCTCTGTGGGCTGCACAACTCACTGCTGTAGGTGTGACTAGCAGCCATTTTATTATAGCCCAGTGCTCTCTGCCCAGCTCCACTTACTCTCTATCACAGGCTCCATTCACTCCATTAAGCTGCATTCACAGCCTGCAGAGAGGTGACACCTGACACCTGTCTCTGCTATACAATGTATCTGTCCCCTCCCTCCACAATGCCTGGCCATTCACTGCAGACCTGGAGCTCCTTCTTATCTTACTGAGGGATGAGTCACAGACCGCTCTGCACAGACAATGCTGCTCCATACATAAACACCACATAAACTAAGGGTACCGTCACACAGTACCATTTACATCGCTACGACGGCACGATTCGTGACGTCGCAGCGTCGTATGATTATCGCTCCAGCGTCGTAGACTGCGGTCACACGTTGCAATCACGGCGCTGGAGCGATGCCGAAGTCCCCGGGTAACCAGGGTAAACATCGGGTTACTAAGCGCAGGGCCGCGCTTAGTAACCCGATGTTTACCGTGGTTACCAGCGTAAAAGTAAAAAAAAAAAACCGTACATACTCACTGTCATGATCTCCATGGCCAGAGAACTAGCATAAGCCTCAATAGGAACAAGCTCTTGGAAGATGTAACTGTACTGACCATGAACTAAACCTACCGCATCATCTAGAAGTAGCCAGGTAGCATGTCCTACTTTTTATCCCTATATGCCCAGCGCCGGCCGGAGAACTAAATAATGCTAGCAGAGGGAAATATAAGACCTGACTCACCTCTAGAGAAATGCCCAGAAAGGAGACAGAGGCCCCCCACATATATTGGCGGTGATATGAGATGAAACAACAAACGCAGCAGGAAAATAGTTTTAGCAAATTTGAGGTCCGCTTTCTAGATAGCAGAAGACAGAAAGCATACTTTCATGGTCAGTAGAAAACCCTAACAAAACACATCCAGAAATTACTTTAGGACTCTGGCATTAACTCATAATACCAGAGTGGCAATTCCTGATCAACAAGAGCTTTCCAGACACAGTAACGAAACTGCAGCTGTGAACTGGAACCAAAATACAAAAACAAAACATGGACGAATGTCCAACTTATCTAGTAGATGTCTGGGAGCAGGAACAAGCACAGAGAGGCTTCTGATAACATTGTTGACCGGCAAGCATCTAACAGAGAAGCCAGGTTATATAGCGACACCCAGATCTAATCAGAACAGGTGAACAGGGAAGATGATGTCACAAGTTCAATTCCACCAGTAGCCACCGGGGGAGCCCAGAATCCAAATTCACAACAGTACCCCCCCCTCAAGGAGGGGGCACCGAACCCTCACCAGAACCACCAGGGCGATCAGGATGGGCCCTCATAAAGCAAGCCCAAGGCCAGAAAAAACGCATCCACATTGCGCAACGCAGGATCCCCTGGTGCCAATGCAAAAGCCCAATCTTGAGGGTCGCCGCGGAGCAAGGAAATCACAATCCCAACCTGCTGTGCAGGGTCTCCAGCAGAACGAGATCTCAGGGACAAAAATAACTTACAATTATTTCTAAAATTCTGAAAGCTAGATCTATTCCCTGAGAAGAATTCCGGCAAAGGAATTCTCGGCTCTGATACCGGAGCATGAACAACAAAATCTTGCAAACTTTGTACTTTCGTGGCGAGATTATTCAAACCTGCAGTTACACTCTGTAGATCCATTATAGACAGGTGAACATAGAGCCATTCAAAGATTAGAAGGAGAGAGAAAAAAAAGAAAGACTGCCGCATAGACAGACTGGCAAGTGATCCAATTAAGAGCACACTCACAACTAGAGAAAAAAAAAAAAAAAAAAATTCTCAGCAGACTTCTTATTTCTCTCCTTTCTCAGCCAAGGATTTTAACCCTTTAGTGGGCCGGTCAAACTGTCATGATCTCCATGGCCAGAGAACTAGCATAAGCCTCTATAGGAACAAGCTCTTGGAAGATGTAACTGTACTGACCATGAACTAAACCTACCGCATCATCTAGAAGTAGCCAGGTAGCATGTCCTACTTTTTATCCCTATATGCCCAGCGCCGGCCGGAGAACTAAATAATGCTAGCAGAGGGAAATATAAGACCTGACTCACCTCTAGAGAAATGCCCAGAAAGGAGACAGAGGCCCCCCACATATATTGGCGGTGATATGAGATGAAACAACAAACGCAGCAGGAAAATAGTTTTAGCAAATTTGAGGTCCGCTTTCTAGATAGCAGAAGACAGAAAGCATACTTTCATGGTCAGTAGAAAACCCTAACAAAACACATCCAGAAATTACTTTAGGACTCTGGCATTAACTCATAATACCAGAGTGGCAATTCCTGATCAACAAGAGCTTTCCAGACACAGTAACGAAACTGCAGCTGTGAACTGGAACCAAAATACAAAAACAAAACATGGACGAATGTCCAACTTATCTAGTAGATGTCTGGGAGCAGGAACAAGCACAGAGAGGCTTCTGATAACATTGTTGACCGGCAAGCATCTAACAGAGAAGCCAGGTTATATAGCGACACCCAGATCTAATCAGAACAGGTGAACAGGGAAGATGATGTCACAAGTTCAATTCCACCAGTAGCCACCGGGGGAGCCCAGAATCCAAATTCACAACAACTCACCATCTGATGTCCGTCAGGTCCCTTGCCGTCTGCTTTCCGCTCTGACTGAGATCCGGCCGTACAGTGAGAGCAGAGCGCAGCGGCGACGTCACCGCTGTGATCTGCTCTCACTTTCCGGCCGGCAGACAGTCAGAGCGGAAAGCAGACGGCAAGGGACCTGACGGACATCAGATGGTGAGTATGTACAGTTTTTTTTTTTTTACTTTTACGCTGGTAACCACGGTAAACATCGGGTTACTAAGCGCGGCCCTGCGCTTAGTAACCCGATGTTTACCCTGGTTACCAGCGAACGCATCGCTGGATCGCTGTCACACACAACGATCCAGCAATGACAGCGGGAGATCCAGCGACGAAAGAAAGTTTCAAACGATGTGCTACGACGTACGATTCTCAGCTGGGTGCCTGATCGCAGTAGCGTGTCAGACACTGCGAGATCGTAACGATATCGCTAGAACGTCACGAATCGTGCCGTCGTAGCGATAAAAATGCCACTGTGTGACGGTACCCTAACTGTGCTTCTGATGCAGGAACTGCTGGTGATAGCAGATCACAGGGCAGTCACACACAAAATGGCTCTGCCCTGTGATGCTGCTCTTCATTCTGCCCCAGGGATATTAGACCACCCAAAAGGGGAGGGAAATGCTGATGTCAGCAGTTACTGCCCAGATTTTCCAGCTAACAGTAAAGCTGGTAAGTCTTACTATAGCTGCTTGAGGTCTAAAACGGAAAATGCTCCCCCTAGTGGTCAATATATATATTTGTAAGAAAATATATAATATTTTTCATATACAAATGTTTGCAAACGGTGCAAACATTGCATTAATACATTTTATTTACTATTTTAAGCTTAATTTCACAAAAAAACAAACTACAAGAAAACTGGTGGCACCTTCCCTTTAAGAATCATGTCAACATATTGTGTGTTAAATTAATACAATATCCAATGTATTCCCATTCTCGGCAAAAACCCGGCTCCAGTGCTGTCAGAGAGCTCCACTCTAGTATAACATTTGGACAACTGTTTTTACCATTTCATTTTACTTGTGAAATATTTACCAGACAAGTTAGAATAGCAGAAGAAAATTAACCTCAACTGCAAGAAATGCTAACGAATCTACAGAACTTCATGCAAAACTTCCTACTTGCCATTGTGACATAGGACTCCTTCCACTAGTGTGATTTGTTGCCATATCTATCTTTTTAGATTTTAGGGGCCAGTAGACTAATGTCACAGCTGTCCATATACCGTTACTTACAATAAATATTCACAATGGACAGAAAGGCAGGAGTAATGCTAGCAATGTGCCTATACACTTGCTATAAACTAAGATGGGTCTATCAAGATTCCTACTGCTGCAACATGGTGGTAGTTCCATTAATACCTCATGTGGGACTTCTTGTAAGCGGTCCAGAGCACGAATATGATCCAGCGTATCGATAGATGGGGAAAGACCTCCATGGAGACAGAAGATCTAAGAAAAGAAAAAAGATTTAGTGACACGTTTTCCATATTAATAACCCACTATCAGTACTAGCAGTCATCAATGTAGATGGAAGATGTGACAGGAAGGAGTTCTGCCTTTAGCTCCCATTCTTCTGCTACCTTCCCTTTACATGGAATCTTATCTGCACCAACTGCCATCTCCCATCACAGTAATGTAAGAATCTGACGTCACAATACAGGCTTCATTGAATTGAGAATAAATGATCTGTCCAGTGGTAGTGTAAAAAGTCGATTTCCTTGATAAGATGTTACAAAGTTTATTATATCCATGTGCACTATTAATTTATAAAAAAAAAAATGAAAACAATGGCTACTCTTCAAAGGGATTGTCCACTACTTGGTCAACTCTCATTCCCCATGTTTGGACCTGTTAAAATAAAAACACCTACAAAAGTCCTGCATAAGCCTAGGATAAATTGATTTTTCAAGTTTTAAACGTTTTCTGTCGAATATCTTTGATGCTAATATGACATATTATATATGGTTTTGTTCAGAATACAATTTTGCATTCTCTCCCTGTAATATTTTTAGCTTTTGAAGCAGTTTTGCCTGAAATTATTGCAACAATATGGGAATTGAAAGCACAACTAAATAGTGTACAGCTTCAGATCCAAAATTAGCCAATCACAGATGAGGTTCTTGTGACCAATCATAACCTGGCTATGGCAGCCAATCACATTGCATTACATTGCATCACATCTGCTGCTTTGTTTGTTTGTTTTATCTGTTGGTCTATCTAGTGAATCATACTGTAGAGTTTTATGATGGGAGCCTTCAGATTTTTGCCAGCGGAGGATCGTGTGCGAGTTGTGGTGCTACATGAAGAGGGTTATGCTGACCCCCAGATCGGAAAGAAGGTCGGCTGTAATCAGAGTACAGTTGTAAGAATTTTGCAGAAACATAAACAGCTTGGAATTACCCAGGAAAGGCCCAGATCTGGTCGGCCCAGAAAGTCAACTAACAGGGAGGAGAGAATACTGATAAGAACATCCCTTGCCAATGGAAAGATCACCTCTCCTCAGCTTCTGCAAGAATGGCAAGAAAAGTGCAATATTGAGGTAGCAACATCAGCTGTTAGGAAGAGATGTTTGGAAGCAGGATTGAAAGGGTGCAAGGCCCGAAAGAAGCCATTGATGACAGCCATACAAAGACAAAGGCAAAAACTGTGGGCATTGAAATATTTTAAATGGAGGAAGGAGGAGTGGGAAAAAGTGCTATTTAGTGATGAAAGCACTTTTTGCATTTTAGGAAATGATGGCAAGTCTTATGTGAGAAGGTTCCCACATGAAGAGTACAAGCCAGAGTGTTTGAGCTTCTCTGTGAAACATCCGATGAAAGTAATGGTCTGGGGCTGTATGGCAGCCAATGGTGTTGGAAGGCTTCATATTGTGGAGGGTATGGTTAATGCAAAAAAATACATAAACATCCTTAATAAGAAAATGCTTCCTTCTGCTCAACACCTGTTTTCAGGGGATTATATCTTCCAGGATAATAATGCTCCTTGTCACAGAGCTAAGACAGTAACGGAATGGAAAAAAAAGAACAAGGTGGCTACTATTGACTGGCCAGCTCAGTCCCCGGACCTCAATCCAATTGAAAATTTGTGGCACAAGGTATCATTAGAGATATCTAGAAAACAGCCAAGGACCAAGAGTGGGTTGACTGAGGCTCTGATACAGGCCTGGAACCACATCATCACTCGTGAACATCTGCAGAAGCTTGTTCACTCAATGCCACAGAGATGCAAGCTGGTGCTCAAGAGCAAAGGCTGGCCAGTAAAGTATTAGAAGCTACAGATGCACTCAAAAGGCCCTTTTCAGGACTCTGAATTAAATAAAAAATAATAAATCTTAAAAAGTTAAATTTAAGTCTGTGTGAACTTGCATTGGAAGTTAATGAACTTAGAAACCTGTTCACCATTCTACACACTGTACTGGTGTAGGTATGGTTATGCTGTAAAAAAATTATCAAAAATGCGCATACCATAACAATTTATACAGTTGGGACATTCAAAAATGAGTATGGCATACAATGAGGGATTACAAAAACATATATGTCCCACCAGTTTCACTGTAGAGATGCAGAAGTATGAAACATATAGTTTTCTTCACGCCTATGCAGGACTTTTGAACACGATTGTATACTCGCCTCTTGTGCCGGCGCCATTCCAGTAGTGTAGGCACTCGTGTTCCTGGAGCTCACTTGAGTTGGTTACATCACACGAGCCCTGCGACCAATCACCGCTGATGTGACTGGTCCCACCTTCGGACAAATCGAACAACAAGAGACAGAGCAGCCGCGGCCCTGACTTCCTGTTCAATATGTCTGAAGGTGGAGACAGTGATGCCAGCGCTGATTGGGCACAGGGCTTGTGTGATGTAACCACCTAATGTGAGCTCCAGGAGCATGAGTGCCTACACCACTGGAATGGCGCCGGCTCCGGAGAGGAGTGCTTGTATCCGGAGAGGTTTGCATTTCAGAGGTGTTTGTATTTTAATGGGGCCAAACATGAGGAATGAGAAGGGACTGTCCTAGTGGTGGACAATCCCATTAATTTAAGAAATATATTATATCTGGCATCTATCACATGCTACAAAGCATCATTTAAACGGCACAATTCCATTTTTTTCCAAAGTAAAAATAAAAACAGCGACTACAGCAAGAAAATGAAGCTAGATTTGCCCCAGAGCTGCTTGGTAATTATTCTTCCTAATGAGGATTTGTTTTTTTTCTCACTGCTGACTGTGTGGTATAAATGTTTGATCTTGTAATATAGAACACGCCCGAGACAATGGCAGCGGTCCAGTCTGTCTTTCCTTCAAAGACCACAATGGCCATTTTCTATCTTAGGAGGCAGAAAATACGTACCTGGCCATCAACTAAAGCTGTTAATGGTAAGTAGTCAAAGAGATCTGTGAAATACTTCCATACATTTGCATTCCCATATTTCCGTAGACACTCGTCGTAGAAACCATAGACTTGAGTAATTTGCCGAGATTCATGGTTCCCTCTCAATATTGTGATGCGTTCTGGGTAACGAACCTAGGTAGCAAAATATACATGTAAACTACTAAATACACACACATTTATATCTCAAATTATTATTTGCTATAGGAAAATATCATAATAGAGAAAATCATGTAACGACGCCAATCTGAACTTCATTGGCCACTGCTATAAGCACCTGTCTAATAAATCAGTCCATCAAAACTGTCTGAATTTGTAGAGTGCACTTAGCGAGGTCAGCAACCAAACGTTTCTCCAGATTTATTGGTGGCAATATGTTCCAAATCTTCTGTTACACCACAAACCACATAAGGAGATGAACTGAGATCTCATGCTACGCAGAACAACTTTTGACCAAGGCGACAAATATGATCTTCATCAATTCTCCAGTAACGTTTATTGGCACTCCGCTCCATTGTCATACAACGGCAACGTTTCAGGCCTGAAAGCCCTTTATCAAGCCAAAGATGTAGGGATGGGGACACAATACATTATGTGGTTTAGGACAATTTAGGACTAGTGATGAGCGAGTATACTCATTGCTCGGGTGGTCTCCGAGTGTTTGTAACTGCTCGGAGATTTAGTTTTTGTTGACGAAGCTGCATGATTTACAGCTGCTAGCCAGCCTGAGTACATGTGGGGGTTGCCTGGTTGCTAGGGAATCCTCATGTTTTCAAGCTGTCTATTAGCTGTAAATCATGCAGCTACGGCAAGGAAAACTAAATCTCCGAGCACTTACAAATACTCGGAGACCACCCGAGCAACGAGTACACTCGCTCATCACTAGTAGAGACCCCAAATCCAGTGTTGTATCACTTTGTTTACTGAGTGCAGGAGTTATTAGAGACACAGTCACAGTTTGCTGCCGACCTAGCAGAGCTCAGTAGAGTGGTGTGTAACCCACCGACACCTCAGCTTTTAGTGTACAGTGACAGACCACTGCTAATTAGTGCTGGGTTTGGACTACAAGGCACAAGGCCAATTGTCCTGTAGATTGTAAGCTTGCGAGCAGGGCCCTCATTCCTCTTGGTATCTATTTTGAACTGTGATTACTGTTATGCTGTAATGTCTATTGTCTGTACAAGTCCCCTCTATAATTTGTAAAGCGCTGCGGAATATGTTGGCGCTATATAAATAAAATTATTATTATTATTATTATTATTAGTGATAATCTCCTACTAATAGATCACTCATTGTACTAAAACAGCACAATACATCCCAGTATCTAACACATCACTGTAATTAGGCTATCAGCCCCTACGTCATGCTGCTCTAAGATTACATGGCAAAACCAGCGGACAGATTCCCTTTAACAAGTAGGTATATTTAATAAATAGGACAACAAATGACCTATATCACTATAAAATAATAAACTATGGAGAATAATGGTGACACACAATAGAAAAAAAACAAAAAACAGAATAATTACCTTTAGTGCTACAAGTAGAGTAACGGTCTCCACAGAGTAATAGCCTCTATCCACGTAGTCTCCCATGAACAGGTAGTTGGTGTCTGGAGATTTGCCCCCAATTCTGAAGAGCTCCATGAGGTCATGAAATTGGCCATGGACATCTCCGCACACGGTGACTGGGCAGCGAACATCCTGCACATTTGACTCTTTAGTAAGAATTTCTTTTGCCTTAAACATAAAACACACATATACAGATTAAAAATGTGGCAACATGGCCTCACAGGCAGAGTCTGGAACTATCCACCTTACCCATACATTTTACAGTCGGCGGGATGCTACCAATGTACTTCCCATACACAACAGATACTACTCGGATATTTTCAGACCCAGCTATGTAAAGCAGCTTCTAATGTACAGAACCAAGACGACCACAGGAGGGCAGCAGCGCAATACACACACTTGTGAAACTATTCGTTTCAATTGAGTTTGGTTTTTTAGACTCACAATTTGCCCCTAGTACACCCGGTCTCTTAATATGGCAAAGGTTGTAAAGGTCTGCATGGAATTGGCTGTCCAGAACTACGCATATATGGTATATAAAATCTTCCTGCCCCTAGAACACCGTGAGCTACCCACCACTGCGGCAGACTCCTGCCATACCACATAGTCATATAGCGCCTACAAATTCTCCAGTTACTACGGCTCATGTTTTTAGTTACTCTGTATGGGCTGGACATCTAAGGACATTTAGAAAAAAAAACAAAATATAAAAATTTATTGAGAAGCAGTCTATGTAAAAGAAAAACCATGCAATACCTACCACCGGAATCCTCCATCCCCGCTCAATGGGACCAGAAGTGATTATGCCCCAACCACCAGTGACCTGACAGTCGAGGCCCCTGCCAGGGTCAAGTGACTGGTGGTCCGGACAGTACTTCCAATCTAGCAGAGAACGTTAGGGTGGGCAGCAATGGAGTGGGGAAGGTGGAAGCTTCTGGTGGTAAGTGTGGCTCACTTTTTCTCTTCAAGGAAGTGGCAAATTTTCTCTTTTTTGTCCGTCCTACTTTTATAGATATAGTTATCGGTGTTCTTTCACTTGTCCATTTCAATGTAGGTTTTTTAAATCCGTTTTTGAAGCCATGGCAAGGAATATATAGTAAAAGAGAAGGCAATTATACAGGAAAGATTGTACTATTTTTTTCATCCACTGTTCGTTTTGGCTTCAATACCTGCAACAATAGGGCAAGTGAAAAAGTGCACTTATAGCCTGCCCTTTAAGGCCAAAAGCATGTAGACAAATTAAGGTTTTCAAGTATTTCAACCACATCCATTGCAAAGAGGTGCAAAAAAAAATCAAGTACACAGCCATGTATCATCAATAGACAAAGTTTGATAGTAGTAGTACAAGTGGTACTGAAGAGTTCAGTGATTTTAAAGGGAATGTTGGAAGTATTTCATCCGCCGTGCATGATGAAGGAGGAATGACACAGATTTTTATTACGCTTAGTTACAATCTGCCCGACTTAACCTGTGTGCCAGTCCCATGGGCTGTGACATCAGGTGACATTCCATATAACACACACATGGTTTAGGCCCAGCTACGTAGTGTCCGCAGTATATGGGTAATGTTGAAGTTCTGGGATCGCGATCTCCGCTCCCTCTCCTCTGTATCAGTAGTGTAGAAACATTTGGACTGTGCACACGCAATCTCAAGCTAGCCGATGCTGTGAATGCAGGGGACAGCAGGGAATGTGCACTTCTAGATCACCAACAGACTATGTAGGAGATTAGAATCCCACATGAATGCTGCTCCCAATCCTGCATCAACAGCAGAAGACCACCCTGTACATAGAAGACTGCCATGCTAATACAGGACAGATGGGAAGTTACAGAGGGCAGGGTTAAGGGCGAGCAGGAAAAGAATCCTGGTTTGTGTGCTTAGGAATAAAAGAGGCATTTTGCTTCCGAAAGATTTTGTCAAAGCCTAAGAAAGGTCCATAAAGGCATGATGAGAATAGTGGCTGCAGAACTGAGCTATGATCTGAACCCCACTGAACATCATTGGGATGAACTGGAATTCCTACTGTAACCCAGACAAATCCTCTTCTGGATGAATGGGAACAAATTCCCACAGACAATCCAAAACTAAGTGGAAAGTCCACGGACACTTCAAAATCTTGCAGAAAAGTATTCTGGGAATCTCAATAGTGAATATCTATGTCTGTCTGCCATACTGACAGTTTCATTTTCTCAGCATAGTGAACATATTTGTGACTGACCATATAAATCACACACAATGGCTGCAGGATGATCCTCTTTGCAGAATAATTTAAATGCTACAAATGGATTCTTCAAGTCCAGGCAAAATAATTTCGATTGATTGGATCAATATAATTAACCCTTTATGCTCAGCTGAAAGCAGCTGGTGGAGTGGCTATGCATTAAATAAGCTATGCAAACTGATATAAAGGAGGAAGGTCGGGTCAGACAATATTGCATTTCCCGCACATGTACTGTATATTTAGCTTTAAACATGAAAATGTTAATTATGCTCATAAAAAATGTGTTCAAATGAGGGTCTGTTCACTAAAAATAAAAGAAAAGCTGAACACACCGGAAAGTGAACCAGTGCCCTAATGTTTCAGGCAACATAGTATGAAGAAAAAAAACATTTATGGACTCTAGGGAGAGTCCTGACTAGTCCAGTGTGGCTCCCAGCTGCAGGTGATTGACAGGTCTATCTTCCAATGTACACACAGTGGCTTGTGAAACTATGTACCCCATTGGCTTTTTACCCATTTCTTGTTACATTACAACCGGTGTTTATATTTTTGTAATCCAATTTGTGTGTGATGCATCAGCACTAAATAGTCTAAGTTGGTGAAGGGAAATGAGAAAAATATAAGTATAATTTACATTTATGGGATCAAATAACTATAATTGGTATTTGCATATGTATTTACCCCTTTTGATAGGAAGCCCCTACAAATTTCTGGTGCAAGCAATTACCTTCATAAGTCACATGCTTAAGGTACCGTCACACTAGGCGATATCGCCAGCGATCCGTGACGTTGCAGCGTCCTGCATAGCGATATCGCTATGTTTGGCACGCAGCAGCGATCTGGATCCTGCTGGGATATCGCTGGTTGCAGGGAGAGTGGACGAACTGACACCGCTGGATCGCCGTGTGTGACGCCGATCCAGCGATGTCTTCACTGGTATCCATGGTAAACATCGGGTTACTAAGCGCAGGGCCGCGCTTAGTAACCCGATATTTACCATGGATACCATGGTAAAAGTAAAAAAAAAAAACACTACATACTAACCGTCTGTTGTCCGTCATGTCCCCTGGAGCTTGCCGTACTGACTGTCTCAGCGCCGTCCGGCCGTAAAGCAGAGCCCAGCGGTGAACCTGCAGTAACAGCGGTTCACCGCTGGGCACCGCTGTTACGGCCGGCCGGCGCTGAGACACAGTCAGTGCGGCAAGCGCCGAGGGACATGAAGGACGACAGAAGGTGCGTATGTAGTGTTTTTTTTTTTTTTACATGGGGACTTCGGCATCGCTGAAGACAGTTTCAGCGATGCCGAAGTCGCTTGGTCGCTGGAGAGAGCTGTCTGTGTGACAGCTCCCCAGCGACCACACAGCAACTTACCAGCGATCACGTCGCTGGTCGCGATCGCTGGTAAGTTGCTTAGTGTAACGGCACCTTTAGTGAAATGAAGTCCACCTGTGTGCAATCCAAGTGTCAACAACACAAAGTTGTTGAAGTACAAGTCAGTGTTGGGCTATAAAAAAATATCCCAATCTCTGATGATTCCCCCCGGGAGCTTCATCAAACCCAATATAATAAAATGGAATGAGCATGGTACCACAACAAACCTGCCAAGAGAGGGCCGCCCACCAAAACTGTCAGGCCGTGCAAGGAGGGCATTAGTCAGAGAGGCAGCACAGAGACCAGAGGTAGTAACCCTGAAGGAGCTGCAGAGTTCCCAAGTAAAAACTGGAGTATCGATCCATGCAACCACAATAAGCCGTACAGTCCATAGAGGTGGCAGAAAAAAGCCTTAACTTACACACAAAAATTGTAAGGTTTGTTTTGAGTTTGCCAAAAGGCAGGTGGGAGACTCCCCAAATGTGTGAAAAAAGGTGCTGTGGTGAGGCAACACCAAAATTAAATTTTTGAGTTACCATGGTAAACACTATGTCTGGTGCCAAACCAACACAGCTCATCACCCCCAAGAACACCATGTTTTTCAGCAGCAAGGACAGAGAAAATGGTTGAGAGGCAGATGGATAGTGTGAAATACAGGGATATTCTTGAGCAAAACCTGTTTCAGTCTGTCAGTGATTTGAGACTGGGACGGAGCTCTAACAAGACAATGACCCCAAAGCATACTGCTAAAGCAACACGAGTTGTTTTAGGCTGTGTGCACACGATGCGGATTTACTGCAGATCTGCAGCATTCATTCTGGGCAGAAATGCTGCAGATCCGCAAAGTAATTTACAGTACAATGTAAATCAATAGGGAAAAAAAAATGCTGTGCTAAAGTACGGAAAATTCTGCATGGAAAACGCAGCGGACTGAAAGGAGCATGTCACTTCTTTTGTGCAGATCTGCAGCGTTTCTGCACCCTTCCATTATAGAAATCCGCAGGGATAAAAAAAAAAGAAGCATGAAATCCGCAAGAAAAATGTACAAAATCCGCATAAAAAAAAAAAAAACGCATCAAATCTGCAAGTGCGTTTTTGCCAGGATGCAGATTTTGTGCCGAAAATTCTGCACCCCAATCTGCAACGTGTGCACATAGCCTAAGGGGAAACCTTAATCCAACTGAGAATCTGTGGTCAGACTGGAAGATTGCTGTTCACCAGAGGAAACCACTCATCTTAGGCTATGTGCACACGTTGCGGATTTGGATTCCATGCGGTGTACAGTACCACATAAACCTATGGAAAACCAAATCCGCAGTGCACATGGTGCGGAAAATACCGAGCAGAAACGCTGCGGTTTATTTTCCGCAGCATGTTAATTCTTTGTGCGGATGCTGCAGCGTTTTACACCTGTTCCGTAATTGGAATCCGCAGGTGTAAAAATGCATTTGAAATCCGCACAAAAACCGCAGTAAATCCGCAGGGCGTTTTAACTGTGGATTTTTCAGAATCTGCACTGAAAAATCACACACGAATCCTCAATGTGTGCACATACCCTTAAAGGAGCAGGAGCAGTTTTACCATGAGGAATGGGCAAAACTACCAGTGCAAGATGTGGAAAGCTCAGAGACTTATACAAAGCAACATCCAGTTGTAATCGCCATAAAAGGAGGCTCTACAAAATACTGACTTTAGGGGGAAGAATAGTTATGCAAACGGAATTTTTCAGTTATTTTGTTCTTCTATTTTACAAAAACAAAACAAAAAAAAACGAAAACAAAAATGTTCACAGTTGTAGGCTGTTCTTTAAATGTACTGTGAAATTTCAAGTTGTGAGTTAGCAAAGCACAAAAAAATGCCAAGGGAGGTGAATACTTTTGCAAACCTCTGCGCATAGGAGAGACCTGTGAAGATATACCGTACCTGGTTGCAAGGGTGCAGCTATACCGATTCATGCTAAGCAATTTGATACATACAGCAAATCATTATGGAATGTTATCTTCTGTTCTTGAAGGGGAATCTGTCACCAGATTTTTGCCACCTAATTTCACAGCAGAATAACATACAAGGAAACATCCCAATTTCTGTGGTGTATCACTTACCGGGCTGCTTACTGAAGTTCTGATAAAGTCACTAGTTATCACTAGAGGACTAGTAAACCTGCAGCCATGTAGTCCTCCATAGTCATGAGCTTGGTGAACCCGCCCCACCACTGATTGGCAGCTTTCTGCCTATGCACAGTGTACACAGAAAGCTGCCAATCAGTGATGTGCAGTTTATACAGTGATCAGAGTAGGTTAAACAATGAGGAGCATTCAGAGAACTAGCAGGTCTGCAGCAGGTAAAATAGTGATTTTATAAAATCTGCAGCAAGCCGAACAGTATGTGATACATTGTTGGAATATGGTCTCTGCCCCCCTTCATATGGGATAGCAAATTCCTGTTGGCAGATTTTCTTTACAGGGAACCGATGAACTGACTTCAGCTGCCTAAATTACAGGTGACATAAATAAGTGACCAGCTCCATTATTACTAACAAAGCTGAAAGTGTGGCACGGCATGAGGGAACTAGTCCCAGAGGCGGGTTGTGTTGGCTGACTTATTTTAATATGTTAATGTAGCAGCAGTACTTCAGAGCAATGCAGGTGCTAGTCTCCGATTCCTGTTGGCCAAACCACGGACAGCATTAATCAGCTGACAGGTTCCCCTTAAATTGTCTTATTTAAAATTCTCATGTGAGGAGCTGGCTGCAGCAATGCAACAGACCAGGCACCAATTCACAAAGCAGGACCGTTCCAGCTTAAAAATAAATGGCCATGAGAAGCTTTGCAGAAAAATCCCATCACACTAAAATAAAGATGCCCTAAAAGGCACTAGACTATTCTGAGAGTTTTTACGGATCTATTAGGCAGGTGAACCATAATCACGGCCAGAGTCCGAAATAGCCAATTTAGACCTCCAATTTCAGCAGGCAGGTCCCTCTTGACGAAACAAAAATATGTCTAGAAAGCCAAAGACAAACAGGTTGTCAAAAGCCTTGATGTGATGACATGTTTTGTTACTGCCTGGGTGTAGTTATTATAAATCTGCCAAAATGTCATAAAGTAGAAAAGAAGTGGCACTCACCCAGGATCTGCTGATGATTAGTGTCCTTTATTCAGGTTCACAGCATTGCGGACATAACATGGAGAGGCGGCTGGTGTACAGAGGGATGCGGGGGGTGAGGAGAGGACGACGGCCGTTTCGCGCTCGTGCGCTTCCACGGGTCCAGGTGCACAATTAAAAAACGTAATTTCCTTTATAGGGAATTAGACTAAGTTGCGTGAATACATGTGATGATACAAAACTTAAAAACGTGCATTTCATGACAAAGATAAGTACACTTCTAGATAGTAAATTTCAGAGAATATCACTCAATAATTTTATGATTTTACATCTATAAAAATATTGCCATGTCTAGTTTGTCATTGAGACCTATGGGCCCCTGTGCATTAGCCTCAATAATCCACCTTGCCTCGCGTTGAAGTAATATTTTATTACGATCACCGCCTTGAGGTGGACATTTTACCAATTCAAGACCTGCAAAGCGTAGTAGATTTGGGTTTGCATTATGCATATCACGCATGTGTTTAATCAATCGGGGACAACCTTTCCCGGTTAATATTGAATTATAATGTTCCCTAAATCTAGTAACGAGCGGGCGGATGGTTTTACCAATGTAAAAGAACAAACATGGGCAAAAGACTATATAGACAACAAATTTACTCTTACATGTAATAAGATGTCGGACCGTGTGATTAATCGCACCAATGTGTATAGGATTACCCAATAGTCTAAGATGACAGAAACTACAGTTTCCACATTTGTGGTTCCCCTGGGGTTGAAATTTTTTTAGCCAATTATTTTCAGCGGGTAAGAGTCAGTTTTGAACTAAGATGACCTAAATTCTTTGTGCGCTTATACGCAAATCTTGGATGGTATGTAGTTATTTCTGCTAAGTCTCTATCATTCTGTAGTACATGCCAATTTTTATTAATGGCTGTGTAAATTTCTTTGTCTATAGGACTATGTGTGAAAGTAAATACAAATTTTTGGTGATCAGTCTCCTGAGGGAGGGACCGTTTGATTTTCTTACGATTTTTTAAAAGATCTTTTTGTTTAAGTTTTCCTACCCTATTTTCCGCTGCTGTCAAAATGTTGGGAGGATAATTTCTTTTCAAAAAAATAGTTTTTAATTCGGAGATTTGTTCTTTAAATATCGCATCATTATTATTAATTTTTCTATACCGCACCATCTGACTATAGGGTATGCTATTCCTTGTGTGGAATGGGTGGGCACTATTAAAATGCAATAAATTATTTGTCGCAGTTGGTTTTTTATGTACTCTCGTGTTAAGCCTACCATCCTCAATATCGATTTTTACATCCAGGAAATCAAGAGAGTTACCTCCAAAACAAGCAGTAAATTGCATATTCTCTTCATTAACATTATCGAGATGGGCAACAAAAGCATCAAATTCATTTTTTGATCCATCCCAGACGATAAAAATATCGTCTGCGAATCTTAAGTATGTTTGCACATGTCTTAAATTGGGATTTGACTCAGACGTGATATATTTTTCCTCAAAGGCAGCAAGGGATAAATTAGCAAAGACACATGCAACGGGCGTACCCATTGCAGTGCCTGTGCATTGGCAAGAACCATTTATCGATCAATTTAAACGCATTGTGCGAAAGTACAAATTCCAGACTCTCAGTAATAAACGCAATAAAGTCCTGATCTTTGTCAGTATTTGTCAAAATTGTTCGAATTGCATCAATGCCCTTGGTTTGAGGTGTCCGTGTATATAGGTTGATGACATCTATCGACACTAAAACAAAACCTGGTTGCCAGTCAAATGATTGTAGGGCCAATAGAAAATCGCCTGAATCTTTCACAAAAGAAGGAATTTTTTGCAGCAGTGGTTTCAGTAGCCAATCAAGAAATTGGGACAAGGGTTCTGTAAGCGATCCGATTCCGGATATGATAGGACGCCCTGGGGGTTGAGTAGCATTTTTGTGGATTTTTGGCAAACTATACCAATGTGGTATATTAGGGTATTCCGGGAGTAATTTTTTGGCTTTGCTTTTCATCAAAGTACCTTTAGTCACATATTTATTAAGTAATATTCTTAATTTTTCTTTGAACTTACTTGTAGGATTGTAATCAAGAGGAACATAAGTAGTTCTATCATTCGTGACATAGCTTCACTGATATAGTAATTTTTTTCCAATATAACTAAATTGCCCCCCTTGTCCGCTTTTCTTATGACCACATCTTTCCACTGCTGCATTTCCCGTATTGCTTTTTCTTCATTGATGGAAAGATTTTTCTTAGGTTTACGGTATAGGATGGATTCCACATCTTTTACTACCAAGTCTTAAAATAGGTCGATAGGATTGCCTGGGGAAATGGGTGGCATAAATGTGGATTTAATGCCTCCTCTAAAAGATTCCATAGTTGTACTCTCGGCCACGCATCCTCAATGTCGTGCGGATTAGACAGAGGAAAAGCCATAAACCCCAAATTCCCTATAGATGCAGGGCTTTCTGTAGATGCAGTATTTGACATTCTATCAGTGTTTTTTTTAGCAACTGAAAAAAAATTTTTTAGGTGTAATTTTCTCGTGGCTTTGAACAGGTCGATCTTAAAATCCGTTAGATTAAAGTCATCAGGGATGCAAAAATTCAAACCCAAAGATAACACTTTAATTTGCTCATTGGACAGGACTTTATTGGATAAATTAATGATTTGCAGTTGGTTTTCGTTGTTATTCATCTCCTCCAGGACACTTGCTTGCGTTTCTTTTGCGTGTTTATTTTTATGGCCCCCACGTCGAGTCTTTTTTCTAAAGGAATATCAGATCTTATGGGTGTAGTTGCGGGCAATTCATTCCCTGCCGACTCTTCAATTCCGCTGGAGTCTGAATCGGTCACCCATCCATCTCTTGAAGTTCTGCGTTTATTTGATTTTCTAGAGTAATCAAACGGTCAAACGGTCCGTCCCTCAGGAGACTGATCACCAAAAATTTGTATTTACTTTCACACATAGTCCTATAGACAAAGAAATTTACACAGCCATTAATAAAAATTGGCATGTACTACAGAATGATAGAGACTTAGCAGAAATAACTACATACCATCCAAGATTTGCGTATAAGCGCACAAAGAATTTAGGTGATCTCTTAGTTCAAAACCAACTCTTACCCGCTGAAAATAATTGGCTAAAAAAATTTCAACCTCAGGGGAACCACAAATGTGGAAACTGTAGTTTCTGTCATCTTAGACTATTGGGTAATCCTATACACATTGGTGCGATTAATCACACGGTCCGACATCTTATTACATGTAAGAGTAAATTTGTTGTCTATATAGTCTTTTGCCCATGTTTGTTCTTTTACATTGGTAAAACCATCCGCCCGCTCGTTACTAGATTTAGGGAACATTATAATTCAATATTAACCGGGAAAGGTTGTCCCCGATTGATTAAACACATGCGTGATATGCATAATGCAAACCCAAATCTACTACGCTTTGCAGGTCTTGAATTGGTAAAATGTCCACCTCAAGGCGGTGATCGTAATAAAATATTACTTCAACGCGAGGCAAGGTGGATTATTGAGACTAATGCACAGGGGCCCATAGGTCTCAATGACAAACTAGACATGGCAATATTTTTATAGATGTAAAATCATAAAATTATTGAGTGATATTCTCTGAAATTTACTATCTAGAAGTGTACTTATCTTTGTCATGAAATATACGTTTTTAAGTTTTGTATCATCACATGTATTCACGCAACTTAGTCTAATTCCCTATAAAGGAAATTACATTTTTTTTTAATTGTGCACCTGGACCCGTGGAAGCGCAAGAGCGCGAAACGGCCGTCGTCCTCTCCTCACCCCCCTGCATCCCTCTGTACACCAGCCGCCTCTCCATGTTATGTCCGCAATGCTGTGAACCTGAATAAAGGACACTAATCATCAGCAGATCCTGGGTGAGTGCTACTTCTTTTCTACTTTATGGACATTTTGGCGTAACTTTCTTCAGTGGAGCACCTCCCTAATATCACTGGTTGCAAACATGCTATAAGAGTCCTGAAAAGAATCCTGCGTTCAATAGTGAACGAGTTGTTTTACATCGCCAAGTGCCGTTCGTTCTGTGACTCTCTCTTTTCATTATAAATCTGCACCTAACCAGCATTGTCCCTGGGATGAATGCCACTGACATGACAAAATCGGAAGTCAGTTTGGGAAACCAGGAGGAGACAACCAATATGGCTGTACTCCCCATTGTATCCTCTCCCCTTCCAAAAAAAAAAAAAAGTTATGATTGTTTTATTTAGACAGAACTTCTACACCCTGGCTGTTGCACCTCGCTCTGATTCAGTAACATGGCCATACACGGTATTATTGGGATTGGGGTCCTACAAGAGTCTATTTAGGTTTCTACACTTCCTGGGCTAATGGCAGAAGGAAGGGTCGGTGATCCTATCAGAGGGGGTCTGTACTTTGATGTACAGTGTGGCAAGTACTGACAGTGTCCAGAATGCCAACAATGAACATACGATCCCAAGTAGGAGTATGTTGTACTATGTACTGAGTGCAATAACAAGAGTCTTGTACTGGAACTACTGAGGCAGCAAGACGTACTACCTCACCATGCATCTGACTAGAAAGAGGCTTACCTCCTTTAACAGATATTATTCTTGATTTAAAATGCTCCATAAAAGGGAATCTGTGCGTAAGATCAACCTACTATCCCAACCAGCCGAACATACGAGTATGCAGGACTTTGAAAAGGAATTCAAATGACACCTTTCCATGACGTATTTGTTGCTTCAGCCTTTCTAGTTTGATAGATAGCGCACGGTGTGACATCAGGGCAAGGAAATCAGACAAAGTCATCATGCTAAAGAGGCTGGTGCTGGCCAGGAAAACAACCTAACGAGGAGGCGGCTCCTTAAGTGCTCTGTTACGCCCAGAAGCACTTTATGCCTCATTTCCAAACGAGTTAAAACCAATTTCTTGGGAATGAATAGACGCCTTCGTATCTTCTAAGAGCTGCAGGCCTGTGTATGGTTTGGGAAAGATGGGTTGTTGATCTTGCTTTAATGCAAGGGACGTATAGTTATTCTAATTTAGAGGGCCCTATATGGACACAAAATTACATATACCAAGAACTCTCCCTTTGCATAATGTAAAACGGTTCTGTAGTTAACACGTATAGAGCTTTATTGCATGTGTTCACTGTCATGGTTACCATATAAACATCAGAGGCATTTATAACACCGGAATGACGTTTTTCAAGCCTGATGAAGCGTACGCTTGAGTGAATCTTCTATCCCATTTAGTGTCAGCATTGCCTACTCGGAGAAGGATTTTACGTATGGAATAAAGCCCGCGGAGAGTGCTGCCTTTCTTCTATCACATTGTGAAGCACTGAGTGTGTGATCAGCTGGTTTTGACTGCACGCTGTCTGCAGAATAATCTACATATCCTGTCATGTCCCATTTTGTAATACAGAACCAATGTTAAAAAGGTCCTTGGACAGTCAGCAGATTTCTCTAACTTATATGTAATGTGTTGGTGGCCACCTGACTACAACCAACCCTCCCACCCCCAGTGGCACGTGCAGGTGAACAAAATCAGTCATTTTGGATTTCATCATGAAGAGATCTAAAAGGAATTATTCTGTCTCAGAAGAAGACTCAGCAGGCACTACGTATTGATAAGACATGGTCCTCATAAAAGTTATCTCCAGAGCTCTCTTTCCTCAGGTGGAGACACCTAATAATAAGAAATACCGTATATTCTTGTGTATAAGCCGACCCGAGTATAAGCCGAGACCCCTAACTTAGCCACAAAAAAAAAACTGGGAGAACTTAATGACTTGAGTATAAGCCTAGGGTGGAAAATGCAGCAGCTACCGGTAAATTTAAAAAATAAAAATAGGTACCAATAAAAGTAAAATTAATTGAGATATCATTAGGTTAAGTTTTGAATATCCTTATTGAATCAGGAGCCACATATAATGCTCCATACAATTCATGATGGGCCCCATAAGATGCTCCATATAGATATTTGCCCCATATAATGCTGCACAAATGCTGATTATGGCTCCATAAGATGCTCCATAGAGAAATTTTCCCCCATATAATGCTGCACATGGCCCCATAAGATGCCCCATAGAGATATTTTCCCCATATGCTGTTGCTGCGATTAAAAAAAAAAATGGCTGGATGAAAGATGCAACAGTCTGTCTGGATCCCAGAAACTTAGGCTATGTGCACACGTAGGAAATGTGGTGCAGAATTTTCTGCACTAAATCTGCATCTGCAGATTTGATGCAGTTTCTGTGCAGTTTCTATGCAGTTTCTGCGCAGATTCTATGCAGTTTCTGTGCAGTTTCTATGCAGATTCTATGCAGATTCTATGCAGATTCTATGCAGATTCTATGCAGATTCTATGCAGATTCTATGCAGATTCTATGCAGATTCTATGCAGATTCTATGCAGTTTCTGCGCAGATTCTATGCAGTTTCTGCGCAGTTTCTATGCAGTTTCTATGCAGTTTCTATGCAGTACAATGTAAATCAATGGGGAAAAAAAAAAGCTGTACACATGGTGCAGAAAAATCTGCAGCAGAAACGCTGCAGAACTGCACAAAAGAAGCGACGTGCACTTCTTTGAAATCTGCAGCGTTTCTGCGCAGATTTTTCTGCACCATGTGCACAGCTTTTTTTTTTTCCCATTGATTTACATTGTACTGTAAATCACAGTGCAGTTCTGCAGCGTTTCTGCAGCAGAAAAATCTGCTGCAGTTCTGCACCAATTCTGCACTAAATCTGCATCGTGTGCACATACCCTTACTCAGCTTTTATGGACACACACTGATTACAAACAAACAGGTCACAGGTGAGGATGTTACCTTTAGTAGCCATTCAAACCCATTTGTGTGAACTTCTGTGCATGTTATCAGGCCAAAATCATCAGGGTATGTGAACTTTTGATCAGGGTCATTTGGATGTGTTGGGTTGTCATTATGATTTACAAAGAGATAACACAGTAGTTTGACAATAAATGGCTTCACCCAACCACTACCCATGAGTGGAGAAAACGTTTTGGTGTTATCATTCATATTCTAAGAAAGGCCAATAAATCAAAAATTCTGCCGGGGTATGTAAACTTTTGAGCACAACTGTATATATTTTACATATACAGTACAGACCAAAAGTTTGGACACACCTTCTCATTTAAAGATTTTTCTGTATTTTCATAACTATGAAAATTGGACATTCACACTGAAGGCATCAAAACTATGAATTAACACATGTGGAATTATATACTTAACAAAAAGGTATGAAACAACTGAAATTATGTCTTATATTCTAGGTTCTTCAAAGTAGCCACCTTTTGCTTTGATGACTGCTTTGCACTCTTGGCATTCTCTTGATGAGCTTCAAGAGGCAGTCACCGGGAATGGTTTTCACTTCACAGGTGTGCACTGTCAGGTTTAATAAGAGGGATTTCTTGCCTTATAAATGGGGTTGGGGCAATCAGTTGTGTTGAGCAGAAGTCTGGTGGATACACAGCTGATAGTCCTACTGAATAGACTGTTAGAATTTGTATAATGGCAAGAAAAAAGCAGCTAAGTAAAGAAAAACGAGTGGCCATCATTACTTTAAGAAATGAAGGTCAGTCAGTCCAAAAAATTGGGAAAACTTTGAAAGTGTCCCCAAGTGCAGTGGCAAAATCCATCAAGCGCTACAAAGAAACTGGCTCACATGAGGACCGCCCCAGGAAAGGAATACCAAGAGTCACCTCTGCTTCTGAGGATAAGTTTATCCGAGTCACCAGCCTCAGAAATCGCAGGTTAACAGCTCAGATTAGAGACCAGGTCAATTCCACACAGAGTTCTAGCAGCAGACACATCTCTACAACAACTGTTAAAGGGACACTGTCACCTGAATTTGGAGGGAACAATCTTTAGCCATAGGGGTGGGGTTTTCGGGTGTTTGATTCACCCTTTCCTTACCCGCTGGCTGCATGCTGGCTGCAATATGGGATTGAAGTTCATTCTCTGTCCTCCATAGTACACGCCTGCGCAAGGCAAGATTACCTTGTGCAGGCATGTACTACAGAGGACAGAGAATGAACTTCAATCCCATATTGCAGCCAGCATGCAGCCAGCGGGTAAGGAAAGGGTGAATCAAACACCTGAAAACCCCGCCCCTATGGCTAAAGATTGTTCCCTCCAAATTCAGGTGACAGTGTCCCTTTAAGAAGAGACTTTGTGCAGCAGGCCTTCATGGTAAAATAGCTGCTAGGAAACCACTAAGGACAGGCAACAAGCAGAAGAGACTTGTTTGGGCTAAAGAACACAAGGAATGGACATTAGACCAGTGAAAATCTGTGATTTGGTCTGATGAGTCCAAATTAGAGATCTTTGGTTCCAACCACCGTGTCTTTGTGCGAAGCAGAAAAGGTGAACGCATGGACTCTACATGCCTGGTTCCTACCGTGAAGCATGGAGGAGGTGTGATGGTGTGGGGTGCTTTGCTCGTGACACTGTTGGGGATTTATTCAAAATTGAAGGCATACTGAACCAGCATGGCTACCACAGCATCTTGCAGCGGCATGCTATTCCATCCGGTTTGCGTTTAGTTGGACCATCATTTATTTTTCAACAGGACAATGACCTCAAACTCATCTCCAGGCTGTGTAAGGGTATTTGACCAAGACGGAGAGTGATGGGGTGCTACGCCAGATGACCTGGCCTCCACAGTCACCAGACCTGAACCCAATCGAGATGGTTTGGGGTAAGCTGGACCGCAGAGTGAAGGCAAAAGAGCCAACAAGTTCTAAGCATCTCTGGGAACTCCTTCAAGATTGTTGGAAGACCATTCCCGGTGACTACCTCTTGAAGCACATCAAGAGAATGCCAAGAGTGTGCAAAGCAGTCATCAAAGCAAAAGGTGGCTACTTTGAGGAACCTAGAATATAAGACATATTTTCAATTGTTTCACACTTTTGTTAAGTATATAATTCCACATGTGTTACCGTATTTTTCGGACTATAAGACGCACTGGACTATAAGGCGCACCCAGGTTTTAGAGGTGGAAAATAGGGAAAAAAATATTTGAAGCAAAAAAATGTGGTAAAATATTTAATAACATAAATAACATACTATTATATGTGGTGTTATTATATATAATAGTATGTTATTATGTTGGAAGCTGCGGGACCAGTGTGGTGTCTGTGAAGTACTATATGAAGACACTGGAGGGTGAGTATAAGAATGGGGGCACAGGGCTTATATTGAAAGCACCACTCCAGCACTGCAAAATAACACTGGAGTGCAGCTTTAAAATCCCATGGGAGAACTATAACTCCCAGCATGTCCTGCAGATCCTATGACATGCTGGGAGTTATAGTTCACCAAAGGAGTGGCAGAGTGCTTTATTGTGTTTTGTAAAGACTAACCTCTTAATTGTGGCAGCCACACTGTGGTGAGGTAAAAGCATCCCATGACTACACACAGAGCCCTCCCTCTTGTTGCCTTTCCACAGCTCAGATTATAAAAGGAAGCCTGCAGATTCTAGTGGGGAGTCTGAAGGACCTATGATGATGTCAAGAAGAGGGAGGGTTCTGAGCTGCCATGTGATGCTCCAGCCCGCCCACTTCTGACATCACACAGGTCCTCCTTGTGCACAGCACTCAGCATCCAGCCCAGGCAGGTATGCAGCGATCTCCTCTCCCCTGGTCCCTGCTGCCGCTGTCTCCTCCTCCCCCGGACACAGATCTCCCCAGCTGCTGCAGGAATCCAGCGCTGGGGAAACCATGTGTGTCGCTGCTTAAGTGCAGTATTCATTTGCTGCTCCCCGCTCAGCTGATAGGTGGGTGGGGAAGCAGCTAATGAATATTCACTGCACTTAATCATCGGGACCACATGGTTTCCCCAGCACTGATTCCGGGCAGCGGGGACATTTTTCTGCCTCCTGAAGTGGGATAACAGTGCGATCCCACTCGCTGCTGCCCCCCTCCCTACATGCTACTTCCCTACCATAAGACGCACCCACACTTTCCTCCCAAATTTGGAGGAAAAAAAGTGCGTCTTATGGTCGGAAAAATACGGTAATTCATAGTTTTGATGCCTTCAGTGTGAATGTACAATTTTCATAGTCATGAAAATACAGAAAAATCTTTAAATGAGAAGGTGTGTCCAAACTTTTGGTCTGTACTGTACATTCATGAATGAAGTCTAAGGAGAAGCCATTTTTTTGTTCTACATATTTCAGAAAATTGCTGTAAAAGTGCATTATTAACCCACAAAAAGAGGAATTAAATTATTGTTATAACATTTAATAAAAAGTTAGCAGAAAAAATATTTTTTTTGATTCTAAAACATTTCTACTTAAGAACCAAGAGTGTTGGGTAAATTTGGTAGTCTGAAGCCTCGCCTTAAAAGCACCAGTTCCCACCAGTCGGCAGTTATCACTAGGATGACTAAGGTTATGTGCACACGTTGCGGATTAGGCTTATGAATTTCTGGTGCGGATTCTGCATCTCTTGGCAGAAAACGCAGGTGCGGATTTGTCACATTTTTTGTGCATTTTTGTTGCGGATTTTATGCGTTTTTTACCCCTGCGGATTTCTATAATGGAATGGGTACAAAAACACTGCAGAACCGCAAAAAAGTAGTGACATGCTACTTTTTTTTAATCTGCAGCGTTTCCGCACGGAATTTTCCGCACCATTAGCACAGGATTTTTTTTACCATTGATTTATATTGCACTGTAAATCACTTGAGGATCTGCAGCACTTCTGCACCGCAAAAAACGCTGCAGATCCGCAGGAAATCCGCAACGTGTGCACATACCAATGCGGACATGTCCAATAATCACCCGTTAGAAAGGATCCACTTTGTAAAAAAAAAAAAAAAAAGTTGTCATTTTCAGAGACCCGAAGAGTCCATTTTTTGAGATCTGGGGGCCGGGTGAAAGCTTATTTTTTGCGCGCCGATCTGGCGTTTACCATTTTGGTGGGTATACGATTTTTTGATCGCCTGTTATAGCATTTTATTGCAATGATGCAGCAATCAAAAAATGTAATTGTGGCGTTTCGATTTTTTTTTCTCGCTATGCCGATTACCAATTGGATTAATTCTTTTTATATATTGATAGATCAGGCGATTCTGAATGCGGCGATACCAAATATGTGTGCATTTGATTTTTTTTTTTATTATTGTTTTATTTTGAATGGGACAAAAGGGGGATGATTTGAACTTTTATAAAAACATTTTTTTTCTTTTTTACTTTTGGCATGCTTCAATAGTCTGCATGGGATACTAGAAGCTGCTATAACCTGATCGGCTCTGCTACATACAGGTGATGATCACCTGTAAGTAGCAGAATTACTCACTTGCTATAAGCACGTCCACCGTGCAGCGCTCATAGCAACCCGGTAGTGACAACCTTAGAGGTCTGACGGAGACCTTTGGTTGTCATGCCAACCATAGGTGACCTGTGATCATGTGATGGGGGTCACCGATGGGAGAATTTCCGGCGCGATTGCCGGAAGCGCATGTTAAATGCCGCCATCAGAGTTTGACAGAAGCATTTAACCATTTAACATGTTAACAGCCGCGGGTAGATCAGCTGTCATGTGCTGGAAAAGGTACGGGTTCATCGCCGGAGCCTGCACCAAACAGGTGGAGGCGTCCAATGATGGATATATCCATCATTGGACGCTAAGGGGTTAATTAGCCATCTGTCATCTTCCACTTGAAGCTGATCCAATAAGCAAAAAACGGATCCTTTACAAATGAAGTTATAAACGGCGTATTTTCTACTACAAGCAAAGTGGGTAAGATTTTGCAGCAGAAACTGATCTGTCGAGTAGACTGCATGATCCATGACCATTTGTATAGCAGCTTTTCACTGGGCACTGCACTCTGCAATGCACAGGCTGAAATCCACAGCAAATATGCAGTTAGTGAATGCAGATTTTCTTGAGGACTTAATGCAGATTTAATGCATGAAAATATGTACTTGTGAATGTAGGCTTATGATTTAGTGTGCACAATTTACAATGATCTGTAGGAGAGAGCTAGAAAACAGCCCCATTGGTGCCATTACTCTTCAGTGAATGCACATGTATCAGGCATATGGGTTGTCATGGAGCTCACGGAACTGCCGAAATCTATAAATACTTCTGAGACAACACAATATCACATTTATTCTAAGTAAGGAGCGTTCAATCCAGGAATCAGCACGTATGATCTGACTATTCAAGAGGCATATCGACATCTCTCCTCTACCAAGATTAGTATAACCAGAGCTGGACGAGCCTAGGCGATGGGGAGGAAAGCCTTCCAGGACCTGAAAATCGGCAGCAGGAGATCCAGTTGACCCCTCATGTAGGAAGAACCTGTTAAAACGGACACATCTAAAACACTTTGCAAACAGTAATGACAGAGGAGTAACATGGGGATATGCTGAAGGTTATACAGTCCTGGGTTTCATAGCTGTGGGGGCCCAAAGGTTCCCATAACAGAACACCACCCAAAAACTGCCTTGTCATTTTTGCTTCTGTGATGATTTAGGCACAGACTACACAATAACTTTGACCATGTAAGAACAAATTCAGTAGTCGTTTACCTCCATATAGGAATATATGAAGCCTTCAAGTCCTGGTCAGGAGACCGGCCGCCAGTCTGTGCAAGCACGGTCAGCACACAGACCTCTGAATGAGGTGTAACATTAAGACTGCAGTCAATAGCCATGTAGAAATTTAGGAGATTGGGATTTCTGCAGAGTCACACTGATGTAAACTAAAGTACGGTAGTTTAGATCACTGTACTCATTGTAGCAATGACCGTTGATTTACATGTATACATTTTCCTTGCAGTGAAGGCAAATTAAAAATAAATTATTTATATTATAAATAATTTGTATAACATATACACACATATTACATATACATACACATCTGTACGACAATCATGGACATCTGAATGAAGTCTAAGGGGAACCCATTTTTTTAGTTCTAAAAATTTCAGAAAATTGCGGCTTGATTCATACGTCGTTCGCAAAGATTAACCTGCTCAATTCCAGCCTTGCTGAAGCATCTCCAGATCAACACCTGGTCACCTAATAGTTAGACGGAGACCTGCAGAGGTGTACAAGCCACAGTGTCTTGCACCCACTGTGAAATTTGGTGGAGGATCAGTGTTGATCTGGGGATGCTTCAGCAAGGCTGGAATTGGGCAGGTTGTTCTTTGCAAAGGATATATGAATCATGCCGCATACAAGGTTATCCTGGAAAAACAGTTGATTCCTTCTGCTCAGGCAATGTTCCCCAACTCTGAGGACTGTTTTTTCCAGCAGGACAATGCACCATGCCACACAGCTAGGTCACTCAAGGTGTGGATGAAGGACCACCACATCAAATCCCTGTCATGGCCGCCCAATCTCCAGACCTGAACCCCATTGATAACCTCTGGAATGTAATCAAGAGGATGATGGATAGTCACAAGCCATCAAACAAAGAAGAACTGCTTACATTTTTGTACCAGGAGTGGCATAAGGTCACCCAAAAGGAGTGTGAAAGACTGGTGAAAACCATGCAAAGGCGCATGAAAGCTGTGATTAACAATCATGGTTATTCCACAAAATATTAATTTCTGAACTCTTCCTGAGTTTTAAAACATTAGTATTGTTGTTTCTAAATGATTATGAACTTGAGGTTTTTTTTGCATTATTTGAGGTCTGCAAGCAATGTATGTTTTATTATGTTGACCATTTCTCATTTTTAGAATAAATAAATACAAAAAATGTATTGCTTGGAACTTCAGAGACATGTTGTCAATAGTTTATAGAATAATTTACATTTTACTCAAAAATATACCTATAAAGAGAAAAATCTGACAAACTGAACATTTTGCAGTGGTCACTTAATTTTTGCCAGAGCTGTGTGACAACCCCAACTTAGCTAATCAATAGGTGTGCCTAGAACCTAACATACCTATAATAAAGCAGTACAAAATCCATATATGTATAATGGCTATGTACTCTTAGTGCAGCAGGGTGCTGTTACATCTTATTTTTAATCATTCTTTTCTACATAGAAAAATAAAAAGAATGCAACAAATTCACTCACAATCAGACCCTACTGCGGCGGCTTCGTTACAGAGTTGGTCATTCTCTATAGAACATAATGATATACTTATACTGGTTTCATACAGGTAAGGAAGAGTCACAGCAACAGGAGTCCACTCCTTTGTTTATAGCTACAACTGGTTACTCCATGTGTCACTATAGTAAAAGGAATTGTCGACTCTCACAGATAGCGAGAAAGCAAGGAGTGACCAGCTATGGGTTATAGACAATGATATACTACTGGACTCCTGTTGCCAGTGACTCTTCCAATAAATGCGAGCCTGGTATAGGTTTACGATTGCCTTTGCATTGCAGGCACAGTAGCGTAGATCCTTAATACTTGATAAATGAGTGACATTAACATGCATTCTGGATTTATGTTAGAATTAAAAATACGGTTAAGGATCAACATTTTTCCCATTCACAAATCACATTTTTATTATTTTTAATTCTTACGATTTGTACAGGAATTACAATTGTAAACTGTGGTCTGTACTTAGATGACTGTCAATGGCATCAATGAAAGTAGACAATTCATATAGTTGATGACACTGTATCCATTTTACTGTTCTAGAACTATTCGGGAGTATAAGTAAGCAGAAGTGGAAACAGGCCAAGTTCTACAAGAACATTATGCCACAGCCACGGTTGGAATGCATTCTAGGGCTCCATCAAATCCATTCTTCTCAGGTAAACATTTGGAACAGTGGTGACTCCCCTCAGTAGTGACTGAAGGTATGTTTCCACGGTCAGTAAACGCTGCTTGTTTGACGCTGCAGCGTCAAACAAGCAGCGTCCAGATGTTCCAGCATAGTGGAGGGGATTTTATGAAATCCCGTCTCCACTATGCGTGGAAACCCGCACGCGGCGGCCCTGCGACTCCGGACATGCTGCGCGTCTTTTCAGAACGCAGCATGTCCGTACACCTTGCGGGGACGCAGCGTCCCCGCAAGGCATATCACAGGGCCCTATGGCGAGGGGTGCGATGATCCCGGATGTGTACTGTACACATCCGGCACCATCGCGTCCCATTAAGGGGGCGGGGCTTAGCGCCGAGCGGCTTCGCCGCTGCGGCGATACCGCCGCGTAGCCTTAACGTGGAGACATAGCCTGACACCATAAGAACACAGTAACAGCTGAGGAGACCACCGAAATATTAATCCTATATTAGGGAGATGAAGGCTGGAGGTAGTTAGCTCCCTATCCTAAATATTAGCTGTAGCTAATTCTCGCTCTGTGTGTAATAAACTCTCCTTCATTCATGACTTCTTCCTTTCTAACTCTCTTAATCTCCTGGCTCTTTACTGAAACCTGGATCCAGCAGTCAAGACACAACCGCTGCTGCTGCTCTTTCATATGGTGGACTACACTTTTCTCATACCCCAAGATCAGACAACAGAGCAGGTGGAGGCGTTGGTCTGCTCCTTTCACCCAAATGTACCTTCCAAATTATCCCCCAAGTACCCTCACTTGTATTCCCTTCCTTAGAGGCACATGTTGTCAGACTCTACGTCCCCTTCTCCATGCGAGTGGCGGTGGTGTATCGTCCTCCCGGCCCCTCTCATCAGTTCCTGGATCACTTTGCCACCTGGCTTCCACACTTTCTCTCCTGTGACACCCCCACCCTTATGGGTGTGATTCCAACATCCCCATTGCTTCTCCCCTCTCCCCATCTGCTTCTCACCTTTTATCTCTAACCTCCTCTTTCGGCCTCTCGCAGCATACTAACTCTCCAACACATGAAGATGGAAACTCCCTTGACTTGGTCTTCTCCCGGCTTTGCTCAGTGGACGATTTCACAAACTCCCCTCTCCCGCTCTCTGACCACAACCTTCTTTCATTCTCTATCAAGAACTGCCATCCCGCTCAGGTCACCCCCACTTTCCACACTTATAGAAACATACAGGCCATTAACACCCAGAAACTTATGAAGGACATGCAGTCCTCATTGGCCCCAATCTCCTCCATCTCATGTCCTGATTCTGCTCTGAAGCATTACAATGAAACCCTGCAAAGTGCCCTGGATGAAGCTGCACCTCCTATACATAGAACAACTCAGCACAGACGGCGACAACCGTGGCACTCACTGCAAACACATTTCCTGCAGCGGTGCTCCAGGTGCGCCGAAAGTCTGTGTAGAAAATCTAATCTACCCGAAGATTTCATCCATTGTAAGTTCATGCTAAAAACATACAACTCTGCCCTTCACCTCTCCAAACAAACCTATTTCAACACCCTGATCACCTCACTGTCAAATAACCCTAAACGTCTCTTTGACACTTTCCAGTCCCTACTCAACCCAAGAGAGCAGGCCCCAACCACGTATCTCCACGCTGACGATCTGGCCAATTACTTCAAAGAAAAAAATTGACCACATTCAACAGGAAATCATCTCCCAATCTCTTCATACCATGTACTGTCCTCCCTCCCCCACTGCATCTAGTTCACTCTCTGACTTTGAGCCAGTTACAGAAGAAGAAGTAGTCAGGCTCCTTGCATCTTCTCACCCGACCACTTGCACCAGTGACCCCATTCCGTCACATCTCCTCCAGTCTCTTTCCCCGGCTGTCACCTCTCACCTAACAAAAATATTCAACCTTTCTCTCACTTCCGGTATTTTTCCCTCCTCATTTAAGCATGCCATCATACATCCATTACTTAAAAAACCATCCCTCGACCAAAACTGTGCCGCTAATTATAGACCTGTCTCTTATCTTCCCTTCATCTCAAAACTCCTCGAACGCCTGGTCCACTCCCGTCTTACCCGCTATCTCTCAGATAACTCTCTTCTCGACCCTCTTCAATCTGGCTTCCGCTCTTTACACTCTACTGAAACTGCCCTCACTAAAGTCTCTAATGACCTACTAACAGCTAAATCTAATGGTCACTACTCCATGCTAATTCTCTTGGATCTCTCCGCAGCATTCGATACTGTGGATCATCAGCTCTTCCTCAATATGCTCCGCTCCATCGGCCTCAAGGACACTGTTCTCTCCTGGTTCTCCTCCTATCTCTCTGACCGATCCTTCACTGTATGTTTTGCTGGTTCCTCCTCCGCTCACCTTCCCCTTACTGTTGGGGTTCCTCAAGGATCAGTTCTAGGCCCCTCCTCTTCTCTTTGTATACTGCCCCTATTGGACAAACAATCAGTAGATTTGGTTTCCATTACCATCTCTATGCTGACGACACCCAATTATACACCTCTTCTCCTGTTATCACGCCGACCTTTTTAGAAAACACCAGTGATTGTCTTACCGCTGTCTCTAACATCATGTCCTCCCTCTATCTGAAACTGAACTTGTCAAAAACTGAACTCCTCGTGTTCTCTCCCTCTACTAACCTACCTTTGCCTGACATTGCCATCTCCGTGTGCGGTTCCACCATTACTCCAAAGCAACATGTCCCCTGCCTTGGGGTCATCCTTGATTCCGAGCTTTCATTCACCCTCCACATCAGATCACTGGCTCGCTCTTCTTATCTGCATCTCAAAAACATTTCTAGAATTCGCCTTTTTCTTACTTTCGACTCTGCAAAAACTCTTACTGTTTCACTTATTCATTCCCGTCTGGACTATTGTAACTCTCTACTAATCGGCCTCCCTCTTACCAAACTCTCCCCGCTCCAATCTGTCCTGAATGCTGCAGCCAGGATCATATTCCTCACCAACCGTTACACAAATGCCTCTACCTTGTGCCAGTCATTACACTGGCTACCTATCCACTCCAGAATCCAGTACAAAACTACTACCCTGATCCACAAAGCTCTCCATGGCTCAGCACCACCCTACATCTCCTCTCTGGTCTCAGTCTACCACCCTACCCGTGCCCTCTGCTCAGCTAATGACCTCAGATTAGCATCCTCAATAATCAGAACCTCCCACCTCCAAGACTTTACATGTGCTGCGCCGATTCTTTGGAATGCACTACCTAGGTTAATACGATTAATCCCCACAGTTTTAAGCGTGCCCTAAAAACTCATTTGTTCAGATTGGCCTACCGCCTCAACGCATTAACCTAACGATCCCTGTGTGGCCCATCATAAAAAAAAAAAAAAAAAAAAAAAAACAACCCATAATCAGGTTCCTCGTATCGTGTTCTGATACACTTTATGCAGTTAATAGCCCTCTGTGTCTGTACTGTTACATACTTAGGCAGTTAACTGGTTCATGCAGCTTTACATGAACACCCGAGCCTTACACTATGGCTGGTCCAAATAACTAAAGCAATTGTTACCATCCACCTCTCGTGTCTCCCCTTTTCCTCATAGGTTGTAAGCTTGCGAGCAGGGCCCTCATTACTCCTCGTATCTATTTTGAACTGTGATTTCTGTTATGCTGTAATGTCTATTGTCTGTACAAGTCCCCTCTATAATTTGTAAAGCGCTGCGGAATATGTTGGCGCTATATAAATAAAATTATTATTATTATTGTAGCTATCAGGAGCATCTTTCATTACATCTCAAAAGATAAGGCATGTTCTTCTAACCTTCTGGGGACTTGTTCTTTTTTTGCCCCGTAAAACAACTCCCGATTATGATTGGTGAACTTCATGGAGGGGAAAAATTACAAGTGCCCAAAGAGGAGTCTTTGAAAACACCCAGTTAGGTTTATCATAAAATATAACCTAAAAATGTTTACAGGCTAATATCTCCGTATCAGAGAAGAGAAATAAAAAAAGTTTTTCTCAGTTCTGCAGCTACTACTCCATGGTGTGGCCAGTTTAACCTGCTCAACCTGGTGAAACGTCCTCTTTAAGTGGGCAATGTTTAACTGTAATATAAACTACATATTATTTCATGCAGTGTTGTCTACCAGGATGGTCACCGATAACACAGGCCAACAAAAAACAACTTTTTTTATGTTTCTTTGATGAAAATAGGCAAATATTACTAATTTTGGGTCGAGAAACTCAAATATACCCACAGAATTGTTTAATTAGCTCTCGTTTTTTAGATACACGCCATGGAAGTATGTGCTGTAGGTAGCGAGAAGAATTCATTACAAGAGTATAAATTGCACAGTACAGTACACATATTTAGTATCGCCGCGTCCGTAACGACCCAACCTATAAAACTGTCCCACTAGTTAACCCCTTCAGTAAACACCGTAAGAAAAAAAAAAAAAAAACGAGGCAAAAAACGCTTTATTACCATACCGCCGAACAAAAAGTGGAATAACACGCGATCAAAAAGATGGATATAAATAACCATGGTACCGCTGAAAACGTCATCTTGTCCCGCAAAAAACAAGCCGCCATACAGCATCATCAGCAAAAAAATAAAAAAGTTATAGTCCTCAGAATAAAGCGATGCCAAAATAATTATTTTTTCTATAAAATAGTTTTTATCGTATAAAAGCGCCAAAACATTAAAAAATGATATAAATGAGGTATCGCTGTAATCGTACTGACCCGACGAATAAAACTGCTTTATCAATTTTACCAAACGCAGAACGGTATAAAGAAATTCATGAATAGCTGGTTTTTGGTTATTCTGCCTCACAAAAAACGGAATAAAAAGTGATAAAAAATGGTCACGTGTCCGAAAATGTTACCAATAAAAACGTCAACTCGTCCCGCAAAAAACAAGACCTCACATGACTCTGTGGACCAAAATGTGGAAAAATTATAGGTCTCAAAATGCCACGTATATAAGTGCCACGTATTTAAGTGCCACGTATAAGTGCCACGTATTTAAGTGCCACGTATAAGCAAAGTAATGATGGTAAGCAGTCTTCACAAGTGGAGTAATTGGTCTTCTTTGGTTGGCAAATGTCACATAACCACACACGTAACAAAAATTGTTAACAATATTTGCACATTTACGAGGCATTTTCAAAGTGTAAATTCTCTCCACAAAATTACTGCAACAAGAGAAAGAGACTTCAATTAGTACAAACTATGCAGACACAATTTATAAAATGGCTGACATTGGTTCAACAGGTCTGTAATCAGGTTTACCAATACACATTTGTTGAAAATTCAAAATTTCCCTATTTTCCTGCATAATAATCTTAAATGACCTGTATCTCAGCAACAAGAGCTAATAATGATTTTTAAGTAACATATTCGTTTTTAGGATGCTAAAATTATTACAAACCAGCTATTTTCATTTCAGAAACATTTTCACTGTTGGCCAGTGTAATTCATCTACAAGTTCTTCATGCTGTTGAAGAAGCAATTGCATTTCTTAGAAGTAGTTGGATACGGATTTTCAACACTGGACAGGGGCATTACTGAAAACGTGTCTGTGATGGTGGGCAAGATTGGCTGTATACAGAGAACCATTAACACCGTATTGGTGTAGAAAAGAAGCGTCCATCACACTGTCCAAACTTCAGTCCTCTCCAGAGTGCTGAACTAGTGGTGTAAACAATGGAGGAAGGGGTAACGTTTATACAATGTACCGTATATACTCGAGTATAAGCCGAGATTTTCAGCCCACTTTTTTGGGATGAAATTGCCCCTTTCGGCTTATACTCGAGTCATACCGGGGGTCGGCAGGGGAGGGGGAGCGGGGGCTGTCTAAAAATACTCACCTAGTCCAGGCGCGGTCCCTGCTTCCCCAGCGCCGGCAGCAGCAGCTTCAGCTTCTTCCTGTACTCAGCGGTCACATGGTCCCGCTGATTACAGTAAATGAATATTCGGCTCCACCTCCCATAGGGGTGGAGCCGCATATTCATTACTGTAATCAGCGGGACCATGTGACCGCTGAGTACAGGATGAAGCGCTGCGGCGTCGGGGAAGCAGGATCTACACAGCGGCAGGACCAGGTGAGTATACGGGGAGGGGAGCGCAGCGCTGCGCGATAGTCACCTGCTCCTCGTTCCGGGCGCCGATCTGTCTCCAGCAGTGACACTGAGGTCAGAGGGCGCGGTGACGTGGTCAGTGCGCGCCCTCTGCTGAACGTCAGTGCTGGAGACAGATCGGCGCCCGGAACGAGGAGCAGGTGACTATTGAAAGTGCGGGGGCCTGAGCGACGGAGAGGTGAGTATGTGATTTATTTTTTTTATCGCAGCAAATGGGGCAAGTGTCTGTATGGAGCATCTATGGGGCCATAACGTTCCTGCAGCAGTATATGGGGCCATAACATTCCTGCAGCACTATATGGGGGCCATAACGTTCCTGCAGCACTATATGGGGCCATAACGTTCCTGCAGCACTATATGGGGCCATAACGTTCCTGCAGCACTATATGGGGCCATAACATTCCTGCAGCACTATATGGGGCCATAACGTTTCTGCAGCACTATATGGGGCCATAACGTTTCTGCAGCACTATATGGGGCCATAACGTTTCTGCAGCACTATATAGGGGCATAATGTTTGTGCAGCACTATATGGGGCATAATGTTTGTGCAGCACTATATGGGGCAAGTGTCTGTATGGGGCCATAATTAACGTTTGTAGGGCACTACGGCATATGGGGCAAGTGTCTGTATGGAGCATCTTATAGGGCCATAACGTTTGTGCAGCACTATAAGGGGCAAATATCTTTATAGAGCATCTTATGGGGCCATAATCAGCATTTGTGCAGAATTATATTGGGCAAATGTGTCTATGGAGCATCTTATGGGGCCTTTATTAACCTTTATGCAGGATTATATGGGGCATATTTTAATATGGAACATCTTATGGGGCCATAATGAACAGTATGGAGCATTATATGGGGCTCCTGATTCAATATGGATATTCAAAGACACTTAACCTACTGATGTCTCAATTAATTTTACTTTTATTGGTATCTATTATTACTTTTGACATTTACCGGTAGCTGCTGCATTTTACCCCCTAGGCTTATACTCGAGTCAATAAGTTTTCCCAGTTTTTTGTGGCAAAATTAGGGGGGGGTCGGCTTATACTCGAGTATATACGGTATAAGGATTATATGTAATACATGCAGATAGCAACTACTAATAATGATCACTGCATTGAATTGAGAGCTGTAATCATCATTCCAACACTGACAAGGAAATGCCAACCTCAAAGTGTCATGAATTCATCTATTTTTTTTTCACGTTGGAAAAAGCCCCGGCTGTTACTGTGCCAACATAGTGAGTGCCAGTAGCAATCACATGGGACAAAATGTTGCCAAGAAAGTCCAAGAGGTACCAAGGATGGCATGGAAACTCAGCTAGGAGTGATGAAATCAGCAAGCAAAAGCTTGTTTTTAAGCTAAACAGAATATTTATTGACACTGGACTTGTGAATTTTGCTTTAGACATCAGTGCAATCCACAGCAAAATGTGCATAATATGCACATACCCCAAGAAAGGTAAAACTTAATGCCAATGTACTTAGCGGGCAGCAACAGATACCACTATTAGATATACCAGTACAGGCCGCTGATCAACTACACTAATGGCTGTCAGACAAGGGCACTCAATAACGTGCATTTATTATAATCATTTCATGGTACAGGGCAGACATGGGATCATCTATTGCTTAGTTATTTTACTTAGGCAGAACTAAAATACACTATAAGGCCTCTTTCACACATCCATGTCTCTGGTACGTGTGGTGACAGTTTTCACACGCACCGGAGACACTGACACATGTAGACCCATTCAATTGAATGGGTCTGTGCACATGTCAGCGTGTTTCCACGGACTGTGTGTCCGTATGCCCCATATGTAGACATGTCCGTTCTTTACCGTCAGCATGTGCCGCAAAACGTCCTGCACACAGAGAACACACATTGATGTCATGAAATGCGGGGACCTCATCACTGGCATTTTCCCACAGTCCTGAGGTCACCGCAGTTCAGCCCAGCTGGGAACACAGCCTCAGAGACGTCACTCAGGCTGCACTCGCAGCATATACCGTATATACTCGAGTATAAGCCGACCCGAGTATAAGCCGACCCCCCTAATTTTGCCACAAAAAACTGGGAAAACTTATTGACTCGAGTATAAGCCTAGGGTGGAAAATGCAGCAGCTACCGGTGAATTTCAAAAATAAAAATAGATGCTCCATACCATTCATTATTGCCCCATAGATGCTCCATATAAAGCTGTGCCATATATAATGCTCCATACCATTGATTATTGCCCCATAAATTATCCATATATAGCTGTGCCATATAGAATGCTCTGCACCGTTCATTATGGCCCCATAGATGCTCCATATAAAGCTGTGCCACATATATAATGCTCTGCACCGTTCATTATGGCCCCATAGATGCTCCATATAAAGCTGTGCCACATATACAATGCTCTGCACCGTTCATTATGGCCCTATAGATGCTCCATATAAAGCTGTGCCATATATGCTCTGCACCGTTCATTATGGCCCTATAAATGCTCCATATAAAGCTGTGCCCTATATGCTCTGCACCGTTCAGTTTGGCCCCATAGATGCTCATTATAAAGCTGCCCCATATGGAATGCTCTGCAGCGTTCAGTTTGGCCCCATAGATGCTCCATATATAGCTGTGCCATATATAATGCTGGTGCTGCTGCTGCAATAAAAAAAAAACAAAAAAAAACACATACTCACCTTTCTTGCTTGCAGCTCCCCAGCGTCCGATCCCGGCGTCTCTCCGCACTGACTGATCAGGCAGAGGGCGCCGCGCACACTATATGCGTCATCGCGCCCTCTGACCTGCACAGTCAGAGCGGAGAGACGCCGGGAAGATGGAGCGGCGCCCGGCGTGTGGAACGTGGACAGGTAAATATGCGATACTTACCTGCTCCCGGCGTCCCGCTCCTTCCCCCGGAGAGCTGGTCTCCGGGTGCCGCAGCCTCTTCCTCTATCAGCGGTCACCGGCACCGCTGATTAGAGAAATGACTATGCGGCTCCACCCCTATGGGAGTGGAGTCCATATTCATAAGTTTAATGAGCGGTCCCACGTGACCGCTGAACAGGGGAAGAGCTGCGGCACCCGAAGACAGTGTGACGGGCAGGGGGAGCGTCAGGATCGCCGGGACTAGGTAAGTATGCCTCAGCGCCCTCTCCACTGCACCCGCCGACCCTGCCACAGACCGTGACTCGAGTATAAGCCGAGAGGGGCACTTTCAGCCCAAAAATTTGGGCTGAAAATCTCGGCTTATACTCGAGTATATACGGTAATTCACCAGTGGTGCTCAGCCTGGACGGTCGCATCTTGGCACTAATTATCCCCCAGCCATGGATTACAGTGTGGGACAGGACAACCGACAGATATGGTATATTGTTGTTTTTTATTTTTGTTTTATTACAGGAGATCGAGGGCTTTGGTGGAATTAGGTATGTTTAGAGGTGGAAATAGGGAAAAAAAATATTTGAAACAAAAACCGTGGTAAAATATTTAATAACATAAATAACATACTATTATACATGGTGTTATTATATATAATAGTATGTTATTATTTTGGAAGCTACAGGTAGAAGATGGTGCTGTTGGACCAGTGTGGTGTCTGTAAAGTACTATATGAAGGGGGGTGAGTATAAGAATGGGGGCACTGGGCTTATATTTAAAGCACCACTCCAGCACTGAAAAATAACACTGGAGTGCTGCTTTAAGATCCCATGGGAGAACTATAACTCCCAGCATGTCCTGCAGATCCTATGGCATGCTGGGAGCTATAGTTCACCACAGGAGTGGCAGAGTGCTTTTTATGTGTTGTAGTTACTATCCTTTTAAAGGGAACCTGTCACCCCCCCCAGTTTGAAGGGCAGCGCAACAGCGCATGCCCAAAAAACAAAAACAAAAAAAAAACAAACTTACAGCGCAGGCGCCGAGGACGCTAATGAAGGGAGAGGAGGCGGCACACAGAGGCCATGAGTGACGGCTGTGGTGCGTCTGTGTTAGGGGGGGAAAGACATGCCTCCAAGGTCTAATTCGAGGTATGAGGGGCACATTATAAAAGCTATTATTGCAGCTTTGGCAGGGATCAGAACTAAAAGAGCCACCTTGACAGAATGCAGCATTAGTGCTGCACAAGGTGGCCCTTTTAGTTACAAACACGTGTGTGTGTGTGTGTGTGTCTGGGGGGGGTGGGTGACCGGTTCCCTTTAATTATTTCTTACTTGTCCAGGCTGTGCTCACATTAGTGCAGGTCCTGCAGCCAGCCAGGCTAGAAATACGAAATTCTCTCTCTCTACAGCTTACAGGACCTGGTTGAGGTAATGAAGGGCTGGAGCATCACATGACAGCACCACAGGGCTTGTAAAGGGAAGCTGCATTGTTTCTAGTGCAGTGTCTAAAGGACCTGTGGTGACATAATGAAGAGGAAGGGCTCTGTGCTGTCATGTGATGCTCCAGCCTGCCTTCTTCATTATGTCACCACAGGTCCTATACGAGAGCACTCAGCATCAACACAGCCCGCGCTGGGCTGTCAGGTATGCAACTGCGATCCCTCCTGTGGCACCCTGCTCCTGCCGCCGCCTCCTTCTCCACCTGACACAGATCTCCCCAGCCGTTGCAGGAATCCGGCGCTGGGGAAACCATGTAGGTCTGCTGTTTAAGTGAAGGTATATTCATTTGTTGCTCCCCGCCCACTGCTCGGCGCTGACAGGTGGGGGGGGGAGCGGCTAATGAATATTCCTTCACTTTAAGCACCGGGACCACGTGGTTTCCCCAGCGCCGGGATCCTGCAGCGGTGTCATTCTCCTGCCTCCTGGGAGTGAGATCCCACTCCGCTGCTGCCTCCTACCCACATGTTACATTTGGACCATAAGACACATTTCACACTTTCCTCCCAAATTGTTAGGGAAACAAAATGCATCTTATGGTCCAAAAAATACGGTATTTTTAAATATAAAAAGGAAAACCATTTTGTTTTATTTCTAATAAAAGACTTTATTCTGGCTGTGTCTTTATTTACCATACAACTATAGGATTAGTAATGAATAGGAGTCTTATAGACACTTCTCCATTACTAAGCCGTGGGCTTGATGTCACCTGACAATACAAAGGTGACATCAACCCCATAAATATGAACCCCACTTGCCACCGCTACAGGGCAAGTAGGAAGAGCAGGGCAAAGTGCCAATATTGATGCATCTAATGGAAGCGGCGTTTCTGGGCAGCTGCAGGCTGCTATTTTTAGGCTGGGGGGCCTATATCAATGGCCCCTTACCAGCCTGAGAATACCAGCCCCCAGCTGTCAGCTTTAGCAAGGCTGGTTGTCAAAAATAGAGAAGAACCCCACACTGTTTTTTTCTAATTATTTAAATAATTTAAAAAAAACAGCGTGGAGACCCCTCTTTTCTTGATAACTAGCCTTGCTGAAGATGACAGCTGAGGGTTGCAGCCCCCAGTTGTTCGTATTGCCTGGCTTGTTATCAAAAATACAGGAGAACCCATGACAGGTTTTCATTCATTTACTTTAGTTATAGAGCAGGCGGCGGGTGAGGAATGCCCCCATCTTCCGCTCCTGCTGTCACTGTTATTAGCGGCAGCAGGTGTAATAGTCCCAAAAACCCCACCTGCAGTTTTTGTTCTGACTTGAATATAACTCACCATTCTCCTCTGCTCGCAACGATCGCCGGCAAAGCAGGAGAGAATGATGAGAGCCGTCTTCAGCACCCAGCGTTGGGGGAACAGCGCTTACTGTACTGCTGCTTCTCAGGCGCCGATGTGTGTGTTACTGATGTGGCACATGGTTGCCCCATGTGCTGCAAGTATTACACACATGGACACTGGCATCTCCAGTTTTTTTCTATTACCGGAAATATCAGGACATGTCAAACCAGCCTTATCCCTACCCTGGTAAAGATTCTAGCATGTCCATAGTTTGCACCGATAAGCACTCGCAATTCAGAGGTAAGCTGGCTACAGGGCAGGGTGGATTTGGTTTTGTAAAAGGCCATAGGGTCCATTTGCTGAGAACCCTAAAACATATTTGGTGCAAGGTTCAGCGTCATAAGCTCCTACGGGGAATAAGGGTGTGCTGGGAAAGGACCACCACTGGGATCTTGCTTGATAGACCCTGCCAACCATAATGTGGCATGTAAAAGTTTGAGCACCCCAGGTCAAAATAACTTACTGTGAACAGTTAAACAAGTTGAAGATGAAATGGTCTCTAAAAGGGCTAAAAGTTAAAGATGAGACATTTCATATAAAATATACAATGCGGGAAATAAGTATTTGATCCCTTGACGATTTTGTAAGTTAGCCCACTGACAAAGACATGAACAGTCTATAAATTTAAGGGTAGGTTAATTTTAACATTGCGAGATAAAATATCAAAAATAAAATCCAGAAAACCACATTGTATAAATTATATAAATTTGCATTTTGTAGTGAGAAATAAGTATTTGATCCCCTACCAACCATTAAGAGTTCTGGCTACTACAGACCAGTTAGACGCTCCTAATCAACTGGTTACCTGCATTAAAGACAGCTGTCCTACATAGTCACCTTTAGAAAAGACTCCTGTCCACAGACTTAACCTCTACAACATGGGCAAAACCAAAGAGCTTTATAAGGATGTCAGGGACAAGATCATAGACCTGCACAATGCTGGAATGGGCTACAAAACCATAAGTAAGACCCTGGGTGAGAAGGAGACAACTGTTGGTGCAATAGTAAGAAAATGGATGAAATACAAAATGACTGTCAATCGACATCGATCTGGGGCACCATGAAAAATCTCACCTCGTGGGTTATTATTGATCATGAGGAAGGTGAGAGATCAGCCTAAAACTACACGGGGGACTTGTTAATGATCTCTAGGCAGCACAGTAACCAAGAAAACCATTGGTAACACATTACGCCATAAAGGTTTAAAATCCTGAGGTGCCCACAAGGTCTCCCTGCTCTAGAAGGCACATGTGCAGGCCCATCTGAAGTTTGCCAATGAACACCTGGATGATTCTGTGAGTGATTGGGAGAAGGTGCTGTGGTCAGATGAGACAAAAATTGAGGTCTTTGGCATTAAAGGGCCACTGTCACCCCCTCCAGCCGTTATAAACTAAAAGAGCCACCTTGTGCAGCAGTAATGCTGCAGTCTAACATGGTGGCTCTTTTAGTTTTTGATTCATTTATTACCTCAATAAAGCGTTTTAAAAATTGGCCACACATACCAGATATTATACCTGGAGGCGGTCCGAAGCGTCCTGTATGAATCCCCCAACTGCCGTCACTCTTCTCTTCAGGGCCGATGGTACCCGCCCCCTTCGCGTTGTTGCTTCTTAAATCCGGCGCCTGCGCTGTGCGTGCCTGCCTGGGGCCTGCGCAGTGTTCTTTGTCAGTCACATCTCAGATGCCGGGTGCCTGACTGCGCCTGTGCGGCCGCCCTGTTACTGAATCCCCGCCCCGCACTGTGTTATTCATTATGCACAGTGCGGGGCTAGCATTCCTGGGCATGCGCACTGCGCTGTTCAGGCGCTCCCCCATCTCGGACGCTCCCCCGCCTTCCCAGGAACCACAGCCCCGCACTGTGCATAATAAATAACACAGTGCGGGGCGGGGATTCAGTAACAGGGCGCAGTCAGGCACCCGGCATCTGAGATGTGACTGACAAAGAACACTGCGCAGGCCCCAGGCAGGCACGCACAGCGCAGGCGCCGGATTTAAGAAGCAACAACGCGAAGGGGGCGGGTACCATCGGCCCTGAAGAGAAGAGTGACAGCAGTTGGGGGATTCATACAGGACGCTTCGGACCGCCTCCTGGTACAATATCTGGTATGTGTGGCCAATTTTTAAAACGCTTTATTGAGGTAATAAATGAATCAAAAACTAAAAGAGCCACCTTGTTAGACTGCAGCATTACTGCTGCACAAGGTGGCTCTTTTAGTTTATAACGGCTGGAGGGGGTGACAGTGGCCCTTTAACTCAACTCGCCGTGTTTGGAGGGAGAGAAATGCTGCCTATGACCCAAAGAACACCATCCCCACTGTCAAGCATGGATGTGGAAACATTATGTTTTAGGGGTGTTTCTCTGCTAAGGGCACAGGACTACTTCACCACATCAATGGGAGAATGGATGGAGCCATGTACCGTAAAATCCTGAGTGACAAGCTCCTTCCCTCCGCCAGGACATTAAATATGGGTCGTGGCTGGGTCTTCCAGCAAAACAAGTAGGACTAGCGGTGGATATTACCTATCTGCACACACTTTTGATTTAGTTGGCACTCTTGTCGTTTTCGGACATTTTTTAAGTAAAGTGAACGGTAACTGATGAAGGTCTAATTTTGACCGAAACATTTTCTGTTTACTACCTCGTGAACAACATTAAATACTGTTATCGATCAAGTTGAGTGCCAAGTTTTTTTTGATACATGTTTATAGTGTGGGAACCTACTTTGGCACCTTCTGTAGTTGTGCACACGTCACTTTATTAGACCCCACACGGGGCCAGGGCCGCAGGGGGGGACCCCACACGGGGCCGGGGCCGCAGGGGGGGACCCCACACGGGGCCGGGGCCGCAGGGGGGGACCCCACACGGGGCCGGGGCCGCAGGGGGGGACCCCACACGGGGCCGGGGCCGCAGGGGGGGACCCCACACGGGGCCGGGGCCGCAGGGGGGGACCCCACACGGGGCCGGGGCCGCAGGGGGGGACCCCACACGGGGCCGGGGCCGCAGGGGGGGACCCCACACGGGGCCGGGGCCGCAGGGGGGGACCCCACACGGGGCCGGGGCCGCAGGGGGGGACCCCACACGGGGCCGGGGCCGCAGGGGGGGACCCCACACGGGGCCAGGGCCGCAGGGGGGGACCCCACACGGGGCCAGGGCCGCAGGGGGGGACCCCACACGGGGCCGGGGCCGCAGGGGGGACGCCACACGGGGCCGGGGCCGCAGGAGGGGACCCCACACGGGGCCGGGGCCGCAGGAGGGGACCCCACACGGGGCCGGGGCCGCAGGAGGGGACCCCACACGGGGCCGGGGCCGCAGGAGGGGACCCCACACGGGGCCGGGGCCGCAGGAGGGGACCCCACACGGGGCCGGGGCCGCAGGAGGGGACCCCACACGGGGCCGGGGCCGCAGGAGGGGACCCCACACGGGGCCGGGGCCGCAGGGGGGACCCCACACGGGGCCGGGGCTGCAGGAGGGGACCCCACACGGGGCCGGGGCCGCAGGGGGGGACCCCACACGGGGCCGGGGCCGCAGGAGGGGACCCCACACGGGGCCGGGGCCGCAGGGGGGGACCCCACACGGGGCCGGGGCCGCAGGGGGGACCCCACACGGGGCCGGGGCTGCAGGAGGGGACCCCACACGGGGCCGGGGCCGCAGGGGGGACCCCACACGGGGCCGGGGCTGCAGGCAGCGCTCCCAGCCATGTGAATGAGGCGGCCGGCCCTCACCTTCTCGCACAGGGTGCGCACTTGGCTCTCGTTCAGCTGCTTGCAGTCGTTCAGCTGCTCAATCCACTGGTCCAGCTCCTTGGTGAACGTCTTGTCCTCCATGTCCTGCAGCTCCCCGAGCGCCCCCGGGATACGCACAATACGACACAGCCCCGCTCCTGGCACATACACTCACGTCACAGCTATGGCGGTAACCCGGGCTGGCTGTTGTCTCAGAACAGGAGGCCGCCGCACCGCTGCGTCGTTCTATCTCTCCTCCGTCTCATTCAATCTCGCCTTCACCCCCACAGCCGGGAGCGAGCACCGAGGAGGGGGCTGTTGACGGTTCCGCGCACGAAGACGTCAAACGGAATGAGGGGAGGGCTGGGGGCGCCGTGCGCGTTCACGGGCTCTGGATGGTAAACATCAGGAGACGTAGAGACACCGGGACCGCGCCCGCACTTCTCATTACAGCAGAGGAAGGGGAGTCGCGCTTTACGTACGCCGTTGCCAGGCAGTGTTGTTGACGTATGCGCACTGGGAAACAGAGACAGTTGGGTAGGGTTTTTTTAAGGCGTGCTTTATTGACAACAGAAAGTGTGACAGTGAAGCCAGAGTGTTAGGCCTAGTAATAATTACTGTGATTCTCTAAGGACAAGATTATTTTTATTGTCAAGAATCCCTGTAAAAAAAAAAGTGACATTTTCGAACACCGCTGCAAACGCGTTTTTTTTTGCAGTTAGTAAACAACTGAACTGTACCTACAATGTCATATACGGCGGGATATGGTAATATTACAGTTCCTAATTCTTACTTCCCAACATTGCAAGATAGGAAACGGACATACCGAGGAATAAGGGTATGCTGTTAAGGATAACAGCCAGGAGGGTCACACAAAGCCCACCACTGTGGGAGAGATAACGCCGGAGATCACACAGATCCCACCACTGTGGGAGAGATAACGCCGGGAGATCCCACAGATCCCACCCCTGTGTGACAGATAACGCCGGGAGATCACACAGATCCCACCACCACTGTGGGAGAAATAACGCCAGGAGATCACACAGATCCCACCACTGTGGGAGAGATAACGCCGGGAAATCACACAGATCCCACCACTGTGGGAGAGATAACGCCGGGAGATCACACAGATCCCACCACCACTGTGGGAGAAATAACGCCGGGAGATCACACAGATCCCACCACTGTGGGAGAAATAACGCCGGGAGATCACACAGATCCCACCACTGTGGGAGAGATAACGCCGGGAGATCACACAGATCCCACCACTGTGGGAGAGATAACGCCGGGAGATCACACAGATCCCACCACTGTGGGAGAGATAACGCCGGGAGATCCCACAGATCCCACCCCTGTGTGACAGATAACGCCGGAGATCACACAGATCCCACCACTGTGGGAGAGATAACGCCGGGAGATCACACAGATCCCACCACCACTGTGGGAGAAATAACGCCGGGAGATCACACAGATCCCACCACTGTGGGAGAGATAACGCCGGGAAATCACAAAGATCCCACCACTGTGGGAGAGATAACGCCGGGAGATCACACAGATCCCACCACTGTGGGAGAGATAACGCCGGGAGATCCCACAGATCCCACCCCTGTGTGACAGATAACGCCGGAGATCACACAGATCCCACCACTGTGGGAGAGATAACGCCGGGAGATCACACAGATCCCACCACCACTGTGGGAGAAATAACGCCGGGAGATCACACAGATCCCACCACTGTGGGAGAGATAACGCCAGGAAATCACAAAGATCCCACCACTGTGGGAGAGATAACGCCGGGAGATCACACAGATCCCACCACTGTGGGAGAGATAACGCCGGGAGATCACACAGATCCCACCCCTGTGTGACAGATAACGCCGGGAGATCACACAGATCCCACCACTGTGGGAGAGATAACACCGGGAGATCACACAGATCCCACCACTGTGGGAGAGATAACGCCGGAGATCACACAGATCCCACCACTGTGGGAGAGATAACGCCGGGAGATCCCACCCCTGTGTGACAGATAACGCCGGGAGATCACACAGATCCCACCACCACTGTGGGAGAAATAACGCCGGGAGATCACACAGATCCCACCACTGTGGGAGAGATAACGCCGGGAAATCACAAAGATCCCACCACTGTGGGAGAGATAACGCCGGGAGATCACACAGATCCCACCCCTGTGTGACAGATAACGCCGGGAGATCACACAGATCCCACCACTGTGGGAGAGATAACACCGGGAGATCGCACAGATCCCACCACTGTGGGAGAGATAACGCCGGAGATCACACAGATCCCACCACTGTGGGAGAGATAACGCCGGGAGATCCCACAGATCCCACCCCTGTGTGACAGATAACGCCGGGAGATCACACAGATCCCACCACCACTGTGGGAGAAATAACGCCGGGAGATCACACAGATCCCACCACTGTGGGAGAGATAACGCTGGGAAATCACACATCCCACCACTGTGGGAGAGATAACGCCGGGAGATCACACAGATCCCACCACTGTGGGAGAGATAACGCCGGGAGATCACACAGATCCCACCACTGTGGGAGAGATAACGCCGGGAGATCCCGCAGATCCCACCCCTGTGTGACAGATAACGCCGGGAGGTCACACAGATCCCACCACTGTGGGAGAGATAACGCCGGGAGATCACACAGATCCCACCACTGTGGGAGAGATAACGCCGGGAGATCCCACAGATCCCACCCCTGTGTGACAGATAACGCCGGAGATCACACAGATCCCACCACTGTGGGAGAGATAACGCCGGGAGATCACACAGATCCCACCACCACTGTGGGAGAAATAACGCCGGGAGATCACACAGATCCCACCACTGTGGGAGAGATAACGCCGGGAAATCACAAAGATCCCACCACTGTGGGAGAGATAACGCCGGAGATCACACAGATCCCACCACCACTGTGGGAGAAATAACGCCGGGAGATCACACAGATCCCACCACTGTGGGAGAGATAACGTCGGGAGATCACACAGATCCCACCACTGTGGGAGAGATAACGCCGGGAGATCACACAGATCCCACCACTGTGGGAGAGATAACGACGGGAGATCACACAGATCCCACCACTGTGGGAGAGATAACGCCGGGAGATCACACAGATCCCACCACTGTGTGACAGATAACGCCGGGAGATCACACAGATCCCACCCCTGTGTGACAGATAACACCGGGAGATCACACAGATCCCACCACTGTGTGACGGATAACGCTGAGAAGATAACACAGATCCCACCACTGTGTGATGGATAACGCTGAGAAGATCCCACAAATCCCACCACTGTGTGACGGATAACGCTGAGAAGATCACACAGATCCCACCACTGTGTGACGGATAACGCTGAGAAGATCCCACAGATCCCACCACTGTGTGACAGATAACGCTGAGAAGATCCCACAGATCCCACCACTGTGTGACGGATAACGCTGAGAAGATCCCACAGATCCCACCACTGTGACAGATAACGCTGAGAAGATCCCACAGATCCCACCACTGTGTGACCGATAACGCTGAGAAGATCACACAGATCCCACCACTGTGTGACCGATAACGCTGGGAGATCACACAGATCCCACCACTGTGGGAGAGATAACGCCGGGAGATCACACAGATCCCACCACTGTGGGAGAGATAACGCCGGAGATCACACAGATCCCACCACCACTGTGGGAGAAATAACGCCGGGAGATCACACAGATCCCACCACTGTGGGAGAGATAACGCCGGGAGATCACACAGATCCCACCACTGTGGGAGAGATAACGCCGGAGATCACACAGATCCCACCACCACTGTGGGAGAAATAACGCCGGGAGATCACACAGATCCCACCACCTTGGGAGAGATAACGTCGGGAGATCACACAGATCCCACCACTGTGGGAGAGATAACGCCGGGAGATCACACAGATCCCACCACTGTGGGAGAGATAACGACGGGAGATCACACAGATCCCACCCCTGTGGGAGAGATAACGCCGGGAGATCACACAGATCCCACCACTGTGTGACGGATAACGCTGAGAAGATAACACAGATCCCACCACTGTGTGATGGATAACGCTGAGAAGATCCCACAAATCCCACCACTGTGTGACGGATAACGCTGAGAAGATCACACAGATCCCACCACTGTGTGATGGATAACGCTGAGAAGATCCCACAAATCCCACCACTGTGTGACGGATAACGCTGAGAAGATCACGCAGATCCCACCACTGTGTGACGGATAACGCTGAGAAGATCCCACAGATCCCACCACTGTGTGACAGATAACGCTGAGAAGATCCCACAGATCCCACCACTGTGTGACGGATAACGCTGAGAAGATCACACAGATCCCACCACTGTGACAGATAACGCTGAGAAGATCCCACAGATCCCACCACTGTGTGACCGATAACGCTGAGAAGATCACACAGATCCCACCACTGTGTGACCGATAACGCTGAGAAGATCACGCAGATCCCACCACTGTGTGACAGATAACGCTGAGAAGATCCCACAGATCCCACCACTGTGTGACGGATAACACTGAGAAGATCCCACAGATCCCACCACTGTGTGACGGATAACGCTGAGAAGATCCCACAGATCCCACCACTGTGTGACGGATAACACTGAGAAGATCCCACAGATCCCACCACTGTGTGACGGATAACGCTGAGAAGATCACACAGATCCCACCACTGTGACAGATAACGCTGAGAAGATCCCACAGATCCCACCACTGTGTGACCGATAACGCTGAGAAGATCACACAGATCCCACCACTGTGTGACCGATAACGCTGGGAGATCACACAGATCCCACCACTGTGTGACGGATAACGCTGAGAAGATCACGCAGATCCCACCACTGTGTGACAGATAACGCTGAGAAGATCACACAGATCCCACCACTGTGTGACGGATAACGCTGAGAAGATCACACAGATCCCACCCCTGTGTGACAGATAACGCCGGGAGACCACACAGATCCCACCACTGTGTGACAGATAGCGCTGAGAAGACCACACAGATCCCACCACTGTATGACAGATAACGCTGAGAAGATCCCACAGATCCCACCACTGTGTGACGGATAACGCTGAGAAGATCACACAGATCCCACCCCTGTGTGACAGATAACGCTGAGAAGATCACACAGATCCCACCACTGTGTGATGGATAACGCCGGGGAGATCATACAGATCCTACCACTGTGTGACAGATAACGCTGAGAAGATCACACAGATCCCACCATTTTGACAGATAACGCTGAGAAGATCAGACAGATCCCACCAATGTGTGACAGATAACGCTGAGAAAATCACACAGAACCCACCACTGTGTGACAGATAACGCCAAGGAGATCACACAGATCCCACCACTGTGTGACAGATAACGCTGAGAAGATTCCACAGATCCCACCACTGTGTGACAGATAGCGCCGGGAGATCACACAGATCCCACCATTGTGTGACATAACGCCGGGAGATCACACAACTGTGTGATAGCGCCAACTGTTCGTTATAATCCATATTTTCATATCCACTTAAAGTTGCTTTATACTCTTTGTTCTCTTGATTACAATCATCTTTCCAAAAATGTTTTTTTATCGTTAGATTGCGAATAAATTTATTTATGTCCAATATAGTATCAAACCAATTAAATTCAACATCCGGCACAAGATTCAAACCTAATGAGAGAACCTTTATTTGATCCTTTGTGAACAGTTGGCGCTTATTTGTTTGCAGGAATTATCCGGTCATGAAGAAAGAGATGTTATTCAACAAGCAGAACAGTTTACAACTAAAAATCCATATTTCTATCCCATACAAAGTAGAACGGACAGTATGGATACATTTCAATAAGTTATTGGGAATGATTTAAAAGATCTTAAAGAAAAACAAAGAGGGAGAAATAAAAATAATTTATCAAGGAAGCTGAGAGATGCCTTACAAACTTTAAAAAAGAATGATGAAATAATAATAAAAAAAAGTGACAAAGGAGGATCCATTGTTGTGCTTAATGCAGAGGATTATACACAGAAGATGTGTGAACTATTATCAGACACAGAGACGTATGAGAAAATAGCGAGAAGTTTCATTAAATCTTTTGACAATGACATTGATGTAATCATTCAAGAGGGTCTTAATTTGGGGGTTATAAGCAAGAAACAAGCTGAGTACCTAATAACACCACATCCAATTTTACCCATTATGAATAGGCTCCCTAAAGTGCATATAGGTAGCGGCATTCCCCCTATGAGACCTATAGTCTCCGGTATGGGATCTATGAATGAGCACCTGGGTGAATGGGTGGATACATTGTTATAGGCATTGGTACTGAGGCTTCCAGGATACATTAAAGATTCAAGGGAAATTTTAAAAACCTTTTCCAAAAAAATATGGCAAGGTCATTATATATGGCTCTGCTGTGATGTCATTTCTTTATACACGTGTATTCCACACGAACTGGCCATGAAGGCGTTGGAATTTCATGTGGAAAAGTATAATTATTCGGAAGATTTAAATAATTTTTTGTATCAAGTGGTTTTCTTTTTGTTGACCCACAATGTCTTTTGACAATGACATATTTTTGCAAAAAACGGGCGTCCCTATGGGAGCGAAATACTCTCCATCTTTGGCTAATCTTACGATGGCATTTTGGGAAAGTAAATTTATATATTCTGAAAATAATCCTCACTCGGGTGATATAGTTTGGTATGGCAGATACATCGATGACCTGCTCATTATATGGGGGGGGGGGGAGATGTATCTGCCATACCGAACTTTGTTGGGTACATGAATGACAACATGTTTAACCTGCAATTCACATACAGATACGATAGTGAACAGATTTCTTTTTTGGATTTGGAATTGGTGGGTAAGCAGGGACTTGCTATTATTAGTAAAACGCATAAAAAACCTGTTAGTGGGAACACGGTCCTACATGCTATGAGCAGCCATCCTAAACACACAATTAAGTCAATACCTGTAGGGGAATATACAAGATTAAAAAGAAATTGCAGTAGAATAGAGGACAGAAACAGGGAATTTAGAGAATTAGAAAATAAATTAATGGCAAGACAATACCCCAAATGGACTCTGAAAAGGGCAGAAAGAATAGTGAGTGAAAAGGAAAGAGAAACAATGTTAGCACCCAAAAAAAAAAAATTTTAGAGAAAGACACAACAAGAAACCATTTATTTGTCTACAGTACAGTCCGCAGTTTAATGATATAAAGCAAATAATCAATAAACGTTTAACGATTTTATATGAAGACACAACGTTATTGAATATATTAGAGGAGGGCGTAAATGTAGTTTCAAGGAGGGCTCCTACTGTGGGGAATTTAGTTTCCCCAGCTCTGTTTCACACTGATACTAAATCCACTACATGGCTGGAAACAAAGGGCTTCTATAGGTGTGGCACAACATCTTGCAGCACATGTGAACATGCACATACAGGGAAAACCTTTTCGGATAATTTAAATGCCACAGTTTACAACATAAGACAATTTATAAATTGCCATACTACTAATATTGTATATAAAATAGATTGTGAACTGTGCAATTTGACTTATATAGGTTGTACCACCAGAAAATTGAAAACGCGCATATTTGAACATATAAGAGATTCTTTAAAAGGGAGCAACAGTAATAGAAATATTTCAATGGTAGCCAAACATTTTATAACATTTCATGCAGAAAATTTGTCCGCAATGAAGGTTCAAGGAATAAAACAGGTAAAAAAACCTTTGCGCGGAGGAGACATAAAAAGACGCCTTCTGACGAAAGAAGCCTATTGGATTTATAAATTACATACGAGACATCCGAAAGGCCTGAATAGGAAAAATGAGCTTTTGTATCACTATTTATAATATTTTTATCACTGTATTTTTGTAACGTGTTGTGTATATATATAAATAACAGTGTATAGTAAAAATGTGTGATAAATGCCCAATGAAATCAAATGGGGGCAGATTCAGTAATTATCACCAGGTGGGTGAATTAACCATGTAAGAATACAAGTAAGACCATATATAAAGACTCACAGATGAAGGTGAGTCCAAGCTGTGAAAAAGATCATACCAGATCGAAACGCATTGCTTTTTCTTCTGTATCCACTGTAACTATATCCGCTTTGTACAAGGACTTTGCATTTTAAATGGAAAAATAAAGAATTGGAAATTTTAAAGAAGCTGGAACTACAAACCTTTTTTCACATATTGGATTGAAGACACGTCAGGTCAGGACGGGTTCCGTGCACCTGTGAAGCGAAACGGTGAGCTGGCTGAGGCATCGCCTCTTACTTATTTATTTACTTTATAACAAGCAGAAGAGACTTGTTTGGGCTAAAGAACATAAGGAATGGACATTAGACCAGTGGAAATCTGTGCTTTGGTCTGGTGATTCCAAATTTGAGATCTTTGGTTCCAACCACCGTGTCTTTGTGCGACGCAGAAAAGAAGAACGGATGGACTCTACATGCCTGGTTCCCACCGTGAAGAATGGAGGAGGAGGGGTGATGGTGTGGGGGTGCTTTGCTGGTGACACTGTTGGGGATTTATTCAAAATTGAAGGCATACTGAAGCAGCATGGCTACCACAGCATCTTGCAGCGTCATGCTATTCCATTCGGTTTGCGTTTAGTTGGACCATCATTTATTTTTCAACAGGACAATGACCCCAAACACACCTCCAGGCTGTTTAAGGGCTATTTCACCAAGAAGGAGAGTGATGGGGTGCTACGCCAGATGACCTGGCCTCCACAGTCACCAGACCTGAACCCAATAGAGATGGTTTGGGGTGAGCTGGACCGCAGAGTGAAGGCAAAAGGGCCAACAAATGCTAAGCATCTCTGGGAACTCCTTCAAGATTGTTGGAAGACAATTTCTGGTGACTACCTCTTGAAGGTCATCAAGAGAATGCCAAGAGTGTGCAAAGCAGTCATCAAAGCAAAAGGTGGCTACTTTCAAGATCCTAGAATGTAAGACATAATTTCAGTTGTTTCACACTTTTTTGTTAAGTATATAATTCCACATGTGTTAATTCATAGTTTTGATGTCCTCAGTGTGAATTTACAATTTTCATAGTCATGAAAATACAGAAAAATCTTTAAATGAGAAGGTTTGTCCAAACCTTTGGTCTGTACTGTATATATATATATATATATATATATATATATATATATACATATATATATATATATATATATATATATATATATATATATATATATATATATATATATATATATACAGTGCCTTGCCAAAGTATTCGGCCCCCTGGAACTTTTAAACCTTTTCCCACATATCATGCTTCAAACATAAAGATGCCAAATGTAAATTTTTGGTGAAGAATCAACAACAAGTGGAACACAATTGTGAAGTTGAACGAAATGTATTGGTTATTTTAAATTTTTGTGGAAATTCAAAAACTGAAAAGTGGGGCGTGCAATATTATTCGGCCCCTTTAACTTAATACTTTGTTGCGCCACCTTCTGCTGCGATTACAGCTGCAAGTCACTTGGGGTATGTCTCAACAGTTTTGTACATCGAGAGACTGAAATTCTTGCCCATTCTTGCTTGGCAAACAGCTCAAGGTCAGTGAGGTTTGATGGAGATTGTGAACAGCAGTTTTCAGCTCTTTCCACAGATTCTTGATTGGATTGAGGTCTGGACTTTGACTTGGCCATTCTAACACTTGGATGCGTTTATTTGTGAACCATTCCATTGTAGATTTTGCCTTATGTTTGAGATCATTGTCTTGTTGGAAGACAAATTTTCGTCCCAGTCTCAGGTCTTTTGCAGACTCCGACAGGTTTTCTTCAAGAATGGTCCTGTATTTGGCTCCATCCATCTTCCCATCAATTTTAACCATCTTCCCTGTCCCTGCTGAAGAAAAGCAGGCCCAAACCATGATGCTGCCACCACCATGTTTGGCAGTGGGGATGGTGTGTTCAGGGTGATGAGCTGTGTTGCCTTTACGCCAAACACATCGTTTGGCATTGTTGCCAAAAAGTTCGATTTGGTTTAATCTGACCAGAGCACCTTCTTCCACATGTTTGGTGTGTCTCCCAGGTGGCTTGTTGCAAACTTTAAATTACACTTTTTATGGCTATCTTTGAGAAATGGCTTTCTTCTTGCCACTCTTCCATAAAGGCCAGATTTGTGCAGTGTACGACTGATTGTCTTATGGACAGACTGTCCCACCTCAGCTGTAGATCTCTGTAGATCATCCAGAGTGATCATGGGCCTCTTGGCTGCATTTCTGATCAGTCTTCTCCTTGTTTGAGATGAAAGTTTAGAGGTATGGCCGGGTCTTGGTAGATTTGCAGTGGTATGATACTCCTTCCATTTCAATATGATCGCTTGCACAGTGCTCCTTGGGATGTTTAAAGTTTTGGAAATCATTTTGTATCCAAATCCAGCTTTAAATTTCTCCACAACAGTATCACGGACCTGCCTGTTGTGTTCCTTGGTCTTCATGATGCTCTCGGTGCTTCAAACAGAACCCTGAGACTATCACAGAGCAGGTGCATTTATACGGAGACTTGATTACACACAGGTGGATTATATTTATCATCATTAGGCATTTAGGACAACATTGGATCATTCAGAGATCCACAATGAACTTCTGTAGTAACTGAAAGTAAAGGGGCCGAATAATATTGCACGCTCCACTTTTCAGTTTTTGGATTTCCACAAAAATTTAAAATAACCAATAAATTTCATTCAACTTCACAATTGTGTTCCACTTGTTGTTGATTCTTCACCAAAAATTTACATTTGGTATCTTTGTTTGAAACATGATATGTGGGAAAAGATTGAAAAGTTCCAGGGGGCCGAATACTTTTGCAAGGCACTGTGTGTATATATATATATATATATATATATTGTATGTGTATATATCTATTCTACCTTTTCTATTATAACCTGTCAGTGTGATTTTTACAGTAGCGGCATATGAATTACCGGCTTTTCAAAGAACACCGGTGCGTAAAAAAAACGGATCGTACTCGCATGGTGCGAGTGCTGTGTGTTTTTTCTTGCATCCATTGACTTGCATTGGCAAGTCTCGACTGAGATATTAAGCAAATAGCAGCATTCTGCGATTTTTTTCTCAGTCTGATTTCGCTGAGAAACAAATCGCAGATGAGATATCACCCATTGAATAACATTGGTCCGAGTGCAATTCGATTTTTATCGCCCATCAACCATCGTCAAGGTGACCTCAAAACTGATGGGTCCCTATCCTGTGTGAACACCTCTCTTAGGCTCATATCTGAATTCCTGGGTGAATGTGGACACCTCTATTAGCAAAGCCTGCATTTTTGGGTAGATAAGAACCTGCAGCAATTAAAATCACCACATGGTGAAGGGCAGAGTCCTCTGTCAGTAAGCTTACATACAAATGACAAAGCCTCAAAACTGATGGGTCCCTATCCTGTGTGAGCACCTCTCTTAGGTCGGGATCACTCATGCAAGAAATACGTCCGAGTCTTGCATGGTAATACCCGGCACTGCCGGGTATTACCATGCGAGACTCGGACGTATTTCTCGCATGTGTGATCCCGGCCTTAGGCTGATGTCTGTATTCCTGGGTGAATGTGGACACCTCTGTCAGCAAAGAACAGATGCCACTGATACATATCTTAAATGCTAATACTGGGGGAAATACACCCTATACATTGGACAAAATTCCTGTAAGGAGGACACTCCGAAATAATCTAACCTACAGCAGAATGTGGAGTACAAAGTCCCATACACAACTATGAGAGATTAGTAACAAAATTTTATTAAACATCATCATTAGATAAATATATACAGACTGACAAAACAAGATACATAGATGGTGCAGATACAGGCAGACACAGACTACTGTAGTGACACTGGGGGATATAACGGTAAAATCACACAGTTCTCCGAACAAAGTGCTAAGTGCAAGAGAAGGTGCCAATGAGTATAGGGCTGATTCCCTCTACTAATGTAGCTATATGATGTCCCAACAAACCGCTACTAAAATAAAAGAGAGGAGGTGGGGAGGAGGAAAATGCCGCCAATCTTACCCATAAGTATGTGCCAGTATTGCGTCTCCAGCAGCCCCGACGCGCGTTTCGCGTTGGGCTTCCTCGGGGGGCTCTGTCAGCAAAGCCTGCATTTTTGGGTAGATAAGAACCTGCAGCAATTAAAATCACCACATTGTGAAGGGCGGAGTGCTTGGTCAGTAAGTTTTTTTTTGTATAGCTCCTCCTGGTATGCACCTATTCACATTAGTCTGGATGGGAATCAGCCTAAGGATACTTTCACACTTCCTTCTTTTTAGATCCGTCACAATGCGTCGTTTTGGGAAAAAAACGCATCCTGCAAATGTGCCCCCAGGATGCGTTTTTTTCCCCGTCATGCACTGGATGCGTCGGTATTTGGCGGACCGTCGCAGCGAAAAAACGTTAAAGGGAACTTTTTTTGTACGTCATGTCCTGCATTTTAAACTCCGCATGCCTGGCCGTAACTCCACCCCCTCCTCCCTGGGAGTTTACTATGGGCAGCGGACGCGTTGAAACACTGCGTCCACTGCCCACGTTGTGCAGAATATCAACACTGTCTGTAGGTACGTTGCACCGACGCTTTATGACGGCCCCATACCGACGGAAGTGTGAAAGAAGCCTTAGGCTACTTTCACACTAGCGTTAACTGCAAACCGTCACAAATCGTCTTTTTGCAGAAAAAACGGATGCGTCAAAAAGTGAAAAACTTATGCAACGCATACAGCATTTCGACAGATCCGTCGCAAATCCGCTAAACGTTTCCGTCGAAATACTGTATGCGTTGCATATGTTGCATCCGTTTATACCATCCGTTGCATCTGTTTTTACGACGGATCCGTTTTTAAAATGGGAGGCTCCCAAATTTGATTGGCTACTGGAAAATATGGAAAACTATATAGTGACTGTTTTTACAGCCCATCTTTGAGGGTTTTAGTTAGTGGCAGAGATGGAAGGAGTACTTGGTAGGATTGCGAGTTTGGTTACTGACGTTATATTTGAGACGAATCGCCTGGATATTATAGTGCGGGAGAAGGAGGCGGCAGCAGAAAGACGGAGGATGCTTCTGCAGCAACGGAGACGACTCTGGATACATCCGATAAATGAACTACGGATGACCCGGGGTGTCCAGTCCACTCTCTACCTGGAGTTGCGGCACAACCCACACAAATTCTACAATTACGTACGGATGAGGATGGAACATTTTGACTATTTGCTTGAAAAAATAGGGGATGTCATCCAAAGGCAGGACACAAGGATGAGGCTTGCCATCACACCGGCGGAGCGGCTGATGGTGACCCTGCGGTAAGCCTCTTTTTTTTATGTCATTGCTCATATTGAATGTCATATAACATACTGCAGAAAATACTGCGCTGAAACATTGCGTTGCATTTTCTGCAGAATGTTTTTTTTGTTTTTTGTTTGTGGACATTCCACTGTTTTTTTTTTTATGTCATTGCTCATATTTAATGTTATATTACATGCTGCAGACAATACTGCGCTGACACATTGCGTACCATTTTCTGCAGCATGTAATTTTTGTATTGTTTGCGGCCATTCCACTGCTTTTTTTTTTTTTTTTTTTTTTTTGCAATTTTTTCTAACATTTATTTTTTTTTTTTTACAGCTTCCTAGCTACAGGTGAATCTCTGACTTCGCTCCATTACCAATTCCGGCTGGGCATTTCCACTATTTCCGGAATAGTGAAGGAGACATGTCGGGCTATTTGGGACATTTTACAGCCGGAGTATATCCCCCAACCATCAATGGACATCTGGTTGAGAAGTGCAGAACAGTTTGAACAAATTTGCCATTTCCCAAATTGTGTTGGTGCCGTTGACGGGAAACACATAAGGATTGCGAAACCGGCAGGAACAGGATCGGAGTACTACAATTACAAGAAATATTTCTCCATAGTACTCATGGCTATAGCAGACGCCAACTGCAAGTTCCTTGCTGTGGACATAGGAGCGTATGGCCGGTCCAACGATTCTCAAGTTTTTAAAAACTCTCCAATGGGCCGTTGCCTGTATGGAGAGACATACGATTTCCCGCCAGCCAGACCACTCCCAGGAACAAGTGAACCAGCCATGCAATATGTTTGTGTAGGTGATGAAGCGTTTCAACTTTCGCCGCACCTACTGAAACCATATAGTAGCCGGGACTTAACCCGTACCAAACAGGTATTTAATTACCGGCTTACTAGAGCACGAAGAGTAGTCGAGTGTTCTTTTGGTATATTGACGGCGAAGTGGAGAGTTCTGCTGACGGCAATCAAACTGCAAACCAAAACTGTAGACGAGGTTGTTAAGGCATGTGTGGTGCTCCACAACTTTGTCCTTTCAAAGGAGCCCGTTTCCTTGGATGACGAAGAGTTGGCGACAACCTTGTGGGACTACCGCAGCAGCTCGGTTCGCTCCACAGGTTCTGTTACCAGGATGAGGGACCAGTTTGCGGATTATTTTGTGTCACCTGTTGGTCGGATTCCATGGCAAGACATCATTGTGTGACATGTTTTTCATGGGTTTTGTTTATGTAAAAATTGTGTTTCTCACAAAAAAAAAAAATCCAAAAGCGTGGTTTTCTTGGTAATAAAACCAATATGTTTTACCTTTCAAACGTCTGGTGTTTATTTTTATTTTACCTTTTTTATTAGTTACCATAGTACCTTAATGAATCCACACACACACAGAGTAGAATTTAAATCAGACCGAATTTTTTATTTGAACTCTTTTTAAAAAAAAAAAAAAAAAAAAATTTCTTTGCAAAAAACAAACATATTTTTGTTATTTTCAAAAAAAATTTCTTAAATTTTCATTTTTTTTAAAATAAAATTAGAAAAAATTTAACATTTGTACATGTGTTACAAATCTTCAAAGTGTGGGGTGGAGATACGAGGGGAGGAGGGGCTGGAAGGTTGGACCACGTCGATAGGTGGGGAAACCCTACTTGGTTGGGGTGCAGTGGAAGGGGGGGGTAAAAGCAGGAGGCTGACCAGAGGGGGGTGGTGTTGGGGTAGGGGAAAACTTAATGGGGAAGAAAAGCTGGGCAAGGAAGAAAACATTGGGGAAGAAATTTGGTTTGGGGGCCGGGATGGGTATTGGGACTGGGTTGGGTATTGGGACTGGGTTAGGTATTGGGGCTGGGTATTGGGACTGGCGTGGGTATTGGTACTTCGGTTGGGTAATGGGGGGCATGGTGTGGAAATGGGGCCTGGGGTGGGGCATGGTGTGGAAATGGGGCCTGGGGTGGGGCATGGTGTGGAAATGGGGCCTGGGGTGGAAATGGGGCCTGGGGTGGAAATGGGGCCTGGGGTGGAAATGTAGTGGATGTGTGGGGAGGTGTGGAGGTAGATTGGGGTTCGTTAAGGGCCTTAAGTAGAGCATTATGGCAGGTATTCATTACCCACATCTGTTGCTCAAAAGAAAGCTTCTCCATGCTCCTGAGCATGGATTGGAAAAAAAGATTGGCCGGAGATTGACTTACATCTGAATGCAGCCTATCCAAGCGACTGCTGGTTTCATGGCTTGTTTCACTGATGCGTGATTGCACCATGTTGAAACCAGCAGTCACTTGCTCTCCCAAAATTTTGAAAGCACTCTGGAAGGATGCATTCAGATGTAAGAACTCAGGAGCATAGCTCCTTTCCTGACCCCTCTGTCGCTGCCGCCACGAACCTAATGGTGGTCTGGAGGTGGCAGGATCAGAGGGGTGGGGTAAAGGGAACGCTATCTGTTGAGCATCAGATTCGAGTAAGGAAGGCTGCAATAATGCTCTACTACTTGGGGCGGATGAAGTGGAGGGGACAGAGGGGTCAGAAGAGGGGTCAGAGGTGTGGGGCCTACCGACGTGGCCCTCGGTGGCGGACTCAGGAGGGATCGCTCCAGAGGGCGCAGAGGAAGATGCAGGCGCCCGGTGGCTGGAGAAGGTGCTGTGAAAGAAAAAACAAAAACAATTAATATATTGATAGGAAAAAGCCCTGACTGAAACCAAACTTAGACAGGATAACATGGTTATTAGTGGGCTGTAGAACACTTACACTCTACTCAGCATGGTTCGCCTCAGGAAGGAGAGGGCAGGGCCGTGTTTATATTTGCTCCTCTTCCTTCCTGCTGAGCCACTCGGGGCCTGCATCTCCTCGTTAAATTCCCTCTTAAAGCGATCCCTCAGTGACCGCCACCGCTTCCTAACCTTTCCACCTGTGAAGACAAGAATGAAAAGAAAAAAAAAATTTGTTAAATGCAATACATTACATTCAGCTCAAAACATCACTGAAAAGTGAATACTTACATAGTTTGCTCTGCTGCTGTGGAAGAAGGTCCTCCCACCTCGGAAAGATGTTATGGCACACTTCGTCCCAGAGCCGACGGGTTACACTGCTACCGGCATGCCTGCGGTCAGCCATGTTCCACAGCAGCTCCCGCTCGCGAACCTCCTCAATGAGACAGTCGATATCTATGTCGTCATCAAAGTCTTCGGCGGGAGCACGCTGTGAAGCCTGTGCAAAAGAAGAAGAAAAACAAAAAAATGAGTACACTGAAACACAAAAGTACCAATAGAATCCCCCCCAAAAAAAAACTCACTGATGGCCGACCGCGGCGACGATTCCGACGACTCTGGGAGTGGCTGGGAGAACCTTCACGGTTTGCTGAATGTTCAGCAGCAGCAGGAGCAGCAGGAGACTGAAATAAAGGAAACAAATTCTCTTTAATGTAGGCATGTTTTCTGTGTTTAGTTATGTATGAAAATCTGTTTTGTGTATGGTGCAGTGTGATGTGTGAAGCAACTGTTTCACCACTACTTACACTTGGTTCCTCCTCCACTTGCATCTCTCCACCCGTCTCGCCCCCTTCTGACAGCTCCTCATCTGATTCAGCTTCCTGTTTAAACATAATTCATGCATGTAGTGATCAACAAAAATGTAAATTAAAAAACCAAAAAACAATTTTTGTGTTAACTTACCGATACACGCTGTTGCTGTGGAGGAGGGCTGTCAGAAGAGGACATTGTGGCGGTAGCAAGGCCGGCGGCTGTGGTCCTGGTGTCTCTGTAAGTTAAAAGACACTTGCAATCTGCTCTACACATTGAAGTAGCAGATTTGGGGTCTTCAAAACTTACTTTTAAAGATTTGTGGATGTGGTCCTGGTGGGCTGCTCAGTGGATGTGGTCCCTGGTGTATCTGTAATAAGTATAATGGATTTATAGTTAGACCACCACCAAAACCCAAAAACAGGTGCACCTAACCATTAATTTCCATGTCCCCAAAAAAATATTTTGAAATGTGAACCCACCATGTAAAAATATATTTACCACATTTTATTTTCAAAAATCACCTCCCCCAAAAAACCTTTAAAGTATAACCTTTATTAAAAAATGAGCCCTCAACCAACTCTGTATTGCATGTGTAACCATTGGTACATACACCAGTTTTAAATTTACCTTTCTGAAATGATACTACGGACATTTTTTTAATAAACATTTTATTATTTTCTTCTTTTTTTTTTTCACATCACAATTAGGAGCTGAAATGCTCTTTATTTTAAATACAAGTACATCAACTGGGAATGGTTTCAACAGTAATAAGAAAATCAACACTTTTAATAGAAAAAAAAAACCGCACGCTCACACATTCAAACCACAAGCTGCAGACCACTAGACTTTGCAAAAATACATCCGATTTAAAAAAAAAAAAAAAAAATTTTAAGAGAAAAAAAAAAACACATTTAAACCACATGCTGCACAGACCACTATACTTAGTAAATACATCAGAAAAAGGCAATTAACCAATTAAGGCAAGGACAAATGCACATGCAATCAACAAGACGCACACAAACATGCCTGTAAGCACACAGGCGCAGTCATAATACAAGCATAACACATGAACAGGCATAAGATTGGCAAAGGCATAATAAAGTGCAGGCACATGAAGACATACATACAAAAGCACACAGCCGTACGAAAATACACATATACACACACACACACACACACACACACACACACAAAAGCACATAAGCTTTATGCAAACACATATGTACAAAGGCACAAAGGTGGACCCAAACAGAAGACGCATACGCACACACATACACACACAAACGTAAAAAAGGCTGACAGTCCTCCGGTTGGAGCTGCATGTCTTCACAGTGGCTGGCATCAGGGTGGATCTGGACTCTAGCGTGGCACTGGCTGTTGCAGGACGATGGCAGGCCTCTGGTTCTCTTCAGGTTTTAAGCTCTTGCTGTAGTCAGTACCTCATACACACACAAATGCACAGGCACACAGACGCACACAAAAATTGCAATACTCACACTGGCTCTATGGTGGCTGGAGTCTTGTTGGCAGTCTGGAGTCTTGCTGGCAGTCTGGAGTCTTGCTGGCAGCCTGGAGTCTTGCTGGCAGCCTGGAGTCTTGCTGGCAGCCTGGAGTCTTGTTGGCAGTCTGGAGTCTTGCTGGCAGTCTGGAGTCTTGCTGGCAGCCTGGAGTCTTGCTGGCAGCCTGGAGTCTTGCTGGCAGCCTGGAGTCTTGTTGGCAGTCTGGAGTCTTGCTGGCAGCCTGGAGTCTTGCTGGCAGCCTGGAGTCTTGTTGGCAGTCTGGAGTCTTGCTGGCAGTCTGGAGTCTTGGTCTCCTCTCTTTGTCTTCTTGCTGGCATATGTGGGGTTGAAGGCCCAGGCCAGGTTTATATAGATTTGGGGGTGTCTGGCCAATTGGCAACAAAATCCTGCTTCTGAGCATGCTCAGTGTAAAAAAACGTATTGCAGCGCTGCATTGCGTCGTACGACGTGTCCCGACGCATCCGTCGCTCATAGGCTTCCATTGTAGCCAACGACACATGCCGCAGGATGCGTCGCAACACGTTTTTTAGGCGGAGACAAAAAACGTTACAATCAACGTTTTTTGCCGACGACGTGTCGCCAAATTTCGACGCATACTTCGTACGACGTACACGACGTATGACAATCCGTCGCAATGCGTCGCCAATACAAGTCTATGGGGAAAAAACGCATCCTGCAAACACTTTTGCAGGATGCGTTTTTTCTGCTAAACGACACATTTTAAAGTATTGCAGTTAACGCTAGTGTGAAAGTAGCCTTAGGTGTCAAAAAATAGTGAAAAACGGATGCAACGCATACAGTATTTCAACGGATCCGCTAGAAAAACTGGATCCGTTGCATCCGTCTTGTCCGTTTTTAACATCCGTTTCATCCGTTTTTTTGACGGATCCGTTTTCTACGCCTACAAATGGGAGTCTCCCAAATGTGATTGGCTACTGGAAAATAAGGGAAGCCTATATATTGAGTGTTTTAACACCCCAACTTTGACAGGGTTTAGAGCAAGTGGCAGAAATGGAAGGAATTCTAACAAATATTGTGACCATCTATTCGGATTTTGCTTTTGAGGCCAATAGGTTGGCAATTATAGTTCGTGAAAAGGAGGCAACAAGAGCGCATTCTTCGTCAGCGACGTCGCCGGCGCTTTTGGATACATCCCATCACCGCACAGCGATTGACCCGTGGAGTTTATTCAATGCTATACATGGAGTTGAGGCAGAACCCTGCAAAGTTTTTCAACTACGTGCTCATGAGACCTGCACACTTTGACGTTTTGGTGGAACGTGTTGAAGACTTAATCCGGAGAAAAGACACGTATTTGCACTTTTCCATCTCACCGGCGGAGTGTCTGATGGTGACACTTCGGTAAGCCTTTTTTATTTATTTGTTTTATCATTGTTCATAGTTAAGGCTATGTGCACATGTTGCGAATTTGACGCTGCGTATTTGCAGCATTTTTCCTTGTGTTAACAGTACCATGTAAACCTATGGAAAACCACATCCGCAGTGGCCATGCTGTGGAAAATACTGCGTTGAAACACAGCGTTGCATTTTGTGCAGCATGTCAATTCTTTGTGCCCATTCCACAGCGTTTAACACCTTCTCCATAATAGGAATCTGCAGCTGTAAAAACGCCAGTTTAAATCTGAAAAAAAACCAAAAAACCCGCAGTGCGTTTAACATGTTTTTTACAAAAAAAAAGGTTTGGAAAAATAAACATATTCTTTTATTTGGGAAAATAGCCTTAAAGGGAACCTGTCACCCCCCTTAGGCGTTTGTAACTAAAAGAGCCACCTTGTGCAGCACAAATGGGGCATTCTGACAAGGTGGCTCTGTTTGTTATGATGCCTGCACACGCTGAAATAAACGTTTATAAAATGTGCCCCTCATACCGTGAAATGTTCCCGGAGGCGGGTCTTTCCCTCCTAAGCAGACGCAGCACAGCCGTCACTCCTGACCTGTGCGCGCCGGGTGCCGCCTCCTCTTGCTGCATTATCGTCCCCAGCGCCTGCGCTGTAAGTACAAAGGGCAGCGCAACTGCGCACGCCCGGAAAAAAAAAACTTAATGCGCAGGCGCCGGGGACGATAATTGGAGCGCCCCCAGACACAGGGCCGCGGGGTACTCGGTACTGGGCCTCTCTGTTTCAGTTCTGGGGTGGTCACGGTGGCTAGGCTCGGTCTGTGACCCTGCTAAGGGGCATCCAATGAAAGGTGTAAGTGGTGGTGCGTGGTGCAGGTCGCGGTGAATAACGAGGACACAGGGTTGCAGTCTCTTTACCTCTTTACTGAAGGCTTCAGGGTCCGCAATCCAGAGTACTGTTAACAGGGCTGGCTGAGACCGGCCGGTCCAAAGGCACATCCAAAGTTCCCTTTCAGGTGGAAATCAGTGTCTACCTTCTAGCGCCTGTGTGTTGTAGTACTTCCCTGCTGAGCACCACGGGATAGTCCTCACAACTGTCATGTATATTTCTGGTCTTTCTCTCTCCGTCCCCCAGATGATATGGATGGGACGCACCCGTATGACGGGGTAGGCCTGGAGCTATTTTATAGGGACCCTAGCGACGCCCCTCTCCCACAGTTTGCCTCCGTTGTCTTCGTTAGGTGTAATGATGAGACAGCCAACCTATGGTTAACTGCCCGGCCGTAGTCTAAAGTAATGCGTGGAGTCTCTTACTTTCTCGGCGTTCCGGCCACCGGCTACGCGCCTCAGAAGGATGTTGCGGATCTTTGGGCACGACTCCTTCTGGTATTGTCTCCTTTTTGCTGTATTTCCTTTTCTCACTTCTCCACAATAAACCTCGCTTCTTGTCCTTTCTTAGGAGTCTGCCGCTGTAAGGCACAGGCACAACTCCGTAACGTTCTTGTGTCTTTCTAGGACTCTGCCAGGATCCCACCCCTGACAGGTCCTCTCTCTAGCTCTTCACAGCTACGTTCTCCCTGACTTCCTGTCCAACCCCCAGTTTTACCAGAGCGTGAGGAGTGACCTACTAGATAAAACCACTCCCCCTGGTGGCCGGAGTGTGAGGTGCAGTGTGTGTGTTACCTGGTCAGGTGAACTCCTTTAGTGCAATCAGACGTAACATCACTCCCCTTAGTGGCAGAGCGACATCACTGCAACGACCAGGACTCTGGGGCGCTGCACTCCCCCCTGGTTAAATCCAGTACTCCCGGACTGGGAAAATAAGAACAATACATGTTAACAGGGAACACATAAAATTTTGACATATCATAAACAATTAAACATAACAGTGCTTCCCTTTATGGGAGGTGAGGACTCTTGAACGTTGCGAAAGTTTTGGTCATGCACAGTTCATGACTCCCAGTTCAGTGGTTGTAACTTTTTAAAACAGCAGGGACCCCGGGTAAACAAAGGGGTCCCTTTGAAAGTTTTGGAGCAATTCACTGTCCACTGCTCCGTTGTCCATTTTTAAACTTGTAACAAAGATATTTACACAAACACAATTAGCAACTTTAGTTAATACCTCCAAGTTTTGTAACGAAGGGGAGTCTGATTCCTGGTGCTACGTGTAGACCTCCGTAGTGCAGGGGTTGCTATTGGCCTAGCAGGGCTCGCTATGCTTGCTACCACTGGTGTAGTGCACTGCCTTCTAGCTACGCTTCTAGTGAGTCTGGGTAGCACTGGCATGCTGGATCTCTCAGAGCTGCTGCTACCATCAGTGGGTACGGCAGATTCGCCGATAGCAGAGGGAGGCTCCGCCGGTCCGACGGTGGGCATGGCATCGTCCGACGGGGTCTGTGGTGATTGCGGGTCTGGAGGATCTGGCACCACGTCTAGTCCAGGTGGGTTCGGTTGACGAAACGTTAAGACCGGTACCACGATGGCCTGATTTATTTGGGTCCAAGACTGGGGAAAATCACCGAGAACAGTGTGTATCATTTTCTCCTCTTCTGCAGGTGGAGAGGCTCTTGGACCTGTTTCCTTCTCCCTCAACTTATCGGGGCATACCTTAAGGTGGTCTCTAGATATTGCCGTTGAGGTTTCCCCTCCATCTTTGCTGATGAGACAGACTTTGGTACTGTCAAAATCGTACGGCAGGATGGTATACGGTTCCGCTTCCCATTGGTCGTCAAGTTTGTGTAGCCTTCTCTTCCGCTTGAGTACCTGCTCGCTAGGTGGCATGGGAATCGCAGGAGCATGCTGGTTGTAGTCCCTTTCCTGTTTTTGCCTTGCCTGAGCGAGACTTCTTTCCACGCATTCCTGTACTTTGCGGTACCTTTGCTGCCTCTCCGTATCCCAATCGGCATCCGGCGAGGTATCTTCGGGGGTCAGAACCCCCATGTCCAGATCAACGGGCAACTTGCTAGACCTTCCTCGCATCAGGAACGCCGGATTGCAGTTGGTAGAATTCACTGGGATGTGGTTGTACATGTCTACCAGGTCGGGCAATCTTGTTGGCCACAAGTTCCGTTCTTCTACAGGCAAGGTCTTCAGTAAGTCAATCACCACTTGGTTCATCTTTTCACACATCCCATTGGTTTGGGGATGGTACGGTGTAGTTCTGATCTTCTCACACCCGTACAGATTGCAGAACTCCTGGAACACCTCCGCCTCAAACGCTGGTCCCTGATCGGTCAGTACCTTCTCCGGATACCCATGGGGCCTACAGAAGTACTGCTGGAAGGCTTTGGCGGCCGTCCTGGCCATTAGATCCTTGACAGGTACAACCACCAGGAACCTGGAATAGTGATCCACGATGGTGAGAGCATAAATATAGCCCGACCGGCTAGGTGTCAGCTTCACGTGGTCCAGCGCGACCAGTTCTAGCGGCCGTTTGGTGATGATGGGCTGCAAAGGAGCCCGTTGGCTGTCACGGTCCTTCCTGCGTAGGCTGCACGGGCCACACTCCCGACACCACTTCTCGATGGCTCTTTTCATGCCAATCCAATAGAATCTCCCTCGGAGTAGTCTCTCTAGCTTCCTCCACCCGAAGTGTCCAGCCCCATCGTGGTACGCTCCCAGAACCATCGGCGCATCTTGCCTCGGGACCACTATCTGCCACACCAATTCGTGAGTGCGGGGGTCGATACTTCTTCGGCACAGCTTACCGTCGTGAATAAACAATTTGCTTCTCCCCTTCCACAGCTGTTGGGTTTCTTGTGGATCATCCGGGCCGGGATGCAAACCTGCCTGCGTCGGGAGTTCTTTCACCTGACGGACCGCAGGGTCACCATCCTGGGTCTCTGCCCACCCATGGTGAGGCAGGGGATTCAGCGTGGCATCCTGGTTGTTTCTGTGCCTGTTCTTCACATGATGGGAGCATTGAGTGGCTTTGGGGCGATGGAAAGCGGGCAGTTCTACTTCTTCTAGTGCCTCCGGGTCCTCCCCCGTTTCTGGCAAATTGGGCATCAGGGACAAGGCATCGGCATTCGCATTCTTGCATCCTGCCCGGTACTTGATGGTGAAGTCATAATTGGACAGCCGGGCCATCCACCGCTGTTCCAAGGCCCCGAGTTTTGCTGTGTCCAAGTGCGTTAGTGGATTGTTATCCATGAAGACGGTAAATTTTGCTGAGGCTAGGTAGTGCTTGAACCTCTCCGTCACTGCCCAAACGATGGCGAGGAATTCCAGCTTGAAGGAACTGTAGTTGTCAGGGTTCCTTTCCGTGGGACGAAGTTTCCTACTGGCGTAAGCGATTACCCTCTCCTTGCCTTTCTGGACCTGGGACAACACAGCTCCCAGTCCTACGTTTCTGGCATCCGTATACAGTACAAACGGTTGATCATACTCAGGGTAGGCCAGTACCTCCTCTCCCGTCAGCGCCATCTTCAAGCAAATGAATGATCCTTCCAGTCCTTCGTTCCAATCAAATGGGGTACTCTTCCCCTTGGTCTTCTTGGATTGGCCCACCAACAGATCTTGCAAGGGCGCAGCCTTCTTGGTGAAGTCCTTGATGAACCTCTGGTAATAGCCTACCAACCCGAGGAACTGCCGGACTTCGTGGAGGTTGCTGGGCTTCGGCCAGTCCTTAATCACTGTAACCTTTTCAGGGTTTGGGGCCACTCCTTCAGCACTCACCACATGGCCGAGATACTGCACTTTGGGATTCAGCAGGTGGCATTTGGATGGTTTCACCTTTAAGCCAAAGTTGGATAGGGCTTCAAACACCTCGGCCAGGTGCTTCAGATGGTCTTCGTAGGTCTTGGAGAAGACAATGACATCATCCAGATACAGCAGTACAGTTTCAAAGTTCTTGTGCCCCAGACAGCACTCCATCGTCCTCTGGAACGTCCCCGGGTCATTGCACAATCCGAAGGGCATGTAGTTGAATTCACAAAGACCCATCGGCGTCGTGAAGGCCATCTTCTCCTTGTCCGCCTCCGCCACGGGAACCTGCCAGTACCTACTGGTGAGATCCAATGTAGAGAAGTAGTTAGCAGATTTTAAAGCAGCCAGGGACTCCTCTATCCTGGGCAGTGGGTATGCATCTTTATGTGTAATGCGATTTAACTGTCGATAATCCACACACATTCTCATTGTGCCATCTTTCTTCTTAACAAGGACTAATGGAGCTGCCCAGGGGCTACAACTGTCCCTCACTACCCCAGCCTCCTTCATCTCTCGCAACATGTCCTTGGCACACTGATAATGAGCTGGGGGTACAGGACGGTATCTCTCTTTTATGGGTCGGTGATCCCCTGTGGGGATATGATGTTGGATCCCTTTTACCTGTCCAAAATCTAGGGGGTGTTTGCTAAAGACCCGCTCATACTCATGAACCACCCTGTAGGCCCCCTGTTTCTGGTGAGGTGGGGTGGAGTCAGTGCCCACATGTAATTCCCGACACCAATCCTTCGGTTGCCCTGCAGAACCGTTGTTCTCCGCCGGATTGGATGGGACCAAGGGCCCAGGTGCCTGTATCACACTACTATTAACAGTAAACAGTTTGGCAAGTGTGGCATATTTGGCTAGCTGGACTTCTTCTTCCCCGCAATTGAGAACACGTACTGCCACCCTCCCCTTGCGGACGTCAACCACCCCTCTGGCTGTCAGGAGGGTAGGCCTATTATCCGAATATACGGGTTCTACCAGGGCCTGATAGTCTTTACCCCTGAGGCCTATGGCTGCCCAACACCATATTAACATTTCACTCCTGGGGGGTATCGTAATGGGGTTTGAATCACTCACTGTGACACGACCAATTTCACCACCAGTCAGCTCCACCTGCTGTCTTTGCATCAGGGCCCTGATTTCTTTTTGCAGGGCACGTTGTTCACTGTAGCCAGCTGTTTCTGCTACCTGTTGTAATAGGACAATAACTTCTGCAAGACAATTTTCTATAACATTAGTACCAATGGTCATCATGGGATTACACTCAATATCAACAATTACAATCCCTTGGGCCTTCAATTCCACCCACCCCACTTTGATGGTGACCTCTTTATACCCCACTTGTGGCAATGGCTGACCATTACTGGCTATTATGGTGAAATCGTCATCGGGGCCACGAGTAATATCGGTGTCCTCCCAATACCATTTATAAAGCATGTAAGGCATAGTCATCACCTGAGAACCGGTGTCCAGCAAAGCGTTCATGGGGATACCGTCGATCACAACAGGAAGAACTGGTCGCCCTCCAACGTATTTGGCTCTCCAATGCTGTGGGCCTGATCGTCCTACTCCTGGGGGGTTGGCCCTTTGCCCCAGGGGTTGCTCGTTTAAAGGACAGTACCTTGCAAGGTGGCCCACCTGGTGACAGCGGCGGCAGATAGGTCGTCCGTCCCAATGAAAGCGATCGTCGTCCCTGCCTCTGGTTGGCGGAGTCCACCTCTGTCGCATCCAGGGGACATCCTCTGGTCTGGAGGCCAGCTGGATCTTCTCCTTGGGGGCCTCCTGTAGGGACTGCACAGTCCGGGCTAGGGCAGCAACGCTCTTGGTCAGCTCCTGCATCTGGAGGCGGAGTCCTGCGGGGGAGTCGTCCTCCAAGCTCTGGGCATCGGCCTCGGCGGCAACTGGGGCATCCGATGCCACCTCCTGGTAGTACGTGAGAGCTGGACGCCTGGGAGGCGCTGCACGGCTGGACTGTCGCTCTTGTAGCGCCTGGATGGCTTTGTCCTTGAATTGCGCAAAAGTCAGGTCTGGGTTCTGCATGGCCAGGAAGTGCAGTTGACCCCTTTGGTGGCTGCACAGGAGCCCCTCAATGAACCGCTCCTTCAGGAGTTTATCTTCATCTTGCATGCTGCCGGGGTCACTCTGCTTGATGGCCCACAGCGCCTCCTGGAGGTTAAGGGCATAGTCCCGTAGGCTATCCTGCGGCCTCTGTTTGCACCCATAGAAAGTCAACTTATTTTCTGTAGCGGTGCGGGTGTCAAAGGTGGCTTTAAGCTTTGCAAAGACCTGCTGTGCAGTTCCCTTATCCACGGCGAGCCAGGACTTCACTTCTCTCAGAGCCGCCCCAAAGAGTTGGCCGGTTATCATATGAACTTTCTGAGGCTCTGTCAGGGGATAGAACTCGAGCAGGCTGCAGATCCCCTCTTTAAAGTCAGTTAATGTACGGGACTCTCCAGAGTATCGCGGGAGCCAGGCTGCTCCAGGCAGGTACAGCATGGAGAAGGGCATTATGGCTGTTGTAGCCGCAGCAGCCTCCGGCTGGCGGATAGGGGCGGCGAGCTCTGCGGCAACCGGCTGTGGTACAAGGCCCGCGGCTGCTTCTACTGCGGGGGCCGGAGATGCCTCTGGGTCTACGGCTGTGACCGCCGCCTCTGCTCCCCCCGACTCAGACATGGTCGCTCCTTCCCCCTGCTGACCTGCTGGAAGTTGGTGTTCCTCTTCCGGGATCGTCGCTTTACCGCGTCTTCTGGTTCCGCGCTCTTTTTGACCGGCTCCGCCCACGAAGCTATGACTTCTCCCTTCGAGTGCGGCGATGGCGGATTTTGGCGACAAATAGCAACACACAGTCTTTGCAATAAATCACAGTTCAATCACAGTTCCAAGGCACACATGACCCGACTTGTCAGGCTTAAGTAGATCCTGTTGGTGACGCCAAGTTTGGAGCGCCCCCAGACGCAGGGCCGCGGGGTACTCGGTACCAGGCCTCTCTGTCTCAGTTCTGGGGTGGTCACGGTGGCTAGGCTCGGTCCGTGACCCTGCTAAGTGGCGTCCAATGAAAGGTGTAAGTGGTGGTGCGTGGTGCAGGTCGCGGTGAATAACGAGGACACAGGGTTGCAGTCTCTTTACCTCTTTACTGAAGGCTTCAGGGTCCGCAATCCAGAGTACTGCTAACAGGGCTGGCTGAGACCGGCCGGTCCGAAGGCACATCCAGAGTTCCCTTTGCAGGTGGAAATCAGTGTCTACCTTCTAGCGCCTGTGTGTTGTAGTACTTCCATGCTGAGCACCACGGGATAGTCCTCACAACTGTCGTGTATATTTCTGGTCTTTCTCTCTCTGTCCGTCCCCCAGATGATATAGATGGGACGCACCCGTATGATGGGGTAGGCCTGGAGCTATTTTATAGGGACCCTAGGGACGCCCCTCTCCCACAGTTTGCCTCCGTTGTCTTCGTTAGGTGTAATGATGAGACAGCCAACCTATGGTTAACTGCCCGGCCGTAGTCTAAAGTAATGCGTGGGGTCTCTTACTTTCTCGGCGTTCCGGCCACCGGCTACGCGCCTCAGAAGGATGTTGCGGATCTTTGGGCACGACTCCTTCTGGTATTGTCTCCTTTTTGCTGTATTTCCTTTTCTCACTTCTCCACAATAAACCTCGCTTCTTGTCCTTTCTTAGGAGTCTGCCGCTGTAAGGCACAGGCACAACTCCGTAACGTTCTTGTCTCTTTCTAGGACTCTGCCAGGATCCCACCCCTGACAGGTCCTCTCTCTAGCTCTTCCCAGCTACGTTCTCCCTGACTTCCTGTCCAACCCCCAGTTTTACCAGAGCGTGAGGAGTGGCCGGAGTGTGAGGTGCAGTGTGTGTGTTACCTGGTCAGGTGAACTCCTTTAGTGCAATCAGACGTAACATCACTCCCCTTAGTGGCAGAGCGACATCACTGCAACGACCAGGACTCTGGGGCGCTGCACTATGCTGCTGGAGGAGACGGCGCCCGGCGCACAGCTCCGGGAACATTTCACGGTATGAGGGGGCACATTTTATAAACGTTTATTTCAGCGTGTGCGGGCATCATAACTAAAAGAGCCACCTTGTCAGAATGCAGCATTTGTGCTGCACAAGGTGGCTCTGTTAGTTACAAACGCCTGAGGGGGGTGACAGGTTCCCTTTAAACTGTAATATTGTTGCTTGCAGTTTGTAATAATAATAATTTTTTTTCCACAGATTCCTTGCAACTGGAGAATCACTTACATCACTTCATTACTAGTGTTGAGCATTCCGATGCTGCAAGTATCGGGTATCGGCCGATACTTGCTGTATCGGAATTCCGATACCGGGATTCCGATACTCTTGTGGTATCGGGTATCGGGTATCGGAACAACATTAATGTTAAAATGTGTAAAATAGAGAATTAAAATAAAAAATATCGCTATACTCACCTGTCCGACGCAGCCGGGACCTCAGCGCAGGAACCGGCAGCGTTGTTTGTTTAAAATTCCCGCTTTTACATGGTTACGCGAAGTCCCGGCTTGTGATTGGTCAGGGCGGCCATGTTGCCGGGCCGCGGACCAATCACAGCAAGCCGTGACGAAAATACGTCACGGCTTGCTGTGATTGGTCCGCGTCCCGGCAACATGGCCGCCATTAACCAATCACAAGCCGTGACGTCACGGGAGGCTGGAAACGCGCTCATTTTAAAAAGGGCGCGTGTCCAGCCTCCCGTGACGTCACGGCTTGTGATTGGTTGCGTCGCGGTCAACCAATCACAAGCCGGGAGGCTGGACACGCGCCCATTTCAAAATGAGCGCGTCCAGCCTCCCGGCTTGTGATTGGTTGATCGCGGCGCAACCAATCACAAGCCGTGACGTCACGGGAGGCTGGACACGCGCCCATTTCAAAATGAGCGCGTCCAGCCTCCCGGCTTGTGATTGGTTGATCGCGGCGCAACCAATCACAAGCCGTGACGTCACGGGAGGCTGGACACGCGCCCATTTTAAAATGAGCGCGTGTCCAGCCTCCCGTGACGTCCCGGCTTGTGATTGGTCAGGGCGGCCATATTGCCGGGACGCGGACCAATCACAGCAAGCCGTGACGTAATTTCGTCACGGCTTGCTGTGATTGGTCCGCGTCCCGGCAACATGGCCGACCTGACCAATCACAAGCCGGGAATTCACGTAACCAAGTAATAGCGCGATTTTTAAACAAACAACGCTGCCGGTTCCCTCGCTGAAGTCCCGGCTGCGTCGGACAGGTGAGTATAGCAATATTTTTTATTTTAATTCTTTCTTTTACACATTTATATGGTTCCCAGGGCCTGAAGGAGAGTTTCCTCTCCTTCAGACCCTGGGAACCATCAGGAATACCGTCCGATACCTGAGTCCCATTGACTTGTATTGGTATCGGGTATCGGTATCGGATTGGATTCCGATACTGTGACGGTATCGGCCGATACTTTCCGATACCGATACTTTCAAGTATCGGACGGTATCGCTCAACACTATTCATTACCAATTTCGGCTGGGGATCTCAACAATCTCTGGGATCATGAAACAGACCTGTGGGATTGTTTGCAGGAGGAGTTCATCCCAAATCCAACAATGGACATGTGGCTGGAGAGTGCAGAAAACTTTGAAAAACGTTGTCATTTCCCAAATTGCTTGGGTGCCGTGGATGGCAAGAATATACGGATTGCTAAACCTGCAGGATCAGGCTCCGAATACTACAATTACAAAAAATACTTTTCTATTGTGCTGATGGCCATAGCAGATGCCCATTGTAAACTCATTGCGGTGGATATTGGAGCCTATGGCCGCTCAAACGATTCCCAGGTGTTTAAAACGTCTGCTATCGGCCGTTGTCTATATGGAGACACATATCAGTTTACTCCGCCAAGACCACTCCTTGGAACATCTGGCCCACCAATGCCATTTGTGTGTGTTGGTAATGAGGCCTTTCAGCTGTCACCACTATTGTTGAGCATTCCGATACCGCAAGTATCGAGTATCGGCCGATATTTGCGGTATCGGAATTCCGATACCGAGTTCCGATACTTTTGTAGTATCGGGAATCGGTATCGGATCCATATTAATGTGTAAAATAAAGAATTAAAATAAAAAATATTGATATACTCACCTCTCCGGAGGCCCCTGCACCTTACTGCTGTTAACCGGCAGCCTTCTTTGCTTAAAATTCTAGGAATTTAGGACCTGAGAATGACGTCGCGGCTTGTGATTGGTCGCGTGGCGGTCACATGAGCGGCACGCGACCAATCAGAAGCCGTGACATCATGGAAGGCCCTAAACGCGCTCATTTTAAGCAAAGAAGGCTGCCGGTTAACCGGTAAGGTGCAGGTGCAGCGCCCCAGAGTCCTGGTCGTTGCAGTACTGTGGCTCCGCCACTAAGGGGAGCTATGGTACGTCTGATGGCACTGAAGGAGTTCATCTGATCAGGTATCACAGACACCAATACATTTCACAGCTGGGCCACCAGGGGGAGCTAAGGGTTCTATTCACTAGGCCACTCCCCACCATAGTGGGTAAACTGGGGGTCAGGCAGGAAGTTAGACAGAAGCTGACTGGGTTGGAGCCAGGCAACATCCTGTGGCAGAGGGTGTTGCAGGAGAAGATTCGGTAGGGTCTCTGTCAGGGGTGGGATCCTGACAGAGGCTTGGCAACTTGAGCGAACGCAACGGGTCCGTGCCTGCTCAGTATAGCGGCGGTACCCAAGAAGGGACTGGAAGCGAGATAGATTGTGCTGAGTGAGAAACGAGATCAAAGCAACAAGGAGAATACCAGTAGGGGTCATGCTGTCAGACCGAGGCAACATCCTACTGAGGCGCACAACCGGCGGCCGGAACGCCGAGGGAGTATTACAATATTCAGCTTCAAGCAATACTCTAAACCAACGGCAGGACAGTCAGTCTAAGGCGGGCTGTCTCACTAAAATCACCTATGCAGTCATGGGGGGCAACTTGTGGAGAGGGGCGACTCTAGGGTCCCGGAAGAGCTCCGAGCCTACCCGTCATACGGGTGCCGTCCCAACCATAACACCGGGAGGGACGGAGGATTAGCAGGACATCATCTAATCGAGTTGTGAGGGAACTTAAGAAATGGACACAACAGTTGTGGGGACTTTCCGTAAGCACAGCAGGGAAGGACCGCAACACATAGCGCTAGAAGGAAGGCACAGATTTCCACCTGTAAAGAGAACTCTGGAGGTGCCATTGGACCGGCCGGACTTGCGCAGCCTGGTTATCCGGATTCTGGACTGAGGACCCAGAGATCTTCAGTAAAGAGGTAAAGAGACTGCAACCTGGTGTCCTCGTTATTTACTGCACCGCACCACCACAGCCTCACCACCCCCATCATCCATTATATCTATCACTGTACGCCCCTCAGCAGGGTCACGGACCGGGCCTAGCCACCGTGACAACCCCAGAGCAGAGACTCAGAGGCCTGGTACCGGGTACCCCTCGGCCCTGCGGCAGTGGGGGGCGCTACAACTTGGCGTCACGAACAGGATCTACTTATGCCTGGAGAATCAGGTCATGTGTGCCTTGGAACTGTGATTTATCGTGCTTGGACTGTGCTTTATTACAAGGACTGTGTGTTACCACTTGCCGCCAAAAGTTACCGCCAAAACCGCCGCCATTACAGCGCTAAGGAGAGCGCAGGAGAAGAAGAAGGGCGTGGAAGTGGGCGTACACAAGCTGGAGGGCGCGAAAGACCATGGCCGCCCAGTCTAAGTATTTCTGCCCCTTGAGGGCGTGTCCATCAGCAGCCGAGATCTGCCTCCTCATCCTCAATGGAGGGCGGAGGCAACGGAAGCGAAACCGCCCACGAAGGAGAGAGCGGGAAAGGGACCAGGAAGAAGAAGTCAGCGACATGGAGGGCGCCATGGCCAGTCGCCTGGAGCCGGAGCGTGGGGTCAGAGCCGAGGACTCCCCCAGCTACACGGAGATGACAACGCCGCAGCGCAAGGCCCCGCAACCAGCGTTCCAGACCCCAGCGGAGACGGAGCAGACCGGCACCGGAGGGACCGCATCTGAAGCAGGTATGAAGGACGACCCTGCCCTGACAACCGACACCACTCCAGTGACTACTAGTGCCACAACTGCTGACTCCATTCCAGTGACTGATCTTGCAGCAGCCGCTACCTCTGCTGCAGCAGATGCCCATACTCAAGCTGCGCAGATCTCCATCGCTGCGCATGATTTAACCGTACATGAAAGACGGATTAACGGCGTTTGTCCAGCACTGGGTGTAACCCTGGACCTCACTTTGCCCAGGCCAAGAAGGGTTAAGTGCCAGGTGCAGCCCTGGAAGCCGTCCAACTAAACCTCGGAGACCTGAAACTGTACATAGTTAACTGTTTGTTTCCCTGCTTTTTGCTACTTTAAACCCGTCCAGGGTTAACTCTTAAAGGGATCCCTTTGTTGACCCGGGATCCCTATTGTTTTGTTTGCTTTTTCTAAAGTTTTGCACAAGTTTCCAGAACTGCCGCAATCATGAACAGTGCATGATACAAACTCTCTGTAAATAGTTTGCACCTTCTTAAAGGTGCTCCCTACTGGTTTTACTTAAAGAAGGATTCTTTGTGAAGATACCACACCGGAGCCTTTGCTGAGTATGGACTGGTAGCTTCAGAAGATATGCTACCTCATAGAGACTTGGTCCCCTCTTAAAGGGGATCTTCACTTGTTGCATTTAAAGAATGGTATTGCTTTAAGACTGAGAGATAGCAATAATGTCTTAACAAAAGGAAAAGTGATGATGATGCTTACATGTAACAGTTATATGTATTTAACAAGTTAAAATGTGAGAAATGTTTGATAATGTTGATAGAAAGATGAGGACAGAGAGTGAACCCGTACGGGGTTAGTTAGTAAGTCCTCTTAGGAGCCTTGAAGAAAGGGCTCATTGATCCTAAACTGAAAGAAATGTTATGTTCTATAATGTGTATAGTAGTTGAAAAGACAGAAGGCTCGGGCTGAAAGGAGCGGTCCTGTAAGAAAGGAGAGGCAGTAGGTCTGGTGCCGTTAGGACAGGCGGTCCTGCAGATTTAAAGAAGGAGAATGTAAAAGTTAAATTGCCTTATAGTGTGATTATAAGAAGGTCTTTAGCGGATTCAGAGTGTACGTCCTTAAAGGCAATGTTAAATTATTGTTCAAGAATTTATACTAAGTAGAATACCCGGTTGGGTAAGAAGAGTTGCTTATAGCATGTTGCTATGATATTTAACCATGTTTGTAACGTTCAAGTGTTCTCACCTCCCATAAAGGGAAGCTCTGTTCAAGTATACTTATTGTTATTGCACTCAACAATGTTGTATGTCTTTTTGCTAACCTGTATTGTTGTTTTCTTCCCAGTCCCGGAGTACTGGATTTAACCGGGGGGGAGTGCAGCGCCCCAGAGTCCTGGTCGTTGCAGTACTGTGGCTCCGCCACTAAGGGGAGCTATGGTACGTCTGATGGCACTGAAGGAGTTCATCTGATCAGGTATCACAGACACCAATACATTTCACAGCTGGGCCACCAGGGGGAGCTAAGGGTTCTATTCACTAGGCCACTCCCCACCACAGTGGGTAAACTGGGGGTCAGGCAGGAAGTTAGACAGAAGCTGACTGGGTTGGAGCCAGGCAACATCCTGTGGCAGAGGGTGTTGCAGGAGAAGATTCGGTAGGGTCTCTGTCAGGGGTGGGATCCTGACAGAGGTTTGGCAACTTGAGCGAACGCAACGGGTCCGTGCCTGCTCAGTATAGCGGCGGTACCCAAGAAGGGACTGGAAGCGAGATAGATTGTGCTGAGTGAGAAACGAGATCAAAGCAACAAGGAGAATACCAGTAGGGGTCATGCTGTAAGACCGAGGCAACATCCTACTGAGGCGCACAACCGGCGGCCGGAACGCCGAGGGAGTATTACAATATTCAGCTTCAAGCAATACTCTAAACCAACGTCAGGACAGTCAGTCTAAGGCGGGCTGTCTCACTAAGATCACCTATGCAGTCTTGGGGGGCAACTTGTGGAGAGGGGCGACTCTAGGGTCCCGGAAGAGCTCCGAGCCTACCCGTCATACGGGTGCCGTCCCAACCATAACACCGGGAGGGACGGAGGATTAGCAGGACATCATCTAATCGAGTTGTGAGGGAACTTAAGAAACGGACACAACAGTTGTGGGGACTTTCCGTAAGCACAGCAGGGAAGGACCGCAACACATAGCGCTAGAAGGAAGGCACAGATTTCCACCTGTAAAGAGAACTCTGGAGGTGCCATTGGACCGGCCGGACTTGCGCAGCCTGGTTATCCGGATTCTGGACTGAGGACCCAGAGATCTTCAGTAAAGAGGTAAAGAGACTGCAACCTGGTGTCCTCGTTATTTACTGCACCGCACCACCACAGCCTCACCACCCCCATCATCCATTATATCTATCACTGTACGCCCCTCAGCAGGGTCACGGACCGGGCCTAGCCACCGTGACAACCCCAGAGCAGAGACTCAGAGGCCCGGTACCGGGTACCCCTCGGCCCTGCGGCAGTGGGGGCGCTACACAGGGGCCTCCGGAGAGGTGAGTATATCAATATTTTTTATTTTCATTCTTTATTTTACACATTAATATGGATCCCAGGGCCTGAAGGAGAGTTTCCTCTCCTTCAGACCCTGGGAACCATCAGGATACCTTCCGATACTTGGTGTCCCATTGACTTGTATTGGTATCGGGTATCTGTATCGGCGATATCCGATACTTTTCGGGTATCGGCCGATACTATCCGATACCGATACTTTCAAGTATCGGACGGTATCGCTCAACACTAGTCACCACACCTTCTAAAACCATATTCCAGTAGTGGATTAACCAGAAGTAAAAGAGTGTTTAACTATCGGTTAACTAGAGCCAGACGAGTGGTGGAGTGTGCCTTCGGGATTTTAATAGCAAAATGGCGAGTGCTGTTAACCGCAATCAAACTGCAAACTGAGACTGTGGATGAGGTGGTCAAGGCTTGTGTGGTGCTGCTTAATTTTGTCATTTCCAAGGAACCGGTTGGCATGGAGGAAGAGGAGTCTGAAACCACCTTGAGGGACTATCACATTATATGTTTTCGTGGCGCAGTTGCGGTTTCAAGAATGAGGGACAAATTCGCCGATTTTTTTATGTCGCCTGAAGGCAGAGTTCCATGGCAAGACGACATTGTTTGAGATGTGTACCGTATATACTCGAGTATAAGCCGACCCGAGTATAAGCCAACCCCCCTAATTTTGCCACAAAAAACTGGGAAAACTTATTGACTCGAGTATAAGCCTAGGGTGGAAAATGCAGCAGCTACCGATGAATTTGAAAAATAAAAATAGATGCTCCATACCGTTCATTATGGCCCCATAGCTGTGCCATATAGTGCTCTGCACCGTTCATTATTGCCCCATAGCTGTACCATAGAAAGCTGTGCCATATAGTGCTCTGCACTGTTCATTATTGCCCCATAGCTGTGCCATATAGTGCTCTGCACCGTTCATTATTGCCCCATAGCTGTGCCATATAGTGCTCTGCACCGTTCATTATTGCCCCATAGCTGTGCCATATAGTGCTCTGCACCGTTCATTATTGCCCCATAGCTGTGCCATATAGTGCTCTGCACCGTTCATTATTGCCCCATAGCTGTGCCATATAGTGCTCTGCACCGTTCATTATTGCCCCATAGATGTACCATAGAAAGCTGTGCCATTGCTGCTGCTGCTGCAATAAAAAAAAAACGACATACTCACCTCTCTTGCTTGCAGCTCCTCAGCGTCCCGTCCCGGCGTCTCTCTGCACTGACTGATCAGGCAGAGGGCGGCGCGCACACTATATGCGTCATCGCGCCCTCTGACCTGCACAGTCAGTGCGGAGAGACGCCGGGAAGATGGCGCGGCGCCCGGCGTGTGGAACGCGGACAGGTGAATATGTAATACTTACCTGCTCTCGGCGTCCCGCTCCTTCCCCCGGACAGCTGGTCTTCGGTGCCGCAGCCTCTTCCTCTATCAGCGGTCACCGTTACCGTCATTAGAGGAATGAATATGCGGCTCCACCCCTATGGGAGTGGAGTCCATATTCATTTCTCTAATGAGCGGTCCCACGTGACCGCTGAACAGGGGAAGAGCTGCGGCACCCGGAGACCGTGGGACTGCAGGGACAGCGCCAGGAGCCCCAGAAGCAGGTAAGTATGCCTCAGCGCCCTCTCCCCCTCACCCGCCGACCGTGACTCGAGTATAAGCCGAGAGGGGCACTTTCAGCCCAAAAATTTGGGCTGAAAATCTCGGCTTATACTCGAGTATATACGGTATTTTATGTAATGTATGTTTGGCTATTTACAGAAAAATTATTGCCAAAGTCACTCTTCTGATTTTCTTGACACCAAGTTTTACATCTTTCCCTAAAGTTTGGTATGTTTTGCAATAAACCAAACATGTTATACCTTTACAACTTGTGTTATGTTTTTGTACCTTTTTTATTTTAACACATATTTAAATGAAGACACTTGACAATAAAATTGTATTTAAACAAAAACAAATTTTTATTAAACCAATTTTTTTGTAATATATTAATACTTTTCAATGGAAACATTTTATTTATAAATCTGTAAACTGTGGGGTGGAGATACTAACGGAGGGGCTGGAAGGTTGGACCACGTCGATAGTGGGGGAAAGCCTACTGGGTTGGGGTTGATCAGAAGTGGAAGGGGGGGGGAAACATGAGGTTGAGCAGGGAGGACAGGTTGGGCAGGGGGTGGTGTAGGTGGGAAATTATACAGGGAAGGAATATTTAACGAGGAAGGAAACAGTGGGGAGGACATTTGAAATTAGGACTGGGTTGGGATTTGGGACGGATTTTGGAAACGGCAAGGATTTTGGTACTGGAAAGGGTTGGTAGGAGAGACAGTGGCTGTGTGAGAACAACTATCGGGGGAGTTGGAGGGGCTTGGGAGATGGCCTGTGCTAGATGCATTACATGCATCTGCTGGTCAAGAGTTAGCTTTTCCATGCTCACGAGCATTGACTGAAAAAAAAGATTTGACAACTGAATTGCATCTGAATGCAGCCAATCCACACGACTGCTGAGTTCAGCGATGCTTTTATTCACCATGTTGAACCCAGCATTCGCTTGCTCAGCCAAAGCTTGATAGAGCTCTGTAAGACTGCATTCAGATGCAAAAACTCGGGAGCATAACTCCTTTCCTGACCCCTCTGTCGCTGCCGCCCAGAACCTAAAGGTGTTCTAGACGTGGCAGCATCAGAGGGGTGGGGTAAAGGGAACGCTAACTCGTCACCAGCAGCTTCATGTAACGAAGTCTGCGATGATGCTCCAGCACTGGTGGATGTGGATGGGGCCAAGGGACCAGAAGTGAGGGAAGGGTCAGATGAAGGGTCAGAGGGGTGGGGTCTACCGAAGTGGGATCGCTCCAGAGGGGTCCAATGTAACAGCAGGCTCCTGAGTGCTACAGATGATGCTGTGAAATAAAAGAAAAAATAAAAATTAATATATTGATAGGAAAAAGCCCTGACTGGAAAAAAATAAAAAAAATAAGGTTAGACAGGTTAACATGGTGAATTATTACATAGGCTGTGGAATATTTACCTTCTGCTCAACATCGTCGACCGGAGGAAAGACAGGGCCCTGCCTTACTTATATTGGCTCCTGTGTCCTCTCGATCCACTCGGGGCCTGCAGCTCCTTGTTGAACTCCCTCTTGAAGCGATCTCTGAGTGACCGCCACCGCTTCATTACCCTTTCACCTGTAAAGAGAAGAATTTAAAAAAAAATGGGTTAAGTACAACACATTCCGTCCTGCTAACGAAATTACTGAAATGTGACTACTTATGTGCTCGAGTCTGCTGCCTTGGTTCAAGGTCCTCTCAGTTGTCCACAACGATGAAGCATATTTGCTCCCAGAGCCGACGGGTAAGAAGCTGATTAGCATGGCCTCGGTCAGCCATGTTCCACAGCGACTTCCGCTCGCGGACCTCTTCGATGAGGCGGTCAACATCCAGTCCGCCTTCCTCACCATCAGAGTCGGGAGCAAGCTGTGAAGTCTGTTAAAAAAATAAGAAAAAAAAAAGTTACTTACTGGAGGCTGACTGCTGCGGCGATCACGACGCCGACTCTGGGAGGACCTTCACGGCGTTGGCCAGAATGTGCAGCAGACTAAAAAAAAGGAATATGAATTGTTGGATGTAGGCATATGTTGTATGTGTACTGTGATGTATAATGATCTGTTTTGTATGTGTTGGGTGCACTGTGATGTCTGAAGCCAACTGGTTCTGCACAACTTACACTCTGCGTGGCTGCTCTGGGCATTTCTCCACCCAACCTGTCACCTTCTAAGAGGCCCTCAGCTGCTTCACCTAACTGTGAAAACATAATTAATGCACGTAGTGTTAAACCAAAATTTTGACAAGAAGAAAAAGAAAAAAGTTAAAATTTTAAATTATCTCAATACGCAGACGCTGTGAAGGAGGGCTCCCAGAAGAAGACATGGGTTTTTTTTGGATCTGCAAGTATAAAGACACTTGTTAGCTACTATACAAATTATATGCAAAGCTTTGTGTTCTTTAATACTTACATCAAGAAATCGGCTTGTTGGCTTGGTGATTCCTGCTGGCTTGGTGGTCCCTGCTGGATCTGCAAGTATAAAGACACTTTATACTTATACCCACAAACCCCCCAAAATAGCTAATGTACCGTATATACTCGAGTATAAGCCGAGATTTTCAGCCCAAATTTTTGGGCTGAAAGTGCCCCTCTCGGCTTATACTCGAGTCACGGTCGGCGGCAGGGTCGGCGGGTGAGGGGGAGAGGGTGCTGAGGCATACTTACCTGCTTCCGGGGCTCCTGACGCTCCCCCTGCCCGTCCCACGGTCTCCGGGTGCCGCAGCTCTTCCCCTGTTCAGCGGTCACGTGGGACCACTCATTAGAGAAATGAATATGGACTCCACTATTTCTCTAATCAGCGGTAACGGTGACCGCTGACAGAGGAAGAGGCTGCGGCACCGAAGACCAGCTGTCCGGGGGAAGGAGCGGGACGCCGGGAGCAGGTAAGTATGTCATATTCACCTGTCCGCGTTCCACACGCCGGGCGCCGCTCTGTCTTCCCGGCGTCTCTCCGCACTGACTGTGCAGGTCAGAGGGCGCGATGACGCATATAGTGTGCGCGCCGCCCTCTGCCTGATCAGTCAGTGCAGAGAGACGCCGGGACGCTGAGGAGCTGCAAGCAAGAGAGGTGAGTATGTCTTTTATTATTTTTATTGCAGCAGCAGCAGCACAGCTTTCTATGGCACAGCTTTCTATGGCACATCCTATGGGGCAATAATGAACGGTGCAGAGCACTATATGGCACAGCTATGGGGCAATAATGAACGGTGCAGAGCACTATATGGCACAGCTATGGGGCAATAATGAACGGTGCAGAGCCCTATATGGCACAGCTATGGGGCAATAATGAACGGTGCAGAGCACTATATGGCACAGCTATGGGGCAATAATGAACGGTGCGGAGCACTATATGGCACAGCTATGGGGCAATAATGAACGGTGCAGAGCACTATATGGCACAGCTATGGGGCCATAATGAACGGTATGGAGCATCTATTTTTATTTTTGAAATTCACCGGTAGATGCTGCATTTTCCACCCTAGGCTTATACTCGAGTCAATAAGTTTTCCCAGTTTTTTGTGGAAAAATTAGGGGGGTCGGCTTATACTCGAGTATATACGGTAATAGAGTTATAAACCACCCTGCTCAAATGTTATATCTGAGCAATGTCCAAGCAGGCCAAAAAAAACACCGTTTTGTAAAACCACCAAAAAAATATACCCAAGGCACATACGTCTGAGCTGGATATCATAGTTCAATAATAAGCTCAAGCTGTAAAACCATTTCCCCCCACGCAAAAAAAAAAAAAATTGGAAAAAAATACCCTCAGTCAAAGTTGAAATGCCTAAACACCAGTTGAAAATGTATTGACCACATATGTGATTTGAAAAGATCCCTTTACAAATTACAAAAAAAAAAAAAAAAAAAAAAGCTATTCCAATTTTCGTACACCTTTTATTTTAAGAAATAAACCCTCAACCAACTCTGTATTGCATGTTTTGTGTACAGTTTTACATACACCACACTTTAAAATTTACCTTTGTGAAATGATACTATGTACGGTTTGAATAAAAAAATTTTAATACTTTAAAAAAAAAAAAAAAAGAAAAAATTCACAATTAGGAGCTACAATGCTCTTTATTTTAAATACAAGTACATTAACTGTAAATGTTTTCAACAATACAATTTAAAAAAACAAAAAAAGCACACACACACTCACACTGCCATTACACACACATGACACGCACACTGACACCACATTTTGCACACCCCACACTTCTTTGGCAATACATGACATTAAAAAAAAAAAACAGCACACACACACACACACACACACACACACACACACACAGCCATTACACACACACCACACAACTTTATAAATTAATCACAGTAATAAAAAAAAACAAAAAACCATGCATGCACATACAGACGCACGCTCACACAGACGCACGCTCACACACACAAAAAGGCAGGACTCACACTGACTGGCAGGACTCACACTGGCTGGCAGGACTCACACTGGCTGGACGCTGGCTGGACTCTGGCTGGCTGCTGGCTGGCTGGCAGTCTGTAATCCTGTGGATGGCTGTCAGGAGTCTTGCTGGCACATTGAGGAATTAAGCCACAGGCCAGGTTTTTATACATTTGGGGCTGTCTGGCCTATTGGCAACTAAATACTGATTTGGAGCATGCTCAGTGTAAAAAAATGTATTCCAGCACTGAATTCCATCATACGACGTGCCACGACAGATCCTGTCTATAGGCTTCCATTCTAGCCAACGACGTATGCCGCAGGATGCGTCGTCGCACCTTTTTCCAACGCAGACAAAAAGCGTTTCATTGTACGTCTTTTCCAGACAATGTGTCGCCAAATTCCGCAGGATCCAGTGCACGACGGACGAAACGTGTGGCCATACATCGCGATCCGTCGCTAATACAAGTCTATGGGAAAAAAACGCATCATGCGGGCAAATTCGCAGGATGTGTTTTTTTCACAAAACGACGCATTATGACGGAGAATGAAAGACGGAAGTGTGAAAGAGGCCTAAGAGGTGTTCACACAGGATATTGACCCATCAGTTTTGAGGCCACCTTGACGATGGTTGATTGTCACCTTGAAGATGGTTGATGGGCACATATAATTTGGCCAAATTTTATGCTAAGCGTCTAAAAATTGTTTTGCTAATATTCAAAAGCCATATTGCTCTTCATATTTTCATATATTTCACATTGACAGGCCTTAGCATTATAGAGTGCAACCTTTTTTTGCATATTGTATATGAAGGTAGCTCCTCCTGGTATGCGCCTATTCACATTAGTCTGGACGTGCCAGTCAGTTTTTTTTTCATTAGGACAACAATCTTCAGGCAGCCTGGGAAAGCCCATACCTCGTACACCAGCTGCTCAACGCCATAACATACCTGGTCAACTTGGACCACGCACGGGGAAGGCAGAAGGCCTTCCACGTGAACATGATGAAGGCACATCATGAGCAAGAGGCCTGTACCCTCCCCATATGCTTGCCCAGGTTAGGGCGGGTGGGACTGTTGAGGTTTGCAACCAGCTCATGTCAGGCCAATAGTCCTAACTATGGAAACCCTACACCCCTTCTGGGATTTGCTCAGCAACAAGCCGGAAAAACAAAGTCTGTCATCCATCATGTGGACACCGGTGATCACCCCCCAATCCAGCGTTCAGCATATCGGGTCTCCCTGGAGTGCAGCAGCACATGCTCCAGGAAATTGATGAGATGGTGAAGCTGAGGGTCAGCCAAACATCGAGCAATGCTTGGGCCTCACCTATAGTTCTTGTCTGAAAGAAGGACCAGACAACCCAGCTCTGTGTGGACTACAGGGGGCTCAATACTGTCACGGTCACTGATGCATACCCCATGCCGTGCATTGATGACTTGCTCGATCAGTTGGCCAGGGCCAAGTACCTGACCATGATGGATCTGAGCCGGAGATATTGACAGATTCCACCTACCTCAGAGGCATGGAAACGCTCTGCCTCTATCACCCTATTCATACTGTACGAGTCCACAGTCCCACTCAAGGGACTCGAAGGGTACACAGCCGCGTACCTAGATGACATTGACATCTGCAGTCCCACCTGGGAGGATCACCTAGAGGATCTGGCGCAGGTGCTCAGGCGGATGTACCGGCAGGCTTAAATATTAAGCTGGAAAAGTGCCAGCTGGGCATAACTGAGGTGAACTACCTGGGACACCGAGTAGGTGGGGGGAGATCTGAAGCCGGAGCCCGGGAAGGTGGATGCCAACGCATCCTGGTCCACCCCTAGGACCAAGAAACAGGTGATGTCTTTCTTGGGCATCTCACTGTTGAGGGAGGATTTAAATTGATCCTTCACGGTTAACCCAGTGATTTCCAAATTAATATACAAGGTGTTGCCGGCAACTGAAAATAACCAGACGGAGACGTGTGTCTCTGTATGGGGGATCGAGCTGATCTCTGGCCCCTGTTTATTTTGTATATGAGTTTTCATTGTCATAGAAATTATACTTCAACCAATCAGCATAAGAACACACTCACATTTCTTAACCTATAAGAATGCAGGAAAAACTTAACCCATGAGGATACAGGAAAAATGGAAACTACAGATATGGTCATGTCTTTGGCATAGTATGTGTTTTTCTAACAGATGCCTCAGTCTTGTATAGCAATACACCCCCGAATCTATTATCTGGCTCGAGACAGAAAACTCAAGGTCTTTATACCAATTATAAACCATAGCCTAGTTGAATAACAGGCTTGTGAACAAAAAGATAAAGTTACTTCATGGCAGCTGTAACCTTTTACCTAATTAAATAACAGAATTTATCTTTAAGCAACAAGAAAATGGAGTCAAAAACACAAAATGGAGAATCTAGCACAAAATGGAGAACCTTTCATAATTTGTTCCTTCACATTCCCCCCTAGATAAATTTTGCTAATTAATATCCAGCATCAGAGATACTATCCCAAGCTCTAAGCTCGAGGGGTACTGGTCTTCACATGACTGGTGCCATGTTACCAGCCATTTTAAATACAGTTTCATTAATATCTACAAGCGAGGGAAAAATCTTATTATTTCACAGTATAAGATATAGCAGTACAAAAAGTATATAAGAAAATATATTTTCACCTTGACAATCCCCCCTAAACACTAAATTTTTCCCTTAAAAAAGATCCTTCGAGACTGTCCATGTGATGGGAAAAGGGGAGGTGGATTTCTTCATCCAGACACCTCAGAAACTCTCCCCTAACGAGAGGCCTCCAGGCAGCTGAACCCTTCACTAACCTCACATGGAGTTCTCCCACTGTCCCTAAACTAAATCTCTTAGCATCATCTGAGAATGGGGGGTTCTGTCTACTCTCTTGAGGGGGACATACTTAGGGATCTCCCCTGGATCAGTACCATCGTACTCTGGTGGGTCTACTTCTTGATTGAGAAAGGTGCCAGTCGGAGTTGCTTTCCCTAACTACCTAGGCCTGCCCAAGTATACTTATACGTCCATCATATTGTCATTATTGTCTGTAAAATGAGAAAGGTTGGTTCTCAGGGTCAGCCAATTGTTTTTGCATAGCTAGTCAGAGGGCCTCCAGGGATAATACTCCTATAGCTGTCTTACCCTACCTGGTGTGGTTGGTTCTCTGGTGGTGGGGAGTGACATGACATGCTGGTCTACAGCTCCTTCCCAAAAGGATTACTGTCAGCCTACTCCCAAAAGTTAATATCTCCAGTATCCACCAACCACAATCCTGTGTCAGCTTCTTATATCACTGCATGTGATCTTGTCTGGACAGGATTCAGTGTAATTCTCTTAGGTCGGGTTGCAGCACGGGTCATACAAGTGTTAGGGCCCAAATCTTCAACTATACCCTGGAAGGCATCACAGCTATAATTGACAAATCTTTGTTCACTGTAATATATATATTTGATCCATTCAACATTTTTATTAATCTGCACTTGTGGGATTATAGAAGCAAATCCAGCATAAATCTGGTTCTGGGCTTTAAACTGGTCAGGCACCCCCCTTGGCACTCCAATAGCATCAATATATACTAGTGGATCTTCTTCATAACTCATGTGGAGCTGATCAAAACTTCTCTTTCTGGTAGGTTCATCAGGTATCTTTGGCGTACATATATTGTGTATATTTAATTAGCAAATCAGTATCTAGAGAACTGTTCTCTTTGCAGAAACTTGTCTCGAAGATCCCTACTGGTGTACCTGTGGTGTCGTGGGAATTATAGCAGGTGTAATTGTCAGCTAATACGGTTACTTCTCCTGGGACCTTTAGTTTAGGTTCCTTATGAATTAGTGGGACATAATCTGGGCAATCAGTGGACTTCAAACCTTTCAACAAATTCATGACACAGGCAGTGGTGTTGTCATCAGGGAAAAGCAATGCATGTGTGTATAGATGTGTATTCGCAGCAGCACAAACAATACATCCTACAGAGATATTCTGGACTCTTACATTGTATCTCACCCATTCTAACCATAGGTTTTTCCTTGGGGCTGTTTGTGTTTCTATGGAGAAAACCTCTTGCCAACTGAGACCTGGAATGGGGATCACTTCATTAACTACATTTTGCAAACGCTCACCTGGGCCTGTCTTAGCTGTACTGGTAACAGGGGCTTTGGTTGGTCTGAATCTAATATCCTGGAGCTGTATATGGCCTAAATTCCCATAGTATCCACTACTAAATACATAATTATAATGCCTTCCCAGTACAAATGTCTGCAGGTCAGCAGATTGGGGGCTTTCGAGATTTAGGAGGAGGGGGTGACAACTTTTACCCCATTTACAGCCCCTAAGTGGTTGCAGAAGGGCTGTTAGATGCATTCTCTCACGGAGACCCCTACCCGTTCTATCCTTAGGGAACATGGCTTCACTAGGTTTATATCCCCAATCATCTCCCGTATTCCAAGCAGCATCTGACCAATAATAACAGTTATTGTTGTCATTTCTGGTAACACACATATAAAACTGGATGATTCCCTCTACCACCCGTTCAGTCTCGGGGCACTTGACTACATCACAGAAATCAAATCGCCAGATATTTGCCGGGGCTGTCAGGTTTACCCAGAGAATAGTGGGACCAGAATTCTTATTTTTGCAATAGGGGCCGAAAAGGTAGGGGCGAGGATAGCCCTCAGTTCCAGGATCAAAAACAACAGCAACATTTCCCTTCAGTCACTACTGTGACTAAACACTGGTTCGGTCTCTTTTACAGTGTGAGGCGTGGATCCAGGTGCTCTTTCCTTCAAGTTTTACTGCAGTGGGGGTAACCAGGATCACCGTGTGAGGTCCTTCAAATCTTGTCTGGAGACAATCTCTGCGCACAAACTTTTTCACATACACCAGGTCTCCTGGCACAAAGGGATGGTGTCCAGGAACCTTGTCTGGGTCTGGAAGAGAACTGAAGACAGTTAAATGCACTTTGGCAAGGTGTCCATGTAAGGCCTGCACATAGCTAGTCAAGTAACTGGTACTTGAGCTGCAACTGTTGTGGAAAGAAACATTCAAGATTGGAGCTCCTGCCAAATAGAATCTCATACGGTGACAGTCCTGTCTTCCTGTTTGGGGTATATCTTACTGAAAACAAAACTAGAAGAAAGCATTCTGTCCATGGTTTACCAGTCTCTGTCATTGCCTTCTGAATTTTAAGCTTAAGAGCACCATTTAGTCTCTCCACTTTTCCACTACTCTGTGGATGGAGTATACAATACTTGACTTACTCCCAGTGCTTCCATTACCTCTGACATGATCTCTCCAGTAAAATGGGAACTCCGATCGCTTTCAATGACTTCAGGAACTCCATACCTGCATATGATCTCAGCCATCAGTTTCTTCGCCGTTGTCTTAGCCGTAGCTTTGGCAACTGGGTAGGCTTCTGGCCAACCTGAAAATAAATCAATGCAGACCAACACATACTCATACGTCCCTACCCTGGGTGACTGAATATAATCAATCTGCAGTCTCTGGAATGGGTTAAAGGGCCGGGGAGTGTGTTTGGATGGGGTTTTCACTGTCCTACTCTGATTATGTGTGGCACATATCATGCAGCTCTGTACCTGCCTTTCTGCGCAGGTGGAAAACCCGGGGGCAATCCATTGTTTCTATAGGGTGTCACACATGGCCGTCTTCGAGTGGTGCACATTCCCGTGCAGAACCTGTGCCATCATTGGGTACAGTACCTGTGGTAGGCAGACCTTTTCACCCCTCCCCCATAGTCCAGTGACGGTATCAGAGCAAGCCCCTATCTTTTGCCACCTATTTTTCTCCTCCTTACTTGCCTGTTCTTGTAACCGGACTAAGATGTCTTTCAACACAAGTGGAGATGGTGGGGTGTCTAGGTGATGTACTTCAGAGGCTGCAGGAGTGCTTGCTGCTTTTTTGGCAGCCTGGTCTACCAGTGCGTTACCCTTTTGTCCGTCCATCAGTGCCTTTGGTATGTGCCTTTACCTTTATGATGCCTGCTTGGGTGGGAAGCTGTAATGCATTCATAAGTTGCTGGACTGCCTCAGCACATTTAAAGGGGTGGCCATTTGCTGTCAGGAAAGCCCTGGCTCTCCAGATAGGCCCATAATCGTGTGTAATGCCAAAAGCATACCTGGAATCAGTGTAGATATTTACAGTCTTACCTTCTGCTAGTTTGCACGTTTCTATGAGCTCTGCTTCTTGTGCAGACATATGAGCTAACATTGACTCTGCCTTGATTACCTCATATTCTGAGACCACAGCATATCTGGCACAGTAGCGTCCTTGGTCATCTTGGTGACGGGATCCATCTACAAAAAGCTCAAAATCAGCATTAGAATGGGCACACTAGAGACCAGCCGTTTCCTGAAACATCAATTCTAGACAATCATGTGATTTGGAAACCTAATCTTGTTCCTCTGGATCCATTCTAGAAAGAAAAAGTGTCCTTTTTCATGTCACCTACTCCTCCCCCCTTTGCATCCATAGGAACTAGGAGGAGTAGCGGGGTTTAGGACAGTGCACCTTTTCAAAATCACATTAGTAGGCATGAGAATAGCACACTGAAATCGCAGCTGTCTAGCCATGGACATGTGGCCAGGTTGTACTTGGTTAAGGATACTATACACATCGTGTGGGGTGGCCATAGCCTCTCCTGGTTGCAAGGGGCCATAAGTGGCAAGGTAGGCCTGACACTCTTGGGCTATGACTGGCCCCCCTTTGGCATAACTGTCCACGTCAATTGTCATCCCTGATAAATGAATGCAAACAGAACTGGCAATCTGGGTGTAATGGAATGCTGAAGAAGACATTGGCAAGATCGATAACCATGAACCAAGCAGCATCCTGAAATATCTGGGACAAAAGAGTATGTGGCTTAGGCACCACCGGAGTTTCTGGAACAGTAACTGCATTAAATGCCTGTAGATCTTGTACCAGCCGGTACACAGGGGGTTGGCCGGGTGGGGTCTTTTTCTTAACGGGAAACAAGGGTGTGTTACATGGGGAAACACAGGGTATCAGGGCACCATTATCGAATAACATTTATATTTGCCCCTTGAGACACTGCTCCTGATCATATTTCAAAGGGTATTGATAGACTTTAGAAAAAGGGGCACCAGGTTTGAGAAACACTTTTACTGGTTCTACAGGCATTATTGGGGGAGAATCTGGGTCTATCAGGACCATCATAACCGTAGGAAGGGCATGTAGGATACACATCTCTTTATATTCATATGCATAAAAATTATATAACGCAAGGACCATCTGACTATCATCTTGGAATTATATCCTGGAGCAGAACTGTAATAATAAATCTGCCCCCAGTAAATTTACCGAACATATAGAAGAGATTACGAACTGAGCAGTAACTTCAGGGAAAGGTCCCACAGGGATAGGTTTTATAAGAGTATATTTATTGGGTCTGTCATCTACTCTAATTAAAACAAGCTCTTGATCTGAGAATTTGCATGGCGGGGCTGGGGAGAGAGATTCCTAGACAGGGTTAAAAGGGATATTTTAGTATGAGACTGGATTTGTGTAAGGTGGGGAGGGCTGGAGCTGATAAGGAACTTGCTGCCCTTGCAGCTGTGAAAGGGGGGGCTGTATTTGGAGCGGGGAATTGCTGTGGCTGGTGCTGGCAGTGGCCGATAATATGTGCCGTCAGCGTTTAGCAAAAGAAAGGTGGGGGCTACAACTCCGGGTCTTCTTGCTTCACAATTGTAACAGACCTGTCTCCACTGAGAATTAGTAACTCCGCATACATCACAAATCCACCCGTCAGGATCATAGGGTGGAAGCGCACTAAGTTTTGGCAACCCAGTATATATATTGGTGCTTTGGGATTGAGGGGCACAGAGCTTACAGTCGGGAGAAGAAGCTTGATTTCCTGGGGAGGGACCTTATCATCAAGCAGGGAGACCCCCTGTTCCAGATCATCATTTTTAATTGTTTGTCTTTCTGACACATTATTCGCAATCGCTTTCTCAATACCTTTCTGCACCACAAAACATCCAGACTTTTTTTTTTAATAGGAGTAGACAGCTTTCCTTTTTCCACATAGCAATAACAGAGACAATCAGAACTCACTTCCTCTTCTACCTCCACATACCCTTCGTCACATAATTCATGTGCCAGACCACGGAATTCCACAGCATCTTTAAACAAACCATTATCAATCAACCTTCCCTTGTTCTTTCTGATACCTTCGTCCCATAACGTAGGCTGTAGCCTCCCGCCCTTAGGAAAACCCATAATTGAGAATATTTTTCCTGCATTCCTGACAGATTTCTTTCCCCGTCTTTGAATCATAAGACTAACGGTATCAGATCCATCACGCAAATTCAAAGTCTTCTTTTTCTTCCACAGAAACGGATTCTCCTTTAGAGTTAAATATCCTTTTTTGGTTGTGCATAATACCGACGGCCTTACGGTTTTATTCCACTGGGTCTCTCTCTGTCCCCCGCTGGGACAACCCAAAAACGCGGTACTCAGTGAAAGGAGGAGGGCGTCTTAGACTTAACCCTCCGGACACCCCTGGAAATAAATACTGTATACTTCTATATATTTCTGAGTTACGCATCCTACCCAATCTTCGATCACCTCACCGCGCCTGATTCTAACAGTGATCAGGAATTCAGGATATTTTGACTGTAAAGAGAATTACATCACTGGTCAATCCGGGGTGTCCGTCCCTTATGAGGTACGGTTCGAGCACTGGGCTTCCAACGGAACTACACCTCTATATGATTCCACCCAAGAATCATCCCACTCCGGGGACAAACCTCAGATCCTCTTTGCAGCAACAAACACAGGAAAACCACACCAAACGGTCAGTCTGGACAGTATAACTGCCAACTTACCGTGGTTGTTGTGGGGGATGATCAGTCCCAATTTTCCAGTGCCTGCGTCCGGTCCGAGGGTCCTTTGTCTTGTTGTCCTCCGGGCGGCAGAAGCGTTCCTGCTTGGAGCCCCACGTTAACGGGCGCCAACTGTTGAGGGAGGATTTAAATTGATCCTTCACGGTTAACCCAGTGATTTCCAAATTAATATACAAGGTGTTGCCGGCAACTGAAAATAACCAGACGGAGACGTGTGTCTCTGTATGGGGATCGAGCTGATCTCTGGCCCCTGTTTATTTTGTATATGAGTTTTCATTGTCATAGAAATTATACTTCAACCAATCAGCATAAGAACACACTCACATTTCTTAACCTATAAGAATGCAGGAAAAACTTAACCCATGAGGATACAGGAAAAATGGAAACTACAGATATGGTCATGTCTTTGGCATAGTATGTGTTTTTCTAACAGATGCCTCAGTCTTGTATAGCAATACACCCCCAAATCTATTATCTGGCTCGAGACAGAAAACTCAAGGTCTTTATACCAATTATAAACCATAGCCTAGTTGAATAACAGGCTTGTGAACAAAAAGATAAAGTTACTTCATGGCAGCTGTAACCTTTTACCTAATTAAATAACAGAATTTATCTTTAAGCAACAAGAAAATGGAGTCAAAAACACAAAATGGAGAATCTAGCACAAAATGGAGAACCTTTCATAATTTGTTCCTTCACACGGGTACTATACGAGGTTCATCCCCCACTATAATAGCCTGGCGAAACCCCTGACGGACCTTACTAAGAAGAAGCTGTCCTTCACAGTCGATTGGGCAAATTATTATGAGACTGCCTTCCTGGTGCTGAAAACCGTCCTTTCCAGCTTCCCGGTACTACAAGCTGCCGACTTCACGTTTGTAGTACAGACCAATGCCAGTGATTTTGGCCTCGGTGTTGTGCTCAGCCAGATAAAGGCCATGACAGCCTGTTTTGTACCTGAGCCAGAAGCTCCTGTTGAGGGAGGTGGCCTACTCCACAATGGGAAAGGAATCGTGTGGGCCCTGCAACATCTGCAGCCCTACTTGTATGTGGAAATGGATCACAACTCCTTCAGCTGGTTACACACCGTATCTGGAACAAATGGGAGGTTGCTACGCTGGAGCCTTGTGCTCCAGCAGTACCACTTCCCCATTCACCACAAGAATGTTAAGCCCAATTGGTTATCCCGACGAGGGGGGGCAGCAGTCGGGCGCATGGATTAACACCGGAAAGTGCTGCTCCCTTGCGCCCTCTAAAGGGGGAGGTGTGAAGAATATGTGGGTTAAGGTACCTTCACACGAAACGACTTTACAACGAGAACGACAACGATCCGTGACGTTGCAGCGTCCTGGATAGCGATATCGTTGTGTTTGACACGCAGTAGCGATCAGGATCCTGCTGTGATATCGCTGGTCGTTGAATAAAGTTCAGAACTTTATTTGGTCGTCAGATCGGCGTGTATCGTCAGGTTTGACACCAAAAGCAGCGATGTTTTACGCTGGTAACCAGGGTAAATATCGGGTTACTAAGCGCAGGGCCGCGCTTAGTAACCCGATGTTTACCCTGGTTACCAGCGTAAAAGTAAAAATAACAAACAGTACATACTCACCTGCGCGTCCCCTGCCGTCCGCTTCCTGCTCTGACTGAGCGCCGGCCCTAAAGTGAAAGTAAAAGCACAGCAGTGACGTCACCGCTCTGCTGTTAGGGCCGGCGCTCACACAGTACAGGAAGCGGACGCCGGGGGACGCGCAGGTGAGCATGTACTGTTTGTTATTTTTACTTTTACGCTGGTAACCAGGGTAAACATCGGGTTACTAAGCGCGGCCCTGCGCTTAGCAACCCGATGTTTACCCTAGTTACCCGGGGACCTCGGCATCGTTGGTCGCTGGAGAGCGGTCTGTGTGACAGCTCCCCAGCGACCACACAGCGACGCTGCAGCGATCGGCATCGTTGTCGCTATCGCTGCAGCGTCGCTTCGTGTGAAGGTACCTTTATAATTTCTTGCCAATCAACTATCATATCAGGTTCAAGTTCATAGTTTTCTTACAAAGTGTGAAGCTGAGACAGGAAACAATTCTCAGTCGGTGGCCAAGCTAAATTCACACCTCTAGTAGATAGCTGGGACCAAGCAATTCCTAGCAGGATGGATCCCTATTGTAAAGCTAATTAACTGATGAAAGAATTCCCCCAGCTGGTCAGGAGCCGTAATTTCATAAGAAGTTATGGACTTATCATACCTCCTAGCTGTATAGCGGTTCCATTTTTGAGATCTCAGGAACGGGTCAAACACCCACCGGGGTCTCGACTTGTTCTAGGACCCAAGGATAGGGAGATACGTAAAACAGCTAGTAGAAGCAAGGTAGCGAAGCCGTGTTTGGTCTCCAAGTATAACAGGCCTGGCCGGATCAGATGGCCCCGAGGCTGGACAGACATATGTCTGAGATGTTTTAATTAATCCTGCTCTCCATTGAGCAAGGGGTTGGACACGATGACCCTTGAGGTCCCTTCCAACTTTAACATTCTATGACAAAGAAAATCGCCACCCTATGACCTTACATAAAGAAGCTAAGTTGCAATGGCCTTTTGTCAGAGAATACAGTATGAATGATAACACCAAAATTTTTTCTCCACTCATGGCCATTTCTGATGAGTGCTAATTTGCCTCTAACGTGCTGCATTCATTTTTCCTTCAGCTTTGACCAAGTTTCCTGTGCCTTGTCATTATGATTTAAAAAGAGAAAAACACAGTAGTTTGACAATAAATGGCTTCACCCAACCACTAACCATGAATGTAGAAAAAGTTTTAGGCTATGTGCACATGTTGCAGATTTTCCTGCGGATTTTTCTGCACTAAAAACCGCAGATCTTGGCAGAAAACGCAGGTGCGGTTTTTGGTGCGTTTTTTTATGCGGTTTTTAGTGCAGTTTTTAATGCGGTTTTCTCTGCAGATTGTCTGTGTGTTTGACCCAAATAAAGCTTGAACTGCAGTGGGGAAAAAAAAAAAGAAATTATGTCATTTCCTTGTCCAACCCTTTTCTTCTTCCATCCTCCATTTTGGGAATAACACAACAAAATGAGCCCGGTTAATAATGGAGAGGCGTCAATAAGACGCCCATCCATTATTAATCCTATTAAAAGGATAAAAAATATGGGGAACCCCCAAAAAAATGACATAGGGCCCCCCCTATATTTTTAGGCCAGAAAGGCTAGGCAGACAGCTGTGGGCCAATATTTGTGGCCCGGGAAGGGGTTAAAATACCCATTTCTGATGAGTGCTAATTTGCCTCTAACGTGCTGCATTCATTTTTCCTTCAGCTTTGACCAAGTTTCCTGTGCCTTGTCATTATGATTTAAAAAGAGAAAAACACAGTAGTTTGACAATAAATGGCTTCACCCAACCACTAACCATGAATGTAGAAAAAGTTTTAGGCTATGTGCACATGTTGCAGATTTTCCTGCGGATTTTTCTGCACTAAAAACCGCAGATCTTGGCAGAAAACGCAGGTGCGGTTTTTGGTGCGTTTTTTTATGCGGTTTTTAGTGCAGTTTTTAATGCGGTTTTCTCTGCAGATTGTCTGTGTGTTTGACCCAAATAAAGCTTGAACTGCAGTGGGGAAAAAAAAAAAGAAATTATGTCATTTCCTTGTCCAACCCTTTTCTTCTTCCATCCTCCATTTTGGGAATAACACAACAAAATGAGCCCGGTTAATAATGGAGAGGCGTCAATAAGACGCCCATCCATTATTAATCCTATTAAAAGGATAAAAAATATGGGGAACCCCCAAAAAAATGACATAGGGCCCCCCCTATATTTTTAGGCCAGAAAGGCTAGGCAGACAGCTGTGGGCCAATATTTGTGGCCCGGGAAGGGGTTAAAATACCCATGGCTGTTCCCAGGCCATGAATATTAAGCCCACAGCTGTCTGCGTAGCCTTTCTGGCTCTCAAATATAGGAAGAGCCCCCCCAAAAAAAGTGTTGGGGTCCCCCTATATTTTGAGGCCAGAAAGGCTACGCAGACAGCCGTGGGCTTATATTCATAGCCTAGGAAAGGGGCCATGGATATTTGCCCCCCCCCCCCCCCCCCCGGCTACAAATAGAAGCCCGCAGCTGCCCCAGAAAAGGCGCATCTAAAAGATGCGCCGATTCCGGCACTTAGCCCCTTCTCTTCCCACTCCCGTGTAGCGGTGGGATATGGGGTAATGAGGGGTTAATGCCACCTTGCTATTGTAAGGTGGCATTAAGCCCGGTTAATAATGGAGAGGCGTCAATAAGACGCCTATCCATTATTAATCCTATGAGAGGGTTAAAAAAAAAACACACACTAGAAAAAATTATTTTAATGAAATAATGACACCCACTTTTTGACCATTTTTTTAATTTAACGCTCAATCCACCAGAAGACCCTCGACCTGAAAAAGAAGTAAAAAAATAAAGCAAATTCATACTTCCTGGCCCTGTCCGCAGAAATCCATCGAGGGTCCCACGAAGATCTGCCATGGAGAACAGACACATCCGGAGATGTGTCTGCTCTCCACGGCTGCAGCAACACACTGACAGGAGCTATGGCTCCTGTCGGTGTGTTACTGCGCACGCACGAGAGTTTACCGGCGTTCATTGACCCCGGTACTCTCGCTTTACGGCAGTGCTGCGTGGGAAAGCTGTACTGCCGTTAACAGAGAAGCCGGCGCCATTGAACTTCGGAACATTACGCGATACACTGCTAGGAGCTTTGCTCCTGGTAGTGTATCGCCGGAGAGCAGGCGATCGGCGTGGGACACTCGGTTTTGGATTCTGCGGACAGGGAGTATGGCTTTGCTTTTTTTTTTGGATTTTTTTCTAGGGGCGAGGGCTTCGCATACCTGTATGTGCTGTATGGTGAGTATATACTCTATGTTGTATGTACTGTGTGTCATGTATGTTACGTTTATTGTATGTGTATTGTATGTGTTAGGCTACGTTCACATTTGCGTTGTGCGCAGTAGCGTCGGCGATGCAACGCACAACGCAAATGTGAACGCTTGCACAACGCAGCGTTTTGTGACGCATGCGTCCACTTTTGCATGGTTTTGGGCACAGAAAAAACTGCAACTTGCTGCGTCCTCTGCGCCCTGACGCATGCACCACAGCGACGCATGCGTCACAAAACGCAAGTGCAACGCATGTCCATGCGCCCCCATGTTAAATATAGGGGTGCATGACGCATGCGGCGACGCTGCAGCGCCCGACGCTGCGGCGCCGAACGCAAATGTGAACGTAGCCTTATGTGTTTTGTGTTACTTACAATTGTGCTAAGTCGCTGGACACAGGGACAACTCTCCCATCCTAATACCGGATGGGCGTAGTAATCCCATACGGCGACTTAGCACAATTGGGTGGCACTATCGTCGCATAGGGACACACACGCACACACACACACAGACACAGACAGACGCACACACACAGACTTCACACACATATACACAGACACACATACACAGACAGACACACACACACATACATACAAAATCGATCAAACGAAAGACATCGATCCCCATGTGACGATATGCCTCCATGATGACAGCCACACTCCGCCCACGCACTTCTGCCCATGCACTTCCTCCCGCTTCCCCGCACTTCCTGCTGCAGCGGTTTCTACACCCAAAACCGCAGAAAACCCGCAGATATTTTTTCATCTGCGGGTTTTACTGCGGGTTTGACCCTCACAATGGAGGTCTATGGGTGCAGAACCGCTGCAGTTCTGCAGAAAGAAGTGACATGCTGCGGAATGTAAACAGCTGCGTTTCTGCACGTTTTTTTCTGCAGCATGTGCACAGCGGTTTGCGGTTTCCATAGGTTTACATGTAAATGTAAACGCAATGGAAACTGCAGCGGACCCGCAGCGGCAAAATCGCGGTTCCGCAGTAAAAACCGCAACGTGTGAACATGGCCTGACATGCTGCGGAATGTAAACCGCTGCGTTTCTGCTCGTTTTTTTCTGCAGCATGTGCACAGCGGTTTGCGGTTTCCATAGGTTTACATGTAAATGTAAACGCAATGGAAACTGCAGCGGACCCGCAGCGGCAAAATCACTGCGGTTCCGCAGTAAAAACCGCAACGTGTGAACATGGCCTTAGTGTTATCATTCATATTCTCTGAAAAAAGGTGGGGAACATCATGTTGGTGCAAATGAGGAGACCGTACGGCATGTTGTCTCTGATGTAATAGTGACATCAGGTGGGGTGGCGAGGTGTGGGTTCATCACAATCACAAATGAGAATATACCATATATATTTAGTGCTCTTGTTATCGTAACAACCCACACAACACAGAGCTTGGTAAAAAATAGCATGATTGATATTTTTTCTCCATGAAATCCATAAGAAATGTATTAAAAATGTAATGATGAGGCTGTTTTCATATGTTGCGTAAATACGGTGTTCCTTTTATTGTTTTTTTTTCTGCAGGTGACCTCACCACACACACAATAACAATCTTCTCTGATTGTTGCATGTTTGCTGCTTTTATTTTATGCATTTTCCCCATTATTCAAATCGATTTTAGTGCAGATATGAAGCAGACTTTTTAACACTTTTTTACTAGTACAGAAAATATTTGATTCTGCACTTAAAAATGCAACGTCGGGTTGTTCTTTTCCATGCGTCTTTTTTTTTTTTTTCCAGAAGAAGTCTATAGAGAAAAAAATGCAGCAAAACTGCAGAGTTCAGTAGCGTCTTTAGGTGCGCCGAGGGCAGAGATTTAATGGAAATCACATCCACTTTGCTTAGACATTTAGACCTTGTTCAAATTTAGCATAAATGCTGTATATATTCTGCTGGGTTTTTTTGCACAGAAATTCTGATGTATTTAACTGTCCAAGCAAAGTGAATGTGATTTTATGAAAACTGCCCCCCCACCTGTGTCTAAAGAGGCTGCTGAATTGTGCGGTTTTGGCACTTTTTTTCCTCTCGTCTTCTATGTGGAGCCTAAAATAAAGGCATGTAAAAAAATGCAGTTCCATTTTTAAGTGAAGAAGAATCAAACTCTTTTATACTATAAGAAACACTTTAGAGACTTAGCTTCACATCTTTATCAGAAACGCAGAATAGCCTAAACCGAGAGGATTGTTATTGTGTAGTTTGGTGCACACACCCGCAGAAATCAAAAAGCACAGTATTTATGCAACGTGTGAACATGGCCTTATAGACACAAGAAGCCGGATGTCATATAGTGACTAGAGATGAGCAGGACGCACAGATGACGTTGCACCAGCCCTGGCTAATCAAAAGCTGGGCGGGGAACGCCGCAAGGTAAGAAGTTACTTACTTTGTAGCCTTCCATCCAGCCGTCATGTAGCACTGACCTGGATGCTGGACAGAAGTCCTGTGAATCGATTCTCTCATCTCTAGTCCTGTCCATCCTGGATACAGCAGACAGTTTTGGATTTGGGTCTACGCCCTTCTTTTGTGTCTGCTGAATCTCTGTCACTATCACTGCCCTTCTGACATATCCTTCTGCCGGGGGGGGGGGGGGGGGGTAAGAAATGGTAAATGGGCATGGATTGGGGTGTTGCCAGGGGCCTTCTCAAAATTTGTCCCTCCTGCTTTTCTTCAAAAGTTGGGAGATATATATACCCCATATGGTCACTGCCAACTCCACAATAACAAAAAAAGGAACCGCTACTATTTGCCACCACCAATCGTTTATACGAGACAATTGGACACTCGTTATAGTATGAACCAATTAAATCTGTGATAAACCGTATCCCATAAAAAAGAGCTATGTGATGTAGTAAAAGCTTTACAAGTTTATTGAAAAAAAAAATGTAAAAATATTTTTTTTTAAAAATCACGTAGAACAAGGAATACCTTGCAAAACAGACTATAAGTGAATCTCTATAGGTATGCATAATAGTACTTTGCCAGTGCATAATGTCTTGCTGCCTATATTGTAGAGACTTTGCCCTATTTACAAACCCAGTCTAAACCACCTCTAAGGGATGTCCCACACGTCCAGATAATTCCGGTACCGGAAAAAAACGGTACCGGAGTTATCCGTGTCCGTGTGCCCGTGAGCTCACGTAGGCCATACGTGCGGCACACGTGTGCCGCCCGTGTGCCGAGTGGGTACCACACGGAGCGTGTGGTACCCACGCGTGTGGTACACTGCATCGTGCTGAAGCCGCGATTCATATCTTCTGTGCAGCAGCGTTTGCTGCATAGAAGATATGAATAATAGTGTTTAAAAGAAAGATCTATCTGTCCGCCGCCCTCCCACCCCCTGTGCGCCCCCCCCCCTCTGTTCAGAAAATGCTCACCCGCGTCCCTTGCTTGCTGTCGCTGCTTCCTGGTCTGGCCGCGCCTTCTACTGTATGCGGTCACGTGGGGCCGCTCATTTACAGTCATGAATAGGCGGCTCCACCCCTATGGGAGGTGGAGCCACATATTCATGACTCTAATCGGCGGCCCCACGTGACCGCATACAGTAGAAGGGGCGGCCAGCACAGGACACTGCGAGGGACGCGGGTGAGTATTTTCTGAACAGCGGGGGGGCGTACAGGGGGTGGGAGGGCGGCGAACAGATAGATCTTTCTTTTAAACACTATTATTCATATCTTCTATGCAGCAAACGCTGCTGCAGGGAAGATATGAATCGCGGCTTCAGCACCATGTGGGGGGGACAGCGCTTACTGTAGCGCTGTCTCCTGCACGCCACACGGACTGCACACGGAGAAGGTCCGTGTGTGGTCCGTGTTTTACACGGACCCATTGACTTTAATGAGTCCGTGTAATACGTGCGCTCCCACGAACACTGACATGTCTCCGTGTTTGGCACACGGAGACACGGTCCGCAAAAAATCAATGACATCTGCACAGATGCATTGATTTTTATGGGTCTACGTGTGTCAGTGTCTCCGGTACGTGAGGAAACTGTCACCTCACGTACCGGAGCCACTGACGTGTGAAACCGGCCTAAATAATATATTACCCAATAAAGTATATCAATACATGAAACATTTTATACCTGAGCATACAAATTTAACCCCTTAGTAACCGAGCCAATTTTGACCTTAATGACCAAGCCAAATTTTACAATTCTGACCAGCGTCACTTTATGTGGTAATAACTCTGGAATGCTTCAAAGGATCCTAGTGACTCTGAGAATGTTTTTTCTTCACATAATGTACAATATGATAGTGGTAAAATTTCTTCCATATGACAAGCGTTTATTTCTTGAAAAAAAAACAAAAAAAAACAGATATTTGGCAAAAAGGTTGAAAATTTTGCGATTTTGAAACTTTCTATTTTTGTACCCTTAAATTATTATTATTTATTATTATAGCGCCATTTATTCCATAGCGCTTTACATGTGAGGAGGAGTATACATAATAAAAACAAGTACAATAATTGGGTCGCCTGCCAGGGCCGTGGGGTACTCGGTAGTGGGTCCGGTCTTAAAGGGGATGTCATGGTGGCTGCGACCCGGTCTGTGGCCCTGGGCCCCCAATCAAAAGGAAAGGTCTTTAACCCCTTTACCCCCAAGGGTGGTTTGCACGTTAATGACCGGGCCAATTTTTACAATTCTGACCACTGTCCCTTTATGAGGTTATAACTCTGGAATGCTTCAACGGATCTTGGCGATTCTGACACTGTTTTCTCGTGACATATTGTACTTCATGATAGTGGTAAAATTTCTTCGATATAACTTGCGTTTATTTGTGAAAAAAACGGAAATTTGGCAAAAGTTTTGAAAATTTTGCAATTTTCTAACTTTGAATTGTTATGCCCTTAAATCACAGAGATATGTCACACAAAATACTTAATAGGTAACATTTCCCACATGTCTACTTTACATCAGCACAATTTAGGAACCAAAATTTTTTTTTGTTAGGGAGTTATAAGGGTTAAAAGTTGACCAGCAATTTCTCATTTTTACAACACCATTTTTTTTAGGGACCACATATCATTTGAAGTCATTTTGAGGGGTCTATATGATAGAAAATACCCAAGTGTGACACCATTCTAAAAACTGCACCCCTCAAGGTGCTCAAAACCACATTCAATAAATTTATTAACCCTTCAGGTGTTTCACAGGAATTTTTGGAATGTTTAAATAAAAATTAACATTTACATTTTTTTTGCACAAAATTTATTTCAGCTCCAATTTGTTTTATTTTAGCAAGGGTAACAGGAGAAAATGGACCCCAAAAGTTGTTGTACAATTTGTGCTGAGTACGCTGATACCCCATATGTGGGGGTAAACCACTGTTTGGGCGCATGGCAGAGCTCGGAAGGGAAGGAGCGCCATTTGACTTTTCAATGCAAAATTGACTGGAATTGAGATGGAACGCCATGTTGCGTTTGGAGAGCCCCTGATGTGCCTAAACATTGAAACCCCCCACAAGTGACACCATTTTGGAAAGTAGACCCCTTAAGGAACTTATCTAGATGTGTGGTGAGCACTTTGACCCAACAAGTGCTTCACAGAAGTTTATAATGCAGAGCCGTAAAAATAAAAAATCATATTTTTTCACAAAAATTATCTTTTCGCCCCAATTTTTTATTTTCCCAAGGGTAAGAGAAGAAATTAGACCACAAAAGTTGTTGTGCAATTTGTCCTGAGTATGCCGATACCCCATATGTGGGGGTAAACCACTGTTTGGGCGCATGGCAGAGCTTGGAAGGGAAGGAGCGCCATTTGACTTTTCAATGCAAAATTGACTGGAATTAAGATGGGACGCCATGTCGCGTTTGGAGAGCCCCTGATGTGCCTAAGCATTAAAGCCCCCACAAGTGACACCATTTTGGAAAGTAGACCCCCTATGGAACTTATCTAGATATGTTTTGAGAGCTTTGATCCCCCAAGTGTTTCACTACAGTTTATAACGCAGAGCTGTGAAAATAAAAATTCTTTTTTTTTTTCACAAAAATGATATTTTAGCCCCCAGTTTTGTATTTTCACAAGGGTAACAGGATAAATTGGACCCCAAAAGTTGTTGTCCAATTTGTCCTGAGTACGCTGATACCCCATATGTAGGGGGGAACCACTGTTTGGGCGCATGGCAGAGCTCGGGAGGGAAGGAGCGCCATTTGGAATGCAGACTTAGACGGATTGGTCTGCAGGCGTCACGGTGCATTTGCAGAGCCCCTGATGTACCCAAACAGTAGAAACCCCCCACAAGTGACCCCATATTGGAAACTAGACCTCCCAAGGAACTTATCTAGATGTGTTGTGAGAACTTTGAACCCCCAAGTGTTTCACTACAGTTTATAACGCAGAGCCGTGAAAATAAAAAATATTTTTTTCCACAAAAATGATTTTTTAGCCCCCAGTTTTGTATTTTTCCAAGGGTAACAGGAGAAATTGGACCCCAAAAGTTGTTGCCAAATTTGTCCTGAGTATGCTGATACCCCATATGTGGGGGGGAACCACTGTTTGGGCGCATGGCAGAGCTCGGAAGGGAAGGAGTGCCATTTGGAATGCAGACTTAGATGGATTGGTCTGCAGGCGTCACGTTGAATTTGCAGAGCCCCTAATGTACCCAAACAGTAGAATCCCCCAAAAGTGACCCCATATTGGAAACTAGACCTCCCAAGGAACTTATCTAGATGTGTTGTGAGAACTTTGAACCCCCAAGTGTTTCAGTACAGTTTACAATGCAGAGCCGTGAAAATAAAAAATCCTTCTTTACCCACAAAAATGATTTTTAGCCCCCCAAATTTATATTTTCCCAAGGGTAACAAGAGAACTTGGACCCCAATTGTTGTTGTTTAATTTGTCCCGAGTACGCTGATGCCCCATATGTTGGGGTAAACCCCTGTTTGCGCGCACGGGAAAGCTCGGAAGGGAAGGAGCACTGTTTTACTTTTTCAATGCAGAATTGGCTGGAATTGAGATCGGACGCCATGTCGCGTTTGGAGAGCCCCTGATGTGCCTAAACAGTGGAAACTCCCCAATTCTAACTGAAACCCTAATCCAAACACACCCCTAACCCTAATCCCTACGATAACCCTAACCACACCCCTAACCCTGACACACAACTAACTCTAATCCCAACCCTAATCCCAACCGTAAATGTAATCCAAACCCTAACCCTAACTTTAGCCCCAACCCTAACCCTAACTTTAGCCCCAACCCTAACTTTAGCTCCAACCCTAGCCCCAACCCTAACCCTAGCCCTTACCCTAGCCCTAACCTTAACCCTAGCCCTAACCCTAGCCCTAACTCTAGCCCTAACCCTAGCCCTAATGGGAAAATGGAAATAAATACATTTTTTTTATTTTATTATTTTTCCCTAACTAAGGGGGTGATGAAGGGGGGTTTGATTTACTTTTATAGCATTTTTTATAGCGGATTTTTATAATTGGCAGCCGTCACACACTAAAAAACGCTTTTTATAGCAAAAAAGTTTTTGCGTCTCCACATTTTGAGACCTATAATTTTTCCATATTTTGGTCCACAGAGTCATGTGAGGTCTTGTTTTTTGCGGGACGAGTTGACGTTTTTATTGGTAACATTTTTGGACACGTGACAGTTTTTGATCGCTGTTTATTCCGATTTTTGTGAGGCAGAATGACCAAAAACCAGCTATTCATGAATTTCTTTTGGGGGAGGCGTTTATACCGTTCCACGTTTGGTAAAATTGATAAAGCAGTTTTATTCTTCGGGTCAGTACGATTACAGCGATACCTCATTTATATCATTTTTTAATGTTTTGGCGCTTTTATACGATAAAAACTATTTTATAGAATAAATAATTATTTTGGCATCGCTTTATTCTGAGGACTATAACCTTTTTATTTTTTCTTTGAAGATGCTGTATAGTGGCTCATTTTTTGCGGGACAAGATGTCGTTTTCAGCGGTACCATGGTTATTTATATCCGTCTTTTTGATCGCGTGTTATTCCACTTTTTGTTCGGCGGTATGATAATAATGCGTTGGTTTTTGCCTCGTTTTTTTTTTTTTTCCTACGGTGTTCACTGAAGGGGTTAACTAGTGATATAGTTTTATACGTGGGGTCGTTACGGACATGGCGATACTAAATATGTGTACTTTTATTGTTTTTTTTTTATTTAGATAAAGAAATGTATTTATGGGAATAATACTTTTTTTTTTCTTCTTTATTTAGGATTTTTTTTTTTTTTTACACATGTGGGAATTTTTTTTTTTACTTTGTTCCAGGGGGGGACATCACAGATCGCTGATCTGACAGTTTGCACAGCACTCTGTCAGATCACCGATCTGACTTACAGCACTGCAGGCTTACCAAGCGCCTGCTCTGAGCAGGCACTTGGTAAGACACTTCCCTCCCTGCAGGACCCGGATGCCGCGGCCATCTTGGATACGGGCACCTGCAGCGAGGAGGAGGTAAGAGACCCTCGCAGCAACGCGATCACATCGCGTTGCTCCGGGGGTCTCAGGGAAGCACGCAGGGCACGCATGTTTGATCGCGGTGTGCCGGGGGTTAATGTGCCGGGGACGGTCCGTGACCACTCCTGGCACATAGTGCCGGATGTCAGCTGCGATAGTCAGCTGACACCCGGCCGTGATCGGCCGCGCTCCCCCGTTAGCGCCGCCGATCGCGCTGGACGTACTATCCCGTTGGTGGTCATACGGGCCCACCCCACCTCAACGGGATAGTACGTCCAATGTCAGAAAGGGGTTAAGGGGGTTTGTAATGTCTATGTTCGTGACGCCACCTGTGGTTTTCAGTCGGTAGGGACCGACGCTGCTTCCCACAGGTGAAGCAGGGTCCCCAGGGCTCCCAAGGTGTATTGCACAGATGGTGTGGTGGATGGTATAGTAAAGAACAAGGACACAGGTTTGCAGTCTTTACCTGGTTTACTGATGGTAGCGGTCAGCCTCAGTCCAGGGTACCAAGTGCAGGGGTAGCTGTGGTCCGGCCAGCTTGGAGGCAATAGAGGGTCCCTCTCCCAGGTAAGGTCCGTAAGCCTTTCCCATTTGTGCTAGTTGGCAAGGTCCCTGCAGCTTGTAGCTTGCTGGCAAGGTCACCTCTCTCCTGTCCTGAGACAGATGTCTGTACGATAGGAAGTGTGAGCCGTTTTATAGGGTCTCTATCATGACCCGGGCTCTCAGGTTACTGCTTCACCTCAGACTTGGTGTGGGCAATTAACATACAGTCCTATGCCCTCTGGTTCTGCTAAGTGTCCTAGAGTCCCACTAAAGCCTCGGGCTCCCGGTGCCCGGTTTCTGTGCTCTGGCTCTGAGGGTGTCCAGTCGCCGTTCCCCTCTGAGCCCCTTCTCTACTGTGCTCCTTTACTCTCAAGCTCCACTGCATTCCAACCCTTCAGGTTTACTTCCTTCCCTGGAGCTGCAGCTCAATCCTGGCTGCCAGCTCTGCTGTCTGCTCTCTCAGACTTCCTTCTCTCTTCAGTGTCTCAACAACTGCCTAGCTCCTCCTCCAGACCAGAACACATATAGCTGGGGGACACTCCCCTGAATCCGGGTTCAGAGCTCCCCTTCTGGCCTGGATCTGGAATGTGTTGCATGCAGGTGCTTACCTGGTAAAGAGAATCCTCCTTGCCCCCAAGCATGATATCACCCTCCTCGAAAGGAAGGCAATATCACTGTAACAACCGGTTACCTGGGGTGTTACATAATCTTAATCAATACAAGTCATGACTGGTACAGAAGGAGAGAGGACCCTGCCCGCAAGGGCTCACAATCTACAAGGGATAGGTGAGAATACATTAGGCAAGGGTAGAGCTAGTCGTGCAGCGGTTTGGTCTATCGGTGGTTACTGCAGGTTGCAGGCTTGTCGGAAGAGGTAGGTCTTCAGGTTCTTTTTGAAGGTTTCCACGGTAGGCCAGAATCTGATGTGTTGGGGTAGAGAGTTCTAGAGTAGGGGTGATGCACGGGAGAAAACTTGTATGCGATTGTGGGAAGAGGAGATAAGAGGGGAGTATAGAAGAAGATCTTGTGAGGATCGGAGGTTGCGTGCAGGTAAGTACCGGGAGATGAGGTCACAGATGTATGGAGGAGACATGTTGTGGATGGCTTTGTATGTCATGGTTAGGGTTTAGAACTGAAGTCATTGGGTAATGGGGAGCCAGTGCCGGGATTGACAGAGGGGAGAGGCTGGGGAATAGCGGTGGGACAGGTGTATTAGTCGTCGGGAAGCAGAGTTTAGAATAGATTGGAGGGGTGCGAGAGTGTCAGAGGGGAGGCCACAGAGCAGGAGGTTGCAGTAGTCAAGGTGTGAGATGATGAGGGCATGGACTAGGGAGAGATCAGTGTCAAGAATTACCCCAGGGCAGCTAGCTTGTGGGACTGTGGAGAGTGGGCAGCCATTTACTTTAATGGATAGGTCTGTTGGGGGAGTCAAGTGAGATGGGGGAAAGATGATGAATTCTGTTTTGTCCATATTAAGTTTTAGCAATCTAGAGGAGAAGAAGCATGAAATAGCAGAGAGACATTGTGGGATTCTGGTTAGTAGGGTGGTGATATCTGGTCCAGAGATGTAGATCTGTGTGTCATCAGCATAGAGATGATACTGAAAACCATGGGACTCTATGAGCTGTCCAAGGCCAAAGGTATAGATTGAGAAGAGCAGAGGGCCTATGACTGAATCTTGCGGGACTCCGACAGATAAGGGGTGAGGTAAGGAGGTGGTGTGTGAGTGGGAGACGCTGAATGTCCAGTCTGTTAGGTACGACGAAATCCAAGATAAGGCCAAGTCAGTGATGCCAAGAGATGAGAGGGTCTGAAATAGTAGGGAATGGTCCACTGTGTCAAAGGCAGAGGACCGGTAGGAGGAGGACAGAGTAGTGTCGCTTGGCTTTGGCAGTTAATAGGTCATTGGTGACATAGTTAGGGCAGTTTCAGTGGAATGATGTATCCGGAATCCAGATTGAAAGCGGTCGAAGAGGGAGCAGGAAGAGAGGTAGGAGGACAGTTCAAGATGGACGTGTTGTTCCAGTAGTTTTGAGGCATAGGGGAGAAGTGATATGGGGTGATAGCTAGATGCAGCGGATGAGTCAAGAGAGGGCTTTTTGAGGATTGGTGTGATTGAGGCATGTTTAAAGCTTGAGGGGGAAACACCAGTTGTTAGTGATATGTTGAAGAGATGGGTTAGGGTTGGAATGAAGACTGTGGTGAGGTTTGGGATGAAGTGGGATGGGATCAGGTCAAGTGCACAGGTGGTGAGATGTGATCTTGAGAGTAGAGTGGAGAGTCGATCTTCTGTAATGGTTGAGAAGTTGGTTTTGGAGGAGGAGGACTGGGCAGTTAGGAGGAAGGGCTCTGGGGTTGTTGACCAAAACTGTCTTTGATGTTATAATTCTTCTGCTTGAAAAATGAGGCAAGGTCTTTGGCCGAGATGAGTGGAGAGGGATGGGGTGCTGGGGGACGGAGGAGAGAATTGAAAGTGTTGAATAACTTTGGGTTGTGAGACGAGGAGGATATGAGAGATGAGAAGTAGATTTGTTTTGTTGCAGTGAATGTGGCCTTGAAAGTAGTGAGGGACTGTTTGAATGCAATGAAGTGCTCATTGGAGTGGGATCTTTTCCATCTCCACTCAGCAACCCTGATAGCCCGTCTCAGTTATTTGGTCAGGCTGGTACGCCAGGGCTGTCTGTTGATTTTGTGAGCTTTGGTATGTGTCAGAAGGGCAACTGATTCCAGAGCTGCAGCTATTGTGGCGTTATATAGAGCAGCAGCGGCATCTGCATTGTGCAGGGAACTTATGTGTGTAAGAGGGAGAAGGGATTCAGACAGTGAGTGTAGATTGAGGTGTTTAAGATTTTTGCAAGGGTGTGCAAGCTTGTGGGGTGGGGATTGTGGACAAGGAGTGGAGAGGGAAGAGAATGTGAGTAGGTTGTGGTCAGAAAGAGGGAGAGGTTAGTTAGAGAGGTTAGATAAGGAGCAGAGGAGGGTGAAGATGAGGTCCAATGTGTGGCCATCTCTGTGAGTGGCTGCAAAAGAAGATTGAGCGAGGCCAAAGGAGGAAGTGAGAGATAGAAGTTTAGTGGCAGCTGAGAGCGAAGTGTCAATGGGGATGTTAAAATCGCCCCTGATGATAGTGGGGATGTCTGTGGAAAAGAAATTAGCCAGGTGGTGAAGTGGTCAAAGAAGGTGGTGGTTGGCCCTGGGGGGCGGTAAATGACAGCCAGTTGGAGGTTGGAGGGGGAATAGATGCGCACAGAATGCACCTCAAAGGAAGGGGAGGGTAACAGAGGGTGGCAGTGGGATTGGGGTGAAGGCGCAGTTATCTGACAGGAGAAAACCAACTCCTCTACCATGCTTGCTGCTGGGGCGGGGGGTGTGGGAAAGGTGGAATCCACCATATGAGAGTGCAGTAGGAGAGGCTGTGTCAGAGAGGGTGAGCCAGGTTTCGGAGATGGCGAGGAAGGAAAGTTTATGAGTAATGAAAAGATCATGGATGTAGGAAAGTTTGTTGCAGACAGAGCGAGCATTCCATAGTGTAAATTAGAGAGTTATGTCACACAAAATAGTTAATAAATAATATTTCCCACATGTCTACTTTAGATCAGCACAATTTTGGAAACCTTTTTTTTTTGTCAGGAAGATAGAAGGATTCAAAGTTGACCAGCGAGTTCTCATTTTTACAACAAAATTTACAAAACCATTTTTTTAGGGACCACATCACATTTGAAGTCACTTTGAGGGACCTATATCACAAAAAGTACCCGAAAGTGACACTATTCTAAAAACTGCACCTCTCAAAGTGTTGAAAACCACATTCAAGAAGTTTATTAATCCTTTAGTTGCTTCACGAGAACTAAAACAACGTGGAGGGAAAAAAATTACTTTTTTCACAAAAAAATTACTTTAGTCCAAAACTTTTTCATTTTCACAAGTCCAACGATAAAATGGACCAAAAAATATGTTGTTCAATTTCCCCTGAGTAAGCTGATACCCCATATGTGGGTAAAAACTACGGTTTGGGCGCATGGCATGGCTCAGAAAGGAAGGAACGCAGTTTGGCTTTTTGAATGCAAAATTGGCTGGAATCGAGAGTGGAACCCATGTTGCTTTTAGAGAGCCCCTGATGTGCCTAAACAGTAGAAATGTCCCACAAGTTATGCCATTTTGGAAACCACACCCCTCAAGAATTTTATCCAAGGGTATAGTGAGCAATTTGAACTCACAGGTATGACACAGAATTTGATAACATTAGATTGTCATATTGAATATGTTATCATTAGTGTTGAGCGCAAGTGCTTGCTACTCCAGTTTGCATCGGGTGCTCGGGTATGCACCAAATATCGCAGGTGCTCGAGTGACATGCTCGAATCTCTGCCCCGCATGTTTCGTGGCTTTTAGACACCAAAAAAAAACCTGCGATACTCTATGCATTCCGGAGCACTCGATGCAAACTCGAGTAGCGAGCATTTGCGTTCAACACTAGCCGTCATCATTTTTTTTTTACTTTTGAAAAAAAAAAAAAACAATTCTGACTCCTACCCTAATCCCCACCCTAATCCCAACACAGGCCTAACCCCAAACCTAACACAACCCTAACCCAAACCCTAACACAGCCCTAATACCCAGCCTTAACACAACTCTAAACACAACCCCAACCCTAACTGCAAAGAATGGAAAAAAAAATCTATATATATTTTAGAATTTTTAACTGATTAAGAGGGTGAAAAAGAGGGATTTGATTAACAATTTTTTTCTTTTGATCACTGTGATCTTGGTAGGGCAGGGAAGGCGATAATGCAGCCGATTGTGCTGGTCACGGACCTTTGTCACAAGACTGTGCTCTCCCTTCCGCCCGATGGGTGCTGTTTTGCTGCTTGCTTCTTCCAGGGTCATCCCTTACCTGCCCTACCAAGGTAATAAACAGCCTACAAGAGGCTTTAACGGCACTCTCGGTTATTCACAGGCAGATAGATAGTGTATTCCATGGCTACAGCTGCGGTATCCTCTGGATTGTTTGTACTTATAGAGCAGTATATGGGTATATCATTGCAATTAAGCTGACAGATTTTAAATGAGTATATTTTTCCACAAACTTATCACTTCACAATCATTATACTTATGATTATATAACGTCATTATAATGTACTGGACTTCATGCTGATAAATACCACATATACAGTATATAGTTTTATCATATGTCAATAGAAAATGTTGTGCACACCTCAAAAAATACATGTTAGATACAATTACCCATATACACGTAAACTGGGAAAACGAGGCTGAAGGCAATGATATAAAATAAAATAAATTTTAATGAAAATATTTAAAATAATACATATACAACAGGAAATATTCACATAAAACAATGTGTGCTGAGAACAAACTGTTGGCAGGACAGAAAATCATGCAAAAAATGTCAAAGATATATGATGACATCTATAGCTAAGGAATGCAACGCATCAAAATAAGAGTGCCCAATGAATATTAAACGATTACAGCACCAAACCAAGGAAACATGGAAACAAATTTCCTACGTCCCTGTGCGGCACATACCGCATGAAAGATGGAAAAAATGCTATATCTACCTCCATATACCACTAATCCGCTATAAAAATATTCATATTGCACGGTATCTAGTGATTGTCTATGAGTGCTGCAATCCTGTCAAAATTATATGAAAAAACAGGTGTACGCACAGAAAACAAAAACATGGAAACTAATTTCCTATGCACATGAAAAGCACCACCAAAGTAAATGCTAAAGTGTCACTAAGAAAACCTGCTAAAGCGGATGTGGTTCAGGGGCACAGGTAAACGCACACAAGGTGCCAATAATTCCCATAGCGTATGATGTAAAAGTGCACGGTGCAGTGATAAAGTGAACCGTGCATAAAGATATATGAACTCACATAGATTCACTTTATCACTGCACCGTGCACTTTTACATCATACGCTATGGGAATTATTGGCACCTTGTGTGCGTTTACCTGTGCCCCTGAACCACATCCGCTTTAGCAGGTTTTCTTAGTGACACTTTAGCATTTACTTTGGTGGTGCTTTTCATGTGCATAGGAAATTAGTTTCCATGTTTTTGTTTTCTGTGCGTACACCTGTTTTTTCATATAATTTTGACAGGATTGCAGCACTCATAGACAATCACTAGATACCGTGCAATATGAATATTTTTATAGCGGATTAGTGGTATATGGAGGTAGATATAGCATTTTTTCCATCTTTCATGCGGTATGTGCCGCACAGGGACGTAGGAAATTTGTTTCCATGTTTCCTTGGTTTGGTGCTGTAATCGTTTAATATTCATTGGGCACTCTTATTTTGGTGCGTTGCATTCCTTAGCTATAGATGTCATCATATATCTTTGACATTTTTTGCATGATTTTCTGTCCTGCCAACAGTTTGTTCTCAGCACACATTGTTTTATGTGAATATTTCCTGTTGTATATGTATTATTTTAAATATTTTCATTAAAATTTATTTTATTTTATATCATTGCCTTCAGCCTCGTTTTCCCAGTTTACGTGTATATGGGTAATTGTATCTAACATATACAGTATATACACTAAAATAATTTTTTAGTATGTTGATTCTCCAGTAATTTCTTGGTCAGTTTTTGCATTATAATTACTATCACTATATTCTAGTATTATGTTCTTGGACAACTGTTTCAATCAGCACAGCAGTATACTTTTGCTTTAATTATACGTTTGTGATTGTCCTGTATACCCTGTTCTACTGCATTATGATATTGATCTGTAACTCCCCCTCTTGATGGAGGTTTTTAGCCCTGTCTATTTTAATTGCTTTCATTATGTTAATTAATTATTAATAAACATTGAATTTTTTTAAACCCATTTATCTTTTTGTTGGAATCATTCTAGTCTGGTGGCAATGATACCACAACAGTCATCTTGTTCATATTTCATAGGGAACTATGTCTTCCAAGATGAACAAAAACAGACATTTTTATTAGCTCAATGCTAAGCTGACATACTCCCTCTTGATGAACTCACATGGGGGCTGGTTTTCGCATGTGCTAGGGGCTTCAGAATTCCATGACATTATTATTATTATTTATTATTATAGCGCCATTTATTCCATTGCGCTTTACATGTGAGAAGGGGTATACATAATAATAAACAAGTACAATAATCTTAATCAATACAAGTCACAACTGGTACATGAGGAAAGAGGACCCTGTCCGCGAGGGCTCACAATCTACAAGGGATGGGTGAGGATACAGTAGGCAAAAGTAGAGCTGGTTGTGCAGCGGTTGAGATCCCTAGCTTTCAAGATATCGTCACCCCTGGGAGTCCTTGGTGGTATTGCCGTCATGTTCTTATCACGATGTTATCTTTACATAGAGATGAAACATGACATGGATTGCATCATTCATCGGACCCTTATTAAGTTGGAGGGGTTCTTCCGGCCTTAAAGTGATGGGATGATCCCATGAGGTCGGGATAGTCAAGGACTTGATACAGTCACTCATATTGGAGCCTGATTTTTCCTTATTTTGAGAATTATGGCAAAAGGGGGCCATATCAAGTGCCCCGAACAAAGGCCATATCCCTCAAGAAGAAACCCCATCAAAATCAAAGCTGGATAAGTTCCACCTGTGTGTTGTTGTCGGGGACGAGGACGAGACGGGCACCGATGAGGCAAACCTCAATGAGTTGAGAGAGTCCAGAGAGAACTTTGGCACTGCTCAAATTAGGGACCTTACCTTAAAGGGGGCATTTGACTGTGTTACTGTCTGTAATGGGGTTGCTCTAGAGCCAGGAGCAGACACCAGGTTCCCACACTTTGCACTCAATGAGGAGTTGTTGCATCGAGTGACTAAACTGAAGGGAGGGGAACAGCTCTTGGTTCCAGGTCCCTATCGGCAGAGAGTTTTAGACATGGCCCATACGCACGTTTTGGGGGGACATCTGGGTGTAGAAAAACTCAGGAGAGGATAAGGCGCAGGTTTTATTGGTCTTGATGCTACCGGGAGACCCTAAATTATTGTAGGTCCTACCCCACCTGCCAGGTAACAGCTCTCTCTTCCCTCTTCCGTAGGCCACTAGCCTCGTTACCTGTTGCAGAGGTCCCATTTGAGAGAATTGCAATGGACCTAGTTGGTCCCCTAGTTAAGTCTGCATGGGGACATCAGTACATCCTTGTGATTATGGACTATGCAATCTGTTACCCAGAGGCTATACCACTAAGGAACTCATCCGCCAAGTGTATAGTCTGAGAGCTTTGTCATATTTTTTCTAGGACCGGCCTGTCAAAGGAGATCTTGACAGACCAAGGGACACACCTTGTGAGGAAGATAATGAAAGAGCAGTGTAAGGTCCTCCAGATTGCCCAGCTTCATACCTCAGTATACCATCTGCAGACGGTAATCTCAGTGGAGCACTTCAATAAAGGTATCGTCACATTTAGCGACGCTGCAGCGATCTAGACAACGATGCCGATCGCTGCAGCGTCGCTGTGTGGTCGCTGGAGAGCTGTCACACAGACAGCTCTCCAGCGACCAACGATGCCGAAGTCCCCGGGTAACCAGGGTAAACATCGGGTTACTAAGCGCAGGGCCGCGCTTAGTAACCCGATGTTTACCCTGGTTACCAGTGTAAATGTAAAAAAACCAAACACTACATACTTACATTCCGGTGTCTGTCGGGTAACCCGGCGTTCTGCTTCCCTGCACTGTAAGCGCCGGCCGTAAAGCAGAGCGGTGACGTCACCGCTGTGCCCTGCTTTACGGCCAGCTGGCGCTGACACAGTGCAGGGAAGCAGAACGCCGGCGGATGCGACAGACACCGGAATGTAAGTATGTAGTTTTTTTTTTTTTACATTTACACTGGTAACCAGGGTAAATATCGGGTTACTAAGCGCGGCCCTGCGCTTAGTAACCCGATGTTTACCCTGGTTACCAGTGAAGACATCACAGAATCAGCGTCACACACGCCGACTCAGCGATGTCTGCGGGAGATCCAGCGACGAAATAAGGTGCTCGCCTTCTAGCTCCGACCAACGATGTCACAGCAGGATCCTGATCGCTGCTGCGTGTCAAACACAACGATATCGCTATCCAGGACGCTGCAACATCACGGATCGCTAGCGATATCGTTGTTAAGTTGTTCAGTGTGAAGGTACCTTTAGACCTTAAAGGAAATGTAACAGCGTGTCCCTTCCCTGACCTGTGTTCCAAGATTGTAATGTAATCAGGTCTAGGTCCACCTTGCTTGCACTGCATCTAGTGGGGGATTCTGTCTTTGTTCTTCTCAGCATGGGACTCATCCAATACACAAACCTGTAAGACAGAATGGAGTGAGTAGCTTCTGGAAATTTCTTAATGTAGCCACATGTTAAAAGTGGCGTGAACCTCTTCCATCGATGGCCTGCACCCAGGACACAGGACAATAGACTCATGTTCTTTGTGCTAGTTAGTTGGTGGTGACCGGCTGGGATCTTATGTCGAGGCGAGATCCCAGTGACCGTGCATGTTTTTAGAAGGTGCCACATGGGACTGTGTTGTATCCCTCATCTGCTGAATTCAATGAACTCACCCAAGGACTATTTCTATATTTTCCTGGCGTCAGATTACCGGGTGGCGCCCGGGGTCGGCTCCCTTAGTGTGGACTCATTGTGGACTCATTACGGATGCTGTAGTATTACACTCATTTGTGTGGCCTAGCTTCCTGTTCCAATAAATTTTGTTGGATTGTTTATCAGCCTGGTGTCTCTTCCTGCTCTGTCGCAATGCTCAATAAGTTCATGGAGAAGGATGGTCGAGGCTGGGAATATCTGCTTTCATTTCTGCTCTTCTCTGTCAGGGAAGTTCCTCAAGCCTCCATTGGTTTTTCTCCGTTCAAGGTCCTCTATGGTCAACATCCACGAGGGCTACTGAATATCACCAAGGAAACCTGGGAAGCTGAGGTCATGCCTCACTGAAGCATCATAGAGCATGTCGCCCAGATGCAGGAAAGAATGTAAAAAGTGATGCCTATCGTGAAAGCACATCTCCTCCAGGTACAAGAAAGGGTGTGTAACCGATCTGTGAGGCTGAGGCAGTTCCAGCCAGGGGACTGCATACTGTTTATCCCCACGGCCGAAAGCAAGTTCCTGGCCAAGTGGATACAAGGTGGTGGAAAAACTGGGCAAGAATAAATACAAGGTCCACCAGCCAGGACGAAGGAAGCCTTACCAGGTATATCACGTGAATTTGCTCAAGACATGGCGGGATTTAGAACGGTTGGAAGCTCCTTGCCTGGGAGCCTGTTTCCAAGCCAAAGTAGAGGATGTTACGACTGTGGAGACTCTACCGCTGGCCCAGAAGCAACAGTGTCGAGAACTGCTGCAGCAGAACTGAGACTTTTTCTCAGAGTTGCTGGAGCGTTTGCAGCTGGTTGAGCATGATTTTCTGACAGAGCAACACATAAGGGTCTTAAGCCTCTTAAAAATCTTATAGGTTTCCCGAAGCATGCCATGAGGTAATCTCAAACAAGGTAAAGAGAATGCTAGACCTCTCCATGATAGAGAAGTCCAGAAGTAGATGGTCGAGTCCCATCGTCCTCGTCCCAAAGCCCAACAGTGAGTGGCGGTTTTGTAATGGCTACCATAGGCTGAATGAAGTGTCCAAATTTAACGCATACCCGATGATCCGTATTGATGAACTCATTGAGAGGCTTGGTACATTACCACCCTCAACCGGATGAAAAGCAACCAGCAGATCCCTATGTCCCAGAGTGCCAAGGAGAAGACAGCCTTCTTGACACCTGATGGATATTTTCAATATACCATAATGCCTGTCAGGCTGCAGGGTGCCCCAGTCACCTTCCGGAGGGCCATGGATTGGATCCTAGCTCTACATAAGAAGTATGCCACAGCCTACCTCGATGACATTGTAGTCTTCAACCCAGACTGAGGTAGTCATCTATCAAAGGTACAAGTGACTCTGGAGGCTCTGAGGAAAGCAGAGTTTAACATATATCCAATAAAATGTGCAATGGGGAAGAAAGAGGCAAAGCACTTGGGCTATATCATTGGAAGAGGCGAAATCAAGCCACATGTAAACAAAATCGAGGGAATCCAGAAGTGTCCGCAACCATTTTCCAAGGAGTAGATGAAAGTGTTTCTTATTATTGTGGGATGTTACCGGCGGTTTATCCCAAATTTGCCATAACTACCGCACCACTGATGGATCTCCTTAAAGGCACCAAATCAACAATGGCCAAAGGGATGGCTGAAACATAAATGTCATTCCAAGAGCTGAATTTGTCCTTACGTAAACAGCCGGTCCTGGTCGCGCCGGACTTGAATAAAGACAGATGCTTCAGAAGTCGGATTAGGAGCTGTGCTATCTCAAGAGATAAGTGGTAAAAAATATCCTATCCTGTATCTAAGTCAGAAGCACTCTTCCTGCAAGAAAAACTATGCCATTATCGAGAAAGAATGCCTAGCCATCAAATGGGTTGTGGTTACGTGCTGAAAAACTACCTACCAGGTCGTAGGTTTAAACTAGTGTCGGACCATGCACCTCTGAGATGGTTATGGGAAAAGAAGGGTAAGAATACCTGGGTAACTAGGTGGTACTTAGGCCTCCAGGACTTGAGTTTCCACGTAGAACATAGAAGCGGGAAGTTATACGGTAACGTTGATGCCATCTCCAAAATTCCCTGTATTATATCTGAAGGTGCCAACCCCCCCCCTTCCTGGATTTGAGCAGGGGTTGGGGGGATATGTGACAGGGTAACTGGCAATGTGTGTGAGGGGAGATATTTATCACGAAGATTGCTACCTTCCGTTATGTGAACCCCAGAAGATTCCCTCCGGCCTGTTATATGCTGATGGGTCAATCGGCCATGACAGAGTTGTTTTTTTTGTGAGTAGTTGTAAGAGATGGGTAAGCAGGGCCAGCGTTAGGGGCAGGCAGACCAGGCAGCTGCCTGGGGCCCCCGCTCCCCCAGGGGCCCCCAGCTAGCGGAAAGTCACGCAGCCGCTATGGGGCCCCTGTGAGGCAGGGGGGCCCGCCTGCCGTCAACGCTGACTCCCCCGCCGCATTGAACTATACCGGCGTCTGCCGGTACAGTTCAATGCAATGATGGAGGAGAGAGCGTCACCTGACGCTCCCTCTCCCATCATTCCCCGCTCTGCCCCTGACACAGGGGTGCGCGTCATGGCGCTCTCGCTGTGTGCCAGGCAGTGCGGCGGGAGCAGCGCGGGCTCGGGGAGAGGTAAGGAGCTTGTGTTTTGTTTTGTTTTTTACTGGACTGTGCGGCCATTCTTGGGAGGGGAGGGAAGGGGGGATGTGGGCAGTGCTGTATACTACTGTGGGCAGTGCTGTATACTACTGTGGGCTGTGCTGTATACTACTGTGGGCAGTGCTGTATACTACTGTGGGCAGTGCTGTATACTACTGTGGGCAGTGCTGTATACTACTGTGGGTTGTGCTGTATACTACTGTGGGCAGTGCTGTATACTACTGTGGGCTGTGCTGTATACTACTGTGGGCAGTGCTGTACACTACTGTGGGCAGTGCTGTATACTACTGTGGGCAGGGCTGTATACTACTGTGGGCTGTGCTGTATACTACTGTGGGCAGTGCTGTATACTACTGTGGGCAGTGCTGTATACTACTGTGGGCAGTGCTGTATACTACTGTGGGCAGTGCTGTATACTACTGTGGGCTGTGCTGTATACTACTGTGGGCAGTGCTGTATACTACTGTGGGCAGTGCTGTACACTACTGTGTGGGCTGTGCTATACGCTACTATGTTGGCTGTGTTGTATACTACTGTGTGGGCTGTGCTATACACTACTGTGTGGGCTGTGCTATACATATTATATATATTATATATGGCTGCATTGTACTCTGTGGGGTGGTGGCTGCATTATACTATATGTGGGCTGCATTATACTGTATCGGGGACTATGGGGAATACATTATACTATATGAAGAACTATGGGGTGCATTATACTATGGGAAGTAAATTGTACTACATGGATGACTATGGCGGTGCATTATACTATATGAAGCACTGTGAGGAGTGTATTGTGCTATATGGAGGACTGAGGAGTATATTTTAATATATGGAGGACTATAGGGTGTATTATACTAAACAAGCAAAATGCTGCATATTCATTGGGTGATTGGATTGTTTATGCCGGAATAAAAATCATTGCTCTCAGCAGCACATCGCCGGTGTAAACTGTAGATGTGCTGCTGATAACATGATACTGTATGGTGATCTATTAGTGATGGTTCTGTCCCCTTCATTCTTTCTCAGACGGTGTAAAGAGGCCGGGAAACAAGCGTCCAACGACTTCAGTATTGTCGATCACACTCGTTTAGCGGCCTGAACTCAGAGCACGTAAATACAACCGAAATGCTTCTGTATGATGTGCAATATGTTAGCATTTGGGGCCCCATTTTAAACTTTGCCTAGGGCCCCACTTTGCCTAAAATCGGCCCTGTGGGTAAGACGTCTACTCATATCTCCACCTCTAGTGTGTGGTTTGGCAGGTTAAATGTCCGGCCACTGAAGTTTTTTTTCTGTCTGTGTCTGGAGGCAAGAGCTCCTGAAAAGTGGTTATGTGAAACTGGGCCGAACTCAGTACTCTGTTGTTGTACCCTGAGTGAGGGTATCCCTGCAGGCATATGGACTGTGCTATACAGTTGGTTTCTTTTCCTGTTTCCTAAAAGCCATATTTTTATATTGAACCCTGCAATGCTTTATGACGTGTTTTAAATAAACCAGGAAAAACACCAACCCCAGGAAAAGAAGCTAAGAAGAGAGAGAGATACAAACAAGGAATTCATATAAGTGTATCTTTATTGAAGTAGCAGCAAGTCAATTTACAAAAATGATAATAATATTTAAAAACTAAATACAAGAAATATAAAAAAAGAAAAGTGCAACACGAGACAACCAATAAGGTACAAAATGATTAATTTACATAGAAAGGCCTGATGTTTTTTATTAATGCCATATGTCCGGAATAAAAATTGGTAAAAACGATCTCAGGACGTAAAAACAAAAAAGTGAACAAGAAATACTTGTTAAAATATGTATATATTTTATAAAAAAGCAAGTGATAAACAGCTGTATAGTGCCAAAATCTAGCAAAAAATAAAAAATATATAAAGTGCATAGGTGCCACAGCAAAAAAAAGTAGAGGGGAAAGGGGAACAGTCTATATTGGTAAAACGCAGAAGTCCCACAGTGTGTTACAGGAGAGTGTGGCTGATGCCTGTGAATAATGTCACAAAATAACCGCTATGTAGCAGTAATTGCCTATGAAGTCAATAAAAAGAAAAAATAGTGCCACAACTAAAAAGAGGAGGAGGGGGAATAGCAATGTGAATATAACACAGCTATCCCAAAGTACCATAGATCAAAAGGAGATAAAATACTTATAATGGTCCGGACATATAAAGTACCTTATAAAATTGGTGTCAGCGTGCACACGCGCCCCGACGCGCGTTTCGGTAGAGATTCCTTCCTGACGAAGGAATCTCTACCGAAACACGCGTCGGGGCGCGTGTGCACGCTGACACCAATTTTATAAGGTACTTTATATGTCCGGACCATTATAAGTATTTTATCTCCTTTTGATCTATGGTACTTTGGGATAGCTGTGTTATATTCACATTGCTATTCCCCCTCCTCCTCTTTTTAGTTGTGGCACTATTTTTTCTTTTTATTGACTTCATAGGCAATTACTGCTACATAGCGGTTATTTTGTGACATTATTCACAGGCATCAGCCACACTCTCCTGTAACACACTGTGGGACTTCTACGTTTTACCAACATAGACTGTTCCCCTTTCCCCTCTACTTTTTTTTGCTGTGGCACCTATGCACTTTATATATTTTTTATTTTTTGCTAGATTTTGGCACTATACAGCTGTTTATCACTTGCTTTTTTATAAAATATATACATATTTTAACAAGTATTTCTTGTTCACTTTTTTGTTTTTACGTCCTGAGATCGTTTTTACCAATTTTTATTCCGGACATATGGCATATATAAAAAACATCAGGCCTTTCTATGTAAATTAATCATTTTGTACCTTATTGGTTGTCTCGTGTTGCACTTTTCTTTTTTTATATTTCTTGTATTTAATTTTTAAATATTATTATCATTTTTGTAAATTCACTTGCTGCTACTTCAATAAAGATACACTTATATGAATTCCTTGTTTGTATCTCTCTCTCTTCTTAGCTTCTTTTCCTGGGTTTGGTGTTTTTTCTTTGTAATTTAGTGGTCTCCACTGCTTATTAAACCACACTTCATAAATTATTTCCTTTTTATTTTTTAATTTATCGAATTATTACTATACTTACTATCTGTGAATTATCTGTATCTGTGTGGTTTTACCCCCCTTTTTTTACTATTTAAATAAACCAGCAGAGGAAATGTTCCAGTGTTTACCTTTGTGAGCAGTCGAGTGAGTAGCATTACCACAATATATATAATTAGTTATACTTTAAGCAGAATGTGTTACAGACCATAGAGGAGTAACAATAAAAGAATATCAAATGCTTAACCAGTAAATGTGATGGTTGTTACAAGTTTTCCCAATAGGGGGAGCTGATGTTTCATTTTCTACAAGTACATTTGTATATCTTAAATGGTGAGCTAAAAAAAAAAAAAAGTTAATTGTGAAAAAAGTTAATTGTGACCCTGGAGCTTTTCTGTAGCTGTGTGTGGCACTGAATCTATAGGACTTATAGCTCCAAAAAAGGTACAGGTCACTCTATCCTGCACAACGTCTATTGCTTTAATACATTGTAAAATCTAATATAGTTTTCTAAAGCTCCTACTGCAGAACCAAGTTAAAAAAAAACATATTATATATTCTGGAAGGTCAGCACACTTAGCTGCTCCCCAAGGTAGACACAGGAACACTTTAGGTTAAGGTTTCTGGGTGGTTTATTACTTAATAAAGTCCAAAATAGTAACAAAAACAGCCTTTCTGGTACAAATCAAAGAAAAAGTCCATACAAAGTCCTTCCCAGTGTGGCTCCCGCCTTCTTAGACAAGCAGACAAGGCAGCTCTCTCTGGAGCTCAGCCTGCAGGCTTTCTTCCTCCAAAACAACACAGCCAGAGAAAAATCAATGGCTGGACATTTAACACCCTTCAACCATACCCTTGAGGTGGAGATATGGTGAGTAGGCATCCTGCCCATCTCTGACCTACTCACCATGAATGCCAGACCCTGGGAACGACTGATTTACTCTCAGAACATATCATGCTGGAGGAAAACTTATGGAGCGCCCCCACGTTAAGGGCAATGGGGTACTCGGTACCGGGTCTTTCGGTTCGGGGGATGTCACGGTGGCCTGACCCGGTCCGTGGCCCTTTGAGGGGCGTCCAATTAATAGGTCTTGTTTGTCTAGTGTTCGTGACGCCACCTGTGGTATTCGGTCAGGATGACCGACGCTGCTAGGGGTCCGCTGGGGTGATGGAATGGCAGCTAGATGTTGTAACTTCCCACAGGTGAAGTGTGTCCCCAGGGCTTCCCTTGATGAGTTGATGGTAATGGTGTAGGTCGCAGTAAATGACGAGGACACAGGGTTGCAGTCTCTTTACCTCTTTACTGAAGGCTTCGGCATCCGCAATCCAGAGCACTGCTAACAGGGCTGGCTGAGACCGACCGGTCCGAAGGCACATCCAGAGTTCCCTTTGCAGGTGGAAATCAGTAGCCTACCTACTAGCGCCTGTGTGTTGTAGTACCTCCCTGCTGAGCACCACGGGATAGTCCTCACAACTGTCGTGTATGTTTCTGTTCTTTCTCTCTGTCCCCCAGATGGTTTGGATAGGACGCACCCGTATGACGGGGTAGGCCTGGAGTTATTTTAGAGGGACCCTAGAGACGCCCCTCTCCCACAATTGCCTCCGTTGTCTTCATTAGGTGTAAAGGTGAGACAGCCAACCTAAAGTTAACTGCCCTGCCGTAGTTCAAAGTAATGCGTAGAGTCTATTACTTCCTCGGCGTTCCGGCCACCGGCTACGCGCCTCAGAAGGATGTTGCTGATCTTGGGGCACGACTCCTTCTGGTTCTATCTCCTTTGTGCTGTGATCTCGTTTCTCACTTCTCCACAATATGCTTCGCTTTGTGTCCTTTCTTAGGATGCCGCCGCAATGAGGTGCAGGCACGGCTCCGTAACGATCTGTCTTGTGCTAGGCCACTGCCAGGATCCCACCCCTGACAGGGACCTCCCTGAATCTTCCCAAGCAACGCTCTCTCTCACTAGATGTTACCTGGGCAAAACCCAGTCAGCTTCTCCCTAACTTCCTATCCAACCCCCAGTTTTACCAGAGTGTGAGGAGTGGCCTAATACATAGAACCTTTTGCTCCCCCTGGTGGCCGGAGTGTGAAGTGTAGTGTGTGACTGTGATACCTGGTCAGGTGAACTCTTTTAGTGCCATCAGACGTACCATCACTCCCCTTAGCGGCAGAGCGACGTTACTGCAACGACCAGGACTCTGGGGCGCTGCACTTATGGCTTTCACATCACGCAGGATCATAACCTTTGCGACACATATCTCCCCTCACATAAGGCACCAGTGACCCTGTCACATATCCTCCCTCTTCAAACACCAAATAGGGAATTCTTGATAGGGCACTTGTGTTCCTGTGTAACCTCCCGGGTTTATGTTCTATGTGGAACCTGAAATTGTGGAGGCCTAAGAACCACCGAGTCACCTGGGCATTCTTACCCTTCTTTTCCCTTAACCATTTCAGAGGGGAACGGTCTGACACAAGTTTGAAACTCCGGCCTGGTAGAGAATACTTCAGCGTATCCATGGCCCATTTTATGGCCAGACACTCCATTTCCACAACGGCATAGTTTTTCTCGCATGACGAGAGCTTCTGGCTCAGTTACAGGATGCGATGTTCTTCCTGAGACAGCACTGCTCCCAACCAAACAACTGATGCATCTATCTGGACCACGAATTCTTTGCTGAAGTCTGAGCCGGATGTTTACACATAGCGCGCTTCAGCTCCTGGAATGCCATCTCTGTGTCATCAGTCCATTTAATTATTGTCCATTTAATGCCTTTAAGAGGATCCATCAATGGTGTGGTGATTATGGCGAAACATGGGATGAATCGCCAGTAATAACCGACAATTCCAGGAAATGCCCTCACTTGCTTCTTGGAAAGCAGTTGCGGCCACTTCTGAATCGCTTCGATCTTGTTTAGTTGTGACTTGATTTCGCCCTTCCCGACAACATAGCCTAGGTACTTGGACTCTTCCTTACCTATGGCACTTTTTTTTTTTATTTGTGGTGAGCCCCGCATTTCTTAAAGCATCCCGAACCGCCTGTACCTTTGGCAGATGACTAGCTCAGTCAGGGCTGAAGACCACAATGTCATCAAGGTACGCTGCAGCATACTTCTTATGTGGAGATAGGATCCGATCCATAGCCCTCTGGAAGGTTGCCGGGGCCCCCTGCAGTACGAAGGGTATTCTGGTGTATTGGAAACACCCATCCGGCATCGAGAAGGCTGTCTTCTCCTTGGAACTCTGCGACATTGGGATCAGCCAATAGCCCTTCGTCAGGTCAAGGGTTGTAATGTACCTTACGGTTCCAAGTCTCTCAATGAGTACGTCACATAAGGCATTGGGTATACATCAAAACTTGAAATTTCATTCAGCCTGTGGTAGTCGTTACAAAACCGCCACTCACTGACGGGCTTTGGCACGAGGATGATGGGACTCAACTACCCACTTTTCGACTCCTCTATCACCCCGAGGTCTAGCATCCTTTTCACCTCATTTGATATCACCTCTCGACGTGCTTCCAGAATTCTATAGGGCTTGAGGTACACCCTTACATGCGGTTCTGTCAACACATCATGCTCCTCCACCTGCGTATGCCATGGCAATTCTGAGAACAGGTCACTGTTCCGCTGCAACAGCTCCCGACACTGTTGCCTCTGGACCGCCGTTAGAGTCTCTGCAATGGTGACATCGTCCACTGTGGCTTTGTGAGTGGCTCCCAGGCAAGGGGTTTCCAGCGATTCCCGGTCTCGCCAGGGCTTGAGCAAGTTCACGTGATAGACTTGGTGTGGCTTCCTTCGACCTGGCTGGTGTACCTTGTAATTCACCTCTCCCAGATTTTCCACCACCTCATATAGGCTAGGCTAGGAACTTGCTCTCCACAGTGGGGATAAGCACTAGCACGTGGTCCCCAGGCTGGAACTGCCTCAGGCTCGGTGATCATTTATACACCATTGCCTGTGCCTCTTGTGTCTGGAGAAGATGCTCCTTCACGATAGGCATTACTTTCACCATCCTCTCCTGTAGCTGGGCGACGTGCTCTATGATGCTTCCCAGGATTCCTTGGCGATGTCCAGGAGCCCTCGCGGGTGTCGACCATACAGGAGCTCAAATGACAAGAAGTCAGTAGAGGCTTGAGGAACCTCTGATGGAGAAGAGCAGAAACGGAAGCAGATATTCCCAGTCTCAATCGTCCCTTTCAATGACCTTTTTGAGCACGGCCTTTAAAGGTTTTATTGAAGCGCTCTACTAAGCTGTCGATCTGCGGATGGTAAAATGAGGTTCGCAGATGAGCAATCTGGAGGACCCTACACAGCTCTTTCATTACCTTGCTCATAAAGGGGATTCCTTGGTCTGTCAAAATCTCCTTTTGCAAGCCTATCCTAGCAAAAATATGGACAAGTTCCCAGGCGATACTCTTGGTTGAAGAGTTCCTTAGTGGTATTGCCTCAGACTACTGAGTCGCATAGTCCATGACTACTAGGATATATTGGTGCCCTCGTGGAGACTTAACTTGAGGACCTATTAGGTCCATGGCAAGACTCTCAAATAGGATCAAAGGTCATAAGAGTTGTGTAAGACACTGCAGATTTCACAACTCGGAACCTCAGTATACCATCCCCAGACTGACGGACTAGTGGAAAGGTTTAGCAAAACCTTGAAGGCTATGTTAAAGCAGTGGAGAAGGACGGCTGAGACTGCAACTGTCTGCTCCCCTACCTGTTGTTCTGCATCAGGTAAGTTTCCCAAGCTTCTGCAGGCTTCTCCCCATTCAAACTAGTCTATGGTCAAAACCCTTGAGGGCTCCTGGATGTGGCAAAAGAGTCCTGGGAAGCTGAAACCACACCTAAAGAAGCATGGTAGAGCATTTCGCACAGATGCAAGAGAGGATGGCCAAAGTGATGCCCATTGTGAAGGAGCACGTCCTCAAGGCACAGGAAGCACAGTCCAGAGTCAGCCAGGGTGAGACAGTTCAATCCAGGGGATCGAATACTTGTGCTGTGCCCACGGTGGAAAGCAAGTTCCTGGCGAAGTGGCAGGGCCCATATGAGGTGGTAGAAAGTTGGTGAAGTAAACTATAAAATCCACCAACCAGGGAAGAGGAAGCCCTACCAGGTTTACCATGTTAACCTGATTAAACTGTGGCAGGACAGAGAATCCATGAAGCTCCTTGTGTGGTGGCCAAGTCTGATGTTGGCGTGGAAGAAATTAAGGTGGCGGACACCTTGTCCCGCTCACAGAAACAGCAATGTCAGGAGCTGTTACAGTGGAATAAAGACCTTTTTCTGAGTTGCCAGGCCTTCACTCAGGTTATAGAGCATGAGGTACTCACAGAGCCTCATGTTCATGTCAATCTGAAGCCGTATAAGATTCCAGAGACCCTCAGAGAAGTGATTTAGAAAGAGGTGAAGTGGATGCTGAATCTAGGGGGTCAATGAAGAGTCCAAGAGTGGCTGGTCCAGTCCCATAGTGCTGGTGCCAAAACCAGATGGGGAGTGGTGGTTCTGTAATGACTACAGGAAGCTCAATGAGGTCTCGAAGTTCAACACCTACCGAATGCCTAGGGTAGATGAGCTTATTGAGAGGCTAGGACCAGCTCGATAGATCACAACCCTGGACCTTACTAAAGCAAATTCCCCTGTCCAAAGAGGCTAAAAAGACAGCCTTCTCGACATCAGACGGATGTTACCAGTATGTCAGAATGCCGCTTGGGTTACAGTGAGCTCCGGCCACTTTCCAGAGAGCCATGGACCGGATCTTAGCACCCCACAAAAGGTATGCTGCGGCCTACCTAGATGACATCATCATATTCAGACAGGACTGGGGAAGTCATCTTGGCAAAGTTCAGGCCATACTTGACGCCCTAAGGAAGACAGGCTTTACCATCAACCCAAAAAAAAGTGCTCTGGGGATGGACGAAGTCACATATCTGGGCTACGTAGGTAGAGGGGAAATAAAACATCAAATAAATAAGGTGGAAGTGATCCAGTAATGGCCACAGCCCTCTCAAAAAAGCAGGTCAGGGCATTTCTAGGTATTGTGGGCTACTATCATAGATTTGTCCCTAACTTTGCCCTGATAGCAGCCCAGCTGATGGATCTTCTAAAAGGGATGGTCAGCTATGGCTAACTGGTCCCAGGAAGCTGAGGAACTGAACCTGGTTCTCTGTAAACAGCCAATTTTGGTGGTGCCCAACTTCTCCAAAAAGTCTGTGATCTAGACTAAAGGTACCTTCACACGAAACGACATTATAACGATATCGCTAGCAATCCGTGACGTTGCAGCGTCCTCGCTAGCGATATCGTTTCGTTTGACACGCAGCAGCGATCAGGATCCTGCTGTGATGTCGCTGGTCGCTGAATAAAGTCCAGAACTTTATTTGGTCGTCCGATCGCTGTGTATCGTTGTGTTTGAAAGCAAAAGCAACGATACCAGCGATATTTTACACTGGTAACCAGGGTAAACATCGGGTTACTAAGCGCAGGGCCGCGCTTAGTTACCCGATGTTTACCCTGGTTACTAGCGTAAAATGTAAAAAAAACAAACAGCACATACTCACATTGCGTCCCCTGCAGTCTGCTTCCTCCTCTGACTCAGCGCCGCAAAGTGAAAGTGAAAGCAGCACAGCGGTGACGTCACCGCTCTGCTCTCACTGTACGGCGCTCAGTCAGTCAGGAAGTGGACGCAGGGGGACGTGAATGTAAGTATGTGCTGTTTGTTTTTTTTAGATTTTACGCTGGTAACCAGGGTAAACATCGGGTTACTAAGCGCGGCCCTGCGCTTAGTTACCCGATGTTTACCCTGGTTACCAGGGGACCTCGGCATAGTTGATCGCTGGAGAGCGGTCTGTGTGACAGCTCTCCAGCGACCAAACAGCGACGCTGCAGCGATCGACATCGTTGTCGCTATCGCTGCAGCGTCGCTTCGTGTGAAGGTACCTTAACTCATCGGATGTCGAGTTGTGAGCAGTTTTGTCCCAGGTGATTAACGGAGAGGAACAGCGTGTAATGAACCTCAGTCGGAAGCTGTCTACATCTGGTACAAGATATACAATGGCAAATTCAACAAATACAAAAAAGCATGCATCATTATACAAGCAATAATGAAAACGTTTTAGGACAGTGATTATAACAAGGCGGGTGATGTTTCCTCTAGTTCATATATTATGGGCAGCTTCTTACTTTTCAAGTTCTGGTTTGCAATATAAAAATTCACTGAAGTGAATGGGATGGATGGAAACTTTATTAGAATAAAATAGCAGGGACTAGTTTGAGGGAGAGTGGAGAAATCTACAGCAAGTAGGGCCAATGCAGACGACGTACAACTTAAAGGGGTTATCCAATAAAGTACACTTTAATCAATAGATCTTTAAATAGTAAGTTCCACAATTGGATACATTAAAAAATAATGTTTCTATGCTGAGATAATCTTGTAAATGTGCCCTTGCTGTGTACTGTGTAATGGCTGTGTCTGACCGTGCTGGGACATGGTGTCAGGATTCGAACTTAGCAGCTCCTGTGCACCAGTCGGCAGCTCTTCCTTCTGAGCTATTCAGCTGTGCTTATCAAAATACTTGAACCTATGTTGTTGCTGATGTCACCTCCCTGAGTTACCTGTTGGTTACCACCCTGAGTTCCTGATTGGCTCATTCTGATTGCACACCCTATTTAAACCTGGTCTTGCTTTCAGTTCCTTGCGTTATTATTGAGCTACCTGCCTTTAGTCAAGCTTCCTTCCACCTGCTATTCCTTCAAACAACACTGCTGCTCCTGATAAACGACCTTTGGCTTCCATGACTATGATTCCTGCTTATCCCTTCATACTATATTACTGTTCCTGTGTATGGACTCCTTGGCTATTCCAGACTACGTTACCTGCCCGGTGCTACCTCTAGTGGTTGCAATATCACTACTCCAACCAGGTCAGTCTGTAACACATGGTCTGATCATACCACAGCTCCTGGGCAGGGGAGGAGGCGAAAAGAGAGTATACAGACGGGACAGCATTAGATCACAGCTGATGCTTTCTGTGAGGTAAAATTTTGAGAAGTTTTTTTAAAGCATGTTTTACCTCACAGAATGCAACAGCGGCGATCCCATAGCAGGGGCACATTTATAAGATTATCCCAGCACAAGAACATTTTTCTAGCACATCAAATTGTGGAATTTATTTTTATTCCATGATCTATTAATTAAAATGTACTTTGTTGTTGGGAACACAGCTTTAATAAGGCAACTAGCCATCCCCAAACAGCTTCTTTGGGTCTGGCTTACCCTTAGTGTGTGTGCACTGAGATCCCAGCATGGCTAAGCACGGCCAATCGGGGGTCATACAAAATTATAAACTTGAAAATTACCCTGCTATATTTGGTCAAACAATTAACTAATTGCTAATACGACAGTTGGAGCTGCTTTTCTTTGGTGCAACATGTTATGTTAGGTGTTATTAATGATACTACTCACAACTGGTTTATCAGATTTCCGTCAATACATCACACGAGACGTTGGGGCATTTATACATCACAGGAGAGGCTGGGGAATTTATACATAACATAAGAGATGCTGGGGCATGTATATGCAACACCCGCTAGGGCCGTGGGGTACTCGGAACCGGGTGAGATGGTTCTTAAGGGGGTGGTCACAGCAGCAGTGACCCGGTCCGTGACCCTGGGCGCGCAATAAAAATGAGGGAAAGTTTGTAAGGGATTTAACGTGACGCCACCTGTGGTGTTGGGCAATGGGTGGCCAACGCTGCTTAAGGATACCGCTGGGGCCGATGGTGTCGCAGCTGAGATGGTTCTGCTCCCCACAGGTAGAGTGGGACCCCAGTGCTACCAGTAAAGTATGTAAGGGATTGTGGACGTTGTGGTGCAGGACTGGAGATGCGGGAAATGACTAGAGGACACAAGGGCTGCAGTTTTCTTTACCTTTAATCCCTGGTTGAAGGTGCAGTCCGGTGCACAGGTAACAGGTGGTAATGGAGATCTGGGCAGCCTGGAAGCAATTCAGAATCCACATAGCCAGGTGGGTTTGGAGGCCTTCCTACCATGCTGTTGTCTGGGTCCTCGTTGCTTTATGATCTGCTCAAGTCCCTCTCATCCGTTTGTCTATTAAATGGAACACTACCCGCATGGCAGACAGCTTGAGCCTGTTACAGGTGTCACTCCCTAGTGGCGACTCTGGTCTCTGGTATGCTACTGTGCCTCTGGGTGTTAGATGGGGCCAAGAGACCTGCAGTCTCCTGCCCTCTGGATTTAACTGCAAGGACTTTAGTACCCATGCAACCATGGACTGCGGTGTCCGGTTTCTGGCGCTCAGTACTGGGGTGCAGCTCCACTTCCCAAGTTCTCCTCACTTCTTCCTCTCCTCTCTCAGACTCCAACTGACTGACTCTGCCTCCAGGCCTGAACTTATAGGGAAGCTCCCCTGAAATTAGGTGTTAGAGCTCCCCCTTCTGGTCTGGAGTAGGAAACTATGTTGCATGCTGATGTTACCTACAAAGGGGATCCCTCCTTGCTTCCAGGCATGACATCACCCCCTGTGAGGAAGGCAATGCCACTGTGGCGACCGGACTCCTGGGGTGCCACATATACATCACGTAGGAGATGCTGGGTCATTTATACATCCCATGAAGCACTGGGGCATTTATATATCACATAGGAGATGCTGCAGCATTTACATATCACAGGAGATGCTGAGGCATCTATATATTACAGGAGACGCTGAGGCATATGTACATCACAATTTTCAGATTTAAAGGGAACCTGTCACCACTTTTCTGTCCTACCAGCTAAAAATATCATTTTATTAAGTGTCAGCTATTAGTGATGAGTGAATATACTCGTTACTCGAGATTTCACAAGCATGCTCACGGGTCCTCCGAGCATTTTTTAGTGCTCGGAGATTTAGTTTTTCTTGCCGCAGCTGAATGATTTACATCTGTTAGCCAGCATAAGTACAAGCACTGTCAGAACGGGTCCGGGCAGATCCGGCCCTTACGTTTCGTCAAATCCTGGCGGAAACAGTGGCCCGCAGTAAAGAAGAGAGCTATGCGTCTGGGGTGATGCGTGTCCAGGGCGCCAATTCCAGAGGGGACTCAAACCATCAAGAGGTGCTGGTCCAGGTAGTGCAAGACTTGCAGCGGTCCCTGGTTAACGTGCAAGAGAAACTGACCCAGATGGAGCGAAGAGTGGGGGAACTACGAGAGCCTGACCCACCATACTCATGCAACCATTCTTCAACCCGATCGACAAGGGATCAGTGGGAACAAGCCCCCTCCCGTCAGGCTTCGGAGGCACGAGGACAGGCTCGAGGTGCCCCTCGGCGAGGAGGAGGCATCCGCTGCTGGGAATGTGGAGGACAGGGGCACCTTGCTAGGGACTGTCGGAACTATACTCAAGGCTAGCGGAAGCCGCCGTTAAACTACCAACCCCCGCAGTAGTGCGGCACTCTGCGGGGGAGGCGAGGAGAGAGGCCGCCCCATATCATAACGAACACTTGATTGCTGGGAGTCCCATTCTACGTGCTGAATTTGAGGGAGTTCTAGTGGATTGCCTGGTAGATACCGGATCAAGTGACAACGATGCCAGAAGCGTACTTCAAGCAGCATTTCCAGGACCTGGCCAAGCCAGAAAAAGAGACATTGATTCGGTTGTTTGCTGCAAACCAACAACCGATCCCGGTCACAGGGGTCGTGTGGATGAATATTCGAATCTGTGGGCAAGAAGTTGGGAGAAAAGGGATCCTGCTAGTCCCTGAGCCTATCAAGGAAGATGTGCCTGTATTACTGGGAATGAATATCCTACGTGAACTCGATCAGATTATGTTTACCAAATGGGGACCTGGATATTGGAAGAAGGCTACTCCACATAAGCCTACTCAGGAAGCCCTTCAACGACTGATCCGCGTCTGTGGGACGCAGAAGTGTGTGCCGTCTTATCAGACGGTAGGGGTCATCAGGGCTCCTGGTAAAGAACCTGTAATCCTACCTCCCGAGCGAGAAACTATAGTATACCTTCCAGTGGGGACTCACCGCAACCTTGATGGGTTGGAAGTGGTTGTTCAGCCTGTGGTAGGCGGAGGAGTGGACCAAGAAGTCATGATAGCTCGTACGATAGCTGTGGTCCAGCGAGGACATGTCCCCATAAGAGCTTTGAATGTGAGCCCCAGGGAGGTCACCTTGCCACAAAGGACAGATCTGGCCCTGGTGTACCTACATAAGGGTGAAGTGGTGAGTCAGAAGGAGATGTCTTTATCACCGAAAGAAGGCGTGGGGTGGACCCTAGCAGTTGCTGCGGGAGACGAAGAGACACCATCCCCAGAGTGGAGTGGACGGGTCATCCTTGATCAAATGGAAGTGGATGTGAAGGCTATGGGCCCTGAGCATGTACAAGCAATAGAAGCTATGCTGTGGGAAAATCAGGCCGCATTCGCCCGTCACGCCGAAGATTTCGGCTGTACTGAAGCCATCACGCATGAGATACCGACTGGGGAAGCTCGTCCAATTCGAGAACGATACCGGCAGATCCCGCCCAAGATGTATCAAGAGGTGAAGACATTACTGAGGCAGATGCTGGATTCAGGAGTGGTGCAGAGTAGTCAGAGCCCTTGGGCAGCCCCGATGGTGCTCGTCAAGAAAAAGGATGGGACCATCCGGTTCTGTGTAGATTACAGGAAACTCAATGCCTGCACTGTTCGAGACTCGTATCCGTTGCCCCGCATCGAGGAATCCTTGACAGAATTGGGAAAGGCCAAGTACTTCTCCACTCTGGACCTAGCAAGCTGATACTGGCAAGTAGCCGTGGCAGAGAAAGACAGAGAGAAAACCGCCTTCATCCTCCCTATGGGGCTGTTCGAGTTTAACCGGATGCCCTTCGGGCTCTCCAATGCCCCAGGCACCTTTCAACGGCTGATGGAAAAGTGTTTGGGAGATTTAAATTTTGAGGCTACCCTGATCTATCTGGATGACATTATTGTGTTTTCAGCCTCATTCGAAGACCACCTTGCCCGGCTTGGACAGGTACGCGGAAGACTGCGGGCTCATAACCTGAAGGTGAAGCCAAAAAAATGCCACCTCTTCAAGAGAGAGATCAAGTACCTAGGCCACATAGTGTCACAAGATGGAGTTCTACCCTCGCCAGAAAAAGTGGCTGCTATCCAGAAGTGGCCAGTCAGAACTCCAGGCCTTCCTGGGACTCGCTGGGTATTACCGCCGGTTTATTAAAGACTTCGCGAAGGTGGCAGGTCCTCTCAATGAGTTGCTGAGGGGGACCGCGGGAGTGCCGAAGACCCAGCGCATCCCCTGGGCACAGGGACAACACGAGGCCTTCCAGGCTATAAAGAATGCCCTTACTTCGGCCCCGATTTTGGCCTACGCAGACTTCGATCAACCGTTCCTGTTGTACACCGATGGTAGCCTTCATGGACTCGTGCAGTACTTTCTCAGATACAGGATGGACATGAGAGAGTCATCGGGTATGCTAGCAGGTCCCTGCGAGACAGCGAAAGAAACCCTCACAATTACAGCTCCTTCCGGTTAGAGCTCCTGGCCCTGGTGTGGGCCATGACAGAAAAGTTTGCAGTCTTCCTGACAGGTACCAAAATTCAAGTTCGAACAGACAATAATCCCCTGGCCCACCTTGAGAATGCTAAATTGGGGGCCTTAGAACAACGGTGGATGGCTCGCCTAGCCAAGTTCGACTTTACCATCTGTTATCGGTCTGCTACCGAAAACGCAAATGCGGATGGGCTGTCAAGAGTGCCTGTGGAGACTCCAGTGGGGGATCTTGATGAGCAACTCGAAGAGGAGGAAACCCCAGACTTTAATAAGTTTAAACCCCCAATGGTTGTGGCCCAGTCAAGAAGGGAGGCCTGCACATTACCCCGGTTCCTGGGGAGAACCAATGAGAAATGGGGACACATTCAAGATGAAGACGAAGGGCTGAGACAGATGAAATGGTGGGTAACGCAAAAGCGGAAAGCTGGCAAACAAGAGAGAGATGATCTGGACTCTGAAATGAGGAGTGTGTTGCACCAGTGGGACAGACTGGAAGTGCGAGAGTCAGTACTATATCGTAAGAGGCAACAGCCAAAAGATATGGAAGTAAGGTGGCAAGTGGTCATTCCAGGAAGAATGGCTCAAGAAATAGCTAAAGAAGCCCACGAATTCGGAGCGCACTTCGGTCCCGCAAAGACCTACCAATGGTTGCAGCGGTATGTGTATTGCCCCCGGTTGGAGCCTGTGGTGGAAGAGGTTTGCCGGCAATGTCGAGTATGTGATCTCATTAAGAGTACTGAACAGAGGGCACCCATCCAGACCATACAAGCTAAGGAACTGCTAGAAGTCTTGATGATCGACTATCTCCTCGTGGGACACTCGGCCCGGGGGCTGCAATACTGTTTGGTGAAGACCGATCATTTCTCTAAATTCGCAGTAGTCACTCCGACTAGAGACCAGACAGCGGAATCGGCGGCGCGAGCCATCTGTCAAGACTTCATCCGGGTGTATGGGTGCCCAAAGCGCATCCACTCTGACCAAGGCGCATGTTTCCAAGGCAAGGTGATGGAAGAATTGTATCGCATGTATGGCATCGAGCGGTCCCGGACCACCCCTTACCACCCTCAAGGCAATGGAGCTTGTGAACGCTTCAACAGAACCTTGCTTCAGATGCTGAGAACGTTGGAGGAGGATAAGAAGGCGTGTTGGCCAGACTATCTGCCAGAATTGGTCTGTACCTACAACAATCGGGTCCACTCCACCACGGGTTATACCCCCTATCTACTGTTGTTTGGAAGAGCTGGATGAGAGATCACTGAGCTGAATTTGTAACAGCCAGAGGAGCTGATGGAGCGAACTGTCACCTCATGGGTGAAAGAGCATCGGCAACGATTGCAAACGATACGGCGGTTGGCGGGTCAGCAACTGCAAGAAAAAGAACATACGGCCCGCAAACCGACTCAAGAGTTACCGATCCAACCTGGAGACTGAGTATTGGTCAGAGAGAAACGCCCTAAGGGAAAACTAGGTGAGAGATGGGAAGTACAGCCGTACAAGGTTATCGAGAGAGTGTATGCTAACGGCCCTGTCTACAAGGTACAGATTGAGAATGGGGCATCCGCCCCTAGAGTACTTCACAGAAATATGCTGCGGCCTTGCCGGTCTGAGGTCTGTTCTACGCCATTGTCGCCTGAAGGCGCCACTCCACTTCCTAAATCTGTCATGCCTGATGGCCAAATTGATGAGGAGTGGTGGACCGTCCCTGACACAGTAGGGGGTCCTCAGCCGCCCAGAAACGGTAATCCCATGGATGTACCAGTACCGCCATGCGAGGATGAGACCAGACAAGAGCTCACAATGTCCCCTGCAACAAGTGTTCCTCTGGAAGATAGTCAAGCCTTGCCTGACAGCCAAGAGCTTCGGAGATCCCAGAGGTCTAATGCAGGGGTTCCACCAGTCCGATATGTAGAACAGTGTGCTCTGTCTGTTTTTACCTTTGTTGCCTCCCCTATAGGTGTTGTTTCCGCATTACACGTTCCTCCATTGCACTTTGACCCTGATGCTGTGATGGCCGAGGACGACCATCATTAAGAAGGGAGGCATGTAAGAGGGTGTTGCTGTTATGGACAGTAAGGAACACGCTATCACTTTAAGAGACTGCACCCCCTTGTCTGGTGTGAGATGGAATGTTCTGCTTTTCCCCTGCTTTAGGCTGTGAAGATGAACTGCCCTAGCTTTAGGGGAGGAGTTGAGCCTGGACTGCGTGTGGAAGCAGAAGCTTCTAGAGAGAGAGAACTGTTTGCTACAAGAAAGATCCCAGGCTGGGACAGAGTGTTCTTCTGAAATTTGCAAGACTTTTCCGGGTACAGCAAAGGTGGCTGTTCTGTGCTAGTTTGTGAAGCCACGAAGATACTGAGAAATGGACTTGCAGTTTCTAGGAGCATCCCTAGATCCCAGAATCAAGGAGAAGACCACGCTTCACAGAGCTGACAGAAAGACGTGCGCACCACCGTATAGACTGCTGGGGCCCCCCCTGGGACTGGACCTGTGTCCCCAACATCACCGTGAGTCTGTTCCACCAGTTAGGGCCTAGTGCAGGCTTCAGTAGTCAGAACACGGGAGCCGTGTGGCCTGCTTAGTAAAGGCCAGGGAGGTTATACATAGAGTAGCATCGTTATTGGTTTTATTGTTATAATTTACTTGTGAGACACATTCTGAGTCTGTAATTGTTGGAGCACTGTGCTATTTTCCGGACAGGATTACTCAGTTATATTGTCTTTTGCTATTGTTAACCCCTGTTTGCATCTTCCTATTCCCTTCATTCCTGGCCTCCCAATAAATCTACCCTTTGTTGTTTGCACCTTATCTTGTGTACAGTAGTCTTCCTGCACCGTGGTGGTCCCCCGGCCATCGCTTCAAGGCTACATAAAGATGAGAAAGTTTTGGCAGCTCCTACTGTGAATTAATAAACAGGTCCCAACTAGGGATGAGCAAGAAGCAGATGATGTCACACCAGCCAGGGCTAATCAGAAGCCGTGCGGGGGGACGCTGGAAGGTAAGAAATTTGCGGCGTCCCATCCAGATACCACTGTACATGGGACAGTGCTGGATCAGGCTCTATGCCCACAGTCTCAGACATCTTCTTAATTTCCCTCACTGACATCTTCTCCTTCCAGGGTAGAAAGAAATGGTAAATGGGCACGGATTGGAGTGTGGTCAGGGGGTGGACAAAATTTGCAGTGGCATACTACATGCGCCACATAATTTGTCCCTCTTTCTGTGCTTCAAAAGTTGGGAAGTATCTAATATGATTATTACAATATGTTAAATGAATAAAAACTTTGATGTGCTTCTTTAAATTAAAAATATGAGTAACAAGTGCAACTCATATGTTAAGGTGCACATTAAAGGGAACCTGTCACCTCCAAAATCAAAGGTGAACTAAGCCCACCGGCATCAGGGGCTTATCTACAGCATTCTGTAATGCTGTAGATAAGCCCCCGATGTAACCTGAAAGATGAGAAAAAGGTTAGATTATACTCACCTGGGCGGGCGGTCCGATCTGATGGGCGTAGCGGTCCGGTGCCTCCCATCTTCATAGGATGACGTCCTCTTCTTGTCTTCACGCTGTGGCTCTGGCGCAGGCGTACTTTGTCTGCCCTGTTGAGGGCAGAGCAAAGTACTGCAGTGCGCAGGCGCTGGGCCTCTCTGACCTTTCCCGGTGCCTGCACACTGCAGTACTTTGCTCTGCCCTCAACAGGGCAGACAAAGTACACCTACGCCGGAGCCACAGCGTGAATACAAGAAGAGGATGTCATCATATGAAGATGGGAGGCCCCGGACCGGACCGCGACACCCATCAGACCGGATTGCAGCGGGACCGCCCCTGGGTGAGTATAATCTAACCTCTTTTTCTCATCTTTCAGGATACAGCGGGGGCTTAGCTACAGCATTACAGAATGCTGTAGATAAACTCCTGATGCCGGTGGGCTTAGCTCACCTTCGATTTTGGGGGTGACAGGTTCCCTTTATAGTTACACTCTGTTCCTTATTGGTCCTAACTATTCTTAGATGTATTCCAAGTGGTCAAATTGCTATGCGAGTTGAGTCAGTCAATTGTAATATACATATGGATAGATCTACCTATTTGTAGCTACATAGATGTGCAGCTACAATAGCCTCAAATTGGATAACTATAGTAAAGCAAAAGGACTGCCATCCATTGTCTAACCATCCGATTTGGTACTGTCTAATGACCAGAGTAACAAGGCACTATTAAAATAGAGAAAGAGCCTTCCAAACATATTTCACCGTTATCCTAATGAAGCCCGTAAGAGTGAAACATGATGGGGATGCTCTCTTTCTACTTTAATAGCACCTTGTTCCTCTAGTCATTAGACATTATCAACTGGTATACAGTCCGATAGATAATGGACGCCAGTCCTTTTTCTATATGTTAGTTATACAATGTGCAACCTTAGTAGCCTCAAATTGTCACGCGATTCGTGCGACCAATCAGCAGCCACTTCATTGTCCTCTCCTTGGGACATAACGAACATCTGGAGGAAGTGAGAGCCTCAGCTGTCCTCACACTTCCTTCACATGTCTGGATTTGTTTGTAGGAGGCGATAGTGAAGTCGCTGCTGACTGGCCACAGAATCGCATGAATAATCTGAGATCCAGTGCTGACACCATTGGAATGGCACCAGTGGAGAGCATAGTTATTAGTTAACTTGGTGGAAACATAGGGATTTAGAAGAGGTTGTCATAGTGGACAACCCCTTTAATACACACATATACACTGATCCTATTCTCAGGATTATGGTGTGAGATGGTATAATGTATGTTAGCTAGACTCCTCTAGTCTCCATTCCAGGTAGACTAACAGTTCAGCATAACATTGATTTGATCATGGTACCGATGGTATGGCGATAATTTTCAATGTGGTCCAGGAGCGGTTTTTCAACATGGCTGTGATATGGTATCTGCGACACCCCAGGTAACCGGTTGTTGCAGTGATGTTGCCTTCGTTTTGGGGAGGGTGATGTTGCGCTTGGAGGCAATGGAGATTCTTTCTATCAGGTAAGGCACTCACATTCAACACATCTGAATCTAGGCCAGGAGTGGGAGCTCGGGACCCAGATTCAGGGGAGCTTCCTTAGACTTTATGTATCCTGGTCTGGAGGAGTCAGCCAGTTGTAGAGAGTAGCAGAGGAGTGAGGAGAGAAGGACGTCTGGAAGAGACAGAGGGGCTGCACAGCCGCGTAGGAGATGTGGCCCCTGGAAAGATTGAGAACTTGAAGGAGTTGAATAGTGGAGGAGCTTAGAGGGAAGAAGCACAGAGGAGGAAGCGGCTCAGGAGGGGAACAGTGGAAGGACACCCTAGGAGCCAGAGCACAGAAACCGGGTACCGTGAGCACGAGGTCGTGTTGTTCTCCAGGACGCGCGACAGAACCGGAGGGCATAGGACTGTATGTCAATTGCCTGCATCAAGTCTGAGGTGAAGCAGTAACCTGAGAGCCCGGATCATGATGGAGACCCTATAAACAGGCTTGCATTGCCTATCGTACAGACATCTGTCTTAGGGCAGGAGAGAGGGGACTTTGCAACCAAGCTTCAAGCGGCAGGGACCTCACCAGCTAAAGTAGCGCAAGTAGGAAATGCTTACGGACCTCATCTGGGAGAGGGGTCCCCTACTGCCTCCAAGCCGGCAGGACCACAGCTAACCTGCACTTGGTACCCTGGACTGAGAGCGTTTGGAGAGCCCCTGATGTGCCTAAACATTGTAACCCCCCACAAATGACACCATTTTGGAAAGTAGACCCCCTAAGGATCTTATCTAGATGTGTGGTGAGCACTTTGACCCATTAAGTGATTCACAGAAGTTTATAATGCAGAGCCGCAAAAATAAAAAATCATATTTTTTCACAAAAATGATATTTTCGCCCCCAATTTTTTATTTTCTCAAGGGTAAAAGAAGAAATTTGACCCCAAAAGTTGTTGTACAATTTGTCCTGAGTACGCTGATACCCCATATGTGGGGGTAAACCACTGTTTGGGCGCATGGGAGAGCTCAGAAGAGGAGTGCCGTTTGACTTTTCAATGCAAAATTGACAGGAATTGAGATGGGACGCCATGTTGCGTTTGGAGAGCCACTGATGTGCCTAAACATTGAAACCCCCCACAAGTGACACCATTTTGGAAAGTAGACCCCTAAGGAACTCATCTAGATGTGTTGTGAGAGCTTTGAACCCCCAAGTGTTTCACTACAGTTTATAACGCAGAGCCGTGAAAATAAAACATTTTTTTTCCACAAAAATTATTTTTTAGCCCCCAGTTTTGTATTTTCCCAAGGGTAACAGAAGAAATTGGACCCCAAAAGTTGTTGTCCAATGTGTCTTGAGTACGTTGATACCCCATATGTTGGGGTAAACCCCTGTTTGCGCGCACGGGAGAGCTCGGAATGGAAGGAACACTGTTTTACTTTTTCAACGCAGAATTGGCTGGAATTGAGATCGGATGCCATGTCGCGTTTGGAGAGCCCCTGATGTGCCTAAACAGTGGAAACCCCCCAATTATAACTGAAACCCTAATCCAAACACATCCCTAACCCTAATCCCAATGGTAACCCTAACCACACCCCTAACCCTAATCCTATTCCCAACCGTAAATGTAATCCAAACCCTAACCCTAACTTTAGCCCCAACCCTAACTGTAGCCTTAACCCTAGCCCCAACCCTAACCCTAGCCCTAACCCTAATGGTAAAATAGAAATAAATACATTTTTTAAATTTTTCGCTAACTAAGGGGGTGATGAAGGGGGGTTTGATTTACTTTTATAGCGGGTTTTTTAGCGGATTTTTATGATTGCCAGCCGTCACACACTGAAAGACGCTTTTTATTGCAAAAAATATTTTTTGCTTTACCACATTTTGAGAGCTATAATTTTTCCATTTTTTGGTCCACAGAGTCATGTGAGGTCTTGTTTTTTGTGGGACGAGTTGACATTTTTATTGGTAACATTTTCGGGCACGTGACATTTTTTGATCGCTTTTTATTCCGATTTTTGTGAGGCAGAATGACCAAAAACCAGCTATTCATGAATTTCTTTTGGGGGAGGCGTTTATATCGTTCCGCATTTGGTAAAATGGATAAAGCAGTTTTATTCTTCGGGTCAGTACGATTGCAGTGATACCTCATTTATATCATTTTTTTTATGTTTTGGCGCTTTTATACGATAAACTATTTTATAGAAAAAATAATTATTTTTGCATCGTTTTATTCTGAGGACTATAACTTTTTTCTTTTGATGATGCTGTATGGCGGCTCGTTTTTTGCGGGACAAGATGTTTTCAGCGGTACCATGGTTATTTATATCCGTCTTTTTGATCGTGTGTTATTCCACTTTTTGTTTGGCGGTATGATAATAAAGCGTTTTTTGCCTCGTGTTTTTTATTTTTTTTTTATTTTGCGGTGTTCACTGAAGGGGTTAACTAGTGGGACAGTTTTATAGGTCGGGTCGTTACGGACGCGGCAATACTAAATATGTGTACTTTTATTGTTTGTTTTTTTTATTTAGATAAAGAAATTTATTTATAGGAACAATATATGTATTTTTTTATGGAATTTATTTTTATTTTTTTTTACACATGTGAATATTTTTTTTTTACACTATAACATTGCCCCAGGGGGAAAATCATGTTATAGTGTAAGATCGCCGATCTGACACTTTGCTGTGCACTGTGTTAGATCGGCGATCTGACATGCACAGCTCCTGGAGGCTTCCCGGCGCCTGCTCTGAGCAGGCGCTGTGAAGCCACCTCCCTGCAGGACCCGGATGCCACAGCCATCTTGGATCTGGGCCTGCTGCAGGGAGGAGGTAAGAGACCTTCGGAGCAACGTGATCACATCGCGTTGCTCCGGGGGTCTCAGGGAGCCCCCTCCCTGCGCGATGCTTCCCTGTACCACCGGTACACTGCGATCATGTTTGATCGCAGTGTGCCGGGGGTTAATGTGCCGGGGGCGGTCCGTGACCGCTCCTGGCATATAGTGCCGGATGTCAGCTGCGATAGGCAGCTGACACCCGACCGCGATCGGCCGCGCTCCCCCCGTGAGCGCGGCCGATCGCGCTGGACGTACTATCCCGTTGGTGGTCATACGGGCCCACCCCACCTCGACGGGATAGTACGTCCGATGTCAGAAAGGGGTTAATGACCCCTCTGCTCTCCAAATGCTGAAAATCAGCCCCTGTAGTACCTTGATCTGAGGCACCATTCCCAGATCTGTGGTGCCAGAAAACTATCCAACCTGTCTACCTACCCCTGCATATAAGGGGGAGGCCTGAGGAGGACATGTAGACCAGTAAGATAGATCCTTTGTGGGATGCTGATACTAAGGCCAGTACCCAGGAGAGACTGGAGAAGTGTCTGGAGCAGCATTGCCATATCCTTCTCTAAGCAGAGGATTGTGACTTATCTCTGGGGCATCTATCCCATTACTGGACTCTATCAGTGTTCCTGGACTATTTTATCATCTGTGCGGTGGATTGATTGGATCTTTCAGTTTGCATATAATAAAGGTTCTAGGGACTGTTCACTCATCTCTCGCTCTGTTGATTGTGTAGGAGAGTAGGACCCTGTTACACAGGCTTTATATTACTCATGCTATTATGAGCAGCCTGCATGCTACCATACCCTACAGATTTTCCGTATCTCTCTCCCATCGAGCCCACCTGGGACATCATTGGTCTGCAATTGCAATAGGAGCTGACAGCAGTGGATCTTGATGATTTGCTGTTCAAGTACATTCAGCGTGGCAGAACAACCATTAATAACTTCATTGATACTTCCCAAAGCATGTACGAGCAAAAGTGAACAACTCAAGATGTTTTGAAAATGTTATTTCCATTTGTGTCATCATTTGTATATCATTAACATGTCTATCCATCCAGAGATTTCCATAATTCCACCTCTTCTCCTTCCTGGTGTTGTAATTTAAATGTTAAAGAGTACGGTATGTATATTGAAAGCAAAATCACTGAAGTAGTTTGACAATATTAAACATTTACACGGTAGGTGCTTAGAGAATGTGTACACTCGACAGATCATTCGTGTCTTCTCTACGTTACGATGTATAGTAGCCGTGCAAGTAATTGTGTTGCTATGGTAGCTGGAATTCTTAATCTATTTTTGTTAACAAGTATACTTTAATACTAGACACGTATTCTCAAGTTCCAATTATATCTCCGCTATATCTACCTTTTAATTGCCCAGCAGTTATCACATGGCGGCTCCACTCATATGGGATTTTCATACTTACGGTCACGTGACAACTAACTTTTCTTTCTGCTTCTCTGTTTTTCACTGAGCATTGACAGAATTGGGTAGAGCAGCGCGTCGGCTCGTGACTAAGTGTGCAAATCGCACCTGAGCAAAATAAGCTATTTGCTCATAATTTAGGAAAAGTAGAAGGAGAGTGTCAGACGCAGCTCTGCATTGTCTATTTCAGAGATCTATCTAGTGTATATCTTCAAGAGTAAACTTTTAGCTCCATTTACAATATACTATGCTCGCTTCGTGTTTTGCTGTTCAGAAGTAAAAGCTCACATTGATATGGTCTATGCCTAAAAGACCTCGCTATATCTTGATCTGGGTACCATTAGTGGTAGCAATCAGAGCCCAGGAACATGAACATGTAGCATTCACTTCCAAGCAGTCGGACAGTAAGACATTTCACGGTCAAGACCTCATACTAACATATTAGAATGATTTATACTGTAGTTACATATCAGCTGTAGATACACATTGGAAGAAAGCATCATTGATATATACTACATGTAACTGTTTGATCACCAAGTTAAAATTCTTAAATCTTACATTCTATTTCTTCTTTTTTTTTAGAATTGTAAGAAATGACAATGTCACTTATTTGATATTGCCTCTTAATTTGACCTCAAACATTTAATGGCTGTCAACCAAGCGACAGCTATTCCTGTTCAACTCTCTACACAGAAGCATTCTCGGATTGTCCAAGCATGCATGTGTTGTCAATATGGAGAAGGGAGTTAGTCAATCCCAGACACATCTGGTGATAGCTTATCTCAACTGTGAACAAACAAATCGGTCATATTGTTATTCAACATGCCCAATATTTATTCCCCAGCATATAGAGAACAAAGTCGTTGAACCACATAATGCAAATTACAAGGCAGGCCGTTTTTGCTCAAATCTGCGGAAATGGCCGATTTTAGTCCAATATGTATGGCAACTTTTAACCCCTTCCTGACATGCGTCATACATATATTGCTCTACAGGCACTGCATTCCCGCAAACAGCAGTATATGTAGGGTGGCACGATCTCACGTTGAGCGCCACGGCGATCGGGTGCAGGTGTCAGCTCTGTGTGAGGGCTAACACCCTGCAGAAATGCCCACGATCGGTACTAGCACCGATCGCGGGCATTTAACCCCTGATGTCGCTGTCAGTTGTGACAGTGACACGTCGCGCAGAGTATGGGTTCCCTATGCGCTTCCATCAGGACATCGTGATGCAATCGCGTTGTCCTGATGGTCTCCATTGAGACTCCCGGCAGCAAGATCTCCACGGGGTTCTTCAGGGTCCTGCAGGGAAGGTGGCTTGTGAGGACCTGCTGAGAGCAGGGGCTGACATGCCTCCTTCCATGCCTGTCAGACGCTGCTACAATAGTCTGCAATGCAGAAGCAATGCACAGTATCAGAGCAGCGATCAGTAAATGCACTCAATACTTGGTTAGGACTCTTTTTCCATCAATTACTGCATCAATGCGGATTGCATGGAGGCGATCAGCCTGTGGCACTGTTGAGGTGTTATGGAAGCCCAGGTTGCTTTGATAGCAGCCTTCAGCTTGTCTGCATTGTCGGGTATTGGGTCTTTCATCTTCCTATTGACAATACCCCATAGATTCTCTATGGGGTTAAAGTGAGGCGAGTTTGCTGGCCAATCAATCACAGTGATACTTTTTTTTTACAGCAGGCATTGGTACTTTTGACAGCGTGGACAGGTGCCAAGTCCTGCTAGAGAATTAAATTTACATCTCCAAAAAGCTTGTCGGCAGAGGGAAGCATGAAGTGCTCTAAAATTTCTTGGTAGATGGCTGCACTAACTTTGGTCTTGATAAAACACAGTCGACCTACACCAGCAGATGACATGGCTCCCCAAACCATCACTGATTGCGGAAACTTCACACTAGAACTCAAGCAGCTTGGATTGTCTTTCTCTCCACTGTTCCACCAGACTCTGGGACCTTGATTTCCACCTTGGACCACTGAGCAACAGACCAGTTCTCTTTCTCCCTGGCCCAGGTAAGATATTTCTGGCATTGTCTTTTGGTCATGAGTGGTGTGACACAAGGAATGCGACACTTGTAGCCCATGTCCTGGATACGTCTGTGTGTGGTGGCTCTTAAAGCAATGACTTCAGCAGCAGTCCACTCCTTGTGAATCTCCCCATTTTGAATGGCCTTTTCTTACAATCTTTTCAAAGCTGCGGCTATCCCGGTTGCTTGTGCACCTTTTTCTACCACACTTTTTCCTTCCACTCAACTTTCCATTAATATGCTTGGATTCAGCAATCTGTGAACAGCCAGCTTGTTTAGCAATGACCTTTTGTGGCTTACCCTCCTTGTGGAGTGTGTCAGTGACTGCCTTCTGGACATCTGTCAAGTCAGCAGTCTTCCCCATGATTGTGGAGCCTACTGAAACAAACAGAGACCTTTTAAATGCTTAGGAAGCATTTACAGGTGTTTTTGCTAATTATTCTAATTTACTGAGATAATGACTTTTGGGTTTTCATTGGCTGTAAGCCATAATCATCAACATTAACAGAAATAAACACTTAAAATAGATCACTCTGTTTGTAATGACTATATAATGAGTTTCACTTTTTGTATTGAAGAACTGAAATAAATTAACTTTTTGATGATATTCCAATTTTGTGAGGAGCACCTGTACAGGGCAGTTTCTAGCCCAAAAATGACACAGGGCGAGAGTAGGAAATTTCTCCCCCCCCCCCCCCCCCCCCCGGCACCGAAAATAATAAACATTATTTTTGTGGGCTTGAGTAATAAATAGAGAGCAGGCTTGTATCTTCCCTTTTTTTAATAAATTATAATTTGCCTTTAACTTATATAGAACTTGGGGAAAAGGGACAAGTATGCTAATTATTAACGGTGAGAACAAAGTTGTAGGTAAATAATATCTATTAATTATTTTGGAAACAGATCCTAAAAATTGTAGGTTGCAGATTTATGAGAAACTGACTCTTCTAGATTTAGCCGCTGCAAAAGCATTAATAGCTTCCGAATAATTCAGCTTTTCTGCCAGTTCATTTTCTATTGATAAAATAGCAAGAGATGATAACCTCTCATCTGTCATTGTGGTACGAAGATATGTTTTTATCAGCTTCAGTTTGCTAAAGCTTCTCTCACTGCTTGCAACTGTAATCGGAATAGTTAGTAATATCCTCATGGCAATCCATATGTTTTTAAACAGGTCATGAGAGTGCGTGTAATTTATGTGCTTCAAAACCTCCAGTGGTGTTATAGAAGAATTTGAAATCATTGGCTGAATATGTTTTAATTCTTCCAGCAATTCATTGCCGTCAATGTCACATTGTAGTTTGTCTACCTCTGCAGTATGGCTTAGCATATTTTCCAACGATTTGCACATATTTTTAAGTTGTTCTTTTTCTGGCAAATCTTTAATGTTGTATAGAAAGCCCCAACATTTATTATGCTCAGACAGTTGTGAGAAACGCCTCTCCAGTGATGCAACCATGTTATCTACAAGAGGGTAGAAAACAGAAATCTTAAAATGTTGCTCTGCATCTGTAATTAACTCATCCTGACTTTCATAGTCAAACAATTTTTTTTTTTTACTGGGCCTTTTATTTATTGTAAATTTAGCTTCGATGCCCAAGTCTGTAGCCATTTCAGTGGCCACGGTCTTTGCAGATTCATAGCCAGAATCACGATATTCTTTTACAAATATGGTACACTTCTTCAACAAATCGTTGCATCGAGTCATCTCCATATTTTTTGACTGCATAGATTTACTTACGATTTGTACCTGAAATAAAAGGTCATACCATACTACCAGTGTGATTAGAAAGGCAAAGTCTTCCAACATCACTGACAGTGACTTTGCTTCAGAAGCAAGAGTGGGATCATCAACCTTTTGCTCCAAATCTAGGAGAGCCTCGTGAATTTCCGGATATTGATAGCGTACTGCCTTTAAGCTTTCAACACGGCATTCCCAACGAGTAGCACATACCTTCTTCAGCGTAAGATGCTTCACATGTTCACTTATTATACACCATCGTTTAGAAGATGATGCAAACAGGTTATAAAGCCTTTGTAACACACCGAACAGATTTACAGATTTTACCGATGATTTGGAAGCGTCACCTATAACCAAGTTTAAACTATGGCATCCACAGGGGTTAAAAAATGCCCGAGGATATTTTTTTAAGATTCTAGCCTGAACTCCTTTTTGCATGCCTATCATGTTGGCACCATTGTCATATCCTTGTCCTCGACAATTGTTCATGTCCAGGTCACATTTACTAATCTCTTCTAAAAGGAGATTGGCGAGACTTTCCCCAGATGTATCAGTAGCAGGACGATAGCCAATAAAATGTTCCTTTATTGCTACGTGATCATCATCTATATCAACAAATCTTAAGGTGTATGACAACTGTTCAGTGTGACCTGCATCTTGTGTGCAGTCCAACATTATTGAAAAATACTTAGATCTTTTGGCTTTTTCTAGAATACATTTCTTCACCTGAGAGGCCATCAAGCAGATAATTTCATTTTGAATTAAATTTCCACAGTAATGTGTATGGATTTCCTGGGAAGTAATTCGTTTTAAATGATCTCTCATTACTGGTTCAAATTTTCCAAGAAGCTCTATAAGCCCAAGGAAATGTCCATTATTTGGTGTAAACAATGTATTTGACGATCCTCGAAAAGCTAAATTATTGGTTGCCAGGTATACAGTTACTGCCATAACTCTTTCCAACACTTCTCGCCAGCGGTTATGTTCCTGTGTAATCTGGGTTTGCAAATCTTTATCAATTCCTGTATTTTTTTTAAGATTATTCTGTGCATCAATCCATGCATGACGTGAATTTACATGTGCAGCAGACAATTCATGTGTAGATAGGTATTCCCCAATATGTGCCCAGTTGCTGATGCCTATAGTCCCAAGCTTGGATTTTGGATTGTGATCAAACAACTTACAGCAGAAGCAGTACACTCTGTCTGCAGAAACAGAATATTGTAGCCATCGTCTGGGTACCTTCTCTCGATTTGGCAGCACAAGGAATCCATAAAATGAGGAAAAATGACGCTTTTCATTGTCCCTGGGGTATATGAAATCAGAGGCAGGCAGAGGTTGTGGTCCTTGGAGGACAATATGGTCTTTTACTTGACCCTTGATTGGTTTTGGCCACAATGCTATATCTTTATAGGTAAAGACATCCTTATTTGAACACTCTGAGTTATCTTCGGAAATGTCTGTAGAAAGAACATCATTTGTACTTCCAGACTCATGCGATGACACAGCTGTAACAGCCTCTGCAGGTTTAGGTGCAGTCTGCTCATTTTCAGATGTATTTATTGAACAAGATGTTTCAGACTCCAGTGTTGAAGACATCATTCTTGATTTGTGATGTTCATCTCCAGATTTGGGATCACGTTCTTCATGTGAAAAGTAGCTCAGACTTTGAGAGCCTGAACCTTGTGGTTCCGTTTCTGAAGAAACATATCCTGGGTGTGGTACTGCACTTTCTGTCTGCAAGTACATTGCCATTAATTTTGCACCTTTTGCATCTTCACTCTTCTTTTTTTGCTTTCTTTTTCGAAATTGTGCTCCTGAAGGCTTAGGAGGTGGCATTATAACTGGTCTTTAAAAAGAAAAGACAAAAATTTGACAGTAAAAGATATCATTTTATGTTATGCAATCATACAAGCAGAATGTTGAAATGTTTGTCTGGTGCAAAGAGTGCGCTGGGTGAGGATGCCACCAGACTGCCAAAGATGAGGTAAGTCAGCTGGGCCCCCTCCCGGGTTTCATGCTGTGGGGCATGCCAAATCAGCATGCCCCAAGGGTGGTTGGGGGGGGGGCAGGTGTGGGGGTCCCCATCCAAAAAAAAAGGCTAGCCCAACCCATCCCATCCCTCAGACCCCCTCACCTGTTCAGTGTGTCAGTGCCCTCTGCCCTCTGAGTCTGAGCGCGCTCAGACTGCTAAATGGGGCTGCTGGGAAGGGAAGGACTAATCCATAGGCAGGGGGTGGGCATTTTTGCTATACTGCTACCACTGTCAGACTAGACTGCAGCCTGTCCTGTCCAGCATTGAAATTGGCAACAGCCAGGCAGCCTAGTCTGACAGTGATAGTGTGTGTGCTTAGCTCTTTGATCACTGTCTCAGCCTCTCAGGGAGCGCCCGTGCTCAGCCGAGAGCGCGGCGCCCCTGCTATCAGTGTGGGAGTGGCCGAGCTGCCTCATCCTGGCTGTTCATTCTCGCTGTTCATCCAGCGCGGAGCGGAGGTGAGTGGCGGCGCCGAGGTGGCCGCAACCATTATGTGCGGTGCGGGGGGGGGGGCGCGGCGACGCGAGGCGATGATCTGACCGCTCAGCTGTCAGATTTGCAGCTGAGTTCGGGCAGGGCGCGCCCGCGCTCAGCACTGAGCGCGGCATCCGCGCCCCTGACAGCCCTTAAACAGCAGCAGCAGCGGGCAGGGGACCACCGGGGCCCGAGGCCTCTCCTGCGCCCCCCGGCCCCACGGCGCCCCGTGTGGCCGCCCTGCCCGCCCTGTTGAAGAAACGGCCCTGCACCTGTATACCCTAAAATGTAGGGGTATCACTTAAAAAATATTGACTCAGGGTATTTTAGAATTATTTTTTTTTTACCACTAAAATATAAAATTATGCATGTTGGTGTTGGCCTATTCGAGCTGACCTGGAGAATCATTTTGCTGATATTACATTACATGATAAAATTAATGGTGCCACTGAAAAATAAAACTTGTCCTGTAAAAAACTAGCCCTCGTTTGGTTTTATGAACCAAAAAATAAAGTTATGGCTCTTGAAAGGAGAGGAAAAAACAAAAGATGCAAAATAGCATTTGTCCTGTAGGGGCTGAACATTGCACTTCAAGTCAGCTAAACCAACAATTGCAGTACAGTTAGCACACTATAGTTTAGAACTCCATTACACAATTGTCAAAGAAAAATTAAAGGGAATCTGTCACCCCAAAAATCTTACATGAGATAAGGCCACCGGCATCACGGGATTATCAACAGCATTCTGTAATGCTGTAGATAAGCCCCAGATGTAACCTGAAAGGTAAGAAAAACAGGTTATATTACACTCACCCAGGGGCGGTCCCGCTGCGGTCCGGTGCGCGTTGTGGTCCGGTGTCTCCCATCTTCATATGATGACGTCCTCTTCTTCTCTTTCTGCCGCGACTCCTACGCAGGTGTACTTTATCTGACCTGTTGAGGGCAGAGCACAGTACTGCAGTGCGCAGGCACTGGGCCTCTCTGACCTTTCCTGGCCCCTGCGCACTGCAGTACTTTGCTCTGCCCTCAACAGGACAAAGTACGCCTGCGCCGGAGCAGGAAGACAAGAAGAGGATGTCATCGTATGAAGATAGGAGGCGCCGGACCCGGACCGCGACGCCCATCGGACCCGAACCGCAGCGGGACCGCCCCTGGGTGAGTTTAATATAACCTGTTTTTCTTACCTTTCAGGTTACATCGGGGGCTTATCTACAATATTACAGAATGCTGTAGATAAGCCCCTGATGCCGGTGGCCTTATCTCATATACGATTTTTGGGGTGACAGATTCCCTTTAAAATCCATAAGACATCTCCGGGGAAGGACATAACACCCTAACATGAAAAACATAGGATTAATTATAGCTGGGCAAGAGAGAAACTAATTATAACTAGGGAATTGAAGTAGAGGCATCCTGTAGTGACTAAGTAATTGCAACAGGATATCTATTCTGGGAGCTATACACCAAAGCTGGAATTCGTTTATTCAGAGGCGAAGAAGTACAGTGGCTTCCTCTATTCAAAGGTTGTTTCTGAGATGTTTTAAATACAGTGGTCAGTGATGAACATTATAGTTTGAATCGATCTGATATTTATGGAAAATATGTTATTAGCGTTGTAGAGAGGGGACAAACAATGCATACACTCCCATCACAGTAAAGCCGGCAGAACCTCTCCAACTTAATAATGATCCGATGGATAGTGATATCCATGCCATGTTTTATCTCTATAGTCAGATAAAATCGCAATAAACATGACATCTACTGCCTGGTTCCTTCAGAGGCAAAGATATCGTGAAAGTTAGGGATCTCATAAAACAGACCTAGCACAACTAGCATCTATCAATGTAAGGGTTGAAGCACCAAATTTTGAACCGCTTTCACCAGTGCTGAAGGCACTTGCAATTAAATTGCAACCTCTATTATTCCAATGAAAAGTGGTGCAAAAAACAAGGAAAATCGGAGTTTCACTATAATGTATGTGATAAGAAAGTCAGCACTTGCCATTCTTTCACAAGAGACTTCAGTCCTTTTTGATTTACATTATTGGACATCTAGCAAAAAAGTGCAAAATTGCTAGCGGCGTGGCGGCAGATGCAGAAATTTCATAAGAGACATGACAGACAATGAACGTTTCGCACCAGTTTGCGCTTCTACTAGTCCATGTTCCCATGTGAAACCACCTCATTCCCTTTAAACCAGAGTGAGGGAAGTGAAAAACTGGTGAATACAATTACCTTGATTAAGCATTACACGTGTGCACAAAGAAAAACATGTCCCAAAATAACATACAGATCTAACAGATCTAACTACCGAAGCTACCGCCTCACCAACACCGGAGCTCCTGCAACCCCCAACCTACTGTCTCCTTCCCCATAACCCTGTAGAATGTAAGCCCGCAAGGGCAGGGTCCTCGCCCCTCTGTATCAGTCCGTCATTGTTAGCTTGTTTACTGTAAGTGATATCTGTAACTTGTATGTAACCCCTTCTCATGTACAGCACCATGGAATCAATGGTGCTATATAAATAAATAATAATAATAACTTGTAATTTAAGCCCAGTGGACCCTGTGCTTCAGTGTCCAAAATCCATTTTGCTTCTCTTTGCAGAAGCAATTAATTATGATTGCCTCCTCTTAGTGGATTTTCTACATGCTCAATACCTGCAAATTTTAACACACTAGGATCTGCGTTGTGGCAATCATGTATGTGTTTAATGAATCTCACTGACCCTTTCATTGTAGTGATAGAATGGAAATGTTCCCTGAAGCGTGTGCATAGTGGCCTAATTGTTCTCCCTATATAGTAGGACTGACAATGGCATAAAATTGCATATACCACGTAATTCGTACGACACGTGATGAGATCTTTTATTACATGCGTAATTTTACCTCATTTTAAAACCTTCCCTGTAATCCGCAGCCGACAGTATGAACAATGTCCACAATGAAAATTACCTATTGGTTTACTATCTGTTAACCATGTAGATGTTTTTATATCGGCTGTAAATCTTTTTCTTACTAATAAGTCATCATTTTTTTTTTTTCTTCCTTCTACTCGTATAAGTAACTAACGGTTTATTCTGAGCTACAGTACTAAGGTCTCTATCATTTTCCAATAAATGCCAGTTTTTTCTGATTGCATTCTTTATCAAACTCATATTTGGGTTATTATTAAAAATACATCTTTGTTTTCTTTAAATCATATCAAATCTTCTTGGCTTTTTTTTTAATTAATTCTGCGTAAGTTTTTTTCTTTAGCTCTGTTATGTGCCTCTATTAGTAAAGTTGAAGGGTAACGCCTTTCTCTAAAGTTTTTTGTGACTTCTATTGCTTCAGTTTCAAAACCTGCATCACTACTATTTATTCGTCTTAGGCCGGAGACACACTGGTGCGAGAGACGGCCGAGTCTCGTTGGTTAAAAGCAAGCTGTGGCACCTGCATTCCGGAGCTGAGCGTGCAGCTCCATGTATTGCTATGGAGCCGCACGCTCCGCTCCGGAGTGCCGGTGCCACAGCTTGCTTTTAACCAGCGAGACTCGGCCGTATCTCGCACCAGTGTGTCTCCGGCCTAAGTCTAAGATACTGAATATAAAAGGTACCCCTTTTTTAGTATGACTGGGGTGTGCACTATTATAATGCAGGACCATGTTGGAAGCTGTTGATTTTTTTAAAACTTCAGTAATGATATTATCATTTATCATACTTATTTGCACATCTAAAAACTCTAGATTATTGGACCCAAATTTCATGTTTATTTTGTTGTAATTATTTAAATAATTAACAAACTCATTAAACTCTTTCTGTTCCTGCCCATACAACAAATATATCATCCATGTATCGATGATACACACGGATATATTTGATGTATGGATTACCAACACTGTAGAGATAATCGTTTTCAAAAGTAGCCAAAAACAAGTTTGCAAACGTGCACGCTACGGGCGTACCCATTGCTGTACCCGTTACTTGCGCATACCAATTGTTGTCAAAGGTGAAGGCGTTATGAGATAATACAAAATCTAGTCATGCTGTCATGAATTTTATATTTAGCTCTGTATCCTGTGTTTTTTCAAAAATATTCTTAATAGAATCTATCCCCAATGATTGTGGGATCCTCTTAGCACAACTAGCCCCCGCAAGAGGTTACCAAGGGTAGGTATGTAGGCGTAACCTTGATCTAATAAAAAGCAGAATTTGGGTTTGGTAATTTGTCAGTCCTGGAAGGTACAGCTTGCTGTGCGTTCTGTCTGGAATTCTAAGGAGAACTTCCATTCACTAAGCTCTGGGCTATTTCTCTGACATAAGGTTTAGTAATTTTCTTCATTATCCCTTTTATTCTATTTAATTATATATACCCTTTTGTTTTGTATCATCTTTCTATTCTTTTTTGGTAAACACTTCCTACCTTTCCAGATTTAATATATAAAATTTAATAACTCTGTTCCTCTTGCTCTGTAAACCGCACCACTGAAGCCATATGCTACCTCTAGAGTGTCCAATCGGCCTGTATAAACGATTGGTAATTGCAGTTAGTAGTAGTTCTTGTTGTTGTGGAGTTGCCAGTGACCATATAAGGCTATATATATATTGAAGGTGTATATTCCATACGCTCACTGTGGGTTCCCCAATAACTGACCTAGTAGTGGAATCTGCTGCGGCCTCGTCCATCACTCTTCAGTCAATTGTGTTACTGTCCTTAAGATTGGAGGCAGCGGAGTTGCGTCCCCTGACAAACTGGTGACATCGGTGGGATCTACGTGATCTCCCTGGTGTTATCAGTGACAACAATACAGACACTGTTTTAGTCACACAAAAAGATTTCTAGATTTTTTTTTTTACATTTCTTTATTCAAACAAGTTTTTTCAAAACTAATAAAAAAATTCAAATATGTCGTTATTATTTTAATGAAAAAATAATATTCATATTGTGTCCCATTTTCAATCATCACACTCACACTTGAATAGGCAGAGTGATCATTTTTATGGCCATAGGAAGAAAGGAAATAATTGGTTGTCACATGTTGTAATGCTTAAGTCTTTGGAAAATAAAGGATCAAACATGTTAAAATCCAACATGTCCTATTTCTGGTTTCTCCTGACATCAAACATTGGGGACAGTATGGCTCCCCACAATCATACTTGATGGTCGGTGGACGCTACTCTGGAGCTATACATACTGGTCTCTGTACACAATGAGAAGAACAAATTTACATTTTACAATATGGATTATATATTACAAAAATAGTGTAAAATACATTAGCAGCTGTACAAGGTGAACGTGAGCTAAGTGTTTCTTTACAAAGGAGAAATCAAAGCAAGTTTGGCCTTCTGACATATGTTAAATATATATATCGGAAGATCATATTGGTGGCGTCCTCAGACCACTATTGATTTTCAAAAGTGAATTATCAGTGGTAGAGAACCACAACATTTTTGGAGCTGGATGGATTTCTCTCAGTTACTGGAACTCTCTGGCACAACATTCTCTTTACCTAGAATTTTTTTCATTTATGGATAGGTCTGACCTGTGCTGAAGAACTTTACCTTCTCTATAATTTTGAAATTTGTGTTCTAATTCAATCATACTTTTATTAAGATTGAAATTGGATTGAGGTCCCCTTTAAATACTATAAACAAAATCAACATGGTATGAGCACAAAATAGAAAGCTGTGGTTTCTCAGTTATAAGACCATAATGCAGTGCTGAGCATCAAGATGATAGACATGTGAACAAATCCACATAACAGGGATTTACATTTCAAATGAAAATAAACATTGGCCCATAATATACAAAATGACCGCTGTATTATAGCTACCGTAAATATACATCAACATAAAAAAATACTACATTCATCCAAAAAGTCCTTTCTTTCCAGTTTTGTTTTTTTTAATATTAGATGACTTTGAAGTTTCCTTTGAAGCATCAAACCAATCAGGGAATTTTCTTTTCGGTGTCTGAAATTAGACATAAAAAAAATAAATTATACTGCTGAAATGACAAATGGAGAATTATCTTAACCCATTAAAGGGATTTTTACCACGAGGGGCACTTATTGCCTATCCACAAGATAGATGTTAAAAATACAATCACTGCCTTTTTGCGGCTTGCACATTGATCATTGCCTTTGTTATTTTTGTGTGTAGTGACACATCTGTTACATATTGTCATGGGCAAAATATTTAGGTTTATTACTATTAAACACACACATCTAATAATATATCCATCCCTATGTATGCATAGATATGTATATAATATACACATGCACATATACAGTTGTGATCAAAAGTTTACATACCCTGGCAGAATTTTTGCTTTCCTGGCCTTTTTGCAGAGAATATCAATGATAATACCAACCAAAACACTTTCTCCACTCATGGTTAGTGGTTGGGTGAAGCCATTTATTGTCAAACTACTGTGGTTTCTCTTTTTAAATCATAATGACAACCCAAAACATCCAACTGACCCTGATCAAAAGTTCACATACCCCATTTCTTAATACCGAGTATTGCCCCCTCTCTAACATCAATGACAGCTTGAAGTCTTTTGTGGTAGTTGTGGATGAGGTTCTTTATTTTCTCAGATGGTAGAGCTGCCCACTCCTCTTGGCAAAAAGCATCCAGTTCCTGTAAATTCCTGGGCTGTCTAGTATGAACTGCGCGCTTGAAATCTCCCCAGAGTGGCTCAATGATATTGAGGTCAGGAGACTGAGATGGCCACTCCAGAACCTTCACTTTGTTCTGCTGTAGCTAATGACAGGTTGACTTGGCTTTGTGATCATTCTCATGTTGGAACGTCCAAGTACATCCCATGCGCACCTTTTGGGCTGATGAGTGCAAATTTGCCTCCAGTATTTGCTGATAACATGCTGCATTCATCTTTACTTGAACTTAGACGGATTCGGAGGGTTGGTTCTACTGACAGATTCCTTTTAAGTATCGTTGTAGACAGATTTTGAAAGAACTAGACAGAAAGATGTTGTTTCAAACATCTTAGGTGCCTAACCACAGATCTTATCCATCATGTAATACCATCAGAGAGGCGAATGACTGACTCTAAATTTCTTGTGCAGCAGGAGAACAACCCCAAGCATACAACCAATATCATTAATGACTATCTTCGGAGTATAAAAAACCAAAGAGTCCTAGAAGTGATGATATGACCACCACAGAGCCCTGATCTCAACATCATTAGATCTGTGAGGCATTAGATGAAAAGACAGAAAAACTTTTGTGCTAGCCTACATCCACCAAAGATCAATGGTTAGTTCGGTTTGGAACAAAATCCCTGCCAAGATACTGTGTGCAAGTGTACCTAGAAGAATTGATGTGAAGGTGATCATGCCAAATAATTAGTGATGAGCGAATATACTCATTACTCGGGTTTCTCCGAGCATGCTCGGGTGGTCTTCGAGTATTTTGGCGTGCTCAGAGATTTAGTTTGTGTCGACGCAGCTGCATGATTTGCGGCTGCTAGACAGCTTGAATACATGTGGGGATTCCCTAACAAAACAGGCAACCCCCACATGTATTCAGGCTGTCCAGCAGCCGCAAATCATGCAGCTGTGTCAACAAACATTAAGGGTATGTGCACACGATGCGGATTTGCTGCGGATCCGCAGCAGATTTTTCCGCGCAGAAATGCTGCAGACCCGCACTGTGATGTACAGTACAATTGTTAGTCAATGGGAAAAAAAATAGCTGTGCAGACGGTGCGGAAAAATCAGTGCAGGATTGCTGCGGATTTAAAAAAAGTGCATGTCACTACTTTTGTCCGGATCTGCAGCGTTTCTGCACCCCTCCATGTTAAAATTCCGCAGTGGCAAAAACTGCAGAAAATCCGCACAAAATCCATATCAATTCCGCATAAAAACCGCACAAAATCCGCATTAAAACCGCGGCAAATCTGTGGCTGCGGATTCTGCCAAGAGATGCGGATTTCACCTCTTTTCTTACGTGTGCACATAGCCTAAATCTCAGGGCACGCCAAAATACTTGGAGGACACCCAAGCATGCTCGGGGAAAACCCGAGCAACGAGTATACTTGTTCATCGCTACAAATAATAATTTTCATTTCTATCAGATTTATGATGTATTGAGGGTGGCAATGCATTGATTACTTGGAGCAATACTGGCAGTATAGTTTTTTTTTTTTTTGCATAAGCAACCCATATCAACAAACCAATTTAAGCTTCCATCTCCCCAAAGAATACCTAAAAAAAATTTAGTTGTTTGTTACTATTCTGACAACAGTTTTACAGGAACTTGGCCTTTGAATATAGTGATTTTAACTATTTCCATTTATTAACAGACCAGGGGTGCAAAACTCTTTTTTTTGTCCAATAGCCACAACATTGTCATGCTGAAACAATCTGGGAGTCGTACTAAAAATTAAAGGGGTATGAGCTTCTGTGACATTTATAGCATATCAAAAATATATCTATATATATAATTGTCTAAGGGTTTTTCTGTCTGTCTGTCTGTCCTGGAAATCCCGCATCTCTGATTGGTCGAGGCCGCTAGGGCGACGATGATGTCATAAAGGTTGCCTCGACCAATCAGCGACGGGCAGTCTGCCGCGAATTCGCCTCGACCAATCAGCGACGGGCACAGTATCGACGTAGATGTCATAATGGTTGCCATGGCGACGATGTCATAAAGGTTGCCTCGACCAATCAGCGACGGGCACAGTCTGCCGCGAATTCTGGTATCATCATTGTCCATATACTACGGGGACATGCATATTCTAGAATACCCGATGCATTAGAATCGGGCCACAGTCTAGTACAATATAACTGTCTAAGGGTCACTTCCGTCTGTCCTTCTGTCTGTCTGTCACGGATATTCATTCGCTGATTGGTCTCACCAGCTGCCTGTCATGGCTGCCACGACCAATCAGCGACAGCCACAGTCCGATTAGTCCCTCCCTACTCCCCTGCAATCAGTGCCCGGCGCCCGCTCCATACTCCCCACAGTCACCACTCACACAGGGTTAATGCGAGCGGTAACGGACCGCGTTATGCCGCGGGTAACTCACTCCGTTACTGCCGCTATTAACCCTGAGTGACCAAGTTTTTACTACTGACGCTGCCTGTGCAGCGTCAATAGTAAAAGGATCTAATGTTAAAAATAATAAAAAAATTAAAAAATAATTATATACTCACCTTTCCCGCTCCTCGCGACGCTCCGGTGACCTCTCCAAGCAAGCGGCAGGTTCCAGTGCCAATGATGGTACGGGAGAAGGACCTGCCATGAAGTCACAGTCATGTGACCGCGACGTCATCACAGGCCCTGCGCGAGAAGGACCTGCCATGACGTCACGGTCATGTGACCGCGACGTCATCACACCCTGGGACCGGAAGCTGCCGCCTGCACCGCGCACAGGCGACAGAACTACAAGGCGCCCTCGGATCAGAAGGTGAGTATGTTAGAACTACAAGGGGCCCTCAGATCGGAAGGTGAGTGTTTATTTTTTAACCTGTGACATACGTGGCTGGGCAATAAACTAAGTAGCTGGGCAATATACTACGTGGCTGGGCAATATACTACGTGGCTCTGTGCTGTATACTACGTCGCTGTGCATTATATTACGTGGCTCTGTGCTGTATACTATGTCACTGGGCAATATACTATGTCACTGCGCAATATACTATGTCACTGGGCAATATACTATGTCACTGGGCAATATACTACGTGTCTGGGCAATATACTACGCGTCTGGGCAATATACTACGCGTCTGGGCAATATACTACGCGTCTGGGCAATATACTACGCGTCTGGGCAATATACTACGCGTCTGGGCAATATACTACGCGTCTGGGCAATATACTACGCGTCTGGGCAATATACTACGTGGACATGCATATTCTAGAATACCCGATGCGTTAGAATCGGGCCACCATCTAGTATACAATAAATGTCTGATAAGTACAAATCTACTTACATGACTCTTTTCTTTTATCAGTATACTAATGATATATTTACAAGTTTCTGATGTGGATATAGGAGCAGAAGCCATTGCTAAATCTTCATCAAAAACTGCGTCAAATACTCTGAATAAGTTTCCAACTGATTTCAATGGGAAGAGCTCCTTTAGTGCACACAGTGCTGTGTTTTCATGTTATTTTCAATACTTCCTAGTAAAACCAACAGTTAGCTTATTTAAAGAGTATTTCAAGCAATTTTTTAATGTTGCAGTAATATCTTCTTCTAAATCTTTGTAAAAAACTGTCTCCTGAAGAGGAAGAGGTCATGCATTCACTTAGTTCTCTACATTAGGTCAAGGAATTTTTGCTTACTGCCTAATGTTTCACAATTAACATAAAACTACAGTGGAGCGAGCCACAGAAGATCAACTGTCTATTTCACATTCTCCTTTCTGGAGTGTCTGTCAGGTTAAGAGACCCCATTCTCCTGATGTATGAAGCATCCAGAGTTGTCTACACAGGGCACCATTAGTAATTGTTAGTCTCTGCTCTTCAGCTGCTGGCCACTGCTTTTTTGTGTGTGGATGACCACATATAGGTAATCTGTCAAGCATTTTTCAAACCATATGGTTGGAAGGGGCACCCAAAACTGCTTCTCAGGCAGCATGAGGTGCCTGGGCCGCAAGTTATGCACTCCTGATATAGACAAAGCCTGGAAAACATCAAAAGGTACACAGAACATGTGGATATCCTGCCTCTAACCTAAACATGTCAAACTCTGGCCCATGGGCAAAAATCTGGCCTGCAGGGTGAGTTTATTTGGCCAACAACAATGGGTGGGTGTTGGGCATCCCGCCGGCCTCACCCGTTCAACTGGCCCAGAATTGGACTTTCAACTGTATCTATGTGGGGCCCATTATACTGTGTGGAGGGCTGTGTGGGGAGCACAGCTGGGGAATTATATTGTGATGGGGTCACCATACTTTGCAGGGTATGTTGAGGAGGGTACAGTAGGGTCATCTTACCGTGCACGTGGAGGGTATTGTGGAGGAATTCAGTGGGTGTATCTTTCTGTTATTGGCAGGCACTTTTGTTGGCATCATACTTACAGTGCCGGCAAAAAAAATCTTTACACTTGCACAGCAAAAAAAAACTTTACATATAAAATCCACATCATAATTTCACTTTTTAAAAGTGTACACAATGGGGGAGATAATAAAAAACTGTCTAATATTAAAGCTGGCTTTGTTGCAAATATCAACCAATCAACGCTCAGTTTTCACTTCTCTGGTAAAGCGAAAGCTGCACTCTGATTGGTTGTTATGTGCAGCTCAGCCAGTTTTGCTATTAGGCAGTCTTTTATTATCTCCCACAATGGGTCGAAAGAAGCTTAAAATGGAAGAGAAATCCCATGCCTTGACTCTGCTCGAGAAGGGGGATTCGGTGATTGCTGTAGCTAGAGATCTGGGAGTGTCAAGAGAAGCAATTTATCAACTGAAGCGGTCGGCGGAATCATTGCCTCCTGTGATGGTACCGCAGAGGAAGTCAGGCTCTGGCGCACCTAAGAAGGCTTCACCAAGGACTGATAAGCTTCTGAAGCGTGAAGTGATGTCACATCCTTCTATAACTGCCGTTGAACTAAAAAACAAGTACCCTATGCACCTCCAGAACATCGCAACTAGGACAATTTGTCACCGCCTGCAGAAGGACCTGGGTCTACCAAGTTGCCGTGCCGCAAAGAAGCCCCTGCTCACAGCAGCAATGAAGAAGAAAAGGTTTGCCTTTTGTAAGAAATATCAAGATTGGACATCTGAATAGTGGAAGAAAGTGATGTTTAGTGATGAGAGCACTTTCAGGCTGGTCAGGGGAGGCTCAAAGGTTGTGCGTCGTCCGAGTACCGTGTCACGGTATGACCCAAAGTATACAGTTAAGACTGGTAAACACCCTGACAGTGTGATGGTGTGGGGTGCACATACTTAGCCAGCCTTGCTGAATCCATGCCTAAACGACTGCAGATGGTGATAAAATGTAAGGGTGACATGACAAAATACTAATTGTAATAAAATATCCACAATAAAACCCTTGAATCCACTTGAATATTAAGATTTTGTGGTTTCATTGAACTTGTAAAGATTTTTTTTGCCGGCACTGTATCTGTATTATTCAAGGATTTTATCCCATGTTATTATGTATTTAACCCCTTCACCCCCAAGGGTGGTTTGCACGTTAATGACCAGGCCAATTTTTACAATTCTGACCACTGTCCCTTTATGAGGTTATAACTCTGGAACGCTTCAACGGATCTTGGGGATTCTGACATTGTTTTCTTGTGACATATTGTACTTCATGTTAGTGGTAAAATTTATTCGATATAACTTGCGTTTATTTGAGAAAAAAACGGAAATTTGGCGAAAATTTCGCAATTTTCCAACTTTGAATTTTTATGCCCTTAAATCATAGAAATATGTCACGCAAAATACTTAATAAGTAACATTTCCCACATGTCTACTTTACATCAACACGATTTTGGAACCAAAATTTTTTTTTGTTAGGGAGTTATAAGGGTTAAAAGTTGACCAGCAATTTCTCATTTTTACAACACCATTTTTTTTTTTAGGGACCACATCTCATTTGAAGTCATTTTGAGGAGTCTATGTGATAGAAAATACCCAAGTGTGACACCATTCTAAAAACTGCACCCCTCAAGGTGCTCAAAACCACATTCAAGAAGTTTATTAACCCTTCAGGTGTTTCACAGGAATTTTTGGAATGTTTAAATAAAAATGAACATTTAACTTTTTTTCACATAAATTTATTTCAGCTCCAATTTGTTTTATTTTACCAAGGGTAACAGGAGAAAATGGACCCCCAAAGTTGTTGTACAATTTGTCCTGAGTACGCCGATACCCCATATGTGGGGGTAAACCACTGTTTGGGCGCATGGCAGAGCTCGGAAGGAAAGGAGCCCCATATGACTTTTCAATGCAAAATTGACTGGAATTGAGATGGGACGCCATGTTGCGTTTGGAGAGCCCCTGATGTGCCTAAACATTGAAACCCCCCACAAGTGACACCATTTTGGAAAGTAGACCCCCGAAGGAACTTATCTAGATGTGTGGTGAGCACTTTGACCCACCAAGTGCTTCACAGAAGTTTATAATGCAGAGCCGTAAAAATAAAAGATCATATTTTTTCACAAAAATGATCTTTTCGCCCCCAATTTTTTATTTTCCCAGGGGTAAGAGAAGAAATTAGACCACAAAAGTTGTTGTGCAATTTGTCCTGAGTACGGCGATACCCCATATGTGGGGGTAAACCACTGTTTGGGCGCATAGCAGAGCTTGGAAGTGAAGGAGCGCCATTTTACTTTTCAATGCAAAATTGACTGGAATTAAGATGGGACGTCATGTTGCGTTTGGAGAGCCCCTGATGTGCCTAAACATTAAACCCCCCCACAAGTGACACCATTTTGGAAAGTAGACCCCCTAAGGAACTTATCTAGATGTGTTTTGAGAGCTTTGAACCCCCAAGTGTTTCACTACAGTTTATAACGCAGAGCCGTGAAAATAAAAATTCTTTTTTTTTTCACAAAAATGATTTTTTAGCCCCCAGTTTTGTATTTTCACAAGTGTAACAGGATAAATTGGACCCCAAAAGTTATTGTCCAATTTGTCCTGAGTACGCTGATACCCCATATGTGGGGGGGAACAACTGTTTGGGCGCATGGCAGAGCTCAGAAGGGAAGGAGCGCCATTTGGAAAGCAGACTTAGATGGATTGGTCTGCAGGCATCACATTGCATTTGCAGAGCCCCTGATGTACCCAAACAGCAGAAACCCCCCACAAGTGACCCCATATTGGAAACTAGACCTCCCAAGGAACTTATCTAGATGTGTTTTGAGAACTTTGAACCCCCAAGTATTTCACTACAGTTTACAACGCAGAGCCGTGAAAATTAAAAAATCTTATTTTTCCCACAAAAATGATTTTTAGCCCCCCAAATTTTTATTTTCCCGAGTACGCTGATACCCCATATGTTGGGGTAAACCCCTATTTGGGCGCACGGGAGAGCTCGGAAGGGAAGGAGCACTGTTTTACTTTTTCAACGCAGAAGTGGCTGGAATTGAGATCGGATGCCATGTCACGTTTGGAGAGCCCCTGATGTGCCTGAACAGTGGAAACTCCCCAATTCTACCTGAAACCCTAATCCAACAAAACCCCTAACCCTAATCCCAACGGTAACCCTAACCACACCCCTAACCCTGACACACCCCTAATTCTAATCCCAACCCTAATCCCAACCGTAAATGTAATCCAAACCCTAAACCTAACTTTAGCCCCAACCCTAACTTTAGTCCCAACCCTAACCCTAACTTTAGCCCCAACCCTAACCCTAACTTTAGCCCCAACCCTAACTTTAGCCCCAACTCTAACCCTAGCCCCAACTCTAACCCTAGCCCCAACACTAACCCTAGCCCTAACCCTAGCCCCAACCCTAGCCCTAACCCTAGCCCTAATGGGAAAATGGAAATAAATACATTTTTTAAACTTTATTATTTTTCCCTAACTAAGGGGGTGATGAAGGGGGGTTTGATTTACTTTTATAGCGTTTTTTATATCGGATTTTTATGATTGGCAGCTGTCACACACTAAAAGACGCTTTTTTATAGCAAAAACGTTTTTGCGTCTCCACATTTTGAGACCTATAATTTTTCCACATTTTGGTCCACAGAGTCATGTGAGGTCTTGTTTTTTGCGGGACGAGTTGACGTTTTTATTGGTAACATTTTCGGACACGTGACAGTTTTTGATCACTTTTTATTACGATTTTTGTGAGGCAGAATGACCAAAAACCAGCTATTCATGAATTTCTTTTGAGGGAGGCGTTTATACCATTCCGCGTTTGGTAAAATTGATAAAGCAGTTTTATTCGTCGGGTCAGTACGATTACAGCAATATCTCATTTATATCATTTTTTTATGTTTTGGCACTTTTATACGATAAAAGCAATTTTATAGAAAAAATAATTATTTTGGCATCGCTTTATTCTGAGGACTATAACTTTTTTATTTTTTCGCTTATGATGCTGTGTGGCGGCTTGTTTTTTGCGGGACAAGATGCTGTTTTCAGCGGTACCATGTTTATTTATATCCGTCTTTTTGATCGTGTGTTATTCCACTTTTTGTTTGGCGGTATGATAATAAAGCGTTGTTTTTTGGCTCGTTTTTTTTTTTTTTTTTCTTACGGTGTTCACACAAGGGGTTAACTAGTATGACAGTTTTATAGGTTGGGTCGTTATGGACGCGGCGATACTAAATATGTGTACTTTTTTTTTTTTTTAGATAAAGAAATGTATTTATGGGAATAATATATATTTTTTTCTTTATTTAGGAATTTATTTATTTATTTATTTTTTTTGTACACATGTGGAAATTTTTTTTTTAACTTTTTTACTTTGTCCCGGGGGTGACATCACAGATCGCCGATCTTACAGTTTGCATAGCACTCTGTGAGATCGGCGATCTCACTCATCGCTGCAGGCTTACAGAGCTGCAGCTGCAGCCTGCTCCTGACCCGGAAGTACTCCCTGCAGGACCCGGATGCAGCCCCGCGGCCATTTTGGATCCGGGGCCTGCAGGGAGGAGACGCTCGGTACAAAGTGAGTACATTCCCTTGTACCGATCGTCTCAGGGAAGCCCGCAGGGAGCCCCCTCCCTGCGTGATGCTTCCCTGTACCGATCATGTTTGATCGCGGTGTGCCGGGGGTTAATGTGCCGGGGGCGGTCCGTGACCGCTCCTGGCACATAGTGCCGGATGTCAGCTGCGATAGGCAGCTGACACCCGGCCGCGCTCCCCCCGTGAGCGCGGCCGATCGCTATGACGTACTATCCCGTCGGTGGTCATACGGGCCCACCCCACCTCGACGGGATAGTACGTCCAATGTCAGGAAGGGGTTAAATTACATAATTGAGCCATATGCTTTTACTTTTCTTGCCTAACATATTATATTATTCCAGTATGCCCCATATGTGATAATGTATTTATTTTATTCTTAGATCTATTAATTAAAATGTACTTTGTGGGGCAACCCCCATTAAGTTTGTTTCCATTTAAAAAAAAACGTCCTCAATTGTAGACATTTTTTTTAAAATAAATATCGCGTTTGGCCCACTACTTAGAAAAGTTTTTAATTTTGGCCCTCTGTGTATTTGAGTTTGGCATCCCTGCTCTAACCCCAAATCACTCCCCTCCCTAATAGAATGGCCTGTGCTCGGCTGTGTTCTTGTTCATGGAGCACATTTGTTGTCTAAGATATCAGAAGGTAGCTAGAGTGCCATCGTCAGTGCATTTTAATACTTGTAATGTCTCATACCTGAACTTGAGATTCTGAGAATAATTCCTCAGTGTCTTCATCCAACACCTTCTGATTCCATGATGCAAGCTGGATCGGAGCTACAACAGATGTGGAATCTTTCTGAATGCTTAGTTTTATCTCTTGGGTTGGTTGCTAAATGACAAAACAAGACATATACAGTTCAAAACACAGTCACATCAATCATTGATCATGTTTAACCCCTTTCTGCCATTGGACGGAATAGTATGTCCGATGGCAGATCCCCTGCTTTGATGCGGGCTCCGGCGGTGAGCCCGCATCAAAGCTGGGACATGTCAGCTGTTTTGAACAGCTGACATGTGCCAGCAATAGCGGTGGCCATCCACCTGCCGCTATTAACTAGTTAAACATTTAACATAGCATTTAACAATCGCTTCCGGCCATGCGGCCGGAAATGCATGCACCGGTGACCCCCGTCACGTGATCGGGGGTCATCGGTGCGTTGGCATAACAACCAGAGGTCTCCTGAAGACCTCTCTGGTTGTTGATGCCAGATTGCTATGAGCGCCACCCTGTGTAGCAGAGCCGATCAGGCTATACTAGCTTCTAGCCTCCCATGGAGTCTATTGAAGCATGGCAAAAGTAAGATAAAAAAGTTTAAAAAAAAATAAGAAAGAAATTTAAAAAATGAAGTTCAAACCACCTTTCGCCCCATTCAAAATAAAACAATAAAAACCCAAACATACACATATTTGGTATCGTCGCGTTCAGAATCGCCCGATCTATCAATTAAAAAAAAGGTTTTACCTGACCGCTAAACGGCGTAGCGCGAAAAAAAATAAAAAAACGCCAGAATTACTTTTTTTTTGGTCGCTGCAACACTGCATTAAAATGCAATAACGGGCGATCAAAAGAACGTATTGCACCAAAATGGTATCATTAATAAATAAATAATCTTTTTATTTATATAGCGCCAACATTGTCCGCAGCGCTTTACAGTTTGCACACATTATCATCACTATCCCCATCAGAGCTCACAATCTACATTCCCTATCAGTATGTCTTGGGTAGTGGGAGGAAACCGGAGAACCCGGAGGAAACCCACGCAAACACAGGGAGAACAAACAAACTCCTTGCAGATGTTGCCCTTGGTGGGATTTGAACCCAGGACTTCAGCGCTGCAAGGCTGCAGTGCTAACCACTGAGCCACACCGTGCATTGAAAACGTCAGCTTGGCGCGCAAAAAAATAAGCCCTTACCAGACCCGAGATCCCAAAAAATAGAGACGCTACGGGTCTCGGAAAATTGCGCAATTATTTTTTATTTTTTAGCATAGTCTGGAATTTTTTTTGGCCACTTACATAAAAATAACCAAGACATGTGTGGCCACACTCAATTGCTGCAAGGATTTAATTTAATTGTTGAGACTTTTGGCAACAGACCTGATCACCCTTTTAACCTACATAGTTGATGTCCTTTGTCCTCAATGCATGCAGGGGTATCAATTGAGCAACCTAATGGAGAGCTGCATTCTCAATTCTGCTGGCTTCTCAGCAAATTCACAGCATTCCATGACTATTCAATGCCTGTTATGAGCATTTTGACTTCCAGTGCCAACATTTGCATGAATTATGTTAAATTCATTTTTCTTTTCAATATTTGAAATAAAAATGTCTGCAACTTTCCATATGAATATGTATGGTGAAAAGCAAACATCAGGATTCTTGCAAATTTTTACACTGGCAGCAAGCCAACAAATTGAAATTAACTTTTTGGACACCATCATTAAGATACAGAACAATGAAATAGAGACGTCCCTGTACCAGAAGTAATTTGACCTTTCAGCAGAGGTGTCAAACTGCATTCCTCGAGGGCCGCCAACAGGTCATGTTTTCAGGATTTCCTTGTATTGCACAGGTGATAATTTAATCACCTGCACAGAATGATTCCAGCACCTTGTGGAATGCTAAGGAAATCCTGAAAACATGACCTGTTGGCGGCCCTCGAGGAATGCAGTTTGACACCTCTGCCTTTCAACATACCTTAAATGGGACAGTTTCCATTCATAATACACAAAACAACTCTATTGCTTACAGCCAAGCCATCAGACACAATTTGGATATGGCCCAACCCAAAGTACAGAGACGAACACCTTGGTGGCCTTGGAAAAATCTTTCTGAATCAGGGTTACCATCCAAGAACAATTGAAAACCAGATTACAAGAGCCACCAGAATATCAAGGAATTGTCTTCTACATTACAAAACTAAACAAGAAACCAACCGGGTGCCTCTAGTAGTTACCTACACTCCAAATCTGGAGGTGCTAAGGGGAGCTGCACAGAAATTACAACCTTTACTACAAAAAGATGCCCGATTACAACCCATATTTCTAGAACCCCCACTTCTGTGTTTTAGGCAGCCCCCAAATCTAAGAAATATCATTGCCAGAAGCTCCCTGTCATCTTCAACAGCTGCAGGAACCTTTCCCTGCAACCAGAAAAAACGTAAAACCTGTCCATTTATAATGACCACGGACAAGATAAAGATCCCGAATTCACATCAGGACTACAAGATCCCAGGTACATTCAGCTGCGTCACTTCTAATGTGGTGTACCTAATTATTTGTACTAAATGTCAAACTGGGGGTCTGTATGTAGGGGAGACAGGGCAAAAGCTTAGAACACGGATGAATTCTCATTGCCACATAATAATAATTAATAAAAATCTACCTGTGACCAAACATTTTTGTATCCCTGATCACAGCATCATGGACATGAAATGACTAGTATTAAAAGGTACGGTACCTTCAAATATCAGAGACACAGAAAAATGTGGGAGTATAAACTAATGACAACGTTTGACACACTCAACTAAGCAATGTCCTCAGACCATTTGGGGGCATCACAATCGTGGACCAGACGTCAATCAAAGGACAATAAAACATTCACACTCCTTATCTATAAACTGTTGCAATGTTTATGGCCACAACTGTTTTCTTCCGTCCCACATCTATAATTCTGCTTCACGTCACCTGTCTTATCTATTGCATTATTCCTGTGTCCTCTTGTGCATAAATATGTGACTCTTCAGATTTTGTGTAATTCTATAACTGATGAAGGGACCCGAGTAGTCTCGAAAGTTTGCATTTTACCACCTTTTCAGTTAGCCATTAAAATGTATCAACCACTGAGGACTCTAAAATTGTAATCCTTTTCTATCTACTGGCTAAAACACAGTACAAAGGTATGTTGTTCCTATAGCAAGGTACACCAAATTTATCATTAAGTACAAGCCACTGTGATAAAGTTATCACATTATCAGACTGTTTATGCTGCCTAAATATTAGAGAGCATTAGTAAATCTGACAAAGTGTCCTCTCTGATAGAGCAGGATTCTGTGCATGTGCCCAGTCTGTGATGTCCATATTCTAATATGGTGCATGAAAAATGGGTTGGAGGATTACCCCACTAAGATTTAAGTAGCAGCAGCTAAAAAAGCTAACCTTTTTCTCAATCCAAAGATCACTCTTTTCTATAGTAGTCTTGGGTTGTGTGTCCCCTTGGTCCTGTAACTTGCTGCTTGTTTGCAATGTCTGCCGTTTTGGTTGTTCATTGATTACGCCGAGTGGTTTGTTCTCCAGCTCACCAGCCCTCTCTTTTTCAAGCAGAGTGATCATCATCCTTATGAGGTAGATATCAACTTGAGGAGCCACTAGAGATCTTATAGCTTGAAAACTCGATAGATCTATAAAGATAAAATTACTATTACAAAATTAAATCTAGAACCACTGGTGGATTCCGATACACCTTTCTTAGTTATCCAAATCTACACCTTTTTCTAGTATTGTTTATTTCCAATAATGAAAAGTTTGTACTTTTGTCATTTTGAACGGTTCTCTCTTTGTTTGTTCCAAAAGTTTCAATAAATATTTACAGTTAAAACAAAAAAAATCTCCTGTTTTGACACTGATCTTGCCTCTGAAGTGAGAACTTTTTGACTTTTGGAGTGCAAATTTGGCTGAAATAGACTGCGAACGCCATGTCAACCAGCAGCGCACCCGAGGTACCAAAACAGCAGAGAACACTCAAAAGTGAACAGATTTCGAAAATTACACCCGTCCCAGAATTCAAGCAGGGGTGTAGTTGGCATTTCTACCCCATAAGTGTTTCATAGAGTTTTAGAACATTGTGCCATGCAGTAAAAAAAAATTCCTTTTTTTTTCCACTAAAATGTTGTTTAGTACCAAATTTTTCATTTTTACAAATTGATAAAAAAAGAAAATAGATCACAATTTGCTAAACAATTTCTACCGAACGTAGAACAAATTTCTACCAATTTTTACCTTAAGTGGTCAAAAATTACTTTCTGGCTTTTTGCGTGCAAATTTGACTGGAATAGATTGGTGTGCCATTTACATAGCTCTCAAGTGCCAGAACAACAGAAATCACACAAAAGTAACCCCGTCTGTGGTCATACAATACTGTTTGGGCACAGAGCAGAGCTCAGAAGGAAAGGAATTTCTTTTCCAAGAATAGCTTGTTGAGGCCATCTGAAAAGCACTATGGTGCAAGAAAAGAAAACCCCCAAAGTGACCCGATTTTGCAAATTACACTGCTCACCACGCGACCACCCCCTGCCCAGCGTTTCACTTTCTTAAGGGATGCAGGTACTGGTGAAAATAATGCTGGCCTGTGCTTTTCAGAGCCCAGCAGGCGCGATGATGTCACTATATAGCGCCAGCTGTGCCTCAGTACGCAGCGAAGACTGGAGCAGCGGGGGAACGGGGGTTGGACGAATAGCTGAATTCTAGTACATTGTACATAGTACATTGTGGGAAATTCTGGAGACATAATACTGTGTAAGGGGGCTGTGTAGGGAAATCGTATGGCGTGGCGCCTCTGGTGACAAATTGAGGGAACATCATACTGTGTGAGAGGCTTTGTAGTTACATCTTACTGTGTAGTAAGGGCTTTGTTGGGTCATACTGTGTAGGGACAATTTATTAATAAGTATTCAATATTTTGTGTATCAGTATAGAGAAAAAAAAAGCATTTTTAGTATTTTTTTTATTTATTTTTTACTGTGCCCATAGTATTATTAAAAGGGAACCTGTCACCCCCTCTGGCGTTTTTAACTAGGTGGCTCTTCTTTTTCTGCTCCCTTCCAACGCAGCAATATTAATTTTTATAATTTTGGTGCCATACGTTTAGTCTGTCCGTGGGGCACGTCTTTTCTCCCCGACACAACCGCCCCCCAGCCATCAGTCAGCCCCTCCATGCGCCGCCTCCTCTATCTTCAGTAACGTACCCGGCACCTGCGCTGTGCTTTTCTTTTTCCGGCATGCGCCGTTGGCGCTGCCCTTCGATTCACATCATCTGATGGAATTCATCATACCCGAGATCCCGCCCCGCAGTGTGAATAAATCAGAACACACTGTGGGGTGGAATCTCGGGCACACACAGGCGCGAGATAAATTCCATCAGATGATGTGAGTTGTAGGGCATCGCAAATGGAGCATGCCCGAAAAAGAAAAGCACAGCACAGGCGCTGGGCACGTTACTGAAGATAGAGGAGGCGGCGCCAGGCGCATGGAGGGGCTGACTGATGGCTGGGAGGCAGACGCGTCCGGGGGAAAAGACTAAACGTATGGCGCCAAAATTATAAAAATTAATATTGCTGCGTTGGAAGGGAGCACAAAAAAGAAGAGCCACCTTGACAGAATGCAGCCTTAGTGCTGCACAAGGTGGCTCTTTTAGTTAAAAACGCTGGGGGGATGAGTGACAGGTTCCCTTTAAATATGACAGTTGTATAGCTTGATTTGTTTTGGATAAGGTGATAATTATATGCACTTTTGTTGGTTTACATTTCTTCTACCATAAAAATAGCTTGTAGTTTTACTGGGTAACATTTTTTTGTACTGTGGTAGATCGGCTCACTCGGCTGTACATGGATGTAAACATGGGAACACTGCAGCTTTAAGAATGCACTTGGTTTATTTGGATGCGGCTTAAACCAAGCTGAAGCACAAAGTAAACACGGCCCTCTGGGCAAAACAGCAAAACAAAACCGTAGCAATAGGCACAATCCTTGTATTAACGGAGCATCAGCCTGCTCAGGGTTAGCAAGACCCATGGTTCAGGTTTAAGCAAAACACAAACACTTCTCTGGAGTGTTCCTCTCCAGACACTGAACCCTGCTGCCTTTGTAGGCCAGCTACTTAAGCCCCAGATCACACACTGGGGTGGAGATAAGGTGGACATCCTCGCACCCGCTTTATGGATGTTCACATAAAAGCCAGCCCAATACACAAATTTGCTTAACCCCTCACCACAGTACTTAAAATTTTATATATATATATATATATATATATTAATACTTCTGTATCTAGCAGACTGCGAGACCATTGTCTGCCCTCATGATATCATAGTTACCATCGGAAATTTGCGATCAGACTGCAGGGAAACTGAAGAAGTGAAAGAGGGAGCCCCACTGCCTCTCGCGACAATTAAGATGCTGTGGTCCCTATTGACGACAGAATCTAGAGGACTAAATAGACTGGAATGGTACAAGCATCAATACTAGCTGTTGCTGCTTGGCAACAACTCCTTGTCCGTTGCACTGTACATGTATGGAAGACGTGATCAGTCTGTGGAAAAAAATAAAATAAAAAGATTTATTTTTATGTCTGACCTGAGTTGATGGTTGGTCCTTTAATGATCTCTGTAATAGTCTTCTGTATAGCAGGTGTCAAGCCAGCTCGCTGCACATCAAGGGGATAACCAGCTTTCAGTGCTTGCCATAAATGCATGCCAACAGCTGTCAAGCTTATACTTCGGGAATCAGCAATTTTTTGCTGAAAAGAAAAATACAAACAATACACTTGAAATACAAATGTAAAATGTACAAGATGTTCATGGGTTTCATATTCACTGAGATTTTGCCATGTGACATTTTGTACTTGTATTAGTGTATTCCATAAGCCCCAACAGAGAAAATGCTTTATGTCACATGGCAAAACTTAGCAGGTAAACTCCTGTTTGATTATATGTCATTTACGCCATATGCTTCTGTGTGACTTGTGTATTCTTCTATCCTGCAGAGACCATGGTGGAAAAAATCAGTGATGACCATTAAATCACAGTAAAGCTGGCCATACACATCAATAGAAGTTGGCCAAATGGTAGCTCAACCAACAGCTATTCCTTCTGACCTCCACGTGAAGCAGTTTATTACAAACCTTTTAAAAAAGGAGAGGAAAATTATTCACAATTGAAACCTTGGCATCGGCTCATCTCCAGGAGGAATATCGGACCTAAATGTTGAAATCAAAATGCACCAGATTTCTCTTTCAGCAGGACCTCATCCATACACAAGATTGACAGGCTTGGCCAATTTATCGTTGGTACATGGCAAGCTTTAGATAATTTTTTTTATCTACAGAGGGATTTGAAATACTACATACTAGTTGCATATCACGGCAAATTGGGACGTAAAGAATATAATATGAAGAAGAAAGATTTAAAGAAGTCAAACATTTGTTTTTCTCTACACATACATAATGCTTGCTCAACAACAATTTTCTAGCTGTGTAATTTGTTTAATCTCGGCTAAAAAGTAGGACTACACAGTACATCCCCCCTTCCTTATCATAGAAAGATGAGTCATGTGATCAGCTGCCATTAGCAAGAATCAACAGATTTATGATGAGACCCTGACATCAAGGGAAATGTAGTCTGTCTTATCAGGGTATTCTAAGGTTGTCTCTTTAGCACCTCACAACTCTGCAGTCTCCTTACTTTCATTTTGCTAGAAGTTACGTTAGGAGTTAACGCATCTCTTGGAATATAACTACTGCATACTAGACCAGGCTCTAGTGGTCAAACTCCATAGAAACAAGCTGTACACTTGGCAAGATAAAAGCTTTCATTGCAGGAGAATGAAAGATAGAAAAAGCAAGACAATTGCAAACTTGCTTATTTTCATGCCAACTAAATAAAGCAATTTAATAACTTTAAATGACCTTTTTAAGAGAATCGTAGAGGTAAAATACAAATCAACATAGCAGTCAACTCTGACATGGTACGTCAACTAATAAAATGATACATTAGTTACATACATAACTTTTTCATTATTTTTCTAATAAAATCCTGCACTATATATGCAAAAAAATGGTTGTAGTGCTTATTTAAGGTGGCCATAGAAATTATGACAATTTATCTGGCGCAACTAAAACCATTTTTAAAAGTGATAATTATGAGTTTACAATGCTAATAGATAAAGTCCTACTCTTCATTATTGGCACCCATGAAGTTTAAATACATAATCTGGAGTATCTCCCTAAAAAAATGAATCAAGCAAAAGGTTTTTTTTTGTATAGAGCACTCGTGTTAAATACAAAAGAGCAAATGATAAACAATAATTTAAAACAAAAAAACAATGGGAGGGAAAAATAGAAAAACCTAAAGCTTGCTGTGACATGGGTATTGCAACTCTTTACATTAAATTATTATGGAAACACATTTTGACCCACCTGTGGTAAATTACAAATGAGAATTACCTGTGATTAATTGTCGGTGCCCATGTGACATGAATTAGCCAATGAATGATGACTTCAGTGTTTTAAAAAGCCACGATTCCTTTTTCACAATGGTGATGACAAGGGAGCTGTCTCAGGACATCAGAACTGCTATTATTAGCAAACACAATACTTTCAAAGGGTAAAAGGCCATCTCCAAACAAGGCCTTGGTATCCCAGATTCAACAGTGAAAAATGTTAAGAAGTTTGCCAAGCATGGAACCTTCAAGAATCTCCCTTGAAAAATTGACAAGAGAAGTCTTTGAAGGTTGGTGCGAATGGTGGAAAAAAACACCTCGTCAAACATCCAAAGACCTGAAGGCCAACCTGGAACAGTCTGGGGCCATGGTTTAAACAAGTACCATACACTGCACACTAAACCATGCAGAGCTTTATAGGCGAAGGCCAAGGAAGAAACCATTGCTGAAGAAGAGACATAAAAAAAGAAGAAGGACTGATCTTTGCCAAAGAGTACCTTGACAAACCACAATCCTGGGAAAATGTTCTGTGGGCAGATGAAACAAAAATAGAGCTTTTTAGGAATGCAAAACAACAATTTTGATTACAGATGTCATCATGAAGCTTATAAGGAAAAGAACACCCTAACAACAGTTAAAGGGACACTGTCACCTGAATTTGGAGGGAACAATTTTCAGCCATAGGGGCGGGGTTTTCGGGTGTTTGATTCACCCTTTCCTTACCCGCTGGCTGCAATATTGGATTGAAGTTCATTCTCTGTCCTCCATAGTACACGCCTGCGTAAGGCAAGATTGCCTTGTGCAGGCATGTACTACGGAGGACAGAGAATGAACTTCAATCCAATATTGCAGCCAGCATGCAGCCAGCGGGTAAGGAAAGGGTGAATCAAACACCCGAAAACCCCGCCCCTATGGCTGAAAATTGTTCCCTCCAAATTCAGGTGACAGTGTCCCTTTAAGCATGGTGGAGGATCCATAATGCTGTGGGGTTGCTTTGCTGCGTCTGGTATTGGAGGCCTTGACCGTATCAGAGGGATCATGAAATCAGACAATTCTTAAGAGATTTTAGAGCAAAATGTCCTACTCAGTATAAAAAAAAACTTGTTTTAAGTTGAAGATCATAGGTCATCCAGCAAGACAATGACCCAAAGCACACATCCAAAAGTACATAGGAATGGTTGAAAAATAAGGATTTTTGTGTTACTCACCGAAAATCCTTTTCTCCGAGTCGCTCATTGGGGGACACAGGACTGTGAGTATATGCTACTGCCGCCAGGAGGCTGACACTAAGTAAACATAGAAAAAAATTAGCTCCTCCTCCGACGTATACACCCTGACACTGGCCGAAGGCAGACCCAGTTTGGTGCAAAAGCAGAAGGAGAGTAAAAAATAAATCAGCATTAATATCGGAACAACATGTCTAGAATAACCCCACCGGCTGATAAATTCAAAAGAAAAAAAGGTAAATCAAAAAGGAAGCCATCTGGCTAACAGGGTGGGAACTGTGTCCCCCAATGAGCGACTCGGAGAAAAGGATTTTACGGTGAGTAACACAAAAATCCAAATTTCTCCTTCGTCTCATTGGGGGACACAGGACTGTGGGACATCCCAAAGCAGTCCCTGGGTGGGAAAAGGACTCAGCGGAATAAACCCCTAGGCACTTAACGCCTATAGGTGCGCTACCGTTGCCTGCAGGATCCTTCTACCCAGACTTGCATCTGCAGAGGCCTGAGTATGGATGTTATAGTGCTTGGAAAAAGTGTGCAGATTGGACCAGGTCGCTGCCTTGCAAACCTGTTCTGCCGATGCCTGGTGCCGAAGCGCCCACTGCCCGAGTGGAGTGTGCCCTGATCTCGGCCGGAACAGCCGCGCCCTTGATGTGGTAGGACTCCTGAATTGTCGACCGTATCCACCGGGCTATGGTTGATTTTGAGGCAACGAGTCCCTTCCATCGACCCTCAGGAAGGATAAACAATGTATCCAACTGTCGAAAGGATGTCGTCCGTGAAACATACCTCCTGAGAGCTCTCACCAGGTCCAGTGTATGGAGAGCCTTTTCCACACGGTGCGATGGAGCTGGACAGAACGAAGGCAATACGATGTCCTTGTTAATGTGGAAGGATGAAACAACCTTTGGCAAAAAAGTAGGTGCTGGCCTGAGCACCACCTTATCCTGATGAAACTGTAGAAACGGGGCACAGCAGGATAAAGCCGCAAGTTCCGAGACCCGCCTAATGGATGTTATAGCCACTAAAAAGACAACTTTCCAGGAGAGGTATGTCAAGGAAATGTCCTGAAGAGGCTCAAAAGGAGATTCCTGCAGGGCACTCAAGACCAGGTTAAGGTCCCAGGCTTCCAGGGGGGCCTTGTAAGGTGGCACCATGCGGGCAACGCCCTGCATAAATGTCTCTACCTGAGAATTGGTAGCGATTCTGCACTGGCAAAGAACGGACAGGGCTGAAATTTGTCTTTTGAGGGTACTTGGTGCAAGCCCCGAATCCAGGCCGACCTGGAGGAACGCTAAAATGTTAAGGATAGAGAACCGAAGCAGGGGAAGGCCATGCCCTCTGCACCACTTAAAGAAAACCTTCCAGGTATGATGGTAAATACATGCTGAGGTGGATTTCCGGGCATTAATCATTGTAGCAGCTACCTTCAGGGAAAAAACGGAAGGCAGGCAGTCAAACATGGGGCCCCTGAGTTCTGGTGGTAGATCAGACCCTGGGAGAGAAGATCTGGGCGCCTTGGAAGCCGCCAGGGAGCCTCGGTGAGTAGCTGAATTAAGTCTGCGTACCATGGCCGACGGGGCCAATCTGGGGCAACCAGAATTACTGGGATTCCCTCTGACTTGATCTTCCTGATTACCTTCGAAAGCAGTGCCAGAGGGGGAAATAGATACGGGAGACAAAACTTGCTCCAGGGAAGGACTAATGCGTCCACTGCGAATGCCTGTGGATCCCGATATCGGGCGACAAATCTGAGTCCCCCAGCATTGACAAATCTGCTGGAAAACGTCAGGATGGAGGGCCCACTCCCTGTATGCCAGCCCCTGATGGCTGAGAAAATCCGCCGCCCAATTGTCCTTGCCTGGAATGTGAACCGCCGAGATCACCGAGTGGTTCTTCTAGGCCCAGAGGAGGACTTGATTTACCTCGTGCATGGTACCCCCTGATGATTTATGTATGCCACAGCCGTGGCGTTGTCCGATTGAATCCAGATGGGGCAGCCTGCCAGGACATGATGAAAATGTTGTTGAGCCATTCGAACCGCCCGGATCTCCAGAAGGTTGATTGCAAGGGTTGACTCCTGCGAAGACCATGGCCCCTGGGCTGTGTGGTGGTGAAACACTGCTCCCCACCCGAGGAGGCTGGCGTCGGTCGTGACTACCAGCCAATGGATTGGGGGATTCCCCTGCTGCAGAGAAGACAACATTGTCCACCATGCGAGAGCCTGTCTGACCTGAAGAGACAGGCGGCACATGTGGTTGAGAGAGCGTGGACACCTGTCCCAAAACGTCAAAAGGGTATGCTGGAGGGGGCGAAGATGGAGCTGCGCAAAAGGAACTCTATTGCTGCTACCATCTTTCCTAAGACTCTCATGCAAAACCGGATGGTATGAGGGAGTGGCTGGCGAAGAGCCCTTACTTCCTGCCGGAGAGCCAGGGTCTTGATCTGGGGAAGAATTGTCAAGCCTCGGGAAGTGTCGAAGATCATACTGAGAAAAGAAATCTTCTGAGATGGCACAAGGGATGACTTTCTTAAATTCACCAGCCACCCTAGACGACAAAGAGTATCCAGCGTAATGCTGACATTCTCCTCGCAGGCTCGGCAAGATGAACCTTTGATTAAAAGATCGTCTAAAAATGGCAAGACGACTATGCTTCGGAAATGCAGGATGGCCACTACTGCTGCCATGACCTTTGTGAACACCCTGGGGCAGTGGCCAGCCCGAAAGGTAAGGCTGTGAACTGGAAGTGAAGGCTGCCTATGGCAAAGCGTAGAAATCTTTGATGCGGAGGGAATATGGGGATGTGAAGAGAGGCGTCTTGAATGTCTATTGAAGCCAAGAACTCTCCCTTTTCCATAGCCACAATGACCGAGCGGAGAGACTCCATTCGGAAGTAACGAATGTTGACAAACCTGTTCAAATATTTCAGGTCCAGAATGGGCCTTACCGCTCCGTCCCTTTTGGGGACGACAAACAGATTGGAATAAAACCCTTGAAATCTCTCGTCCTCTGGAACGGGAACGATCACTTCACTGCGACGAAGAGATTCGACACCCTTGAGCAAGGCTCGAACCCGAGATTCCCAACTGGGGAGCCGGGAGAGAAAAATCCGACTCGGGGGGTGGCTGGTAAACTCTATCTTGTACCCTGAGGACACTAGTTCTCTTACCCATCTGTCATGAATGACAGCAAGCCAGACCAGGTGAAACCGGAGCAGGCGGCCGCCTACTCTGTTGGAGTCGACCTGAACCTGCCTCCAGTCATTTGGCTGAAAATCTGTGGGACCTAGATCCCCCTGATCTGGGCTGCTGGAAACGTGTTTTTCCCAATGGATTGGCTCTATAAGAGACCTGACGATCTCGGTCTTGATTAGGTCAACCTGGGCCAGCGGGATTTGTCGCTGTGGTCCACCCCGGGTTGCGAAAGGCCCTGAAACTGGCGCCGAAATGGTTACTTAAACCTTTGCTGTGGGAGAAAATAACTTTTTCCTCCTGTGGAATCAGAAATGAGATGATCCAATTTTTCGCTGAATATTCGACCGCTCTGATAGGGCAGAGCAGTAAGGGACTTCTTTGAGGTGGAATCTGCCCGCCATGTCCTCAACCATAAAGCCCTTCTAATTGAAATTGCATTTGCAGCGGCCACTGTTGCACAATTTGCCGCATCCAAGGACGCATTAATCAGATAGCTACCAGGTAGGGCGATCTGATTCGAAATCTCAGTCACTTCTGAAGGCAGATCCTTATCCTGTAGAGCTACAGTCAAAGACTCTGACCAGGATATCATGGCTTTGGCTACCCAAGTCGCTGCAAAGGAGGGTGAGAGGGCTGAGCCTGAGGCCTCAAATACTGAATCTGCCAGACCTTCTATAAGACGATCAGATGGATCCTTGATAGAGGAACCATTAGGAAGGGATAATAAAGTCCTAGAAGCCAAGCGAGATACGGGAGGGTCTACCGAAGGGTATTCTGCCCACTTCTTATGGAGCTCTGGGGCGAAAGGATATCTTCTATTTAGAGCCTTCTGCCCCAAAAAGCGCCTATCCGGCCGCTCCCAGTGGCGCTGTACCAAATCCTCATACTCAAGATGAGTACAAAACACTCTATGGGGCTGTTTAGTCCGCTTAAAAGATACCTTATGACCGGAAGTCAAGGTAGATTCGTCCTCTACCCCCAGGGTTTGGTTGACAGCCTCAATGAGACTGTCGACGGACTCCTGGTGATTAGGCGCCTCTAAAATGAGGGACCCCTCAGAATTGTAATCCGAACCCTGTTCGCTAACCTCTGCCGGTGAGGGAGAGCGAGAGGCGGAGCTCATGGATGCAGAAGAACCAGACAGACCTGGCGACTCTGTGTGGGTTCGTTTCTGACACATCTGCCTAGTGAGAGAGCGGCCCCTGCAGGCCGAAGGCTCCTGTGAGACGGAGGACTCCTCCAAAATAGAAGAGACACTGTCCCTGGACCTAACTGGGGCTTGAAGGGACTCAATAGCCTTTGTGAGGGATGCCATAGACTGTGACAGGGACAACTCTCATTCTGGGGGCCCTGACACACTGGGCTCAGTTACAGGGGAGGGCTCCTGGGCGCGTTCGGAATCGCAGGTCTCACAGATGACTGCATTGGGCATGCAGAAAAGCGGACCGACAAGTAAGACATGAGGTATATAAAACCGTATGAGCCTTGGTCCTTCTAGACATGCTGAGCCTGCTAGCTGGTATAGTCTGGAACGAATTTGTATAAGGCGCAGGTAAAGGAACGTGTAGCTGCCCGGCTGGAGGGAGCAGCACCTACCCCAGTCCTAAGTTCGTCCTATGGAACACGTCTCAGAGCGCAGCACCAGTAATGTCTCCTAACACAGGTTCAAAAAGAAAAAGTGCGCCCTCTTGAAGGGGTGGAGCCACAGATGCCAGGCCTGTCTGCCGAGGCCTAACGAAGGCCGAAATCAGGACCTGCGCTACCTCTCCCGGCATCCGCCCAATAGTAAGGGGGGGGGGGGGGGGAGGGCAGACCTGACGGAAAAAGACGCAGCGACGAAGGCGGGACTTCCGCCTGAGGCCTAGCGCCCCAGAGGCCGGGGGCTAAATTTCCCACCATCTGCACGTGAAGAGAGAGGGCGGACGTGGCGAAGTCCAAACTTCTGGAGCCCGCCCGAAAATACGGGGGGCGGGACCAGAGAGAGCGCCCGAAGGCCAGAGGCACCGCAGATCCGGAAGCCCGGCAGTTGGAGAGCACTGCAGCAGGAGCCCTCCCAGCCCCGTGGATCTAAGGTTAGAAGGGAGGGCTGTAACACAGGACGGTGCAGTCACACTAACTATCATCCCTTCAGGAGATGAGAGGGACCGTCCGCCTCCTTCCATCACCGCAGCCTCAGCATTGGTGATGCAGTGGGGGCCGCACAGACTCCCATACGCACCTGTACAGCCTAGGGTTTCACTACCTTAGGGTGGTCAGGGCTGAGTCCGGCATATTGTCCCACGTTGCGGGAGAGGATACGTGGAGGCGACACTCCACGTGCTCGCCCGTTGTTGGTTTGGGGAGAACGGACCCCTTCAAAAGGGTCCGTTGCCCCTGTCTAGTCTTCATAGTTAAAAAAAAAAAAAAAAAAAAAAGATCTGGAAAAACACAGATATGTGCCTCCCACGGACACTAAGCATGAACTGGGTCTGCCTTTGGCCAGGGTCAGGGTGTATACGTCGGAGGAGGAGCTAATTTTTTTCTATGTTTACTTAGTGTTACCCTCCTGGTGGCAGTAGCATACACCCACAGTCCTGTGTCCCCCAATGAGACAAAGGAGAAAGAAAAATGGACTGTTTTTAAATGACGAGCAATCCTTGGGGAGAGCTGAACTGCAAAGGAAGAGTGGAAGAAAATACTAGCTGAGAAGTGCAAGAAGCTTATTGATGGCTACAAGAAACCTTTGGAGCCTGTCATCAATGCCAAAGGGTGTGCAACGAAGTATTAATTACGAGTGCCTTTATTGCTGCACCATCCTGTTTTTCTTTGAAATTGCAATATGTAAGTTGAAAAACAAGGTTTTATTGTCTTATTACTTTGGACCACTAATTAAAAAATCCTGAGGATATAACTTTGATACATTTCCATTTATTTCTGAAGATATTGTACAGTCTATGAAAAAAATGAAGGGGTGACAATAACGATGAGCAGGACTCAGAGGCGTAGCTAAGAGTTCAGCTCAGGGTGGGCGAAATATCTAAGTGGGCCCCTAACCAGTAACCCTGATTACAACTCAGACGGCATACTCTAGTCGTGGGTATTCTGGAAGCTCAGCAGATGACCCTGCTGTAAGGCCAGGTTCATATTGCGTCAATGGCAATGCGCTGACGGCATCCATTACACAGCGGCACTAACGATATGTAACGGATGCATTAGCGCACCCATTGACTGCCACTATGTAGCGCATTGCTAACACATGTCATAATCGGCCAGCATTAGCAATGTGCCGTCATTCTGTGACGGACCCTCTGACGCGGGCTGCAGCGTTTCCGGGTCCGTCACCGATAGCATAGGTGGAGCATCTGTGCTATCGCGATCGCATAATGCGATCTTTAAAAGGCACTAGCGTTGGTGCAGTCAGTTTAACGCATGCGTTGAAAGGACTGCACCAATGCAATGTGAACCCTGCCTAACTGAAAAAAACACTCTATACAAAGACCAATACTGATATTACCGCCATACGGTGACGTCATAATGGTAGATACCAGTCCTGCAGAATATATAAGAGATTACAATACAATTAGAGATAATCACTTACAGGAGATGTTCTTTCCATCTTACTCAGACATCTCCTTCCAACCACAACTCGTCTTCAGAGATTACAACAAAAATTTGTCCCCATCTATTCCCAACCTGTACAAATGCATCAATGTGCTGTCACCCCAATAATGAGCTGCTGCTGCCGCCGTATGTGTCCCTATTACTGCACCTGCTGTGTGATACAAAAACAGGAATCCTCTTACTGCCACACATAATAATGCTATCACTGTGCCCCTTACATAGTAGAATGTCTCCTTTGTGCTCTCACAGTAGCCTCCACACTCTTTAAAGGGAACCTGTCACCCCCAAAATCGAAGGTGAGCTAAGCCCACCGGCATCAGGGGCTTATCTGCAGCATTCTAGAATGCTGTAGATCAGAGGTGTCAAACTGCATTCCTCGAGGGCCGCCAACAGGTCATGTTTTCAGGATTTCCTTGTATTGCACCGGTGATAATTTAATCACCTGCACAGAATGATTCCAGCACCCTGTGGAATGCTAAGGAAATCCTGAAAACATGACCTGTTGGCGGCCCCCGAGGAATGCAGTTTGACACCTCTGCTGTAGATAAGCCCCGATGTAACCTGAAAGATGAGAAAGAGAAGTTAGATTATACTCACCTGGGGGGGCGGTCCATTCCAATGGGTGTCGCGGTCCGGTCCGGGACCTCCCATCTTCTTACGATGACGTCCTCTTCTTGTCTTCACGCTGCGGCTCCAGCGTACTTTGTCTGCCCTGTTGAGGGCAGAGCAAAGTACTGCAGTGTGCAGGCGCCGGGAAAAGTCAGAGAGGCCTGGCGCCTGCGCACTGCAGTACTTTGCTCTGCTCTCAACAGGGCAGACAAAGTACACCTGCACCGGAGCCGCAGCATGAATACAAGAAGAGGACGTCATCGTCAGAAAATGGGAGGCCCTGGACCAGACCGCGACGCCCATCGGACCGGACCGCAGCAGGACCGCCCCTGGGTGAGCATAATCTAACCTCTTTTTCTCATCTTTCAGGATACATCGGGGACTTATCTACAGCATTCCAGAATGCTGTAGATACGCCCCTGATGCCGGTGGGCTTAGCTCACCTTTGATTTTGGGGGTGACAGGTTCCCTTTAATGGTTCCCACAGGAGCTCCCACATTGTCTAAAAGCCAACACAGTAGTCCTCACACTGTATATAAACCCCGTTCATGACAGCCCCCACAGTAACTCCCACACTGTATGATGGCCACCACTGTCTAAAAGCCCCCACTGTAGTCCTCACACTGTATATAAACCCTGTTCATAACAGCCCCCACAGTAACTCCCACACTGTATGATGGCCCCACATTGTCTAAAAGCCCGCACAGTAGTCCTAAAACTGTATATAAACCCCATTCATGACAGCCCCCACAGTAACTCCCACACTGTATGATGGCCCCCACAGTAGCCTTTAAACTTTACTGTATAATGGCCCTCGCATTAGCTCTGATATAGAAGGGTTAATAGTTTACCTTTAAGTGCCTTTTGCCTTTATTGCTAGAATTACTAGAATCTGTTGACGCAATAGTCTGATGGTCTCCTCTCAAGGAGACAACACTTCTTATCATGTATGCTTTCAATAGTCAGCCACAACATGTTCTGGGTGCGTGGTAACATTATATAATGGCCCCCACAATAGCTATCACGCTCTATACTGGCCCCAGCATTAGCTCCCATAAGACCCCAAAGAGGGGACCGGACAGAAAGAGGGAAATAGAAGAGGGGGAGGTAAAATATTACTCATGTAAAGAAGAAAATTTGCCCTGGTATGTCTTCACTTTTTTTTCTTTTCTCTCCCATTAGGGCTCTTGTTGTCCAGGCTGAGTATAAGTTCCGGGGCCTACACCTTAATGTGAACATCCATACGCACATACTGGCTGTCAAATACCCTGACCCCGGCCACAGGACTATGTCACATGGTGTGTGTATATAATAAACAAATATATATTAAACAAATATATATACAGAAAATGTATATATACACATATACACTATACGGCTGCCAAACCTTCCAGCATAGATCCACAATATAATAGCAAAAAAATGAAAGCAGCACACCATTTAGACAAAATGAAAAAATTGCGTTTTGATTTTCCTGGGAAGGTTTCTCAGAGCCGAAACGAAGCTGAGCCCCAATGGGCTATTAAAACACTATTTTTTCATTTTGTCAATGGTATGCTGCCTTACTTTTTTTGCTAATATATATATATATGTACACACACACATACAGGGAAGGGGAAAGAGACAAATTGTAATCCGTGCTGTCCTGCAACCAGGTTGACCTCTGTCACTGCAGTGCATAATACTGACTGCTCATGTCAGTCTCTATCTGAATCACCATGAGATTTATGGCGCCTGCTTTGAGGTCTTCTACAAATCCGGTCATGCTCCACCGATTTGAACTGCCATAAATCTACTGTGCTTCATATACAAGACATCAAACACAAGAAAATAACCCATTCAGGACTTGTCAGGAGGGGAGCAGTGTCCTGTCCCTCCTCACTGCAAACACCTCCAGCCCAGGGTGCAAGGAGTGTCCTGCCCCCTCCTCACTATAGACACCTCCAGCCCAGGGTGCAGGAATTGTCTTGCCCCCTCCTCACTGCAGACACCTTCAGCCCCAGGTGCAGGCAGTGTCTTGCCCCCTCCTCACTGCAGACACCTTCAGCCCCGGGTGCAGGCAGTGTCCTGCCCCCTCCTCACTGCAGACACCTTCAGCCCCGGGTGCAGGCAGTGTCTTTCCCCCTCCTCACTGCAGACACCTTCAGCCCCCGGTGCAGGCAGTGTCCTGCCCCCTCCTCAATGCAGACACCTTGAGCCCCCGGATGCAGGCAGTGTCCTGCCCCCTCCTCACTGCAAACACCTCCAACCCCGGGTGCAGGCAGTGTCTGCCCCCTCCTCACTGCAGACACCTCCAGTCCCGGGTGCAGGCAGTGTCCTTCCCCCTCCTCACTGCAGACACCTCCAGTCCCGGGTGCAGGCAGTGTCTGCCCCCTCCTCACTGCATATAAAATAAACTTTGGCACTCAACTTGTAATGATGTGGAATTTTTAATAGCAGCCACTTGTACAGACGTTTCGGTCACACATTGACCTTCTTCAGTGTACTGCGATAATGTGCAAACAATAAAGTATTTACAATAGTACAAAATCCAAAATTAACAACAAAACAATGAAAAAGATGGAAAAAACAATAAGGAGACTTATATATTGTGCATCTATAGTGATGGATGGGAAGGGGAATGGGGGAATGGCATGGAAAGAAAGAAATGAGGGAAGAATCATACCTTGTCTCTTAGAAACACTTTTTATGTGTGGCTTGAGATCAGGTCCTATATTTGGATCCTAAGGTACAAATGTGTCTGTTTTAGACAGGTGCGGGCTCTGGCACTTTAAATAAATATTTGAAAATGGGACTAACCCATATTAATTATGAATCAGGATACTGCTGTGAAGGACAATGTCCGGGGACGTGTCTCTGTTTATCTAGAAAATGGACTGTATCTACAAAAAACAATATATAAGGACATATTAAAAGGATTCGTTTATACAGACCAGTAGCCTCAGGGATATATTGATACTGACCAAATGCACCACCAGATAGGAGTGGTGATATGCTATATATCCTCTTCAGAGGAAGAAACTGTAAGGGATGTAACATAGCACATAAATTAACTGGCGGGGTGCGTGCGGTGTACCCAAATAGTGGTAATGTACGTACCCTTTATAATGGTAATTAATAAGGACCCAATGGATGGACCAGAGTAAGAACTCCCCTGTCTAAAAGAAGAGGTGGACGGATTAGGCTTCAATAATGGCGGCACCTAAAGTAAGGAGCACTGACGCTATGAGTGGGTCTTACCAGGAGAGGCAGGGATGCAGGTGTAGAACGCGGTGTCCACCGCTGGTTCTGTGATGTCCTGCCATGCCTGTGAAGACGCCAATATATGGCTAGGGGGCGGGACCGCTGGACGGCGTGAAGCCGGAAGTGCGTCACCGGAAGTGACGCACTGTGTGTGCCGGCGACGCTCTGCGTGTCAGTGATGTGGAAACCAACATGGAGCTGCGTTCCACCTTCATTTATAATGCACAGGGACTGGCAAATGGGGCTGACCCAGTGTGGGAGGAGCTTTTGAACAAAAGGGATAATATATGTGAGGGTATTGCTATTAAGTCCCGTGCATGTGACCTGCAATGTAGAGAAAGACCTGGAAAGAGGGGAGAAGAGGGATTTTGAGTAATGATAGAAAACAAAAACAGAGACCATAAGGATAAGTTGGGGATCCAGGGGGAAGGAGGATCGGGATGTGAACATTTGCGTGCCGTCAATTTCAATACTGATGACTCTGTAAAACAAAGCTATATGTTAATATAATATTTTAAAAGAGTAAATACAGGCATATACATGGTAAATGGACCATATAAAGTTAATCACAAAGTCTATAGGAAGGCCAGGAGATCATAATCCCTGTTGAGGCCTCTTGGTGTTATGGTTTCAAGTTCATGTATCCAAAAGGCCTCTCTTCTTTTGAGGGTCTGGATACGGTTGCCCCCCCGTCGAGGTGCTGGGACATGTTCTATTACCTGGAATTTTAGCTGAGGTATAGAATGTCCAGCGTCAATGAAATGGTGGGGTAGTGGCAGCAACGTATTTTTGCATCTTATTGTGGATTTATGTTTACTGATACGGTCCCGTATCGGTTGAGAAGTTTCGCCAATATATAGAAGGCCACAAGGGCATTTAATGGAATACACCACAAAAGAGGTATCACAGGTGCTATAGTCTTTGATTAGATATCGCTTGCCCGAATGTGGGTGATAAAAGTGATCTCCCTTTAAGACATTTCCGCATTGGTTGCAATGAAGGCATGGATGTGTGCCAGTCCTGGGTTGGGAGAGAAATCTCTGGGTGGAAGAACGTGAGCCCGATCCAATGTCGGCTTTGACCAATGTGTCACGGATATTGCGTGCTCGTTTATAACAGGGAAGGAAGTGATTGCGGAATTCCGGTATATCCGGATATGCCTCCTGTAGTAATCTCCAATGTTTCCTAATGCTGTGATGGAGTATATGGACATAGGGATGGTAGGTATGTACAAATGGTAAGCGATTTGTAACAGGTTGTTTAGGGTTGGTTGGTGGATGTAAGGCATCATGTAATATCTTAGGGGGATATCCCCGTTCACTGAATTTATTGTACATCTCATTTAACCTTTCTTGTTTCTTGGTTGGATTGGTAACTATACGATCCACCCTCTGAAATTGTGAACGGGGGATGGCATTTTTGGTAGTTACGGGGTGCAGACTACTGTAATGGAGCAAGCTATTTCGGTCAGTGGACTTTCTATATAGATCTGTACTTATGTTACCATCCTTATCCTTCAACACTAGAGTGTCGAGGAAACTGACCTGATGTTCGTCTTTCGTCATAGTGAATGAGAGACCAGGCCAGGAGGCATTTAATGTTTCAAAAAATGTATCGAGAGTGTCAAGTGGTCCAGTCCATACACAAAAAATATCGTCTATGAACCTCTTCCAGGTGACACAGTGAGTCCTAAAAAGGATGTTGGGGTAGACCACCCCTTCCTCGAACGCGGCCATATACGTGTTTGCATACGGGGGCGCCATGTTGGACCCCATGGCGGTCCCCTGTGCCTGGAGGTAGTAGGTGTCCTCAAATAGAAAGTAGTTCCTGGTGAGAACAGTAGTAAGCAGTTCAAGACATAAATCAATCGTGTTGTGATGTAGTTCAGATGTTGTCAGTAATTGTCTGACACAGTCAATACCTCGGTCATGGGGGATGGACGTGTAGAGGTCCTTCACGTCAAAGGATACCAGAAAGGAGTTAATGGGGACAGTGCCCAATGTCTGTAGTGTTCTGAGAAAGGCCCCGGTGTCAAGTAGATATGACTGAGATTTCTGTGTCAAAGGAGTGAGGACTTTTTCCAAAAAAATGGATAAAGGGGATAGAATGGAGTCTGTCGCTGCGATGATTGGACGGCCAGGTGGGTTGATAAGGCTTTTGTGTACCTTGGGAAGTAGGTAAAGTACAGGCGTCACTGGATTTGTTTTGGTGAGAAAATCTTTGGTTTTAGAATCAATCACTCCCATATCAAGGTATGTGTGAAGTATGGCTGAAATATTGTCACGTGTTTCCCCTGTGGGATCTCTACTCAATTTAATGTAGACTCTGCTATTATTGAGCTGGCGGTGGGCTTCTTTGATATAGTCCGTCCTGTTCATGACTACTATAGCCCCGCCCTTGTCGGCGGGTTTGATAATGATGGATTTATCTTTACATAGGGCCTGTGATGCCTGAAAGTCAAGATTGGATAAATTGGAGGAATAGTGTAACCTACCCCCCTCAGCATCTCGCCTGAGTTGGCTGAATGCTCTGTCTATAAATTCAATAAAGGTTACCACCGCATGTGACCCTCTTGGTGGACGATATGTGCTTTTATTACGAAGACCAAGTTGGTCTATAGAGATATGGGCCTGTCGTGTGGGAGGGGAGACAGTGTGAGTATTGTTTATATTGGAGAAATGTGTCAGTAATCTGATACGGCGGTAGAATCGTTGTAACTCCATATCGAGTTCAAACGTACTCAACTTAGAGTATGGGCAAAATGAGAGTCCTTTCTGTAGGAGATTGTGTTCAGCTATGCTAAGTGTTCTGGAGGAAATATTGATGACTAAGGAGTTAGTACCTGGGAGCGTGTTACTCTGTAGAAATCGGGATTTCTTCCTCCGCTGGCTCCGACGGGGCCTTTTCTTCTTGGATACCGCTTGCGTTGATCTAAAAAATGGCGAGTGGTGTTGATGCGATTGTCTCTTCTGTCTGTGTCCGAACCAGATGTTGATGCTTCGTTTGACGAATATTGATTGAACCTAGGAGGGTCAGAGCGGGAAGTAAGGTTAGTACGCCAATGATATACGCGATTGTTATCGTAATCCTCCAAGTCCCTCTGAAACTTAATCCTCTTTCTGTTCTCAGTGTCCCTCTTGTGTTGTTCAATAACAGTTTGTACTTTAGCTTTAAGGGTACCCAATTCTTCAGCGGTACTAGATGAGGCTAGTTGAGACTCAATATTTTTGATGGTGTCACTGGACTGGGCAATGGCACTTTGTAAATGTTCAACAGTTAATGTCATTAAATCGAACGAGCATTTGTTGAGTATTTGTTCAAACTTTAAGCAGAAGGCGGAGGAGTCGCTGAACAGTGTTGGTCGCAGAGGTACTCTCAGGCCCCTTGGGATGCGATTGACTCTGAGGTATTCGGACAATGTTGCACAGTGTAGTTCCAAATTAATCAGATGTCGAGATTCCCGTTCAAGGTCCCTCCCCCTGGTTTCCCTAGGTGGGACCTTGAGGAAGTCACTAGATAGGTTGGACTTAGAAAGAATAGAATTAGTCTCCTCCTGATTATACGAGAAAACCAGAGAGGACATACTGAACAGCGTGCACACGGAAGGGTGAGTACATGTAATATAGTGTAACGTGGCACAGCTGTGGAGGTGCACAAAGAGGGTTCCCAAACCAGAGACCGTATATAAAATAAACTTTGGCACTCAACTTGTAATGATGTGGAATTTTTAATAGCAGCCACTTGTACAGACGTTTCGGTCACACATTGACCTTCTTCAGTGTACTGCGATAATGTGCAAACAATAAAGTATTTACAATAGTACAAAATCCAAAATTAACAACAAAACAATGAAAAAGATGGAAAAAACAATAAGGAGACTTATATATTGTGCATCTATAGTGATGGATGGGAAGGGGAATGGGGGAATGGCATGGAAAGAAAGAAATGAGGGAAGAATCATACCTTGTCTCTTAGAAACACTTTTTATGTGTGGCTTGAGATCAGGTCCTATATTTGGATCCTAAGGTACAAATGTGTCTGTTTTAGACAGGTGCGGGCTCTGGCACTTTAAATAAATATTTGAAAATGGGACTAACCCATATTAATTATGAATCAGGATACTGCTGTGAAGGACAATGTCCGGGGACGTGTCTCTGTTTATCTAGAAAATGGACTGTATCTACAAAAAACAATATATAAGGACATATTAAAAGCCATTATTGAAGCCTAATCCGTCCACCTCTTCTTTTAGACAGGGGAGTTCTTACTCTGGTCCATCCATTGGGTCCTTATTAATTACCATTATAAAGGGTACGTACATTACCACTATTTGGGTACACCGCACGCACCCCGCCAGTTAATTTATGTGCTATGTTACATCCCTTACAGTTTCTTCCTCTGAAGAGGATATATAGCATATCACCACTCCTATCTGGTGGTGCATTTGGTCAGTATCAATATATCCCTGAGGCTACTGGTCTGTATAAACGAATCCTTTTAATATGTCCTTATATATTGTTTTTTGTAGATACAGTCCATTTTCTAGATAAACAGAGACACGTCCCCGGACATTGTCCTTCACAGCAGTATCCTGATTCATAATTAATATGGGTTAGTCCCATTTTCAAATATTTATTTAAAGTGCCAGAGCCCGCACCTGTCTAAAACAGACACATTTGTACCTTAGGATCCAAATATAGGACCTGATCTCAAGCCACACATAAAAAGTGTTTCTAAGAGACAAGGTATGATTCTTCCCTCATTTCTTTCTTTCCATGCCATTCCCCCATTCCCCTTCCCATCCATCACTATAGATGCACAATATATAAGTCTCCTTATTGTTTTTTCCATCTTTTTCATTGTTTTGTTGTTAATTTTGGATTTTGTACTATTGTAAATACTTTATTGTTTGCACATTATCGCAGTACACTGAAGAAGGTCAATGTGTGACCGAAACGTCTGTACAAGTGGCTGCTATTAAAAATTCCACATCATTACAAGTTGAGTGCCAAAGTTTATTTTATATACGGTCTCTGGTTTGGGAACCCTCTTTGTGCACCTCCACAGCTGTGCCACGTTACACTATATTACATGTACTCACCCTTCCGTGTGCACGCTGTTCAGTATGTCCTCTCTGGTTTTCTCGTATAATCAGGAGGAGACTAATTCTATTCTTTCTAAGTCCAACCTATCTAGTGACTTCCTCAAGGTCCCACCTAGGGAAACCAGGGGGAGGGACCTTGAACGGGAATCTCGACATCTGATTAATTTGGAACTACACTGTGCAACATTGTCCGAATACCTCAGAGTCAATCGCATCCCAAGGGGCCTGAGAGTACCTCTGCGACCAACACTGTTCAGCGACTCCTCCGCCTTCTGCTTAAAGTTTGAACAAATACTCAACAAATGCTCGTTCGATTTAATGACATTAACTGTTGAACATTTACAAAGTGCCATTGCCCAGTCCAGTGACACCATCAAAAATATTGAGTCTCAACTAGCCTCATCTAGTACCGCTGAAGAATTGGGTACCCTTAAAGCTAAAGTACAAACTGTTATTGAACAACACAAGAGGGACACTGAGAACAGAAAGAGGATTAAGTTTCAGAGGGACTTGGAGGATTACGATAACAATCGCGTATATCATTGGCGTACTAACCTTACTTCCCGCTCTGACCCTCCTAGGTTCAATCAATATTCGTCAAACGAAGCATCAACATCTGGTTCGGACACAGACAGAAGAGACAATCGCATCAACACCACTCGCCATTTTTTAGATCAACGCAAGCGGTATCCAAGAAGAAAAGGCCCCGTCGGAGCCAGCGGAGGAAGAAATCCCGATTTCTACAGAGTAACACGCTCCCAGGTACTAACTCCTTAGTCATCAATATTTCCTCCAGAACACTTAGCATAGCTGAACACAATCTCCTACAGAAAGGACTCTCATTTTGCCCATACTCTAAGTTGAGTACGTTTGAACTCGATATGGAGTTACAACGATTCTACCGCCGTATCAGATTACTGACACATTTCTCCAATATAAACAATACTCACACTGTCTCCCCTCCCACACGACAGGCCCATATCTCTATAGACCAACTTGGTCTTCGTAATAAAAGCACATATCGTCCACCAAGAGGGTCACATGCGGTGGAAACCTTTATTGAATTTATAGACAGAGCATTCAGCCAACTCAGGCGAGATGCTGAGGGGGGTAGGTTACACTATTCCTCCAATTTATCCAATCTTGACTTTCAGGCATCACAGGCCCTATGTAAAGATAAATCCATCATTATCAAACCCGCCGACAAGGGCGGGGCTATAGTAGTCATGAACAGGACGGACTATATCAAAGAAGCCCACCGCCAGCTCAATAATAGCAGAGTCTACATTAAATTGAGTAGAGATCCCACAGGGGAAACACGTGACAATATTTCAGCCATACTTCACACATACCTTGATATGGGAGTGATTGATTCTAAAACCAAAGATTTTCTCACCAAAACAAATCCAGTGACGCCTGTACTTTACCTACTTCCCAAGGTACACAAAAGCCTTATCAACCCACCTGGCCGTCCAATCATCGCAGCGACAGACTCCATTCTATCCCCTTTATCCATTTTTTTGGAAAAAGTCCTCACTCCTTTGACACAGAAATCTCAGTCATATCTACTTGACACCGGGGCCTTTCTCAGAACACTACAGACATTGGGCACTGTCCCCATTAACTCCTTTCTGGTATCCTTTGACGTGAAGGACCTCTACACGTCCATCCCCCATGACCGAGGTATTGACTGTGTCAGACAATTACTGACAACATCTGAACTACATCACAACACGATTGATTTATGTCTTGAACTGCTTACTACTGTTCTCACCAGGAACTACTTTCTATTTGAGGACACCTACTACCTCCAGGCACAGGGGACCGCCATGGGGTCCAACATGGCACCCCCGTATGCAAACACGTATATGGCCGCGTTCGAGGAAGGGGTGGTCTACCCCAACATCCTTTTTAGGACTCACTGTGTCACCTGGAAGAGGTTCATAGACGATATTTTTTGTGTATGGACTGGACCACTTGACACTCTCGATACATTTTTTGAAACATTAAATGCCTCCTGGCCTGGTCTCTCATTCACTATGACGAAAGACGAACATCAGGTCAGTTTCCTCGACACTCCAGTGTTGAAGGATAAGGATGGTAACATAAGTACAGATCTATATAGAAAGTCCACTGACCGAAATAGCTTGCTCCATTACAGTAGTCTGCACCCCGTAACTACCAAAAATGCCATCCCCCGTTCACAATTTCAGAGGGTGGATCGTATAGTTACCAATCCAACCAAGAAACAAGAAAGGTTAAATGAGATGTACAATAAATTCAGTGAACGGGGATATCCCCCTAAGATATTACATGATGCCTTACATCCACCAACCAACCCTAAACAACCTGTTACAAATCGCTTACCATTTGTACATACCTACCATCCCTATGTCCATATACTCCATCACAGCATTAGGAAACATTGGAGATTACTACAGGAGGCATATCCGGATATACCGGAATTCCGCAATCACTTCCTTCCCTGTTATAAACGAGCACGCAATATCCGTGACACATTGGTCAAAGCCGACATTGGATCGGGCTCACGTTCTTCCACCCAGAGATTTCTCTCCCAACCCAGGACTGGCACACATCCATGCCTTCATTGCAACCAATGCGGAAATGTCTTAAAGGGAGATCACTTTTATCACCCACATTCGGGCAAGCGATATCTAATCAAAGACTATAGCACCTGTGATACCTCTTTTGTGGTGTATTCTATTAAATGCCCTTGTGGCCTTCTATATATTGGCGAAACTTCTCAACCGATACGGGACCGTATCAGTAAACATAAATCCACAATAAGATGCAAAAATACGTTGCTGCCACTACCCCACCATTTCATTGACGCTGGACATTCTATACCTCAGCTAAAATTCCAGGTAATAGAACATGTCCCAGCACCTCGACGGGGGGCAACCGTATCCAGACCCTCAAAAGAAGAGAGGCCTTTTGGATACATGAACTTGAAACCATAACACCAAGAGGCCTCAACAGGGATTATGATCTCCTGGCCTTCCTATAGACTTTGTGATTAACTTTATATGGTCCATTTACCATGTATATGCCTGTATTTACGCTTTTAAAATATTATATTAACATATAGCTTTGTTTTACAGAGTCATCAGTATTGAAATTGACGGCACGCAAATGTTCACATCCCGATCCTCCTTCCCCCTGGATCCCCAACTTATCCTTATGGTCTCTGTTTTTGTTTTCTATCATTACTCAAAATCCCTCTTCTCCCCTCTTTCCAGGTCTTTCTCTACATTGCAGGTCACATGCACGGGACTTAATAGCAATACCCTCACATATATTATCCCTTTTGTTCAAAAGCTCCTCCCACACTGGGTCAGCCGCATTTGCCAGTCCCTGTGCATTATAAATGAAGGTGGAACGCAGCTCCATGTTGGTTTCCACATCACTGACACGCAGAGCGTCGCCGGCACACACAGTGCGTCACTTCCGGTGACGCACTTCCGGCTTCACGCCGTCCAGCGGTCCCGCCCCCTAGCCATATATTGGCGTCTTCACAGGCATGGCAGGACATCACAGAACCAGCGGTGGACACCGCGTTCTACACCTGCATCCCTGCCTCTCCTGGTAAGACCCACTCATAGCGTCAGTGCTCCTTACTTTAGGTGCCGCCATTATTGAAGCCTAATCCGTCCACCTCTTCTTTTAGACAGGGGAGTTCTTACTCTGGTCCATCCATTGGGTCCTTATTAATTACCATTATAAAGGGTACGTACATTACCACTATTTGGGTACACCGCACGCACCCCGCCAGTTAATTTATGTGCTATGTTACATCCCTTACAGTTTCTTCCTCTGAAGAGGATATATAGCATATCACCACTCCTATCTGGTGGTGCATTTGGTCAGTATCAATATATCCCTGAGGCTACTGGTCTGTATAAACGAATCCTTTTAATATGTCCTTATATATTGTTTTTTGTAGATACAGTCCATTTTCTAGATAAACAGAGACACGTCCCCGGACATTGTCCTTCACAGCAGTATCCTGATTCATAATTAATATGGGTTAGTCCCATTTTCAAATATTTATTTAAAGTGCCAGAGCCCGCACCTGTCTAAAACAGACACATTTGTACCTTAGGATCCAAATATAGGACCTGATCTCAAGCCACACATAAAAAGTGTTTCTAAGAGACAAGGTATGATTCTTCCCTCATTTCTTTCTTTCCATGCCATTCCCCCATTCCCCTTCCCATCCATCACTATAGATGCACAATATATAAGTCTCCTTATTGTTTTTTCCATCTTTTTCATTGTTTTGTTGTTAATTTTGGATTTTGTACTATTGTAAATACTTTATTGTTTGCACATTATCGCAGTACACTGAAGAAGGTCAATGTGTGACCGAAACGTCTGTACAAGTGGCTGCTATTAAAAATTCCACATCATTACAAGTTGAGTGCCAAAGTTTATTTTATATACGGTCTCTGGTTTGGGAACCCTCTTTGTGCACCTCCACAGCTGTGCCACGTTACACTATATTACATGTACCCTCCTCACTGCAGACACCTTCAGCCCCAGGGTGCAGGCAGTGTCCTTCCCCCTCCTCACTGCAGACACCTTCAGCCCCGGGTGCAGGCAGTGTCCTTCCCCCTCCTCACTGCAGACACCTCCAGTCCCGGGTGCAGGCAGTGTCTGCCCCCTCCTCACTGCAGACACCTTCAGCCCCCGGGTGCAGGCAGTGTCCTTCCCCATCCTCACTGCAGACACCTCCAGCCCCGGATGCAGGCAGTGTCCTGCCCCCTCCTCACTGCAAACACCTCCAACCCCGGGTGCAGGCAGTGTCTGCCCCCTCCTCACTGCAGACACCTCCAGTCCCGGGTGCAGGCAGTGTCCTTCCCCCTCCTCACTGCAGACACCTCCAGTCCCGGGTGCAGGCAGTGTCTGCCCCCTCCTCACTGCAGACACCTTCAGCCCCAGGGTGCAGGCAGTGTCCTTCCCCCTCCTCACTGCAGACACCTTCAGCCCCGGGTGCAGGCAGTGTCCTTCCCCCTCCTCACTGCAGACACCTCCAGTCCCAGGTGCAGGCAGTGTCTGCCCCCTCCTCACTGCAGACACCTTCAGCCCCAGGGTGCAGGCAGTGTCCTTCCCCCTCCTCACTGCAGACACCTTCAGCCCCAGGGTGCAGGCAGTGTCCTTCCCCCTCCTCACTGCAGACACCTTCAGCCCCGGGTGCAGGCAGTGTCCTGCCCCCTCCTCACTGCAGACACATCCGTCCCAGGTGCAGGCAGTAGCCTGAGCTCCTACTAAAAGCACCATCCTGTGCACTGTCCTGCTCCTCTCTTGGGGGAAGAAGCTGGTGCACTGCGCTCTGACATCTCTTCTGTAGACAGTCCACACAGCGTGCAATGTGGATTTGTCTGCCTGCACTACTGTGGAGCTCAACTGTGGCAGAAGCTCCCGATGGGCCCCTCAGAGCAAGGGGTCCGGGGAGACCGCACCCTCTGTCCCCTGGTAGCTACGCTACTGGCAAGACTGTATAAATCTATTCCAATTATGCTTGGACGTAAATATGAGATTGGCTTCTTTATCATAGTGCAGAGAATTCTCGTTACCGGAAAAGAATGTCACACTCACCATGGACAACCGCTGTTCTTGAAACAAGGAGTAGGTAGTACGAGGAGACTCTGGGAGTGCCAGGCACACTGAGCTTTTGGGAACAGCCACAATGGTTGGTAAATTTGGACAAGAAACATTAAGTGAACCAGCCTGAAAGTAAACATATATAAAGTTTATTCAAGAATTAATGGTCATTGGACTGACTAGTCAAGTGGGACATCAATTTAGTCAACACTAATTTAAAGGGCGTTATAAACCTTCACTGACCTTTTAGAAATTTTGGATTAATTATGCATGAGAATAGAATAGAGGTGAATTAATGGCAGACTGTCTGTCAGTATGAAGTTTGGAAGTAATCCCCCTACTAGTAAATGTTATGTGAAGTGAGAGGAACAATGCACAACAAAAATCATAAATATATAAATGTCCAATACCTTCAAAGAGTTGGCGAGGCAGAATTCCTTCACAACCTCCACAAGGGGTGCAAGCATATTAGCCTTTGCCTCTGACACGCCATCAAGTTGTTTCATATTCTCAATTGTAGTAGGCCTAAACATTATTTAGAAATAACACAGAATGATTTGTATAGGAATAATGTAACACAACGAGAATATTTATTCCCTTAACTTGGCTCAAAGCATTTTTTCTCATTTACCCAAGCAAGTCCTTACTACTAGTGACGAGCAAACGTGCATACAAACATTTAGGGTAAAAAAAAACAAAAAAACAATTGGTTTTTGGTCAACAAGTGTTTTTTTTTACTGATTCAGTTACTTCATCATATGTCAGAAACATCTGAATATAAATTCTGAAAATAATTTAAAAAATAAAAAAACTTACCTAATTTTAGCCATATCCACAAGCACCTTGTTTGTAGCTAATACAGCTGGTGGGATATCCTTCTCACTGGCTATTTTTTGCCTAGCTGCTATAAGTTTTCCATACAATATAGTCTGCGAGGGTAGAAAAAAAGATTATACTTATTTTTAATTTAACTTTTTTTTTTTTTCAATTACTATTTTAATTTTTATTATTTTTTTTTTAACAGTTTTAGCAGTAATCTTTCTTGTGCGCAAAAACAGTCTGCTCTTCATCAGTGTGTTGGATCAGATTTTTATCGGTCTTTTGTCAGTTTTTACCAGTTTTACCAAAACCGTGAGAGTTTTTCTCAGAGTGATAGCAGAGATCTGACTGAGGACACCGCAGTTCAGCCCTGCAGGGAACGCAGCCTGAGTGACCGGAGGTAACCTCTATGACATTACCGTTCGCAGCAGTTCAGTCAACAGTGGTTCTCAGTCTGGACGGTCGCATCTTGGCACCGTCCAGGTTGAAAATGGTTTATCCCCCAGACATGAATTATGGCGTGGGACAAACCGATGGATAGGTGAGGGATATTGTTGTTTTTTATTTTTGTTTTATTACAGGAGACGAGGGCTTCAGTAGAATTTGGCATTAGATGAGTATAACTGTGTTTGTTATTGCTAAATAAAAAAGTAAAAGTGTGTTTTGTTTTTTTTCAAATAAAATACTTTATTCTCACTGTGTGTTTATTTACCATACAACTATAGGATTAGTAATGGATAGGTGTCTTATTGATGCCTCTCCATTATTAATCCATGGGCTTGATGTCACCGGACAATACAAAGTGACATCAACCCCACGAATATTAACCCCTCTTTCCACTGCTACAGGGCAAGTGGGAAGAGCCGAGCAAAGCGCCAGAATTGGCGCATCAAATAAATGGGCCTTTTCTGGGTGGCTTCAGGCTGCAATGTTTAGGTTGGGGGGCAATATCCATGGTCCCTTACCAGCCTGAGAATACCAGCGTCCAGCTGTCTGCTTTAGCAAGGCTGGTTGTCAAAAATAGGAGGACCCCACACCGTTTTTTAAAATTATTTATTTACAGCGCAGGAGGCGGCTAATAAATACTTCCATCAGCCGCTCCTTCTCTCGCCGTTATTAGCGGCAGCAGGCGTCTGATGACAGGAGCAGTAGTCCCTTCAGCTGACACCAGTGACAGGTGGTAAACTTTATATCTCTGATCACAGCTGATCACTCACGCTGTTTTTTGACTGCGTGGGAACAGCGGCTCTCTGACCGGCGGGGATGTTTTCACCACTGCTCAGAAGCGGTGTTTTCCGCAGCTGAACCCCAACAGTAACACGGACTTCCTGGTGAAATCATTGTTTGGTGTCCGTGCCCGAACAGTATGTTTTCGGTAAGGACGCGATCTTTACTGTTCGGGTTTGCACATCTCTATTTATAATCACTTTTTCTTTTAAAGAAGTCCTCTCTTGGAAGTTTTTGTTTCCACTAAATGTGTGGGTATGTGCATGTAGTACAATGCTAATGTATTAACATACTCCCCTTCTCTGGGATCCACCGCCATTATGCTCCTCTTCTCAGTGATGTCACTGATCTTCAGACTCTCCAGATCACACTGTGCTCTATGGGTAAGCCAGAAATCTTTTTTACAATGTAAGCCTACAGACCCTTGCTCTGAAGCTCCATAGGTTTACATTGTCACTTCTGGATCACACAGAGCACAGCGTGTTCTGGAGAATCTGCAGTGCAGTGACGTCACTGAGAAGAGGAGAAGAACGGTTCTTGATCCCAGAGAAGGTGGCAGTAGGCAAGTATATTAATAAACTTACACTACATATACACAGATTTAGTGAAAGAGAAAAAAAAAACTTTATGGGAGTGCTTCTTTAAACTAATTTATTGAGTTCGGAATTTTTACTAAAGCATACAAATTTAAAAGCTTGGACATCAGGTTTATCATACAAAAAGTAAATAAACTGTGTAATGAAAATTTAAATTGCACATAAAACAATAAAGTTTAAAAGTAGAAGAAAAATTAAGTAAAAGCGGGAAAAACGAGGATGTGTAGAAAAGGGAAAAGGACATGGTGGATGCAGAAACAATATCAAATCATAGGCTAATAATTGACAGGTGTGGATAAGCATGGGTTTGTATTTGGTTAGAATTCCAATAAGTTTTCTCCATGGGTTATAAAATTGAAACATTAAAGTAAAAAGAGACGATTTTGGGATGTAGTAAGCTTTCTTATAGATATCTATTGAGGAATGAGGAGGGCCTAGCCTTAACAGCATAGGGTAAGGATGCACAGGGCTTAGCTATTGCAAATATCTCCTGCATTATCCTGTTGATTCAAAACAAGGGATCATTACAGTGTGTTGTGCTCTTTTCCCCACAACCATCTGTTGATTGCCGAATCTATGTACTTACTACTTATTCTGGCAGAGATCAGACCCGAGACCGAGGCCTATCTAATATGGTAAATTATAGCGGTTCACTTTTTCTACACCTAACCAACTGCCCAAAACATCTGATGATTATAAAATTAACAATTTACCATCTTCTAATGACCTGGAGGTAAAGATAAATGACACCAAGGAAGAACCAAGGGGTTATAGCCACAGAGCTCGCACGCCATCTGATCCACGACATTGCACAGGAAGTATGTGCTTTACCCCTCTCAATCCCAAAAGATTCTGCTACTCAAGAAACCACCCAAAAAGATGGCTTATCTGCAATCACTGCCAATAACAAGACGCTTGATACTCTATTGAAGAAACCATACAATATGGCATGGACCAAACCATACTCAAGGAAGGAGAATTTTAATGCACTTAGGCAGGTCCGCCACGCAATGATAGCAGCTATTGGCTTATATCATATCTTACCTGCAGCTCCATTTCTCTTTGAGACACAGCTGGTTCTTGTGGTTTGGATGGTTTGCGCGGTGAAATTAATCTCAAAATGCTTAAATAAAGAAATCAATATAGAAAATTAACACTGTTTATTTTGCTTTGCATGCAAAACATTTAAAACATAAGCTTTCCAACTTAAATCAAACTAAATAAACAGTTTACAGAGAGTTGAGCATTTTTAATATACATGATAAAATCATAGTGCTGTTGGAGGAGACAGCTGATGGCCTAACATTATAGTTGAGCAAAAAGATTTGCAAGACCCTGGTTCAATAGTTACGACTGTAGTGGGGCTGACTGAATTGAATTGAATCCTGTGAACCATCCATAACCTGCCAGGATCCTCTGTCACCCCCAGCCGGGGATACCGATAGGTAGGAGGAGGATCGCGTCCGGCGGACATAGACCATCGTTATTGTATTTTAATTTAACCTTCAACTAGGTAAATATTTGATGCTCACTGAGTAATACCTGGTTGAGGGGATTTCCGAAGTTTTTGAAATCTTCCCAGGTTCGTCATGTGAAAACTTGTCTCTCAGTGAGATTTTCTGTAAATAAAAATGAACTGATAGAAATATTGCCACCAAGACTAATTAACAGAAATGTGAAAAGACAAAAAACTAACCTCAACAGAAGCTTCAGGCTTCTTTGATCCTACATCTGGCAGCAGCTGCCTAACCATTGGAGAACGTGGCTGCAAACTATAGGACAATAGAGAAGTCAAGAATGCAATTCATCCTATCAAGTCTCCAGCTATTCATCTTTTACAGTCCCTCCTTGAGCCCTTACTCTGCTTCTAAAAAGCTTTTTTATTCTTGGGTTGATCTGCAGTAGAGGGTATTGGGGGGTGATTCTACTGCTAGGACCTCATTAATTCATGCAAAAAAGACTAGACTATGGTTGGAACACAGACTATGGTTAGATAACTTGTTTAAGTGGTATAGCCATCTATATATATAATTGCCTAAGGGGTACTTCCTTCTGTTTGTCTGTAACTTCCGTAACGGAAATTCTGGGTTGCTGATTGGTCGCGGCCGGCCGGGACCAATCAGCGAGATTGGGGAGGGAGTTAAAAACCACTTCACTTTTTTACTATTGATGCTGCCTATGCAGCATCAATAGTAAAATCATAGAATGTTAAAATAAAAAAAACCCAAAACATTATATTCTCACCTTCCGAAGTCCTCCGCAGCCTTTCCCGCTCCTCGCACTCCGGTCCCAGGAATGCATTGCAGCAATGACTCGAGATCACGTAGCGGTCTCGCGAGATGATCACGTAGCGGTCTAGCGAGACCGCTACATGATCACGGGTTATTGCCGAAAGGCATTACTGGGAACGGAGTGTCGCGAGGAGCATCGGTAAAGTCCTGGGCTGGATCCGGGGGCCGACGGAAGGTGAGCATATAACTATTTTTCATTTTAATTGTTTTTTTTTAACAGGGATATGGTGCCCACATTGCTATATACTATGTGGGCTGTGTTATGTACTAGCTGGCCTGTGTTATATACTACGTGGGCTGTGCTATATACTACGTACCTGTGCAATATACTACGTGCCTGTGCTATATACTACGTGGGCTGTGCAATATACTACGTGCCTGTGCAATATAGTACGTGGCTGTGTTATATACTACGTGGGCTGTGCAATATACTACGTGCCTGTGCTATATACTACGTGGCTGTGTTATATACTGCGTGGGCCGTTATATACTACGTGGCTGTGTTATATACTGCGTGGGCCGTTATATACTACGTGGCTGTGTTATATACTGCGTGGGCCGTTATATACTACGTGGCTGTGTTATATACTGCGTGGGCTGTGTTATATACTGCGTGGGCTGTGTTATATACTGCGTGGGCCGTTATATACTACGTGGCTGTGTTATATACTGCGTGGGCTGGGTTATATACTGCGTGGGCTGTGTTATATACTGCGTGGGCTGTGTTATATACTGCGTGGGCTGTGTTATATACTGCGTGGGCTGTGTTATATACTGCGTGGGCTGTGTTATATACTGCGTGGGCTGTGTTATATACTGCGTGGGCTGTGTTATATACTGCGTGGGCTGTGTTATATACTGCGTGGGCTGTGTTATATACTGCGTGGGCTGTGTTATATACTGCGTGGGCTGTGTTATATACTGCGTGGGCTGTGTTATATACTGCGTGGGCTGTGTTATATACTGCGTGGGCTGTGTTATATACTGCGTGGGCTGTGTTATATACTGCGTGGGCTGTGTTATATACTGCGTGGGCTGTGTTATATACTGCGTGGGCTGTGTTATATACTAAGTGGGCTGAGTTATATACTGCGTGGGCTGTTTTATATACTGCGTGGGCTGTGTTATATACTGCGTGGGCTGTGTTATATACTGCGTGGGCTGTGTTATATACTGCGTGGGCTGTGTTATATACTGCGTGGGCTGTGTTATATACTGCGTGGGCTGTGTTATATACTGCGTGGGCTGTGTTATATACTGCGTGGGCTGTGCAATATACTGCGTAGCTATGCTATATGCTACGTGGGCTGTTATATACTACGTGGCTCTGCAATATACTATGTGGCTGTGCTATATACTACGTGGCTGTGTTATATACTACGTAGCTGTGCTATACACTACGTGGCTGTGCATTCTAGAATACCCGATGCGTTAGAATCGGGCCACCATCTAGTCAAAGAATAAAGGTCAAAACATACAGTCATACTAATTCTAATGATCATAACAGTTCCCCATTTTCTGGTTAGTTATAAATAAAATATATATTTCACTGACTTTTTAATCCTTTCTGCAAAAATCAGGAATTGCTTTTTTTTTTTTTTAAATTTGTTAACAACCCTTCTCTATTTGTTCATGTTTAATGCAATTCAATGAATTCAGAATTGCAATGCTATATGTCATAGAAAATATTAAAGTCTCTGAAGCCAATAGTGAAGGGGCATTCACCCCCTTCCCTCCTCCCCCTCTCTTTTGTAGGACAGGAGCAGGAAGAAAAAATAAACACAGCTGACAGTTTAAGGCTGTGTGCACACGTTCCGGATTTTTCGCTATAAAAACTTAATAAAACCGCGAAAAAACACATCCATTAAGCATCCTATTAATAGAATGCAATCCGCAATTTTTGTGCACATGTTGTGTTTTTTTCTATGAAAAAAAGCATCGCGGTAAAAAACGCAGTATGTTCATTAATTTTGCGGATTTTTCGCAGATTTCCCGCTATTTAATGCATTGGGAAGCTCCGGAAAAAAACACGAAAAATCCACACAAAAAACACGAAAAAAAACACATGCGGATTTCCTGCAGAAAAAGTCAGGTTTTGTTCAGGAAATTTCTGCAAAGAATCCTAACGTGTGCACATAGCCTTTATCTCCTAGACTCAGATTAGTACAATGGAAATGGAGCAGGAAATCTTAATTAAAATGCAGGAGCTCCCTATAGGACAAAATACACCAGCAGTACCCCTGAGGATGCTTTAGTGTGTAGACAAAGAGTTATAGTTTCATGACACTGTGGTTTACTGTAAGGGAAACTCTACAATAGCTAGCCTAGACGTATGTCTCCAAAAAATAATTATCAATATGGGAATTTGTATAAATCAGATAGTGATGAGACATACGTCTTCAACCTCAGGGCAAATAGGGGAAGAATATGCATGTTTCTTCATAACCGTAACACCTGTATAAACAACTGGTGGTGGCAGCGAGTAGTCTGGGGTTATCGTGGAGCTTGCAGTATCTGTATCAGGGGTATATAAATATATACACACACACACACACGTGCTTCTCACAAAATTAGAATATCATTAAAAAGTTAATTTATAAACACAAAAAGTGAAACTCATATCATATAGAGTCATTACAAACAGAGCGATCAATTTCAAGTGTTAATTTCTGTTAGGTCACTGAGCCTGTTTCAGTAGGAAGACCGCTGACTTGACAGAGGTCTAGAAGTCATTGACTCACCCCACAAGGAGAGTATGCCACAAAAGGCCATTGCTAAAGAAGCTGGCTGTTCACAGAGTGCTGTATCCAAGCATATTAATGGAAAGTTGAGTGGAAGAAAAAACAGTGTGGTAGAAAAAGGTGCACAAGCAACTGGGAGAACCCCAGCCTTGAAAGGATTGTTATGAAAAGGCCATTCAAAAATTTAGGGGAGATTCACAAGGAGTGGACTGCTGCTGGAGTCATTGCTTCAAGAGCCAACACACACAGACGTATCCAGGACATGGGCTACAAGTGTCATATTCCTTGTGTCAACCCACTCATGACCAATACACAACGACAGAAGCGTCTTACCTGGGCCAAGGAGAAAAAGAACTGGACTGTTGCTCAATGGTCCAAGGTGTTGTTTTCAGATGAAAGCAAATTTTGCATTTCATTTGGAAATCAAGGTCCCAGAATCTGGAGGAAGAGTGGATAGGTACACAATCCAAGCTGCTCGAGGTCTTAGTGTGAAGTTTCCACAATCAGTGATGGTTTGGGGAACCAAGTCATCTGCAGGGGTAGGTCCACTGTGTTTTATCACAGTCAGCACAGCCGTCTATCAGGAAATTTTAGAGCACTTAATGCTTCCCTCTGCTGACAAGCTTTTTGGAGATGGAAATTTCATTCTGCAGCAGGACTTGGCACCTGTCCACACCACTGCCAAAAGTACCAATATCTGGTTTAAAAACAACAGTATCACTGTGCTTGATTGGCCAGCAAACTCGCCTGACCTTAACCCCATAGAGAATCTATGGGATATTGTCAAGAGGAAGATGAGAGACACCAGACCCAACAATGCAGACGAGCTGAAGGCTTAGATCAATGTAACCTGGGCTTTAATAACACCTCAGCAGTGCCACAGGCTGATCGCCTCCATGCAGTAATTGAGGCAAAAAGAGCCCCGACCAAGTATTGAGTGCATTTACTGAACATACATTTCAGTAGGCCAACATTTTAGATTTTAAAATAATTTTTCAAGATGGTGCTATCAAGTATTCTAATTTACTAAACTCCTGGCTAAGATGTTGGCTAACCGCCTTAATAAGGTAGTAACGACAGTAATACACTGACCAATAGTTCCACAGCAAACAATCTTAGACGGCTGTTTCTTAACATGCAGGCAAGAGTGGATAATGTGGGTCAGAGGGTCGTGGTATCTTTAGACGCCGCCAAGGCGTTTGACAGCGTGGAGTGGAGGTACCTGTGGGCAGTAATGAGGACAATGGGTTTTGGTGAGACGTTTATAAGTTGGGTGCAGCTGTTGTACGCATCTCCGAAAGCTAAAGTGCGTGTGAATGGCTTTTTGTCTGGGGACTTTCCGTTGTACAGGGGAACGCAGCAGGGTTGCCCTTTGTCCCCTCTGTTTGCGATCGCAATAGAGCCTTTGGCGGCGGCAATACGGGGGGACAAGGATATAAAGGGTTATAAATATGGAAGCCAGGAGGAGAAGGTGGCCCTTTACGTGGATGATGTGTTACTGTTCCGAGGAGATGCACAGGAGTCTTTGAGGGTTGTTATGCATAGCATTACTAAATTTGGGACTATTTCAGGACTATCCATTAATTGGGACAAGTAAGTGTTACTCCCCTTGGACGTGGTGGTTCCTCTGACACTTGACCCTGCGATTCCTTTACGGGTGTTTACAGAGTTTAAATACTTGGGCATTGTGATTTCGGCCAAGATTGAGGACTACGAGTGGCTCAATTTGACTCCTTTGCTTGGGAGATTTCAGCAGAAGATTGGGGCCTGGAAGAGGTTGTTCCTGTCGGCTGCAGGTAGACTTAATTTGATTAAAATTTTACTCATGCCTCAACTCCTCTACATGCTCCATAATGCTCCGGTGTGGTTGGCAGAAAATACATCTTAAAGGATCAACTCTCTTTTTAGAGATCTGATTTGGAAGGGTGGACGGGCACGCATTAACTGGAACATATGCAAAAATCAAAAGATGAGGGAGGTTAAGCGGTCCCTAACCCATGGATCTATTATGTAGCGTCCCAATGCCAGCATATTGTGGGTTGGGGAGAACCTAGACAAAGTACATCAGCTGGGATAATCACTGAATATATGGTGGGGAAGGGTACATTGTTAGCCAGTTTAGAGGCAGGGACGTTTAGACTGAACCCTAAAAAATGTCCAACTATAGCTATGATGGGGAAAATCTGGCAGAAAATCAAGCAGTGGAGAGGTATAACTGAGTTTACGTGTTACACGCCGATCTGGTTTCATCCTAGAATGGTGGAGCTGATGCGATTGTAAGGGATCATAAGGAACGTGGTCATGGGAAGCTGACCAGTGTCACGACGGACATTGACATGGCCAGTGGTAGCTGCTCTATTATCAACACGGCTTCTGAGGTAACTGGGGAGGATGGGGAGAAGCACAGGATCATAAGGAAGGTGGTCCCATGAAGCTGACCAGTGTTACGACGGATAGTGACATGGCTAGTGGTAGCTGCCTCATAATTAGCACGGGTCCTGCGATAACAGCTTGTCCGAGGGGTCGGAAGGTATTTCCCACAAACGAGCAGGGAGAGGGCAATGTGTGTCTGTGTGTCCCATCGTCTGTCAGGATGATGGAAAAGAGGTACGCATAGACTGTTAGAGGGCTGGGAGCATAATATTCCCAGACGGTCAGGGTGGTGGGCAGGTGTGTCTACCAGCCTGTCAGAAAAATAGGAAAATGTTGATATCCCCTGGTAAGACAGCCTATCTAGTTGCTGTCACCTATGACCTGAGAGAGCCCAGGTAGCACCCTGCATTCTGGACCCTCATCATCCAGAGGGATAACAGGAGCAGTTACTGACCCACAAAAGATCCCAGTGGGTTCCTGTTAGGTTGAGGCCTTAGTGTCACTTCTGGCTATCCCTAGCCAGGAGTCTCAGACCTGTCCGGCAGCACTGAGTAACCCGCTGGAGAAGCCCATCTCCGAATCCCTCAAGGAGAGTGTACTGTGGGTTCTAGGAAGAGTGGACCGTAAGGTAGTTAAGGTAGGCTTGTGGAGATCTATGTATCCGCCCCCACGCTATGTCAAAAAGAGGGAGATGTCATAGAAAACATTAAAATCTCTGAAGCCAGTAATGAAGGGGCATTCACCCCTTTTCCCTTTTGCAGTAGGACAAAAGCTGGAATAAAAAAAAAGCTGACAGTTTGTATCTTCTAGACTCACATTAGTACAGTGGGCATAAAGGAGCAAAAAATCTTAATTAACATGCAGGAGCTCCTTTTAGAACAAAATACCCAATCAAGGAGGATATATTTTCGAGATCATCAAGGGGGAGTGTGCGAGTGTAACTCATGGGCTGATAAAATGTCAAAACAAATTATGATCTTGGTTCCTGTAGAGAGATACACAGCAGTGTATGCTTGAATTCCATTCCCTGAATGCCCGAAATCAAAGTGCTCTCCAACAGCTAAGTTGACTCATCTCTGTGAGCGGTGTAGTAAGTTTCTTCTGTTATTCAATTTTATTTTATGTACTGTATATGCTGCATTGGTTTGTCCCCTTTGTCCCATGTTTTGTACATTTTTAATAAATCCTTCCTATTGTTTGGATCAAATATAAAATTTAATAGTTCTGTTCCTTTGGTTCTGAAACCCGCACCACGAAGCCATACGCTACTAGAACCAGACCCCAGTCAGCCTGGTGGTGGCATCGAGTAGTCTGGGGTTATCGTGGAGTTCGCAGTGACTGTATCGGGGAATACACATATATTCCATGAGTTGAAATCAGAGTGGTATATACCATACATTCACTGTTAGTTTCCCGATAACCAGCCTATTAGTTGACATAGTAACATAGTTAGCAAGGCCGAAAAAATACATTTGTCCATCCAGTTCAGCCTATATTCAGTAAGAATAAATCCCCAGATCTACGTCCTTCTAAAGATCCTAATCACTGTAAGATACAATATTGTTACGCTCCAGGAAGACATCCAGGCCTCTCTTGAACCCCTTGACTGAGTTCACCATCACCACCTCCTCAGGAAAGGAATTCCAGATTCTCACTGCCCTAACAGTAAAGAATCCTCTGCTATGTTGGTGGAAAAACCTTCTCTTCTCCAGACGCAGAGAATGCCCCCTTGTGACTGTCACCTTCCTTGGTATAAACAGATCCTCGGAGAGATATTTGTATTGTCCCCTTATATACTTATACATGGTTATTAAGTCGCCCCTCAGTCATCTTTTTTCTAGACTAAATAATCCTAATTTTGCTAATCTCTCTGGGTATTGCAATTATTATTATTATTTATTTATATAGCACCATTGATTCCATGGTTAATATTGTTGCCCTCTTTTGTACTCGCTCTACTTCCATTATATCCTTCCTGAGCACTGGTCCCCAAAACTGTACACAGTACTCCATGTGCGGTCTAACCAGGAATTTGTACAGAGGCAGTATAATGCTCTCATTATGTGTATCCAGACCTCTTAATTCACCCCTATGATCCTGTTTGCCTTGGCAGACGCTGCCTGGCACTGGCTGCTTCCGGTTAAGTTTATCATTAGCTAGGATCCCCAAGTCCTTCTCCATATCAGATTTACCCAGTGGTTTCCCGTTCAGTGTGTAATGGTGATATTGATTCCTTCTTCCCATGTGTATAACCTTACATTTATCATTGTTAAACTGCATCTGCCACCTTCCGGCCCAAGTTTCCAACTTATCCAGATCCATCTGTAGCAGAATACTATCTTCTTTTGTATTGACTGCTTTACATAGTTTTGTATCATCTGCAAATATCGATATTTTACAGTGTAAACCTTCTACCAGATCGTTAATAAATATGCTGAAGAGAAAAGGTCCCAACACCGACCCCTTCAGTACCCCACTGGTCAGAGCGACCCAGTTATAGAATATACCATTTATAACAGCCTGCAGACCCCTCCGTTTATCGTTGGTCAATTGTCTAAAAGATAGGGGGCAGCAGATAGCTGTTTGCTCCAAAGACACAGCGGTAGATGTGAGATACGACCCCCCTGGCTGTGATCCATGACAAATTGGTGGCAACAGTGGGACTCTGAGTGACCCTTCTGGTGTCGTCTCTTGACACATACAATTTAAGTCCTAATCTTTCGTGGTTAAGCAGTATCGCTATTTCACATAAAACACTATGTTCTGCCCTGAGGTATGCTTAAGCCAGTTTTTACACACAGGAGTATTTTTGACAATATATGCAAGTTAAAGCGAAGAGGGAAAAGATATTATAGAATGATTTACACCTATTCCATGTTTTAGACTGCTCTGAGCTTTGGTATACAAACACTCATCAAAATACTGACTAAGGGTAAGTTCACACAGGACTTTTTTGCTGTGTATTTTTGCTGCTTTTTTTATGCTAATTTTCATCTGCTTTTTACAGTACCAGCAAAGCCTATGAGATTTCAGAAATCTCATGCACACACATTGGTTTTTTGTTTGATCAGTATTTTGTGCTTTGCTGCGTTTTTCTGACATAGAGCAGGTCACTTCTTTCAGCGTTTTTGCTGCGTTTTTTCACCCATTGACTTGAATGGGTGTTGAAAAAAACACAGCAAAAACGCAGGCATCATTATTTGCTGCGTTTTTGCTGCTGAAAATCCAAGGACATCAGCCTGGAAAAAGAGAAAAAAAATACGCACCAAAAATACGCACCAAATACGCAACAAAAACCGCACCAAAAACGCACCTATAAGCAGCTGAAAATTAGCATAAAAAAACGCAGCATAAATACGCAGCAAAAAAGTCCTGTGTGAACTTACCCTAAAATACTCCAGTATCAAAGTGACTTTAGACACACAGCTGCATTGAAGCATTACAGATACAAAAAGTCTGGATGTATTTTAACTTTTGCCATCCATCTTCTCCGCAGCGTTTGGAAACCATACAGATAGTATCCCAAGCGTATGCAGGGTTGGATTACAAAATTACCTTGGTGCAAACTTGCGAGGACACAACTCTTCACTTGGTGTCAACATAAGACTTGGGCATGATTGATTCTTGGCTTTACTCATCCAGTTTCTACCCTAAAGAAACAGTACATTTCATTATTAAAAAAAATTCAACACCAAATACTGTCAACATAGGACGAGGTCAATTTAGCACATTATATTTTTTATCCTGAAACAAAAAAGTTAAAATATCAGACATCTTGTTGGTAAATGAAAATATTAGACATCTTGTATGTATCTTTCATTGATTTTTTTTTTTTCTTTTTTTTCCATATTTGCTCCCTAGATGCAAAATTAAGCAGCTATCAATATACTTCATTGGAAAATTCCTACAATTTTGCTCTTGTAAATATTATCACTTCTTCATACACCCAGCTGTCCTGTTTCTGACATAGTTCCTGGCTGGCTTGGATTTCTGTTCTCCTTCTTCATTTCTCAGGGTTAGAGATAGCAGAAGGGAGGATGAGAAATTTTAAGCTATGAACAGTGGGGAGAGCAGAAGAAAAGCATCTGAGTCTTCACAGAGGACAGATCACAAAATCTGAACAACAGATACGGTGGAAAGCACACAAAACAGTCCTAGGATGGAGGGAGTGAATTGCATAGGCTATATTTTAACGTGAGGAAAGAGGAGAGCACTCATAAATGTTGTTGGAGGCGTGTGTTTGTTTCAAGGGGAAAAGTAGAGAGGTAATCGCATACTGCTTATAAAGAATTGATGAGTACAACCCGACCGCCTACAATAAATGTGCAGCGATTTGGTTAGTAACCTTGATTTCATCTGTATAAATTATTACCTTTAAACAAGCTGGCATTTTAGGCTTTCTTTTAGAAGGAATTTATACTTCATTAAACGTGTGTTCTCGTTCTAGATATTTATGGCATATCCACAGAATTGGACACCCACATATCCAGAGTTGGGGTCCTGAGCAGCTGCTCCACCTGGTGAGATGGCCTTGTGCATCTATCAGAGAACTATGAATAAATCTAGGTGTGGGTATCAGAGTGCACAATAGGGTGATGCCCTTTGGAGTGAGAGTGGGAAAGTTTAGGTTATACTCACCTGGTGGAGTTGTCACAGGCCCAACTCCTATGAAGGCATGCAAACAAAAAACCTTTTAAAGTGCTCCTGTGCTGTATGTTAAATCCTGTCTGTTCGGTCAGAGAGGGGTCCATTTTGGTCTCTCTCCTCCCGGCTACTGCTTGCCGTCCTCCTGCTCCAACTGACGTGGATGACGCCTCCTGCATCATCCACATAGCCCAGCAAAATCCCATGCATGCACAGAGAAATCCTCGGCTCGCGCCTGTAAACTATGCTCTGCCCTACTGCGGGCAGAGCCGAAAACATCAGTGCACATGTGCACAGCAATGGCGGCAAAATAGTTCCAGTACATGAGCCAGAAAGATGCATGCTAGCGCACTGAGGTTTTCAGATCTGTCCACAGTAGGGCAGAGCATAGTGCAGAAGGCACAAGCCGGCGATTTCTGCATAGGCATGACATTTCACCCTGCTATGTCCGGGGCTGTGATGTGGTGGAATGACACGTGATGCCCGGGCCCAATCAGTGCTGGTGTCACTGTCTCCCTCTTCATGTTCAGTTTCTCCGAAGGAAAAGTCCAGGATGAGATGCGGCCCTGGCTTCATGTTTAGTTCATACGAAGGCGGAGACAGTGATGCCAGCGTTGATTGGGCGCAGGCGATACGTGTCACAACACCGCATCACAGCCCTGGGGAAAGCGAATGCTGACTCTGCAGGAACGGTGCAAGCATGGGAGGCGACTATAGCTTTTTATTATTTCAAACGGGGCCAAACATTTAGTTTATGGATGGGTTTGTCCTAGTAGTGGACAACCAATTAAACATACAGTGTGGGAGAACTTTAAAGAGTTTTGGGAGGTATACAGGGGGTTACAGTGGTAAAATAAGTATTTGATACACTGCTGATTTTCCAAGTTTTCCCACCTACAAAGACTGGACAGGTCTGTAATTTGTATCGTAGGTACACCTCAACTGTGAGAGACATCATCTAAAAATAAAAAACAAACCACTTTGTATGATTTTTTAAATAATTAAGTTGAGTTTTATTACATGGAATAAGTATTTGATCACCTACCAACTAACAAGAATTCAGGCTCTCACAGACCTGTTAGTTTTTCTTTAATAAGGCCTCCTACTCTGCACTCCTAACTAGTGATGAGCGAATATACTCGTTACTCGAGATTTCTCGAGCACGCTCGGGGGTCCTCCGAGTATTTTTTAGTGCTCGGAGATTTAATTTTTATTGTCGCAGCTGAATGATTTACATCTGTTAGCCAGCATAAGTACATGTGGGGATTCCCTAGCAACCAGGCAACCCCCACATGTACTTATGCTGGCTAACAGATGTAAATCATTCAGCTGAGGCAATAAAAACTAAATCTCCGAGCACTTAAAAATACTCGGAGGGCCCCGAGCATGCTCAAGAAATCTCGAGTAACGAGTATATTCGCTCATCACGACTCTCAACCTGTATTAATTTAATTTGTTTGAACATGTTACCTGTATGTGTCCATACACTCAATCACTCTCCAACCGTTCCACCATGGCCAAGACCAAAGAGCGGACTAAGTACACCAGGGACAAAATTGTAGACCTGCACAAGGCTGTGATGTGCTACAGGACAATAGGCAAGTAGTTTGGTGAGAAGGCAACGACTGTTGGAGCAATTATTAGAAAATGGAAGAAACACAAGATAACCATCAATCTTCCTCGGTCTGGTTTCCCATGCAAGATCTCGTCACGTGGAGTAAGGATGATTCTGAGAAAGGTCAGGAATCAGCCCAGAACTACAAGGGAGGAACTGGTCAATGATCTGAAGAGAGCTGGAACCACAGTCAAACATTACCGTTCGTAAAACACACCGTTATGGATAAAAATCCTGCAGAGCATGCGGGGTCAGCACATGTCCAAGCCCGTTTGAAGTTCATCAATGACCATCAAGATGATTAAGAGGAGGCATGGGGCAAGGTCATGTGGTCAAACTAGACTAAAATAGAACTTTATGGTATCAACTACACTCACCGTGTTTAGAGAAAGAAGAAGGATGAATACAACCCTAAGAACACTGTCCCAACCGTGAAGCATGATGGGTTGAACATCATACTTTAGGGGTGCTTTTCGGTAAATGGGACAGGACGACTAGTCCGTATTGAAGGGAGGATGGATGGGGTCATGTATCGCTAGATTTTGGCCAACAACCTCCTTCCCTCAGTAAGAGCATTTAAGATGGGTCATGAGTGGGTCTTCCAGTATGACAATGACCTGAAACACACAGCCAGGGCAACTAAGGAGTGGCTCCGTAAGAAGCATTTCAAGGTCATGGAGTGGCCAAAGTATACTCCAGATCTGAACCCAACAGAAAATCTTAAGAGGGAGCTGAAACTTAATGTTGCCCAGTGACAGTCCTGAAACCTGAAAGATCTGGAGAAGATCTGTATGGAGGAGTCGGCCAAAATCCCTGTTGTAGTGTGTGCAAATTTGGTCAAGAACTACAGGAAACGTTTGACCTCTGTAATTACAAACAAAGGTTTATGTACCAAATATTAAGTTCTGATTTTCTACTGTATCAAATACTTATTTCATGCAATAAAATGCTAATTAATTATGCAAAAATCATACAATGTGATTTTCTTTTTCTTTTTGGAATTTATTTTTAGATTCGGTCGCTCACAGTTGAAGTGTACCTACCAGGGCTGTGGAGTCGGAGTCAGTGTACATTTGGGTGGAGTTTGAGTTGGTATAAAATGGACTGACTGACAATATATAATAAATTAGGTACAGTACCGTATATACTCGAGTATAAGCCGAGATTTTCAGCCCAAATTTTTGGGCTGAAAGTGCCCCTCTCGGCTTATACTCGAGTCATGATCGGTGGTGGGGTCGGCGGGTGAGGACTGTCATATACTCACCTAGTTCCGGCGTTCCTGTCGCTCCCCCTGCCCGTCCCACGGTCTCCGGGTGCCACAGCTCTTCCCCTGAGCGGTCACGTGGGACCGCTCATTAGAGAAATGAATAGGCTGCTCCACCTCCCATAGGGGCGGAGCCGCCTATTCATTTCTCTAATGACGGTGCCGGTGACCGCTGATAGAGGAAGAGGCTGCGGCACCGAAGACCAGCTGTCCGGGGGAAGGAGCGGGACGCCGGGAGCAGGTAAGTATGTCATATTCACCTGTCCTCGTTCCACACGCCGGGCGTCGCTCCATCTTCCCAGCGTCTCTCCGCACTGACTGTGCAGGTCAGAGGGCGCGATGACGCATATAGAGTGCGCGCCGCCCTCTGCCTGATCAGTCAGTGTGGAGAGACGCCGGGACCGGACGCTGAGGAGCTGCAAGCAAGAGAGGTGAGTATGTGTTTTTTTTTTTATTGCAGCAGCAGCAATGGCACAGATTTATGTGGAGTATCTATGGGGAAACAGTGCAGAGCACTATATGGCACAGCTATGGGGCAACGGTGCAGAGCACTATATGGCACAGCTATGGGGCAACGGTGCAGAGCACTATATGGCACAGCTATGGGGCAACGGTGCAGAGCACTATATGGCACAGCTATGGGGCAATGGTGCAGAGCACTATATGGCACAGCTATGGGGCAACGGTGCAGAGCACTATATGGCAGAGCTATGGGGCAACGGTGCAGAGCACTATATGGCACAGCTATGGGGCAATAATGGACGGTGCAGAGCACTATATGGCACAGCTATGGGGCAACGGTGCAGAGCACTATATGGCACAGCTATGGGGCAACGGTGCAGAGCACTATATGGCACAGCTATGGGGCAACGGTGCAGAGCACTATATGGCACAGCTATGGGGCAATGGTGCAGAGCACTATATGGCACAGCTATGGGGCAACGGTGCAGAGCACTATATGGCACAGCTATGGGGCAACGGTGCAGAGCACTATATGGCACAGCTATGGGGCAACGGTGCAGAGCACTATATATATGGCACAGCTATGGGGCAATGGTGCAGAGCATTATATATAAGGCACAGATTAATGTGGAGCATCTATGGGGCAACGGTGCAGAGCATTATATGGCACAGCTATCTATGGGGCAACGGTGCAGAGCACTATATGGCACAGCTATGGGGCAACGGTGCAGAGCATTACATATAAGGCACAGATTAATGTGGAGCATCTATGGGGCAACGGTGCAGAGCACTATATGGCACAGCTATGGGGCAACGGTGCAGAGCACTATATGGCACAGCTATGGGGCAACGGTGCAGAGCACTATATGGCACAGCTATGGGGCAACGGTGCAGAGCACTATATGGCACAGCTATGGGGCAACAGTGCAGAGCATTATATATAAGGCACAGATTAATGTGGAGCATCTATGGGGCAACGGTGCAGAGCACTATATGGCACAGCTATCTATGGGGCAATGGTGCAGAGCACTATATGGCACAGCTATGGGGCAACGGTGCAGAGCACTATATGGCACAGCTATGGGGCAACGGTGCAGAGCATTATATATATGGCACAGCTATGGGGCAACGGTGCAGAGCACTATATGGCACAGCTATCTATGGGGCAACGGTGCAGAGCACTATATGGCACAGCTATGGGGCAACGGTGCAGAGCATTGTATATATGGCACAGCTATGGGGCAACGGTGCAGAGCATTATATATGGCACAGCTTTATGTGGAGCATCTATGGGGCCATAATGAACGGTATGGAGTATCTATTTTTAATTTTGAAATTCACCGGTACCTGCTGCATTTTCCACCCTAGGCTTATACTCGAGTCAATAAGTTTTCCCAGTTTTTTGTGGCAAAATTAGGGGGGTCGGCTTATACTCGAGTATATACGGTATTTAAATGCAGTATGTGCTAAATACTTTTTCATTTGCGAAAGTTATGAAATGTCCTAAAAATGGCTGTTCTATTCCTGATCTAAGGATCTGTTTTTAGTTGAGATAAATCTCTGCTGCACTTTACATACATGCTGAGAAATAAGAGATAGTCTGCAAAAGGGACATGCTGGAACTATGATTGGAAAAGTGAGGAAATTGGTTATTGCTGCCAGAACCCCTAAATTTGATTACATCTTGAAGAGATGTGCTGGAAAATGGGCAATTGTGGATGAAGCCACTAGGGGGAGCAGCACGTATTTAATGATTGGGAGATTGCTTGAGCTGAAACCCTTTCTTGTAGACATGGCCAACCCTCAGGGAACACTAAATGAAGGTCAATGGACACAGGTGGCTGAATTGAAGGAATTGCTTCATCACCCATTTACAATGACTAAAAAATTACAAGCTGAGGATTTAACTCCAGGCATTTTCATGAAGGAGTGGAAGAACTTGCTGTTTTGCTTGTTCCAAAGAGGAGGTTTAATTGCTGATGGCATTGCTGCTTCAATGAAACGGAGACTGACACTGCTATTAGAAAATAAAATTCTTTTTAAAGCTGTTTATGTGGACCCGAGTCATAGTATATTGCTGGATGATCAACAGCTTACTAAAGGAAAAGAAGCTCTGACTGAAGTAACAGTTAGGATGAGTGGGCTACAGGACTGCCAAGAGAAAGAGGACTTGGATCCTGCCAGTGCTACAGCTACCATATCTTCAGCCACATCAGTTGAGGAATTACATTTTGGAAAGTATTTGGATGACATGAAGCAGGCAAAGTGTTGCCGCAGGGAAAATGATTCCACTCCCATAGCAAACACATTGACCATATTTCAGCAAAATTTTTCACTTGTTCTCAAAGAATTAGAAGAGTTCAAAACTGACTGTGCACGAGGAAATTACTTTATACCCTGAAATCGTTAATAGATGTTGCCCATGTGGTTACCGCTTTGCCACCAATCCAAGTTACTGTAGAGAGGTTGTTCTCGAGCCTTAAAATAATTAGGTCAGATTTGAGGTCATCTATGAAGCGGGTTCTGATGGAGGCAATACTATTTCTCAGAGCAAAGTCATAGACCGCACAAATGTTATTCAGTATGTTTTTGTTGAAAACTGTTTTCCCCCACCTACTGCATAGTGTATTACGTATTTACAATTTAAAGTTTTTTGTGTTCTAAAGTTGTATTCCAATAAATATATTTTATGTTTTATCTAAATAGCTTGATTAATGTATCATAATGAACAGCCTGATGTTACCACTTTACTACAATAAATGTATCACTTAAAACATGAGCCATGTATGAGGGAGTCGGAGAAATTGAGGAGTCGGAGTTTTGGCACCGACTCCACAGCCCTGGTACCTACGATAAAAATTACAGAACTCTCCATTCTTTGCAGGTGGTAAAATTTGCAAAATTGGCAGTGTATCAAATACTTATTTTCCCTACTGTGTATAACCATTTATGGAATGCAGCACAGGCGCTGAATAAGGTCATAGTTTTAGTTTACACATGACAAAACTGGTGACAGGTTCCCTTTAAATACAGGCAAGACAATTTTTCCTGTACTCATTTCTATAGGGTTCTTAATCTAAGTAAGCAACTATTGCAATCAAAAGTTGCCATTTAATTAGTCATGGGTGCAGAGAAAAAAATGATAACCACATTACCTTGGTTGTAATGCCACATGTAATTGCAAATTTGGTTCGACCAGATAACTCTTGGAGGAATCCTTCAGTGATCAGCTGTCTTGCCAGAGCCTTCCAAAAAGCTTCAGATACATCCTTTCCTGTACCAAAGAGATGATGGCACCGATATCTGTCTGGCAATCTTTGTGATGTCTAAAATTTAATTGAAAGCAACAAGTAAAACTTCACTTTCACTTTTCCATTTGATTTTTTTTTTTTTTTTAGCTAAGGCTACTTTCACACTAGCGTCGGGAAAGACCCGTCGCTGTGCGTCGGGCCGACGTTCCCGACGGTAGCGTGGTCTCCGCCGCACAACGGGGGCAGCGGATGTATTTTTCCAACGCATCCGCTGCCCCATTGTGAGGTGCGGGGAGGTGGGGGCGGAGTTCCGACCGCGAAAGCGGACCGTCGGGAGCAAAAAACGTTACATGTAAGGTTTTTTTCTCCCGACGGTCCGCTAACACACGCCCAAGCGTCGCAAAACGGACGCGACGTTTGGCAATGCGTCGCAAATGCGTTGCTAATGTTAGTCTATGACGAAAAAACGTATCCAGCAAGAACTTTTGCTGGATGCGTATTTTCGGCAAAACGACGCATTTGCGACGTATTGCAGTTAACGCTAGTGTGAAAGTAGCCTAAGTGGCAAACAAACGCGCAGTCTATTTTCATACCAAGTAATCTTTTTTGAATGTATACCTTAAACTGTAAGAGCTATCTGCCATTGATTTCCACTGTAATAAAATGTAGCAACGTAGAAAAGCATAGCACAGGCTATATTTGTTTCCCCTTAAAAACAAATTCTAACTGAGGGTATTTTCACACACAGTTATTAGCTTCTGGAGTTGCCCTCTGATGATACTATTAACGGATATGCCAGGAGCTTTCCTGTCAAATACTGTAAATGTACAATGCAAAAGGAGTGTGAAAGAAGCCAAAGGAGTGAACATTTGTCTAGAAGCCAATAGATAATGTACATTGACATTGTCTTATGTAGGCCAAAAAAATGTGGTGTGTAGAATACTGGGCCTTTTTTGTCTCATGAATGTCTTATATCAATTGGAGAAGGTTTCCCTACTGTTAAGATCTTGGCTCTCTCTTAGTGAATAGGAACATTCCTAATTGAATCCAAAGACAACCTGTAAATATCCAGTCCTACCCAAGTAGGGGAAACAATGTAATTTAGTCTATTCATATGTGAGCATCAACAGCACAGAAATGATCAAAATAAAGTGGCGTCATGAATACCCAAATGTGTCATCCACCAAATGTGACCCACTGCTGACTGGCTACAGTGCATCCAGATTGGAGGAACAAATTAACCCAGTAACACGATGGACAAGGAATCCTACCTTAACCAAACAAAAAAAACAGAACTTTCAAATAACGAATTAAAAAAAAAATTGTATAGCTCTGCAGCCAGAGGAGGATTTCTGAACATCTGACCTCTACAAATACCGAAGCGGATATCCCCCCATCTCCAGACACATGAGATTTTTCATGTTGAGGCCCACACTGCCCTGAATTTTGGGGATATGCAGAAGGTAAAACTTTGTCTTAGGACTGGCAATCTTGATAGACTGCTCCTTCAAGAGGAAGGAAGATGGATCCACAGGCTCAAGTCTAAGTCTCCACAGGGCTTAAAGGGACTCTGTCGCCTGAATTTGGCGGGAACAATTTTTAGTCATATGGGCGGGGTTTTCGGGTGTTTGATTCACCCTTCCCTTGCATGCTGGCTGCAATATTGGATTGAAGTTCATTCTCTGTCCTCCATAGTACACGCCTGCGTAAGGCAAGATTGCCTTGTGCAGGCATGTACTACGGAGGACAGAGAATGAACTTCAATCCAATATTGCAGCCAGCATGCAGCCAGCGGGTAAGGAAAGGGTGAATCAAACACCCGAAAACCCCGCCCATATGACTGAAAATTGTTCCCTCCAAATTCAGGTGACAGAGTCCCTTTAACTGAGGCCTTTACATTCTCAGCCTTTCTATAATCATTACTTTCTTATCCCTTCTTAAGTATGTTCTTTTCAATTTAAACATTATGTATAATAATTATATTTAATGTGTCATCTCTACTATATAATTGTCTAAGGGGTACTTCCGTCTTTCTGTCCTTCTGTCTGTCTGTCACGGATATTCATTGGTCGCGGCCTCTGTCTGTCATGGAATCCAAGTCGCTGATTGGTCGTGGCAAAACGCCCACGACCATTGCCATGACCAATCAGCGACGCGCACAGTCCGGAAGAAAATGGCCGCTCCTTACTCCCCGCACTCAGTGCTCGGCGCCCGCATACTCCCCTCCGGTCACCGCTCACACAGGGTTAATGCCGGCGGTAACGGACCGCATTATGCCGCGGGTAACGCACTCCGTAACCGCTGCTATTAACCCTGTATGTCCCCAATTTTTTACTATTGATGCTGCCTATGTGGCATCAATAGTAAAAAAATGTAATGTTAAAAATAATAACACAAAAAACCTGCTATACTCACCCTCCGTAGTCCGCCGAGCCACTCGCGCTGGCCGCCATCTTCCGTTCCCGGCGATGCATTGCAAAATTACCCAGAAGACTTAGCGGTCTCGCGAGACCGCTAAGTCATCTGGGTAATTTCGCAATGCATCCTGGGAACGGAAGATGGCGGCCGGCGCGAGCAGCTTGGCGGAGCTTCGGTGGATCCCAAGCGTCGGTAACCGATTCCTGTATCCAGGCGCCAACAGAAGGTGAGTATATAACTATTTTTTATTTTAATTCTTTTTTTTTTTTTTTTTTAACAGGGATATCATGCCCACATTGCTATATACGTGGGCTGCGCAATATACAACGTGGGCTGCGCAATGTACAACGTGGGCTGCGCAATATACTACGTGGACTGCGCAATATACTACGTGGACTGCGCAATATACAACGTGGGCTGCGCAATATACAACGTGGGCCGCGCAATATACAACGTGGGCCGCGCAATATACAACGTGGGCCGCGCAATGTACAACGTGGGCCGCGCAATGTACAACGTGGGCCGCGCAATGTACAACGTGGGCCGCGCAATGTACAACGTGGGCCGCGCAATGTACAACGTGGGCCGCGCAATATACTACGTGGGCCGCGCAATATACTACGTGGGCCGCGCAATATACTACGTGGGCCGCGCAATATACTACGTGGGCCGCGCAATATACTACGTGGGCCGCGCAATGTACTACGTGGGCTGCGCAATGTACTACGTGGGTTGCGCAATGTACTACGTGGGCTGCGCAATGTACAACGTGGGCTGCGCAATGTACACCGTGGGCCGCGCAATATACTACGTGGGCTGAGCAATATACTACGTGGGCTGAGCAATATACTACGTGGGCTGCGCAATGTACAACGTTGGCTGCGCAATGTACAAAGTGGGCTGCGCAATGTACTACGTGGGCTGCGCAATGTACTACGTGGGCTGCGCAATGTACTACGTGGGCTGCGCAATGTACTGCATGGGCTGCGCAATGTACTGCGTGGGCTGCGCAATGTACTGCGTGGGCTGCGCAATGTACTGCGTGGGCTGCGCAATGTACTGCGTGGGCTGCGCAATATACTACGTGGGCTGTGCTATACACTACGCATACATATTCTAGAATACCCGATGTGTTAGAATCGGGCCACCATCTAGTAATTTATATAGCTTGATGTAATATAGCATTTATTATTGCCTATCCATTTCTGGATAAATAAAAGGTGTACATACGTGTTCTCTTTCTTGAATTAACCTATTGCGCAGGCTCCGCGCCATTTTTTTTTTTTATTAGAAGGTCCATATTGCAAGCCCAGCACCATTTTTTTTAAAGTGACTACCTAACATGGAGCTCCCTTTGACGTATTGACATCATTTAGTGGCGACCCGCTTGTAATGGTCATTTACAAAGACTAAATGGATTGGTTGGTGAGCTTGGAAATAAAGTCTATTTGAAGCCCCGACTTGATTAGGTTTAGTATCCAGGGGCAGGTTGATATTTTTTCCGAGGCCGGGAGGAACTGAGATAGCCTTTAGTGATAAGTGAATATACTCGTTACTTGAGATTTCTCGAGCATGCTCGGGGGTCCTCCCGAGTATTTTTTAGTGCTCGGAGATTTAGTTTTTCTTGCTGCAGCTGAATGATTTACATCTGTTAGCCAGCATAAGTACATGTGGGGATTCCCTAGCAACCAGGCAACCCCCACATGTACTTATGCTGGCTAACAGATGTAAATCATTCAGCTGCGGCAATGAAAACTAAATCTCCGAGCACTAAAAATTACTCGGAGGACCCCCGAGCGTGCTCGAGAAATCTCGAGTAACGAGTATATTCGCTTATAACTAATAGCCTTCCTCCCACCCTGGGGGAGCTGTCACTTAGGGGTCTTTTTATCTCGTGAGGAATTACCGAAAAGGAAACCCGTCTCTTCTCTTCCCATAGTCCCATCTGTTTTGCTCCCTCGGGGGTCTCCTCCCCAAAAAAATTTCTATTCCGAAAGGACCATCTTATTAATGGTGGGGCAAATCTAGGGAAATCTTTTTTCTTATCCCCCGTTTTTTGCAAGATATCATGCAGGGTCTCCCCAAATAGAAATTTATCTTCGCATGGGATTGAGCAGAGTTTCAGTTTAGTTTGTAAGTCACCCGGCCAACTCTTGAGCCATAGTGTTCTACGGGCTGCATTCGAAAGGGCTGTGGATTTAGATGTGAGTTTGACTGAGTCAACCGATGAATCCGCCAAAAAAGCCGCCGCGCCTCTTATCATAGGGATGGATTCCAACACCTTATTCCTAGGTACCCCATCCCACAGTTGCTTTTCTAAGTTATCCACTCATACCATTAATGACCTAGAAGTACATGTGGCTGCTATGGCTGGTCTTAAACTTTCCTCTGCAGATTCCCAAGCCCCTTCAAGGAAGGTGTCAGCTTTTTTGTCAAGGGGATTCTTCAGAGTTCCCATGTCCTCAAAAGGGAGCGCAATTTTTTTTGAGGCCTTAGCCACCGCAACGTCAAGTTTAGAGGCCTTATCTCAAGAAGTGGAAGCTTCCTCCTCAAAGGGATATTTTCTCTTAAGGGAGGGTACCGCCGAATTCTTCCTGTATGGTTTCTCCCACTCCTTTTTGATTAGGGCTTGGATATTCTCATTAAGGGGGGAAACTTTCCACCATTTTTGGCTTAACCCCCCAAACATTATATCCTGGACCGTCTTGTCAGGGCGAGGATCCAGCACTCCCATAGTAGATCTTACTGCTTTCACAAGTGCATCTACTTCATCTAGGGGAAAACAGTGACGGCCGCTGCTTTCATCATTCGAGGAAAAGAGGGAAGAGTCCAGTATCTCTGAATCCCTACCCTCGGAACTAGAGGAATCGGAGTGGGAATAAACTATAGATACCCTCCCTCTTGACTTTCTCCCGACTTGACTACAGATCTCAGTTCAGAGGCAAAGTTTGGGGTTTCCTCGCAGAGAACTCGTCCTATACAGGAGTCGCAAAGCTTCTTCTCCCAGGACTGCGGCAGGGTTTTTTCGCACAAGGGGCAGGACCTGTGTTTTGTCTTTCCCGCTCTTTTCCTTCCCTAAAATAAATGGAAGAGAGGGGACCCCAATTATAACAGTGAACTTTCACAAAGATCACTCACCAATCTGATGCAGCCGCAGGTACTGGTTCCGGAGGAGAGGGTAGGATCCTGCAATGTGAGTTCTGGAGATGGTTACTGGTTTACCACGCTGGAGTTCTTGCTATGTTGTGTGGAATGACTGCTGGACCGAGCACTCTGGTTGTCAGCAGAAAATCTTTTCCTCTGCACATCCAATTTCTGTCGCTGGTGGTGGCGCTGCTGCTGCGGCTGGTGCTGCTGGTCCCTGTCCTCCATGGTTATCACCTGGGACGGCATGCAACAGAGAGCTCCACAACTCACCGCTTTTTTAAGATTGGCGCCTATTACCAGCCCCTCCCCCTGTGGCTGCGTCGCTGGGGAAGCGTTTTTCCTTTTTTTTTTCTCTTCTACTGCGCATGTGCCTGCTGCCAAGGACCCGGAAGTGCTGCTTTTAGATCCGGGGCGATGGCCATCTTGGTGCACCCCTGGCACACACTGCGCATGCGCCCGCTCCGGAACCGGAAGTCCTTCACTATTTCTCCCAGGGTACCTCTGCTCCTAGTGAGTGCTGGCCGGGACCCGGAAACCTGTCTCCTATCCGGAGTGGCGGCTGCGCTTCCCCCAGCTCACGCTGCAGACACATCGGACCCAGCAGTGGTGGCTTTGGATACCGCACCAGCCGTGGCAGGGGCCTCCCCGCTGCCAGAACCCGGACTGGCCGGCTCCGGAATCCTCGCTGATCTTCGGACGTGTTCCATGTACCGACACCGAATAGGCTCCCCGTCAGGGACAGGAAACCACTGATGCGGGGAGAGGTACCGCCCTTTTATCCTGTAGGTTTCCTGTCCCTGAACGGCGGATCCCCTCTCTCTCTGTGGTGCTGTCATGGGGGACTGAGAAAATAACAGTATACCTGTAAAAGGATCGATTCTAACACTGGAGTTATCAATACCCAACTTTCATTCTAAAGTTTCTGGAAATTAGCAAACTTATTAACCTCTAAAATTCTGGGCTGTACTTGCATTTGCAAACTGAAACTATAGCAAGTGTAGGAGTAGCATAATAATAATAATAATAATAATAATAATAATAATAAAATAATAATAACAAAAATACTGGAAATGATTAACCATGAGTGTAAGGCTACTTTCACACTAGCGTCGGGCACTGCACGCCGCAATGCGTCGTTGTGGATAAAAAACGCATCCTGCAAAGTTGCCCGCAGGATGCGTTTTTTCTCCATAGACTTTTATTAGCGACGCATTGCGACACAGTGCCACACGTCGCAACCGTCGTGCGACGGTTGCGCCGTGTTTTGGGCAACCGCCGCCACAAAAAAAGTTACATGTAACATTTTTTTGTGCGTCGAGACAGCCATTTTCGACCGCGCATGCGCGGCCGAAACTCCGCCCCCTCCTCCCTGGACCTTGCAATGGGGCAGCGGAAATGTCATAAGACTGCTTCCGCTGCCCACGTCGGGCATTTTTTGCACAGTATGCGTCGGTACGTTGCAGCGCGACGGCCCCGTACCGACGCTAGTGTGAAAGCAGCCTTACCCATAGCCACTAACACACGTGTAATTTGCAGTAGGTTAAACTGTACCTTAAAGTAGGCTGAATATTAATTTAGTTTATTAAAAGAAACACTGAATAATAATTAAGTGAAACTGATAACGTAACATTATGAGCCTCATGCATGACTGCAGCCTTTGTCGCCAGTTCGAATACTGACTCAATTCTGTAACATCTCATTAAATGTGGGCAAACCTCTAATTTCTTTGTTGGTTTTATTTATATTATTTTTTACATTTGAGGTTTCCTTTCAAGAGAGTTGTTAATCTTTCATCGTAACAAAGGAGGTATAAAATTTCATCAAATGCAACTTCCTAATTCGAAAGTTCCCAGGAGAACTATCACTACACCAGACTGACTAGTTTTCGTATAATAAGAGGAAACCTGATCCCCTCCTGTGGTCTGTTTCAGGAATATGTGAAAGCCCATCTGTACTTAGTTATCCGAGGGACAAAACATGCAGGTGCAGGAAAACATGTATCATTTTAATAACTATACAAAAGAAAAGATTCAGTACAACTTGTATTTTATTCATTCTAACGCATCGGGTATTCTAGAATATGTATGTATGTATATAGCAGCCACATAGTATATAGCACAGGCCACGTAGTATATAGGAGCCATGTAGTATATAGTAGACAAATAGTATGTGGCCTGTGCTATATACTATGTGGCTGCTATATACAGTACTTACATACAGTGGGGCAAAAAAGTATTTAGTCAGTCAGCAATAGTGCAAGTTCCACCACTTAAAAAGATGAGAGGCGTCTGTAATTTACATCATAGGTAGACCTCAACTATGGGAGACAAACTGAGAAAAAAAAATCCAGAAAATCACATTGTCTGTTTTTTTATCATTTTATTTGCATATTCTGGTGGAAAATAAGTATTTGGTCAGAAACAAACAATCAAGATTTCTGGTTCTCACAGACCTGTAACTTCTTCTTTAAGAGTCTCCTCTTTCCTCCACTCATTACCTGTAGTAATGGCTCCTGTTTAAACTTGTTATCAGTATAAAAAGACACCTGTGCACACCCTCAAACAGTCTGACTCCAAACTCCACTATGGTGAAGACCAAAGAGCTGTCAAAGGACACCAGAAACAAAATTGTAGCCCTGCACCAGGCTGGGAAGACTGAATCTGCAATAGCCAACCAGCTTGGAGTGAAGAAATCAACAGTGGGAGCAATAATTAGAAAATGGAAGACATTCAAGACCACTGATAATCTCCCTCGATCTGGGGCTCCAAGCAAAAACCCACCCCGTGGGGTCAGAATGATCACAAGAACGGTGAGCAAAAATCCCAGAACCACGCGGGGGGACCTAGTGAATGAACTGCAGAGAGCTGGGACCAATGTAACAAGGCCTACCATAAGTAACACACTACGCCACCATGGACTCAGATCCTGCAGTGCCAGACGTGTCCCACTGCTTAAGCCAGTACATGTCCGGGCCCGTCTGAAGTTTGCTAGAGAGCATTTGGATGATCCAGAGGAGTTTTGGGAGAATGTCCTATGGTCTGATGAAACCAAACTGGAACTGTTTGGTAGAAACACAACTTGTCGTGTTTGGAGGAAAAAGAATAATGAGTTGCATCCATCAAACACCATACCTACTGTAAAGCATGGTGGTGGGAACATCATGCTTTGGGGCTGTTTCTCTGCAAAGGGGCCAGGACGACTAATCCGGGTACATGAAAGAATGAATGGGGCCATGTATCGTGAGATTTTGAGTGCAAACCTCCTTCCATCAGCAAGGGCATTGAAGATGAAATGTGGCTGGGTCTTTCAACATGACAATGATCCAAAGCACACCGCCAGGGCAACGAAGGAGTGGCTTCGTAAGAAGCATTTCAACGTCCTGGAGTGGCCTAGCCAGTCTCCAGATCTCAACCCTATAGAAAACCTTTGGAGGGAGTTGAAAGTCCGTGTTGCCAAGCGAAAAGCCAAAAACATCACTGCTCTAGAGGAGATCTGCATGGAGGAATGGGCCAACATACCAACAACAGTGTGTGGCAACCTTGTGAAGACTTACAGAAAACGTTTGACCTCTGTCATTGCCAACAAAGGATATTTTACAAAGTATTGAGATGAAATTTTGTTTATGACCAAATACTTATTTTCCACCATAATATGCAAATAAAATGATTAAAAAAAAACAGACAATGTGATTTTCTGGAATTTTTTTTCTCAGTTTGTCTCCCATAGTTGAGGTCTACCTATGATGTAAATTACTGATGCCTCTCATCTTTTTAAGTGGTGGAACTTGCACTTTTGCTGACTGACTAAATACATTTTTGCCCCACTGTACATACATATTGTAGAATAGCCGATGCGTTAATATAGGCCACGCAGTATATAACACAGCCCAAACAGTATATAACACAGCCCACGTACTATGTAGCACAGCCCACGCAGTATATAGCAGCCACGCAGTATATAACACAGGCGACGTAGTATATAACACAGGCCACGCAGTATATAACACTGGCCACGTAATATATAGCACAGCCCACGCAGTACAAAACACAGCCCACATAGTATCTAACACTGGCCACGTAATATATAGCAGCCACGCGGTATATAACACAGCCCACATAGTATACAGCAGTGTGGGCACCATATCCCTGTTAACCCCTTCATGACCCAGCCTATTTTGGCCTTAATGACCTTGCCGTTTTTTGCAATTCTGACCAGTGTCCCTTTATGAGGTAATAACTCCGTAACGCTTCAACGGATCCTAGCGATTCTGAGACTGTTTTTTCGTGACATATTGGGCTTCATGTTAGTGGTAAATTTAAGTCGATAATTTCTGAGTTTATTTGTGAAAAAAACGGAAATTTGGCAAAAAATTTGAAAATTTCGCAATTTTCACATTTTGAATTTTTATTCTGTTAAACCAGAGAGTTATGTGACACAAAATAGTTAATAAATAACGTTTCCCACATGTCTACTTTACATCAGCACAATTTTAGAAACAATTTTTTTTTTTGCTAGGAAATTATAAGGGTTAAAATTTGACCAGTGATTTCTCATTTTTACAACAAAATTTACAAAACCATTTTTTTTAGGGACCACCTCACATTTGAAGTCATTTTGAGGGTTCTATATGGCTGAAAATACCCAAAAGTGACACCATTCTAAAAACTGCACCCCTCAAAGTGCTCAAAACCACATTCAAGAAGTTTATTAACCCTTCAGGTGTTTCACAGCAGCAGAAGCAACATGGAAGTAAAAAATGAACATTTAACTTTTTAGTCACAAAAATGATCTTTTAGCAACAATTTTTTTATTTTCCCAGCGGTAAAAGGAGAAACTGGACCACGGACGTTGTTGTCCCATTTGTCCTGAGTACGCTGATACCTCATATGTGGGGGTAAACCACTGTTTGGGCGCACGGCAGGGCTCGGAAGGGAAGGAGCGCCATTTGACTTTTTGAATGAAAAATTGGCTCCAATCTTTAGCGGACACCATGTCACGTTTGGAGAGCCCCCGTGTGCCTAAACATTGGAGCTCCCCCACAAGTGACCCCATTTTGGAAACTAGACCCCCCAAGGAACTTATCTAGAAGCATAGTGAGCACTTTAAACCCCCAGGTGCTTCACAAATTGATCCGTAAAAATGAAAAAGTACTTTTTTTTCACAAAAAAATTATTTTAGCCTCAATTTTTTTCATTTTCACATGGGCAACAGGATAAAATGGATCCTAAATTTTGTTGTGCAATTTCTCCTGAGTACACCAATACCTCACATGTGGGGGTAAACCACTGTTTGGGCACATGGTAAGGCTCGGAAGGGAAGGAGCGCCATTTGACTTTTTGAATGAAAAATTATCTCCATCGTTAGCGGACACCATGTCGCGTTTGGAAAGCCCCTGTGTGCCTAAACATTGGAGCTCCTCCACAAGTGACCCCATTTTGGAAACTAGACCCCCCAAGGAACTCATCTAGAGGCATAGTGAGCACTTTAAACCCCCAGGTGCTTCACAAATTGATCCGCAAAAATGAAAAAGTACTTTTTTTTCACACAAAATTTATTTTAGCCTCAATTCTTTCATTTTCACATGGGCAACAGGATAAAATGGATCCTAAAATTTGTTGGGCAATTTCTCCTGAGTATGCCGATACCTCATATGTGGGGGTAAACCACTGTTTGGGTGCACGGCAAGGCTCGGAAGGGGAGGCGTGCCATTTGACTTTTTGAATGGAAAATTAGCTCCAATCGTTAGCGGACACCATGTCGCGTTTGGAGAGCCCCTGTGTGCCTAAACATTGGAGCTCCCCTACAAGTGACCCCATTTTGGAAACTAGACCCCCCAAGGAACTTATCTAGATGCATAGTGAGCACTTACAACCCCCAGGTGCTTCACAGAAGTTTATAACGCAGAGCCGTGAAAATAAAAAAATTATTTTTCTTTCCTCAAAAATTATTTTTAGCCCAGAATTTTTTATTTTCCCAAGGATAATAGGAGAAATTGGACCCCAAATGTTGTTGTCCAGTTTGTCCTGAGTATGATGATACCCCATATGTGGGGGTAAACCACTGTTTGGGCGCACGGCAGGGCTCGGAAGGGAAGGCACGCCATTTGGCTTTTTGAATGGAAAATTAGCTCCAATCATTAGCGGACACCATGTCGCGTTTGGAGAGCCCCTGTGTGCCTAAACATTGGAGCTCCAGCACAAGTGACCCCATTTTGGAAACTAGACCTCCCAAGGAACTAATCTAGATGTGTGGTGAGCACTTTGAACCCCCAAGTGCTTCACAGAAGTTTATAACGCAGAGCCATGAAAATAAAAAATAATTTTTCTTTTCTCAAAAATGATTTTTTAGCCCACAATTTTTTATTTTCTCAAGGGTAACAGGAGAAATTGGACCCCAAAAGTTGTTGTCCAGTTTCTCCTGAGTACGCTGATACCCCATATGTGGGGGTAAACCATTGTTTTGGCACACGTCGGGGTTCGGAAGGGAAGTAATGACATTTTGAAATGCAGACTTTGATGGAATGCTCTGCGGGCGTCAGGTTGCGTTTGCAGAGCCCCTGATGTGCCTAAACAGTAGGAACTCCCCACAAGTGACTCCATTTTGGAAACTAGACCCCCAAGGGAACTTATCTAGATGTGTGGTGAGCACTTTGAACCCCCAAGTGCTTCACAGAAGTTTATAACGCAGAGCCGTGAAAATAATAAACGTGTTTCCTTTCCTCAAAAATATTTTTTTAGCCCAGAATTTTTTATTTTTGCAAGAGTAACAGGAGAAATTGGACCCCAAAAGTTGTTGTCCAGTTTCTCCTGAGTACGCTGATACCCCATATGTGGGGGTAAACCACTGTTTGGGCACATGCCGGGGCTCGGAAGGGAAGTAGTGACGTTTTGGAATGCAGACTTTGATGGAATGGTCTGCGGGCATCATGTTACGTTTGCAGAGCCCCTGATATGCCTAAACAGTAGAAACCCCCCACAAGTGACCCCATTTTGGAAACTAGACCCCCCAAGGAACTAATCTAGATGTGTGGTGAGCACTTTCAATCCCCAAGTGCTTCACAGAAGTTTACAACGCAGAGCCGTGAAAATAAAAAATCATTTTTCTTTCCTCAAAAAAGATGTTTTAGCAAGCAATTTTTTATTTTCACAAGGGTAACAGGAGAATTTGGACCCCAATATTTGTTGCCCAGTTTGTTGTGAGTACGCTGATACCCCATATGTGGGGGTAAACCACTGTTTGGGCACACGTCAGGGCTCGGAAGGGAAGTCGTGACATTTGAAATGCAGACTTTGATGGAATGGTCTGCGGGCGTCACATTGCATTTGCAGAGCCCCTGATGTGCCTAAACAGTAGAAACACCCCAACAAGTGACCCCATTTTGGAAACTAGACCCCCAAGGAACTAATCTAGATGTGTGGTGAGCACTTTCAACACCCAAGTGCTTCACAGAAGTTTATAACGCAGAGCCGTGAAAATAAAAAATAATTGTTCTTTCCTCAAATATTATGTTTTAGCAAGTAATTTTTTATTTTTGCAAGGGTAACAGGAGAAATTGGACCCCAACAGTTGTTGCCCAGTTTGTCCTGAGTACGCTGGTACCCCAAATGTGGGGGTAAACCACTGTTTGGGCGCACGTCGGGGCTTGGAAGGGCGGGAGCACCATTTGACTTTTTGAACGCAAGATTGGCTGGAATCAATGGTGGCACCATGTTGCGTTTGGAGACCCCTGATGTGCCTAAACAGTGGAAACCCCTCAATTCTAACTTCAACACTAACCCCAACACACCCCTAATCCTAATCCCAACTGTAGCCATAACCCTAATCACAACCCTAACCCCAACACACCCCTAACCACAACCCTAACCGCAACACACCCGTAACCCTAATTCCAACCCTAATCCTAACCCTAATCCCAACCGTAACCCTAATCCCAACCCTAACCACAACTGTAACCCCAACACACCCCTAACCCTATCCGTAACCCTAACCACAAGCCTAATCTTAACCCTATTTCAAACCCTAGCCCTAATTCCAAACCTAACTCTAATTCCAACCCTAACCCTAAGGCTATGTGCCCACGGTGCGGATTCGTGTGAGATTTTTCCGCACGATTTTTGAAAAGTCTGCAGGTAAAAGGCACTGCGTTTTACCTGCGGATTTACAGCAGATTTCCAGTGTTTTTTTGTGCGGATTTCACCTGCGGATTCCTATTGAGGAACAGGTGTAAAACGCTGCGGAATCCGCACAAAGAATTGACATGCTGCGGAAAATACAACGCAGCGTTTCTGCACGGAATTTTCCGCACCATGGGCACAGCGGATTTGGTTTTCCTTAGGTGTACATGGTACTGTAAACCTGATGGAAAACTGCTTCGAATTCGCAGCGGCCAATCCACTGCGGATCCGCGGCGGATCCGCGGCCAATCCGCTGCGGATCCGCGGCCGATCCGCTGCGGATCCGCGGCCGATCCGCTGCGGATCCGCGGCCGATCCGCTGCGGATCCGCGGCCGATCCGCTGCGGATCCGCGGCCGATCCACTGCGGATCCGCTGCGGATCCGCGGCCGATCCGCTGCGGATCCGCGGCCGATCCGCTGCGGATCCGCGGCCGATCCGCTCTGTGTGCACATGCCATAACCCTACCCCTAACCCTACCCGTAACCCTAACCCTACCCCTAGTTCTGACCCTAGTTCTAACCCTAACCCTAGTGGAAAACGAAAAAAAAAAATTTCTTTATTTTATTATTGTCCCTACCTATGGGGGTGATAAAGGGGGGGGGGGGTTATTATTTTTTTTATTTTGATCGCTGTGATAGAACCTACCACAGCGATCAAAATGTACTTGTAAGGAATCTGCGGACTGGCAGATGGTGGCGCCCAGCGAGGAGACGGCCGGACACCGGGAGGATCGGTAAGTATGAAGGGGTGGTGGGGGGGTGGATCGGAGCACAGGGGGGGTGATCGGAGCACAGGGGGGGTGGATCTGAGCAAGGAGGGAGCGGACAGGAGGACGGGGGAGCCGGCAGGCGGACGGAGGGGACCGGACCCCATAACGGAGGACTGGGGGGGCGATCGGTGGGTGTGGGGGGGGGGGGGGGGTCACTTGAGTATTTCCAGCCATGGCCGATGATATTGCAGCATCGGCCATGGCTGGATTGTAATATTTCACCAGTTTTTTAGGTGAAATATTACAAATCGCTCTGATTGGCAGTTTCACTTTCAACAGCCAATCAGAGCGATCGTAGCCACGGGGGGGTGACGCCACCCCTCCTGCGCTGAAGCACCACTCCCCCTGTCTCTGCAGATCGGGTAAAATCGGAGTTAACCCTTTCACCCGATCTGCAGGGACGCGATCATTCCATGACGCATACGCTGCGTCATAGGTCGGATTGGCACAGACTTTCATGACGCAGCGTATGCGTCAAAGGTCGGGAAGGGGTTAAAAAAAAAATAATTTAAATAAAAAATAGTTATATACTCACCCGCCGGGATCCAGCGAAGCTCTGGCGATGCACGCGCGGCTGCCGCCATCTTCCGTTCCCAGGATGCATTGCGAAATTACCCACATGACTTAGCGGTCTCGCGAGACCGCTAAGTCTTCTGGGTAATTTCGCAATGCATCTCTGGGAATGGAAGATGGCGGCAGCCGCACGCGCCTGGGCGGACTACGGAGGATGAGAATAGCAGGTTTGTTTTTTTTTTAATTATTATTTTTAACAGTACATCTTTTTACTATTGATGCTGCATAGGCAGCATCAATAGTAAAAAGTTGGGGGACACAGAGGGTTAATTGTTGTGAACTCTGTTTCCGGGCTCCCTCCTGTGGTCATGAGTGGTACTGTGTGAGTTCTCTCTTTGGGCTCCTCCTGGTGGCTCTTTTTGTTATTTTGCAGGTTTCTGGCAGGATCAGCTGTCTAGTTAGGTTTCCTATTTAATCCACCTGGTCCTTCATTCCTTGCCTGTTGCCGTTGTATTCAGTGCTATTCTGATTGCTCCTGTCTACATCCGTTATCAGTCTCTCCAAGAGAAGCTAAGTTCTGTTTGCTTATTTCTGCTCATCTGTGTTCAAGATGTTTCCTAGTATATGATGAGTTTTTGTCCAGCTTGCTAATATGTGATTTCCCTGCTTGCTGGTGCTCTGGGGTGCTGAGTTGCTCCCCCCACATCATTAGTTGGTGTGGGGGTTCTCGCATTCTCTGCGTGGATATTTTTGCATAGGGTTTTTTACTGACCGCACAGATCCCTTGCTATTTTCTGCTATCTAGCGTTAGCGGGCCTCATTTGCTTAACCTGTTTCATCTCTGCGTTTGTCTTTTCCTCTTAACTCACCGTTATTATTTGTGGGGGGCATCTATATCTCTGGGGGATTTCTCTGAGGCAAGTGAGGTCTTTACTTTCTCTTTAGGGGTAGTCAGTTTCTCAGGCCGTGAAGAGACGTCTAGGATTTCAGGAAATGTTCCACGGCTGCCTATAGTGTGTGCGGTTAGGATCAGGTTTGCGGTTAGTCCAGTTACCACATCCCCAGAGCTCGTCCTATTATTTTCTACTTAGCTGGTTAGATTTGTGATCCTAAGCCACTAGGATCATAACAGTGCAACAGGCCAAAAGTGTTAAATGCATCGCAAAAGTGGGATAAGAGAAATCCTGAGTTCAATTTTTTTTTTTCTGCTCTGCAGTCTGTCCTGCTTCTCTCCTCCCCTTAATCTCTGGGTGGCTTTGAGTTCTGCTGCAGACATGGATATTCAGAGTCTGACTTCTAGTGTGGATCATCTTGCTGCAAGGGTGCAAAGCATTCAGGATTTTGTTGTTCACAGTCCTATGTCTGAGCCAAAAGTACCTATTCCTGAGTTTTTTTCTGGAGATAGATCTAGGTTTCTGAATTTTAAGAATAATTGTAAATTATTTCTTTCTTTGAGACCTCGTTCCTCTGGTGATTCCGCTCAGCAAGTTAGAATTGTTATCTCTCTGTTACGCGGCGACCCTCAAGATTGGGCCTTCTCCCTGGCGCCAGGAGATCCTGCATTGCTGAATGTGGATGCGTTTTTTCTGGCGCTTGGATTGCTTTATGAGGAACCTAATCTGGAGAACCAGGCAGAAAAGGCCTTGCTGGCTCTCTCTCAGGGTCAGGATGAAGCTGAGGTGTATTGTCAAAAATTTCGGAAATGGTTGGTGCTTACTCAATGGAATGAGTGTGCCCTGGCTGCAAATTTCAGAGAAGGTCTTTCTGAAGCCATTAAGAATGTTATGGTGGGGTTCCCCACGCCTGCGAGTCTGAATGAGTCAATGGCTTTGGCCATTCAGATTGATCGGCGTTTGCGGGAGCGCAAACCTGCGCACCATCTGGCGGTGTTTTCTGAACAGAAACCTGAGTCTATGCAATGTGATAGGATTCTGACCAGAATTGAACGGCAAAATCATAGACGTCAGAATGGGTTGTGCTTTTACAGTGGTGATTCAGCTCATGTTATCTCAGCATGCTCTAAGCGCACAAAAAACTTTGCTAGATCTGTCACCATTGGTACTGTACAGCCTAAATTCATTTTGTCTGTTACTTTGATTTGCTCTCTGTCATCCTACTCAGTTATGGCTTTTGTAGATTCAGGTGCCGCCCTAAATCTGATGGATTTGTCATTTGCCAAGCACTGTGGTTTTATCCTTGAGCCATTACAGTTCCCTATTCCATTGAAGGGAATTGATGCTACACCATTGGCCAATAATAAACCTCAATACTGGACTCAAGTGACCATGTGTATGACTCCTGCACATCAGGAGGTGATTCGCTTTCTTGTGTTATATAATTTGCATGACGTTGTCGTGTTGGGTCTGCCATGGTTGCAGGCTCATAATCCAGTCCTGGATTGGAAAGCTATGTCTGTGTTGAGTTGGGGTTGCCAGGGAATTCATGGCGATGCTCCCTTGGTATCAATTGCTTCCTCTACTCCTTCTGAAGTCCCTGAGTTTTTGTCAGACTACCAGGATGTATTTGATGAGCCCAAATCCAGTGCCCTACCTCCTCATAGGGATTGTGATTGTGCTATAAATTTGATTCCTGGTAGTAAGTTCCCTAAGGGACGACTGTTTAATTTGTCTGTACCAGAGCATGCCGCTATGCGGAGCTATGTAAAGGAGTCTTTGGAGAAGGGACATATTCGCCCCTCCTCGTCCCCTCTTGGTGCGGGATTCTTTTTTGTGGCCAAGAAGGATGGTTCGTTGAGACCCTGTATAGATTATCGCCTTCTAAATAAAATCAAGGTCAAATTCCAGTATCCCTTGCCATTGTTGTCTGATCTGTTTGCTCGGATTAGGGGGTCTAGTTGGTTCACCAAGATAAAACTTCGCGGTGCATATAATCTTGTGCGTATAAAACAGGGCGATGAATGGAAAACAGCATTTAATACGCCCGAAGGCCATTTTGAGTACTTGGTGATGCCTTTTGGACTTTCTAATGCCCCTTCTGTGTTTCAGTCCTTCATGCACGATATCTTCCGAGAATATCTGGATAAATTTATGATTGTGTATCTGGATGATATTTTGGTCTTTTCAGATGATTGGGAATCCCATGTGAAGCAGGTCAGGATGGTATTTCAGGTCCTGCGTGCCAATGCCTTGTTTGTGAAGGGTTCCAAATGTCTCTTCGGAGTCCAGAAAGTTTCCTTTTTGGGCTTTATTTTTTCTCCTTCTTCTATTGAGATGGACCCAGTCAAGGTCCAGGCTATTCATGATTGGACTCAACCTACATCGGTTAAGAGTCTTCAGAAGTTCTTGGGTTTTGCTAATTTTTACCGTCGCTTCATTGCTAATTTTTCTGGTGTGGTTAAACCTTTGACGGATTTGACCAAGAAGGGTTCTGATGTGACTAACTGGTCTCCTGCGGCCGTTGAGGCCTTTCAGGAGCTGAAGCGCCGGTTTTCTTCGGCTCCAGTTTTATGTCAGCCAGATGTCTCTCTTCCCTTCCAGGTCGAGGTTGATGCTTCTGAAATTGGAGCAGGGGCTGTTTTGTCACAGAGAAGCTCTGATTGCTCTGTGATGAAGCCATGTGCCTTCTTTTCAAGAAAATTTTCGCCGGCTGAACGAAATTATGATGTTGGTAATCGGGAGTTGTTGGCAATGAAGTGGGCATTTGAGGAGTGGCGACACTGGCTAGAGGGAGCTAAGCATCGTGTGGTGGTCTTGACTGATCATAAAAATTTGATTTATCTTGAGTCGGCCAAGCGGTTGCATCCTAGACAGGCTCGTTGGTCGTTGTTTTTCTCACGTTTCGATTTCGTGGTCTCGTACCTTCCTGGTTCGAAGAACGTGAAGGCTGATGCTCTTTCTAGGAGTTTTGTGCCTGACTCCCCTGGAGTTTCTGAGCCGGTTGGTATCCTCAAAGAGGGGGTAATTTTGTCTGCCATTTCCCCAGATTTGCGACGGGTGTTACAGGAATTTCAGGCGGATAGACCTGACCGTTGTCCATCAGAGAGACTGTTTGTCCCAGATAGATGGACCAGCAGAGTTATTTCCGAGGTCCATTCTTCAGTGTTGGCGGGTCATCCTGGGATTTTTGGTACCAGAGATTTGGTGGCTAGATCCTTCTGGTGGCCTTCCTTGTCGCGGGATGTGCGTTCCTTTGTGCAGTCCTGTGGGATTTGTGCTCGGGCTAAGCCTTGCTGTTCTCGTGCCAGTGGTTTGCTTTTGCCTTTGCCGGTTCCTAAGAGGCCTTGGACGCATATTTCCATGGATTTTATTTCGGATCTTCCGGTCTCTCAGAGAATGTTTGTCATCTGGGTGGTTTGTGATCGTTTTTCTAAAATGGTCCATTTGGTGCCCTTGCCTAAGTTGCCTTCTTCCTCCGATTTGGTTCCGTTATTTTTTCAGAATATGGTTCGCCTGCATGGCATCCCTGAAAACATTGTGTCTGACAGAGGATCCCAGTTTGTGTCCAGATTTTGGCGGTCCTTTTGTGCTAAGATGGGCATTGATTTGTCTTTTTCGTCGGCCTTCCATCCTCAGACGAATGGCCAAACCGAGCGAACTAACCAGACCTTGGAAACTTATTTGAGATGTTTTGTTTCTGCTGACCAGGATGATTGGGTGGCTTTTTTGCCATTGGCCGAGTTTGCCCTTAATAATCGGGCTAGTTCGGCTACTTTGGTTTCGCCCTTTTTTTGTAATTCTGGTTTTCATCCTCGTTTTTCCTCGGGTCAGGTTGAGTCTTCTGACTGTCCTGGGGTGGATTCTGTGGTGGATAGGTTGCAGCAGATTTGGAACCATGTGGTGGACAATTTGATGTTGTCACAAGAGAAAGCTCAGCGCTTTGCTAACCGTCGTCGCTGTGTGGGTCCCCGACTTCGTGTGGGGGATTTGGTGTGGTTGTCTTCTCGTTATGTTTAAACCTCGTTTTATCGGTCCTTATAAAATGTTGGAAATCCTCAACCCTGTGTCATTTCGCTTGGACCTCCCGGCATCGTTTACCATCCATAATGTGTTCCATAGGTCTTTGTTGCGGAGGTATGTGGTGCCTGTGGTTCCTTCTGTTGAGCCTCCTGCTCCGGTGCTGGTTGAGGGAGAATTGGAATACGTGGTGGAGAAGATCTTGGATTCTTGTATTTCAAGACGGAGGCTTCAGTATTTGGTTAAGTGGAAGGGCTATGGTCAGGAGGATAATTCCTGGGTTGTCGCCTCTGATGTTCATGTGGCCGATTTGGTTCGTGCCTTCCATGTGGCTCACCCTGATCGCCCTGGGGGTTCTGGTGAGGGTTCGGTGACCCCTCCTCAAGGGGGGGGGGTACTGTTGTGAACTCTGTTTCCGGGCTCCCTCCTGTGGTCATGAGTGGTACTGTGTGAGTTCTCTCTTTGGGCTCCTCCTGGTGGCTCTTTTTGTTATTTTGCAGGTTTCTGGCAGGATCAGCTGTCTCGTCATCTGCTAGTTAGGTTTCCTATTTAATCCACCTGGTCCTTCATTCCTTGCCTGTTGCCGTTGTATTCAGTGCTATTCTGATTGCTCCTGTCTACATCCGTTATCAGTCTCTCCAAGAGAAGCTAAGTTCTGTTTGCTTATTTCTGCTCATCTGTGTTCAAGATGTTTCCTAGTATATGATGAGTTTTTGTCCAGCTTGCTAATATGTGATTTCCCTGCTTGCTGGTGCTCTGGGGTGCTGAGTTGCTCCCCCCACATCGTTAGTTGGTGTGGGGGTTCTCGCATTCTCTGCGTGGATATTTTTGCATAGGGTTTTTTACTGACCGCACAGATCCCTTGCTATTTTCTGCTATCTAGCGTTAGCGGGCCTCATTTGCTTAACCTGTTTCATCTCTGCGTTTGTCTTTTCCTCTTAACTCACCGTTATTATTTGTGGGGGGCATCTATATCTCTGGGGGATTTCTGTGAGGCAAGTGAGGTCTTTACTTTCTCTTTAGGGGTAGTCAGTTTCTCAGGCCGTGAAGAGACGTCTAGGATTTCAGGAAACGTTCCACGGCTGCCTATAGTGTGTGCGGTTAGGATCAGGTTTGCGGTTAGTCCAGTTACCACATCCCCAGAGCTCGTCCTATTATTTTCTACTTAGCTGCTTAGATTTGTGATCCTAAGCCACTAGGATCATAACAGTTAATAGCAGCGATAACGGAGTGCGTTACACCACAGCATAACGCGGTCTGTTACCGCTGGCATTAACTCTGTGTTTGCGGTGACTGGAGGGGAGTATGCGGGCGCCCGGCACTGACTGCAGGGGAGTAGGGAGGGACTAATCGGACTGTGGCCATCGCTGATTGGTTGTGGCAGCCATGACAGGCAGCTGGCGAGACCAATCAGCGACGCGGGATTTCCGTTACGGAAGTTGCGGACAGGAAGACGGAAGTACCCCTTAGACAATTATATATATATAGATTTCCTGCTTCGGCTTATACAGGAAAGATGTATATTTTTTACAGTGAAAGTAGATAGAAAAATATTGAGATTTGAGAGTCCTCAGTGGTTGATACCTTTTAACCCCTTTCCAACATCGGGCGTAATAATACGACGATGTCGGACACCCTTCCCTTTGATGTGGGCTCCGACGGTGAGCCCACATCTTTTCTGGCACGTCAGCTGCTTTGAACAGCTGACATGTGCCGCTAACAGCCGTGGAAGGAATCACAACCATCCAATGGCTGTTAACCCGTTAAATTCCGGTGTCAAACTGACATAGCCATTTAACACACGCTTCTGGCAAGCGCGCCAGAAATCCCGCCCATCGGCACCCGTGTCACATGACTGCGGTTCAACGATGGGTTGACATGACAACCAGAGGTCTATGCAGACTTCTATCGTTGTCACTGCCGGATTGCTATGAGCGCTGCCCGGCGTTCATTACAAGTCAGCAATTCTGCTACATACAGTCGATCTGATCATCGCCGGTATGTAGCAGAGCCGATCGGGTTATGGCAGCTTTTAGTCTCCCATGAAGACTATTGAAGCACACCAAAAGTAAAAAAAAAATAATAAAAAAAATATTAAAAAAATATTAAAAAAAAAATAAAAAACATAAAAGTTCAAATCACTCTCCTTTTGCGCCATTCAAAATAAAACAATAAAAAAACTAACATACACATTTGGTATCGCCACGTTCAGAATCGCCTGATCTATCAACATAAAAAAAAGAATTAACCCGATCGCGAAACGGCATAATGAGAAAGAAAGTAAAAATGCCAGAATTACATTTTTTGGTTGCCGCCACATTGCATTAAAATGTAATAAAGGGTGATCAAAAGATCGTATCTGCAGCAAAATGGTATCTTTAAAAACATCAGCTCGGTGCGCAAAAAAAAAAGCCCTCACCCAACCCCAGGTCACGAAAAATGAAGACGATACAGATATCGGACACAGGGATTTTTGTGTACTCGCCGTAAAATCCTTGAATCCGAGCAACTCATTGGGGAACACAGGACCGTTTTTACGGAACGCTTCACGAATTTGCGTGTCATCCTTGCGCAGGGGCCATGCTAATCTTCTCTGTATCGTTCCAATTTTAGTATATGTGCTGCCGCAGCGAGCCCCTGGAAGTCTGGAGAATCCAAGTCCAAGGGGCCATCCGATTCGTACTCAGAATCGCGGTAGTTACTGACCCCTGGAGAGGGAGAGCGAGAAGCTGAACTCGCGGACGAGAATGTGCGAGAAGTGTCAGAAAGGTGGGAGGAGCTGATGGGACGCGTCATAGCGGGGGCGGAGTTACAGAATGCGGCCTAGCAGAGACCCGGACTAAATTTATTGGCGCCGGCCGGTGCTGGTACCGGAAGGGCCAGGGAGCACCACCAGGAGAAGCACCCCCTTTATCCAGCGCTGCACAGACCGCCTGCCCAGAGCCCTCCAGCCCCGGCACTTACCAGGAGAAGCTGCTGGGTGGCAGGTAAGCCAGCAATATGCAGCGGATACATGCCCTTTTGCTGCCGCTGCTGGTTTTGGACGGTGCAGGTATAAAGGGATCATCCTCGATCTACCATCCCATTAATGGGGAGGTGGAAAGGGACCGTCCGCCTCCTTGTACCATCCGCTTTAACAGTGGTGGCCAGTGGGGGCTGCTCGGACCCCACGAGGTGGGCCTCTGTACATTCAAAGGTTAATCCCCTAGGATGGGACAAGGCTAATGTCCGGCAGCAAGCCTGGCTGCAGAAGAGGATACATGTAGGCGACACTTCATGTGCTTGTCCGTAAGGTGCGGGGAGATCGGTGCCCTTGAAGGGACCCATCGCCCCTAAAATAATTCAGCTCAGGTGTGGCATCCCACGTTGCAGGAGAGGTGACACTCTCCGTGCTCGCCTGTTGACGGTTCAAGGAACCTTGAAAGGATCAGTCGCCCCATTCGCCTGTAGCAAAAATAAAAAGCAAAAATGAAAAAGATGAAGAATAAAATAAAAAACTTTAGGTCTGAGGACCAGACCAGTGTGCCTCCTACGGACACTAAGCATGAACTGGTTCTGTCTGGAGCCAGTGGGTGGTGTATACTGCAGAGGAGGAGCTAACGTTTTTGTATTCACTTAGTGTCAGCCTCCTAGTGGCAGCAGCATACACCCACGGTCCTGTGTCCCCCAATGTGGGGAAGGAGAAAATGGCGCAATTTATTTATTTAACAAACTTTGGAATTTTTTTTCACCACTTAGATAAAAAAAAAAAGAACCTAGACATTTGGTGTCTATGAACTCGTAATGACCTTGAGAATCATAAGAGCAGGTCAGCTTTAGCATTTAGTGAACATCGTAAAAAAGCAAAACAAAAAACATTTGTGGAACAGCACCTTTATTTGCAATTTCACTGCACTTTGCACACAACTCGTCCCGCAAAAAACAGGCCCTCACATGGCCATATTGAAGGAAAAATAAAAAAAGTTATGGCTCTGGGAAGAAGGGGAGCAAAAAACAAAAACGCTAAAACAAAAATACCTCTGATCATGAAGGAGTTAATGGCTAACTGAAAAGATGGAAACAAATTGCAAGCTTTCAAGACTACTCAGCTCTTTTTATCAGGCATAGAATAATAGAAAATCTGAAGAATCACATATTTACACACAACACAGCACAGAAATAATGCCATAGATAAGACAGGTGACATGAAGCAGAATTACCATTATGTGAGTGATAAACCGTTGTGGCAGTAAATATTGGAAGAGTTCATAGATAAGGAGTGTGAACAATTTTATTGTCCCGTGATTGAGGTCTGGTCCATGACTGTGATGCCCCCAAGTGGTCTGAAGAGCACATTCCTTAGTTGATGTAGAAAGACATAAATCCCTGATCACAGAACCAAGGACATGAAATTACTAGTATTAAGGGTAGGTGCACACGGTCAGTAAACGCTGGGGATTGGACGTGGTGCAATTGCGCCGCGTCCAACCTGCAGAGTCCAGACGTTACAGCATAGTGGATGGAATTTTAAGAAATCCCATGTCCACTATACGTGCACTGTCGGAAGCGGCTCACCTGTGGAGACGGACATGAGGCACGTCTTTCCAGACAGAGTCTTCGCAAGACAAACTCACCCATACAATTGGACATGGTGAATCCGCACAGTTCAGTGAACACAAATACATAATCACCTGCATTCAATAGCTTGCAGCACTTTGGGGACCGTGGACATGTGCTGCGTCCAAAGCGCTGATAATTCCTGAACGTCTGCACATACCTTAAAGGGTAACTTCAAATCTCAGAGAGACAAAAGGGTCTGGGAGTATAAACGTATGACAACCGTTGACACACTCAGTGCAGGAATGAATGTGTAACATGGATTTAGTCATTTAACCCCTTCATGACCCCAGCTTTTTTCGGTTTTGCGTTTTTGTTTTTTGCTCCCCTCCTTCCCAGAGCCATAAGTTTTTTTATTTTTCCGTCAATATGGCCATGTGAGGGCTTGTTTTTTGCGGGACAAGTTGTACTTTTGAACAACATCATTGGTTTTAGCATGTCATGTACTAGAAAACGGGAACAAAATTCCAAGTGTGGTGAAATTGCAAAAAAAGTGCAATCCCACGCTTGTTTTTTTTTTGCTAGGATCTCCAGGTCATTACAGTTCATAGACACCAAACATGTCTAGGTTACGTTTTATCTAAGTGGTAAAAAAAAATTCCAAACTCTGCTGAAAAAAAAAAATAAATTGTGCCATTTTCCAATACCCATAGCGTCTCCATTTTTCGTGATCTCGGGTTGAGTGATGGCTTATTTTTTGCGTGCCGAGCTGACGTTTTTAATGATACCATTTTGGTATTTGGTAGTTCTTTTGATCGCCCGTTATTGCATTTTAATGCAATGTCGCGGCGACTAAAAAAAATGTAATTCTGGAGTTTCAAATTTTTTTCTGGCTATGCCGTTTAGCGATCAGGTTAATCCTTTTTTTTATTGATAGATTGGGCGATTCTGAAGGCGGCGATACCAAATATGTGTATATTTTATTTTTTTTATTTTTATTTTGAATGGGGCGAAAGGGGGGTGATTTAAACTTTTATATTTTTTTTTTTTTTTTTCATATTTTTTAAAACTTTTTTTTTTTTTTTTTTTTTTTACTTTTGCCATGCTTCAATAGCCTCCATACGAGAGGAGCTAGAAGCTGGTACAGCCTGATCGGCTCTATTACACAGAAGCGATGCTCAGATTGCTCCTATGTAGAATTGCTGCATTGCCATGAGCGCCGACCACAGGGTGGCGCTCACAGCAATCCGGCATCGACAACCATAGACGTCTTCAATAGACGTCTGGTTGTCATGCCGACGCATCGCTGACCCCCTGATCATGTGACAGGGTCAACGATGTGTGAATCCGGCCCGATGACTGGAAGCGCTAGTTAAAGCGTTTGACAGCGGCATTTAACTAGTTAATAGCGACGGGTGAATCGCGATTCCACCTGTCGCTATTGCGGGCACATGTCAATTGTACAAAACAGCTGACATGTCCCGGCTTTGATGCGGGCTCACCGCCGTAGCCCGCATCAAAGCATGGGATCTGCTATTGGATGTACTATCCCGTCCGAGGTCAGAAAGGGGTTAAGTCATATGTTGGCTTCTTTTCGTCCCAAATGATGACTATCATACAGCAGTCATCTTCCTCTAACATCAAGGGGTGGAGATGAGCTCTTCCCACTGCTGTTTGCTTTTTAAATGCCACTGTCAATCTCAGACAGAGGCATTAACAGTGAAGGGCCGGGTAGCACTCCGTTCCAAGTGCCAATCAGCCCCTCCCGGCGACGCGACTGAAGAGCACCGATGGGATGCCATGACAGCCTCGCCTGCCTGTCGCTGATGTTCATAGGAGACCATGATTTTTACTATACAATGCAATACTATGTATTAAAAATAAATATAATAAACATATGTGGTACCTTCATATCTGTAATTTGAAGTGGTCTATCAAAATATAAAAAATTTAACCCAATCTGTAAATGGCTTAATGAAGGAAAATAATCTAAAAAAGGCCAGGAATTTAAGTCGCCACTACACCGCAAAAACTTCAAAAAGAAGAAGCCATATAAATATCCTATTTACACCAAAAATGTAAAGCGCTTCACAGACATCATCATCTCGAGCGCACAATCTTGTTTCCCTATCAGTACATCTTTGGAGTGTGGGAGACAACCAGTGAGCCCAGAGGAAACCACATAGGAAAGACATACAAACTCATTCCAGATGTGGTCCATGGTAAGAACTGAGTCCAAGGACGGTGGCACTGATCAAAGAGCTCCACATGCCTTGGTGGACCCAAGAAATATTATTTATTATATCAGTCCTGACGATGGCATTGTGTGATATTGTAAAATCTTATACTTACTGAACCCCGGAGAAATAAGACAGGGACACCGGTTCCAAATTTTTCCCCTAAAGCTTCGACTGCAGATAATAACTGGAAAGCTTGCTGACCAAAATCTTGGAGACTGTCTTCTTGATCACTAATTGAAATGTTGTGCCTTAATCTAAAGGTAATAAAAAATGGACAGTCTGAATAGAGGAAAAAAACATTATTCTTTTTCAGGAGGTGTAAGAAAACATAGTAAAAAGGCTAGCATCCTATAAACCAAAGGCTTTTCAGATCAGAACTACTAGATAACTTGGAATATCACGAAATTAAACACATGAGCACAGAACAGGGATAACAAATTATGGCAATAAAATAATAAAAAGTTTTAACAGGGAATATGTCAGCAGGATTTTGCTATGTAATCCGAGAGCAGTATGATGTAGGGGCAGAGACCCTGATTCCAGCAATGGGTCACCTACTTTACTGGGTGCTGCAGTAAATACATACAATATCATTACAGTTTTATCTGCTGCAGATCTAGCAAGCAGAGGTCAGTTGTTCAGTTGTGTATAAACCGCCCAACAGCTTTCTGTGTACAGTGTATAGTGACAGAGAGCTGCTAATCAGTAGTGTCGGGCTGGGCTAAGAAGAACGAGGCCAGTTGTCCTGTAATGATAATCTTCTGCTGAGAAAACTCTGATGGTATTAAAACAGCAAAACACAGCCCAGTAAATGACACATTGCTGTAATCAGGCTCTCAGATATGTATTTTATAAGAAAATTTCATGTAATTAAAGGAGGTACTGTACTCTTTTAGTGTGTGTGTTTTTCTGGTGGATTCTGCCTGGAATTCCCCTGAAAAAGCAGTAAAAAAAAACAATAATGAAAACACGCACAGAGATGGCGTAAATACCAGCTGTGCGTATATTCTGTCTTTTTCAACTTCTTATAATAGATTCAAAAGCTGTGAAGCAGCTAAAAGAAGTGACCGGTCTATTCTTCAGGTGACTTCTGCTTGGAATCTGTCACTATCTTATACATAGAATTAAAAAAAAAAGGATTGGCAACAGAATTGCTGCAAAAACAAATAAAAAGACTCCAAAGAGGACTTTTCAGGAAAAACACCACAGGTGTTATCTTGAAGAGTATTTTGCTTAAAAAAATGATGCAGGTACACCGGCATCTAAAAGACACTATAGGCACATACCATTACAAGGGGTTTAAAATGTTTTGCGGTTGCATTTGCTAAAATTGCAATAAAACTGTTACAATATATACACATGCTAAGGACTCCATTTATGATTACATTTTACACTTTCAGCACCCCATAAGTAATCAAATCTCACATTATTAGTCTAGGCTTCTGGATGCAGCAGAAAATCTGGCTGTCTGCCCGAGACAATCACTAATGTGTCATCAACAAAATGAGCAGATTATTTATATGTATGGAAAGAATCCAAAAATGGAAGCACATTTAACTTTAATTTAATATTCATATTAACAAAAAAATGGCCAATGTAATAACTGAAAATTATATTTAATTACACATAACCTAAATCACAGTTTACTCTGTTGGATCCCTTAAAGATTATCATGGTATCTCTTGCTAGGTCCAATTCTAATTCTAAGTTGAAATATTGAAACAGGTTACTGTTTCCAATAAAATCAATGGGCTATCGCACTAAATTTACAGAAATACACTGCTCAAAAAAATAAAGGGAACACTTAAACAACACAATGTAATTTCAAGTCAATCACACTTCCATGAGGTCAACTTGTTCAGTTATGAAGCAACACAGATTGCTGTTGTGCAAATGGAACAGAACAGGTAGAAAAGATAGGCAATTAGCTAGACAACCCCTATAATGGAGTGTTTTGGAAGGGGGTGACCACAGACCATTTCTCTGTTCTCATCTTTTTTGGCTGCTGTTTTGGTCACTTTTGCATTTTGTCATTGCTCTCCCCTAAAGGTACTGTACATAAGTATGAGGCAGTGTCTACAACCCACAGAAGTTGCTCAGGTAGTGCAGCTCATCCGGGATGGCACATCAGTGCGAGCTGTGGCAAGCAGTGTAGCAATGCCTGTTAGCACAGTGTCTAGAGCGTGGAGCAGGTACCAGCAGACAGGCCAGTACAGCAGAAGATGTGGAAGAGGCCATAGGAGTGCAACAACCCAGCAGCAGGACAGCTACCTCCTCCTTTGTTCAAGGAGGAACATGAGGAGCCAGAGCCCTGCAAAATGACCTCCAGCATGCCACTAACATCCATGTGTCTGCTCAAACTGTCAGAAACAGACTCCTTGAGGGTGGTATGAGGGCAAGCCATCCACAGGTGGGTGTTGAGCTTACAGCCCAACACTATGCAGGTGATTGGAACTTGCCAGAGAACACAAGAATTGGCAGATTCAACATTGGTGCCCTGTGCTCTTCACGGATTAGAGCAGGTTCACACTGAACACATGTGACAGACATGACATAGTCTAGAGATGCCGTGGAGAAAGTTCTGCTGCTTGCCACATCCTCCATTATGACCAGTTTGGCAGTGGGTCAGTAATGGTGTGGGAGGCAATTCTTTGGAGGGTGCACAGCCCTCCATGTGCTAGCCAGAGGTACCCTGACTGCCATTAGATACCGGGATGAGATCCTCAGATCCATTATGAGACCTTAAGCAGGCGCAGTGGGCCTTGGGTTCCTTTTGAGGAATGACAAAGCTAGAAGATGATGATCCAGCTTCCAAGCTTGGAAAAATTTGATGGATTAAAAAATATTAATAGATTCCATCAAGAGTGTAAGACGCCTAGCTGAGGTGAGCTGGTTAATATTTTTCTGTTTGTACATGACAATGCCAGGCCTCATGTGGCGGAAGTGTGTCAGAAGTTCCTGCATGATGAAGGCATTGATGCTATGGACTGACCTGCTGTGAATCTAATCGAACACATCTGGGACATCCTGCTTCATTCCATCTACCAATGCCACCTTGCAACAACAGACTGTCCAGAACTTGACTGATGCTTTACTCCAGGTCTGGGAGGAGATCCCTTAGGAGAAAATCCACCGCCTCATTAGCAGCATGCCCAGGCATTGTAGGGAGGTCATACAGGCACGAGGAGGCCACATACACTACTGAGCATCATTTTCTTGTCTTGAGGCATTTCCACTGAAGTTGGATCAGCCTGTAATTTGATTTGCCACTTTGATTTTGCGTATCATTCCAAATCCAGACCTCCATGGGATATTAATTTTGATTTACATTGATAATCTTTAGGTTTCATTGTTCTCAGTGTATTCCACTATGCAATAAATAAAGATGAGCAACTGGAATATTTCATTCAGTGATATCTAGGATGTGGTATTTTAGTGTTCCCTTCATTTTTTTTGAGCAGTGTAGAAAAGTTATGGCTGGCTCCTATTCACCCAAACTCCCTTTTGTGGACAACTAAGTCTATTAAGATACTATTTAACCTATAGGGACCTATGCAGCTTACAAAAGAAGTTTGGCTCTCATTTATGAAGCGCTTCGGTCTGGCCTCTCTTAGTTCTCCAATGATTTATTATGGTGCTTGAACCTCCTAGGTTCAAGCAACATATTGTAATCCGATTTCTTATATTTTATTATTCTTCTCCGCGTTTTCCGCAATTAATGTGGCCCGAACCGCTCGGCGCAGAGACCCCGTTCAGGTGGCATTTCGAAGCCCTCGGTGGGGACAGGTGTGCTATGACTTTTATAGTCGATCCGATATGTAGTTTTTTTTAAAAAATCGCATTTTTTTTAAAAAAAATTCCCATAGGAAATAATGGCGAACTTTCCATTACCCCCAACTTGACCTTCCAAAGATGGCAGCTATGCAAATGTACGGTGTCCATTTTAGGACATGATCATTTATCAAAGTCAAACATCAGAATAAAGTGACTATGACACCCTCTCGTCCCGTGTGTGAAAAGTAAGTGCAATCCCGGCCCCGTGTGTGAAAAGTAAGTGCCCCCCCCCCCCCCGGCCCCGTGTGTGAAAAGTAAGTGCCCCTCCGGCCCCGTGTGTGAAAAGTAAGTGCCCCCCGGCCCCGTGTGTGAAAAGTAAGTGCCCCCCGGCACCGTGTGTGAAAAGTAAGTGCCCCCCCGGCCCCGTGTGCAAAAGTAAGTGCGCCCCCGGCCCCGTGTGCAAAAGTAAGTGCGCCCCCGGCCCCGTGTGCAAAAGTAAGTGCGCCCCCGGCCCCGTGTGCAAAAGTAAGTGCGCCCCCGGCCCCGTGTGCAAAAGTAAGTGCGCCCCCGGCCCCTTGTGCAAAAGTAAGTGCGTCCCCGGCCCCGTGTGCAAAAGTAAGTGCGCCCCCCCGGCCCCGTGTGCAAAAGTAAGTGCGCCCCCGGCCCCGTGTGCAAAAGTAAGTGCGCCCCCGGCCCGGGTGTGCAAAAGTAAGTGCGCCCTGGTCCCGGGTGTGGAAAAGTAAGTGCGCCCCGGTCCCGGGTGTGGAAAAGTAAGTGCGCCCCGGTCCCGGGTGTGGAAAAGTAAGTGCTCCCCGGTCCCGGGTGTGGAAAAGTAAGTGGCCCCCCTGGTCCCGTGTGTGAAAAGTGCTGCTGTAAAGCTGGCAGCGCTGTTCAAGCACCATGTATTTCCTTCAGGAAATGCCCATCTAGTTTTATCTATCAGCCTTTGATTCCAAATAGCTTATAACCAACAATGGGTCTTTCCATGGATTTCAGCGAGACTTTTCAAATATGCGGACTTGGTTGACAGGGACACATTGGAAATTCTCTAGTTTGACCTTATTAAATCTAAATTGTTCCAATTTATGCAGATTAAACACCTAGAGTTCTCACTATTTTCCTCAGCGAATGCTCCCGACCAACTGAGTTTGAGAAGTTAAGGCCAGTCAACTAAGGGGTTGACATCTGATATTTATAGGATTATAAACTCTCCTCAGGTGGATCCTCCAAAGAAAACGCCCTATATGATTAAATAGGAAGGAAGGAGCAGTCCCCACAATGTTGACCTTGTATTTGGGACAAAGCAACTAAATCCTCTATTTTCACGTTAAATAAAGAAAATCAATATAAGATTTTGATGTTTTGGTACCACACCCAGAGTTCCGCCATAAACGGAACCCCCAGTATCAGAATATTTGCTGGCAATGTGGCTCAGCAACTGGTTCTTAATATCACATCTTCTGGTCATGCCCTGGGGTGGTCGGATTTTGGGAATTAGTTATAGTTTTATTTCAAAAGGTACTTTTCATGGAAGTTGAGCTGGACCCTGCAATCTATTTGCTAAATGTTTCTCCTAGAGGGATGGGGAAGAACTCATCTAAATTATTATTGGATATGTTAACCGCAGCTAGATGTTTGATCGCTTTCAAATGGAAACACACCACTCCTCCCTCTTATTAAAATGTATTAAATAGAATGGCTCATATTCATAAAATGGAATACATGACAGTTTTAATGAATGTGAAGGTGTACAGATTTGATGTTATCTGGGCTCCCTAGGATTATTTCTGGGCTCAAAACAATTGCTAGGACCTCTTTGGACTTCTGCACCATTTTTTCGCAAGCCTTAATGTGTGTGTGTCCTGTCTTCTGTTTGTTCATTGTTAAATAAGAAATTTTAATTGAATAAGTACCATACATAGGGTTTGGTTTAATATGGCATCAGGTGTAACTAATATATAAAGTGTTTCTGGTTTTTTTTGGAACTTGTGTCTTTTATTGTTGTAACTTGCAATATGTTTTGGTGCCACTAGAGGGAAATTTTTCCCATCAGTTAAACTTTGATGTATCCTATTCCACATTGATTCTCTACTTTGTCTATTTTGTTCCTTAAAATCTGAATATGCTGTGTTTATTTCGATTGTTAAAAATGTATAAAACTTAACAAAAATTACAGTTATGAAAAAGAAATCAATGCGTTATCTATAACATGACAATATGCTGTGTCCTCTGTTAAGCTTTCCGTACACAAATGATAGATTTCAGCCAAATGATGGCTCAACCTATCGTTTGGCTCTCAGCCATCTCTCCCAGCTTCCTCACATAAGAGCACTTAATTCAGTTAAACGCTCCTATGTTCTTTACGAGAGAGACGCTGCCAGACTCCTCTGTGGCATATCTCAGCTAAGTGCTCCTATGTTATTTATGAGAGAGCCACTGCCAGACTCCTCTGTGGCTTATCTCAGCTAAGCACTCCTATGTTATTCATGAGAGAGCCACTGCCAGACTCCTCTGTGGCATATCTCAGCTAAGCGCTCCTATGTTATTTATGAGAGAGCCACTGCCAGACTCCTCTGTGGGTTACCTCAGCTAAGCGCACCTATATTCTTTACGAAAGAGCCGCTGCTAGACTCCTCTGTGGCTTATCTCAGCTAAGCGCTCCTTTTTTCTTTACGAGAGAGCCGCTGCCAGACTACCCTGTGGCTCATCTCAGCGAAACGCTCCTATGTTATTTATGAGAGAGCCACTGCCAGACTCCTCTGTGGCATATCTCAGCTAAGTGCTCCTATGTTATTTATGAGAGAGCCGCTGCCAGACTCCTCTGTGGCTTACCTCAGCTAAGCGCACCTATATTCTTTACGAAAGAGTTGCTGCTAGACTCCTCTGTGGCTTATCTCAGCTAAGCGCTCCTTTTTTCTTTACGAGAAAGCCGCTGCCAGACTACCCTGTGGCTCATCTCAGCGAAACGCTCCTATGTTCTTTACGAGAGAGCCGCTGCCAGACTCCTCTGTGGCATATCTCAGCTAAGTGCTCCTATGTTATTTATGAGAGAGCCACTGCCAGACTCCTCTGTGGCATATCTCAGCTAAGCGCAGCTATGTTCTTATTGAGAGAGCCACTGCCAGACTCCTCAGTGGCATATCTCAGCTAAGCGCACCTATGTTCCTTATGAGAGAGCCACTGCCAGACACCTCTGTGGCTTATCTCAGCTAAGCGCCCCTATGCTCTTTATGAGAGAGCCACTGCCAGACTCCTCTGTGGCTTACTCAGCTAAGCGCACCTATATTCTTTACGAAAGAGCCGCTGCTAGACTCCTCTGTGGCTTATCTCAGCTAAGCGCTCCTATGTTATTTATGAAAAAAACGATGCTAGACTCATCTGTGGCTTGTCTAAAGAGAACAAAAGGATTGGCAGTGTGAAATCGGACCTGCTGGGACTTTCATCAGAGACTATTGGCCGATTCCGAATATAGTCTAATGTGTATGCAGGCCTTTAAAAAAAAGTTTGGCCACTGTCTGTTCTGGCTGAAGGGTCCTAGAATGGCAGCCATCTATTTTAACGCACTAAAACATAATTTGAAAATAGATTTTCTGAATTTGACAATCCATACAAATCAGAGACGTATATGAAGACTAATATAGACTATTTGGTGCTTTCCTGAATCCCCTGCGCTAAACACTGAACAATGACACAATTCATGAGTTGTATCCAGAACTCCGTTAGTAGGGTATTCCCATCGGAAACATTTATGGCACAACCACCAGATATACCATACATTTATGACAGCTTTACCACTCTAAGAGGATCAGATAGTGGATAAATAGCCATATCCACAAAAATGTCTCAGATGAAATTACTCATTATTGTAACTCTTAAAGGGCATTTACACTGCAAAACACAAAAGGAACCTGAAGGAACTTCCCCAGGAGTGAAACATTACTAGTGAGATTGTTCCTTTTTTCAAAGTGTGGTTTTGTTCACACCACTTGGTTGTGCCTTTGGGACTGGTTCAAGCTTTGACACAAACCCTTCAGGCAGTTGTGGAAGTTTTATGTCTTTTATATAGCCAGAATACTTATTATTACTATTCTTAATAATAATAATTAAAAGTTACATTTTATATTTTCTACCTTTGCTATAACTATTGACTCTTAAAACCCCTTCACGACATGCGCCGTATTAGTACTGCTCTGCGGGAGGTGCATTTGTGCAGTGCAGTGCAGTGTCAGATCACTGATCTGACACTATATAGTGATATCCCACACTGGGACAATGTAATAAAGTAAAAAAATATATATATTATAATGTGTAAAAATATATTTTTTTAAAAATCCCCAAATAAAAAAATAAAATACACATTTTACCAATAAATACATTTATGAAAATAAAAAAATAAAAAAAGTACACATATTTGGTATCGCCGCATCCGTAACGACCCGCTCTATAAAACAGTCCCACTAGCTAACCCCTTCAGTGAACACCGTAAAAAAAAGTAAAATTAAAAATTAGGCAAAAAACACTGCTTTATCATTATACCACCAAACAAATAGTGCAATAAAACGGGTTCAAAAACACAGTAAATGTAAATAAAAATGGTACTGCTGAAAAAGTCATCTTGACCCGCAAAAAAACATGCCGCCATACAGCTCCATCGGCAGAAAAATAAAAAAATGATAGCTATCAGAATAAAGTGATGCAAAAGTAACAACCGTATATACTCGAGTATAAGCCGAGAATTTTAGCCCATTTTTTTAGGCTGAAATTGCCCCTCTCGGCTTATACTCGAGTCATACCCAGGGGTCAGCAGGGGAGGGGGAGCGGCAGCTGTGTAATCATACTCACCTGCTCCTGACGCGGTGCCCCTGGTTCGCCAGCGACGGCAGCTTCTCCCTGTAGTGAGCGGTCACATGGTACCGCTCATTATAGTAATGAATATGGACCCCACTCCACTCCCATAGGGGTGGAGCCGCATATTCATTACTGTAATGAGCGGTACCATGTGACCGCTCACTACAGGAAGAAGCTGCCGGCCCCGGGGAACAGACATGAACGTGAAGGGACCGCGCCAGGAGCAGGTGAGTATGACGGGGGGCAGTGCGCGATATTCACCTGCTCCCCGTTCCACCGCCGGCAACCGCTGCGTCTTCCCCGTCCTCTGTGCTGATGCTCAGGTCAGAGGGCGTTGTGACGCGATTAGTGTGCGCGCCGCCCTCTGCCTGAACAGTCAGTGCGGAGGATGGGGAAGACACAGCAGCGGTCAGCGGTGGAACGCAGAGAAGGCGAATATAGCAAGTGCCGGGGGCCTGAGAGGTGAGTATGTCATTTTTTATTTTTTTAATCGCAGCAACAGCACATGGAGCAAATATCTGTATGGAGCATCTTATGGGGCCATGTGCAGCATTATATGGGGCAACTATCTGTATGGAGCATCTTATGGGGCTATGTGCAGCATTATATGGGGCAAATATCTGTATGGGGCCATGTGCAGCATTATATGGGGCAAATGTCTGTATGGGGCCATGTGCAGCATTATATGGGGCAAATGTCTGTATGGGGCCATGTGCAGCATTATATGGGGCAAATATCTCTATGGAGCATCTTATGGGTCCATAATCAGCATTTGTGCAGCATTGTATGGGGCAAATGTCTGTATGGAGCATCTTATGGGGTCATAATCAACATTTGTGCAGCATTATATGGGGCGTATTTTGTATGGAGCATCTTATGGGGCCATCATGAACTGTATGGAGCATTATATGGGGCTCCTGATTCAATATGGATATTCAAAAACACTTAACCTACTGATGTCTCAATTAATTTTACTTTTATTGGTATCTATTTTTATTTTTGAAATTATATATATATATTCAGATAATACTCAGTTTCTTCCTGAAAATGATTGCAAACACAAATTCTTTGGTATTATTATCTTCATTTAATTTGTCTTAAATGAAAAAAAACACAAAAAGAATTGTCCTAAAGCCAAATTGGATATAATTCCACACCAAACATAAAAAAGGGGGTGGACAAAAGTATTGGCACTGTTGGAAAAATCATGTGATGCTTCTCTAATTTGTGTAATTAACAGCACCTGTAACTTACCTGTGGCTCCTAACAGGTGTTGGCAATAACGAAATCACACTTGCAGCCAGTTGACATGGATTAAGGTTGACTCAAACTCTGTCCTGTGTCCTTGTGTGTACCACATTGAGCATGGAGAAAAGAAAGAAGACCAAAGAACTGTCTGAAGACTTGAGAAACCAAATTGTGAGGAAGCATGAGCAATCTCAAGGCTACAAGTCCATCTCCAAAGGCCTGAATGTTCCTGTGTCTACCGTGCGCAGTGTCACCAAGAAATTTAAAGCCCATGGCTCTGTGGCTAACCTCCCTAGATGTGGACGGAAAAGAAAAATTGACAAGAGATTTCAACGCAAGATTGTGCGGATGTTGGATAAAGAACCTCGACTAACATCCAAACAAGTTCAAGCTGCCCTGCAGTCCGAGGGTACAACAGTGTCAACCCGCACTATCCGTCGGCGTCTGAATGAAAAGGGACTGTATGGTAGGAGACCCAGGAAGACCCCACTTCTTACCCCGAGACATAAAAAGGCCAGGCTGGAGTTTGCCAAAACTTACCTGAAAAAGCCTAAAACGTTTTGGAAGAATTTTCTCTGGTCAGATGAGACAAAAGTAGAGCTTTTTGGGCAAAGGCATCAACATAGAGTTTACAGGAGAAAAAAGAGGCATTCAAAGAAAAGAACTTGATCCCTACAGTCAAACATGGCGGAGGTTCCCTGATGTTTTGGGGTTACTTTGCTGCCTCTGGCACTGGACTGCTTGACCGTGTGCATGGCATTATGAAGTCTGAAGACTACCAACAAATTTTGCAGCATAATGTAGGGCCCAGTGTGAGAAAGCTGGGTCTCCCTCAGAGGTCATGGGTCTTCCAGCAGGACAATAACCCAAAACACACTTCAAAAAGCACTAGAAAATGGTTTGAGAGAAAGCACTGGAGACTTCTAAGGTGGCCAGCAATGAGTCCAGACCTGAATCCCATAGAACACCTGTGGAGAGATCTAAAAATGGCAGTTTGGAGAAGGCACCCTTCAAATATCAGGGACCTGGAGCAGTTTACCAAAGAAGAATGGTCTAAAATTCCAGCAAAGCATTGTAAGAAACTCATTGATGGTTACCGGAAGCGGTTGGTTGCAGTTACTTTGGCTAAAGGTTGTGCAACCAAGTATTAGGCTGAGGGTGCCAATACTTTTGTCTGGCCCATTTTTGGAGTTTTGTGTGAAATGATCAATGTTTTGCTTTTTGCTTCATTCTCTTTTGTGTTTTTTCAGTTAAGACAAATTAAATGAAGATAATAATACCAAAGAACTTGTGTTTGCAATCATTTTCCTGAAGAAACTGAGTATTATCTGACAGAATTGCAGGGGTGTGAATACTTTTGGCCATGACTGTATATATATATATATATATATATATATATATATATATATATATATATATATATATATATATATATATATATATATATATATATATATATATATATATATATATATATATATATCAAAGAAGATATAAATGAGGTATCGCAGTAATCGCACTGACCCGAAGAATTAAAACGACAACTCGTCCTGCAAAAAACAAGCCCTCACATGACTCTGTTGGACGAAATATGAAAATATTTTAGCTGTCAAAATATGGTGATGTAAAAATTAGTTTTCGCAATAAAAAGTGTCTTTTAGTGTGTGACAGCAGTATCGCTGTAATCACACTAACCGAAGAATAAAGTCACCTCATCACTAGTGATGAGCGAGTATACTCGTTACTGTGGCGAGGAAAACTAAATCTCCAAGAACGCCAAAATACTCGGAGACCACCCGAGCATGCTCGGGGAAACCCAAGTAACTAGTATACTCGCTCATCACTACTAATCACTTATACCGCATGAGGAACGGCATAAAAAATAAATAAAAACAATTCTTCACATACTGTTGATTTTTTTCATTCTGCCTCCCAAAGATCGCAGTAAGGCTAAGTGCACATTTATCCTGCGCAGATGGAGGCACTGTGGGCACCATAGGACCTGTGATCCAGCGGTGTCCATCTTTGTAGGATTGCATAAAAGTGCGGTAAGCCACAGTTTTGTACACTTCTGAAAAGAGGAAACCAAGGAACAGAGGCCAGATGGAGTCCAGAGTAACTCTGCTGCCTCACTATAGTGAATGGATCCATCGAGGGTTTCATCTGAATCACGTCACTCAGAGATTTAGATGGAAACTGTAAAGTAAGTGCTCAGCGTAGAGTGCTGGATAACTGTGATCCCAAACGTTATGAAAATGTTCCCAATAAAAGCTTCCACTCAATCCACAAAAAAAGCAAGTCCCCACTCAGGTTTGTCATCTGTTAATGGAAATATAGGGGGCTTTCATGTTACTGGTAGCACAAAGGCTCTGGAAAAGTGAAATGGCTTCTCACCCACCAAAAGAAATTCAGCAAATTCTCCGCTCCCAAATCCAAATGCCCCCCTCCCTTTGGAGCCCCAGTGTGCCTAAACCACATTTAGCACCCACATGTTTGGCATTTAGGTAGTGATGAGAGCCCACTTAATTTACAGGTGTGTCTCCAGTAGAATGAGCTGGGCATAATGTACTGGTAACTACAGCGTACTGGTCACTACAATGGCAGTTTGCAATTTTCACTCAGCAACAACCACTGCTGCCTGTTTCTGGAAAACGCCCATGGAGTCAAAATTGTCACTACATCTGTAGATAAATTCCCAAAGGGTTATAATTTCCAAAATGGGGTCCCTTATGGGGGGGTACATCTGCACTGTAATATAGCGCTACTTCCCTTCTGAGCTTTGTACTATGCCTCAAAAGTAGTTTTCGACCACATATGGGGAATCGGTGAACTCAGGAGAAATTGCACAAACTTTGGGGTCCATTTTCTCATTTTACCATAGTGAAAATACAAAATTTGTAGCTAAAGTTTTTTTTGTGAATTGGACCTGTAGTGCTCACAAGCACATGCTTACCTAGGACAGGAAGAGATGCATTTTTACCCTACATTTAAGTGCAACTCTGCACCACAGTGTGCCTTTATTGAGTAAACTGACAAAATCAGCTAGTTAATTATATTGAGAAATCACTGAGGACCACAACTACAACTACGTGCCCAGTACTAAAACCACGGTTTCTGGTACATGTTAGTATCCCGCATGTCCAATTGTGGAAGTAGACCCTAGGGCAAATAAGCACATTTACACTTTAGGTTTTAAACAGTCAATCATGGATCCTTCCTTGGTCCCCCATGTATTTGAGGCTTTAGTAGGCAGGTAGAGAGAGCCACTAGAGATAGTGCCATCCTGATTGGGTACACAAGTTGTGGTTGGATGGCTTTTACACTTTTTTGATCAGACTACCGATCCTTTCGTTCTCCTAAAGATAAGCTGCTGCCAGAGATATCTGGTAGAGGCTCTCACATAGAGAACACAGGAGCGCTTTGGAGGGAAAGTCAGACAACTATGTGTATGTGGCTTTAGCCTTATTTGATTTTTTTTTTGTGTGTGTAATTTGTAGGATCTAATAGTTCTCAGAAATAGTAGAAATGTGAAGTTGTCCAGGAATTAGCCTCAGGAGATCATTTACCTGGTCTTGCAGTTATCACAACATTTTTCGGTTCCCATGATGCCAGAGGAGACCTTGCGGAGTTGTTTGTCTTCAAAATGAGACAAGATGATCCTACACAAGGGAACAATGTGAGGTGAATATAAAAGAACAAGAATTTACATGTTAAATTGAATGTAGACAACAATGGGCTAAAATTATTCTCATTAATTTAATCTGGGGGGACACAATTATTTGGCTCTGTGTAATTCACAGACGGTGATGTCATTCTCAATGAAAAAAAACACACAAGTCCATGCAGTATAGAAACAGGACAAAGTTAGATTCGGAAAAAAATATATAATCTGTATAGTGACACTGAGCAAGGGTCTGCCTTCTGGATGTCAATAAGGAAATCCCTAGACATCTTACTACAGAACTACATTAGGGTTGTTCTCATCTTTGTTCTTCAGGCGCACACCTGTCATATTTACTTTTTACAGCACCATTGATTCCATGGTGCTGTACATGAGGAGTTACAAACTAATATAAATTACACTGAACAAACTAAAATGGCAGACTAGTACAGAGGGGAGAGGGCCCTGCCCTTGCGGGCTTACATTCTATAGGAGACATTGAGCTCCTGATGGGTGACAGTTCGGACAAGCAGCATTCTCAAGCCACTAGTTCAGATTGCATACTCTCTAAGGGCACTTTCACATGTCCTGATATTTCTGGTACTGGAAAAACCAGTGCTAGAGAGCAGTGTTCGTGTGTTTCATACATGTAGCATACGTGTGGCAACCGTGCGCAGCATCAGTATCACACGTATTGGCGCCAAAGAAAATCCAGGACAAATCACGCCGTTCTCAGATGCCGCTTGCTGAGGACAGCTCACATCATTGTCCTCTGGCTCTGTCTGTGATCGGCATAAGGAGAGGGCAATGTTGAGAGTTGTATTCAACTGTAAAATTAAAAATAAAATAATAAAAAAACAATATCCCTCACCTGTCTGAAGCTGAAAGAATCCATAGTGCCCCACACCTTAATCCTTCTGTGCAACATTTGCTCATCAGAATGGAGAGCTGGAGAGAATGACTCGCTGCAGCAAGACCGGGCCTCACGGTGAATTGCAGTGATGTCAATGAGATCACCGCTAGCACCATGAGAAAAAGTCTCACAGTACAGTGCTGAGCTCATTGAGGTTACCGCAGTTCAGAGGCCCGGTTGGGAACGCAGCCTCAGTAACCTGCGGTAACCTCAATGAGGTCCCCAATGGTCATTGACGCTGAGCTCACAGCAGCTCATTCTCCATCGGTTTTCCTCCTGGATAGTTGCATCTTGGCACCATCCAGGTTGAAAACTATTTACTGCAGCCAAGGATTACGACGTGGGACCATATGGACAGGTGGGGGATATGGTTGCTTTTAATTTTTGCTTTATAACAGGATACAGGGCTTCAATGGAATGGGCGTTAAAGAGAGTATGACTGTTTGTGGTTTTTAAATAAAAAAGTCAAACTGTGTGTCTCTTTATTTGAAATAAGGACTATATTCTTGTTGTTTTTATTTACAATATAACTATAGGATGACTAATGGAAAGGCATCCTATACACGCCCCACCATTACCAACCCATGGGCTTGATATCACCGAACAATAGAAAGGTGACATCAACCCCGCAAATATGAACCCCCACTTGTCACCGCCACAGGGCAAGAGGGAAGAGCCGAACAAAGCGCCAGAACTGGTGGTCTAGTAGATGCTTTTTTTCTGGGGTGGCTGCAGGCTGCTATTGTTAGGCTGGGGAGGGGGGGGGAAGTATTTATATCCATGGCCACTTATTGGCCTGAAAATACCAGCCCCCAGCCATCCATCTGCCTTAGCTTGGCCGGTAGTCAAAAAAGGAAGGGCACCCCACACCGTTTTTTTAAATAATATAAATAAATAATTTAAATAAATGGCATGGAGACCCCTCTATTCTTGATAACCAGCCTTGCTAAAGCTGACAGCTGAGGGTTGCAGCCCACAGCTGTTAGTTTTACCCGGCTGGTTATGAATAATACAGGGGAACCCAGGCCAATTTTATTTGTTTATAGCGCAAGCTGGTGAATATTCCCATCAGTCGATGCCTGCTCTCCCTGTTATCAGCGACAGCTGGAGTCAGCTGATGGGAGTAGCAGTCCCTTCAGCCAATGCTTGTGACCGGATGGAATCTTTCAACTTCAGACAGGTGAGGGATATTGTTGTTCTTTATTTTACACTGATATGTTAGCAGATCCATTCACTTGAATGAGTCTAAGTGTGCAAGTGTCTAACGTACGTGTGGAAATTGTCACCACGCGTACTGGAAACACTGACGTGTGAAAGAGCCCTAATGCTTAGGGGCATTGAAGCAGGCGGAATCTAAAGATCTGGCCAGATTCAGAGCAGCACTTGCAAACTCTCTAGTAATTGCGTGCATTCAATGCCTAGAAACTGTTCACCTCTAATAGAATACAGAGTTGGCCAGTGACCTAGGTAAAGAGCAGTACACAAAAAAGAGAATTAAGAATCGTTTTGTTCTTCAAAAAGCACTTTGCAATTTTTATCTGTTTCATATGATACACTGCTTTAAGAATAATATCCATCTGGGAACAATGGGAAAAGCCTCACGTAGATTTGTAGTGTAATTTACACAAATTTCTGTGCTGTAAAGTTGGTAATAAATCTCTTGCAAAGTCTTTTAAGACATATCATTCCTTTCCCTAGTCGATGGTCACAACTTGACAGCAAGTAGTCCTGTTGGCCTTTCTCCTACACAGCAACTCTCAAAGCCATGGCTAAGAGCATCAATCTGCACTTAGAAACGCTGATGGGAGTGCAACACTTAACATATTAAATTTATTAACACTAGTTATTTCTCTATTTAAATTTAGCATTCACAAAGACAGTGAATAGAAAGCGCACATCAATGCAATAATTCAATGCAAGACTATATAACGTGTTTGTTCTCCACATGAAACAATTACAAGGCAGTATATAAGTCAAATAACATTTTTTTAAAAGTTTCATACTTCCGCCTGCAGCTACTTGAATTAAGGTATTTTTCCATCTTTGCTAACATTTTCAGTTTGTACTCTCGAAAACCTTCATTTTGTATTTCACTGAGCATGTGCCTAAAAAAGAAAAAAAAAAACAATATATCTGTACATTTCTAACATATTACTATTATTATTAATTCGTTATATACAGCTGAAACTAGAAGTTTACATACATTATATAAAAAGAGACATATGCATGTTTTTCTCAATATCCAATATGAAATCTGAATAAACCTTTCCCGTTTTAGGTCAATTAGGATTACCATAATAATTAATATTTGCCAAATGCCAGAATAATGAGAGAGAATGTTTTAAGGCATTTTTATTACTTACAGCAAAGTCAAAAGTTTACATACACTAAGATTACTAGGTCTTTAACCCCTTACCGACATCGGACGTACTATCCCGTCCGATGTCGGCTCCCCTGCTTTGATGCAGGGCTCCGCGGTGAGCCCGCATCAAACCCGGGACATGTCAGCTGTTTTGAACAGCTGACATGTGCCCGCAATAGCGGCGGGTGAAATCGCGATTCACCCGCCACTATTAACTAGTTAAATGCCGCTGTCAAACGCAGACAGCGGCATTTAACTACCGCATCCGGCTGGGCGGCCGGAAAGGACGTCATCGCCGACCCCCGTCACATGATCGGGGGTCGGCGATGTGTCAGGACAGTAACCATAGAGGTTCTTGAGACCTCTATGGTTACTGATCGCCGGTAGCTCACAGCACACCTGCATTTCTGCTGCATAGCAGCGATCTGATGATCGCTGTTACGTAGCAGCGGCGATCGTGCTGTGCCTGCTTCTAGCCTCCCATGGAGGCTATTGAAGCATGGCAAAAGTTAAAAAAAAAAGTTAAAAAAAATGTGAAAAAAAATAAAAAAAATATAAAAGTTTAAATCACCCCCCTTTCACCCCAATCAAAATAAATCAATAAAAAAAATCAAATCTACACATATTTGGTATCGCCACGTTCAGAATCGCCCGATCTATCAATAAAAAAAAAGCATTAACCTGATCGCTAAACGGCGTAACGAGAAAAAAAAATCGAAATGCCAGAATTACGTTTTTTTGGTCGCCACGACATTGCATTAAAATGCAATAACGGGCGATCAAAAGAACGTATCTGCACCAAAATGCTATCATTAAAAACGCCAGCTCGGCACGCAAAAAATAAGCCCTCAACCAACCCCAGATCATGAAAAATGGGGACGCTACGAGTATCGGAAAATTGCACATTTTTTTTTTTTTTTTTTTTTTAGCAAAGTTTGGAATTTTTTTTCACCACTTAGGTAAAACATAACCTAGCCATGTTTGGTGTCTATGAACTCGTAATGACCTGGAGAACCATAATGGTCAGTTTTAGCATTTAGTGAACCTAGCAAAAAAGCCAAGCAAAAAACCAGTGTGGGATTGCACTTTTTTTTGCAATTTCACCGCACTTGGAATTTTTTCCCCATTTTCTAGTACACAACATGGTAAAACCAATGATGTCGTTCAAAAGTACAACTCGTCCCGCAAAAAATAAGCCCTCACATGGCCAAATTGACGGAAAAATAAAAAAGTTATGGCTCTGGGAAGGAGGGGAGTGAAAAACGAACACGGAAAAACAAAAAATCCCACGGTCATGAAGGGGTTAAACAATTCTGGACTGCCCATATAATGATGTCATGCGTTTCGAAGCGTCTGATAGGTTTTTCTTGCAACATCTGAGTTAGAGACACACCTGCTTCTTTCTTCAGCATCATGGGAAAGTCGAAATAAATCAGCCAAGATATCAGGAAGACAGTTGTGGACTTGCACAAGTCTGGCTCATCCTTGGGTACAATTTCAAGATACTTGAAGGTGCCTCGTTGATCTGTACAAACAATTATACACAAGCACAAACAAGATAGGAATGTCCAGCCATCACACCGCTCAGGAAGGAGACAGCTTCTGTGTCCCAGAGATGAACATGCTTTTGTCCGACATGTGCATATCAATCAAAGTACAAAACAAAAATACGTTGTGAAGATGCTGGTAAGATTGTGTCAAAATTCACAGTGAAACGAATATTGTGTCAACATGGGCTGAAAGGCCACTCTGCCAGGAAGAATCCATTACTTCAAAAGAAACATAAAAAAGCGAGATTGATATTTGAAAATGCACACAGAAACAAAGAGCTTCATTTTTGGAGACATATCCTGTGGTCTGATGAAACTAAAATTGAACTTTTTGGGCATAATGACCATCGTTACATTTGGAGGAAAAAGGGAGAAGCCTAAGAACACCATCTGTGAAACACGGGGGTGACAGCATCATGTTGTGGGGTTGTTTTGCTGCAGGAGGGACTGGTGCACTTCACAAAATAGATGGCATCATGAGAAAAGAAGATTACATGGCAATACTGAAGCAACATTTCAAGACATCAGCCAGGAAGTTAAAGTTTGGGCGGAAATGGGTCTTCCAACTAGACAATGACCCAAAGCATACTGCTAAAATGGTAACAAAGTGGCTTAAGGATAACAAAGTCAATATTTTAGAGTGGCCACCACAAAGCCCTGATCTCAATCATATTGAAAATTTATGGGCAAAGCTACAAAGGCAGGTGCGAACAAGTCGACCTACAAACATGGATCAGTTACACTAGTTTTATCAGGAGGAATGGGCCCAAATGTTGACCAATTATTGTGAGAAGCTTGTGGAAGGATGTCCCAAACGTTTGACCCAAGTCATTCAGTTTAAGGGCAATGGTGCCAAATGCTAATGAAATGTGTGAAAACGTTTGAATTTTCAGTAATAAAAACGTCTTGAAACATTCTCTCTCTCATTATTCTGGTATTTGGCAAATATTAATAATTATGGCAATCCTAATTGACTTAAAACAGGAAAGGTTTATTCTGATTTCATGTCAGATATTGAGAAAAACATGCATGTGTGTCTTTTTATATAGTGCGTGTAAACTTCTAGTTTCAACTATTTAAGTAGCCTAAAAAACTGGATTTTTAGTTCATGTGTTAGCTCATGGAGATAGCAAATTCTGAATAGCAACATACAAAGACCCCACAGTTCCGTATTAAAGAGCCATAGGCATGCCAAAATGCAGCTGCATCAGATCTCCATGGGGCATTTTATTAGAATTGCTTCCAATTGAGATATTCTATGTAATATAGCATGCAATAGAACACAGCACATTCTTTTCTGTCACAAAATGAGACATTTTTTATGCTCAGCAATTTGTTATTATCACTAGTCAGGCTATTAAATCTAGTACACCACTACCTGCTGTATCAAGAATTCTACTTACCTGTTAAACGTCATATCCGTGGGAGCCCATAAAACATGACAACTACTAGGGAGACCATCTCTACCGGCTCTACCAATTTCTTGATAGTAGGATTCCATTTCTTTAGGAGCTCCATAGTGGATCACTTTACGGATGTCTGGTTTATTGATACCCATGCCAAATGCAACAGTCGCCACAACACACTAGAAAGTGCAGAGCACACTGGTCATTATTACTCAACAAGATGTACCTTGGTTTCGAAAAACGAATTTCCATACTCTCAATGCATTTAATAGGTCATTTTACAGTGGTCCCGTAAGGTTTTATAGTTTCACGTAATAATATATTAAACATAAAATGGTCTTTCCTGGGCCACATTCTGGTAGGTAGTCTAGTATCGCCTCTCTGACAAGTACTGTATGGCTCTGGGCTACGATGAGTGGATACATAGTACTCTCCCAATACACTGTACACCGATTCATCACATTTACCCTCGGCTCTGACTTTTATGTGGATAGACTTGTCATATCTGTATTACTTGTTTCTGTTTCTTTGACCTTCATTCTTTCTTATTTTGGGTGACATTGAAGTTTTGGAAATAATTACTAGTTCTCCATAGAGTCTTGGTCTCAGGTTAGAATATCTTCAATTTACAATAGTTGTCCCAGCATAACTGGAGTAGAAAAAAAAATGAACTCCACCCCAATCTAATCTCCATTCTACTCATTATTCCTCCAGATAAAACTAACTTTTAAAAGGGAACCTGTAGCCAAGTTTGGCTGATATGAGATACGGCCACCATCTTTCAGGCCTGATATACATCATTCTACTATGCTGTATATAAGCCCCCAACCCAACCCCGAAGAGAAGAAAAAGAGCTTTTATTATACTCACCTGTAGGGTGTTCCAGTCTGATGGGGGTCTATGTTCTAGGTTCGGCGCCTCCCATCTTCTTATGATTGATGGCCTTCCTGCTTCGTGTGGATGACGCGTCCATGGCATCAAGCTCCTGTGCAGGAGTACTTCTCTGCTCTGAGGGCAGAGCACAGTACTGCAGTGCGCAGGCACCGGGAATGGTCAAAGAGCCTTGGTGCATGCCCACTGCAGTACTTTGCTTGTAGGAAGATGGGAGGGGGTTGACCAATAACAGATACCCCTTGGACTGGACCGCTCCACATACGAGTATAATAAAAGTTATTTTTTTTCTCTTACAGGTCGAGTTGGGGGCAGATATACAGCATTATAGAATGCTGAATATCCGGCCTAAAATGTGGTGGCCATACCTCATATTGGCCAAACCTGGTGACAGGTTCGCATTAAATGTTCCTCACCAGTTTCTGCACACAAACTTGACTTCAAAAACTGCACAACTCATTGATAACTCAATGAATGAAAAAAGTGCAAGGTCCAGAGAAAATCTGGTGCACAATTTTACATTTAATGAGGTGCTTGCTGCAGTTTTAATAAAATAACTGTTTTACCTGATGCACATCTGTCAGTTCTCTAAATGCTGAGCTCCATATAACCCCACCCACAGCACTGATTGGCAGAGTTCTGTTTACACTGTGAATAGGCAGAAAGCTGCCAATCAGAGGTGGGGGCGTGGTTATACACAACTCACGAATATGGATTGTTGTGGGTAATGGCAGTTCCTATAGTTGTCCTAGGCTCCAGATGGCTACTATTAGGAGTTCAAGATGCCCAAAAAATGTAATTAGTTTGTAGTCCTGTTACTCATCACTTCACACCACTTATGGCCCTGACCATCATATGTGGGGTGCGATGACTCATGATGATTATTGTGACTTTCATTAGTTGAACACACCATTCTAACATTTGTCATCTATACTGTGAATTAAATATAAATCAGTGGAAGAATTATGGTAATTTAGGCTTTCTATGTACACGAATGAACCAAAGCTCAACTAGAATACAGCAGCATATCTTACTCTTGTATAACATTGCAATTCAAAGAAGAAAGCCACAACTGTACCTGTATTTCATCTCGCATGAAGCGATGATGTACGTCTCTTCTAGCCTTGATCCCCATACCAGCGTGATAAGTATCACACGAAATGCCCAGCTTCAATAATTCTGCAGTGACCTGTTCTGACATTTTTCTGGAGGGGCAATAGACAATAGCAGCACCTTCAAATTCCCAGCCAGGCCTATGAGCAGAAATAAAAGGTTTAAAATGGTACCCCTGATTTCTACAACCAAGATAAATATCGACAACCTTTCATACTTTTCTGTTTAACCCCTAAAAAAGATGCTGTGTGCACATACTCTATCACTGAAGTGAATGGGGGAAGGCTTAAATGTCAAAAATTAAAAAGGCAGCTTAGTTTTACCAATTATGTACAACCCGTTTCATTACACTGTGTGCACAGTTATTAGTCAAGTGAGTATTTTGACCATATCGTCATTCTTTTGCAGATTTTCCAACTCTGGTGCTGTAGAAACTTGAATACTTATTGAATGAAGCATATCAGGTGATATTCACTACAATTCGTACACAGGGCCAGGCAGTGAAGCCGGCGCTGATTGGGCACCACATGTCATACAACCGCACAAAAGCCCCGGGATGGCGAGTGTCGACACCAGTGGAACGGCGCCGCCATGGGAGGGGAGTATAAGCTTTATTATTTTATCAGTGCCAAACATTTAGATGAAGAAGGGGTTGTCCTAGTAGTGGACAACCCTTTAAGGCTCATGCATATCATATGCAGGTTCTAAGTCACATTGACTGTATAAACTGCATGTATACTTTGGGCCCACTGTATATACATAGAGCTACTAATATAAAAGATCAATAGATAAAAATAATATAAGTGAAGTTTCAACTTTAAAATGTTAAATATCAAAAAATAATAACACAGAAAGGTAACAGTTAATAGGAAAAAGTTTGTAAAACTAGATTGGATGTGGGACTTTAAGACTGCATGAAACCATCCGAGTATAGAAATTATGCCAATTACCACCCTATGAATTTTCAGACAGAGTCCTCAGACTCATTTTACTCCTAATGATATGTTTGGTAAAATGATCCGGTTACATGAAGGAGGCCCTCAGAGAAATTATTGACATTAAATTTGTGTTTGGACCTCAAGCTCTACCCATCTGTGACAACATCTGTGTGTTTTTCTACCTTGGGTGAAATTTGATAGATGTCTGAGGAAAATAGGCTAAGTCGCCTTTGGGCAATTCTGTCTCTGTGCATCAGCTGCAATTCAGATAGCAAGCTCCTCAGAAGAAAGCTTAGAAAAGGGATGTTATTGTGATGACAGCAATAGAACTCTTCAGCCGTGGATTTTGAGAGAAAATGTTATTAAGGAAACCGTGATCACCAACACAATACACCATAACTCATAAGCGATAGGCTGCCTGCTTAGAATCAAGTTGAAAATAAACAAGTTAAAAATGAACAGAATGGGTTCTATTTGGGAAAAACAAACACCAAAAGGCAAGCAGAAATATATATATTTTTTTAACTTTGTGAAATTATTTTATTTTTTGTGCTCTACTCACATCCAGAAGTGATCATGACCGGTGACGTCATATCTACTGATACCTGCTGGAATGCATGAGCGATCAACACATACGGTAGAAGTAGACTAAGTGACCCACTGGCTCACCCCTCGATGCAAAAGAGAGGGGAGCAGGACTAACCCTTTACAGATAACCTCTGATGCATCTTTTTTATGCTTTGTGTAATTTATTTTCCAGTGCTGAGCATCACTGTAGTGTATGGGGAAGTGTTTTCTGATGAGTGGTGGTCCTATTTCTCAGGATTTGCTAATCTTCCCAAACATTTACTGGGAGAGTCGAAAAGGCTTTCATACACATTCAGTCAGTACTGTCAACATCAACGAGTTAACTGAACTGCTCAATGGCTGGTGCTACAAGGCGACATTTGTCATACGACAAATTCTCAGAGAAGTTGTGAACCAAAAACCTCTATGCAACTTGCTTTCATGTGACTATTTTAGAGCTCGGATTTTGCTGTAAGATAAAACAGCCAAGCTGCGACAAGTGGCATGTCACTTACAACTTGCACTGAAGTCTATGGCAAGTGAGAAGCTCACGACCAGAAACAGAAAATCCAATTTATTTGGAAACATTTGCAATTCTGTGTCGCCGTATGTCACAATGTGACACCATGGGAAATCATTAGATGCAAAGTCACAATTCGAGACTGCAATTTCAGTGTGGCGTGACAAACGTCACAATGTAGCACTAAAGGTACCTTCACACTGAACAACTTAACAACGATAACAATAGCGATCCGTGACGTTGCAGCGTCCTGGATAGCGATATCGTTGTGTTTGACACGCAGCAGCGATCAGGATCCTGCTGTGATATCGTTGGTCGGAGCTAGAAGGCCAGCACCTTATTTTGTCGCTGGATCACCCGCTGACATCACTGAATCGGTGTGTGTGATGCGGATTCAGCGATGTCTTCACTGGTAACCAGGGTAAACATCGGGTTACTAAGCGCAGGGCCGCGCTTAGTAACCCGATGTTTACCCTGGTTACCATTGTAAATGTAAAAAAACCAAACACTACATACTTACATTCCGGTGTCTGCCGCGTCCCCCGGCGTCCGCTTCCCTGCACTGTGTCAGCGCCGGCCGGCCGTAAAGCAGAGCACAGCGGTGATGTCACCACTCTGCTTTAGGGCCGGCGCTTACACAGTGCAGGGAAGTAACCCGATGTTTACCCTGGTTACCCGGGGACTTCGGCATCGTTGGTCGCTGGAGAGCTGTCTGTGTGACAGCTCTCCAGCGACCACACGACGACGAAACAGCGACGCTGCAGCGATCGGCATCGTTGTCTATATCGCTGCAGCGTCGCTTAATGTGACGGCACCTTAACATAAATGTAACAAAGTGGAGAAAGACACCCAGGGATGTTAAACTCAAGTACACAGAGGGCCAAAATTGAAAACTTAGACTTAGTAGGCGCTATGTGCACGGAGATGTATGGGAGAGTACAAGCGAGTGTGTGATGATGTAGTGCGAAGAGGAGGGAACTTCCATCTCAGGTGAATGCCTGAGGCAGTGCTTCATTGCTGCGACGTGCATTACAACGGGGCGTGCTGTAAGAGCCTTGCTGTAACCAGGAAGCATGCCGGACTGGAAACTTGGGATTTGTAGAATTAGTGGTGCATGCGCTGTCTACTGGCGGGCAAGCTCTAGTAGACAGCGTCACCATCGGGCTCCTTTCTCAGTTCTCCCAGCCACCCACAGCATCTTAAGGGACATCCCCTTCCATGCCATACCGGATCTCTTCGCCTATCTACTATAGTCCACACTTGGAAACTCTCCATATTCCTTCTATTCCAGCTCCGTGTGTTTACCTTTATCTTCTTATAAGTGAGGTTTGACAAAGACCCATCACGGGGTCGAAACGATACCTACTTTATACCCACTATGGAGACCCTCTCCACTTTTTGCCTAAACATTGTGGTGACCTGAATAAACTTTTGTTCTTGCTATGCATCTAAAAATTCAAAACTTGAGTGCAGCTGTTTTCTTCAATTTATGACTTTCGATTGGATTATCCACTTTCAGCCAGCACCTATCTAACTATATACGGAGTGCACGCCATTTTTTTTGTTTAGGGCAAGCTCTAGTAGACATTCGGTAACTATCTCTTCTTTAATAATACGAGCTCAAGCAGTACTCCATCTCCACCTTGCTGGTAACTTAGGCTACTTTCACACTAAACCGTCGGCCCGACGTACGTTGTGCTAAATTTAGCACAACGTGGGCAGCGGATGCAGTTTTACAACGCATCCGCTGCCCATTGTGATGAGCGTGGAGGAGGGGGCGGAGTTCCGGGCGCGCATGCGCGGTCGGAAATGGCGGAACCGACGGACAAAAAAAACGTTACATTGAACATTTTTGTCACGACGGACCGCTAAAACACGACGCATTCGTCGCACGACGGATGCGACGTGTGGCCATCCGTCGCCCATTAAAGTGTATGGCAAAAAAACGGATCCTGCGGGCACATTTGCAGGATCCGTTTTTTTGCCATAACGACGGATTGCGACGGAGGCAAAAAGACGGAAGTGTGAAAGTAGCCTTAGTCAAAGTGGATGTCTTTGTCCATGACTGATCCAGCCATCTGGTTCGAGTCAAGAGCCACTCATCTCGTAAGTCAGAAAACCTTTAAAAATATGTCTCCAAATATCTCTTTTCCCAGTCTTCCTGTTTCTGTGTCTTGTTCAGTGGTGGTCGGATTTCAGCTTCCTTGGCCATGTCTCTGAGCATTTCAGCAACAAGTTTGCTGAGGTGTACGTTCCCCAAAGGGACATCTGCGTGGATGAGTCCCTAATATATTTCAAGGGGAGGCTCAAACTACGACAATACCTGCCCAGTAAGGGTGAAATTAATGTCTACAAACTGTGTGAGAGTACCTCAGGGCACACCCACAATTTAGGGTTTATGAAGAGGACACCCAGATTTAACTCCCTGAATGCCCTCCTGTCCTGATAGGGAGTGGGAAAATTGTGTGGGATTTGGTACATCAAATCGCCTCTATGTAGATAACTTACACATCCCACTTTTAAAGTCCCTCTCTGCATGAGCTACTGCAGCATGCAGTACGGTCCTCAAAAATCAGAGGCCTCCCTAGGATGCTAATTGGGCAGCTGCTCTGAAAGGGTAGAGCAGAGCCCAGTGTAGTGACAACATGCTGGTGGTCAAGGACAAGAGGGATGTCCTTTTCTTGTCCACCATACATGGTGATGGCAGGTACCTCTAACACAGGTCCACAAACCAAAATGGGGACTGGGGTGCAACAAGATCATGGGGGGAGTAGATCTCTCTGATGAGGTCCTCCAGCCATACAGTGCCATGAGAAAAGCCAACTTGTGGTACAAAAAGCTGACCATGCCCATCATACAGATGGCAATGTTTAACAATGTGTAGGCCAAAGCAGGACCTTCCATCAGTTTCAAGGAGGTACTAATCAAGGCCCTAATATTTCACAATTAGGAAGGAGCAGGCCGCGGTACTTGCGGAACAGAAGGTGCCCGTGTTGTAACAGGGCAACATTTCTCCGGTGAGGTCCCTCAAACTGAAAAGAGAGGAAGATCATCAAAAAGCTGCAAACTGTGTTACAAAAGGGGGACATGAAAGGACACCACTTATCAGTGTGACACCTGCACTGACAAACCTGGTATGTGTATGAAATACTGTTTCAGAGTCGAGCACTCATCCATAGACTAATAAATGTATTTCTGACTTACACGACTCACATATGCCATCCTGATGCACACTACACAACTCATGTATGCCACATAAAAAAACTAACATACCAGGAAAATACTAGATCAATTCCAATATAGGGCCACTAGTGGGGGGTTTCCACTATTTAGGAGCATCAGGGGCTCACCAAAAGCGACATGACGCACGCAGACCATTCCATCAAAGTCTGCATTTCAAATGTCGCTCCTTCCTTTCCAAGCCTTGCCGTGTGCCAAAACAGTAGCTTTCCAACACAATTGGGGTATCTCCATTAGCAGGAGAAATTGAACAAAAAATTTGGGGGTCCATTTAATTCTATTACACTTGTGAAAATAAACAAATTGGGGCTTAAGGAATTTTTTTTCTGGACAAAAAATATGATTTTTTTTATTTTCACGTCTCCACGTTATAAAGTTCTGTGAAGCTACTGGGGGTTTCAAGAGGCTTAACACACATCTAGTTAAGCTCCTTGAGGGATCTAGTTTCCAAAAAAGGGTCAATTGTAGGGGGTTTCCACTGCTAGGGCACATCAGGGGCTCACCAAACGAGACATGGTGACTACTCTCGATTCCAGCCAATTTTGCGTTCAAAAAAGTCAAACAGTGCTCTTTCCCTTCTGAGTCCTGCCATGCGCCCAAACAGTAGTTTTCCCCCACATATGGAGTATTGGCATGCTCAAGAGAAATCGCACAACAAATTTTGGGGTTCACTTTCTCCTGTTACTAGTGATGCTCAGATAGAAGTTAATCAGAGATTTATGTCACACAAAATAGTTAACAAAAACTATTTCCTACATGTCTACTTTACAGCAGCACAAATTTTGAAACTTTTTTTGTTAAGAAGTTAGAAGGGTTAAAAGTTGACCAGTGATTCGTAATTTTTACAACAAAATTTACAAAACCATTTTTTTTAGGGAGCACATCACATTTTTCAAGCACGCAGAAGTCAATCAATTAGCACCCGAGCATACTCAGATAACACTTTATCCGAGCAAGTTCGCTCATCACTAGCTGTTATTATTGAGAAAACAAAAAAATGGGTCTAAAGTAAAAACTTTGTGAAAAAAAAGTGAAATGTTCATTTTTTCCTTCCACATTGCTTTAGTTCCTGTGAAAAACCTGGAAGGTTAAAAAACCTCTTGAATGTGGTTTGGAGAACCTTGAGGGGCGCAGTTTTTGGAATGGTGCAACTTTTGGGTATTTTCTGTCATATAATCCCCTCAAAGTCACTTGAAATGTGATGTGGTCCCTAAAAAAAAGGTTTTGTAAATTTTGTTGGAAAAATGAGAAAATCGCTGGTCAATTTTTAGCCCTTCTATCTTCCTAAGAAACAAAAGCTTCAAAAATTGTGCTGATGTTAAGTAGACATGTGGGAAATCTTATTTATTAACTATTTTGTGTGACATAACTCTCTGATTTAAATGGAATCTGTCACCACATTTGACCTATCTAAACCATTAATATCGTCTCTCTTCCCCCTCCCCCCCAGGGGCTTTCTCCAACAGCCTCCACAGCCTTCTTATCTGTGATTCTTATCTGTGATTGCTAGCCCTTGACAGATCAGTGATTCTTAAGGTACCGTCACACCAGGCGATATCGCCAGCGATCCGTGACGTTGCAGCGACCTGGATAGCGATATCGCTGTATTTGACACGCAGCAGCGATCTGGATCCCGCTGTGAAATTGCTGGTCGCTGCTAGAAGGTCTGCACTATATTTGGTCGCTAGGTCGCCGTGTATCGCCGTGTTTGACAGCAAAAGCAAGGATACCAGCGATATTTTACACTGGTAACCAGGGTAAACATCGGGTTACTAAGCGCAGGGCCGCGCTTAGTAACCCGATGTTTACCCTGGTTACCAGCGTAAAAGTTAAAAAAACAAACAGCACATACTCACCAGCGCGTCCCCCAGCCTCTGCTTCCTGACACTGACTGAGCGCCGGCCCTAAACTGAAAGTGAAAGCACAGCGGTGACGTCACCGCTGTGCTGTTAGGGCCGGAGCTCAGTCAGTGTCAGGAAGCAGAGGCTGGGGGACGCGCTGGTGAGTATGTGCTGTTTGTTTTTTTAACTTTTACGCTGGTAACCAGGGTAAACATCGGGTAACTAAGCGCGGCCTTGCGCTTAGCAACCCGATGCTTACCCTGGTTACCCGGGGACCTCGGCATCGTTGGTCGCTGGAGAGCGGTCTGTGTGACAGCTCTCCAGCGACCAAACAGCGACGCTGCAGCGATCGGCATCGCTGTCGCTATCGCTGCAGCGTCGCTTAATGTGACGGTACCTTTAATGAAGGAAACAAGGATGCATGACTCAATGCTTATTTACTGATTCTTTTCCGCAGATAATTGCTTAAAGCACTTTAGTTATGAGATAAAATAGGTCTTACCCTTGCTTTTTATTGAGAAATTGCTGAAGATCTCGAGAGATATTTGATGTCTTCCGAGCTACTTCAAGGTACAAGTTTGGACGATCAAAGCTAGTACAGGTGATCTGTGGGTTACGCAACTTTAAGGATGCCAAAATGTCATCACGTACCGAGGGACTTGCCGTTGCTGTCAAAGCCACCACAGGAACCTAAGAGTATCAGACCAAACAATTATTATTAACAAGTTATTACTGAAGAATAGTGCTATTAAAAACACATAATAAAGGTTTGTAATATTGCATTAAGTAACTGTATAAAGCTTATCAATAGAGGCAACTGAAAGAGAAAAAAAACATTCTATACCTTGTGCACTATTATTAGGCATGTGAGTATTTGACCATATCATCTTGAATACTTAATGGATAAAGCAGATGAGGTGATGTGCATTTGCGTAATGAGGAACGGTTGGGTCTAAGGATATCAACACCTTTTATCAAGGTGTGCAGAATTATTAGGCCAAATGAGCCAAAAGAGATTTAACTTCATCAAGACGGTTTTTACCTTCCTGACCAGGTCAAATTTTACAATTCTCACCAGTGTCACTTAATGTGGTAATAACTCTGGAACGTATCAACGTATCCGAGGGATTCTGAGAATGTTTTTTAGCGAAACATTGTATTTTATATTAAAGGGAACCTGTCACCCCCAAAATCTAAGGTGAGCTAAGCCCACCAACATCAGGGGCTTATCTACAGCATTCTGAAATGCTGTAGATAAGCCCCCCGATGTATCCTGAAAGATGAGAAAGAGAGGTTAGATTATACTCACCCAGGGGCGGTCCCCGCTGCGGTCCGGTCCGATAGGCGTCGCGGTCTGGTCCGGCGCCTCCCATCTTCTTACGATGACGTCCTCTTCTTGTATTCACGCTGCGGCTTCGGCGCAGGTGTACTTTGTCTGCCCTGTTGAGGGCAGAGCAAAGTACTGCAGTGCGCAGGCTCCGGGAAAGGTCAGAGAGGCCCGGCGCCTGCGCACTGCAGTACTTTGCTCTGCCCTCAACAGGGCAGACAAAACACGCCTGTGTCGGAGCGTGAATACAAGAAGAGGACATCATCGTAAGATGGGAGGCACCGGACCGCGACTCCCATCGTACCGAGACCGCCCCTGGGTGAGTAAAATCTAACCTCTTTTCCTCATCTTTCAGAATGCTGTAGACAAGCCCCTGATGTTGGTGGGCTTAGCTCACCTTCGATTTTGAGGTTGACAGGTTCCCTTTAATGGTAAATTTAGGCTGAAATTTTTGGCGTTTAATTGTGAAAATATCTGAATTTTGGTGAAAATGTAGAAAATCTTGCATTTTTCAAACTTTTAATTTTTATGCCCTTAAACAAGATAGTTATATCACACAGTATGGTTAATAAATAACATTTACCACATGTCTACTTTACATCACAATCATTTTTTAAACATTGTTTTTGTATGGAAGAATTTCCAACAAAATATACAAAACAAATTTTTTAGGGACCACATGACATTTTAAGTGACTGAGGGGGCCTATACGAAAGAAAATACCCAAAAGTGACATTATTTTTAAAACTGCACCCCTGAAAGTGCTCAAAACCACATTCAATAAGTTTATTAACCCTTCAGATGCTTCATAGGAATTAAAGCAATGTGGAAGGAAAAAATGAAAATGTTACTTTTTCCCCACAAAAATGTTGATTTAGCCCCAAATTTTGCATTTTCACGACGGAAACGGGAGAAAATGGACAGTACAATTTGTTGAGCAATTTGTCCTGATTACATATATACCCCATATGTGGGGGAAAACTCCTGTTTGGGTGCAAGGCAATACTCAGAAGGCAAGGAGCACCATTTGACTTTTGGAGTGGAAAGTTGTCTGGAATAAATAGCGGATGCCGTGTCGTGTTTGCAAAGCCCCTATATGTGTCTAAACAGTGGGAAAAAAACACACGTGACCCAATTTTGAAAACTACACCCAGGAATTTATTTAGAGGTATGGTGAGAACTTTTAACTCCCAATGTGCTTCACAAAATTTTATAACGTTAAATAGTGAAAATGGAAAAATACATTTTTCCTTCAAAAACTATTCATTTTCATAAGGGTAACAGGACAAAATGGACAGTAAAATTTGCTCTGCAATTTCTCTTGAGTACACAGATAGCCCCATATGTAGTGAAAAACCACTGTTTGGGCACCCGGAAGGGCTCGGAAGAAAAGGAGTGCCAACTGAATTCTGGAGCTTAATTTTGTCTGGAATAGATTTTTAAAAGGTTTTAATTGACTGTTGAGATGAGAGTAACTCTTGATGGACCACATGGATGGGCCCGTGACTGTATTAAGTAAGGGGCACAGACATTCACTTCAACTCAGGCAACAACAAGGTGGCTGTGCGAGAGCGATCGCCAACGGGTGTCAGCTGATTCTGACAGCTGACACCCGGCTCTCACTGCCAGGAGCTGTGCCTGCAGCGCTCACGGCACTTTAAAGGGAAGGTGCCATCAAAAAAATTTTTTTTACAGAAATTGTAACAATGTAAAGAATTAATGTTTACATTTTCTTAAAAATTATCATCATTTGTTTATAATTTAGTAAAATATGAAAAATAATTTGAAAAGTTTTGGAATTTCCACTTTTAAACACTAGGGGGAGCAGCTGCTGAAATTTCAGAAAAACCTCGTGTACAACAAGCTCACATTACAGCACTGCAGTAATTATGGGCGGAGTCTGCTGACGTGTGTGATGTCTCCTCTCCTTCCCTTCTGGGTGTCTGCTAAGGGATAAGAGGATGATATTCAGGAACCCAGTGAGCAGCCATTTTGTTGGTGACTGCAGAGTAAGGCTGCCGTCACACTAGCAGTATTTGGTCAGTATTTTACCTCAGTATTTGTAGCCAAAACCAGGAGTGGAACAATTAGAGGAGAAGTATAACAGACACATCTGCACCACTTCTGCATTTATCAGCCACTCCTGGTCTTGGCTTACAAATACTGAGGTAAAATACTGACCAAATACTGAATGTGTGACGGCAGCCTTAGGCTACTTGCACACTAGCGTTGTTGGCTGTACGTCGCAATGCGTCGTTCAGGAGATAAAACACATCCTGCAAAACACATCCTGCAAAGTTGTCTGCAGGATGTGTTTTTTCCCCATAGACTAACATTACCGACGCATTGCGACGTATTGCCACACGTCGCAACCACCGTGCGACGGTTGAGTCGTGTTTTGGCGGACCACCGCCACAAAAAAAATTACATGTAACGGTTTTTTTGTGCGTCGAGTCCGCCATTTTCGACCGTGCATGCGCAGCCGAAACTCCGCCCCCTCCTCCCCGGACCTTACAATGGGGCAGCGGAAGCGTCGTAAGACTACATCCGCTACCACGTCGGGCATTTCTTTCACAGCATGCGTCGGTACGTCGGCCCGACGCACTGCGACGGGCCCGTACTGACGCTAGTGTGAAAGCAGCCTTACACTGACAAGTAGACAGTCACCGAGGATGGCAGCCAGCAAGGATTCTGGGAGATATGTGGTGGAGGGAGCAGGGTGACCGCAGCGCAGAGTATTTCAGGAGAGCAGTGTGCTGGTCTATGGGGGCCCCCTGTTTGGTGCGCGGAGCAGCCAGGGATTGTACATAGAGCACTGTCTTTTATACACATGGATGGACCGTCTGCTCCACAGAAATCCAGGAAACATTTCTGCGGATTGATGGCCTGTTCTGATCCAGACTTTGCATGCAGACCCCATTCCCCTCCTCAGATCCTGTCTTCTCCATCCTGTCCTGGTGATGTGTGAAAGTGAGACGACAGGCGAAGTACGGGGTGACGCTGGGAAGGAAATGTAGCCTTATAGTAACGATAAAAATGAGACCCCTCTCTTCAGCTGCCTCACCAGCCCTGACTGCACCTAACTGGAGGTCATGCTGCCCCCTCTATTACCCCAGACCCGCGAGCAGGTGCTCAGCCAGAACCACCATAGAATGGGTCCGCTTTCTGAAGATAATACTGCCATAGTGTTCTCACATAATACTGCCATATAGCTCACACATAATACCGCCATATAGATCACACACAATACCATCAAATAGATCACACACAATACTGTCATACAGTTCTCACATACCACCATATAGATCACACATAATACTGCCAGTGTTCTCACATAATACCACCATATAGATCACACACAATACCATCAAATAGATCACACACAATACTGTCATACAGTTCTCACATACCACCATATAGATCACACATAATACCGCCAGTGTTCTCACATAATACCACCATATAGATCACACATAATACCGCCAGTGTTCTCACATAATACCACCATATAGATCACACATAATACCGCCAGTGTTCTCACATAATACCACCATATAGATCACACATAATACCGCCAGTGTTCTCACATACCACCATATAGATCACACATAATACCGCCAGTGTTCTCACATACCGCCATATAGATCACACATAATACTGCCAGTGTTCTCACATAATACCACCATATAGATCACACATAATACCGCCAGTGTTCTCACATAATACCACCATATAGATCACACATAATACTGCCAGTGTTCTCACATACCACCATATAGATCACACATAATACCGCCAGTGTTCTCACATACCGCCATATAGATCACACATAATACTGCCAGTGTTCTCACATAATACCACCATATAGATCACACACAATACCACCGTATAATTCTCACAATACTGATCAAGCATAATCACCACCATACAGATCACATAATACCGTCATATAGATCTCACATAATGCCATAATACAGCATGACCCCTGCAGCTCCTGTTATCGCATGCATTGAGTTGTGTGTGTAATGGGGAAAGATATGCAGGGGGGAGAGGAGTGCCTGAGAGGATTAGATACACGGTTCACCAGACAGTATCACACAGGATAGGATTAGATACATGGCTCAGCAGTCAGTATCACACAGGAGAGGATTAGATACACGGCTCAGCAGTCAGTATCACACAGGAGAGGATTAGATACACGGCTCAGCAGTCAGTATCACACAGGAGAGGATTAGATACACGGCTCAGCAGTCAGTATCACACAGGAGAGGATTAGATACACGGCTCAGCAGTCAGTATCACACAGGAGAGGATTAGATACACGGCTCAGCAGTCAGTATCACACAGGAGAGGATTAGATACACGGCTCAGCAGTCAGTATCACACAGGAGAGGATTAGATACACGGCTCAGCAGTCAGTATCACACAGGAGAGGATTAGATACACGGCTCAGCAGTCAGTATCACACAGGAGAGGATTAGATACACGGCTCAGCAGTCAGTATCACACAGGATAGAATTAGATGCATGGCTCAGCATAGTATCACAGTATAAAATTAGATGCATGGCTCAGCAGACAGTATCACACAGTATAAAATTAGATACATGGCTCAGCATAGTATCACAGTATAGGTTTAGATACACGGCTCAGCAGTCAGTATCACACAGGAGAGGATTAGATACACGGCTCAGCAGTCAGTATCACACAGGAGAGGATTAGATACACGGCTCAGCAGTCAGTATCACACAGGATAGAATTAGATGCATGGCTCAGCATAGTATCACAGTATAGGATTAGATGCATGGCTCAGCAGACAGTATCACACAGTATAGGATTAGATACACGGCTCAGCATAGTATCACACAGGAGAGGATTAGATACACGGCTCAGCAGTCAGTATCACACAGGATAGAATTAGATGCATGGCTCAGCATAGTATCACAGTATAAAATTAGATGCATGGCTCAGCAGACAGTATCACACAGTATAGGATTAGATACATGGCTCAGCATAGTATCACAGTATAGGATTAGATGCATGGCTCAGCAGACAGTATCACACAGTATAGGATTAGATACACGGCTCAGCATAGTATCACACAGGAGAGGATTAGGTGCAGGGCACAGCAGACAGTATCATACAGGAGAGGATTAGGTACATGGCACAGCAGACTATCATACAGGAGAGGATTAGATACATGGCTCAGCATAGTATCACAGTATAGGATTAGATGCATGGCTCAGCAGACAGTATCACACAGTATAGGATTAGATACACGGCTCAGCATAGTATCACACAGGAGAGGATTAGGTACAGGGCACAGCAGACAGTATCATACAGGAGAGGATTAGGTACATGGCACAGCAGACTATCATACAGGAGAGGATTAGATACATGGCTCAGCACAGTGTAGTGATAGATACACGGTCTGATGTCCTTGATCAGTGGCTGCAGTGAGAGGCAGGGTCGGGTCGGAGCAGCACAGAGATTCTCCCCCTCCCCCCCCTGTTACCTCTCTGCAGCTCCTGATAGAGGACATCAGACCCCAGCACTTCACCCTCTCTAGCGATTCTAGAGATTGAGCCAGGGCACCAGGCAGCAGAGGACAGGGAACGGCCGACTGCTGACAGTGTGAAAGGAGAGGCAGCTGGAGCTGCCCCTCCAACAGCACAGCTCTCAGTCACAGTGGAGCTCATACACTGTGGGCTGAAGAAACATGGCGCCGACCTCCTGCCTCTGCTGTAGTGATGTGGAGACAGCCCAGGGGGCGTGGCCAGATCAGAGCAGGAGATAACGTGGTCGGCTCCCGACTGCTGAGTCCTATGCACAGGGCTGCCGTAAATGCAGAGTGGAAATGTCGTGCTGGGACTCTTACACTCCTGCAAAGCAAAATGGCGGCGCCCAGTGGCTGCAAAAATTATTAATAATAAAAAAGATATTAAGGTTAAAAAAAATAATTTTGTATTAAAGATAATTGTTTATATAAACAATCATTTTTAATACAAAAACAAAATTGCGGCACCTTTCCTTTAAGCCCCTAAATGCTACGACTGCAGCAACAAGAGAGCAAGCAGAGGGAAGAAAGCCCCTCTGCCAAAGGAACTGGAGACCCTGCAATGACTTCCCGATTTTTGTCACAACGACATCATGGCGATCAGGAATAGCAAGTTAGTTCGATCATGTGCAGTGCACCTGCGCAGTACACTTGTGTCTGCAGGGATAACAAGTTATAAGATATAGCAATGCTCCTGCATTGCTAAACCTTACAACTGCGATCAGACTGCAGAAAATGAATGTCCCATAGAGGAAATAAGAAAAAAAGTGTAGAAAAGAAAGTTGTAAAAATATTTTTAAAAAAAAAAAAAATCACAAAATAAAAAAACATGAAAAATATATTGTACCCATAAATAACTTTTTTTCAATAAAATAGTTTTAATTGTGTAAAAGCACCAAAACATTAAAAAAATATATATAAATGGGGTATTGTTGTAATCATACTGACCTAAAGAATACAGCTGCCTTATTAATTATACCATATGCGAAAAGGCATTTAAAAATAAATAAATAATGAATTACTGTTTTTTCATATTCTGCCTTCCAAAAATCACAATAGAAAGCGATCAAAAATGGTACCCTAGTCTCGCCGTATGGCTAAGCAGTACTGTACAGACACATATGGGGTATTTCTACATTCAGCAGAAATTGTGGGACAAATTTTGGTGCAATTTTTACCCATTTTCCCATGTGAAAATATAAAACCTGAGGCTAAAACAAAATTTTGGTGCTAAAAATGTAATTTTTTTTCTTCATTGCCCAATGGTATAAAATTCTGTGACCCACCTGTGGTGTCAATATGATCACTGCACCTCTATATGAATTCATTGAGAGGCGTACTTTGTAAAATGGGGTCTCTTATGGGGGGGTTCTGCTGTTCTGGCACTTTAGGGGCTCTGCCAATGTGACATGGCACCCTCAAACAAGCACAGCAAAATGTGAACTCCAATATGGCACTTCTTCCCTTCTGAGGTATCGGCATACTCAGGAGAAATTGCACAAATTTTGGGCTCCATTTTCTCCTTCTATCCTTGTGAAAATGAAAATATTGGGGCTAATATCACATTTTTGTGGGAAAAACGTGATTTTTTTTAACTTTTTTATTTTCACTGCTCTACATTATAAACTTCTGTGAAGCAGCTGGGGGTTCAACCACCACACATCTAGATACATTCCTTGAGGAGACTAGCTTCCAAAATGGTCTCGCTTGTGGAAGTTTTCCACTGTTTAGGCACATCAGAGGCTCTCGAAACGAGACATGACACCGGCAGACTATTCCATCAAAATCCGTGTTCTAAAACCATGAGCCTAAACAGTAGTTTACCCCCACATATGGGGTATCTGCATACTCAGGATAAATTGCACAACAAATTTTGGGGTCGATTTTCTCCTATTATCCTTGCAAAAATAAAAAATTTAGGCTCAATGTTATAAACTTCTGTTAAGCACCTGGGGGTTTAAGGTGCTCACCACACATCTAGATAAGTTCCACGAGGGGTCTAGTTTCCAAAATTGTGTCACTTGTAGGGGGTCTCCACTGTTTAGGCACATCAGGTGCTTTCCAAACGTGACATGGAGCCCACTAATTATTCCAGCAAAGTTTGCATTCAAAAAGTCAAATGGCGCTACTTCCCTTCCAAGCCCAGCTGTGCGACCAAACAGTAGTTTCCCCCCACATATGGGGTATCGCCGTATTCAGGAGAAATTGCACAACAAATTGTATGGTGCACTTTCTCCTGTTGCCCTTATGAAAATGCAATATTTTGGGCTAAAAACATATTTGTGGGTAAATGTGATGTTTCTATTTTCACGGCTCAATGTTATAAATTTCAGGAGAAATTGCACAACAAATTTTGGGGTCTATTTGTTCCTGTTCCCCTTGCGAAAATAAAAAAAAATTGGGTCTAAAGTAATATTTTTGTGAAAAAAGTTAAATGTTCATTTTTTATTTCCACATTCCAAAAAATCCTGTGAAGCACCTGAAGGATTAATAAACTTTTTGAATGTGGTTTTGAGCACCTTGAGGGGCGCAGTTTTTACAATGGTGTCACTTTTTGGGTATTTGTTGTCATCTAGGCCCCCAATGTGTCTTCAAATGTGATGTGATCCCTAAAAAATGTTTTTGTAAATTTTGTTGGAAAAATGAGAAATCGCTGGCAAACTTTTAACCCTTCTAACTTCCTAACAAAAAAAAAAAAGTTTCAAAAATTGTGCTGATGGAAAGTAGACATGTAGGAAATGTTATTTATTAACTATTTTTTTGTAATATAACTCTCTGATTTAAAGGCATAAAAAGCTTTATAATTTTTCACAAATAAACGCAAGTCATATCGAAAAATGTTTAGAATTGAGAGTCCTCAGTGGTTGATACCTTTTAATGGCTAACTGAAAAGATGGTAACAAATTGCAAGCTTTCGAGACTACTCAGGTCTCTTCATCAGGCATAGACTAATACAAATTCTGAAGAATCACATATTTATGTACGCAAATTGCCTCTTCTGAGAAAAAGAGGACTTTACTCTATAGCGCCACCTATTGGAAGTAGCGATCCTACAAGTCACAATCAACCCTTTAACGAGTCGTGCAATATGACTTAGGATAAAAGCCAAATCAGTATCTCAATTCGCAGACACGGTGTTTCGGGCTGTTGGCCCTCGTCAGTGCGAAGCATGAGAACTGATTTGGCTAGGTGAGAGGCTCTGGAGTGGGGTCTAAGGGGTAACGTTTCTCCTTATGGAGAGTGACATACCATCTCTGGCTTGTCAAGGTAAGGAGGCTTATTCGCCGTGCAATGCTCCTCTAGGAATTTAAATATGCAAATTGCCTCTTCTGAGAAAAAGAGGACTTTACTCTATAGCGCCACCTATTGGAAGTAGCGATCCTACAAGTCACAATCAACCCTTTAACGAGTCGTGCAATATGACTTAGGATAAAAGCCAAATCAGTATCTCAATTCGCAGACACGGTGTTTCGGGCTGTTGGCCCTCGTCAGTGCGAAGCATGAGAACTGATTTGGCTAGGTGAGAGGCTCTGGAGTGGGGTCTAAGGTGTCTGCGAATTGAGATACTGATTTGGCTTTTATCCTAAGTCATATTGCACGACTCGTTAAAGGGTTGATTGTGACTTGTAGGATCGCTACTTCCAATAGGTGGCGCTATAGAGTAAAGTCCTCTTTTTCTCAGAAGAGGCAATTTGCATATTTAAATTCCTAGAGGAGCATTGCACGGCGAATAAGCCTCCTTACCTTGACAAGCCAGAGATGGTATGTCACTCTCCATAAGGAGAAACGTTACCCCTTAGACCCCACTCCAGAGCCTCTCACCTAGCCAAATCAGTTCTCATGCTTCGCACTGACGAGGGCCAACAGCCCGAAACACCGTGTCTGCGAATTGAGATACTGATTTGGCTTTTATCCTAAGTCATATTGCACGACTCGTTAAAGGGTTGATTGTGACTTGTAGGATCGCTACTTCCAATAGGTGGCGCTATAGAGTAAAGTCCTCTTTTTCTCAGAAGAGGCAATTTGCATATTTAAATTCCTAGAGGAGCATTGCACGGCGAATAAGCCTCCTTACCTTGACAAGCCAGAGATGGTATGTCACTCTCCATAAGGAGAAACGTTACCCCTTATATTTATGTACAACATAGCACAGAACGAAAGAAAAAAAAAAAAACATGGGTAAGACAGGTGGCATGAAGCAGAATTACCATGAGTGATAAACAGTTATGTCCATAAATGTTGGGCCAGTTCTTAGATAAGGAATGTTTTATTGTCCTGATTGGGGTCTCTGTTGTGATGACCCCTTATAGCCTGAGGGGCAAGTTCCTTAGTTAATGTAAAAAGACATAAATCAATGCGACACATTCATTCCACCACTAAGACAGTCAAAGGTCGTAAATTTGTTACCATCTTTTCAGTTAGCCATTAAAAGGTATCAACCACTGAGGACTCTCAATTCTAAACATTTTTCTATCTACTGGCTAACACGGTACCAAGATATATATCTTTCCTGAGTCATATCGAAGACATTTTACCACTATCATAAAGGTACAATATGTCTCGAATAAACAATCTCAAAATCAGTGGGATCCATTGAACAGCTCCAGAATTATTACCACATAAAGTGACACTGGTCAGAATTGTAAAATTTGGCCAAGTTATGAATGTGAAAACAGGCTCAGGGGTGAATCAATTAATGGATGGTCCTATCAGTGACTGCCAACTTTTGTTCTATAAGTGTGCATATAGAGACACAGCCTTATATCAATGATGGGACTAGACACCGGACCAAACATCCCAGAAAAAGCAGAGAATTAAAGGATTTGGGATCTGACACCCTGTTGCTTCGTCTTGGAACATCCATAGAGCGGTTAGTGCATGTACAGTGAAAGAAATAATTATTTGATCCCTTTCTGATTTTGTAAGTTTGCCCACTGACATGAACAGTCTATAATTTTAAGGATAGGTTTATTTTGAACATTGAGAGACAGTATATCAAAAATAAAATCCAGAGAATCACATTGTATAAATTATACACTGCGTGCAGAATTATTAGGCAAGTTGTATTTTAGAGGATTATTTTTATTATTGATCAACAACTACTGTATATACTCGAGTATAAGCCGACCCGAGTATAAGCCGACCCCCCTAATTTTGCCACAAAAAACTGGGAAAACTTATTGACTCGAGTATAAGCCTAGGGTGAAAAATGGAGCAGCTACCGGTGAATTTCAAAAATAAAAATAGATGCTCCATACCGTTCATTATGGCCCCATAGATGCTCCATATAAAGCTGTGCCACATATAATGCTCTGCACCGTTCATTATGGCCCCATAGATGCTCCATATAAAGCTGTGCCATATATAATGCTCTGCACCGTTCATTATGGCCCGATAGATGCTCTACATAAAGCTGTGCCATATATAATGCTCTGCACCGTTCATTATGGCCCCATAGATGCTCCACATAAAGCTGTGCCATATATAATGCTCTGCACCGTTCATTATGGCCCGATAGATGCTCTACATAAAGCTGTGCCATATAGAATGCTCTGCACCGTTCATTATGGCCCCATAGATGCTCCACAGAAAGCTGTGCCATATATAATGCTCTGCACCGTTCATTATGGCCCCATAGATGCTCCATATAAATCTGTGCAATATATAATGCTGCTGCTGCAATAAAAAAAAATGACATACTCACCTCTCTTGCTGCCCGCAGCTCCTCAGCGTCCCGTCTCGGCGTCTCTCCGCACTGACTGTTCAGGCAGAGGGCGGCGCGCAGATTAGTACGTCATCGTGCCCTCTGACCTGAACAGTCAGAGCAAGAGGACGGGAAGACGGAGCGGCGCCCGGCGGGTGGAACGTGGACAGGTAACTATGACATACTTACCTGCTCCCGGCGTCCCTGGCTCCTTATCCCGGACAGCTGGTCTCTGGGTGCCGCAGCCTCTTCCTCTGTCAGCGGTCACCGTTACAGCTGATTAGAGGAATGAATATGCGGCTCCACCCCTATGGGAGTGGAGCCCATATTCATAACTTTAATGAGCGGTCCCACGTGACCGCTGAACAGGGGAAGAGCTGCGGCACCGAAGACCGTGGGACGGGCAGGGGGAGCGCCAGGAGCGCCGGGACTAGGTGAGTATGTGACAGTCCTCTCTCCCCCTCACCCGCCGACCCCACCGCCGATCATGACTCGAGTATAAGCCGAGAGGGGCACTTTCAGCCCAAAAATTTGGGCTGAAAATCTCGGCTTATACTCGAGTATATACGGTATGTTCTCAATCAACCCAAAAGACTCATAAATATCAAAGCTTAATATTTTTGGAACTTGGAGTGTTTTTTTTTTTTAGATTTGGCCATCTTAGGAGGATATCTGTTTGCGCAGGTAACTATTACTGTGCAGAATTATTAGGCAACTTAATAAAACCCAAATATATTAACATCTCACTTGTTTATTTTCACCAGGTAAACCAATATAACTGCACAAAATATAGAAATAAACCTTTCTGACATGCAAAAACAAAATCCAAAAAAATTAGTGACCAATATAGCCACCTTTCTTTATGATGACACTCAACAGCTTTCCATCCATAGATTCTGTCAGTTGCTTGATCTGTTTACGATCAGCATTGCGTGCAGCAGCCACCACAGCCTCCCACACACTGTTCCGAGAGGTGTACTGTTTTCCCTCCCTGTAGATCTCACATTTTATGAGGGACCACAGGTTCTCTATGGGGTTCAGATCAGGTGAACAAGGGGGCCATGTCATTATTTTTTCTTTTTAGAGACCTTTACTGGCCAGCCACGCTGTGGAGTAGTTGGAGGCATGTGATGGAGCATTGTCCTGCATGAAAATCATGTTTTTCTTGAACGATACCGACTTCTTCCTGTACCACTGCTTGAAGAAGTTGTCTTTCAGAAACTGGCAGTAGGTCTGGGAGTTGAGCTTCACTCTATCCTCAACCCGAAAAGGTCCCACAAGTTCATCTTTGATGATACCAGCCCATACTGGTACCCCACCTGCACCTTGCTGGCGTCTGAGTGGAGCTCTCTGCCCTTTACTGATCCAGCCTCTGGCCCATCCATCTGGCCCATCAAGAGTCACTCTCATTTCATCAGTCCATAAAACCTTTAAAAAGTCAGTCTTAAGATATTTCTTGGCCCAGTCTTGTTATCTTATGTTTCTTGTTCAAAGGTGGTCATTTTTCAGCCTTCCTTACCTTGGCCATGTCCCTGAGTATCGCACACCTTGTGCTTTTTGTTACTCCAGTAACATTGCAGCTCTGAAATATGGCAAAACTGGTGGCAAATGGCATCTTGGCAGCTTCACGCTTGATTTTCTTCAATTCATGGGCAGTTATTTTGCACCTTTTTTGCCCAACACGCTTCTTGCGACCCTGTTGCCTATTGGCCATGAAAAGCTTGATTGTTCGGTGATCACGCTTCAAAAGTTTGGCAATTTCAAGACTGCTGCATCCCTCTGCAAGACATCTCACAATTTTGGACTTTTCAGAGCTCGTCAAATTTCTCTTCTGACCCATTTTGCCAAGGAAAGTAAGTTGCCTAATAATTAAGCACACCTTATATAAGGTGTTGATGTCATTAGACAACACCCCTCCTCATTACAGAGATGCAAATCACCTGATTTACTTAATTGGTAGTTGGCTCTCAAGCCTGAACAGCTTGGAGTAGGACAACATGTATAAAAAGTATCATGTGATCAAAAATACAACTTGCCTAATAATTCTGCACGCAGTGTATAAATTTAATTGCATTTTGCAGAGAGAAATAAATATTTGATCCCATAATAACCATTAAGACTGGTGCAATAGTAAGAAAAATGGAAGAAATACAAAATGACTGTCAATCAACATCGATCTGGGGCACCATGCAAATTCTCACCTCGAGGAGTATCCTTGATCATGAGGAAGGTGAGAGATCAGCCTAAAACTACACGGGGGGAACTTGTTAATAATCTCAAGGCAGCACAGTCACCAAGAAAACCATTGGTAACACATTACGCCGTAAAGGTTTAAAATCTTGCAGTGCCCGCAAGGTCCCCCTGCTCAAGAAGGCACATGTTCAAGCCCATCTGAAGTTTGCCAATGAACACCTGGATGATTCTGTGAGTGACTGGAAGAAGGTGCTGTGGTCAGATGAGACAAAAATGTAGGTCTTTGGCATTAACTCAACCCGCCATGTCAAGCATAGAGGTCGAAACATTATGTTTTGGGGTTGTTTCTCTGCTAAGGGCACAGGACTACTTCACCGCATTAATGGGACAATGGATGAAGCCATGTACTGTAAAATCCTGAGTGACAACCTCCTTCCCTCCGCCAGGACATTAAAAATTGGTCGTGGCTGGGTCTCCAAGCAAGACAATGACCCAAAACATACAGCCAAGGCAACAAAGGAGTGGGTCAATAAGAAGCACATTAATGTCATGGAGTGGCATAGCCAGTCTCCAGACCTTAATCCCATAGAAAACTTATGGAGTAAGCTAAAGATCCGAACTGCCAAGTGACAGCCTCAACATTTTAAAATGATTTAGAGATGATCTGCAAAGAGGAGTGGACCAAAATTCCTCCTGACATGAGCGCAAACCTCAACATCAAGTACAAAAATCATCTGACTGCTGTGCTTGCCAACAGGGGTTTTGCCACCAATTATTAAGTCTTGTTTGCCAGAGGGATTAAATACTTATTTCTCACTGCATAATGCAAATCAATTTATATCATTTAGACAGTGTGATTTTCTGGATTTTATTTTTGATATTATATCTCTCAATATTAAAAATGAATCTACCCTTAAAATTATAGACTGTTCATGTCTTTCTCAGTGGGCAAAATCAGCAAAGGATCAAATAATTATTTTATTCACTGTACAAGATGTCACTGGGTTACTTTTACCCACCATGCGCACATTGTGAAGATAAGTGAGGGCAGAAGCCCACTATTTGACGCAGTCTGCGCAGACAAATTGGCATCATTTAGCCATATGGTACTGGTGCACTACCACTTGAGAAAGCAACATGTGATAAGCGAGTCAGAGCAGAATGGAGGGCTCAATATTAGTGATAAGCAAACGTCCTCAAATAAGGCATTAGGTTTTCGGCGTGCTCAAAAAATATGTTCCCAACGGCTGCATGTCTCACGGAGGTTCCGACAGCTGCAACACATACAGGGATTGCCTAACAAACAGGTTAGCACATGAGCATGCTCGAATAACACTTTATCTGAGCACATTAGCTCATCACTACTTATTATCCCTGAGGCACCATGGTTAAGCCATGTATTGGATAGTAACTTGTGTATTGCAATTGTGATATATAGGTGTATCCACTAATTGGTATAATTGATTTCCTATTCTGCTTCCATAATTCTACTATTATGTACTGGATGTGATTTGCTTTTACCCTGATGTACTATGGGCTATTGAATTTCCTCCTGAATTTTTTCCTCCTTATTAAACCTTTATTATACATCTCTGGCAAAAATTAAGAGACCACTACGCAGTTTTATGAAAATCAGCTTCTCTACATGACTGACAGTCATTCCATTCCAGTGTCAGTTGAATTCTATTGTTGAATTCCAACCAGAGTACACCTCATTCTACTTAATGTGCTTCTGATTAGGTGATCACCTGAACCAAATCTTATTTAACGAAGGAAAGTATTAAAAAACACTGCTGTGGTGTTCACAATCCTCTTGCAATAGAACAAGCTGGATGGCAAATCAAGTTCTAGTAATATCCCAAAAGTAATAGGAATGAAAAAATTACTTTTAACCATGCCAAAGGAGTTAAAAAGAAAAGTCTTGAGTGAGGAAAAGAAGGGCTCAATTGTGACTTTACTAGCAGAGGGACACAGTGAGCGTCATGTTGCCTCCATCCTTAAAATTTCTAAGCTGGTAGTCCATTACAACATGGTCAAGCAGCAGACATTGGGGACAACAAAGCTACAGACTGGCAGAGGAAGAAAACAACTCTCCACTGACCGGGATTGACCGTCATCTTATTCGAATGTCACTTAGCAACCGCAGGATGACATCAAGTGACCTACAAAAGGAATGGCAAATAGCAGCTGTGGTGAAGTGCACGGCAAGAACAGTTTGTAACAGGCTCCAAGAGGCAGGACTCAAGTCACGTAAAGCTAAAAAAAAGCCTTTCATCAATGAGCAGCAAAGGAGAGCCAGGCTGAAGTATGCCAAAGACCATAAGGATTGGACCATGGAGGACTGGAGTAAGGTAATCTTCTCTGATGAGTCTAATTTTCAGCTTTGCCCAATGCCTGGTCGTCTAATGGTTAGACAGAGACCTGGAGAGGCGTACAAGCCACAGTGTCTGGCACCCACTGTGAAATTTGATGGCGGATCGGTGATGACCTGGGGATGCTTCAGCAAGGCTGGAATTGGGCAGGATAATCTTTGCGAAGGACGTATGAATTAAGCCGCATACAAGGTTATCATGGGGCTGGTTTTTCCAGCAGGACAATGCGCCATGCCACACAGCTAGGTCAATCAAGGTGTGGATGAATAACCACCACATCAAATCCCTGTCATGGCCAGCCCAATCTCCAGACCTGAACCCCATTGAAAACCTCTGGAATGTAATCAAGAGGAAGATGGATAGTCACAAGTCATCAAACATAGAACTTCTTAAATTTTTGTACCAAGAGTGGCATAAGCTCACCCAAAAGCAGTGTGAAAGACTGGCAGAACGCGTGCCAAGACGCACAAAATCTGTGATTAAAAATCATGGCTATTCCACAAAATATTGATTTCTGAACTCTTCCTGAATTAAAACATTAGTATTGTTGTTTATAAATGATTATGAACTTGTTTTGTCTTGCATTATTTGAGGTCTGCTAGCAATACTTTTTTTGGTTATTTTGGCCATCTCTCATTTTCAGAAAATAAATACAAAATGTATTGCTTGGAACTTCAGAGACATGTTGTCAGTAGTTTATAGAATAAAAGAACAATTTACATTTTACTCAAAAATATACCTATAAAAGAGAAAAATCAGACAAACTGAACATTTTGCAGTGGTCTCTTAATTTTTGCCTGAACTGTATGTATTCATGCATATTCTTTAAAATATTTTTTCAATTTATTTATTTTAATTTTACAAGTTATTTTATTTTAACTCATCTTGGTGGCTTCTGGCTACTCCAATAGTAGTTCTCTTGGTTATATAATGGTGTAGGAGTACTCCAACTCTCAGTAATTTATTCTCATTGGTAGGGGGAACATAATACATTGGTTTGTTCCTAACCTGGAAAAATTAGCTATATGAATTTTTTGTCAGTAATATTTACAGAGCTATCCCTGGTGATTAAGTAAATGAATGCAGACCTTGGTGGAGTGCCGCCACTTCTTGTGTTCATGGTTTGCAAAAGTAACTGAGATTTGGACCACCATGAGCTCTGAATAGCTGCGTGCTAAAAGGGGTTGTCCGGTCTCAGTAGCAAAGTCTGCAGTCACTACAGAGTGCTGAATCATGGCAGTGTGTGATGTACGCTCAGTCACGATTCCCCTGTATTCCCATGCGAATGGGCAATTTGCTTATTTGCAAATCATGCACTGACTTATCTCAATAGAAGAGAATTGAGAGAAACGCAGGAGTCTAGTCAGCATGCGACCACAAGTATGTAAACAGCACACAAAAGATTATGAGACAGGGAATACGTGGGAATGCGCACCTCACACAGTGTCACAATTTGGCAGTCTGAAGTCACGTAGATATGTAGCGCCCCCACTGCCGCAGGGCCGAGGGGTACCCGGTACCGGGCCTCTGAGTCTCTGCTCTGGGGTTGTCACGGTGGCTAGACCCGGTCCGTGACCCTGCTGAGGGGAGGGGGGCGTACAGTAATAGATGTAGATAGTGGTGGTGGATGGTGGTAGTGGTGCGGTGCAGTAAATAACGAGGACACCAGGTTGCAGTCTCTTTACCTCTTTACTGAAGGTCTCTGGGTCCTCAGTCCGGAATACGGTTCACCAGGCTGCGCAAGTCCGGCCGGTCCGATGGCACCTCCAGAGTTCTCCTTGCAGGTGGAAATCTGTGCCTTCCTGCTTGCGCTATGTGTTGTGGTCCTCCCCTGATGTGCTTACGGGATAGTCCCCACAACTGTTGTGTCTGTTTCTCGTGTTCCCTCACAACAACTCGATTAGATGATGTTCTGCTAATCCTCCGTCCCTCCCGGTGTTATGGTTGGGACGCACCCGTATGACGGGTAGGCTCGGAGCTCTTCCGGGACCCTAGAGTCGCCCCTCTCCACAAGTTGCCCCCCAAGACTGCATAGGTGATTTAGGTGAGACAGCCCGCCTGTGACTGACTGTCCTGCCGTTGGTTTGAAGTATTGCCTGGAGCTAGATATATGAATACTTCCTCGGCGTTCCGGCCGCCGGTTGTGCGTCTCAGTAGGATGTTGCCTCGGTCTTACAGCACGACTCCTACTGGTATTCTCCTTCTTGCTTTGATCTCGTTTCTCACTCAGCACAATATATCTCGCTTCTGATCCTTTCTTAGGGCACCGCCGCTATGCTGAGCAGGCACGGTCCCGTAACATTCTTTCCTGTTGCCAGGCCTCTGTCAGGGTCCCAAACCTGACAGGGACCCTACCGAATCTTCCCTCACAACACCCCCTGCCACAAGGTGTTGCCTGGTTCCAACCCAGTCAGCTTTCTGTCTAACTTCCTGCCTGACCCCCAGTTTACCCACACGGTGAGGAGTGGCCTAATAAATAGCACCCTTAGCTCCCCCTGGAGGCCCGACTGTGAAATGTATTGGTGTTTGTGATACCTGGTCAGATTAACTCCTTCAGTGCCATCAGACGTACCATAGCCCCCCTTAGCGGCGGAGCCACAGTACTGCAACGACCAGGACTCTGGGGCGCTGCAGATACTGCAGACTTTGCTTCTTAGATCAGACAATGCTAAGTGGTTAAAAATATCATATTTTGGGAAAAACATGTGCAGCACGGTGGCTCAGTGGTTAGCACAGCAGCCTTGCAGCGCTGGAGTCCAGGGTTTAAATCCCACTAAGGACAACATCTGCAAGGAGTTTATATGTTCTCCCCGTATTTGCGTGGGTTTCCTCTGGGTTCTCCGGTTCCCCCCCACATTCCAAAGACATACTGATATAGGGAATTTAGATTGTGAGCCCCATCAGGGAGAGCAGTGAGAATGTGTGTAAACTGTAAAGCGCTGCGGAATATGTTAGCGCTATATAAAAATAAATAAATAAAATAAAACAAATGAAGTGGTAAAAGGAAATGTAGGTTGAAACTAAATATATTTGCCATATATTTTGTATACTTTAATTTTTAAAAAATGCAAAAACAGATAACTCTATATAATAATAAAATGTGGAATTAAACATGGACCGAACGTCCAAAAATAAAATTATAATGCTTAAATCAATGTATTTGGAGAAAGAATTAAGCCCCATAATATGTAGCACTTTTGAGAGGTTACATAAATTAATGCTGGATTGGAAATATTAAACCAAGGTGTCTAGGACTTTTGCTGCACCGCACCGTATAAAGACATACTGACCTAAGAGGCGCTGTAGTCCTGGTACACAGTAATGTGTGCACAAAAAATATGTGTCATAGCTAAGCCCAGCATAAAATCCTTTGTTTTTTTTTTTAATTGTAAAGGAACATTTTCTTGGCTGCTGCAGACAAGTTCTGTACATACCGCGTGACGGCTGCAGTCAATCAATTCCATCAGTGGTCCTGTATACCACTAAAGCCAGTGATATGCTGCAGCAGTCACATGCCTTATACAAGATGACACAGTTACAGCCTAGTGAAACAGAAGGTCAGAGGGAAAAATAGAAGAACAACAGCCATGAAATGGGCAAGAACACAAATAAATTATTTTAGCTCTATTACGGTTTATGTGCAGTTTTTTCAATCTTTCAGACAATCCCATTATGCCACATTTAGGAAGCTGAATGAATAAAAATGCTATAATTTATGGCACAAACTTCCTTTTGTTCACTGTTGGTGTAAAAAAGTTGAAACGCTCAAAATCCACCAAATTTATAAATCCGCTTTATGAAAAGTTTGGAAACATTTTGGCCAAATAGCATCTTCATTTTGAAGTAGAGTTCACGTACTAAATGCATTTGAAAGAAAGACTTTATGTCTATTAGAAGACTTAACACATTGTGAACAATGTATAGTTCCTACCGAAGGAAGTAATTTCTTGAGCTTTCCAAGGCACCGATAAGAACTTCTGAAATCATGTCCCCATTCAGAAATGCAATGTGCCTCGTCAATGGCAATAAGGCTTACACCTACAAAAGAGATAAAAGAAAGGGTGTTTGTTCTGTATTCATGGAAAATGAAATCTATTAGAGAGGATTATGGATTTCTTACAAATTCACAAGTATTCCATCATTAAAACTAACAGTATTAAAGTGGTTGTCCATAACATGCTGATCAGTGCGTGTCCCACCACTGGGCTAAGCACAACTTGTCAGATGGAGGCATTTCTATCCCCAACGAGGACCTTTTAGCTCAGTTACAATATGACGCGGCAGGTCAGACGCTAAACCGCTACTCAATTCATTCTCTACCGGGATGCCAGAGTTCAGAGCTTGGCGACCTCATAGGGAATGAATGGAGCAGTGTCAAGGATGCGCACTGACCATTCATTCTAACAGGGACAACAGTTCCAGCAATTGGTCTCAAAGAAATATATATATCTTGGTACCGTGTTAGCCAGTAGATAGAAAAATATTGAGAGCCCTCAGTGGTTGATACCTTTTAATGGCTAACTGAAAAGATGGTAACAAATTGCACGCTTTCGAGACTACTCAGGTCTCTTCATCAGGCAAAGACTAACACAAAATCTGAAGAATCACATATTTATGCACAACACAGCACAGAAAGAAATAATGCAATAGATTAGACCAGTGACGCGAAGCAGATTCACCATTATGGGAGAGTTGAAAAACTCTTAATTAAGGAACTTGCTCCTCAGACCTTGTGGGGGCATCAACACAGAACCAGACCCCAATCAGAGGACAATAAAACTTTCACGCTCCTTATCTATGAACTGCTCCAATATTTATGGCTACAACTCTCCCAATAATAGTTCTGCTTCACATCACTTCTCTTATCTATTACATTATTTATGTGCTGTGTTGTACATAAATATGATTCTTCAGATTTTGTGTTATTCTATGCCTGATGAAGAGACCTGAGTAGTCGTTTAAAGGTATCAACCACTGAGGACTCTCAATTCTAAGCAATTGGTCTCATTACTTTTGAAAAATTAATAGACTGTTGAAAAAAAGAGGTGATGCTCCACAACATTAGACATGGCCCTTTCCCAATTTTTTTTTTTTTAAATGTGTTGCTGCCAACAATTTCTAAATGAGATAAGTTTCTAAAACTGGCTATACACTTTACATGGCTCTCGGCCAAACAATGCTTCAAGCGACAGCCATCTCCCATACACAGGAGTGCTCGCACAAAGGACCCCAGATAGCAAGGTATCAATTTATTTAGCTTTCTATGACCTACATGTCCATATAGACAGGTTAGGCTAGGTTCACATTGCGTTAAAGCAGCCCGTTCAACACATGCGTTAAACGGTCTGCGTTAACGCAAGTGCCGACATGTCATATCGCTAGCACAGATAGAGCTAGCAGATGCTCTATCTGCGCTAGTGGTGACGGACCCGGAAACGCTGCAGCCCGCATCCCAGGGTCCGTCACTCAATGACGGCACATCGCTAGCGCACGCCCATTTTGGGCGTGTGCTACCGATGCGCCCGAAATAGAGATTAATGGCAGCATTAAAGGACTGCGTTAACTACAGAAAAATCCTATTAAATGACTAAGTGTATAAATAAATGGAGAAGTCTAAAACTGGTTACTAATTCTCTTTAAAAGTTAATGATAAGGAATTCATAAATTAAAGAAGAAAATAGCATACCATAATTGTTATCTAGCTCTTGAAGCAAAGAAATTCCACCAGAACAAAATTCAGGTGTCATATAAATGACTTTAAACTTTCCTCTGTAAAATCAAAAAGCAAAAATAAGACAAATTCAGGCAAACAAAAATTCTCTCACCACACATTATATTATAGAACCAACAACACACTTTGAAAAAAGTGGTCTATTCTTTTTAAACATTTTATTGGGAGAGGGTAGTTAAGTGAGTAGCTAAAATCAATGAGCTGTAGAGAGCTGAAAGGGATGTTAGGAGTTAACACCTCTCCTGGAGTGTACAGTAGCTTGCAAAAGTATTCACCGCCTTGGCGTTTTACCAATTTTGTTACATTACAACCTCTGTTTAAATATTGTTGTAATCCAATTTGTGTGTGATGCATGAGCACTAAATAGTCTAAGTTGGTGAATTGAAGTGAGAAAAATATAGACATAAATTTAATTTATGGGATCAAATAATAAAAAATTGGCATGTGCATATGTATTCTCCCAACTTACGATAAAGCCCATAAAAATTGCAAGCAATTACCTCCATAAGTCACATGCTTAGTGAAAGGAAGTCTGTATATACACATCTTTTCTGAAAACTCAGAAACGTAAGAGGCACCACTAACCAAACAACACTATGAAGACCAAGAAGATCTGCAAACAAGTTATGGACAAAGTTGTTGAAAAGTACAAGTCAGTGCTGGGTTATAAAAAAAAAATAATAATCTCTGATGATCCCCCGGAGCACCATCAAATCCATTATCATCATATGGAAAGAACATGGTACCACAAAAAACCTGCCAAGACTGGGCCGGCCACCAAAACTCTGAGTCTGGATTAGAAGGGCATTAACCAGAGAGGTAGCACAGAGACCAAAGGTAACCCTGAAGGTGCTACAGAGTTCCCAAGCAGAGCCTGTCCATACGACCATAATACACACTCCATAGAGGTGGCCTTTACGGAAGAAATGACAGAGAAAAGCCTTTACATATGCACAAAAACTATAAGGCTCGTTTTGAGTTTGCCAAAAAAAAAAATGTGGGTCACTCATCAAATGTGTGGAGGCAGGTACTGTGGTCACACGAGACCAAAAATGAACTTTTTGGCCACAAAGGTAAACGCTATGGCTAGCGCCAAATGGACACAGCTCATCACCCCAACAACACCACCCCCACCGTGAATATGGTGGTGGCAGGATTATGCTGTGGTGATGTTTTTTGGCAGCAGGGACAGGGATAATGGGCCGAGTCAAGGGGAAGATGGATGGTGCAAAATACAGACACACTCGAGCAAAGCCTATTTCAGTCTGTCAGTGATTTGAGACTGGGACGGAGGGTCACCTTCCAACATGACAATGACCCAAAGCATATTGCTAAAGTAACACTCGATTGGTTTTATAATAATAATAATTATTATTTTTATTTATATAGCGCCAACATATTCCGCAGCGCTTTACAACTTACAGAGGGGATTTGTACAGACAATAGACATTACAGCATAACAGAAATCACAGTTCAAAACAGATACCAGGAGGAATGAGGGCCCTGCTCGCAAGCTTACAAACTATGAGGAAAAGGGGAGACACGAGAGGTGGATGGTAACAATTGCTTTAGTTATTTGGACCGGCCTGTTATGATCCGGTGACTTTGGAGCCGCATGAACTTTCTCTGGAGTAGGTGGAAACTGTACTGACCGCAAAACCTGAACTAACACCGCAACTAGAAGTAGCCGTGGGGTGTGCCTAACAAACCCTAGACACCTCGACACAGCCAGAGGACTAAATACCCCTATAGATGGAAATAGGAATACTACCTTGCCTCAGAGCAGAACCCCAAAGGATAGGCAGCCCCCCCATGAATATTGACTGTGAGTAGGAGAGGAAAGACACACGCAGGCAGAAAACAGGATTCAGCAAAAGAGGCCACTCTAGCTAAATAGGGAAAGATAGGACAGAATACTAAGCGGTCAGTATTAAACCCTTCCAAAAATATCCACAGCAGATAATACAAAAAGTTCCACAATCTAACTAAAGACATGGAATGTATATCTGCCACTCCAGAGAATCCAACAAGACTGAGAAAATACTGACACAATCTAAGCTGGACAAAAAAAAAGCACTGAATAGCACAGAATTATTAAGCACACAGCATGTGTGCCACAGAAACCAAAACCAGACACTTATCTTTGCTGATTTGGCAGAAGGCAGAAGGAACCAAACCAGGACCAAAACCTCCCAACAACCATGGACAACTGGCAAGGACTAATGAATCCTGCACGCCTAAATACCCCAGTCAGAACTGCAATCAGCAGATACACCTGACCAGGACTGCAACTCAGGGACAACTGCATTACCACCTACAACCACCGGAGGGAGCCCAAAAGCAGAATTCACAACACCGGCCATAGTGTAAGGCTCGGGGGTGTTCATGTAAAGCTGCAGTTTAAGGGGAAATGTGTAAATATTTTGGAGTTGCCTAGTCAAAGCCCAGACCTTAATCCATTGGAGAAACTGTGGTCAGACTTGAAGATAGGTGAACAGAAAACTTGAAGAAGCTGGAGCAGCTTTGCCTTGGGAAATTCTCAGTGGCTCACAGACTTATCCAAAGCGACTTACAGCTGTAATTGTAAAAGGAGACTCTACAACGTAGTGACTTTAGGGGTGTGAATAACTCTGCATACTGAAGTTTTCAGTTATTTTGTCCTATTGTGTTGTTTGCTTCACAATAAAAAGAAAACAAAATGTGCACAGTAATAGGCATGTTCTTTTACATGAGCTGATGCAAACCCTCAAAATAAACAATAAAATTAGGCTATTTTCACACTTGCGTTTTCTGCTGTCCGTTGTTGTGCAGTAGAATGACGTATCGACGGACGTCACGAAAATAGGGAAAAACGTGTGTGACGCATCCAGTGTAATGATGAGAGAGAGACTTTTTTCCGGATTTGAAAATCCTTCCGGGCATGCTCAGAGGGGAAAAACGGGATCCATCGCTGGATTCCAGTGTGTGACTGTAAGCGACAGATCCTGCGTCCATAGGCTTCCATTATAGCTGACGACAGGCAGCGCAGGATGCGTCGCTGACCGATTTTCCGACATGCAGAAAAAACGTTCCTATGAACGTTTTCTCCGCACAACAGACCGCTAATTTGCGACGGATCCAGTGCACGATGGATTTTTTTGCAGGATCCTGCATTCTCAAAAATCGACGGATTGTGACGGAAGCTGAAAAACGCAAGTGTGAAAGTAGCCTTACAGGTTTTGAGGCAGCAAAACATTAAAAAAAGCCAAGGCGGGGTGAATACTTTAGCAAGCCACTGTAACACTGTGCACACATGGTCAGGAACTAAAGGTCGGGCTCCATGGAAACAAGCTGTACACTATGCAAAATCAAAGCTCAAATTTCAGGAGAATGACAGTAGATGGAAAAAGTAAGTCAATTGCTAACTTGCTTATTTTCATACGGTCTGGCAAACTAAAACAATTTAAGAACATGAGAATACCCCTCTAACTACTTACCCTTTCACATCAGGCAGGATGTTTTTAGACTGTGCAGATCCGAGGAAACAGGCAGGAATATTTGACATCCTAATGTTCAAAGAAAAAACATATGCCATGCTAAGCAATACCATATGTTTAGTTTTCAGATTGTTTTTTTTTATTCACAGAAAATCTATTTTAAAACTTTTTGTTACATATTTTTACTCCATTGATCCTGCAAACATTTGTACAATATACTGCAATACCTCCTTTGTCTGACCACGTTAATGCTCACGGTCTCCAAAGGCTGTGACTAGTGATGAGCGAGTATACTCATTGCTCGGGTTTTCCTGAGCACGCTCGGGTGATCTCCGAGTGCTTGTAACTGCTCGGAGATTTAGTTTTTGTTGATAGAACTGCAAGATTTACAACAACTACCCAGCCTGAGTACATGTGGGGGTTGCCTGGTTGCTAGGGAATCCCCACATGTAATCAAGCTGTCTAGTAGCTGTAAATCATTTAGCAGCAGCATGAAAACTAAATCTCCGAGCAGTCATAAATACTCGGAGGTCACCCGAGCAACGAGTACACTCGCTCATCACTAGCTGTGACATCTAAAAACGTAAAACTGCAACCATTAGCTCTAACTGATTGCAGCAGTCACAAATGGGTGTAGAGTGGAATATAGCCGGCACCAGCCATATGTGAAGCAGGCTTAGATTCTGAGCCTTCTCCATACACGCGCACCCAATATATAGTATACAGCAGATGTCAGCAAGGGGTCAAGCATGTAAATAGTGTCTAACAGCAAATGTCCCTTGCCCATATGCATCTAATCATACAGAAGCTTCAATTCTTTAAAAACATGACCAGAAACTAAACGCTATGCCGGACCGGCTGTCAGACAATATTAAGAGTGTAACGCATTGGTCGGACTCTATAGGTTGGGAGACAAGTGATCAATTACGTACACAGGCCAAACTGACTATCTTATATGTCCCTCCTTCCCAAAATCAGATGTTGGGAGCTAAGTAGAACTGGCATGTTGGACTTGCCTGATCCTTTATTCACACAACTAGGTATGTGTAGAATGGAGCTATATAAGGAGGGTGGCCACATTTAGTATTTATTATACCCCCAAGAATACAAATTATTTAAGCAAGCCAATCAGGGTATGTGTCCACGTTCAGGATTAAATCCGGATTAGCTGTGGATGGAACACTGCGTACAGCTGCAGCGTTCAACCCGCAGCGTCCAGATGTTACAGCGTAGCGGAGGGGATTTTATGAAATCCCATCTCCACTATGCGTGCAAACACTCATCTGGCAGCCCTGCATTTACGGACATGTGGCGCGTCTTTTTAGAACGCAGCATGTCTGTTGGGCCCTATGTATGGGGTGCGGAGATTCCGCATGTGTGTAATGAACACATCCGGAATCACCGTGTGTATAGAAGGGGGCGGCGCTTTGGGTGGAGTGGGTTTTCTGCTCCGTCCAAAGCGACGTGATTACGGACCATGGACACGTACCCTAAGAAATGCAGAGAGATCTAAGCTTTGAAGCCATAGAATAATGTATTTTGGACAATAGGGATGATTGTATAAGTAATGCAACTCAACGTTACTATATTGATCAGTTGGGAAGGTCCTGCTGTCACTGTGAATGGGCTGGAGGAATGCAAAAACACACAAGGAAAAAAAAGGTCAAAACTAACCAGCACATCTAAACTACCCGTATATACTTGAGTATAAGCCAAGATTTTCAGCCCATTTTTTGGGGCTGAAAGTCCCCCTCTCGGCTTATACTCGAGTCATACCCAGGGGTCGGCAGGGGAGGGGGAGCGGGGGCTGTCTAATTATACTCACCTGCTCCTGGCAAGGTCCCTGCAGGTCCCTGGCTTCCCAGCTTCTTCCTGTACTGAGCGGTCACATGGTACCGTTCATTACAGTAATGAATATGCGGCTCCACCTCCCATAGGAGTGGAGCCGCATATTCATTACTGTAATGAGCGGTAACGGTGACCGCTCAGTACAGGAAGAAGCTGGGGCGTCGGGGAAGCAGGGACCTGCAGGGACCGCGCCAGGAGCAGGTGAGTATACGGGGAGAGGAGCGCTGCGCGATAGTCACCTACTCCCCGTTCCGGGCGCCGCTCCATCTTCTGCAGTGACGCTCAGGTCAGAGGGCGCGGTGACGTAGTTAGTGCGCGCCCTCTGCCTGAACGTCACTGCAGAATATGCTGAAGATGGAGCGGCGCCGGAACGAAGTCAGGTGAATATTGAAAGTGCCGGGGGCCTGAGCGACGGAGAGGTGAGTATGTGTTTTTTTTTTATCACAGCAAATGGGGCAAGTGTCTGTATGGAGCATCTTATGGGGCAATAACGTTTGTGCAGCACTATATGGGGCAAGTGTCTGTATGGGGCCATAACGTTTGTGCAGCACTATATGGGGCAAGTGTCTGTGTGGGGCCATAACGTTTGTGCAGCACTATATGGGGCAAGTGTCTGTATGGAGCATCTTATGGGGCCATAATCAACGTTTGTGCAGCACTATATGGGGCAAATGTCTGTATGGAGTATCTTATGGGGCCATAACGTTTGTGCAGCACTATATGGGGCAAATATTTTTATGGAGCATCTTATAGAGCCATAATTAACGTTTGTGGAGCATTATATGGGGCAAGTGTCTGTATGGAGCATCTAATGGGGCCATAATCAAGGTTTGTGCAGCACTATATGGGGTAAATATCTTTATGGAGCATCTTATGGGGCCATAATCAACATTTGTGCAGCATTATATTGGGCAAATGTGTCTATGGAGCATCATATGGGGCCATTATTAACATTTATGCAGGATTATATGGGGCATATTTTAATATGGAGCATCTTATGGGGCCATCATAAACTTTATGGAGCATTATATGGGGCTCCTGATTCAATATGGATATTCAAAAACACTTAACCTACTCATGTCTCAATTAATTTTACTTTTATTGGTATCTATTTTTACTTTTGACATTTACCGATAGCTGCTGCATTTCCCACCCTAGGCTTATACTCGAGTCATTAAGTTCTCCCAGTTTTTTTGTGGCAAAACTAGGGGGGTCGGCTTATACTCGAGTATATACGGTAAATGAAATACAATGCAAACACACAAACACAAAATATGCACAAAGACATTTTGGATTGCATTATTGCTACATTTAACAATATACTGTAATTGTGAGGTTCTTAGAGCTTATTTTGATCAAATTGTTTAAGCCCACCTGCCTGGGTGAGGTGAAGTCATACAGGACAATACACTAAGAAAGGTGGAGTCTATGCTTGTTGAAGGATGAGAGACAACACTGCAACTGTTTTGAGGGGCACTGCTGTGACTGCTGTGCAGTCTTAGTAGAGTAGTAAATAAGTGGGTCATTAAGAGTGATTCATACAAAAGTTATAGTATGCACACTGTAAAAATCAATTTTCATCAATTATTTAACAACTTCCCGACCTGTGACGCAGCGTATGCATCATGGCGGGATCGCATTCCTGCGGGTCGGGTGAACGGGTTAATTAAAATTTCACCCGACCTGCAGGAACAGGGGGACTTGTACTTGAGCCCCGTGGCTACGTTCGCTCTGGTGACCTCTTTGTCATCGCCCCCCAGATCTGATTGGAGCTAGCGTCCATGTGACACTATCCCTAAAATTAGATGTGGGGGGGCGGAGTGAAACATGGCTGCCCTCGCTCTGCAGCCTGATCCCTTCCGTGGGAGCTGCAGAGCGATTTCCCTTCTGCTGCGGCATCGCCGCCGCCTCTGCCTGCCATCCGTTACTCCCCTCTGCTGCCCTCTGCCATCCGATTCCACCCAGCCACCTCCGCTCCCTCCCCCAGTGAACACCCCCTGCTGCTGCCGGCTCCATCTCCATCTCCATGCTGCATCTCCTCAGCCCCCTCCTGCCCCCCCGGGCCTGAGAGCCCCCCCGATCACCCCCTTGCCCCGCAATTATCTCCCCCCTGCCCCACAGTGTTTCCAGTGTGTAGACACATCAGGGGCTCTGCAAACGTAACATGACGTCCGCAGACCATTCCTTCAAAGTTTCCATTTCAAAATGTCACTACTTCCCTTCCTAGCCCCGACGTGTGCCCTAACAGTGGTTCTCGCCCACATATGGGGTAGCAGCGTACTTAGGACAAACTGGACAACAACTTTTGAGGTCCAATTTCTCCTGTTACCCTTGTTAAAATAAAAAATTGCGGGCTAAAAAATAATTTTTGAGGAAAAAAAAATGATTTTTTTTAATTCTCACGGCTCTGTGTTATAAACTTCGGAGGCACTCGTGGGGGTTCAAGGTGCTTACCACACATCTAGATTAGTTCCTTGAGGGGGGGGGATCTAGTTTCCAAAATGGGGTCACTTGTGGGGGAGCTCCAATGTTTATGCACACAGGGGCTCACCAAAAGCGACATGGTGTCTGCTAACGATTGGAGCTAATTTTCCATTCAAAAGGACAAATGGCGCTCCTTCCCTTCCGAGCCCTGCCGTGCGCCCAAACAGTGGTTTACCCCCACATATGAGGTTTCAGTGTACGCAGGACAAATTGCACAACAACTTTTGGGGTCCACTTTCTCCTTTTATCCTTGGGAAAATAAAAAATTGTCGCTAAAAGATCTTTTTTTGACTAAAAACGTAAATGTTAAATTTTTCCCTTCCATGTTGCTTCGGCTGCTGTGAAACACCTGAAGGATTAATACACTTTTTGAATGTGGTTTTGATCACCTTGAGGGGTGCAGTTTTTTGAATGGTGTCACTTTTGGGTATTTTCAGCCATATAGACCCCTCAAACTGACTTCAAATGTGAGATGGTCCCTAAAAAAAATGGTTTTGTAAATTTGGTTGTAAAAATGAGAAATCGCTGATCAACTTTTAACCCTTATAACTTTTTAACCCCAAAAATGTTGTTTCCAAATTTGTGCTGATGTAAAGTAGACATGTGGGAAATGTTATTTATTAACTATTTTGTGTTACATAATTCTCTTTAACAGAATACAAATTAAAAATTAGAAAATTGCGAAATTTTCAAAATCTTCTCCAAATTTCCGATTTTTTCACAAATAAACGCAAAAATTATTGACCTAAATTTACCACTAACATGAAGCCCAATATGTCACGAGAAAAACAATCTCAGAATATCTAGGATACCTTGAAGCGTTCCTGAGTTATTACCTCATAAAGGGACACTGGTCAGAATTGTAAAAAATGGCCAGGTCATTAAGGTCAAAATAGGCTGGGTCATGAAGGGGTTAAGCTCATCTGATGATCCTGAACCATTTTGATTCCATTGTAACAGGATGAAAACATTCTTACCTTATCTAAGAATTTCCCACAGCTGCAAATAAAATTCATGGAGGCAAAACAACCCTATTCAGTGACACTTACGAAAGCTGTAAAACTTGGTCTTCCATGAGTGAAATAAGGGGACAGATCACAATGCCAATGCAGGAAGTATACACTGGAGCAAACTGATAACACAGACTCTTTCCATAACCTAAAAAAATAAACATTCACCCACAAAAGACATGTTATTCAAATACGATTAGTATTGCTTCATTTTGTAGCAGTCTGTACAATAAAAAATATGGACACCTTAACACACATGTACTTTTGGAGTTCGTAGATACCAAACATGTATAGATTGTTTTTTTTTTTATTTAAGTGATGAAAAAACAATCCAAAGTTTGTTTAAAAAAAAAAAAAAAATTGAGTCATTTTATTATACCCGTAGCGTCTCCATTTTTTGTGATCTAGGGTTGGGTGAGTGCTTATTTTAAGCGTGCCGAGCTGACGTTTTTAATTATACCATTTTGCTACACATATGATCTTTTGATCACCCGTTATTGCATTTTATTTTATGCAGCATTTAAAGGGTTAACAGCTGAGGGTGGATTGTGGATTCCACTCGCGGCTGTTAGAGGCACATGCCAGCTGTTCAAAACAGGTGACATGTGCCGGGAAGGATATGGGCTCAGCGCCGCAGCCCACACCAAAGGGAGAGTTTGCCTACTCTTGACTGCAGAATACATTTTTTTAACACAAAGGCTATTAAAGTGAAATGGTGCACAATATTTAAGAAACCCAAAAGCAAAAATGATTTTTAGCCAAAAACACATGCATTTAAGTAAAATAAATCACTGTAATTCCACCAAATGGTGTCACGTCCATATATTTTAAGGATTTTATCCAGACCTGCTATTTTCTCCTAAATGCCTGTCTATATGTTAAATTGCTCCTATTATAAACGGTATGTATGTTAAAGGGAAGCTGTCAGCAGGTTGTTGCTATGTAACCTGAGGACATCATGAGATGGAGCTTAAAACCCAGATTTCAACGATGTGTCACATAGGCTGTGTGCTGCTGTTTACTTATAATAAAGGTTTTTTCACTTGATGATTATCATTGCCAAGACTACAACACCTCAGGCTTGCTAGTCTGACTTTGCCCTCCTGTGATAAGCAGCTCACTGTCAATAGACAATGTACATACAGAGCCTGGTGTGGGCGGGGGTAGCTTTCTCACCTCAGCTTTATGCTAAATCTAAGAACTCAGATTGTGTCAGAACGGCTGCACCGAGTAAACTAAATGATACATTGTTGGATTCAGGGTCTCCTTATCTACATCATGCTGCTCTCAGAAGAGGTAGAAAAAAACCCAGAGACAAATTCCCTTAAATAATTTAGAGATTTCAGCCGGACCTGCTATTTTAAACTAAAGGGGTTTCCCCTACTAGGACAATCCCTTCTTAAACTAAATGTTCAGCCCCGATAAAATAATAAGGCCTGTACTCCCCTCCCGTGCTGGCTCCCTTCCAGTGGTGACGGCACTTACAGTCCCAGGGCTGTGATGCGGTGGAATAACACGTGATGCCCGGCTCACCCACTGGCGTCACTGTCTCCGCCTTCAGTCATACTGAACATGAAGAAGTAGTCCGGAATCAGCTGCGGCCCTGGCTTCCTCCACATGTTTAGTTTGTCCGAATGCAGAGACAGTGACGCCAGTGCTGACTGGGTGCCAGCATCACGTGTAAGAACACCACATCACAGCGCCGGGGAGAGCGAGTGCCGACTCCGCGGGAACAGAGCCGGCATTGGAGGAGAGTATAGGCTTTATTATTTAATCGGGGTGGAACATTTGGTTTAACAAGGTGTTGTCCTAGTAGTGGAAAACCCCTTTAAATACCTGCTTACATGCAAAATCGCACTTATTGTAAGTGACTGTCACTACTACTAATAGATTTTAGTAAATTCAAGGAGACATCATGCAACTACTTCAAATCTGTTTTGGTTTCCTTCCACAGTTCGTTCATGGATTGAAGTCAGGTATTGCAATCCAGCCCCATGTAAAATCTTGGTAAGACACAAACGAACAATGGATAAAATATGTTTTAGACAGATTGGTTACCTGTTGCCATGACAACAAGGTTGTCACGCCTTTCTTTTAAAATGGAACTGATAACTTTCCACTGGACCCTGGGAAATAAGGAGAGGCGAAAATAGTAAAATAGAAACATTCTTCCCACGCTGATGACAGATGCCTATTAATTTAATAATTGCCTTTGATGTCGCAGCATGTTCCTACCATAGTAGGCTTTCACACTGACCGTCAAACCTTGTATGAAGACTGGGACCTAAAACAACCATATTGAAGGGTTCTCCAAGAAAGTGATAAAATGGCCCAGTCATGTAATTCAAACGGCAGCCCATAAAAGTCACTTGTTAGAATAGGTCTGAAGGAACAGCTCAAGAGACATCTCACATAGGAGATGTATCGTAAGCACAAATATCAGTAAGCTGGCAGAGCAGGGCTGGCACAGGAAAAGAAATACATCTTCTCCTTGGTGGACTGAGCACAGAAGATTTTTTTTCTCCAGCCTCAGTCGTCCGTGCACTGTCAGCTGAGGAAAAATGTATTTCTTCTCCTGTCAAAGCCCTTCTCCTGCAGCTCACCAGTATGTGTGTTTACAATATACCTCCTCTGTCAGTTGAGACACAGGACTTGGAAATTGTGTTTATTTAGACTTTAGCCAATCCTGATAAGTCACTTGGATGAGATGCCGCTTAAAATTATATAACAATGGACATTTTATTACATTCTTGGAAAAATCCTTTAAGCACTGTGTCCCGGAATTGAGAAGCCATTTCCCTATTTTGAAGATAACTCAGGAATCCTTTGACATTAAGTACGGTAATTCTTTATGAAAAAAAGGTTTAAGCAGCATGGAGAGACTCTTTTAAAACTTAACTTTTAATTAATATTTTTTCTAAAAAAAATAGAGACATGCACAGGGAGAAAACACATACAAAAACTAAAAACCCTATATTTTGTCAGTAGGTAAATAACCTATATTGGTGGGTGCCATATATTTCTGTGACAAATGATATGGAAAGTGCCATTGTGCACAAAAAAGGTTAGATCTCACCCACTTCATATGGCAAGATATAGGAGGCCACGGGGTTCCACGGACAGCAACGATAATATATCACATTAGTCTATCCTGCTATGCTCCAAGCAAATACTTCCGCCCTGACAAAGTGTAGTTCTGGTTAAATTAACAAAAAACAGACAATTCCCTCCCAACACATTTTTATCAAAGTAATGAGATGTCATCAGGGATGTGTACATGTAAAGGGAAGACAGGGTCTATATAGCTCCAGATGTATAGAGCAAAAACACCTCGAAATATATACAGAATACATACATCTACAAAACGCATATCTTGGAGAGTGTGACCTACAGTGATACGTATACCCTACCAGGGGAGCAGAGTGCTACACCCTCTTTAGCAAAGACTGGGGGAAAAAAAAAGTCACATAGACTATCTGTCCCGTCAGGATTCGCTATGTCATTTACCCCATGTGCAGGGCATTGAAGAAGCTTAGGTATCCATAGTTACGATAACTCATATAGTGAGAGTAAGTTAGCGGTTAGTGGTCGTAACCATGGAGACCTAAGCTACAGCAATGCCCTGTTCATGGGGTTAGCGACAAAGCGAATCAGAAGAACTATACTTCATTTCTAATTGGAGGTATTTGCTAATATTATTACACTCATTATATACTGGGATAGGATCGTGAAGATGGGAATACCCTTTTAAAGCATTCAATTATTTTGTATTTGAAGGGAATCTGTCACCAGGTTTCTGCTATATAACTTAAAAGCAGGATAATGTAGGTGCTGAGACTGATTACAGCGATTTTTGTCACTTACCGGTCTGCATACCTTCATTTTGATTAGCAGTGCTCAGAATGCGGAGCTCTGGATAGACCCGCCCCCACCACTGATTGGCAGCTTTCTGTGTGTGGTTACACTGAGCAGTTGACAAGGAGGCAGGAGACAGCTAGTCTTGATTTTATTGAAATGGCAAACACAGCCTAATAAGTGATACATCGCCGGAATAAGGCTCTCAGCTCCTACATCAGGCTGCTCTCAGGTTACATTGCAAAAACACAATGACAGATTCCCTTTTATAACTGTAATAGCTGATCACCTTTGATAATAAAAAGTCTTATTCCTTTGAAAAGGAACATTACAATCAACTTTTCCGAAACCAAAAAGTGTACGTACTTCTCATATTTAGGCAACAGAATTATGATAAATTCTTGAATATTTGCCTATCCATTGCTATACAAATTTCAGTGCATATGATCCATAGGGGACATCAATTCCCCATTGACTGCCAGGACAAAATTACTAACAATACAGGAATGCTTACAGTTCCAGCATTTCTTGATCAGGCTAAATGGTGCCCTAAGAAAAACTGCCCCATGGTTCCCATTAACCAAATTCAACAAACAAAAGGAATAAAAATAGGAGTCAATGGATCTAGTCAGTGGCATAAATAGAGCCACTACCTTTCTGAATATAAAAAAATGCATGCCATTTCTTTTTTTACCCCACTGCCCAATGCATCAAACTGTCATGGCCCATGGGAGTTTGCTAAAAGAACATTTCCGGTATGTTCACATATTGTATGACAGTACCAGTATTGTGGGTGAGACATCACAAAAACATGTTTTTTTTAAATGTTTCCAATTTTGCTTTCGTATAAGGATCTCTATATTAAAAATAAAATTAGTAATCCTGCAATCTTCACGTGGCCACTGGGACTTTTTTAGACTCATATACTTTACTAGGCAGGATTACAATGATAGGTAACACCTTTATTTATCCTCAGATAATAACACAGAATCCACCATTAAGGATAGGACCTGTGCACAGTATATACCGTATGGGAATAAACATACAAGAAATAGGAGGAAACCAATATGGCTAAATAGAGCTGTAAGGGGCGCAATAAGTGACAAAAAGAAAGCATTTAGAGAATTAAAGGAAGTAGGTAGTGAGGAGGCATTAAATAAATACAGAAAATTACATACATTCTGTAAAAAGCAAATCAAGGCAGCAAAGATTGAGACAGAGAGACTCATTGCCAGAGAGAGTAAAAATAATCCCAAAATATTCTTTAACTACAGAAATAGTAAGAAACTAAAAAATGAAAGTGTTGGCCCCCTTAAAAATAGTCTGGGTGAAATGGTGGATGAGGAAAAAGCCAATATGCTAAATGACTTTTTTTCATCAGTATTTACACAAGAGAATCCCATGGCAGACAATATGATCAGTGATAACAAAAATTCCCCATTAAGTGTCACCTGCTTAACCCAGCAGGAAGTACGGCGGCGTCTAAAAATCACTAAAATTGACAAATCTCCAGGCCCGAATGGGATACACCCCCGAGTACTGCAGGAACTAAGTACAGTCATTGATAGACCATTATTTTTAATCTTTAAAGAGTCCATAATAACAGGGTCTGTACCACAGGACTGGCGTATAGCAAATGTGGTGCCAATATTCAAAGAGGGGACAAAAACTCAGTAATTATAGGCCAGTAAGCTTAACCTCTACTGTGGGTAAAATCCTGGAGGGTATTCTAAGAGATGCTATGCTGGAGTATCTGAAGAGGAATAACCTCATGACCCAGTATCAGCACGGGTTTACTAGGGACCGTTCATGTCAGACTAATTTGATCAGCTTCTATGAAGAGGTAAGTTCCGGACTGGACCAAGGGAACCCAGTGGACGTAGTATATATGGACTTTTCCAAAGCTTTTGATACGGTGCCACACAAAAGGATGTTACATAAAATGAGAGTAATGGGGATAGGGAAAAATATGTGTAAGTGGGTTGAGAGCTGGTTCAGAGATAGGAAACAAAGGGTGGTTATTAATGGAGCACACTCGGACTGGGTCGCGGTTAGCAGTGGGGTACCACAGGGGTCAGTATTGGGCCCTCTTCTTTTTAACATATTTATTAATGACCTTGTAGGGGGCATACAGAGTAGAATTTCAATATTTGCAGATGACACTAAACTCTGCAGGGTAATCAATACAGAGGAGGACAATTTTATATTTCAGGATGATTTATGTAAACTAGAAGCTTGGGCTGGTAAATGGCAAATGAGCTTTAATGGGGATAAATGTAAGGTCATGCACTTGGGTAGAAGTAATAAGATGTATAACTATGTGCTTAATTCTAAAACTCTGGGCAAAACTGTCAATGAAAAAGACCTGGGTGTATGGGTGGATGACAAACTCATATTCAGTGGCCAGTGTCAGGCAGCTGCTACAAAGGCAAATAAAATAATGGGATGCATTAAAAGAGGCATAGATGCTCATGAGGAGAACATAATTTTACCTCTATACAAGTCACTAGTTCGACCACACTTAGAATACTGTACACAGTTCTGGTCTCTGGTGTATAAGAAAGACATAGCTGAACTGGAGCGGGTGCAGAGAAGAGCGACCAAGGTTATTAGAGGACTGGGGGGTCTGCAATACCAAGATAGGTTATTACACTTGGGGCTATTTAGTTTGGAAAAACGAAGGCTAAGGGGTGATCTTATTTTAATGTATAAATATATGAGGGGACAGTACAAAGACCTTTCTGATGATCTTTTTAATCAGAGACCTGAGACAGGGACAAGGGGGCATCCTCTACGTCTGGAGGAAAGAAGGTTTAAGCATAATAACAGACGCGGATTCTTTACTGTAAGAGCAGTGAGACTATGGAACTCTCTGCCGTATGATGTTGTAATGAGTGATTAATTACTTAAATTTAAGAGGGGACTGGATACCTTTCTGGAAAAGTATAATGTTACATGGTATATATACTAGATTCCTTGATAGGGCGTTGATCCAGGGAACTAGTCTGATTGCCGTATGTGGAGTCGGGAAGGAATTTTTTTTCCCCAAAGTGGAGCTTACTATTTGCCACATGGGGTTTTTTTTTGCCTTCCTCTCAATCAACATGTTAGGGCATGTTAGGTTAGGATAAACTAGGTTGAACTAGATGGACTTAAAGTCTTCCTTCAACCTTAATAACTATGTTACTATTTACAATAGGTGATGTCACAGCTGATCTTGCTTCCCCTCCCTTCACATTGCATTGGATCAATAGACACTTCAGTACAAAAGATAATGTTGAGCTAGGTCCATTGTGGCTATGTACATGTGTTGTTTCCTGGAACAAAAGGAATTTAAATTAAAAAAAAACAAACCTGTGGCAAATGTGAAATATTTCTATTTTTAATACAGATTGTGAAAAAAATGGACAAAAAAACTAAAAACTTTTTTTTATTGATTGATTTTTCAAAAGCTTATTATGGTGAAAAAATTGGCTTTTTTTGCCTGTTGGATGTTTTTATTAATACATTTTGGGAGCAATTCTGGTGCCTTTCATTTTCTTTTTTGTGGATATACGTCGGCAATTTGTAGAGTCGCCACAAAAAGGCAGTGACTTGTGAGTGGTGCAGGAGATAAACCTTTACCCTGGGGAGGGCAGGGAAGTAATGGCATTAAAATTAATATTTGCATTGAAATGTCTGCGTGCAGAGTCGCAGATGCCATCAGAGATTCCCCGACAGCCCTGCTTCCTGTACTTTTGCATTTTGAGTTCCTTTTAGATCCCTCCCGAATAATACTTACGGCTTAAAACTTGAATGGCCAAAAAAGGTTTTCAAGCAAGATATTTCATGCACATTTGGTTCAGGAATAGCTGGATCTTTTCAGAAGGAAAAAAGAAAAAAATATTATTTCTATTTACAAATTTTTCATATGATTTCAACATAATAAACACTTTTTAGAAATTAAGAGTCTAGACCTTTCCCATTCCAAAAATGAAAAATCTCTACAAAAATACATTTAAAGTATTTGACATAGTTATGAATTGATTTATTCATTAGTTATCCCACATACTGGACTATTTTTTGGACTAAATTATAAGTCATACCCCAATCTTCTTCATCCTCCTCTTCTATGCCTTCATCTTCTTCCTCATCCACAGCGTTGTGTACTTCACCTTTTGGTGCAAGCATTTGTGGAGAGCTTCTGGAGAATGAGTCCGGGCTTTTATCCAGGACTTCTACAGACTAGCAAAACAATAGAAACATTTATTATACCATATTAACTATGTTACACATCTGATAGAAGTTTGATCTAACCACAGTCAACTGTGATGATAATTCGTATCATCAGAAAAAATTACTGTTTTAATTACGGTAGGTTTGTGTGATAAATGTGTTCTTTTTTCTTCATATCACAATTAGTATTAAGAATTTAAAAATAAAAAATAGAACTCTAAATTTTCACACTGGCCACTGGGGCTTTTTTAGATTCTAACTTCCTGATATATCGCAAACACATGCACATTAGCCACAATGAACAGATTGGGATCCAATCATCTATATTGAAGCATCTAATGAGAATGTGCAATGTAATTGGGAAAGGAGGGGGTAGCAAAATCAGGTGTGACATTTCATATTGTGATGGGTTAGCTGTCATTTGAATCCTGCCTTTGGTAACATGGAGCTTGATTAAAGGGGTATTCTCAAGTTGTTTTTGAAGCAACTCAGAGCTATGCAGTCTCCTTACAGTCTTGGGCAGAACAGGCACTTCTCCTTGACTTACAGTTCTGGTGAGCAGAAGAACTGTAGCATTGGAACTGTAAAGCTCAGGACGAGTTCTGCTGTTACACATCAGCCATCAGTGGTTTGTTTTGAAGTCTACACTTCTCACTGTATTTTACAGACAAGCACATGGCTCAGGACAGCAAGAGCTGAGAGACGTGTTTAGGAGAACTGCGAGAAACCAATGCCCCGGATTGGTGATTTTGCAAGATATGTAACTGTGGCTTATCAGGAGTGGAAAGGGAAGGGAGGTAAGCAGCTTACTGCTGTGCAGAGAGCAATAGACTGCAGAGAAGTTGCTGGTATGTTAAGAGTTAACTTCCCTCCTGGAACATACCTATTAGGGTCAAGGCACTTACTAGTGACTGAGCTGCATGGAAACCAGCTATACACTACGAAAGATCTCATTACAGGAGAATGACAGTGCATAGAAAAGGCAAGTTAATCGCAAATTTCATGCTAATTAAAGGGAATTTCAGTAGGGTCTTCCATCTCTATGGGCATGCGGGAGATAGGTAGCTGAATAAAATGATAACTTGATATCTGTAATCCAATGTCTTATTCCAGAGAAATTCATGTTTTACTCATATTTTAATGAGCAGTTCAGCTCTATGGGCGACACTGATCTGCATGAGAATCTGCCTCCAGACCTTATTTTTAATAAAAAAAAAAGAGTTACAAGTGTGAGACATGTAAGTAACACAGTACAGTAGAATATACATGACCTTATAGACCGCACAAAAAGGTTACTCCTATCGACAGATTCCCTTTACAACAATTTCATAATTTGAAAATATTTTTTTTTAAAGGGAAGGTGCCATTTGTAGATTGTGAGCCCTCGCGGGCAGGGTCCTCTCTCCTCCTCTACCAGTTGTGACTTGTATTGTTCAAGATTATTGTACCTGTTTTTATTATGTATACCCCTCCTCACATGTAAAGCGCCATGGAATAAATGGCGCTATAATAATAAATAATAATAACTAAAAAACTTTTTTCCAACAATTGAAAAACTTGAAAGCATTAATGTTTGTGGTTTTTAAATATAATTTGTTTTTAATGACGTAAAATCTGAAAAATAATTTAAAAAGGCTTGGGATTTCCACTTTTAACCCCTTAACGACCAGAGGTATTTTTGTTTTTGCATTTTCATTTTTTGCTCCCCTTCTTCCCAGAGCCATAACATTTTACTTTTCGGTCAAAATGGCCATGTGAGGGCTTGTTTTTTGCGGGACGAGTTGTACTTTTGAACGACACCATTGGTTTAACCATATCATGTACTGGAAAATGGGAAAAAAATTCCAAGTGCTGTGAAATTGCAAAAAAAAAGTGCAATCCCACAGTTGTTTTTCGATGTTCACTAAATGATAAAACTGACCTGCCATTATGATTCTCCAGGTCATTACGAGCTCATATGAAGGAACAGATGAATGACCTCGGGGAGACCAAAACATCCAACACTGCAGAGACACCATCACGTGTTTCTCAACGCAGTGATCCAGAACACTGCCCCCATCCCTTATGGGAAATATGCAAACGCATGTAAAGTAAGCTGCGGAGACAACATCACGTGTTTCTCAACGCAAGCAATGAATAGCCAGGCCTTTCTCCGGGAAATGAACAACCACGGGAAGGGCAGCATCCAATAAAGGAGAATATCCAATAAAGGAAGACCACCTATGCCAAGCATGGTATCCATCCACAAACAGCCAGTTTCTCGTGATGGTGTCTCTGCAGTGTTGGATGTTTTGGTCTCCCCGAGGTCATTCATCTGTTCCTTCATAGCCTTTCACCAGGCACTGCTCCTAATAGCCAGTTTCCTACTCCACACTGATGAGGGGCAAAAACCCCGAAACAGCTGTTCGTGATGGTGTCTCTGCAGTGTTGGATGCTTTGGTCTCCCCGAGGTCATTCATCTGTTCCTTCATAGCCTTTCACCAGGCACTGCTCCTAATAGCCAGTTTCCTACTCCACACTGATGAGGGGCAAAAACCCCGAAACAGCTGTTTGTGGATGGATACCATGCTTGGCATAGGTGGTCTTCCTTTATTGGATATTCTCCTTTATTGGATGCTGCCCTTCCCGTGGTTGTTCCTTCCCGGAGAAAGGCCTGGCTATTCATTGCTTGCGTTGAGAAACACGTGATGGTGTCTCCGCAGCTTACTTTACATGCGTTTGCATATTTCCCATAAGGGATGGGGGCAGTGTTCTGGATCACTGCGTTGAGAAACACGTGATGGTGTCTCTGCAGTGTTGGATGTTTTGGTCTCCCCGAGGTCACTCATCTGTTCCTTCATAGCCGTTCACCAGGCACTGCTCCTAATAGCCAGTTTCCTACTCCACACTGATGAGGGGCAAAAAACCCGAAACAGCTGTTTGTGGATGGATACCATGCTCGGCATAGGTGGTCTTCCTTTATTGGATATTCTCCTTTATTGGATGCTGCCCTTCCCATTGTTGTTCCTTCCCGGAGAAAGGCCTGGCTATTCATTGCTTGCGTTGAGAAACACGTGATGGTGTCTCCGCAGCTTACTTTACATTACGAGCTCATAGACACCAAACATCAGGGGCATAACAACTAAGGCCGCAGCTGCAACCAGGCCCGGAGTGCTTAGGGGCCCGCCCAGTCCAGCAAACAAGTAGCCGGGGAAACTCAGCAGACAAGTGACGCACCCTGCTGGCCACGCCCACAACAGCCAGCTTCTCCAGACTTCCAGTGTTGTGAGGCGAGTGGGTGTGTCCCTGAAGGACATGTGACCTAGCAGAAGGGCTGGGTGTGTCACTGAAGCTTGACTGAGATGGAGGGGAAACAACAAAGCCGAACAAAGCCAAGGAGCCTGCAGCAGCTGTCACAAAGTCCGGGTGAGGCGCGAAGGCAGCAGCAGGCGAGTCAAGTGCAGTCGAGGCTGTAAAGTGCTGATGTGTGGCCAGTGTGCTGCTTACACATGTCATGCATGCACCTAACTCCACCCGCAGTGCCGCACACCACATATATATATGGCTGTGCTGTGTGCACAGGACCTGTGATGAGGTCACAGGAGGGGAGAAGTTAGGGGTCACATGATCAGGGGCCTCAGTGTATGCAGGACTGTGCTGTGCTGGTTGTCATGGTGCTGGATGAGGGGAAGTTTGTGTGTGGGGTCAGGAGGAGTTTACAGGGTGAATGTAACGGAGCTGCGTGTGTGCGAGGTGCATGGAGCGGCGTGTGCGAGGTGCATGGAGCGACGTGTGCGAGGTGCATGAAGCGGAGCGGCGTGTGCGAGGTGCTTGGAGCGGAGCGGCGTGTGCGAGGTGCTTGGAGCGGAGCGGCGTGTGCGAGGTGCTTGGAGCGGAGCGGCGTGTGCGAGGTGCATGGAGCGGAGCAGCGTGTGTGCAAGGTGCACGGAGCGGAGCAGCGTGTGCGAGGTGCACAGTGCGGAGCCGTGTGTATACGGGGTTTACGGGGCGAAGCTGTGTGTGTACGGGCTGTAAATTTCCGAGTCAGGAAGAATGGCCACGGCTGTGGGCAGAGCCCAGCATGTGTCATGTGCACTGTGGGGGAGTATTGGGTGTACTCGCCAGCGTCAGAATGTGCAGTGCGTATACTCCAGAGCCGACCAGTACACCCAATACACCCCCACACTGCACAGGACCGGAAATGACGCAGCTGCGCGTCATACCAGGAAGAAACAGCACACAGATTTCAAACGCCAGGAGTGTGCTTGGAATTGGAGAAAGGGAGGACATGAACGCGCAGAGTGTCTGCACTTCTGAAGACATGACCCTAATTAGCATAGGGACATGTTAGTTATAAAATCATTTTTCTCAGCGATTACAGGGCAGTATTAGGTCAGACTATATAGCATTGCTACAAAACTATAGAGTGCGAAATGAATAGGGAAAATGTGAATTTGGGTGGTAAATATTTTGGCATGGGGGGGGGGGGCATTTGAAAGTCCACACCGGTGCCCATAACTTAGTAGTTACGCCACTGCCAAACATGTATAGGGTCTTTTTTATTTTTGCACTGAAAAAATCCAAAGTATTTTTTCGTGATCTCGTGTTGGGTGAGGGCTTATTTTTTGTGCGCCGAACTGACGTTTTTAACGATGCCATTTTGGTGCTGATACCATCTTTTGATCGCCCGTAATTGCATTTTAAAGCAATGTTGACTAGACTAAAGAAACGTAATTCTGGCGTTTTGACTTTTTTTCGCGTTATACCATTTAACGATCGGGTTAACTCTGTTGTTATATTGATAGATCTGGCGATTCTGAATGCGGCGATACCAAATATGTGTATGTTTGATTTTTTTATTGTTTTATTTTGAATGCGGCAAAAGAGGGGGTGATTTGAACATTTTTATTTGACTTTTTGCATGCTTCAATAGTCTCCATGGGAGACTAGAATATGCAGTTGTCTGATAGGCTCCGCTACATACAGGCGATGATCATATCGCCTCTATGTAGCAGAAATGCTCATTTGCTATGAATGCCAACCACCGGGCGGCGCTCATAGCAATTTAGCTATGACAACCATAGAGATCTGCTGGAGACCTCTGGTTGTCATGGTAACCCATCGGTGACCCGCGATCACGTGGCCGCTGTGGGGTCCCCTAAATGTCGATACAGATCAAAGCAATGATGAGTGAAGTTCCCTCTCCCATGAATCCCGCTCTGCATCTGACATCACTGACAGCGGGCTTGATGACGTCACTACATGTAGGCCCTATATGCTAAGATGTGATGGGTGCTCGCTACACAGACCGGAGCAGCGGGGGAACAAGGCGGAGAGGCGATTGTGTAATACGTGACCCCGTTCCGTCCCATTCTTCTGGAGCAGTGGTGTAATGTGTGACCCCGCTTATAGTGACCCCTCATATAGTGATCCAACATATAATCAGCCTCATATAGTGCACCACAGTATAATGTGCCCCACAGTATAATGGCCCCATATAGTGCCCCACCATTTAATGGGCCCCATATAGTGCATCCTGTTTTATGGCGACTATTTTGGTATATGGCAAATTCATCCTGGTATTTGGAACCCATCTTGAGCCTCATCCTGGCATATGTCCCCTTCCTGGGCCCCGTACATGTACTGCATGTCGCGTCTCTCCCTTTGATGTGGGCACCGGTGCTGAGCCCACATCTTTCCCGGCACATGTCAGCTGTTTTGAACAGCTGACATGTGCCCCTAACAGCCACGGGTGGAATGGCGATCCACCCATGGCTGTTAATCTGTTAAATGCCGCTGTCAATATCGTAAAAAAAACAACTAAAAACAGTTGTGGAATTGCACTTTTTTACAATTTCACCCCCACATGGAATTTTTTTCCCGTTTTCCAGTACACAAGATGGAAAAACAAATGGTGTCGTTCAAAAGTCCAAAAGAAAAAAATGTCCAGCTTCACCAAATCCGTGAAAAAAAGATTTCTTTGTTCACAAACTTAAACATGGAGGATACAAACTTCAGCACAAACCATACGGGTAAGAATCTCAACGCGTTTCTGGAGACTAAGCTCCCTTAATCATGAAAGGCAGCTTAATCTCCAGAAACGCGTTGAGATTCTTACCCATATGGTTTGTGCTGAAGTTTGTATCCTCCATGTTTAAGTTTGTGAACAAAGAAATCTTTTTTTCACGGATTCGGTGAAGCTGGACATTTTTTTTCTTTTGGATTCTACAGGCCTGGACACAGCGGATCCGTGCTCCCGAAACTCAGCTTATGCATCATGGGTGAGCTGGTTTAGATTTCTTCTCTTCGTCGTTCAAAAGTACAACTTTTCCCCAAAAAACAAGCCCTCACATCGCCATATTGATGGAAAAATAAAAAAGTTCTGGCTCTGTGAAGCAAAAAACAAATGCAAAAATGAAAAAGGGCTGCGGCGTAAAGGGGTTAAAGTGTATTTGGAGATTAGAATCAGCAACCTCTTTTGTAAGGCTTTTGTGGCAGGCACATGGTGTTCTGCTAGAATCTGTAGCATTCGGTGCATTTATTGTGTTTTAACCCAATAGCAGAATCAAAATAAAAAAACAAGATAGATTTTCCTCTACTTGTTTTAAAAAGGTTTCTGAAAAAATAAAAGCAGCAATAGGATAGTCCACAAATTTGAAAGTACTGTATTAGTGTATGTCTATAAACAGTACATATGACAGTGTAACCAATTCACTGACAGAGTGCACAGAAAATCTCTTACCTTGAGCATCTCGGTCTCAAATTCTTCATCACTATCAAATACAAAAGACGGTTCAGGTTCCTCCTCCTCCACCTGCCATTAAGAAAAAAAAAATAAGGCCTCACTCATCATTCACGCATGATAAAAATGGATAGACCACACTGAGTTTGATCAGAGTGTCATAAGTTTTTTCTTCTGCATGAAGAAAAAAAGTTTCTCCACTGCCTTCTTTCTAACAGTCCGATTTTTTTCACGGATCCATAGACTTGCATTGCTGATTTTGAACTGACCCTTTTTTCAAAATTTGACATGTCTCCGCGATTCTTTGCGAATGGCCCCAGAAACTCACATTACAAGTGCTATCCATGAAAACCATCTGCAAAAATCAGATGCCTGAACGAGGCCTAATACAGGATGTATTAATAACAATCATTTAAAAAAACAAAAAAAAACAACCCGATACCATATATACAGGTCCTTCTCAAAAAATTAGCATATAGTGTTAAATTTCATTATTTACCATAATGTAATGATTACAATTAAACTTTCATATATTATAGATTCATTATCCACCAACTGAAATTTGTCAGGTCTTTTATTGTTTTAATACTGATGATTTTGGCATACAACTCCTGATAACCCAAAAAACCTGTCTCAATAAATTAGCATATTTCACCCGTCCAATCAAATAAAAGTGTTTTTTAATAACAAACAAAAAAACCATCAAATAATAATGTTCAGTTATGTACTCAATACTTGGTCGGGAATCCTTTGGCAGAAATGACTGCTTCAATGCGGCGTGGCATGGAGGCAATCAGCCTGTGACACTGCTGAGATGTTATGGAGGCCCAGGATGCTTCAATAGCGGCCTTAAGCTCATCCAGAGTGTTGGGTCTTGCGTCTCTCAACTTTCTCTTCACAATATCCCACAGATTCTCTATGGGGTTCAGGTCAGGAGAGTTGGCAGGCCAATTGAGCACAGTAATACCATGGACAGTAAACCATTTACCAGTGGTTTTGGCACTGTGAGCAAGTGCCAGGTCGTGCTGAAAAATGAAATCTTCATCTCCATAAAGCATTTCAGCTGATGGAAGCATGAAGTGCTCCAAAATCTCCTGATAGCTAGCTGCATTGACCCTGCCCTTGATGAAACACAGTGGACCAACACCAGCAGCTGACATGGCACCCCACACCATCACTGACTGAGGGTACTTGACACTGGACTTCAGGCATTTTGGCATTTCCTTCTCCCCAGTCTTCCTCCAGACTCTGGCACCTTGATTTCCGAATGACATGCAAAATTTGCTTTCATCAGAAAAAAGTACTTGGGACCACTTAGCAACAGTCCAGTGCTGCTTCTCTGTAGCCCAGGTCAGGCGCTTCTGCCGCTGTTTATGGTTCAAAAGTGGCTTTACCTGGGGAATGCGGCACCTGTAGCCCATTTCCTGCACACGCCTGTGCACCGTGGCTCTGGATGTTTCCACACCAGACTCAGTCCACTGCTTCCTCAGCAATCTTCCTCAGGGTCCGGTCACCTCTTCTCGTTGTACAGCGTTTTCTGCCACATTTTTTCCTTCCAACAGACTTACCATTGAGGTGCCTTGATACAGCACTCTGGGAACAGCCTATTTGTTGAGAAATTTCTTTCTGGGTCTTACCCTCTTGCTTGAGGGTGTCAATGATGGCCTTCTTGACATCTGTCAGGTCGCTAGTCTTACCCATGATGCGGGTTTTGAGTAATGAACCAGGCAGGGAGTTTTTAAAAGCCTCAGGTATCTTTTGCATGTGTTTAGAGTTAATTAGTTGATTCAGAAGATTAGGGTAATAGGTCGTTTAGAGAACCTTTTCTTGATATGCTAATTTATTGAGACAGGTTTTTTGGGTTATCAGGAGTTGTATGCCAAAATCATCAGTATTAAAACAATAAAAGACCTGACAAATTTCAGTTGGTGGATAATGAATCTATAATATATGAAAGTTTAATTGTAATCATTACATTATGGTAAATAATGAAATTTAACACTATATGCTAATTTTTTGATAAGGACCTGTACTTGTGTAGAAGCCGAGTTTTTCAGCACATTGAGTCCCAGTTTACAGTGGGGGAAGGGGAGAGGCGGGTCACAGGAGGCAGGAGACGGCAGCTGCGGCTAAAGCCTGTGCCCAGATGCTAAGGGTAAATGAATATTCGCTGCACTGACAATGAATATTAAAGGGAATCTGTCACCCCCAAAATTGAGGGTGAGGTAAGCCCACCGGCATCAGGGGCTTATCTACAGCATTCTGGAATGCTGTAGATAAGCCCCCGATGTATCCTGAAAGATGAGAAAAAGAGGTTAGATTATACTCACCCAGGGGCGGTCCCCGCTGCTGGTCCGGGGCCTCCTATCTTCATCAGATGACGTCCTCTTCTGGTCTTCACGCTGCGGCTCCTGCGCAGGCGTACTTTGTCTGCCCTGTTGTTAATCAGCAGACCTAGCTACATTTGGATGCATTGGATGCTTCCTGAAACAACGTTTCACCTCAGCCTGCACCGCAAAGATTTAGGCTACTTTCACACTAGCGTTAACTGCATTCCGTCACAATGCGTCGTTTTGCCAAAAAAACGCATCCTGCAAAAGTGTTTGCAGGATGCGTTTTTTCACCATTGATTAACATTAAGCGACGCATTGTGACGGATTGCCACACGTCGCACCCGTCGTGCGACGGATGCTTCGTGCAGTGGCGGACCGTCGGGAGCAAAAAACGTTGCTTGCATGCGCGGCCGGAACTCCGCCCCCACCTCCCCGCACCTCACAATGGGGCAGCGGATGCGCTGGAAAAATGCATCCGCTGCCCCCGTTGTGCGGCGGAGACAACGCTAGCGTCGGGAACGTCGGCCCGACGCACAGCGACGGGCCGAGCCCGACGCTAGTGTGAAAGTAGCCTTAGGGCTGTTAACATAAACCACGTGCAGTATAAGGCTACGTTCACATTTGCGTTGTGCGCCGCAGCGTCGTCGCCGCAACAAAACGCATGCGTCGTGCGGCCCTATCTTTAACATTGGGGCCGCATGGCGCCGCATGTACATGCGTTGTCATGCGTTTTGGTGCGTCGTACGCCGCATGCGGCGTTAGGGCGCACCTGTCAGGGCGCGGCAAACGCAACATGTTGCATTTTTTTTGCGGCGCTGACTTTTAAAAAAACGCATGCGTCGTGTTTGCGTCGCTTTTGCGTCGTCGAAGCGCCTTTTTTACCATTGATTTGTATTGACAACGCAGACGACGCAAGTACTTGCGTCGTGGTGCGTTGTACGACGCATGCGTTTTCCAATAAATATGCAAAACATTGTATAGATTTTGGGGGGCGCATGCGGCGCAAAACGCAGCGTTTTTTGTTCAAAACGCAACTGCGTTTTTGTTTGCGTTGTGCGTTGCGGCGCCGACGCTGCGGCGCACAACGCAAATGTGAACGTAGCCTAGAAATTAATTCTCTATGTAATGATAAAACACTAGTATGTTGATGCTTAGTAGTATAACACTTTTGTGGGGGCTCTAAGGGAGAAAAATCAAGTGTCAGGTTGCCACTGACAGAGATACGCATCTGAAGCGCGGTCGGCCTGTGTAAACAGACTATTCGTCGACGTTTAAAGTCACGTGATAGGAAAGGACCTTTAAGAACACTTTCACATTGTGTTTTTGCACCTGTTCGATGGTCCCATCTGAATTTACATCCAAATCCCCCCTGCAAAGCATGGTTTGTATGTGAGCACCAACGGGGTAATAGACTGTAACGGTGATAGGTGAGCGTTCACTCTGCATTATTTTCGGGAGTGTACGCCTTCTGCAGCCTACTACTAATCCATTAGGCTGTAGTGCCCTGTCTACTTTACTTATTTTACTCCCTATAGCGCCATTAATGCCACGGCGCTTTACAGACATTGTCGTCACCGTCCCCATTGGGGCTCACAATCTAGATTCCCCAACAGTGTGGGAGGAAACCGAGCCTCTGGAAGGAGAATAGACATAATGAAAGAAAACTGGGGATTAGGCTATTGGCCGCCTTCCTTGATCCACGCTTAGCAAAATGGGGTTTAAAATCAGGCAGATTCAGGAGGAAAAAAAAAGCAGAAAGACAGCAACGTGCATCCTATTAAAGAGGTTATTCCATGAAAAAAAGTTAATTTTAATCAAAAGATTTTGGAATAATAATGACTTCCACAATTGGATGTTTTTAAGAGAATGTTCCTGTGCTGAGGTAATCATATAAATGTTCTCCTGCTTTGTACTGTGTAATGGCCGTGTCTGACCATGCAGGAAAATGGTCTGATCATACCACATCTCCTGGGCAGGGGGGGAAGGAAAAGAGTATACAGATATTACAGCAGGGGATCACAGCTGATACTTTTTGTGAGGTAAAATATTTCCCTGCCTGTTTTTAAAAATGTTTTACCTCAAAGAAAGGATCCCATGCTGTCCTGTCTGTATACTCTTAGGGTATGTTTCCACGGTCAGTATTTGAATTCATCCGCAGCGGCCAGATGTTACAGCATAGTAGATGGGATTTTATGAAATCCCATCTCCACTATGCGTGCACCGACGCCTCGGGAGTCCCTGCGTAACCGGACATGCGGCCTGTCTTTGTAGACAGCAGCATGTCTATTTAAGATAAATATCACAGTCCAATGTATAGGTCGCAGTGATTCCACATGGTTCAATGAACACATGCGGAATCACCGTGCGTACAAAAGCCAGCAGCGCTTTGGACCGAGCTGCGTCCAAAGCGCTGCCAATCAGGACCGTGGAAACATACCCTTATGTGTACTCCTCTGATCAGACCATGTCCCTAAAGGGTCAGACACAGTCAATACACAGCAGGGGAACATTTCACTTAATCCCCCAAGTGACCGGGCCAAATTTTTTATATCTGACCAGTGTCACTTTATGTGGTAATAACTCTGTAATGCTTCAACAAATCCCAGTGATTTCGAGATTGTTTTTGCGTGACACATTACAATTTACAATAATGGTAAATTTAGGTAGATATGTTTAGCGTTTATTTAAAAAAAAAAATCTTGAAATTTGAAAAGTTGAATGATTATTCCTTCAATCCAGATAGTCATATCATAGAAAAACATTAATGAATAACATTTCCCTCATGTCTGTTTATTAGAATGCTCTTGAGTCTAGATAATAATCCACAAACTAATTTTCTTAGATTTCAGGTTAAACAGTTTGCCTATGAAAATTGAACGGTATAGATTGTGGCAGGCCAGGTTTATAGCCCCGGAATGTAGAAATAATGGTTTCTATTATGACAGTAAGAAGATCTTTAAAGATCAGAATATTTTTAACAAAACATCAAAGAGTTGCAGAGCATTTAGTTATACCCTAAAAACACTTATCTACAAATCAGAACACCCCTTTACAATTACTAAAAGATGCGGTTTGTAGATGCTTCGTTCAAAGGAAAAATGAGCAGGGACAGACAGAAGATTAGGTTTAAAAAAAATTAGACTTCTCACCTCCAACTTTAGGTCTTCCATCACCTCTTGCTCAATCATGAGAAGCTCATCTATAGTCAGACCCTGCTTCAAGTGCAATGGTTGATCTAAGGTATCCTTTTGTTCAGTCCCCATGTTTTCAGTATGTCGGCTGCTTTTCCCCTTTGTATGCTCATCCTCTTTATTTGCTGAGTTGTCATCACTTAGAGGTAAATGCTCCGGTTCTGCAACAGTTTGCTGTTCTTTGGAGGCTTCTAAAATACTTCTTAAATCCTCCAGACTTGAAGAAACTTTGGCAAGAATATCTACAGCTCTGTGAAAAGAAACACACAAATAAGTCAGTCTGCTCCAAAAAGTGTTTAAATCATAGAAACGGGTGCTGCCTTTACAGCAACTCTGCTTAGTCCTAAACCTCTGTAACCCAAATATAAGAAACTCATACAATCCTATTGTCCAGCATACTTTACAGCAGCTAATCTCAAGTATGAGTCAGATCTCAAACAGTCAAAAATTAATTCTTTAAAAATAAAGTAATCTGTCACCAGATTTTTGCTACCCCATCTGATGTAGAGGCAGAGACACGGATTCCCATGATATATCATTTATTTTACAGGGTGATGCAGTTAAGACAAAAAAAAAAAATATATATTTCTTCTGCTGAATATCTACCAATGCCGAGTTCGGTATAAGCCCACCCACACAATTGATTGGTAGATTTCTGCTTAAAGTACACTGTACATAGGCAGAAAGCTGCCAATCAGTAGTGGGGCGTGGTTGGACTATATGACAGTAGGCAAAGTATGCCTCTAGTGAAAATCACCTTCTGATAAAACATGATTTTATCAAAACTATACTAAGCAGACCAGTAAGTGACATATCACTGGAATCAGGGACTCTGTCCCCATATTATGCTGTTCTCAGAATAAGTAGTAAAAACATAGTGACTGTTTCCCTTTACAATTCTATTTCTCTATCAGTTTAAAAAAAAAAAAAAATTCAGAAAAATTGTTAAAATCTACAGAAAAAATATATCACCAAACGAACAAGCTCAAGGTAGGTGGTTAAACTGAGTCCCTGCAGCCAGGTCACTATGCAGAAGAGTATATTGCAAATATTCATTTGGTAATTTGTAAGTTGTAATCAGCGAATAAAAATGTTCTGCCTTTTACAATTTTATGCCCATATATTAGTATTGTAGGTCTTAAAAAACATTTTTTGTTTTTTTTGTTATAAACACAAATGAAAAACGTATTGGTGGGTTAATGTAAGATTAACAGTACAACCTGGAAACATTTAAAGAGAATACAGTGGGTACGGAAAGTATTCAGCCTACTTTAAATTTTTCACTCTGTTGCATTGCAGCCATTTGGTATATTCAAAAAAGTTCATTTTTTTCCTCATTAATGTACACTCTGCACCCAATCTTCACTGATAAAAACAGATGTAGTAATTTTTGCAAATTTTTCAAAAAAGAAAAACTGAAATATCACATGGTCATAAGTATTCAGACCCTTTGCTCAGTATTGAGTAGAAGCTCCCTTTTGAGCTAGTACAGCCATGAGACTTCTTGGAAATGATGCAACAAGTTTTTCACACCTGGATTTAGGGATCCTCTGCCATTCTTCCTTGCAGATCCTCTCCAGTTCCGTCAGGTTGGATAGTGAACGTTGGTGGACAGCCATTTTCAGGTCTCTCCAGAGATGCTCAATAGGGTTTAGGTCAGGGCTCTGGCTGGGCCAGTCAAGAAAGGTCACAGAGTTGTTATGAAGCCACTCCTTTGTTATTTTAGCTGTGTGCTTAGGGTCATTGTCTTGTTTGAAGGTGGACCTACGGCCAAGTCTGAGGCCAGAGCACTCTGGAAGAAGTTTTCATCCAGGATATCTCTGTACTTGGCCGCATTCATGTTTCCTTCAATGACAACCAGTCATCCTGCCCTGCAGCTGAAAAACACCCCTATAGCATGATGCTGCCACCACCATGTTTCACTGTTGGGATTGTATTGGGCAAGTGATGAGCAGTGCCTGGTTTTCTCCACACATACCACTTAGAATTATCACCAAAAAGGTCCATCTTCATCTCATCAGACAAGAGAATCTTATTTCTCATAGTCTGGGGGTCCTTCATGTGTTTTTTTAGCAAACTCTATGCGGGCTTTCATATGTTTTGCACTGAGGAGAGGCTTCCATCGGGCCACTCTGCCAAAAAGGCCCGACTGGTGGAGGGCTGCAGTGATAGTTTACTTTGTGAAACTTTCTCCCATCTCCGTATCTCTGGAGCTCAGCCACAGTGATCTTGGGATTCTTCTTTACCTCTCTCACCAAGGCTCTTCTCCAACGATTGCTCAGTTTGTCTGGATGGCCAAGTATAGGAAGACTTCTGGACCAGTGATGAGCGAATATACTCGTTACTCGAGATTTCCCCGAGCACGCTTGGGTGTCCTCCGAGTATTTTTTGGTGCTCATTTTTTGGTGCTGGGAGATTTAGTTTTTTTCGCTGCAGCTGGATAATTTACAGCTACTAGCCTGCTTGATTACATGTGGGGATTCCCTAGCAACCAGGCTGTAAATCATTCAGCTGAGGCTATGAAAACTAAATCGCCAAGCTCTACAAAATACTCGGAGGACACCCGAGCGTGCTCGGGAAATCTCGAGTAACGAGTATATTCGCTCATCACTATTCTGGACTTTTGGTGGTCCCAAACTTATTCCATTTAAGGATTATGGAGGCCACTGTGCTCTTAGGTACTGGAGAAATTTTGTTGTAACCTTTGCCAGATCTGTGCCTTGCCACAATTCTCTCTGAGCTCTTTGGCCAGTACCTTTGACTTCATGATTCTCATTTGGTCTGACAAGCACTGTGAGCTGTGAGGTCTTACATAGACAGATGTGTGTCTTTACAAATCAAGTCCTATCAGTTTAATTAAACACGGCTGGACTCCAATGAGGGACTAGAACCATCTCAAGGAGGAGCACAAGGAAATGGACAGCATGAGACAAATATGAGTGTCTGAGCAAAGGGTCTGAACTGATATTTCAGTTTTTCTTTTTTATTAAATTTGCAAAAATTTCTACATTACTGTTTTTTTTCAGTCAAGATGGGGTGCAGAGTGTACATTAATGAGAAAAAAAATGAACTTTTTTGAATTTACCAAATGGCTGCAATGAAACAAAGAGTGAAAAATTTAAAGTAGTCTCAATACTTTCCGTACCCACTGCATGTCAGTAGGAACAACCCCCTGAAGCCATCTATATCAGAATGGCAGAAAATTGAATAAAATGAAATAATACCTTAATATCTGTGATCCGAAGTCTTTTTGCAGAGTAATTCACATTTTTATTAATATTTAATAAGCTGTTAAGACATGTGGGTGGGATATAGAATATGCTCTGGAAGCAGATTCTCAGGGACATCTATTTTAAAAAGAAAGGGGGCATTACCAGTGAGACATATAGATCAGAATAGCAGACTGTCAGTCATTACATGTCTCACACTGGTAATGCCCCCTTTCACTTTAAATAAGCTCTGGATTATGATTCTTCAGATCTATGTCCGGCCCATAGATCTTCCATATAAAGAAACATGTGAATTATTCTGCAAAAAACATCAGATCGCAGATATCAAGGTATCATTTTGTTCAACTTTCAATGACATGCATGCCGATATAGAATGCTTAGGAGGGTTCATCCTAAGGACAGATGGCCTTTACCATTACAAGAGAAAAAGATACCAAAAGCATTACCTTTCTGCATCTCCGGTGTCTTTAAAATTACCCGGCACGTGATCCACCAAGACAAGAAGCTCTTGTGAAAGACTGTTCAGCTTGCTTTTCACTTCACATGATCCAGCACTCACTCCTATGAAACATATACGTTTCAACATTGACACACTAGTGAAATGGACAATGCAAGCTCCATGCAGGAGCACAATACATATAATAAATAGTTCAATATAGTCAAAAATCTACCTGTGTGACTGGATAATGAAAGCCTCTCTTTTTCATTCAAGCTCTCCAACTTCTGGTAGATCAGAAGTCCAGCCTACAAGGTATAAAGACAAAATCACCATGTGTGCTTTCTGATGGAGCACAGGAATATAATCAGGCTTCGTCTGCAGAGCTTCCGCTCTCATTAGAATAACCCTTTGTGTATCATAAGGAACCTTGTACCCTTACTATTACAGCTAGCAGATTTTGCCAAAAATTTAAATCTCATTTTTTTTAAAGGTGTGGACAATTTTTGATTTGACTCTTGAACCTTTTATTTTTAAAGGGAATTGCTTGCACTAAAAACCAGCACATTTGCAGTGGTATGGGGTATAAAGGCTTTATCTTCACTTGGGCTGGTTGATGTCAAAGTGATGAGGTATACCAGTCAGTGTGACTATTTGAGAGAGACCCCTTTAAGGGTATGTGCACACGTATTCTTGGCCACTGCGGATTTTTCCACAACAGATTTGATAAATCTGCAGGACAAAACCGCTGCGTTTTTGCTGCAGATTTATCACGGATTTACCGCGTTTTTTCTGCGGTTTTCCATAGGGGCAGCTGTAAAACCGCTGTGGAATCCGCAGAAAGAAGTGAAGTACTGCGGAATGTAAACCGCTGCGTTTCCACGCGTTTTTTTCCGCAGCATGTGCACAGGGTTTTTGGTTTCCCATAAGTTTACACTGAACTGTAAACTCAATGGAAACTGCTGCGGAAACGCGGCGGATCCGCAGCAAAATCCGCATCGTGTGCACATACCCTTAAAGGTAATGCAGAGACACAGATGTTTAGAAACATAATCCCCTGCACACCTACCAAGTAATGGCGCTTTAGACTTGTAAAAGATTCTCATAAGATCCCATAAACTTTTAATAAAATAGGTATATATGAGGAGGTACACAAAAGAAACAGGAATGGTCTCCTGGAGAGCAGGTTTCTTGTAAAATAGGCTTCCGTAGATGGGTGAATGTTAGCTGGGTCCTTCTGAATAAGGCTACTTTCACATTTCTGTCTTTGTGCTACCGTTGCAATACGTCGATTTTTGAAAATGCAGGAACCTGCATTTTCCCATAGACTTGTATTAGCGACGTATGGACTCACGTTTTGTCCGCCGTGCACTGGATCCTGTAAAATGTGACGGCCCGTCTTTTGCAAAAAAACGCTCAAGGGAACGTTTTTCTGTACGTTGTATCCTGTGTTTCCGACTGCGCATGCCCGGCAGGAAATATCGCACTCTCTCCCTTTCCTCCCCGGGACTTTAGACTTGACAGCGGACCCGTTGAAAAACTGCGTCCGCTGCTCACGATATACACTATTTCACAAACGTCCGTCGGTAAGTCGCGCTGACGCTTTGTGACGGCCGACTACCGACAGAAATGTTAAAGTAGCTTTAGGCTGTGTGCACACGTCGCATTTTTTTCGCGGTTTTTCGCTATAAAAACGCTATAAAACCGCGAAAAAAATGCTCACATTAAGCATCCTATTTAATAGAATGCAATCCGCATTTTTTCTGCACATGCTGCGTTGTTTTCCTGAGCGGAATCACATTCCAGAAAAAAACGCAGAATGTTCATTACTTTGCGGAATCGCGGGGATTCCGCACACATAGGAATGCATTGATCCGCTTACTTAAGCGGATCATGTGCAGTTGGTACCCATGGTGGAGGAGAGGAGACTTTCCTCCACGGACTGGGCACCATATAATTGTTTAAAAAAAAAAAAAAAGAATTAAAATAAAAAATCGTGATATACTTACCTTCTGATGGCCCCCGGAGTCCTCCTGCCTCTCAGCGGTGCACACGGCCGCTTCCGTTCCCATGGATGCTTTGTGTGAAGGACCTGTGATGACGTCGCGGTCACGTGACCGTGATGTCATCGCAGGTACTGCACACAAAGCATCTATAGGAACGGAAGCCGCCGCGTGCATCGCTGAGGAAATCGGGGGCCTTCGGAAGGTGAGAATAACCATTTTATTTTTTTTATTATTTTTAACATTATATCTTTTTACTATTGATGCTGCATAGGCATCATCAATAGTAAAAAGTTGGTCACACTTGTCAAACACTATGTTTGACAAGTGTGACTAACCTGTCAATCAGTTTTCCAAGCGATGCTACAGACCGCTTGGAAAACGCTAGCATTCTGCAAGCTAAATATGCTTGCAAAACACTAGTGTTTAGCAGGAATATGCATGCCAATTCCGCATGCGATATACCCACGGCAGGAGTTGCAGAATTGCCCCGGAAATTTCTACGGCAATTCTGCGACGTGTGCACTTAGCCTAAGTCTGCCAGCCCAATTGTAGGGAAAGGTTTCTCTTGGTTTCAGTGGGGTTTTTTCACCAACAAGTTTTTCAATTTTTTCCTTTTTTTATTGTTATAATAATCGACTGCTGAATTAATGAAAATGTGTTGAAAGGTCACCAAGCCATTCTGGAAGATCATCATTGGACCATTGATGAACTCATGGAGATGACTGGAGTTTCATGGAGTTCCAGTAAGGCTACTTTCACACTAGCGTTAACTGCATTCCATCACAATGCGTCGTTTTGCCGAAAAAACGCATCCTGCAAAAGTGTTAGCAGGATGCGTTTTTTCGCCAATGATTAACATTAAGCGACGCATTGCGACGCATTGTGACGGATTGCCACACGTCGCACCCGTCGTGCGACGGATGCGTCGTGCAGTGGCGGACCGTCGGGAGCAAAAAACGCTACATGTAACGTTTTTGCTCACGACGGTCCGCTTTTTCCGACCGCGCATGCGCGGCCGGAACTCCGCCCCCACCTCGCAATGGGGCAGCGGATGCGCTGGAAAAATGCATCTGCTGCCCCCGTTGTGCGGCGGAGACAACGCTAGCGTCGGGAACATCGGCCCGACGCTAGTGTGAAAGAAGCCTAAGCGAATTATCTGCCATTATACCTTTGTGCCCAGAAGAGTCTGTTTTGTTTTGAATACCTTGCAGTTTTATGAAAACAGTAAAACTGCATATTTGAACCAAACTGCATTATCTGTGTGAACGCTATCCAATGTACACCTGAGAGAGTGAATCCCTATACCCTTCATAAATTAGCCATAACGGTTGTAGGAATTAAGTTATTTAAGGGGTTTATGTTTCTTCCAAAGTCTTGCTGTATGCTGCGGAAAGTCATGTAGGACAGGGTTAAATCCCAGCACTACAGGTCCCGATTAGCTGCACCTTGCTAGAGGTGCTCGTATAATCAGGCTTTGTGTTCACCTTACGGTATGTTTCCATGTTCCATAAAGACAGCGCTTTGGAAGCAGCAGATACCAAGCTCCGTCCAAAGCGCTGCCGGCTTTTGTACGTGCGGTGATTCCGCATGTGTTCATTGAACACATGCGGAATCACCGCATCCTATACATAGGATGGTGATATTTATCTGAGCGTGTCCGCAAGATAAATAGACATGCTGCGGTCTATAAAGACGCGCCGCATGTGCGTATAGGTAGGTCTGCCTTCTGCGTCTTTGTACGCATAGTGGAGATGGAATTTCATAAAATCCCCTCCACTACACTGTAACATCTGGCCACTGCAGCTGTACGAAGCATCCAATCCGCAGCAAATACTGAACGTGGAAACATACCCTTAGGGTACTTTCACACTAGCGTTTTTTGAAATCCGTCGCAATGCGTCGTTTTGCTGAAAAAACGCATCCTGCAAAAATGTTTGCAGGATGCGTTTTTTCCCCATAGCCTAATATTAGACGACGCATTGCGACGGATTTACACACGTCGCACCCGTCGTGCGACGGGTGCGTCGTGCAGTGGCGGACCGTCGGGGGCAAAAAACGTTGCTTGCAACGTTTTTTGCTCCGTCGTAAACGTCTTTTCCGACCGCGCATGCGCGGCCGGAACTCCGCCCCCACCTCCCCGCACCTCACAATGGGGCAGCGGATGCGCTGGAAAAATGCATCCGCTGCCCCCGTTGTGCGGCGGAGACCACGCTAGCGTCGGGAACGTCGGCCCGACGCACAGCGACGGGCCGAGCCCGACGCTAGTGTGAAAGAAGCCTTACTCTCTCAGCCTTGAGAGGGAGAAAAGCACCAATCTGCAAGTATCACTGGTTGTTATAGGCAATAGCTGATTTTTGTTATTAGACTGGGACTAGTGGTGTCTAAGTAGCCCGGGTTTATATTGTTTAGTTAGTGCCTGGACAAGGCTAAGAATTCTGTGTTTATGGTTTTATTTCTCGAAACTGTGCAACCAGTGGAAATAAACTGACACATACATCCTAATCAAACGTGAACCCTAGAAAAGGTGACCCCACAAGACAATTACGTCACACTGTATAAAAAACAACTATGGGGGTGGCATGCTGCTGTACATGGGAGTGACATACCGCTGCATATGGGGATGACTTGCTGCACAAGGGGAGGCTATGGGGGCCTCATGCAGTATATAGGAAGGGTATGGGGGCCTCATGCAGTATATAGGAAGGGTATGGGGGCCTCAAGCAGTATATGGGAAGTGTATGGGGGCCTCAAGCAGTGTATATAGAGAGGCTGTGTGGAGCTCATGCAGTGTAGATAGGGAGGCTGTGTGGGACTCATGCCGCATATGAGGGGCTGTTAGGGGCTCATATGATATATAGAAGGGGCTGTATACGGGTTCAAACGATATATAGGGGAATGTCAGCATACTTAATTCTGCTCAATAGTAAGTGATATAATTAAAATTTATATAATCAACAATAATATAATAATATATCAATATTAATATTGAGTAGAATTAATATCTCATGTGGCCCCCTTGGGAAAATTAATTGCCCACCCCTGCTTCAGTATATGCTGGGCCCCATACAATGCTCCAGTACATGCTAGCCCCCATACAATGCTCCAGTGCATGCTGGCCCCCATACAATGCTCCAGTGCATGCTGGCCCCCATACAATGCTCCAGTGCATGCTGGCCCCCATACAATGCTCCAGTACATGCTGGCCCCCATACAATGCTCCAGTGCATGATGGCCTTCATACAATGCTCCAGTGCATGCTGGCCCCCATACAATGCTCCAGTGCATGCTGGCCCCCATACAATGCTCCAGTACATGCTGGCCCCCATACAATGCTCCAGTGCATGCTGGCCCCCATACAATGCTCCAGTACATGCTGGCCCCCATACAATGCTCCAGTGCATGATGGCCTTCATACAATGCTCCAGTGCATGCTGGCCCCCATACAATGCTCCAGTGCATGCTGGCCCCCATACAATGCTCCAGTACATGCTGGCCCCCATACAATGCTCCAGTACATGCTGGCCCCCATACAATGCTCCAGTACATGCTGGCCCCCATACAATGCTCCAGTGCATGCTGGACCCCATACAATGCTCCAGTACATGCTGGCCCCCATACAATGCTCCAGAACATGCTGGCCCCCATACAATGCTCCAGTACATGCTAGCCCCCATACAATGCTCCAGTGCATGCTGGCCCCCATACAATGCTCCAGTGCATGCTGGCCCCCATACAATGCTCCAGTACATGCTGGCCCCCATACAATGCTCCAGTGCATGATGGCCTTCATACAATGCTCCAGTACATGCTGGCCCCCATACAATGCTCCAGTGCATGCTGGCCCCCATACAATGCTCCAGTGCATGCTGGCCCCCATACAATGCTCCAGTGCATGCTAGCCCCCATACAATGCTCCAGTACATGCTGGCCCCCATACAATGCTCCAGTACATGCTGGCCCCCATACAATGCTCCAGTGCATGCTGGACCCCATACAATGCTCCAGTACATGCTGGCCCCCATACAATGCTCCAGAACATGCTGGCCCCCATACAATGCTCCAGTACATGCTAGCCCCCATACAATGCTCCAGTGCATGCTGGCCCCCATACAATGCTCCAGTGCATGCTGGCCCCCATACAATGCTCCAGTACATGCTGGCCCCCATACAATGCTCCAGTACATGCTGGCCCCCATACAATGCTCCAGTGCATGCTGGACCCCATACAATGCTCCAGTACATGCTGGCCCCCATACAATGCTCCAGAACATGCTGGCCCCCATACAATGCTCCAGTACATGCTAGCCCCCATACAATGCTCCAGTGCATGCTGGCCCCCATACAATGCTCCAGTGCATGCTGGCCCCCATACAATGCTCCAGTACATGCTGGCCCCCATACAATGCTCCAGTGCATGATGGCCTTCATACAATGCTCCAGTGCATGCTGGCCCCCATACAATGCTCCAGTGCATGCTGGCCCCCATACAATGCTCCAGTACATGCTGGCCCCCATACAATGCTCCAGTGCATGCTGGCCCCCATACAATGCTCCAGTACATGCTGGCCCCCATACAATGCTCCAGTGCATGATGGCCTTCATACAATGCTCCAGTGCATGCTGGCCCCCATACAATGCTCCAGTGCATGCTGGCCCCCATACAATGCTCCAGTGCATGCTGGCCCCCATACAATGCTCCAGTGCATGCTGGCCCCCATACAATGCTCCAGTGCATGCTGGCCCCCATACAATGCTCCAGTGCATGCTGGACCCCCATACAATGCTCCAGTGCATGCTAGCCCCCATACAATGCTCCAGTACATGCTGGCCCCCATACAATGCTCCAGTACATGCTGGCCCCCATACAATGCTCCAGTGCATGCTGGACCCCATACAATGCTCCAGTACATGCTGGCCCCCATACAATGCTCCAGTGCATGCTGGCCCCCATACAATGCTCCAGTACATGCTGGCCCCCATACAATCCTCCAGTGCATGATGGCCTTCATACAATGCTCCAGTACATGCCGGCCCCCATATAGTGCTCCAGCATATGATGAGTTAAAATGTAAAGTGCTGCGGAATAGGTCAGTACTATAAAAATAAAATTATTATTATGGTCCCCATATAATGGTCCAAACATTAAAAAGAAAATGAAATACTCACCACCTCTCGCTGGCCACTGCTCTGCTCTGGACTCCTCAGCGACTTCCAGCTCTCCGCACTGTGACTGTTCAGGCAAAGGGTGTGCACTCATCGCGCCCTCTGACCTCAAATGTCACAGTCAGAAGAAGTGGAAGGGGGGGGGGGGGGGTTTCCTGATGGCAAGGGGCCAGCAAAGTGGAGGTGGGTACTGCCACATGTTGTTATTTAAGGGAATCTGTCACCCCGAGACATATATGACCTATTAATATGAGCATACAGGTAACAGAAATGTTACACTAATCCTACCTGTATGCCTTATATTAATGGTCTTGTTGCTGAGAAATGTTATGTTCTTTCTGTATGCTAATGATTTATTTCAGTCTTCAGGGTGTGCGGTGCCTGGAAGAAATCCCTGCCCTCAATACAATACTACTCTTTATTAGTTATCACCTCGGAAACCTGCACCCTGTAGTCCCTCAGAAATACATAACTCATCCTCACTTCTGTAGCCGCTGCTCTCAGGGATCTTCTGCGCAGGCGAACCACTGTGACCTCCGGTGTGTGTGTCAAAAAGGTGCTCTTCCCAATTCCTCCCTGCATAGTCATCGCTAGGAACCATGTGTACATGACGATGAGTATGCAGGGAGGAAGTGGGGACAGCACCTTATTAACGCACACACTGTAGCTGAAGTCACCGGAACCAGCGCAGAAGATCCCTGAATGCAGTTCCCATAGAACAGAGGAATAGGTACCGTATGTATTTCTGAGGGAGCGCAGGATGCAGGGCCGTAACTGACGTTGATGGGGGGGGGGGGGGGGGGTTAGTGTTGTAATGAGAGCAGGCTGGGATTTCTTCCAGGCACCGCACGCCCCGAAGCCTGGAAGAAATCATTACACATTGGTACCAATGACAAAGTTAGAGGTAGGTGGAAGGTCCTTAAAGAAGTTGTCCACTACAATAAGCATTTTTTTTTCATAAATCTTGCTATTATGCGCCACTGAAAACATCCACTGTCTTTATTTTAGCAATATTACCTTTTATCATGCTGTAGCAGCACATCTTCAGTGCTGGATCCGGCTCTCATGGGGTTAATCGACAACTTCCTTTCTCCTGACTTACTGTGCTCTAATACTACAAGTTCCATGATGCATTGCACTTGCCTGTAACTCTGCACCTGGCACACCCACTCCAAAACACACCCCAACCCCTCCCTCCTCTCCCCCCTCTGTCTTCAAAAAGATTTGTGATGTCATTTCTGTCCAACCTCCTCTTTTACATTTGTCCAACCCACACTCCATTACACACGGATAGATAGATAGATAGATAGATATGAGATAGATAGACAGATAGATAGATAGATAGATAGATAGATAGATAGATAGATACAGATATATTTATGTCTATTTCCATATCATAACATAACCATAACAAATCCATGTTTCTAAACCCCTTCACCCCTGGAGCTTTTTTTCGTTTATCGCTCCCCTTCTTTCCAGAGCCATAATTTTTCGTCAATATGGCCATGTGAGGGCTTATCTTTTGCGGGACAAGTTCTACTTTTGAACGACACCATTGCTTTTACCATGTCGTGTAACAGAAAATGTGAAAAAAAGTCCGTGTGATGAAATTGCAAATAAAGTGCAATCCCACACTTGTTTTTTGCTTGGCTTTTTTGCTAGGTTCACTAAATGCTAAGGCTGTGTGCACACGTTGCGGATTTGATTGCAGATCTGCAGCATTTTTTGCCGCACAGTATTGCATCAAATCCGCAGTGTAGTGCACAACCAATGTAAGCCTATGGGAGCCGCAGACTTGTTGTGCACATGCTGCGGAAAAGGCCACACCGAAACGCAGCTTTTTTTTTCCCGCAGCATGTCACTTCTTTTGTGCCAAACTGCAGCGTTTATGCACCCATAGACTTTCATTGAGTCGCGCACATCCGCAGCAAAACCGCAGATGTAAAAAAGATCTGCAGTTTAGATGCGGATGTGGGTCCGAGAAACGCTGCAGCTCGGGAGGAGGGAAGTGTGTGGGCGGTGACTATGTGCGTGTATGTGTGGGCGGGCGGGGTCTGCGGGCTGTTCGGATGTGTGCGGCGCTGTGCGGGACTGTTCGGGTGTGTGCGGAGTCTGCGGGCTGTTCGGATGTGTGCGGGGCTGTGCGGGACTGTTCAAATGTGTGCGGAGTCTGCGGGCTGTTCGGATGTGTGCAGCGCTGTGCGGGACTGTTCAGGTGTGTGCGGAGTCTGCGGGCTGTTCGGATGTGTGCGGGGCTGTGCAGGGGGTCTTTTGGGGTGTGTGTGCGCAGGCATCATCCGATGGGACTACAAGTACGCAGCATCCAATCTGCAGCTAATTCGGATGTAATCCGGACAGAGGACACACACCTTACACTATCCATACATCTATCAATAGATATATCTATTCAGATATATCTATAGATAGATATAGGAATAGGTAGATGTATGCATCTATAGATCTATCTATATGTAGATCTGTCTATCCATTTCATCTATCATCAATGTCTATCTGTGTGTAATTGAGTGTGGGTTGGACAATAATGACATCACAAATCGTTTTTTTGTGTTCAATAATACATCTTTATTTAGCTTTCAAAAACGCATACAAAAACGCACAAAAAACTCGCAAAAACCGCAACAAAAACCGCACCAAGAACTGCATCAAAACCACGCAAAAAACATGAAAAAAACGTGAAAAAAATGCATCCAAAACGCAGCGGCGTTTTCTGCAAGGAGATGCAGATTTTGTGCAAAAAATTCTGCACCCAAATCTGCAACGTGTGCACACAGCCTAAAACTGACCTGCCATTATGATTCTCCAGGTCATTACGAGTTCATAGACACCAAACATGTCTAGGTTATTTTTTATCTCAGTGGTGAAAAAAAATTCCAAAGTTTGATAAAAAGAAATAAAATAATTGCGCCATTTTCCGATACCCGTAGCGTCTATATGTTCTGAGATATCGGGTCGGGTGAGGGCAAATTTTTTGCGCGCCGAGTAATGATACCACTTTTGTAAGTTTTGTAAGATGCGCCAATTCCGGCACTTAGCCCCTCTCTTCCCACTCCCGTGTAGCGGTGGGATATGGGGTAATAAGGGGTTAATGTCACCTTGCTATTGTAAGGTGACATTAAGCCGGGTTAATAACGGAGTGGCGTCAATAAGACACCTATCCGTTATTAATCCAATAGTAATAAAGGGTTAATAAAACACACATTAGGAAAAAAGTATTTTATTATTCTTCATTTAACCATACTTACCATACTTCAGCGCCTGCATAAAACGTAAAATAATAAACCATATACTACCTGTCCGCCGTAGTCCAATTAATAACGAGTGTCCCACGACTATCTCCCCTATAGAACAGTGACATCGGGTGATGTCACTGCTCTATAGGACACTCAATGACACACTGACAGGAGACAATGGCTCCTGCAGTGCATCACTGAGGTTACTATAGTTCACTGGTCTCACTTTATGGCAAAAAGCTGCATGGGAACTTTCTCACACAGCAATGCCATAAAGTGAGACTAGGGACTATTTTTTCACAGGGGCGTAGGAATAGATTGTGGGGACTACATTGTGGAAGGATACCTTCCTCCCCTCATTGTGTTCCTGGAGCCCCTGGAGAGCGGTCGCATCAGCTGATGCTCCTGCTCTCCACGGGAGATCGTCGAGGGACACTCGTTTTAATTGGATTTCTGCGGATCAGGGAGTATATTATTTGTTTATTATTTTAATATTTTTTACAGATGACACTGGCTTCGGGGAACAAAGTGACAAGTGATGGTGAGTATGTACTCTATGTTACATGTACTGTATGTCTATATGTATGCATGTACTGTATGTATCATGTTGCATGATGTCACATGCTGCATGTCGTCGCATGGCGCATGTCGTCGCATGGTGCATGTCGTCGTATGGCGTCGCATGGCGCATGCTGCATGTCGTCGCATGTTGTCACATGTAGCATGTCGTCGCATGGCGCATGTCGTCGCATGCTGCATGTCGTCGCATGTTGTCACATGTCGCTTGCTGCATGTCGTCACATGTAGCATGTCACATGTCACATGGTGCATTTCGTCGCATGGCGCATATTGTCGCATGTTGTCTCACATCGCATGGTGCATGTCACATTTCGCATGTTGTCGCCCCCATCCTGTCATGTGCTGTTCCATCCTGCGCCCCCATCCTATCATGTGCTGCTCCATCCTGCGTCTCCATCCTGTCATGTGCTCCCATCCTGCACCCCCATCCTGTGATATGCTGCTCCATCCTACACCCCCATCCTGTCATGTGTGTGCGCCCCCATTCTGTCATGTGCTGCTCCCATCCTGTGCCCCCATTCTGTCATGTGCTGCTCCCATTCTGTCATGTGCTCCCATCCTGCACCCCCATCCTGTCATGTGTGCGCCCCCATTCTGTCATGTGCTGCTGCCATCGTGTGCAATCATTCTGTCATGTGCTGCTCCCATCCTGCGCCCCCATCCTATCATGTGCTGCTCCATCCTGCGCCCCCATCCTATCATGTGCTGCTCCATCCTGCGCCCCCATCCTATCATGTGCTGCTCCATCCTGCGTCTCCATCCTGTCATGTGCTCCCATCCTGCACCCCCATCCTGTGATATGCTGCTCCATCCTACACCCCCATCCTGTCATGTGTGTGCGCCCCCATTCTGTCATGTGCTGCTCCCATCCTGTGCCCCCATTCTGTCATGTGCTCCCATCCTGCACCCCCATCCTGTCATGTGTGCGCCCCCATTCTGTCATGTGCTGCTGCCATCGTGTGCAATCATTCTGTCATGTGCTGCTCCCATCCTGCGCCCCCATCCTATCATGTGCTGCTCCATCCTGCGCCCCCATCCTATCATGTGCTGCTCCATCCTGCGCCCCCATCCTATCATGTGCTGCTCCATCCTGCGTCTCCATCCTGTCATGTGCTCCCATCCTGCACCCCCATCCTGTGATATGCTGCTCCATCCTACACCCCCATCCTGTCATGTGTGTGCGCCCCCATTCTGTCATGTGCTGCTCCCATCCTGTGCCCCCATTCTGTCATGTGCTGCTCCCATTCTGTCATGTGCTCCCATCCTGCACCCCCATCCTGTCATGTGTGCGCCCCCATTCTGTCATGTGCTGCTGCCATCGTGTGCAATCATTCTGTCATGTGCTGCTCCCATCCTGCGCCCCCATTCTGTCATGTGGTGCTCCCATCCTGCGCCCCCATTCTGTCATGTGCTGCTCCCATCCTGCTGAGTGCAGGCGGCTGTGCGTGGCGGCGCTGAGTGCGGGCGGCTGTGCGTGGCGGCGCTGAGTGCGGGGGGCTGTGCTTGGCGGCGCTGAGTGCGGGCGGCTGTGCGTGGCGGCGCTGAGTGCGGGCGGCTGTGCGTGGCGGCGGTGAGTGCGGGCGGCTGTGCGTGGCGGCGGTGAGCGCGGGCGGCTGTGCGTGGCGGCGGTGAGCGCGGGCGGCTGTGCGTGGCGGCGGTGAGTGCAGGCGGCTGTGCGTGGCTGTGCTGGGCGCCGAGTGCTGGGGGCCAGAGCAAGCGGGGACACCGGCACGCTGTGGGGGTCAGGTGCCAGAGTCGCCGCTAGCTCAGGCCCCCGGCACTTCCTATATTTACCTGTCCACCGTTCCATTCCACTGCTGTGCGCCTCTCTGTCTTCCGGGGTCCTCTGCCTGTGACTGTTCAGTCAGAGGGCGGCGCGCATTAAGCGTGTCATCGCGCCCTCTGAACTGAATGTCGCAGGCAGAGGAGGAGGTGGAGGACGGAGTAGCATGCATCGGTGGAACGGAGGACAGGTAAATATTGCTTACTCACCCTCCTGGCTCGTCCCTGCTTCTCCGTTGGAGATCGCGGTGTGCGTTCAGTGCTTACGCACACCGCGATCTCCTGGGAGCGTCGCTCTGTGGGGTCCAGACTGCGCCGGCACTTGCGCAGTCTATAAAGGCTTCGGACAGAGTGACGCTCCCAGCGTTATATTATAGATGTCTGCTGACAAAGTCTAGTAAACAAAATGGATGAACTGGAGACTCTTATGACGATCACAGGATACGATGTGATGGGCATTACGGAAACCTGGTTTGATAAGAGCCATGACTGGGTAACAAATGTAGAGAGGTACACTAATTTTAGAAAGGACAAGAATGATAAAAACGGTGTAGGGGTGTGGATCTTTGTTTAATCCACATTAAAACCTGTGCTCAATAAAGCCATCGGGGGGAAACACAGCAACTTAAGGTACCTTCACACGAAGCGACGCTGCAGCGATAGCGACAACGATGCCGATCGCTGCAGCGTCGCTGTTTGATCGCTGGGGAGCTGTCACACAGACCGCTCTCCAGCGACCAACGATGCCGAGGTCCCCGGGTAACCAGGGTAAACATCGGGTTGCTAAGCGCAGGGCCGCGCTTAGTAACCCGATGTTTACCCTGGTTACCAGTGTAAATGTAAAAAAAACAAACAGTACATGCTCACCTGCGCGTCCCCCAGCGTCTGCTTCCTGACACTGACTGAGCTCCGGCCCTAACAGCACAGCGGTGACGTCACCGCTGTGCTTTCACTTTCACTTTAGGGCCGGCGCTCAGTAAGTGTCAGGAAGCAGACGCTGGGGGACGCGCAGGTGAGCATGTACTGTTTGTTTTTTTTACTTTTACGATGGTAACCAGGGTAAACATCGGGTTACTAAGCGCGGCCCTGCGCTTGGTAACCCGATGTTTACCCTGGTTACCAGTGTAAAACATCGCTGGTATCGTTGCTTTTGCTTTCAAACACAACGATACACGGCGATCGGACGACCAAATAAAGTTCTGGACTTTATTCAGCAACCAGCGACATCACAGCAGGATCCTGATCGCTGCTGCGTGTCAAACGAAACGATATCGCTAGCGAGGACGCTGCAACGTCACGGATCGCTAGCGACATCGTTACAAAGTCGTTTCGTGTGAAGGTACCTTTAGAGTCACTATGGGTAAATGTACATGGGGATGGCAATAATGGAAAGCTGATAATTGGGAGTTCTCTACAAGCATCCTAATATATCTGAACAGGTAGAGGATTAAATGCTGCAGCAAATTAAAAAGGAAGCAAACAGTAATAGGGTTCTTATAATGGGGAATTTTAACTATCCAGACATTCAATGGGACATAGAATCTTCTGGTTGTGCTAAAAGCTACAATTTCTTATCCACAGTTCAGGACAATTACCTCTCAGCTGGTTAATGAACCGACCAGGGGAGGTTATCTGCTGGATCTGGTTCTGTCAAAAAGACCAGACACAATTTCAGATCTACAGGTCAGTGAGCATTTGGGAAGCCGTGACCATAAACATGGTAAGTTTCAATGTCATTTTCAATCAAACATTCAAAAGGGTAAATGCCAAAACCTGAAACTTTACGAAAGCAGATTTCAACAAATTAAGAGAAGAGCTTAATCATATACACTGGGACAAAGTCATGGTAACTGGGGATACCGAACATAAATGGGGCATTTTTAAAGGAAATACTACTAGAATCCTGCAAAAAACTTACACCCTCCGGTAATAAAACGTCAAGAAATAAAAAAAAACCATTATGGATGAACAGGACAGTACAAAGTTTAATAAGACAAAAACAAAGGGCATTCAAATATTGAAAGTCGAGAATACTGAAATAGCATTTCAGGAGTATAAAGATCTAAAAAAGAAATGTAAAAAAGAAATCAAGCTAGCAACGTTATCTACAGAAAAACAAATCGTCAATGACATTAAAATAAATCCCAACATTTTTTATAAATACATCAATGCCAAAAAGAAAAACATAGATGGTATAGGCCCCTTAAGAGATGACAATAACAAGATAATTGTAAAAAGGCAGAAGGCTGGCACTCGATTCTCATGGATATGACGGTGCTAGTGAACCGAGCCGATGGTCCCATAAACAAGAGAGTATACAATCACTGCACTCGTACAAATTGAGGAATTTTGCTTCAAGTGAAAAATTTAATACAGGTTGCAGGTGAACTGACAGGCATATTAACGTTTCGGCCAGTTAATGGCCTTGATCACAATGCCACCCTTGGAAAAAAATTTCTAGGTTAGAACACGAAATGTCACTATGGATGGTTGGAGTAAGAGTGAATGGACAAAATCTTCCGTAAGTGGTAAAGTTGTGCATGCAGACATGAATGTGTCTTGGGAACAGCTGGATAGCATTGCAGCAGAAGTCAACACCAGTGGCTATTTAGCGAATGCTGGCACGTATTGTGTCTGAAAACAAATTCAGACAAAACAGGTGGGTGCCGTAATGTAGTTTAGGGAGCTGAATCCAATGGCGATAGCGCAGTTGTGGAAACAGGTGCAGCAATACCCCAGGAGCGTATGAAAAACGCAGATGCAGGAGTCGGCGTTGGTGGACGAGTGGGAGATGCTGGTACACGTGTCAGAGCGCGGGGAAGCTTCTGCTGCAACACTATCCAGCTGTTCTGCATGCACAATTACAAGATAATCACAGAGGATATAGAAAAGGCTGAGATATTAAACAGGCACTTTTCATCCGTGTACACCAATGAACTGTCTGTTACAGGGATCATTCAACAAGGCAAAAATCAAAATTCATAACCTGATATAACTAGTTTAACACAACAAGAAGTGCATTTACGTCTGAGCAATTTAAACATTGACAAATCCCCCAGCCCAGATGGCATACATCCATGGTTACTGAGGGATTTGAGCTCAATAATTGACAGACCACGGTATCTCATATTCTTAGGCTCTCTTGTAACAGGGGTGGTGCCACAGGATTGGAGGATGGCTCACGTGGTACCAATATTTAATAAAGGTAAGAAGGTGGATCCGGGCAACTGCCGTCCGGTAAGCCTGGCATCAGTAGTGTACAAAATTTGAGGGAATTGTAAGAGATGACCTGCAGGAATATATTGCAGAGAATAAAATAATAACTGACAACCAGCATGGATTCATGAAGAATAAGTTGTATCTAACTAACATGATGGGTTTCTATGAGGAGGTAAGTGCAAATCTGGAAGTAGGTGATGCGGCTATGTGATTTATATGGACTTTGCAAAGGAATTGATACAGTACCACATAGCAGTGTTATACGTAAGCTACAGAAGCAAGGACTGGGGGAAACTATATGCATATGGAATTGGCTAAATGACATGAAACAAAGTTGTCATAAATGGTATGTTTTCTAAATGGGATAAAGTCAGCAGTGTGGTACCGCAGGGAACTGTGCTACGACCGATTCTTTTTAACCTCTTTATTATTGACCTTGTAGATGGGATTGAGAGTAAAGTGTCAGTCTTTCCTGACGACACCAAACTATGTAGGATATTAACCCCTTCAAGACCTTGTTCTTTTTAGTTTTTGCATTTTCATTTTTCGCTCCCCTCCTTCCCAGAGCCATAACTTTTTTTTTTCCTTCAATATGGTCATGTGAGGGCTTGTTTTTTGCGGGACAAGTTGTACTTTTGAATGACATCATTGCTTTAAGCATGTCGTGTACTAGAAACCGGGAAAAAAATTCCAAGTGCGATGAAATTGCAAAAAAAGTGCAATCCCACGCTTGTTTTTTGTTTGGCTTTTTTGTTAGGTCCTTTAAATGTTAAAACTAACCTGCGATTTTGATTCTCCAGGTCATTGCGAGTTCATAGACACCACACAGGTCAAGGTTATGTTTTATCTACCGTAAGTGTTAAAAAAAAAATTCCAAACTTTGCTTAAAAAAAAAATAAATAAAAATGCGCCATTTTCCAAAATCCATAGCGTCTCTATTTTTCGTGATCTGGAGTCAGGTGAGGGCTTATTTTTTGCGTGCCAAGCTGACGTTTTTTGAATGATACCATTTTGGTGCAGATATGTTCTTTTGATCGTTATTACATTTTAATGCAATGTTACCTTTAGAGTATCGTCAAGCAAAAGATCTATGAGGGTGGGAGGCAGTTCACATCAAAACAGCAGCTCTGGGAGGCTATTCTGAGTTCATGCAAAGAAATACAAGCAGAAACTCTCCAAAAACTCACAAGTTCAATGGATGCAAGAATTGTGAAGGTGATAGCAAAGAAGGGGTCCTAGGTTAACATGTAACTTGGCCTGTTAAGATGTTTTGGAGTTAGGCTACGTTCACATTAGCGGCGGGCGCCGCAGCGGCGGGCGCCGCGGCGGCGCCGCATGCGTCATGCGCCCCTATGGCGCATGGACATGCGTCGCACTTGCGTTTTGCGCCGCATGCGTCGCTGCGGCGCCCGCGTCCGGCCGCAGAGGACGCAGCAAGTTGCATTTTTGCTGCGTCCAACTTTCGGCCAAAAAGGACGCATGCGGCGCAAAACGCAGCGTTTTAGCGTGCGTTTTGCCGCGTTTTTGTTTGCGTTGTGCGCTGCGGCGCCGACGCTGCGGCGCACAACGCAAATGTGAACGTAGCCTTAAATAGCTTTTTTGTTCAGTGAATGTGACCTCCTAATGCTGCAAATTCCACAAATGAGCATTTTCAGTTCTTTAAAACATATCAAATGTTAAGAAATTCTACTGTGCCTAATAATTTGGAACAGTGCATTTTCAGTTCTTAATCATTTTGGAGATTATACTGTTATCATTGAGAGGTTTCCTCAATAAAATTCGATGTATAATCTAACGGGTGATGACTTTTATTAGACTGACTGTCATTTACACTGACCATTTAGGAAAATCCGATAAAAATGTCATTTGCATAATAATTTGGAACATAGTGTAAGTGATGAAGGAAGTTAATTTTGCTGATAAAATAGATTAGAAAGTTTCTTATATTAGCATTTACTATTAACTGATGCAAAGTCTGGTAAAAGTACAATTCCATTTTAAGATCATCAGACCAGAATTTTGTCATTCTCACAACTTATTACTTGCTGCAACTTGAATTGTATGAAATGCAACATCATTGACCAAAGCACGCACTTTACCAGACCTGATCATGTTTTAAAGTGATCAGTAACCCCACTATTGAAGGTTATCCTTTATTCATAGGATAAAAAAATAACGCACTAATCGCTTGAGTTTCAACTGCTGGGACCTCAGCTATCTTTAGGGTTTGTGCACACGTTGCGGATTCGCAGCAGTTTCCCATCCAGTTTATAGTACCATGTAAACCTATGGAAAACAAAATCCACAGTGCACATGCTGAGGAAAATACCACGCAGAAACGCTGCGTTGTATTTTCTGCAGCATGTCAATTCTTTGTGCGGATTCCGCAGAGTTTTACACCTGCTCCTTTATAGGAATCCGCATGTGGTAAACAGCAGGTGAAATCCGCACAAAAAACACAGGATTTTTTAAAAAATGGTGTGGAAAAATTCGCACATGAATCCTCAACGTGGGCACATAGCCTTAGGTATGCAGAGCCCAGTGTGAATGGAGCAAAAGTTTGAATGTTTGACCTCTGCTCCATTCATTCTCTGTAAGACTGCTGGAGATAGCCAAGTACTTTAGTCTCAGAATTGGACCTTTCATGGAGTACAGGAGTAATCACATCCTTTAAATGAGCAAATACTATATGACTTTCAACTTTTACAGAATTAAAATGACCAACATGTTTACCTAATTTGAGAGTGATGCAGTAAACCCTCATTACACTATACATACAGCTCTGGCAAAAATTAAAAGACCACTGCAAAATGTTCAGTTCATCTGATTTTTCTCTTTATAGGTATATTTTTGAGTAAAGTGTAAATTGTTCTTTTATTCTATAAACTTCTGACAACATGTCTCCGAATTTCCAAGCAATATTTTTTGTATTTTTTTTCTGACAAAGAATAATGGTCAAAATAAAAAACAAAACAAAACAGTGCTTTCAGACCTCAAATAATGCAAAGAAAACAAGTTCACAATCATTAAGAAAACAATACTAATGTTTTAACTCAGGAAGAGTTCAGAAATCAATATTTTGTGGAATAACGATGATTTTTAATCACGGCTTTCATGCGTCTTGGCATGCTTTCCACCAGTCTTTCACACTGCTACTGGCACAAAAATGTAAGCAGTTCGTCTTTGTTTGTTTGATGGCTTGTGACTACCCATCATCCTCTAGATTACATTCCAGAGGTTTTCAATGGGGTTCAGGTCTGGAGATTGGGCTGCCCATGACAGGGATTTGATGTGGTGGTCACTTAATTTTTGCCAGAGCTGTATTTTTACTCACTTACAAGGAACCTGTCAGCAGTTTTGGCCGATATAAGATACGGCCACCGCCTTTCAGGGCTTATCTACAGCACTCTACAATGCTGTAGATAAGCCCCCGGTCTGACCTGAAAGATAAGAAAAATAAGTTTTATTATACTCACCCGGGCGGGTGGTCCGGTCCGATGAGTGTCGCAGGTCCGGGTCCTGGGCCTCCCATCTTGTTGTGATGCCGCCCTCCTGTTGCTTCATCGCTCCCCGGCATTGGCGCTCCTGCGCAGGCGTACTTCTCTGACCTGTTGAGGGCAGAGTAAAGTACTGCAGTGCGCAGGCACTGGGAAAGGTCAGAGACCCAGCGCCTGCACAATGCAGTACTCTACTCTGCCCTCAACAGGTCAAAGTACGCCTGCGCAGGAGCGCGATGCCGCAGAGCAATCATAAGAAGATGGGAGGCGCTGGACTCGGACCTGCGACACCCATCGGACCGGATCGCACCAGACTGCCCCCCCCCCGGTGAGTATAATAAAACTTATTTTTCCTATCTTTCAGGTTGGATCGGGGCTTATCTACAGCATTATAGACGGTGGACGTATCTTATTTCGGCCAAAACTGCTGACAGGTTCGCTTTAAAGCATGTGATTATGTTTTGTCATTACTTTCTGTGAAATAAATCTATTGTTGCGATGACTAAACTGATGACAGTTTTTAGGACCAAAAAGAAAAAATTGGAAGTCAGGCCGCACCCTAAATTAATAACGTCTCTATGGACAACAGGGTGCCCATCCACACCAGGGGATCCATCCCAGTATAACGTCCAAATGCAAAAGAAGAAACGGACAGCACCACAGCAATTGTGACAGAACAGCTTACGTGTTTATTCTGCCATCTGCAACGTTTCGGTCCTGAGACCTTTATCAAGCATTTTTTAGGACAATCACACATATAAGATGGCTAGTTGGTATTAGAAACAGTTTTACCAAGCACTAGCATGATAACAAGGTAATACATTGTCGCTGTTCAAAGCTGAATCTTCTAGGACAGGGGTGCACAACTCCAGTCCTCAAGAGCCACCAACAGTGCATCTTTTCAGGATTTCTTTAGTATTGCACAGGTGATAATTTAATCACCTGCACAAGTTATGATTCCAACACCTTGTGCATGCTTAAGCACTTACCTTTCCTAGAGCTCCCCAACCTAAAATTGGTGTTATTCCATCACCAGAAAGATTATATGTGTTTTAACGGTAACCTCTCAGGACGATTTTACCAATTATTCATTTATGAGCAAAAGGGTAACAATGTTTTGAACTTTTGACTTTCAGTCTCCATATCTCACCTTCCACTATTGTTTCGAACATGAAGACTACCATCATTTGATAGACAATCATCTTGGCTACATCATACATAAATTTGACTTGCACCTATTCAGAATCTAATTAGTTATGCAGATTACTGTCATGTCACTGTATTATTACGGTTTTGCTCCTGGTGGAAGAAAAATATTTTTCTTCTTGAATACTACAAAAACAGGATTTTGGTTGCTTACCGTAAAATCTGTTTCTTGGAGCCTCCATTGGGGGACACAGGAACCATGGGTGTATGCTGCTGCCACTAGGAGGCTGACACTATGCAAATAAAAAAGTTAGCTCCTCCTCTGCAGTGTACACCCCACCGACTGGCATTATACTCTTCAGTTAGTGAGAAAGCAGTAGGAGACAATGAACAAGGTTGAAAAACCATAACCACAAACTTAAGAACTGTAAACGTGAGAACAGTCATATAACATTTAACAACAGAAACAGTGGGAGGGAGCTGTGTCCCCCAATGGAGGCTCCAAGAAACAGATTTTACGGTAAGCAACCAAAAATCCTGTTTTCTTTATCGCCTCTCATTGGGGGACACAGGAACCATGTTACGTCCCAAAGCAGTCCCTAGGGCGGGAAAACAGACTTCCATCAGGTCAGAGGACTCACCACTGCCGCCTGCAAGATCCTTCTGCCTAGGCTGGCGTCCGCCGAAGCGTAGGTATGGACCTTGTAAAATTTGGCGAACGTGTGGATGGAAGACCAAGTTGCCTCTTTGCAAAGCTGTAGGGCGGAAGCCCTGTGGCGCACCGCCCAGGAGGTGCCGACAGCCCGGGTAGAGTGAGCCTTAATCCCAGGAGGGGGCACTCTGCTCTTGACCCGGTAAGCCTCCAAAATTGCCATTCTGATCCAGCGAGCAATAGTCGCCTTAGAAGCCGGTTGGCCTCTCCGCGTGCCATCAGGAATGACGAAAAAGGAATCCGTCTTTTGGAAAGTGGAGGTTCTATCCAGGTAGATCCTCACTGCCCTGACAAGGTCCAGCTTGTTCAACGATCGCTCCAGAGGATGAGTCGGAGCTGGACAAAAGGAAGGTAGAATGATGTCCTCGTTGAGGTGGAAGGTGGAAACCACCTTAGGAAGAAAAGAAGGTGGAGGCCGGAAGACCACCTTGTCCTGGTGAATGACCAAAAACGGAGGTCGGCAAGACAGAGCCGCCAACTCGGAAACACGGCGAATAGACGTGATGGCCACAAGAAAAGTCACCTTCCAAGATAGAACTGATAGAGGAATCACCCTAAGGGGCTCAAAGGGAGAAACCCTCAGAACGTCCAGTACCAGGTTTAAATCCCATGCATCCACAGGGGCCCTGTACGGCGGAACAGTGTGGGCTACTCCTTGAAGGAAGGTCTTAACCTGTGGCCGAGAAGCTAAGGTCTTCTGAAAGAGGATGGAAAGCGCAGAAACCTGGCCCTTCAGGGAGCTAAGAGCCAGGCCCAAATCCAGTCTTGCCTGAAGGAAGGCCAAAAGAGAAGGCAGGGAAAAGGTCATAGATAGAACGCGGTTGGACTCGCACCAACGGAAGTAAGCCTTCCAGGTACGGTAGTAGATCCTGGAAGACGAAGGCTTCCGAGCCTGAATCATGGTGTGAATCACCCGGTCCAAAAGGCCGGATGCTCTTAGAACCGCGGTCTCAACAGCCACGTCGTTAAACTGAGCGACCGAGAATTCGGGTGGCAGATCGGGCCTGTCTGGAAGGCGCCAGGGAGCGTCCGCGAGAAGACTGACGAGCTCTGGGAACCAAGCTCTCCTGGGCCAATCCGGGGCGATCAGGATGACCGGCACCCCTTCCGCTTTGATCTTCTTCAACAGTTTGGGAAGTAACGGAAGGGGTGGGAACAGGGCAGCACGAACTGTGACCAAGGAATGGCCAGAGCGTCGACGCCCACTTTGAGAGGATCGCAAGACCTGGAGACGAACTGCGGAACCTTCCTGTTGATTCGAGACGCCGTGAGACCCACGTCCGGAGTCCCCCATCGAAGACAAATCTGATGGAAGACCTCCGGATGCAAGGACCATTCCCCTGCCGCGAGACCCTCGCGGCTGAGGAAGTCGGCGGCCCAGTTGTCCACGCCGGGGATATGCACTGCGGATATCACCGGAACTGTTGCCTCTGCCCAAAGGAGGATCTTGGATACCTCGGCAAGGGCCAAGGAGCTCCGGGTCCCCCCCTGATGGTTGACATATGCCACAGCCGTGGCGTTGTCCGTCTGGATCCGGACTGGCAGGCCCCTGAGAATCCTTTCCCAGTGGCGGAGGGACAGAAAGATGGCCCGAATTTTGAGGACATTGATTGGCAGAGAAGACTCCTGCGACGACCAACGGCCCTGGACCGTCAGGTGGCTAAAAACCGTACCCCAGCCGAGCAGGCTGGCGTCCGTCGTCACCACCTGCCAGTGAACTGGAAGGAAGGACCTGCCCTAGGAGACGAGAGGTGACGCCAGCCACCAGTTGAGAGACCGTTTGACCCGAGAAGAGAGTCGGATCGGCCGATCCAGGGAGAAGACAGACCTGTCCCATTGAGACAGAATGGCTTGCTGTAGGGGTCGCGAGTGAAATTGGGCGAAGGGAATCGCTTCCAATGTTGCTACCATCCTCCCCAGAACCCTCATGGCCGATCGGAGGGAGGCCGAGGACCCTGGAGCAAGCGTATGTCCCGACAAAGAGTGGATCTCTTGTCTTTGGGAAGGAAGACTCTGGTCTGACGAGTGTCGAAGAGCATGCCCAGAAAGATGATGCGCTGAGAAGGAATAAGGCAGGACTTCTTCCGGTTGACCAGCCACCCGAAACGGACTAAGGTGTCGAGAACAATGGACAGGCTTTCGTGAGCCTGAGAAAAGGACGGAGCCTTGATGAGGATGTCGTCGAGGTATGGAAATAGGACCAGGCCTCTGACTCTCAAGATGGCCATCAGTGCCGCCATGATCTTCGTGAACACCCTTAGAGCGGTTGCGAGGCCGAACGGCAGGGCGACGAACTGAAAATGTTCCCGGAGCACTGCAAAGCGCAGGAAATGGTGATGTCCGGGAAATATCGGGACATGGAGGTAGGCGTCCTGGATATCTATTGAGCACAGAAATTCCTGGGCCTTCATGGAAGCAATTACTGAACGAAGGGATTCCATCCTGAAGTGTCTCAGACGAACTCTCCTGTTCAGCAATTTGAGGTCCAGAATGGGGCGAACCTTGCCGTCTTTTTTCGGTACCACAAAAAGGTTCGAATAGAAACCCGTGAACCGTTCTTTTTCTGGGACGGGAACGATTAACCCGGCTCTGAGGAGAGAAGCGATGGCTGCGAAGAAGCCCGGAACTAGAGCGGGATCTCTTGGAGGACGGGATTCGAAGAAACGATCCCGGGGTCGTGAAACGAACTCTATCTTGTATCCCGAGGATACAACTTCCCTGACCCATGCGTCCTCTACTGCGGAAATCCAGACGTCCCTGAAAAAGAGAATACGGCCGCCCAACCTGGGAGTTGGGCTGGAGTCTTGCCGAGAGTCATGCAGAGGTGGATCTTCCAGTCCTGGGCCTGGAGGATCTACCCTGGGAGTAGCGAGGATGCCAGGACGGAGTGGGCCTAAAGGACACCACCTTCTTCTCTTGACGTGCCTGTGGCCTCTGTTGCTGCTGGGAAAAGGAGCTTGACGCAGCGATGCGGCAAAAAAGGCCGAAAGGGTCGAAACTGCTGTCTAGGAGGGCGACGAGGCTTAGCCTGGGGGAGAAGAGAACTTGTACCCCCGGTGGCGTCCTTAATGATTTGGTCCAGCTGGGAACCAAATAGACGAGAGCCCTGGAAGGGCAGACTGGTAAAGGAATTTTTGGAAGATAAGTCCGCCTGCCAGGCCTTGAGCCAAATGGTCCGGCGGATGGCAACAGCATTGCTGGAAGCCTGAGCAGCACAGTCAGACAGAGAGGCGCCGGTGGGCAGGGCACGGTATGTCGGGCGGGAAAAAGCCCGCCCGCAGAAGCGAAAGTGGAGGAGCACGTACCGGAAGTAGGCCCCGGCAGAAGCCGGGACCTAAATTAGAGGCTGGTGCCGCCGGAAAAGAGGCCGCGGCCCCGGAGAAGTGTGCCGCAGAGCAGCGCGGGAGCCTGCCAGGGGCGCGGGAGCCTGCCAGGGGCGCCAGAGGGGATGGAATAGTCAGGGTCGCGGCGCCGAAGTAGGCCGGGACCTAAAGTAGAAGCCGGCGCCGCCGGAGGATCGCAGCGCCGAAGCCCGCAGGAAGTAGGTAGCGCGGCAGCATGCCAAGGCCGCCGCGCAGGCACAGGGTGCATTGCAGCCGCAGGGGGAAGCGGTGCCCCTGTAAGGTGACATTGCGGCCGCTGGACAGTGCGGCCGCAGGGAATGCGGTCCCGATAAAGGGGATAGCACAGGAGGAAGCGCGGCGGCATCCACCGCGCGAATCTATCCTCCTCTTTGTGCCCCTGGGATCCCTATTAAAATAATGTCAGCGCCGTCATAGAGGGTCGCGCATTTAGGGACTTCTACTCCCCTACATTGCGAGGGAGGACAGAGGAAAAATCTGGGAAATTTAGGGAAATACTCACCTAACATCCCACGTCGTCCGCTACTAACCTGAGGAGGATGAGACGTCCACGGCGCTGTGATGGACATCCTCGTCTCCTCTGACCGACAGGCTCTGGTGGGCGAGTGGGTGGGGGACGGAGCCAGGACCGGACATCTAAGCACTCTGTTGTGCTAGGCTCTTGGTCCTGGAGAGGGATCTATGAGGATACGGGGTGGCAGTACACGCCGTACTCATAGTCCGCCTTGTGGGACTACAGGTGTGACTGTTCACCCTGTATCCCTCCGGAAACCTGAAAAGGAAACGACGCACATTGAGGTAGATAAGGGTCTAATGAAAGACCCGTGTCCACCTCCTACTGACACTAAGCTAAACTGAAGAGTATAATGCCAGTCGGTGGGGTGTACACTGCAGAGGAGGAGCTAACTTTTTTATTTGCATAGTGTCAGCCTCCTAGTGGCAGCAGCATACACCCATGGTTCCTGTGTCCCCCAATGAGAGGCGATAAAGAAATAAAACTTGTTCTCATATTCGCTAATAACTCAATGCACCAACTTTGGGAACGTGTAGAAGAGACCTGGGATCAGATTTTGGTCAAGACATGTATGAACCTGATTGAGAGCATGCCCAGAACGATTCAGGCAGCGTTGAAAGCCCAAGGTGGATTTACAAAATACTAACAAAATAGTAAAACTTAACATTTAGATTTTTAAGAGCAAAATGGTAACAATGCAGTGACATGAGAAGAATCTGCATAACTAATAATATGCTAAATAGTTGCAAGTCAAATTTATGTCTGAGATAGCCAAGATGATTGTCTATAAAATGATGGTCTTTTCCTATTTGAAGCAGTAGTGGATGGTGAGATATGGAGCCTGAAAGTCAAAAATTCTAAACTTTGTGACCCTTTTGCTCGTCAGTGTAGGTCACATAACACCAATTCCTATAGTAATCCAATCTCAGAGAAACACTGCCACATATAAATTAGTCGGAAAATGCATAGGAGTGTGAATGTAATCAGAGTGCAACTTTCAGTCACAGTACATCCCAAGCTACAGCCCAACACCTCAAAGCAAATATGTTTTCCATACAAGTTTTAATCTCCATAGGTTGCCTATACTTGTCAGGCTAGAAACACTGAATATATAACTCATACAATTTTTAAAGGGAATCTGTCACCATTTAGAGAAATGGCAGTGTAGTCCACCAGTAGAATTGACATTTCCCCAGTGCACTTTCACTTGCACTTATGGCTAGCATATCTAATCTCTAACAAAAAGTATCAATTTATTAGGGGACTAAATCAGATCTGCTAGTCATGAAAAATCTAGCACAGGAGTGATGAGCAAATCAGGTTAGAATTGCACTGGGACAAGTTCAAGGGCACAGGCACAAACCCAGTGTAATTCCAACCTGATTTGGGTCCTAGACAGCTGCACCACAACTAACATATGTAAAAACTTGCTGACATATTCCCTGTAAGAAGCCCTGCCAACTGACGCCTAACAAACTTAAGTAGAGAGCTCAACTTGAGATTGTCTGAGGCCCACAAGCCATGTAGTAACCCAGTTATTACACCCAACCAATTGTGGAAGAAGGCCCACTTGTCTGCTGCACTGACGCCACGGCTGCCTAAAATGTCACTTTCTGTGGCACAACTTTGCCGGCTAAGTAGTGACACTGGTATAATATATATTAAACACATAAGATAATAGTTTAATCCATAAATTTATCAACTGAAGAAAAAAAAAAGATAATGTCATGGATTTACCAAGCCAGAGAGGAGCCATTAGACTGCAGCATCTGATTTCTCCCACTCCTGCACTGGTTAGAAGCATTTCAGCTTCTTATTAAATAGTTACATTTCTTTGGGCAGTGTAGGGGTTAATCTGCTCAGTTGAGAGATCCTGGAGAGTTTAGGCTTTCAGCTGTGCACTGTTAGCCACTCCCATCTTCTATATAATCTGGGCCCTGGCTAGCACTCATTGTCAGAGTAGCTTATGCTGCACGGCTGGAGGGTGTTGTTTGTGTTTAATGGAGAAAGGCATTTGGTGGATTTATCGGTGACTCCTACTAGGTTTTGAATGTGTGATAATTTCCTTTCTTCTCCTACTTTGGTTTTACCCAATTCTTCACACCCCGATGCATTTCTCTGTTTATGTGTGTATATTTGTATGTTTGCTATTTTTCGTTACCCCTGTTTGTATTACCTTGCTAGTCTGGTTGGTGTATTACGGTACAATACTACTCCCCTCTTCCCTGGGTGGGGAAAGGGAACAGACTGAGGGTGGATTCAGGAGCTAAGGCAAGGTACGTGGCTGTGGAATCTTTGCTACCAGAAGTAACCCAAGAAACAGGGCGAGCTAGGGCACCCCTAGCGTTAGGGACAGGGAAGAAGCACCTGGTCCCGGGAGGACAGGGAAGGAGCACCTGGTCCTGGGAGGACAGGGAAGGAGCACCTGATCCCGGGAGGACAGGGAAGGAGCAACTGGTCCCTGGACATTCGACAACAGAGTCATCACAGTTAAGATATTTAATGTCATTCTAACTTACATAAGCATCTGAGGCAGCATAGAGCTTCTGGTCCTCACTAAGGGGAAATCGATCCCAGTCACTGCAACGCACAGAGTCATCTTTCAGAAGTTGCTTATTGAATAGATGTTTGACCAAGCCATTCAGACTCCACTTTTCCTTACACTGAAGCTACAAATAGTAAAAAAAAATATATATTATATGAAAAAACTATATACAAAAAAATATCAAATGTATAAACAAGATAGACAAAATTATATTTTAACCCCTTTGTGACCGTACCAATTTTGACCTTCATGATCAAGCCAAATTTTACAATTCTGACATGTGCCACTTTATGTGGTTATAACTCTGGAACACTTTAACAGATTATTTTTTCGGGACATATTGTACTTCGCAGTAGTTGTTAAATTTCTTTGTTATGACTGGCATTGATTTATGAAAAAAAAATGGAAATTTGGCAAAACTTTTGAAAATGTTGCAATTTTCAAACTTAATTTTTATGCCCTTAAATCAGAGAGTCATATCACACAAAATAGCAAATACATAACCATTTACCACGTGTGTACCTTACATCAGCACAATTTTGGATACAATTTTTTTTGTTTTAGGAAGTTAGAACGGTTAAAAGTTCATCAGTGATTTCTCATTTTTCTAGCAAAATTTACAAAACCATTTTTTTTAGAGACCACCTCACATTTGAAGTAACTTTGGGGGCCTATATGACAGCAAATACCCAAAAGTGACACCATTCTAAAAACTGCAGCCCTCAAGTTGCTCCAAACCAAATTCAAGAAGTTTATTAACCCTTCTGATGCTTCACATGTACTGAAGCAATCTGGAAGGAAAACATGGACATTTAAATTTGTTTTCACAAAAAATTTACTTTAGATCCAAATGTGTTATTTTCACAAGGGTATCAGGAGAAAATGGAAACTAAAATTTGTTGTGCAATTTTTTCTGAGCATTCCAATAACCCATATGTGAGGAGAAAGCACTGTTTGGGCGCACGGCAAGGCTCGGAAGGGAAGGAGTGCCATTTGACCTTTTGAATGCAAAATTGGCAGGAATAATTAGCGCAGTGTTCCCCAACTCCGGTCCTCAAGAGCCACCAACAGGTCATGTTTTCAGGATTTCCTCAGTATTTCAAAGGTGATTGAATGCTTGCCTGTCCAGGTGATGCAATTATTACCTGGGCAATACTAAGAAAATCCTGAAAACAAGACCTGTTGGTGGCTCTTGAGGACCGAAGTTGGGGAACACTGAATTAGCGGATGAAAATGTTGCGTTAGGAGAGCCCCTGATGTGCCTAAACAATGAAAACTCCACATAAGTTACCCCATTTTGGAAACTACACCCCTCAAGGATTTTATCCAGGGGTATAGTGAGCATTTTGAACCCACAGGTACTACACAGAATTTGATAATATTAGGTCGCCATATTGAACATTTTCATTCTTTCCACGAAAATGTTCTTTGCGCCCCAATTTTGTAATTTTTACAATGGATAATAGGAGAAAACAGACTCCATAATTTGCTGTGCAATTCGTCCAGAATGCAACAGTACCCCATATGAGGTCAAAAACTTGTGGCAGAGCTAGGAAAGGAAAGAGCGCTATTTGCCTGGAATAGATTGTGAATGCAATGTCACATTTAAAGAGCCCCTGACGTGTGAAAACAGCAGAAATCCTCCACATGTGACCCCATTTTGTAAACTAGATCCCTCAAGGAAGTCATATACAGGTGTAGTGAGTATTTTGAACCTATAGGTGGCTCACAGAACTTTATAACATTGAGACGTGGAAATATTACATTTTACTGGTAAACGTGAGCCGAACCTTATTTTTAGCCAGCCGTACAAGAGTAGTTATTTTTGGATTTGTGGGGTTCAACATGGGGTATAAGTGATAAGGCAGATTTATTCTTCGGGTCAGTGAGATTACAGCGATACAAGATTTATATAGTTTTTTCTTTAGGTTCTGCTGCTATCACATACTAAAAATGCTTTTTTATATAAAGTATTTTTTTTGTCGCCATATTCTGAGAGCTGTAACTATGTTTTGGCGAACAGAGCTGTGTGAGGGCTTATTTTTTACAGGACGAGTTGCAGATTTTTTGGGGACCATTTTGGGGCACATAATATTTTCTGATCGCTTTTTATTCACATTTTTCAGACACAGAATGAACAAAACCCAGCAATTCATTTATTGTTTTTATTTTTTGCACCATTCACTGTACGGTAAAAATGCGAAGACCGATTTGTTTGTCGGTTCTGTACTATTACAGCGATACCAGATTTATCTATTTTTTTTTTAATGCTTTGCTCCATTTTCAGACTAAAAACAATATTTAAAAAAAATGAATTTGTTTTTGCATCATCAGATTCTGAGAGCTATAACTTATTTTTTTGCCGAATGAACCATATTAGGGCTTGTTTTTTGCTGGATGGTTTGGCGCTTTTATTTATCACTTTTTTTTGTAAATATGACTTATTGATCGCTTTTTAATCACTCTTTTGTGAGTCAGCATAATAAAAAAGCAACATTTTTGGAGGTTTTTTTCAGCTTTTTTTTTTTTTTTTTTTAAACGACCATCACCCAACAGAATAAATAATGTGCCAGTTTTTTTTAGAGCGGATAGTCTTGGACGTGGCAATACCATTTATGAGTATGGGTTTATTTTACCAGAAACACTGCATTTTGAGTGGCAAAACGGATTTTAGTGATTTGTGTGAAATTTTTTACAATTTTTTAATGTTACTTTTTTTCCACTGTGGCACATGTCTAACTTTTATTGTGATCACTTGTCTCATACATTGTTGTACTCATGTGCAGCAGAGTATGAGACACCTTAATGTCTCACTGATTATGCCTGTGAGACCCTGGATATCACAGGCCACCATACCAGGGGGTCATCACGTGGTCTTGACAGCGGTATTTAAGGGGTTAATTGGCCCCAATCGGTCGCAAAACTGGTCGGGTCCGATACTGCATGGTGTCAGCTGTATTGTACAGCTGACACCCACGGGAATCGCCGCCGCTCAGTGGTGCTATTTCCTTATTCCCGACTGCCACTATAAAACAGCAATACGTACCCTTAATGACCGGAGTTTTAATGCGTATCGGCGGTTAAGGAGTTAAAGCTGTAAACACTAAAGCTAGCTGTCAGCTCAAGATAAAGATGGTCCTGATTTCTGCTGTGTGGGGTTGGCATAACACCTCCCATTGGCTGCTGTCAGACAGTGATGCATTTCGCTTTCTCATCGAGTTAACCTAGCACACTCAGTTACGTTACAGTATGAAATAGTGCGATCCAAGAAACAGTTTGGAAGAGAGCAGTCTTACAACTAAGTCAGTCTTAACAAATAGAGATCGGTGAACCCGAAAATTACGAGTTCAGCATTCTTACCGGACAGATACAAAGAAAAAAAGAGAAAGAGAAAAATGATAGCTGAATGTAATAGGAATGTGTATACAAATATATTATAAAAAGCTCCAAATGTTACATACTTTTTCGTTGGCCAAATCAGTAAGTTCGAGAAATCCTTTCAATTTCAGGTCACAGTCGCTCAATAACCTCCATTGGTCACCTTCAATCCCAACTCCAACCTTTTTTACAGACTTGTCTTCAAGCAGTCTTTTAAGACCCTTAGGAAAACCTGTGTGATAGAGAATCCAATTAGACAATCCAGCACATTCTTTAAACCTGAGGAAGATAAATTGCATTTACAGTATATACTATATTGCATAGTCCTCTGACCAGTTCACTAGCTACATTTTAGAAATGCTGTGTCATTTTCCAGTGCAATGCTGTAACAAGGGGGTGCGCAATTCATTTTCCTGACAGCTATAATGACTGCTATGGAGGACCGAACCAATAGGCTAAAATTAATTATGATCAATATTAATGTATTATAATTATGTTATGCTAATATTAATTGTATCATTTAATACTGAGCATCATCAAGTATGCCGACATCCCGCTATATACCGTATAAGCCAGCATACAGCCCCCTATATGCCGTAAGAGCCCAAACACAGCCCCTTACATACAGCATGAGCTCCACATAGCTTCCTATATATGGTATAAGCCCCCGCATAGCCTCCTATATACAGCATGAGCCCCAAAATTGCCTCTTATATACAGCAGGAGCCCCACAAAGCCCCATAAATGCAGTATGTGCCCCACACAGCCTCTCGTAAGCAGCATGAGCCCCACATGGCCTCTTATATACAGCATGTGTCCCAAATGGCCTGTTATATATAAAGCCACGTTTTCCCAGAGCTCTGAGTCTCAGCAGCGCGATGCAATTATGTCATTGTGTCTGCTGTCTCACACGCTGATTGGTGAAATATGGAGCCAGCGGCGCCATCTTCCACTAATGTGTTCACCACGGTCTGCATCCCGAGGATGTGGAGAACGGTGACACAACAAAGACGACAAAAATGTAATAAGAGTTGATCAAAACATTATATCTACCACAAAGTGATATTAATAAAAACATCTACTTTGGGTACAAAAAACAAGCCTCCCATAGGTTCACATCCCAAAATGGCGACTTGCATTTTTTTTATTATTTTTTTCAAATTTCAGAATTTTTTTTTTACTACTTAAATAAAAACTATGCATGCTTGGTATCTGCTTAGTGAACTACACAATCATATTGACAGGTCATTTTTACTGCAACATGAACACTGTACATAAAAAAAGTAAATATATTGCGCCTTTTCCACTATTTTGCCACACTTGGAATTTGTTTCCCCGCTTTCCAGTACATCACATGATAAAATGGATGGCGTCATTCAAAAGTACAAGCCCTCACAAGGCTGTGTGGAAGGAAACATTAATTTATAGTTCTTGAAAGAAGGGGCCGAAAATATGAAAGCGCAAAAACGGAAAATAGCCGGGTCGGGAAGGGGTTAAGAGAGATAGTAACAGTCAGAAGTGACTTCCGGCCAGTCAGTGCTGCAGTCCCAAGATAGCAGACAGGGATTGGAGTGTTGTCAGAAAACAGTAGAAGAGAGCCACCAATTAGTATTTTACTACACACTGAAAATCCATTTTTGACACCTATCATGAAATACAAAAAAAATGGGAGTGGAACTTCAAATAACTTTTTAGGCAGTCCTAATAAGGTGCAGTTTATAAGCCAAAAAGTCAACATTTTACCACATTTTAGGCAGGGTGGATTGATTTAAATCACGCCGATTTAAATCATGATTTAAATCACGATTTAAATCAAAAGATTTTTTTCTATTTAAATCGGATCGATTTAAATCATGATTTTAATGATGATTTAAATCACTGATTTAAATCAAAAGGTTTTTTTTAATATAAATCACGATTAAAATGAGAAGTGAGAGCAGTGCGCATGTGCGCCCATAGTTACACGGACGAAACTAGGGGCAACGATCTAACGCCAGGGTGAGGGGGGGACCCCAAAGTAAGTAAAAATCTTTTTTGTTTTACTATATGGCAATAGGTAGGTGTTTAAAAGCAGCATGTCTTAATTGTATAAACTATTAATAGCCTCCACATTTTGTTCATATTGCCCCTTTAATTCCACACTTCTAGCTTGGTTTCACTTTTGGTTTAGTTTCTTTTTCCATTCAGTTGACATGCCCAAACTTGTTGGATAGTCAGCATCCTACAGAAACCTCTGGAAGAGCATGGCATTGTGAATGTTACACATATACAGCCTTTATTCTACTGAGTTAAACAACTCAGCTTTATCTCATGATGGAAGAACCTTTGGATGGTAAAATATTTTCCTCAAAAAGCAGTTTATTGAAAAAAATCCGATTTAAATCAAAAAAATCCGATTTAAATCAAAAAAATCCGATTTTTTTGATTTTTTAAAAAAAACATTGATTTTTATCCACCCTGATTTTAGGCATGTGTAAGTCCTCTAGAACCTAAATATCCTGGAATCCAGGCTGATACATATTGCCATATGTGATACATTGAAGAAAATCATCAGTTCTGCCAAGTTCTGGTATCCTCAGGAGTTATAGGGGTAATTGGTCCTTATAATCCCTGAAGATAACAGTACTTGGCGAAACATGTTAAGGTGCAGTATTTGTGAATTTTTAATAGTGATCTAACTCCTTTACAAAGTGATAGCTTGGTGAGCTGCACTCAAAGGAGATCGATTATACCTACAGTGGATATCCAAGCGTTTTTCCTTGCGGAGATTGACATACTAAGCGTGCCGAGATGAGGAGACTTAAAGCTGCAATGATTCTCTGGGAAATATGCAAATTGTCTCTTCAGAGAGGAAGAGGACTAGAACTCTAGTGCCACCTATTGGAAGTAGCAATCCTAAAAGTTAATGTCGACCCTTTAACGAGCCTTGTCACATGACTTCGAATAAAAGCCAAACCAGAATCTCAATTTGCAGACACTGTGTTTCAGGGTACTGCTCCTCGTCAGTGCAAAAGGAAATCTGGTTTGGCTTTTAAATAAAGATGCTAGAATGTCCCAGCCAATCATCGGACCTGAATCCAATAGAAAATTCATGGAAGGAACTAAAGCTCAGAGGTCAAAAAAGCCCACAGAACCTTTAGGATTTGAAGAGTGTTTGTGTGAAGAATGGGTCATAATCACAACTGAGCAATGCATGTGACTAGTTTCTCCATACAGGAGGCGTCTGCAAACTCTGATCACTAACAAAGGCTTTTGTACAAAGTTATTAAAGGGAATCTGTCACCCAAAAATTCGCCTATAAGCTAAGCCCACCGGCATCAGGGACTTATCTACAGCATTCTGTAATGCTGTAGATAAGCCCCAGATGTATCGTGAAAGATAAGAAAATCAAGTTAGATTAAACTCATCCAGGGGCGGTCCGGTCCAATGAGCGTCGCGGTCCGGGTCTGGCGCCTCCCATCTTCATAAGATGACGTCCTCTTCTTTTCTTTCCGCCGCGGCTCCTTCGCAGGTGTACTTTGTCTGCCCTATTGAGGGCAGAGCAAAGTACTGCAGTGCGCAGGGCCTCTCTGACCTCTCCCGGCGCCTGAGCACTGCAGTACTTTGTGTGCAGGGTGTTTGTGTAGAAGAATGGGTCAAAATGACACCTGAGCAATACATGTGACTAGTTTCTCCATACAGGAGGCATTTTGAAGCCGTCATCACCAACAAAAGTTTTTATACAACGTATTAAATAAAATAAAATTCAGTGTGTTCATACGTTTTCCCTGTCATTTCTCATTGTTACACATAACTAACCATTTTCTGTTTTTATTTCATTGGGTTTTTTTTCCACTCCCTCCAAGGGCCATAACTTTTTTTATTTTTCCATCAATATAGCCATATGAGGGCTTGTTTTTCTTCCAGGATGAGTTGTACTTTGGAATGGCACCATTCATTTTATCTTATGATGCATTGGAAAGCAGGAAAAAACTCATGTGTTGAAATTGCAAAAACAATGCAATTTCACAATATTTTGGGGGGATTTTTTATTTACCACATTTAGTATACGATAAAACTGACTTGGCAATAACATTCTCTAGGATAGTACGCAGATACCAATTATGTGTATTTATTTATTTTTTTTATTTTAGCGCTCAAAATAAATTTGGAAATTTGTAAGAAAATAACATTTTCTTTTGTCACCATTTTCCAAGACCCGTAACATTTTAATTTTTGGGGAATATGGGGGTAAGAGAGTTCTTATTTTTTGCACCCCGAGCTGACTTTTTTTTTACGGATACCATTTTAGGGTAGGCACAATATTTTTGATCGCCTCTTATTGCATGTTGTGGATGGTAAAAAACAACGTAATTCTGGAGTTTTGATTTTTTGTTTGTTACCAATTGGATTAATATACTTTATATTTTGATAGATCAGACTTCTACAAATGCAGCGATACCAAATGTGTGTAAAAAAATTTTTTAACTGCTTTATTTTTAATGGGGCAAAAGAGAGCGATTTGTAAATTGTGGGACGTTTTTTCATATTTTTAAAAACTTTTTTCACCTTTTATGGATTTAAAACTCCCTTTAGGAGACTTGGAGCTGCGATCATTCGATCATTTGCGCTATACAAAGAATTGTGTCAGCACTGCTATGTATAGCAAAAATCTCACACTCCTATGAATGCCGGCCACGTCAGGGGAGTGCCAATAATAGCATGTAAGAAAGTGCACCCTTATCTGCGCATGTTAAATTCGGCTGTCAGAGATTGACAGCGGGATTCCGATTCCTACAGTGCCTAAAAGATCAATATCAAATGGATCTATATCCTCAAAGCAAGAAGACACCACCATGAATTAATGCTTTTGTGAATGCAATTGTGTTCATAATACACATACAGTATGTCAATGTAAGAATATTTAAGCATTGCAGACCTGTCATGGATGAAACCTGAAATAAGTAGCATTCTTCTTCTGACGTGCACACCTGGATGAGGGAGACCTTTCCATTTTTACCCTTTTTATAAACAGGAGGCCATTCAATGTCAAAACCAAGCACAGCTTCTTTAGAAAGTCTCTCTCTAATAAAAACAGAAAAAAATACAAATGATATGTACTATTACAATGAGGATGCATTATAAAGCCTTGTGTGCATTCTAATACTAGCACAGTTGATCCCTCTTGGGCAATTTACACTACAGAACGAGGGTAGAGGGAAAGCATCATCAGAAATTGACATCGGGACCAATTCATTTTTCACACTGGTCTTGATGAGGAGATGTGCTGGAGTCAGATGTTCCTGATTTATGAAGACAAGTCAGGAGCGTCAGAAAACTGGGGTGCACCTCGGTGTGTGCCTCACCACAAATCCTACTCCAGTCCCTGCTGGAATAAGATTTCTGGCATAGCAAATACCGCCATTAGTCATTCATTTGAAGAGGTTCACAAAAAAATAAATACCAGATAAACAATAATAACATTTTTAAAGGGAAGCAGTCATCAGCTTTTGGCCACCTAATCTGTAAACAGCATTATGCAGAGACTGAGACCCTCATCCCAGTGATGTGTCACTTACTGGGCTGCTTCCTGCAGTTTTAATAAAATTAACGATTTATAAGCAAAAGGTTATCACTAGATAACTAGTAAACCTGCTGCTATGTATATCTCTATGTTCATGAGCTCTGTATAACCACATGCCCTCCACTAATTGGCAACTTTCTGCCTATGCGCAGTAGAAATCTGCCAATCAATGGTGTGGGCGGGGTTATACAGGGCCCAGTATTAGAGAACGGCTAGATCTACAGAAAACAGTGATTTTATCAAACCTGCGGCTGAGTAAGTGATACATCACTAGAATCAGCGGCTCTGCCAGTTCATCATGATGCTTTTAGATGGGGCAGAAAAACCGTGGTGACAGATTTCTATTAATTGTATTTTAGTGGTCCTGTGTGGTTGTAAAACAAACAGAAAAAACACTTATTTCCCTTAGTTTTCCAACAATGTCGCTTAAAGCAAAAAAAAAAAAAAAAATTATGACAGTGTTATGAAAAACAAAACCCAGTGTATCATGAAAAGAAGCAGAAATTACTTGAATATTCAAAATAATTTTTTTTTACAGCGTTTTAAACTGTACGAAAAAAAAAATGTACCTGGTCTGGAGCGGGGGTAAATGGCCTGGTCTTGAACTGGTTACATAATTGGTAATTTACAGATAATACATTCCCTTTAAATCATGTGGCAACATAGAAAAAAAATTATATATCGTTAGTGCCCAAAATATGGTTACGTGCATTTGCAAAGGTAGGGTGACCACAGTGAGAGGGTGTCCCCAAAGGTGGATATCGTTCAAGCTAAATGCCCCACATTTTGGGAACAACTTGTGTAAAAAAAAGTCTTTCATTATTTGTACCTTGTACATTATGTATTTAGACACTTTTTAGGCATTCTTAAAGGAACCCAATTTGATTGATCATGCATGAGAAAAGATACACGTGAAAACAACAAATTTAAAATTAGGCTTCAGTCACATCTGTGTAATGGGTACAGTAAAAACAGGAACCATGGTGCAGATGTAACGCATGGCCGACACCAACAGAGCCTGATAGACGCCTTATCCCAGCATAGTGCAAAGACGAGCTTGTCAGCATCCAAGAAAGGGATCATTTATCGGTTTAAACACAGAAGACTATCAAGAGTACAAAAATGTGTGTGTTATACGAGTACACATCCATCATACGAGAGAGATAGCGGATTGTCCTTCGTTAGAATTAATTTGGAGGCAATGACCCCAAACACACAACCAATGTCATGAAGAACCATCATCAGCATAAGGAGGAACAATGAGTCCTGGAAGTGATTATCTGGTCCCACAAAGCCCTGATCTCAACATCAAGTCTGCCTGTAAGTGCCTCTGACCCAGATGTGAGCGGAGCCTTGGGCATGCAGCAGACTTCCAGCCCGACTGGTCAAGTATGTGGAGGAGAGGGCACTACTACCAGCTGACTATAACCCAGCTAATTACAAGCTGACACAAGAATACTGAAACTGTCATTATTGTATGCCTGCTTAAAGGGGTTGTCCAGTCCAAATCGATATGTCTGCAGTCACTCTGGGTGACTGCAGTCTTATGAATCCCCCAGCGCACGCAGAGTCATCTGTGGGGATTCACCGGGTTCTGATCGGAAAATATGTACATGTTCATACACACTCCAGGCCAGTGGGCGTGGCTACTTGTATGGAGCTAGTCAGCCACACCCACTGGTCAGCCGTGGGACTAGACAAAGCGCTGTCTCGCTCAATACAAGTGTATGGAGAGAGGCCACGCACACTGGTCAGCCGTGGGACTAGACAAAGCGCTGTCTCGCTCAATACAAGTGTATGGAGAGAGGCCACGCACACTGACAGCCGTGGGACTAGACAAGGCACAGTCTCGCTCAATACAAGTGTATGGAGAGAGGCCACGCACACTGGTCAGCCGTGTGACTAGACAAAGCGCGGTCTCGCTCAATACAAGTGTATGGAGAGAGGCCACACCCACTGGTCAGCCGTGTGACTAGACAAAGCGCTGTCTCGCTCAATACAAGTGTATGGAGAGAGGCCACACCCACTGGTCAAACGTGGGACTAGACAAAGCGCTGTCTCGCTCAATACAAGTGTATGGAGAGAGGCCACACACACTGGTCAGCCGTGTGACTAGACAAGGCACAATCTCGCTCAATACAAGTGTATGGAGAGAGGCCACACCCACTGGTCAGCCGTGGGACTAGACAAAGCGCTGTCTCGCTCAATACAAGTGTATGGAGAGAGGCCACGCACACTGGTCAGCCGTGGGACTAGACAAAGCATGGTCTTGCTCAATACAAGTGTATGGAGAGAGGCCACGCACACTGGTCAGCCGTGTGACTAGACAAAGCGCTGTCTCGCTCAATACAAGTGTATGGAGAGAGGCCACGCACACTGGTCAGCCGTGTGACTAGACAAAGCGCTGTCTCGCTCAATACAAGTGTATGGAGAGAGGCCACACCCACTGGTCAGCCGTGGGACTAGACAAAGCGCTGTCTCGCTCAATACAAGTGTATGGAGAGAGGCCACACCCACTGGTCAGCCGTGGGACTAGACAAGGCACAGTCTCGCTCAATACAAGTGTATGGAGAGAGGCCACACCCACTGGTCAGCCGTGGGACTAGACAAAGCGCTGTCTCGCTCAATACAAGTGTATGGAGAAAGGCCACACACACTGGTCAGCCGTGGGACTAGACAAAGCGCTGTCTCGCTCAATACAAGTGTATGGAGAGAGGCCACACCCACTGGTCAGCCGTGTGACTAGACAAAGCGCTGTCTCGCTCAATACAAGTGTATGGAGAGAGGCCACACCCACTGGTCAGCCGTGGGACTAGACAAAGCGCTGTCTCGCTCAATACAAGTGTATGGAGAGAGGCCACACCCACTGGTCAGCCGTGGGACTAGACAAGGCACAGTCTCGCTCAATACAAGTGTATGGAGAGAGGCCACACCCACTGGTCAGCCGTGGGACTAGACAAAGCGCTGTCTCGCTCAATACAAGTGTATGGAGAAAGGCCACACCCACTGGTCAGCCGTGTGACTAGACAAAGCGCTGTCTCGCTCAATACAAGTGTATGGAGAGAGGCCACACCCACTGGTCAGCCGTGTGACTAGACAAAGCGCTGTCTCGCTCAATACAAGTGTATGGAGAGAGGCCACACCCACTGGTCAGCCGTGGGACTAGACAAAGCGCTGTCTCGCTCAATACAAGTGTATGGAGAGAGGCCACACCCACTGGTCAGCCGTGGGACTAGACAAGGCACAGTCTCGCTCAATACAAGTGTATGGAGAGAGGCCACACCCACTGGTCAGCCGTGGGACTAGACAAAGCGCTGTCTCGCTCAATACAAGTGTATGGAGAAAGGCCACACACACTGGTCAGCCGTGGGACTAGACAAAGCGCTGTCTCGCTCAATACAAGTGTATGGAGAGAGGCCACACCCACTGGTCAGCCGTGTGACTAGACAAAGCGCTGTCTCGCTCAATACAAGTGTATGGAGAGAGGCCACACCCACTGGTCAGCCGTGTGACTAGACAAAGCGCTGTCTCGCTCAATACAAGTGTATGGAGAAAGGCCACACACACTGGTCTGCCGTGTGACTAGACAAAGCACGGTCTCGCTCAATACAAGTGTATGGAGAGAGGCCACACACACTGGTCTGCCGTGTGACTAGACAAAGCACGGTCTCGCTCAATACAAGTGTATGGAGAGAGGCCACGCACACTGGTCAGCCGTGTGACTAGACAAAGCACAGTCTTGCTCAATACAAGTGTATGGAGAGAGGCCACGCACACTGGTCAGCCGTGTGACTAGACAAGGCACGGTCTCGCTCAATACAAGTGTATGGAGAGAGGCCACGCACACTGGACGGGCATATGTATAACATATACTTACCATCTGATCCTGGATCAGAAACTGGGGAATTCTTGCAGCACACAGTGCATGCACTGGGGAAAGGGGTCCATAAGTCTGCAGTCACACAGTGACTGCAGACTTATCGATTTGGACTGGACAACCTCTTTAATGCAGGCAGCAGAAACAAATTCTGGGTACCAGCATCTCTATAGAAGAAATACATGCTAAAAAAAATGTAAATCAACATTGGTGTCAGATTTTAACCCCTTTACCCCCAAGGGTGGTTTGCACGTTAATGACCGGGCCAATTTTTACAATTCTGACCACTGTCCCTTTATGAGGTTATAACTCTGGAACGCTTCAACGGATCTGGCGATTCTGACACTGTTTTCTCGTGACATATTGTACTTCATGATAGTGGTAAAATTTATTCGATATAACTTGCGTTTATTTGTGAAAAAAACGGAAATTTGGTGAAAATTTTGAAAATTTCGCAATTTTCCAACTTTGAATTTTTATGCCCTTAAATCACAGAGATATGTCACACAAAATACTTAATAAGTAACATTTCCCACATGTCTACTTTACATCAGCACAATTTAGGAACCAAAAATTTTTTTCTGTTAGGGAGTTATAAGGGTTAAAAGTTGACCAGCAATTTCTCATTTTTACAACACCATTTTTTTTTAGGGACCACATCTCATTTGAAGTCATTTTGAGGGGTCTATATGACAGAAGTGTGACACCATTCTAAAAACTGCACCCCTCAAGGTGCTCAAAACCACATTCAAGAAGTTTATTAACCCTTCAGGTGTTTCACAGGCATTTTTGGAATGTTTAAATAAAAATGAACATTTAACTTTTTTTTTTTTTTTTTAACACACAATTTATTTCAGCTCCAATTTGTTTTATTTTCCCAAGGGTAACAGGAGAAAATGGACCCCAAAAGTTGTTGTACAATTTGTGCTGAGTACGCCGATACCCCATATGTGGGGGTAAACCACTGTTTGGGCGCATAGCAGAGCTCGGAAGGAAAGGAGCGCCATTTGACTTTTCAATGCAAAATTGACTGGAATTAAGATGGGACGCCATGTCGCGTTTGGAGAGCCCCTGATGTGCCTAAACATTAACCCCCCCCCACAAGTGACACCATTTTGGAATGTAGACCCCCTAAGGAACTTATCTAGATGTGTTTTGAGAGCTTTGATCCCCCAAGTGTTTCACTACAGTTTATAACGCAGAGCCGTGAAAATAAAAATTCTTTTTTTTTTCGTAAAAATGATTTTGTAGCCCCCAGTTTTGTATTTTCACAAGGGTAACAGGATACATTGGACCCCAACAGTTGTTGTCCAATTTGTCCTGAGTACGCTGATACCCCATATGTGGGAGGGAACCACTGTTTGGGCGCATGGCAGAGCTCGGAAGGGAAGGAGCGCCATTTGGAATGCAGACTTAGATGGATTGGTCTGCAGGCATCACGTTGCATTTGCAGAGCCCCTGATGTACCCAAACAGTAGAAACCCCCAAAAGTGACCCCATATTGGAAACTAGACCTCCCAAGGAACTTATCTAGATGTGTTGTGAGAACTTTGAACCCCCAAGTGTTTCACTACAGTTTACAACGCAGAGCCGTGAAAAAAAAAAAAAAAATTTTTAGCCCCCCAAATTTATATTTTCCCAAGGGTAACAAGAGAACTTGGACCCCAAAAGTTGTTGTGCAATTTGTCCCGAGTATGCTGATGCCCCACATGTTGGGGTAAACCCCTGTTTGGGCGCACAGGAAAGCTCGGAAGGGAAGGAGCACTGTTTTACTTTTTCAATGCAGAATTGGCTGGAATTGAGATCGGACGCCATGTCGCGTTTGGAGAGCCCCTGATGTGCATAAACAGTGGAAACTCCCCAATTCTAACTGAAACCCTAATCCAAACACACCCCTAGCCCTAATCCCAATGGTAACCCTAACCACACCCCTAACCCTGACACACCCCTATCTCTAATCCCAACCCTAATCCCAACTGTAAATGTAATCCAAACCCTAACCCCAACTTTAGCCCCAACCCTAACCCTATCTTTAGCCCCAACCCTAACTTTAGCTCCAACCCTAGCCCCAACCCTAACCCTAGCCCCAGCCCTAACCCTAACCCTAGACCTAACGGGAAAATGGAAATAAATACATTTTTTTAATTTTATTATTTTTTCCCTAACTAAGGGGGTGATGAAGGGGGGTTTGGTTTACTTTTATAGCGTTTTTTATATTGGATTTTTATGATTGGCAGCCGTCACACACTAAAAGACGCTTTTTATAGCAAAAAAGTTTTTGCGTCTCCACATTTTGAGACCTATAATTTTTCCATATTTTGGTCCACAGAGTCATGTGAGGTCTTGATTTTTGCGGGCGAGTTGACGTTTTTAATGGTAACATTTTCGGACACGTGACAGTTTTTGATCGCTTTTTATTCTGATTTTTGTGAGGCAGAATGACAAAAAACCAGCTATTCATGAATTTCTTTTGGGGGAGGCGTTTATACCGTTCCACGTTTGGTAAAATTGATAAAGCAGTTTTATTCTTCGGGTCAGTACGATTACAGCGATACCTCATTTATATCATTTTTTTATGTTTTGGCGCTTTTATACGATAAAAATTATTTTATAGAATAAATAATTATTTTGGCATCGCTTTATTCTGAGGACTATTAACTTTTTTATTTTTTCTTTGATGATGCTGTATGGCGGCTCGTTTTTTGCGGGACAAGATGACGTTTTCAGCGGTACCATGGTTATTTATATCAGTCTTTTTGATCGCGTGTTATTCCACTTTTTGTTCGGCGGTATGATAATAAAGCGTTGTTTTTTGCCTCGTTTTTTTTTTCCCCCCGATACGGTGTTCACTGAAGGGGTTAACTAGTGATATAGTTTTATAGGTGGGGTCGTTACGGACGCGGCGATACTAAATATGTGTACTTTTATTGTTTTGTTTTTTTATTTAGATAAAGAAATGTATTTATGGGAATAATATATATATATATATATATATATATTTTTTTTTTTTTCTTTATTTAGGAATTTTTTTTTATTATTTTTTTTTACTTTGTCCCAGGGGGGGACATCACAGATCAGTGATCTGACAGTTTGCATAGCACTCTGTCAGATCACCGATCTGACTTAGAGCACTGCAGGCTTACCAGAACCTGCTCTGAGCAGGCACTCGGTAAGCAACCTCCCTCCCTGCAGGACCCGGATGCCGCGGCCATCTTGGATCCAGGACCTGCAGCGAGGAAGGAGGTAGGAGACCCCTCCCTGCGCGATGCTTCCCTGTACCGCCGGTACACCGCGATCATGTTTGATCGCGGTGTGCCGGGGGTTAATGTGCCGGGGGCGGTCCGTGACCGCTTCTGGCACATAGTGCCGGATGTCAGCTGCGATAGTCAGCTGACACCCGGCCGCGATCGGCCGCGCTCCCCCCGTGAGCGCCGCCGATCGCGCTGGACGTACTATCCCGTCGGTGGTCATACGGGCCCACCCCACCTCGACGGGATAGTACGTCCAATGTCAGAAAGGGGTTAAGTAACACATATAGCACAAAAAGAGGATTTAGAGATCCTCCAAAAATTCAAAAAATGCTAGCAAAAAGGCAGAGATGCTTACCTGCCTAGGCCTCCAAACAAATGCACTTGGATGCAGTGGACCCATGTAGTTAAGATGGTGGCAACACAGTTGCAAGAATACCGATGAGACAACTGCTCACAACCTACCAATCCCAATGGAGGGGGTGGCTGCTTGGTAGATTACTGCATATAAAAGACTTGTATGTGGCGCTGTTCACACTATGGCAATGCACAGCATCCAGGTTAACAACCTATTAGTGACGCCTGTACTATTAGAGCAGGTGGGCTGCCCAGCGCTATCCTAAAACATCCCATGTGAAAAGACAGCACAGTTTACAATACCAAATGGGCCCAACTGCACCCCGAAAAATTAAGTGCAAAAAACACAAATAAAAAATATGTGAGGTATTAGCTAATATTTTGGCCATATCTTAACTATATGGGTCTACTGCATCCTGATCGTGCATTTGTACGGAGGTCAAATTTTAAGGATATATGCCAGTCACCATGGCCCATTTCACAGGAGATTAAAATAGCAGATAACGTTCAATTTCACATATTTCTTGAGGCTTTGCTGGCATTTTTTTGTGACTCAATTCCAGCACTCCCCCCCCCCCCCCCCCCAAAAAAAAAAGAAAAAAGAAAAATGGAATATGTCCACAACATGGGAGTGCAGCCTGAAAAAGTGGAGTATAAACTGTGCTACATCACTGGGCTTACCTGATGTACTCAGAAAAGAATGAACACTCCTGTGCTTCACAACTATAAACTATTGAACCAGTAAATTTCAGGAATGGAAGATTATCTTCTAGTATGTTTTTCTTCCAGGCGCAATTCTAATGAAGAAGCAAATTAAGGCTTTTAGTAAGAAAAAAAAACAATTATCTATCACACAGGACTACTTACAGCAGAGAACTTCAGGAACGAGCAAATGGAGGTGATAAGAGCACCTAAGATTCTACCAATTATGACATTCAACAATGTCATATCACGATAATAAAGCACAAACCTGCATAAAAATATATTTTGTTTTACAGAAACTATCATTAAATGCTATTAATGATTGATACAGGGATTTTTGTGTACTCACCGTAAAATCGTTTTCTCCGAGCCAATCATTGGGGGACACAGGACCATGGGTGTTATGCTGCTGCCACTAGGAGGACACTAAGTAATACAGAAAGAATAGCTCCTCCCCTGCAGTATACACCATCCTGATGGCTCCAAGTGAACCAGTTCGGTAAAGCAGTAGTAGATTAACATTTAACCAGGATGAACTATGTCAAAACCAAGCCAACACAGAAAACCAAGGCCGTTAGGCTAACAGGGTGGGTGCTGTGTCCCCCAATGATTGGCTAGGAGAAAAGTATTTTACGGTGAGTACACAAAAATCTGTTTCTCCTACGCCTCATTGGGGGACACAGGACCATGGGACGTCCTAAAGCAGTCCCTGGGTGGGGAACAATCAACTGTAATTGTTCATTGTACCCACAGGTTACAGATGCGGTACAGCCACCTGCAAAATTCATCTGCCGACGGTCGCATCTGCTGAGGCTTGAGAATGAATATGGTAATGTTTTGTAAACGTATGCAGACTGGACCAGGTCGCAGCTCTGCAAACTTGTGCTGCATAAGCTTGGTGCTGGATGGCCCAAGACGCACCCACTGACCGAGTGGAATGAGCCTTAATCCCTGCTGGGACAGGATGACCTCTAACTCGGTAGGACTCCTGAATAGCTGAACGAATCCATTTGTCTATTGTCACCTTGGAAGCGGGAAACCCCTTCCTTGGCCCTTCCGGGAGCACAAACAGGGCATCTGACCTGCGGAAGGACGCCGTCCGTCGAGACATACCTCTTGAGAGCTCTCACTAAATCCAGTGTGTGGAGGGCCTTCTCGAAGCGATGTACTGGTGCCGGACAGAGTGACGGTAAGACAATCAAAAAGGACGGGGATGTTCTCAAAACCACCTTATCCTGATGAAAATTCAGGAACGGAACTAGACAAGACAAAGCCGCCAGCTCTGAGACTCATCTAATGGACGTGACCGCCACCAGGAAGGCAACCTTCCATGAAAGAAAGGACAGGGAAACCTCCTGTAGAGGTTCGAAAGGAGCTTTTTGCAAGACTCCGAGGACCAGATTAAGGTCCCATGGTTCCAACGGCATCTTATAGGGTGGCACCTTATAGGAGACTCCCTGAATGAACGTCTTCACTTGTAATCTGTTGGCAATCCTGCGTTGGAAATGAACGGACAGGGCTGAAATCTGCCCCTTGAGAGAACTAAGGGTGAGACCTAAGTCCAAACCGGTTTGTAAAAATTTGAGGATGGAAGGAATGGAAAATTCAAGAGAACGTCCCCAGTCATTGCACCAGGAAAAGAAGGTTTTCCAAGTGCGATGATAAATACGCATAGACGTAGGCTTTCTAGCGCTGATCATGATAGAGATGACTTCCGGAGAGAAACCTGCCTGGGTTAGAACCCAGGACTCAACGGCCATGCCGTCAAACACAGGGCCTCGGAGTTCTGGTGGTAAATGGGGCCCTGTGATAGCAGGTCTGCGCGATTCGGTAATCGCCAGGGAACATCGGCGACTAGTTGAACTAGTTCAGCGTACCACGCCTGGTGCGGCCAATCTGGCGCAATCAGGATTACTGATACTCCCTCTGCTCTGATCATCTTGATGACTCTCGGCAGTAAGGGGAGCAGGGAAAATATGTACGGAAGCCGAAAATGATGCCACGGGAGTACGAGTGCATCTGCCCCGATGGCTGTTGGATCGTGGGACAGAGCTATGAAGTCGAGAACTTTGAAATTTAGCAATGAGGCCATTAGATCCACCGCCGGAGTTCCCCAACGACAGCAGATCTGGTGGAAGATCTCCGGATAGAGAGACCACTCCCCGGAGTCGAGGCTTTGATGACTGAGGAAATCTGCCTCCCAATTGTCCACTCCCAGGATGTGAACCGCAGGAATCATTGAGGGGTTTTCCTCGGCCCAACGGAGAATGTAGCCTACCTCGCTCATGGCTGCCATGATGCGGGTTCCACCCTGTTGGTTGATGTATGCCACTGCAGTGGCATTGTCAGACTGAATCCTGATGGGAAGACCTGCCAGGAAGGGATAGAACTGGAGAAGAGCTAACCTGATTGCCCGAATTTCTAAGATGTTGATCGGAAGGCGTGATTCCTGAAGTGACCAGCGGCCCTGAGCAGTGTGATGTAGAAACACCGCTCCCCAGCCTAGAAGACTGGCATCTGTTGTCACAACTAGCCAATGTACTGGAAGAAAAGACTTCCCTTGATTCAGGGAGGACTTCAATGTCCACCACCTGAGAGACTGTCTGACTCGCTGAGGAAGAAAGAACCGACGGTCGAGGGAGGACGGGTTCCTGTCCCAAACAGCCAGGAGGGCATGCTGTAAGGGACGGAGGTGTAATTGGGCAAATGCAACCACCTCCATAGCTGCTACCATCCTGCCGAGGACTCTCATACTGAAGCACAGAGAGTGAGTGCGAGATTGAAAGAGCTTCTAAGCTTCCCGCTGTAAGGCTGAGATCTTTTTCGGGGGAAGAAGCACCAACCCCTGGGACGAATCCAATATCATTCCTAGAAAGGAAATTCGCTGAGCCGGTACTGGGGAAGATTTTTTGAAGTTTATCTTCCAACCCAGGCGAGAAAGAGAATCCATTGTGATATTCACGGCCTCCTTGCAGGCGCAGAAAGAGGGGCCTTTGATGAGGATATCGTCTAGATACGGTAGCACCACAACGCCCCGGGTGTGAAGGATGGCCACGGCGGCCACCATGACATTGGTGAATACCCTGGGAGCGGTGGCGAGGCCGAAGGGCAAAGAAACAAATTGGAAGTGTTGTTCCTGAACTGCGAAGCGAAGGAACCTCTGGTGAGAGGGGAAAATTGCAATGTGGAGGTACGCGTCCTGGATGTCTATAGAAGCCAGGAACTCGCCTTTTTCCATGGAGGCGATGACAGAACGAAGCGATTCCATTCGGAACAGTCGTACCCTGACAAACTTGTTCAGCAGTTTTAGGTCCAGTATGGGCCGTACTGTACCGTCCTTCCTTGGAACAATGAACAGGTTTGAATAAAAACCCTGAAACCTTTTGCTCTGCGGGATCGGGATAATAACCCCGTCTTCTTTTAGAGAGCTTATGGCTTGGAAGAACTCTGATGCCTTTGCCTTGGGAGGAGAAGACAGGAAAAAACGATTTGATGGGAGAGAGGAGAATTCTATCTTGTATCCGGAGGACACTAGGTTGCGGACCCATTCGTCACGAACGACCGAGAGCCACGCATTGCTAAAGGACATCAGGCGGCCGCCTACTTTGAGGGTGTCCCCAGGATACCACAGGGAGTCATTGTGTGGGAGATCTGCCCGGTCTGGACCCCCTGGATCCTGACTGCCTAGGCCTGCCTCTCCATGAAGGGGAAGGTTTGTAAGAGGTCTGGGGACCTCTATCCCTACGTTGTGCCCGGCCGGGTCCGGAAGATGTGGAAGTAGAGGACCAATTTGAGATGGAATGAAAAAATCGGGACCGAGCCTGTTGTTGCTAGGGCCGAAAGGGTCTCTGTTGTGGGAGAAATTTACTTTTTCCTCCAGTGGCGTCGGAAATTAATTGATCGAGTTTTTCGCCAAAAAGGCGACCGCTCTGATTTGGTAAAGAAGTCAATGACTTTTTGGAAGCAGAATCCACCCGCCAGTCCCTGAGCCATAAATACCTCCGAATGGTGATGGTGTTTGCTACTGCTTGAGAAGCGCAGTCAGCGGCATCCAGAGACGCGGTCACTAGAAAATCCCCAGCTCTGGTTATCTGAGTAGCAAGGTCTGCTACCTCGGGGGGAAGATTGGTATCCAGAACAGCTGAAGACAAGACCTCAGCCCAATGGGTCATAGCCATAGCCACCCACGTAGTGGCCAAAGATGGAAAGAGTGCAGCTGCTGAGGCTTCAAAGGTTGAACGAGCCATATTGTTGATATGAGGATCGGTGGGGTTTTTAATCGAGGCGCCTTCTGAAAAGGATAAAATAGATTTAGTAGCTAGGCGCGATACTGGAGGATCTACCGGAGGAGACTGTGACCAATCTATTCTTAGATCAGGAGCAAAGGGATATTTTGACTGCATGGGCTTTTGCCCTGTGAAGAGTTTATCTGGACAGATCCTATGAGATTTAACGATTTCCTTAAATTGTGGATGGTTGGCGAACACTCTATGAGCCCGCTTGGACCTCTTAAAGGACACAGCATGATCCGTCTTAGATAAAGGTTCCTCATCTAGCTTCAGGGCCTTGTTTACTGACTCAATGAGAGAGTCGACAGTCTCCTGATCGTGTTGAAATTCCTGATCTAGGGACGTGTCAGAATCGTCCTCTGAGACAGGTTCTCTACTAGCCCCAAGGGAGGGGGAGCGAGAAATGGAACTCTCAGAATCTGATACCCGGTGATGGTCTGGGGACAAGACATGAGTCCTTTTCCTGGAAGAGCGAGAGCTCCTTGGTAAGGTACGACCCCTAGTGTACAAGGGGTTCTGATCATCGGAAGCGTTGTCCGTAAGATTGCCCTGGTTAGAGGAATAGTCTCGGAACGAGTCTAACGCTTTGGACAGGGATGCCATAGACCGGGTAAGGGAGGTAGCCCACTCAGGGGGACTAGGCTCACTGGGTTCGATATCAGTAACAGGTGGTTCCTGAGCAGTCACCGGTTCACAAGCTGAGCATAACGCAGTATTGTGACCCCAGGGTAGAGATACCTTACAAGAGGTACAAGCAGCAAAAAACAGTGTAGGTTTTCCCAGACTTTATGTTAGGCTTTGATTGAGAAATCGTGTAGCCTTGAGGAGAGAGCTTACTAGCAGGAAAAAGGTTAAGCTATGTTTCTGCAGCTTACCCAGGTCCTGTGTCTTGAGTCCCCGAGGAAGGTCCGCAATATCCACAGAAATCGCTCCCAGAAGCTGTGATATCGGAACGCGACGGATCAGTCGCCCGTAAAGTGAGCTCAGGGCTGGCATCCAACGGTGCAGGAAAGGGTACGGGGAAGAACGCTCCGCGTTGTTGCTTGTTGATGGTTCGGGGGAGATCGGAACCTAGAAAGGGTCCGTCGCCCCCATTTGCTCCGTTAAGGGAAAAGTAGAATAAAAATAAAAACGATGGGGTCTGAAAGCAGACCCAAGTGCCTCCTACAGACACTATGCAAGAACTGATTCACTTGGAGCCAGCAGGAGGGTGTATACTGCAGGGGAGGAGCTATTCTTTCTGTATTACTTAGTGTCCTCCTAGTGGCAGCAGCATAACATCCACGGTCCTGTGTCCCCCAATGAGGCGTAGGAGAAAAACACTTTGTACAGATTTCTGGATGCACATAAGAACAGGTTAAGTGTCCAGAAAATTAGTGAATGTACTTCCAAGGAGATTGCATAAGATTACTGCAAGATGGGCCTAGTCATATAACCCTCCACCTGTAAACCATACTATGGACTGAAAGACAAGCTCCAATCAAAACTTGTTTCCTCTTAATACATTGCAGTCATCATATTATACAGCACTGTGCACTTACAATTGCTAATTTTCCCTTTCTACCCAGCTAATTCTTCTGTTTTCCATTAGGTCTATGATATCACGTGATTAAAAGCCGACTATCCGAATCTTTAAGCTCTATGTAGAAACAGGAGGTCTATACTCCCTGTATGACTCATAAGTCACTGCAAAAGTCTATAGCAGGAGGGAGCAGCTTGGTCAGGAGATGAAGAGGGGAATGATTTTTGTGGGGTAAAGAGGCTTCCTGCTTCTACATAGAGCAGAGAGAGAAGAATTAGCTGGGTAGAATGACAAAAGGAATTGTAAGTACATAATGCTATATATGATTGCAATATATTAAGAGGGTACAAATTTTGATGGGCGGGATTCTTTAAGGCGCATTGGGGGGTCCTGGTCCCTGGGATAAGGGAGGCGCATTGCAAACAAGACTACATTAATTGGGTGAGCTTGCTTTTACAACGTAGATAAGCAGGACAATAAGGGTATGTGCACATGTCCGGATTTCTTGTGACGTCATCGCAGGTTCTTCACCGCACACCAGCTACAGGAACCGAAGCGGCAGCATGCACCTGAGAGGCGGGAAGACATCGAAGGTGAGTATATCACTATTTTTTATTTTAATTCTTTTTTTTTTACCAATTATATGGTGCCTAGTCCGTGGAGGAGAGTCTCCTCTCCTCCACCCTGGGTACCAACCGCACATAATCTGCTTACTTCCCTCATGGTGTGCACAGCCCCGTGCGGGAAGTAAGCAGATCAATGGACTCCTAGGTGTGTGGAATCCCCGCAATTCCGCATTTTTAATGAACATGTTGCTTTTTTTTCCGCGATGCGATTTTTTCGCGGAAAAAAATCGCAACATTTGCACAAAAAATGCGGAATACACTGTAAATAATAGGAGGCATAGGTTAGCGTTTTTATAGCGAAAAAACGCGAAAAAAATGTGAAAAATCCTGAACGTGTGCACATGGCCTAATGCTGCAGTAGATAATAGTAAGCACAACGCCCAAACCCATAACCCCAAAAGGGGAGTGGGCAACACTCCATATAAGTATTATACCATATCAGGAACACAGGTAAATGCTACTGTGGTCCAAGAAGTGCCACAAAGATCAATTAAAACAAACTGCTATTTATTTATAAATAATTTAAAATACAAACATACACATACAAACATGAAGGTGCCTCATTAAACAACCTATTGCGGTCAGCTTGAGCAGGACACTATTTTGAATCCAGCAGCAAAAAGCACACTGGGAGTATGGCAGATTCCACAAATATCAAGTCATGCACATGATGTCCTAAATGCTGCCACTGCATAATATTGCATAAATTCCCAATTGAATTACACCAATGTGGGGCTTTCTGACTTGTCAGTAATCATGACACACTGCTCCAAGGGTTACTGAGGGTTAGGCTATAATCACCACCGCATCCTAAATGCTTACCATCCGTGCCACATGCTATAACATTATAAGCGGTGCGCCCCGTCCCCAACACATATTACCTGCTCCGTGCCTCCTATTGAACGTGCTCAGCCTAATGGCGTGCTGTCTCCGCAAACCCCCGACGCGCGTTTCGAGTTAAGCTTCTTCCTGGAAACGCGCATCGGGGTTTGCGGAGACAGCACGCCATTAGGCTGAGCACGTTCAATAGGAGGCACGGAGCAGGTAATATGTGTGGGGGACGGGGCGCACCGCTTATAATGTTATAGCATGTGGCACGGATGGTAAGCATTTAGGATGCGGTGGTGATTATAGCCTAACCCTCAGTAACCCTTGGAGCAGTGTGTCATGATTACTGACAAGTCAGAAAGCCCCACATTGGTGTAATTCAATTGGGAATTTATGCAATATTATGCAGTGGCAGCATTTAGGACATCATGTGCATGACTTGATATTTGTGGAATCTGCCATACTCCCAGTGTGCTTTTTGCTGCTGGATTCAAAATAGTGTCCTGCTCAAGCTGACCGCAATAGGTTGTTTAATGAGGCACCTTCATGTTTGTATGTGTATGTTTGTATTTTAAATTATTTATAAATAAATAGCAGTTTGTTTTAATTGATCTTTGTGGCACTTCTTGGACCACAGTAGCATTTATCTGTGTTCCTGATATGGTATAGTAGATAATAGTAATAGTAAATTAGATGGAGCCCACTTCTACCATAGTAATCGATTATATTGATAGAGTAGTTAACTCCTGCAATATATCATAATAACTCAGACAATAATGATTTACCGACGGAGACTTGCCTTTTTAGTCTTGCTTGTACAGGGACTATCCTGCTCAGACATCCAATTGGGAAGCTTTCGCTGCTCCCCTGACATTTTTGGTGCAATTTCAAGTCACACACTAGGAATCATTAAGCCCTTTAAGAACAAAAGGGGGAAGGGGTGTTAATAGATGTAATCAGCAGTAAGTTCAGATACAGTTTAGCGGTAATTACCTGACAATTCTATTTTCACTTCCTTAGGACTCGTTCACACAACCAAATTTTCGGTCCAATTGCTATCGATGAAAAAAAAAGGACCACACTTGGACCAATATTATTTAATGGGGCAGTGTAGATGAATGATTTTTTCCAGTGACCGAATGTGTGTGGAAAAAAAAATAATCACTTTATGCGCTAGTTTTGTCCTTAAGTTGGATGAGACTCACCCATTCAAGTCTATGGGTCTGTAAAAATATCAGACACCATACGGACCATCAGTATAGCATCTGACTTTTACGGATATATTGCAATTGTGCAACATGGGAAACTGTAAACGGTCCTATAAATGATTAATAGCTGCTGCTCTAAAAAGCAGATTGTATACAGATGACAAGCGAGAAAAATATCCTCCCACTTTTCTGGATGAAACTGACAGATTTTGTATACAAAACCACTGGAAGTAAAGGTCTAGATTTGCCCGAGGTTACTATATGAACATTATTTAGATTTTTTATACAATCATGTGAACAAGCCCTTACACTGACAGGTAACGCTAACATATGAATCACTAACAGTACTTTTTCCCTAAAAGGTTGGTTGAGGCTCCGATCCATAGACCCTTACCAGTGGCAGTTCTGAGGAATCGTAATGAACTTTTAATGGAAAACCTTTATATTATCAGGGTTGCCCAGCTAATAAGACATCAACAAGTCTCTGTCACATCTCCTCAACCAGGAAGAAGGAGATTCGCAGGTCTCTCATCCAGTGATCTCAGATTATTGACCGATCCGATGGGCCGGAGACCCAATAGATTGTCCAATGTCTACTGCCGATTAGAAAGCAGTCAGTTCTCCTGTTCCCCTCCACACCTACTCCCCTAAAAAATGGTATTCAGTATAAAAAAAAAAAAAGCAGAATCGTGAAAATGGCAAAAAACAAAGAATTAAAAATGTAAACATGAGAAAGTTGCAGAGCTCATCATGACACAATGATGACGGCTGCGGCGACATGTCTCATGGTCAAAGATCACAGCATGGAGAGGCTCGTTCACAACATAGAAGTGAGAGTGGCCACTACATGACATCATGACCGCGACTGGCAAGAAATCCACACCTGACGGACTTCTTGATCAGCTGCAATCACGAGAAAACCTGCAGATGGATTACATGTAAACTGCTGCCGGATAGTGTGTGTGCAAAAATCGATTGGCAGGACCCGGTTCATGGGCCAGTTATCTGTAGCCACTGGATAGGAGCCCTGAGAACAGCCATTTGCAGTTCTTCTGATTAGCCACCCTGGCGTTCATCCTTGCATCATGAAACATGTGACTTTGCGTCAGGATGGCATTCATCCTTGCGTCATGAAACATGTGACTTTGCGCTAAGCTGGCGTTCATCCTTGCGTCATGAAACATGTGACTTTGTGCTAGGCTGGCGTTCATCCTTGCGTCATGTAACATGTGACTTTGCGCTAGGCTGGCGTTCATCCTTGCGTCATGAAACATGTGACTTTGTGCTAGGCTGGCGTTCATCCTTGCGTCATGTAACTTTGCACTAGGCTGGCGTTCATCCTTGCGTCATGAAACATGTGACTTTGCGCTAGGCTGGCGTTCATCCTTGCGTCATGAAACATGTGACTTTGCGCTAGGCTGGCGTTCATCCTTGCGTCATGAAACATGTGACTTTGTGCTAGGCTGGCGTTCATCCTTGCGTCATGTAACATGTGACTTTGCGCTAGGCTGGCGTTCATCCTTGCGTCATGAAACATGTGACTTTGTGCTAGGCTGGCGTTCATCCTTGCGTCATGAAACATGTGACTGCGCTAGGCTGGCGTTCATCCTTGCGTCATGTAACATGTGACTTTGTGCTAGGCTGGCGTTCATCCTTGCGTCATGTAACATGTGACTTTGCGCTAGGCTGGCGTTCATCCTTGCGTCATGAAACATGTGACTTTGTGCTAGGCTGGCGTTCATCCTTGCGTCATGAAACATGTGACTGCGCTAGGCTGGCGTTCATCCTTGCGTCATGTAACATGTGACTTTGCGCTAGGCTGGCGTTCATCCTTGCGTCATGTAACATGTGACTTTGCGCTAGGCTGGCGTTCATCCTTGCGTCATGAAACATGTGACTGCGCTAGGCTGGCGTTCATCCTTGCGTCATGTAACATGTGACTTTGCGCTAGGCTGGCGTTCATCCTTGCGTCATGAAACATGTGACTTTGTGCTAGGCTGGCGTTCATCCTTGCGTCATGAAACATGTGACTTTGTGCTAGGCTGGTGTTCATCCTTGCGTCATGAAACATGTGACTTTGCGCTAGGCTGGCGTTCATCCTTGCGTCATGTAACATGTGACTTTGCGCTAGGCTGGCGTTCATCTTTGCATCATGAAACATGTGACTTTGCGTCAGGATGGCATTCATCCTTGCGTCATGAAACATGTGACTTTGCGCTAAGCTGGCGTTCATCCTTGCGTCATGAAACATGTGACTTTGTGCTAGGCTGGCGTTCATCCTTGCGTCATGTAACATGTGACTTTGCGCTAGGCTGGCGTTCATCCTTGCGTCATGAAACATGTGACTTTGTGCTAGGCTGGCGTTCATCCTTGCGTCATGAAACATGTGACTTTGTGCTAGGCTGGCGTTCATCCTTGCGTCATGAAACATGTGACTTTGTGCTAGGCTGGTGTTCATCCTTGCGTCATGAAACATGTGACTTTGCGTCAGGATGGCGTTCATCCTTGCGTCATGTAACATATGACTTTGCGCTAGGCTGGCGTTCATCCTTGCGTCATGAAACATGTGACTTTGTGCTAGGCTGGCGTTCATCCTTGCGTCATGAAACATGTGACTTTGTGCTAGGCTGGTGTTCATCCTTGCGTCATGAAACATGTGACTTTGTGCTAGGCTGGTGTTCATCCTTGCGTCATGAAACATGTGACTTTGCGCTAGGCTGGCGTTCATCCTTGCGTCATGTAACATGTGACTTTGTGCTAGGCTGGCGTTCATCCTTGCGTCATGAAACATGTGACTTTGTGCTAGGCTGGTGTTCATCCTTGCGTCATGAAACATGTGACTTTGCGTCAGGATGGCGTTCATCCTTGCGTCATGTAACATATGACTTTGCGCTAGGCTGGCGTTCATCCTTGCGTCATGAAACATGTGACTTTGTGCTAGGCTGGCGTTCATCCTTGCGTCATGAAACATGTGACTTTGTGCTAGGCTGGTGTTCATCCTTGCGTCATGAAACATGTGACTTTGTGCTAGGCTGGTGTTCATCCTTGCGTCATGAAACATGTGACTTTGCGCTAGGCTGGCGTTCATCCTTGCGTCATGTAACATGTGACTTTGTGCTAGGCTGGCGTTCATCCTTGCGTCACGAAACATGTGACTTTGTGCTAGGCTGGCGTTCATCCTTGCGTCATGTAACATGTGACTTTGTGCTAGGCTGGCGTTCATCCTTGCGTCACGAAACATGTGACTTTGTGCTAGGCTGGCGTTCATCCTTGCGTCATGAAACATGTTACTTTGTGCTAGGCTGGCGTTCATCCTTGTGTCATGAAACATGTGACTTTGCGCTAGGCTGGCGTTCATCCTTGCGTCATGAAACATGTGACTTTGCGCTAGGCTGGCGTTCATCCTTGCGTCATGAAACATGTGACTTTGTGCTAGGCTAGCGTTCATCCTTGCGTCATGAAACATGTGACTGCGCTAAGCTGGCGTTCATCCTTGCGTCATGTAACATGTGACTTTGTGCTAGGCTGGCGTTCATCCTTGTGTCATGAAACATGTGACTTTGCGCTAGGCTGGCGTTCATCCTTGCGTCATGAAACATGTGACTTTGTGCTAGGCTGGCGTTCATCCTTGCGTCATGTAACATGTGACTGCGCTAGGCTGGCGTTCATCCTTGCGTCATGAAACGTGACTTTGCGCTAAGCTGGCGTTCATCCTTGCGTCATGTAACATGTGACTTTGTGCTAGGCTGGCGTTCATCCTTGCGTCATGAAACATGTGACTGCGCTAGGCTGGCGTTCATCCTTGCGTCATGAAACGTGACTTTGTGCTAGGCTGGCGTTCATCCTTGCGTCATGTAACATGTGACTTTGTGCTAGGCTGGCGTTCATCCTTGCGTCATGTAACATGTGACTTTGTGCTAGGCTGGCGTTCATCCTTGCGTCATGTAACATGTGACTTTGTGCTAGGCTGGCGTTCATCCTTGCGTCATGTAACATGTGACTTTGTGCTAGGCTGGCGTTCATCCTTGCGTCATGTAACATGTGACTTTGCGCTAGGCTGGCGTTCATCCTTGCGTCATGTAGCATGTGACTTTGTGCTAGGCTGGCGTTCATCCTTGCGTCATGTAACATGTGACTTTGTGCTAGGCTGGCGTTCATCCTTGCGTCATGTAGCATGTGACTTTGCGCTAGGCTGGCGTTCATCCTTGCGTCATGTAACATGTGACTTTGTGCTAGGCTGGCGTTCATCCTTGCGTCATGTAACATGTGACTTTGTGCTAGGCTGGCGTTCATCCTTGCGTCATGAAACATGTGACTTTGTGCTAGGCTGGCGTTCATCCTTGCGTCATGTAGCATGTGACTTTGCGCTAGGCTGGCGCTCATCCTTGCGTCATTAAACATGTGACTTTGTGCTAGGCTGGCGTTCATCCTTGCGTCATGAAACATGTGACTGCGCTAGGCTGGCGTTCATCCTTGCATCCTGAAACATGTGACTTTGCGCCAGGATGGAGGGATGCAGGAGGCAGTGCCCAGGGCCCCACAGACCTATGACATGACTGATTGGTACCAGCTCTTTTGGCAGATCACGTAACCCAGCCTGGCTCCACCAATTAGAGGCCATATTGGCGAAGTGCGGGTGCGTGGGTCACACTGGCTTTTACATGGCAGCCGCCTTATTACCATACAATGTGGTGATGGCGTTACTAGCTACAGCCTGTACTTTACAGCACTTATTAATGTAGGGACTGAAGAGGTGAAGCTGCAAAGCTCATAGTTATAACGGATGCACTGCCTTTTGCTGTCAGGACATACATGTATCACGATATAATGCGTCTGCCACTTACTGGAGCCTATTCTGCACCTCTGACATCTCCCACTGCGACTGCTGCGTTCAGCCGGGGCGCGAAATCCCCCACGTGAAGCTGCTCCGGAGACACACTTCCGCCCTCACCGCCCACACTATGCTGATTGGTCCTCCCTAGTCCCGGCATGCAGCGTTCTGCCCGGCCACTTCCGCCTGCCGAGGCTTGTCTCCAGGACCCTGCCACTTTGTGACGGTGACGTCATTCTGCGCCAACGCGCGGATGGAGGAGTCATTCCCGGACGGCCATGAAAGCGGGAGGAGCGCTGTTCTCAAGGCTGCACCGGGGAGCAGGTCGGCCCGCCATGCACTGCGTGTAAGAGTGAGTAGAGGCCTGTCCTCCGGTGTGCATGACCGCGGAGAGGTGCGGGGCAGGATGTGCCAGCCTCTGCCCATGGGGGGAGCTGCAAGGTCAGGGGCGCACAGTCCTGGCCGCTTTATATTGGGGTCTGTCACCTATGTGCATACGGAGGTGTGCTGGGCATCCGCTACAGTGTGCATACTGGCAAGTATCCAGGTTCTTACTGCCTTCCCTCTCTAATAAAAGCCATTGGTCACTATAGAAATTTCCTCCAAAAATACAAGTATCCAACATGTATCTATTCCGCCAAGATCCACCAAGAGTTCATTATAACCTTGGTTGGTGTCATCGCACTGGACGATCGGTAGCGGATACGGAGCCATATCTTGGGGAAATAATCCTACAATGTATGTTCAGCACCGCGGACAGCGCTCATCACATTTACAGCTACAGACAATTAAAGGGAACCTGTCACCCCCAAAATCGAAGGTGAGCTAAGCCCACCGGCATCAGGGGCTTATCTACAGCATTCTGTAATGTTGTAGATAAGCCCCCGATGTATCATGAAAGATGAGAAAAAGAGGTTAGATTATACTCACCCAGGGGCGGTCCCGATGGGCGTCGCGGTCCGGTGCCTCCCATCTTCTTACAATGACGTCCTCTTCTTGTCTCCACGCCGTGGCTCCTGGGCAGGCGTACTTTGTCTGCAGTGCCTCTCTGACCTTTCCTGGCGCCTGCGCACTACAGTACTATGCTTGGCCCTCAACAGGGCACACAAAGTACGCCTGCGCCGGAGCCGCAGCGTGAAGACAAGAAGAGGACGTCATCGTAAGAAGATGGGAGGCCCCAGACCGCGACCCCTATCGGAACCACCCCTGGGTGAGTATAATCTAACTTCTTTTTCTCATCTTTCATGATACATCGGGGGCTTATCTACAGTATTACAGAATGCTGTAGATAAGCCCCTGATGCTGGTAGGCTTAGCTCAGCACCTTAGGCTACATAGTTACATAGTTACATAGTTATTAAGGTTGAAGGAAGACTGTAAGTCCATCTAGTTCAACCCATAGCCTAACCTAACATGCCCTAACATGTTGATCCAGGGGAAGGCAAAAAAAACCCATGTGGCAAAGAGTAACTCCACCATGGGGAAAAAAATTCCTTCCCGACTCCACATACGGCAATCAGACTAGTTCCCTGGATCAACGCCTTATCAAGGAATCTAGTGTATATACCCTGTAACATTATACTTTTCCAGAAGGGTATCCAGTCCCCTCTTAAATTTAATTAATGAATCACTCATTACAACATCATACGGCAGAGAGTTCCATAGTCTCACTGCTCTTACAGTAAAGAATCCGCGTCTGTTATTATGCTTAAACCTTCTTTCCTCCAGACGTAGAGGATGCCCCCTTGTCCCTGTCACCGGTCTATGATTAAAAAGATCATCAGAAAGGTCTTTGTACTGTCCCCTCATATATTTATACATTAACATAAGATCACCCCTTAGTCTTCGTTTTTCCAAACTAAATAGCCCCAAGTGTAATAACCTATCTTGGTATTGCAGACCCCTCAGTCCTCTAATAACCTTGGTCGCTCTTCTCTGCACCCGCTCCAGTTCAGCTATGTCTTTCTTATACACCGGAGACCAGAACTGTGCACAGTATTCTAAGTGTGGTCGAACTAGTGACTTGTATAGAGGTAAAATTATGTTCTCCTCATGAGCATCTATGCCTCTTTTAATACATCCCATTATTTTATTTGCCTTTGTAGCAGCTGCCTGACACTGGCCACTGAATATGAGTTTGTCATCCACCCATACACCCAGGTCTTTTTCATTGACGGTTTTGCCCAGAGTTTTAGAATTAAGCACATAGTTATACATCTTATTACTTCTACCCAAGTGCATGACCTTACATTTATCCCCATTAAAGCTCATTTGCCATTTATCAGCCCAAGCTTCTAGTTTACATAAATCATCCTGTAATATAAAATTGTCCTCCCCTGTATTGATTACCCTGCAGAGTTTAGTGTCATCTGCAAATATTGAAATTCTACTCTGAATGCCCCCTACAAGGTCATTAATAAATATGTTAAAAAGAAGAGGGCCCAATACTGACCCCTGTGGTACCCCACTGCTAACCGTGACCCAGTCTGAGTGTGCTCCATTAATAACCACCCTTTGTTTCCTATCCCTGAGCCAGCTCTCAACCCACTTACACATATTTTCCCCTATCCCCATTACTCTCATTTTATGTAACAACCTTTTGTGTGGCACCGTATCAAAAGCTTTGGAAAAGTCCATATATACTACGTCCACTGGGTTCCCTTGGTCCAGTCCGGAACTTACCTCTTCATAGAAGCTGATCAAATTAGTCTGACATGAACGGTCCCTAGTAAACCCGTGCTGATACTGGGTCATGAGGTTATTCCTCTTCAGATACTCCAGCATAGCATCCCTTAGAATGCCCTCCAGGATTTTACCCACAGTAGAGGTTAAACTTACTGGCCTATAATTACCGAGTTCAGTTTTTGCCCCTTTTTTGAATATTGGCACCACATTTGCTATACGCCAGTCCTGTGGTACAGACCCTGTTATTATGGAGTCTGTAAAGATTAAAAATAATGGTCTATCAATGACTGTACTTAGTTCCTGCAGTACTCGGGGGTGTATCCCATCCGGGCCCGGAGATTTGTCAATTTTAGTTATTTTTAGACGCCGCTGTACTTCCTGCTGGGTTAAGCAGGTGACATTTAATGGGGAATTTTTATCACTAGTCATTTTGTCTGCCATGGGATTTTCTTTTGTAAATACTGATGAAAAAAAGTCATTTAGCATATTGGCTTTTTCCTCATCCTCATCCACCATTTCACCCAGACTATTTTTAAGGGGGCCAACACTGTCATTTTTTAGTTTCTTACTATTTATATAGTTAAAGAATATTTTGGGATTATTTTTACTCTCTCTGGCAATGAGTCTCTCTGTCTCAATCTTTGCTGCCTTGATTTGCTTTTTACAGAATTTATTTAATTTTCTGTATTTATTTAATGCCTCCTCACTACCTACTTCCTTTAATTCTCTAAATGCTTTCTTTTTGTCCCTTATTGCGCCCCTTACAGCTCTATTTAGCCATATTGGTTTCCTCCTATTTCTAGTATGTTTATTCCCATACGGTATATACTGTGCACAGGTCCTATCCAGGATGCTAATAAATGTCTCCCATTTTCTTTGTGTATTTTTATGTCTCAGGATATCGTCCCAGTTAATTGCACCAAGATCCTCTCTCATCCGTTGGAAATTTGCCCTCCTGAAGTTTAGTGTCCTTGTCACCCCCCTACTACCCATCTTATTAAAGGTTACATGAAAACTTATTATTTTGTGATCACTATTCCCCAAGTGACCCCCAACCCTTATATTTGCTATGCGGTCTGGCCTGTTGGTTAATATTAGGTCTAGCAGTGCCCCCCTCCTTGTTGGGTCCTGAACCAGTTGTGAAAGGTAATTGTCTCTCATAGTTGTCAAAAACCGATTACCTTTGCTGGAACTGCAGGTTTCTGTTCCCCAATCTATTTCAGGGTAGTTGAAGTCCCCCATAATAATGACTTCTCCTTGAGTCGCAGCTTCATCTATTTGCTTTACGAGGATATTCTCCATTGCTTCCATTAGTTTTGGAGATTTATAACAAACCCCTATCAGTAATTTATTATTTTTTCCCCCTCCCCTTATCTCCACCCACAGAGACTCTACATTTTCATTAGATTCACCTATATTATCACGCAGGATGGGTTTTAAGGTCGATTTTACATACAGACACACCCCACCCCCTCGCTTATCTGTACGGTCATTTCTGAACAGGCTATAGCCCTGCAAGTTAACAGCCCAGTCATGGCTCTCATCCAGCCACGTCTCAGATATCCCCACCATGTCATAATTATGCTCCAACAACATTAGTTCTAATTCATCCATTTTGTTGGCGAGGCTTCTGGCATTAGTATACATGCACTTGATGTTACTCTCTGTACCTCTATTCTTTCTTAAATTACTAACTGTTCTAACCCCACCCCCCATGCCACCGCCACCCCCAACTTCCTTATTTGTGCCCAGGTCTCTATCTGCACTATCTTCCCCTCCTGTAAAATGAATACCCTCCCCCCCAATCCCTAGTTTAAACACTCCTCCAACCTTCTAACCATTTTCTCCCCCAGCACAGCTGCACCTTCCCCATTGAGGTGCAGCCCGTCCCTAGCGTAGAGCCTGTAGCCAACTGAGAAGTCGGCCCAGTTCTGCAGGAACCCAAACCCCTCCTTCCTACACCAATTCTTGAGCCACTTATTAACCTCCCTAATCTCCCGTTGCCTCTCTGGCGTGGCACGTGGTACAGGCAGTATTTCGGAAAATACCACGTTGGAGGTCCTTGCTTTCAGCTTGCAGCCTAATTCCCTGAAATCATCTTTAAGGACCTTCCACCTACCTCTGTCTTTGTCATTTGTGCCAATGTACACCACGACCGCTGGGTCCTCACCAGCCCCTCCCAGTAATCTGTCCACCCGATCAGCGATGTGTCGGACTCGAGCGCCAGGTAGGCAGCACACCGTCCGACGATCCCTGTCTTTGTGACAGATTGCCCTATCTGTTCCCCTAATAATTGAGTCCCCCACTACCAGCACCTGTCTGGCCTGCCCTGCTCTCCTTTTTCCCTCCTTACTGGAGCAGTCACTCCTCCGGCTTTCAGAGGACATGCCTGGCTGCAGCAGTGCTACCCCTGTACTGGCACCCCCCTCATCTGCCAACTTAGCAAACTTATTGGGGTGTGCCAGATCAGGACTAGCCTCCCTGGCACTCTTCCCTCTACCCCGCCTTCTATCTGTCACCCAGCTAACTGCCACACTGTCCTGCAGCTCCATCCTACCATCCCCCTCCTCATCTATCCCATTGAGCGTCTGCTCTGTGAGCAGAAGACTCCTCTCCATATTGTCTATGGATCTCAGTGTTGCCAGCTGCACATTTAGATCCAGTATCTGGGTTTCCAAATGCACAATGTGCTCACATCTCGCACAGCAGTATGCACCCTCGACCGGCTGGTCAAGGATTGCATACATGTGGCAAGATGTGCACTGGATGGCATTAACAATTGTGGAGCACATTTCCTAATGGGGATTGCACCACACAGAAACGTTAATTAAAAATAAATACAAAGTATTAATTAAACCAAAAAAAAAAAAAAACAGAAGCAATTCCTCCCTTGGAAACTCCCTGATTCCAAAGTCACTGAATCACAAGTCACACACTTACCGCCGTTCACACTTACGCTCAGGTCACACTCAGCTCGCTCACACTCGCTGTGCTGAAGATTTATAGATTTTTTTTTTTTCTCTCTATCTCCCCTCAACAGCAATCCACCTTGCTGTTCAGATGCACTTGCGTCTTATGGAGTACGTCACAATGCGTCGTTTTGGAGAAAAAAACGCATCCTGCAAATTTGCCCGCAAGATGCGTTTTTTCTCCATAGACTTGCATTAGTGACGCATTGTGACGGATTGCCACACGTCGCATCCGTCGTGCGACGGATGCGTCGTGTTTTGGCAGACCATCGGCACAAAAAAAGTTCCATGTAACTTTTTTTTGTGCGTCGCGTCCGCCATTTTCCACCACACATGCGCGGCCGAAACTCCTCCCCCTTCTCCCCGGACTGCAGAATGGGCAGCAGATGCGTTGTAAAACTGCATCCGCTGCCCACGTCTTGCAGTAATTTCACAGCGTCTGTCGGTACGTCGGCCCGACACATTGCGACGGCCCATATCGACGGATCAGTGTGAAAGTAGCCTTACAGACCTCATCACTGTCCCCATTGGGGCTCACAATCTAGATTCCCAATCATTATGTCTTTGGAGCGTGGGAGTAAACCGGGGAGAACATACAGACTCCTCGCCTGGGTAGGATTTGAACCAAGAACCCCTAATTGTATATGATGAGTAATATAAAAGCAATGTCCTAAGGATTTTTAAAGAGGCTGTACAGAACTTTAGGATAGGCCATCAATGTCTGATTGGTGGGCCCTTGCCAATCAGATGTTTCTGGTGTCGGCTGGGAATAGCCAGTTACAGAGCTGTATGTGCTGGAAATATTTTCATAAGAATTTGGGAAAGTTATGAAATGTCCTATAAGGCTACGTCTCCATGGTCAATAATTGGCAGTGCTTTGGACACAGCACATGTCCACTTTGTCCAAAGCGCTGCTGGCTTTTAAACGCAGGTGATTCCGCATGTGTTCATTGAACCGTGGAGAATCACCACTCCCAATACATTGGACTGGTGATATTTATCATGCGGAGATGCTCAATAGACATGCTGCAGTCTGGAAAGATGCTCCACATGTGCGTCTCCAAAGGCATGCCACAGGCGTCAGTGCATGCATAGTGGAGATGAAATTTCTTGAAATCCCCTCCACTATGCTGTAACATCTGGTCACTGCAGGTTGGACACTGTGGATGTACTCAGCGTCCAACGCACAGCGTATACTGACCGTGGGAACATACTGTAAATGTTTGTTCTGTTCCTGATCTAAGGATCTCGGCTTTTAGTTAAGATGAATCTGTGCTGCACTTTATGTAGAGGCTCAGTAGTGACCAGTGCTGTGGGGTCGAGGGTGAGATGAATCTGTGCTGCACTGTATGTACAGGCTAAGTAGTGACCAGTGCTGTGGGGTCGGAGGTGAGATGAATCTGTGCTGCCCTTTATGTACAGGCTCAGTAGTGACCAGCGCTGTGGGGTTGGAGTTAAGATGAATCTGTGCTGCGCTTTATATACATGCTCAGTAGTGACCAGTGCTGTGGTGGAGTCGGAGTTGAGATGAATCTGTGCTGCACTTTATGTACAGGCTCAGTAGTGACCAGTGCTGTGGAGTCGGAGGTAAGATGAATCTGTGCTGCACTTTATATGCATGCTCAGTAGTGACCAGTGCTGTGGGGTCGAGGTTGAGATGAATCTGTGCTGCACTGTATGTACAGGCTAAGTAGTGACCAGTGGGGTCGGAGGTGAGATGAATCTGAATCTGTACAATTTACAATCACTCTCTGAGTCCCTTCTCCCTCTTACAGACATAGCTTCCCTTCTTGACACAGATGCTACTGCCACTTTTTATAACACCATAATAACAGCAACACTCGATTCGGCCGCTCCCCTTATGCATAGCAAAACTCATACAATCAACAGCCTGACCAAAGAACTGAGACTGGCTTCCAGGGTCGCTGAGCGGAGATGGAAGAGATCCCACTCTGCCGAGCAGTACATCGCATACAAGCAGTCCCTCGCCAGCTTCAAGTCCACGCTCACTGTCGCAAAACAAACTTATTTCTCATATCCTCGCTGTCTCACTACCCTAAACAGCTTTTCAACACTTTCAATTCTCTACTCCGTCCCCCAGCACCTCCTCCCTCTCCTCTCATTTCTGCTAAAGACTTTTCCTCTTTCTTTAAATATAACATCGATATGATCAGAGAAAGCTTTGGCCCGCAGCGCCCAATGCCCCTCTTAGCTGCTCAACCCTGTTCCTCCAAAACCAGCTTCTCCACCATGACAGAAGATCAGCTCTCCACCCTCCTGTCAAGATCACATCTCACCACTTCAGCACTTGATCCGCTCATGTTCCACCTCATCCCTAACCTCACCACAGTCTTCATCCCAACCCTAAGACACCTCTTCAACCTCTCACTCACAACTGGTATCTTCCCCTCATCCTTCAAACATGCCAAGATCACACCCGTCCTCAAAAATCCCTCCCTTGACCCATCCTCTGTGTCTAGCTATCGCCCGATATCTCTTCACCTTTATGCCTCAAAACTACTAGAACAGCATGTCCATCTTGAACTGTCCTTCCACCTCTCCTCCTGCTCCCTCTTTGACCGGTTACAATCTGGCTTCCGACCCCATCACTCAACTGAAACTGCCCTAACAAAAGTCACCAATGACCTACTAACTGCCAAGAGCAAGCGACACTAATCTGTCCTCCTTCTCCTGGACCTGACTTCTGCCTTTGACACTGTGGACCATTCCATCCTACTACAGATTCTATAATCTCTTGGCTTCACAGACTTGGCCCTATCCTGGATCTCGTCATATCTGACAGACCAAACATTCAGTGTCTCCCTCCCCCACACCACCTCCTCACCTCGCCCCTTGTCAGTCAGTATCCCTCAAGGCTCAGTTCTAGGACCCCTACTCTTCTTCATCTACACCTTTGGCCTGGGACAGCTCATAGAATCCCACGGTTTGCAGTATCATCTCTACACCGATGACACACAGATCTACCTATCCGGACCTGACCTCACCTCACCTCCTTACTCACCAAAATCCCACACTGTTTGTCTGCTATCTCTGCCTTCTTTTCTGCTCGCTTTCTAAAACTGAACATGTAAAATACAGAATTCATCATCTTTCCCCCATCTCACTCTACCCCTCCACCAGACCTATCCATCAAGGTTAATGGCTGCTCACTTTCCCCAGTCCCGCATACTCGGTGCCTCGGGGTGATCCTCGACTCTGCCCTCTCTTTCAAGCCATATATCCAAGCCCTTGCCTCCTTCTGCCGTCTCAAACTCAAAAATATTTCCCGGATCCACGCATTCCTTGGCCATGAAACCACAAAAACACTACAGTAGTGCACGCCCTTATCATCTCCCGCCTTGACTACTGCAACCTCCTACTCTCTGGCCTCCCCTCTGGCACCACTCCAATCCATCCTACACTCCGCTGCTCGACTAATCTACCTGTCTCCCCGCTACTCCCTAGCCTCTCCCCTATGCCATGCTACTCCCCTACTCCCCTCTTATCTCTTCTTCCCACAACCACATCCAAGACTTCTCCCGTGCTTCCCCCATACTCTGGAACTCTCTACCCCAACACATCAGACCAGGGCCGGACTGGGACTAAAATTCAGCCCTGGCATTTGAAGTTACACAGGCCCACTTGTCACATGGTGACTGTATAATATCTTTGTACACTTGTAGGTTACAAGAAGTGAGGGGAGTGTAACACGACTATATAACATATAACTACAGCTGTATCCAGCATTACAGCTCAGTCCTGTTTATTGCTTTTAGTTGCAGTACCAAGAAAAGCCGCTACTTTACCTACATAACTGGATCTCGTAGATAATGAAGGGATGAGACGACCAAAGGTTAATGAACCTCATTCTGATGCAACATAAACTTTGCCTACAGCCACTTTTAGTTCCGCTGCGCAGCACGAGACCCGGTGACTCTGAAGAGCGGTGACATCAGTAACGTCACCGCTCTTCAGATATTCCGGGTCTTGCGCTGAGCTCGGCGACTGTGAAGAGTGGTATTGTTACTACCGTCACCGCTCTTCAGAGTCGCTCGCCAGGTCTAGGCTATTACTGGGGGTGTTTGATGGACACCTCTCCATTACTTACACCAGGGATTGATAGCAGCTGACGTCAACCCTAAAAATCATTACACATACCTGAATTAAATGCTCTGGCGGCTGGGAAAAGCAGTAGAGTTAGCGCTATTCCCAGGCGCCGGGTGCTATCTACAACTGTCATCATCCTTGCCTGGTCTCCCTGCAAAGCATTTCTGCTGTATTTACATGCACTGATCTCAGTCCGCTAAATGAGTGTGATCGACAATACTGAAGTTGTTCGCTTGTTTCCCGGCCTCTTTACACCAACTGAGAAGGAATGAAGGGAACAGAATAATCACAATTAGATCAATCTGTCCCCATACAGTATCATGTTATCAGCAGCACATCTACAGTTTACACCGACAATGTGCTGCTGAGAACAAGGATTTCTGTTCCCACATAAACAATCCAATCACTCGATAAATAGGCAGCATTTTGCTTGTTTAGTATAATACACCCCATAGTCCTCCATATATTATAATGTGCACCTCAGTCCTCCATATTGTATAATACACTCCTCAGTCCTCCATATAGTATAATACACTCCAGTCCTCCATATAGTATAATACACTCCCCATTGTCCTCCATATAGTATAATACACTCCTCATAGTCCTCCATATATTAAAATACACTGCAATTCCTCCATATAGTATAATACACTCCTCAGTCCTCCATATAGTATAATGTACTGCCACCCCAGAGTATAATGCAGCCACCCCACAGAATATATTGTAGCCTCCTGAGTATAATGTAACCCCCCAGAGAATATAATGCAGCCCCCTCATATAGTATAAAGCAGCCCCTGCATATATAATATATGGTAGCCCCCTCATAGCGCATAATTCAGCCCCTCCATAGAATATAATACAGCACCCCATAGAATGTAATGCAGCACAGCCCCCATAGAATGTAATGCAGCACAGCCCCCCATAGAATGTAATGCAGCACAGCCCCCCATAGAATGTAATGCAGCACAGCCCCCCATAGAATGTAATGCAGCACAGCCCCCCATAGAATGTAATGCAGCACAGCCCCCCATAGAATGTAATGCAGCACAGCCCCCCATAGAATGTAATGCAGCACAGCCCCCCATAGAATGTAATGCAGCACAGCCCCCCATAGAATGTAATGCAGCACAGCCCCCCATAGAATGTAATTCCATCCCCCCCCCCATAGCCCCACAATCCAGATATCACTCGTTGATATATTTAAAAAAAAAAAAAATACTCTTCACCTCTCCTCGTGCCCGCGCTGCTCCCGGCTCCGGTCTCAGCAGCTGCAGTCTGCCCGCCCGACACACAGCAGGTGCATGATTATATGACGTCATCGCTCACCCGCAGTGTCAGAGGCAGAGCAGGGAATGATGGGAGAGGGAGCGACAGCAGACGCTCTCTCCTCCATCATTGCATTCAACTGTACTTGAACTGTACTGTAGTTGAATGCGGTGGTGCTGGCGGGGGGGTGAGTCGGCGGCGGGGGGGAGGAGTCGGCGCTGGCGAGTGGCCCACGACTGCCAGCGGCCCTTCTAGCATTTGCCAGAAATGCCGGATGGCCAGTCTGGCCCTGCATCAGACTCTCACCTACCATAGAACCTTCAAAAAGAACCTGAAGACTCACCTCTTCCGACAAGCCTACAGCCTGCAGTGATCCTCAACATACTTAACCGCCGCACAACCAGCTCTACCCTCTCCTAGTGTATCCTCACCCATCCCCTGCAGACTGTGAGCCCTCGTGGGCAGGGTCCTCCCTCCTTCTGTACTCGTTAGTGCCTTGCACTTTATGTACAGGCTCAGTAGTGACCAGTGCTGTGGGGTCAGAGATCAGATAAAACTGTGCTGCCCTTTATGTACAGGCTCAGTAGTGACCAGTGCTGTGGAGTCCGAGGTGAGATGAATCTGTGCTGTACTTTATGTACAGGCTCAGTAGTGACCAGTGCTGTGGGGTCGGAGGTGAGATGAATCTGTGCTGCCCTTTATGTACAGGCTCAGTAGTGACCAGTGCTGTGGAGTCCGAGGTGAGATGAATCCGTGCTGCACTTTATGTACAGGCTCAGTAGTGACCAGTGCTGTGGGGGTTGGAGGTGAGATGAATCTGTGCTGCACTTTATGTACAGGCTCTGTAGTGAACAGTCCTCCAACCCCCACAGCACTGGTCACTACTGAGCCTGTACCTAAAGTGCTGCACAGATTCATCTCACCTCCAACCCCCACAGCACTGGTCACTACTGAGCCTGTACCTAAAAGTGCAGCACAGATTCATCTCACCTCCGACCCCACTACTTTATGTACAGGCTCAGTAGTGACCAGTGCTGTGGAGTTGGGATCAGGGAAATTAAGGAGTCTGAGGTTTGGTTTACTGACTCCACAGCCCTGCTCAGGGGAGCAGTGGGAATAAAATGGTGATTTTAGCTGACAGGTCTTCTTTCACCATATTGGAAAATGGCTAAAAAGGTCCCCTTGCTCTGGGGTATGTGGCATACCCATTCACTACACTGTAACCCAATTTCAGTAATTCTGTGTAATACTACAGTGCTGTGCAAATTAATTGGGACAAAGCAAAAAAATAAAATGTTATAATGCGCTGTTACATACTAATTCTGAAAATTACCTTTTTCCACTGGCTAGTTGACCAAGATTTATTTATTATATATTAAAACTGGTTTGAATCACTGACTGGTAACCAACTTACGATTGTACTTAAAATATACTTTGTCCCAATTAATTTGCACAGCACTGTATTTGCTGATTATTGGTAACAACTGGGTTGTCAGCCACATACACTTGATTAGCTTATTGTGTGCAAACTCTAATATAATGAAACAAAAGTTGCTAAAAGTGGACTACCCCTCTAATTATAAGCGAGTTAGTGAATTTCACCTTTGGTTATATTGCTAATGATTCCCTTTTAGGATTTGTAGAATCCAGAATAGTTCTGTTCTAATGTTTCTTGATTGTAAATAGTCATATGAATAGTTAGATTTGATTTTCTGGATCTTGATCTTGACCCTTGCTGAAGGTAAGGCGTAATGGTGGACAAATTGATTGTCACTAAGCTTTCCATGAAATAGATATACCGTATATACTCGAGTATAAGCCGACCCGAGTATAAGCCGACCCCCCTAATTTTGCCACAAAAAACTGGGAAAACTTATTGACTCGAGTATAAGCCTAGGGTGGAAAATGCAGCAGCTACCGGTGAATTTCAAAAATAAAAATAGATGCTCCATACTGTTCATTATGGCCCCATAGCTGTGCCATATAGTGCTCTGCACCATCCATTATTGCCCCATAGCTGTGCCATATAGTGCTCTGCACCATTATTGCCCCCATAGCTGTGCCATATAGTGCTCTGCACCGTTGCCCCATAGCTGTGCCATACAGTGCTCTGCACCATTATTGCCCCATAGCTGTGCCATACAGTGCTCTGCACCGTTGCCCCATAGCTGTGCCATACAGTGCTCTGCACCATTGTCCCATAGCTGTGCCATATAGTGCTCTGCACCGTCCATTATTGCCCCATAGCTGTGCTGCTGCTGCAATAAAAATAATAAAACACATACTCACCTCTCTTGCAGCTCCTCGGCGCCATCTTCCCGGCGTCTCTCTGCACTGACTGATCAGGCAGAGGGCGGCGCGCACACTATATGTGTCATCGCGCCCTCTGACCTGCACAGTCAGAGCGGAGAGAGAGACGCCGGGAAGATGGAGACAGCGCCCGGCGTGTGGAACGCGGACAGGTGAATATGTCATACTTACCTGCTCCCGGCGTCCCGCTCCTTCCCCGGACAGCTGGTCTTCGGTGCCGCAGCCTCTTCCTCTATCAGCGGTCACCGGCACCGCTTCATTAGAGAAATGAATTATGCGGCTCCGCCCCTATGGGAGGTGGAGCAGCCTATTCATTTCTCTAATGAGCGGTCCCACGTGACCGCTCAGGGGAAGAGGCTGCTGCACCCGGAGACCGTGGGACGGGCAGGGGGAGCGACAGGAGCGCCGGGACTAGGTAAGTATGCATCAGCGCCCTCTCCCCCTCACCCGCCGACCCCACCGCCGACCGTGACTCGAGTATAAGCCGAGGGGGCACTTTCAGCCCAAAAATTTGGGCTGAAAATCTCGGCTTATACTCGAGTATATACGGTAATTGAAAAAGGATTATATGGAATTCTTAGCTAGTTCGGAAAGGATGAGAGGACTCAAACAGTGTGTTTATAGACTTTTTGTACTTTTGGAAAAGTCTATTTAACCTGTTAATGACCGCCAATACATCTTTTTTACTGACCTGAGAAATAAGAGACTAGCATCCACATACAGGTGACAATCCTGTAGTTGTCGGCTGTACACTATAGCTGACAACTTGCTGCATTAGCCAAGATCAGTGTTTGCACCATCCGTATTTGTTTTTACCCCTTTGATGCTGCTGTCAATAGTGACTACATCATATAAATGGTTAACAGAATGTGGGGGCTTCCGATTTAACCTCATCGGCACCCAGAGATCATGACTGTGATGTCCTGATGCTTGCCATGGCAATTCCCAACCAAATTGCGCCTTAGGCCTCTTTCTACACTTCCATCTTTTAGAATCAGTCACAATCCGTCAAAGTGTTGAAAAGACGGATCCTGGGCAGATTGTAAAAAACGGATGCACTGGATCCTATTTTTTTGACTGATCCGTCGATGCAGCAGCTGCAGGAAAAATGGGTTAAATTAAAGGAATAGACGGACAGCAACGGATCCTGCGCCCATAGGCTTCCATTCTAGCCAACAACAGACGCCGCAGGATCCGTCACTGTACGTTTTTTCGACGCAGACAAAAAACATTACATTCAACAAAACACGACGGATCCGTCGCACGACCCATCCGTCGCAATCCATCGCTAATACAAGTCTATGGGAAAAAAACAGCTCCTGCGGGCACATTTGCAGGATCCGTTTTTTTCCCAAAACGACGCATTGCAACGGATCTGAAAAGACGGAAGTGTGAAAGAGGCCTACGGCTGCCGCTGTAGTAAACTGTATTTTTACCACCTAAATGTCGGTAACTTCTGAACACTTTTTCATTCCTGTCATGTCACTTTGAATTATTTCCTGAAAATCACCTGAAGGGTTAATAAACTACCTGACAGCAGTTTTCAATATGTCAAGGGTGCCGTTATTAATATGGTATCACTTTTGGGGGTTTTCCAATATATAGAACCCCAAAGTCACTTCAACCCTGGATAGGTCCCCCCCAAAATTTTTAATTTTGTAAATTTCCTTGGAAAAAGGAAAAATTACAGCTTGCAAAAAATAAAATAACATTTTACAAATGTTGCTGACATGAGGGAAATACTATTTATTAATAATTTTCTGTGGTATGACTATCCGGATTAAAGGGATAATCAAAGTTTGAAAATTGCAATTTATTTTACATTTTTGTCAAATTTCTGATTTTTTTTCTAACTAAAACACAAAACATATGGACCTAAATTTACCATTATCATAAATGATAATGTGTCACAAAAAAAACAATCTCCCAATCAATAGGATTTGTTGAAGTGTTTCACAGTTACTACCACATAAAGTGACACTGGTGAAATTTAACCCCTTCATGACCCAGCCTATTTTGGCCTTAATGACCTTGCCATTTTTTGCAATTCTGACCAGTGTCCCTTTATGAGGTAATAACTCAGGAACGCTTCAACGGATCCTTGCGGTTCTGAGATTGTTTTTTCGTGACATATTGGGCTTCATGTTAGTGGTAAATTTAGGTCGATAATTTCTGAGTTTATTTGTGAAAAAAACGGAAATTTGGCGAAAATCTTGAAAATTTAGCAATTTTCACATTTTGAATTTTTATTCTGTTAAACCAGAGAGTTATGTGACACAAAATAGTTAATAAATAACATTTCCCACATGTCTACTTTACATCAGCACAATTTTGGAAACAAATTTTTTTTTTGCTAGGAAGTTATAAGGGTTAAAATTTGACTAGTGATTTCTCATTTTTACAACAAAATTTACAAAACCATTTTTTTTAGGGACCACCTCACATTTGAAGTCAGTTTGAGGGTTCTATATGGCTGAAAATACCCAAAAGTGACACCATTCTAAAAACTGCACCCCTCAAGGTGCTCAAAACCACATTCAAGAAGTTTATTAACCCTCCAGGTGTTTCACAGCAGCAGAAGCAACATGGAGGGAAAAAATTAACATTTAACTTTTTAGTCACAAAAATGATCTTTTAGTGAAAATTTTTTTATTTTCCCAAGTGTAAAAGGAGAAACTGGACCACGAATGTTGTTGTCCAATTTGTCCTGAGTACGCTGATACCTCATATGTGGGGGTAAACCACTGTTTGGGCGCACGGCAGGGCTCGGAAGGGAAGGAGCGCCATTTGACTTTTTCAATGAAAAATTGGCTCCAATCTTTAGCGGACACCATGTCGCTTTTGGAGAGCCCCCGTGTGCCTAAACAGTGGAGCTCCCCCACAAGTGACCCCATTTTGGAAACTAGACCCCCCAAGGAACTTATCTAGAAGCATAGTGAGCACTTTAAACCCCCAGATGCTTCACAAATTAATCCGTAAAAATGAAAAAGTACTTTTTTTTCACACAAAATTTCTTTTAGCCTCAATTTTTTCATTTTCACATGGGCAACAGGATAAAATGGATCCTAAAATTTGTTGGGCAATTTCTCCTGAGTACGCTAATACCTCATATGTGGGGGTAAACTACTGTTTGGGCACATGGTAAGGCTCGGAAGGGAAGGCGCGCCATTTGACTTTTTGAATGGAAAATTAGCTCCAATCGTTAGCGGACACCATGTCGCGTTTGGAGAGCCCCTGTGTGCCTAAACATTGGAGCTCCCCTACAAGTCACCCAATTTTGGAAACTAGACCCCCCAAGGAACTAATCTAGATGCATAGTGAGCACTTAAAACCCCCAGGTGCTTCACAGAAGTTTATAACGCAGAGCCATGAAAATAAAAAAATATTTTTCTTTCCTCAAAAATGATTTTTAGCCCGGAGTTTTTTATTTTCCCAAGGGTAATAGGAGAAATTGGACTCCAAGTGTTGTTGTCCAGTTTGTCCTGAGTACGATGATACCCCATATGTGGGGGTAAACCACTGTTTGGGCGCACGGCAGGGCTCGGAAGGGAAGGCACGCCATTTGGCTTTTTGAATGGAAAATTAGCTTCAATCATTAGCGGACACCATGTCGCGTTTGGAGAGCCCCTGTGTGCCTAAACATTGGAGCTCCCGCACAAGTGACCCCATTTCGGAAACTAGACCTCCCAAGGAACTAATCTAGATGTGTGGTGAGCACTTTGAACCCCCAAGTGCTTCACAGACGTTTATAACGCAGAGCCATGAAAATAAAAAATTTTTTTTCTTTCCTCAAAAATGATTTTTTAGCCCACAATTTTTTATTTTCCCAAGGGTAACAGGAGAAATTGGACCCCAAAAGTTGTTGTGCAGTTTCTCCTGAGTACGCTGATACCCCATATGTGGGGGTAAATCACTGTTTTGGCACACGTCGGGGAGCGGAAGGGAAGTAGTGACGTTTTGAAATGCAGACTTTAATGGAATGCTCTGCGGGCGTCACGTTGCGTTTGCAGAGCCCCTGATGTGCCTAAACAGTAGGAACTCCCCACAAGTGACCCCACTTTGGAAACTAGACCCCCAAGGGAACTTATCTAGATGTGTGGTGAGCACTTTGAACCCCCAAGTGCTTCACAGAAGTTTATAACGCAGAGCCGTGAAAATAATAAATGTGTTTTCTTTCCTCAAAAATATTTTTTTAGCCCAGAATTTTTTAATTTTCCCAAGGGTAACAGGAAAAATTTGACCCCAAAATTTGTTTTCCAGTTTCTCCTGAGTACGCTGATACCCCATATGTGGGGGTAAACCACTGTTTGGGCACATGCCGGGGCTCGGAAGGGAAGTAGTGACGATTTGGAATGCAGACTTTGATGGAATGGTCTGCGGGAATCATGTTACGTTTGCAGAGCCCCTGATGTGCCTAAACAGTAGAAACCCCCCACAAGTGACCCCATTTTGGAAACTAGACCCCCCAAGGAACTTATCTAGATGTGTGGTGAGCACGTTCAACCCCCAAATGCTTCACAGAAGTTTACAACGCAGATCCGTGAAAATAAAAAATCATTTTTCTTTCCTCAAAAAAGATGTTTTAGCAAGCAATTGTTTATTTTCACAAGGGTAACAGGAGAAATTGGACCCCAATATTTGTTGCCCAGTTTGTTGTGAGTACGCTGATACCTCATATGTGGGGGTAAACCACTGTTTGGGCGCACGTCAGGGCTCGGAAGGGAAGTAGTGACATTTGAAATGCAGACTTTGATGGAATGGTCTGCGGGCGCCACGTTGCATTTGCAGAGCCCCTGATGTGCCTAAACAGTAGAAACACCCCACAAGTGACCCCATTTTGGAAACTAGACCCCAAAAGGATCTTATCTAGATGTGTGGTGAGCACTTTCAACCCCCAAGTGCTTCACATAAGTTTATAACGTAGAGCCGTGAAAATAAAAAATAATTGTTCTTTCCTCAAAAATTATGTTTTAGCAAGTAATTTTTTATTTTTGCTAGGGTAACAGGAGAAAATGGACCCCAATAGTTGTTGCCCAGTTTGTCCTGAGTACGCTGGTATCCCATATGTGGGGGTAAACCACTGTTTGGGCGCACGTCGGGGCTTGGAATGGAGGGCGCACCATTTGACTTTTTGAACGCAAGATTGGCTGGAATCAATGGTGGCGCCATGTCGCGTTTGGAGACCCCTGATGTGCCTAAACAGTGGAAACCCCTCAATTCTAACTCCAACACTAACCCCAACACACTCCTTACCCTAATCCCAACCCTAACCCCAACACACCCCTAACCCTAGTCTTAACCCTAATTCCAACCCTAACCCTAAGGCTATGTGCCCACGTTGCGGATTTGTGTGCGGATTTTTCCGCACTGTTTTTGAAAAATCTGCAGGTAAAACGCACTGCGCTTTACCTGCTGATTTACCGCAGATTCCCAGTGTTTTTTTGTGTGGATTTCACCTGCGGATTCCTATTATGGAGCAGGTGTAAAACGCTGCGAAATCCGCACAAAGAATTGACATGCTGCGGAAAATACAACACAGTGTTTCCGCGCTGTATTTTCCGCACCATGGGCACAGCGGATTTGGTTTTCCATAGGTTTACGTGGTACTGTAAACGTGATGGAAAACTGCTACGAATCCGCAGTGACCAATCCGCTGCGGATCCGCAGCCAAATCTGTACCATGTGCACATAACCTAATTCTAACCCTAATTCCAACCCTAGCCCTAAGTGCATCCCTAAGTGCATCCCTAAGTGCATCCCTAAGTGCATCCCTACCCCTACCCCTAACCCTAATGGAAAAACAAAAATAATTATATTTTCTGTATTTTATTATAGTCCCTACCTATGGGGGTGATAAAGGGGGGGAGTTATTTACTATTTTTTTTATTTTGATCGCTGTGATAGAACTTATCACAGCGACCAAAATGTGGAGGAACGAATCTGCCGGCTGGCAGATTCGGCGGGCGACCTGCGCATGCGCCCGCCATTTTCCAAGATGGCGGCGCCCATGAAGAAGACGGCCGGACACCGGGAGGGACATCGGTGCTAGGTAAGTATGGGGGGGTGGGATCGGAACACGGGGGGGGGGGGGGGGATCGGAGGACCTGGGGAGCGGACAGGAGGACCGGGGGAGCCGACAGGAGGGAGGAGGGGAGCGGAACGGAGATCGGGGCAAAAAGGACGACTGGGGAGGTGATCGGTGGGGTGGGGGGGGCAGATCGGGGTCTCCAGCCATGGCAGATGCTATTGCAGCATCAGCCATGGCTGGATTGTAATATTTCACCGTTTTTTTGGGTGAAATATTACAAATCGCTCTGATTGGCAGTTTCACTTTCAACAGCCAATCAGAGCGATCGTAGCCACGAGGGGGTGAAGCCACCCCCCCTGGGCTGAAGCACCACTCCCCCTGTCTCTGCAGATCGGGTAAAATGGGAGTTAACCCCTTCACCCGATCTGCAGGGACGCGATCATTCCATGACGCATACGCTGCGTCATAGGTCGGATTGGCACAGACTTTCATGACGCAGCGTATGCGTCAAAGGTCGGGAAGGGGTTAAAAAAATTGGCCCAGTCACTAAGGGGTTAAAGCCAAACTTCAACAGTAAAGTTGGCCATTTAGTTTAAAGGAGTTCTTTGAGAATAAAATAATAAATACCGAAAATCATTGTAAGTACAGTTCCATACACATTTAAATATGAAATCACAATTGTTTTCTCTAGAGAGGTAATTACTTTAGAATTAAAATGCAGTCTTGTTACACTGATAGAAACCTATCCTTTATAGTAAGTACAAGTTCCTGTGAGTATGTACAGTGTGAGCAGCCTCTTCTTACCTGAGTACTTCTGGTATCTCCAGTATTGCATCAGAAAGAGAGGGAGGACAGCAGTGTGAGAGGCCTATTCTTACCTCAGCACTCCTGGTATCTCCAGTATTACATGAGCAAGAGAGGTAGGACAGCAGTGTGAGCAGCCTCTTCTTACCTCAGCACTCCTGGTATCTCCAGTATTACATCAGAAAGAGAGGTAGGACAGCAGTGTGAGGCCTCTTCTTACCTCAGCACTCATGGTATCTCCAGTATTACATCAGCAAGAGAGGTAGGACAGCAGTGTGAGCAGCCTCTTCTTACCTCAGCACTCATGGTATCTCCAGTATTACATCAGCAAGAGAGGTAGGACAGCAGTGTGAGCAGCCTCTTCTTACCTCAGCACTCCTGGTTTCTCCAGTATTACATCAGAAAGAGAGGTAGGACAGCAGTGTGAGCACCTTCTTCTTACCTCAGTACTTCTGGTATCTCCAGTATTACATCAGAAAGAGAGGTAGAACAGCAGTGTGAGCAGCCTCTTCTTAAGGCCCCGTCTCACATAGCGAGATCGCTAGCGAGATCGCTGCTGAGTCACAAGTTTTGTGACGCAACAGCGACCTCCATAGCGATCTCGCTATGTGTGACACGTACCAGCGATCAGGCCCCTGCTGCGAGATCGCTAGTCGTGTCGGAATGGCCTGGACCTTTTTTTGGTCGTTGAGGCCCCGCTGACATCGCTGAATCGGTGTGTGTGACACCGATCCAGCGATGTCTTCACTGGTAACCAGGGTAAACATCGGGTTACTAAGCGCAGGGCCGCACTTAGTAACCCGATGTTTACCCTGGTTACCAGCGTAAATGTAAAAAAAACAAAACAATACATACTCGCCTTCTGTTGTCCGTCAGGTCCCTTGCCGTCTGCTTCCTGCTCTCACTGACTGCCGGCCGTACAGTGAGAAGTGAGAGCACAGCAGTGACGTCACCGCTGCGCTCTGCTCTCACTGTACGGCCGGATCTCAGTCAGAGCAGGAAGTAGACGGCAAGGGACCTGGACACCGAAAGGCGAGTATGTACTGTTTGTTTTTTTTGGTAACCAGGGTAAACATCGGGTTACTAAGCGCGGCCCTGCGCTTAGTAACCCGATGTTTACCCTGGTTACCCGGGTGCTGCAGGGGGACTTCGGCATCGTTGAAGACAGTTTCAACGATGCCGAAGTCGTTCCCCTGATCGTTGGTCGCTGGAGAGAGCTGTCTGTGTGACAGCTCCCCAGCGACCACACAGCGACTTACCAACGATCACGGCCAGGTCGTATCGCTGGTCGTGATCGTCGGTAAATCGCTTAGTGAGACGGGGCCTTTACCTCAGCACTTCTGGTATCTCAAGTATTAGATTAGAAAACACAGGTGAATAGCTGTGTAATTAGCTTCTTCTTACCTCAGCACCCTTTGTGTCTCCATTATTAGATCAAATAGGTTAATATGCTCCTCTGCATTGAAGTTGTAACATCAAAAGTTGCAAAATTGTGAAAGTCACAGGATGAATAGGCTTGTTAATGATATGCAAATGACGTAAAGATGTAAACAAAATTTTTAAAGTGCCTCTATTTTATTCCGTACTGAATATGAGCAACACATGCAGAAACACACGTGTTTAGATGCCCTGGCAAGCTTTTATCTATTTATATAATTGCCTTAAATTGTCTGTCATCCACTTCCGTCTGGACGTCCTCGAATCCCACAATCCACCACGCCGCACCGGAAGTACGCCGACTTCCATATTGGAATACCCAAGTGATGGGTATTCCAGTATGGCACCTGCTGGTGGTACCAGGCCCTTGCGCAGTACCACCAGCGTGTCATCGCCGGACCTTCCGGGTCAGTGGGGGAGGGGGAGCGGCAGCTGTCCATCATACTCACCTGCTCACTGCATGCTCCTGCTTCTCCGGCAGCTTCTTCCTGTGTTCAGCGGTACGATGTGACCGCTGAACATAGGAAGAAGCTGCCGGCTCCCGGAGACCATCTGTCAGTGAGAAGCTGCTAGGGACCGCGCCGGGAGCAGGTGAGTATAACGGGGGAGGGTGAGCATTCCGATATTCACTTGTCCCCGTTCCACCGCAGCGTGCCGCTCCGTCTTCCGCGTCCTCTGGCTGTGACGTTCAGGTCAGAGGGTGTGATGACTTGTTTAGTGTGCGCGCCGCTCTCTGCCTGAACAGTCACTGCAGAGGATGCGGAAGACGGAGCAGCGCCCGGCGGTGGAAAGGGGACAGGTGAATATCGCAAGTGCCGGGTGCCTGCTCAGGACAAGAAGTGAGTATGTCATTTTTCCAGGACTGTCCCTCCTGACCGCACCACCAGGAGGTTGTCCTTTATATCCTTGATAGGGACAGGAAACACAGAAGAGGTTAAATAGCCCCTCCCACCATCACCCTTCAGTGTTTTTACTGTCCCTATCAGGAACAGATGCAGGAGAGGAGCACGAGAGTGCGAAGATTAAATACCTTAGCCGGCTGAGGAGGAGCTCCCGGCGAAGCTCCATTCCTCCATCGGGGCTCTAGAGCAGTGGAAGCTCGGGGAAGTGAGCTCCACAGCACCGCTGATACCGTGAGAGGTCCCTCAGCGGTCGGTTGAGTTGTGCACTCCCGATGTCTGCCACATCCCTAATTGAAGGGCCCTGGGCTGCAGCTGCTGCACGGCGCCCTCTGTGCGGCGGCAGTGACACCTGATCTTCGGCTGTACAGCGGGGGTGCTCCGGAGCATCTTGGCCGGGTCAGCGTCTCCCTCCATTTCCGGCACGCCATAATACCGGAAGTCGCACTTGTGACGATTTCCGGGGGGCGGGGCCCGAGTCACCGCAGGTCCTTCAGCATGTCTGTTGTCATCTGTAGGCGAGACTTCAAAGAGGCCGGGTAGGAGCCAGCGTGCGTTCCACGGGGAGCATGCACAGTCCGAAGGAGCACCTGCAAAATTCAGATGGGCAGCAGCTGTTACCAGGAGGAGGACGAATCAGATGTCTTGAAGCCGGGTGAGACAGACTACTTAAGACAGACAGCTGACAGCACACACTGACTTAGTAAAGATGGAAAGTGCTAGCCCTCCTGACGTCCAATCCTTAGAACCATCCCTGGATCACGTAAATGGGATATAAGGGCTCCCTAGCTAAGGTGCATACACATAGCTACAGGACCTTTTTTTCCGTATTGCCCCTAGGACAAGGAGAAGACTAAGTGATCCACAACAGCAGTCAAGAGAAAATCTAATACGTGTCCATTATGCGCTATCAGACTTCCTGAGGCATACGACAAAAAGTTGTGCGAGACATGTATCGCCAAACTGCTCAAACAGGAACAAGCGTCCGTATTGGCTAACATACGGACCATGATCAGAGAGGAGGTTCAGTCTACTGTCGCTACTGCCCCAATCTCTCTCCCCTAAAAGACCCAGATGGAACACGAATCCAAGCTCCGAGGAAGGGGAAGTGTCGGGCTTCTCTGATCCAGACTCGGGAAGGCAAAACCTCCTCAATATTTATTTCGGAAGATCGGAAAAGATACTTATTTTCTTCCGAAGATACGGACACCCTATTACCGGCAGTCCGGAACACCATGAAAGTTGAGGAATCTACGGAGCCATTGACAGTCCAGGAAGAGATATTTGGTGGCCCGAGGGCTCGTAGAAATGGGGTATTCCCTATAAATAACCACATAACGGCAATGATACTAGAAGAATGGAAAGACGTAGGGAAAAAACTTGTGGTCCCAAGGGACTTCAAATTCCGTCTTCCCTTTAATCCAGAAGATTAAAACCTGGGAATCAGTTCCGAAAATGTATATACCGGTAGCTAAAGTATCAAGAAAAACTGCCATTCCATTCGAAGATTCTTCAGGCCTTAGGGATCTGATGAACAAAACAGCTGAGGATCTCCTTAAAAAATTGTGGGAAGCATCAGCAGCAATTATGAAAGCTAACGTAGCTGCAATTTCAGTAGCCAGATCAATGAGTATCTGGGTAGAGGAGCTGGAGGCTCGGATCAAAAACGGAACCACCGGAGAAGAGATCCTGAAATCTTTACCATTGTTAAAAATGGCAACTGACTTCATGGCGGATGCCTCGGCAGAGTCAGTTTTTTTTGCAGCCAGAAGCAATGCACTATCTAATGCAGCAAGGTGTGCAGTGTGGTTAAGATCATGGTCAGGGGGACTCTCAATCTAAAAATAAACTTTGTTCAATTCCGTTTTCTGGCCTCCACGTATTCGGTCCAATGTTAGACGATTTACTGGATAAAGAATCAGACAAGAAAAAGGGCTTCCCAGAACAAAAAGAAAAGAAAAGGAAGATGCCATCCTTTCGGAGGACTCTATTTCATCCAAGACAGGATTATAGTGGCAAAGGTAAAACCGGAAGGTGGAGCTACCCCAAAGGTGACAGGGGTAGAGGCTCCTTTCGTGACCAAGGGACTGGGTCGAGCAGACAATGACGCCAAGCACATTGGGGGAAGACTTCAACACCTCTTGGAAGGATGACGAAACATTACCCAGAACCGTTGGATACTCCAAACAATTGCTTACGATTACAGAGTAGAGTTTACTCAGAAAATACAACCCGCAGAGTGGACCTTAAACCAAGAGGTCTTTACGCAACTTACCGACGTCAGGAATAAACTCAAAGACAAAACACTTCTTCTCGTTTAAATCCAAGCGACAACCCGACGGCAGTAGATGCCTTAGCACAGGACTGGGATATGGAGCTGGCATACGCCTTCCCTCCACTGCCCTTAATTCCAAGAGTTCTGCGAAAGATCCGAGAGTCAGACAACAATTATTCTAATAGTGCCGTACTGGCCCAAGAGAAGCTGGTTCCCGGTATTGAGACAGATGACGTTAGAAGATCCAATTCTGCCATTACAACGAGACCTCCTGACACAGGGCCCTCTTGTTCATCAGAATCTAGAATTCCTACAGCTTTCAGCCTGGATCCTGAGAAGGAGATCCTGAAATTGAGAGGCCTGTCAGTCAGTCATATCTACCTCACAAAAGAGTAGAAAGCCAGTCACCTCAGCCATATGTCTTTAAAGTCTGGAAAAAATTTTGCTCACATTGTGCATGCCCAATACCTCTTAAACGGGAACCTACTGTAATATTACTCAGGTTCTAGACTTTCTTCAGGCTGGCTTCGACAAAGGTCTAAAACCCAATACACTAAAAGTGCAAATCTCAGCTCTGGGGTCCTTTTTTGATTACCCTCTGGCAGAACACCCCTGGGTAGTTAGATTCATTAGAGCCACTCAACGTATTATACCTACAATACGCAGTTCCATCCCTCCTTGGGACCTAAATTTAGTCTTGAAAATCCTTATGAACCTCTAGATCAAGCAGATCTCAGATCAGTAACACTTAAAGCGGTTTTTCTGGTGGCAATAACCTCAGCTCGACGTATAGGGGAAAGCCAAGCTCTTTCCATAAGAGACCCATATCTGAGGATCCAGGAGGACTGTATCATCTTTTAAGCTGGATCCGGCCTTCCTTCCCAAGGTGGTAACTGACTTTCATAGAAACCAGGAAATAATATTGCCTACCTTCTGCCACGACCTTAAAAACGAGAAGGAACGTGCTCTCCACACTTTGGATGTTAAAAGAACAGTCCTACAATACCTAAACCTCACAGAGTAGATTCAAATCTCTTCGTCCAGATGGCAGGGAAGAATGGAGGAAAGAAGGCATCAAAAGCCACCTTAGCTGGATAAAATTAGCCATTCCTGCCGAGGTATATGCTGTGGAAAAGATTCCACCGGAAGGCCTCATGGCTCACTCGCTGAGAGTAGTCTCTACTTCATGGGCAGAGAGTACAGGGGCTTCCATGGATCAAATTTGCAGGGCCGCAACTTGGTCCAGAATAAATACTTTCTGTAGACATTACAAACTGGACGTTCTGTCAAACCAACAGACGTCCTTTGGGAGGAAAGTCCTCCAAGCAGTAATCCCCGCCCTAATAGGAGTTATTTGGTACTTCTGGTGGTGCTGTCAGGCAGGACATCCTGGAAAAGTAGGAATTAGCCCTACCAGTAATGTAGTTTCCAGGAGTCCATCCTGACAGCACCCCTTATTCCCTCCCGTATATTTCCTATCTGATGTGGTGTAAACATTTGTAATGAAAATTTAATAAAATAGCGTTGCATCCATCCTGGTGTAGTACTTGGAAAAGACACTGAAGGGTGATGGTGGGAAGGGTTTTTAACCTCTTCTGTGTTTCCTGTCCCTATCAAGGATATGAAGGACAACCTCCTGGTGGTGCTGTCAGGATGGACTCCTGGAAACTACATTACCGATAGGATTAATTCCTACTTTTTATTTTTTTTTTTATTTTTTATTGCAGCATATGGGGCACATGTTTCTATGGGGCCATAATCAACCATTATGCAGCATTATATGGGTCACATTTTCTATTTTCTATGCGACATCTTATGGGGCTTAATCAACCTTTATGCAGCATTATATGGGGCACATTTTCTATGGAGCATCTTATGGGGCCATAATCAACCATTATGCAGCATTATATGGGGCACATTTTCTATGCAGCATCTTATGGGGCCATAATCAACCTTTATGCAGCGCTGCATTATATGGGGCTTGGGGACGAGAGAATCTCAGTGCTGCAAAGCCTGCCGCCATCGGGACATCACCACCCTCCCGATGCAATAGCATCGGGCCTCCATCTAGTTATGGTTATAAATGGTTGTCTGTGGAGCGTTCTTTCACGCTGAATGCACTTGGGCATGCAAATCATTAAGATCCACTGCTGCCAGCTCCTTTTGCAATTGCCAACCAATGACACCTCAGATTAGCACAATGGAAGACAAATCCTGAAACGCTGGAAACCATGATGGTACATTTAAGCCATGCAGGCTGCTCACAGTACCATGGGCAATATGCAGCCTGGATTTGTGGCTTCTGGGACACTTTTGAAAAATGGCCGCACCACTGGTTCCAGGATTGATCCATCTTGTACTGCAAGTCAAATTAGACATCACATATCAAGCCTAAGGGTGCGTGTCCATGGGCCGGATTAGCTGCGGATTGACCCGCAGCGTCCAGATGTTACAGCATAGTGGAGGGGATTTTATAAAATCCCGTCTCCACTATGCGTGCAACATGCATCAAGTGGGCCTGCATTTATGGACATGCGGCACATCTTTTTAGAATGTGGCATGTCTGTTTGCCTTTCGGCGATGCTCCGTCGCCGCAAGGTAAATAACACAAGTCCTATGTATAGGGTGCGGCGATTCTGGAGGTGTGCAATGAGCACATCCGGAATCACCGCACGTACAGAAGGGGGCAGCTCTTTGGGTGGAGCGGGTGTTCTGCTCCGTCCAAAGCGCCAACAATCCGGTCCGTGGACACGCACACTTAGGCGTCAGTCTACACAAAACATCAAAAGGCTTTTGCGCAACATTGGACTACAAGCCAGACGTCTAGCTACTGGTGTTTTCCTATTGACTTGCATCCAACATCTGGCTACAATATTTGTCACGTTATGCCCGAAATAAATGCTGAGTTTTTCATAAAACGTCAAATCTGATGTCATTGACTACCCACTTACAGGGCAGTCAAAGAGATGAATAGCAACTAGCCTCTACCAACCCAAACCGCTGCTCTGACGTCTTAGGGACAGTCACTGACTACTGCTTCCCATGACATCTGTTGCTGTGACAACCACTACAAATGTGCTAGCGGCTTTTATCCACCAGCGCAATCCTATTAATAAAAGGATGTCAGGGCTGAGTATAACTATTTGACCCTGAAATGCAATGTTAACTACTTGGTCTGAAAGTTATTTTGCTTTAACAGAGCTTCTGTCGCAAGATGCGTTGCATGAGGATCTTTCCGATATCCGTCGTCTACTTTATCTTGTTGCCTGCCTTCAAAACATATACATCCGAAAATTGTTGCAGCCAAGAACCATTCAGGTCCATACTCAGAACCATGTGACCAAACCCTGGTCACATTATGTAGCTGTAACCACCCCCATAGGTGGGAGGTGTGAGTGGTTAGCCAGTCCCTGCAAGCCTCCCTTTTATCTATACAAATACTTGTGGGACTGCAGGTCCCAGAACAATACTACAGGCTTACAGTGCAGACTCCCTCTGCGACATAACGGCCATTTACAATCATGCCGGACACTGTTTTATTATCACCATTAGGCCGGGGTCACACTAGACCGTAATACGGACGAGTGCTATGCAATAAAAAATCGCATAGCACTCGGCCCAATGTTAATCTATGGTGCAGCTCCCATCATCCGATATTTTCTCCACCGTATTTTGGATCCGAGGGAACTCGCAGCATGCTGCGATTGTCAGCGTATCTCGGCCGAGACTCGCCAATGCAAGTCTATGGGGGCGAGAAAAAATCGGATTACACACGGTCCATGCGTGTGCATTGCGAGAAATACGCAGCGGTGTTCTATAGAAAAGCCGGTAATTCAATTGCCGGCTTTGCATTTCTCCTTCACAAACCCGACATGATATGAGACATGGTTTACATACAGTAAACCATCTCATATCCCCCTTTTTTTTGCATATTCCACACTACTAATGTTAGTAGTGTGTATGTGCAAAATTTCAGCGCTGTAGCTGCTAAAATAAATGGTTAAATGGCGGAAAAAATTGGCGTGGGCTCCCGCGCAATTTTCTCCGCCAGAGTGGTAAAGCCAGTGACTGAGGGCAGATATTAATAGCCAGGAGAGGGTCCATGGTTATTGGCCCCCCCGTGGCTAAAAACATCTGCCCCCAGCCACCCCAGAAAAGGCACATCTGGAAGATGCGCCTATTCTGGCACTTGGCCACTCTCTTCCCACTCCCGTGTAGCGGTGGGATATGGGGTAATGAAGGGTTAATGTCACCTTGCTATTGTAAGGTGACATTAAGCCAGATTAGTAATGCAGAGGCGTCAATTATGACACCTATCCATTATTAATCCAATTGTATGAAAGGGTTAAAACACACACACACATGATTTAAAAGTATTTTAATGAAATAAACACAGCGGTTGTTTTAATAATTTATTGCTCTCTCAATCCATCAGCAACACCCTCGCTTGGAAAAATAATAAACGCACAAGATACATACCTTCTGATGTCCTATCACGTCCAACGAGGTAATCCATCTGAAGGGGTTAACTAATATTACAGGCACGAGCTGCGATAAACCACTCGCTCGTGCCTGTAATCCCCGGGTGCTGAAAGGAAAGCAGTGATCTGTACTTACATTGAGTCGCGGTGATGCGCCCCTGCTGGATGTTCTCATGAACTGCAGCCTGGGAACTTTTTCCCACGCTCCAGGTCATATGAGGACATCCACCAGGGGGCGCATCACCGCGACTGTAGGAAATGTAGGTCAATGACCTACATTTCATTCATTCGCCGGGGATTACAGGCACGGAGCACAGCTGCATTTGCAGGGTTCCTGCCTGTAAAATATTTTAACCCCTTCAGATCATGGATTACCTCGTGGGACGTGACGGTTCAGCTGAGGGTATGTATCTTGTGCGTTTATTATTTTTCCAAGCGAGGGTGTTGCTGATGGATTGAGAGAGCAATAAAATACTGAAACAACCGCTGTTTATTTCATTAAAATAATTTTTAATAATGTGTGTGTGTGTTTTTTAACCCTTTCATACAATTGGATTAATAATGGATAGGTGTCATAATTGACGCCTCTCCATTATTAATCTGGCTTAATGTCACCTTACAATAGCAAGGTGGCATTAACCCTTCATTACCCCATATCCCACCGCTACAGGGAGTGGGAAGAGAGTGGCCAAGTACCAGAATAGGCGCATCTTCCAGATGTGCCTTTTCTGGGGTGGCTGGGGGCAGATGTTTTTAGCCACGGGGGGGCCAATAACCATGGACCCTCTCCTGGCTATTAATATCTGCCCTCAGTCACTGGCTTTACCACTCTGGCGGAGAAAATTGCGCGGGAGCCCACGCCAATTTTTTCCGCCATTTAACCCTTTATTTTAGCAGCTACAGCGCTGAAATTTTGCACATACACACTACTAACATTAGTAGTGTGGAATATGCAAAAAAAAGGGGGATATGAGATGGTTTACTGTATGAAAACCATGTCTCATATCCTGTCGGGTTTAGGCAGGAGAAATGCAAAGCCGGCAATTGAATTACCGGCTGTTCACAGATATCGCGCTGAATGAAATCTAAATACAGAATATATATATATATGTGTGTGTCAATGACATATCTCTATATATCTATATATCTATATATATATATATATATCTATCTATCTATCTATCTATCTATCTATCTATCTATCTATCTATCTATCTATCTATCTATCTATCTATCTATCTATCTATCTATCTATCTATCTATCTATCTATCTATATACACTGTATATATGTTTTCCCGAACATTTGAGCACATAAATCCATTAGATGTCGGTTTTGCAAGCTTGCGAGAAAATCTCGGCATACGGATGTCACACGGATCATTTGATGCGAGGAAATCGCATCCTCGCACTGCACACGGATCACTGTTTTTGAAACATTTGTGCGATTCTCGGCCGTGAAAAACGGACCGTTTTTTTATACGTTAAGTGTGTCCCCGGCCTTACAGATACGCTTCCATGCGTATCCTGAGGCGCACATACAGTGCCCCCTGGCTGTAACATGGGTCACTGCATCACATACCCTCTAACTCTGTTCAAACTTGCGGTGGTTGAACACTTGACATAAACCAGTGATCCCGAGACCGGGTACCCATGTCACCTTGCCCTACAAGTCGAGAGGACCGTCTGTCGGTTTTGGGCGTCATTCAGCAACACACCTTTTTAAGGCCTCCCCAGCCACCAACGGTCAGTTTGTCGCCCTTGGGCTTCAACCCTTGAGTCACCCTCTGTCTGTGTCACCAGACCCTTTTTAGGCAATCCACTTTCTAAGTGTGCCCCTTCTCGTGACCTTTCTTCCCATGGCCGCCACCCACGGTTGTTGCGGTTATGAGTCCACCGTCCAGTCGAGTGATTGATCTGAGTTTGACTCTTTTCTACTACATCTGCTACCGGGTCTCCCGCCTGGGTCACTCAGCCCTGAGCTAACAGAGGAGTCACTACTTTGAACTCTTCTATTCTTTAGGGTATCTTTTCGTATCTCCAGACCCCGGATTGAAAGTGGTCGCCATCTTATATTCTGCAGTTGTTTATTAATCTGCAGACGGTCCTGTCTTAGCTGCTCTATCTCCTTCAGATATGTCACCCTGTATTCAAGAAGCATTCGAATGTTCCTAAGGCTTTCTACTGAGCCAATTACGACAAATGGAACCATCCCATCTTCACCAGCTACCTGGTCTTCACCATCATCTGGAATTCTTACTCTTGCCACACCGGATCTATTCACCAGGTCTTGCATCACTTTTCCAAATCTTCCAACGACTTTCCCCACCCGATTTCTGGGTAATTGAACGATGTCTTCCACAAAACCCAGCCGACTTTGAGCTTTCCTGGCATGCTCCAAATGTCAAGCGGCTTCCTTATTCCACAACAGGATCATCTGTTTCGTGTGGAGGTGCATATCCTTCAAGATAGCCACCCGCTTCACTATGACTTCCCTAGTCGACAGTATCACCAACTATTTCGTCTCTGGTGCCCAGTTCACACTACATTCTTCTATTGCCTTTTTAAAGGCCTCATGCACACCCTCACCGGTACATGCATCTCGCACATCTTCGTGTACCTCTATCCAGTCCCACCTAGCTCTCTGACTAACCCTGCTAGCCTCTCTTTTAACTATACCAATACTTGTGGGACTACAGGTCCCAGAACAACACTACTACATGCTTACAGCGCAGACTCCCTCTGCGACACATACCGGCCATTTACAATCATGCCGCACACTGTTTCATTATCACTAGTGTTGAGCGATACCTTCCGATATTCAAAAGTATCGGTATCGGATTGGATCGGCCGATATCCAAAAAATATCGGACATCGCCGATACCGTTACCCGATACCAATGCAAGTCAATGGGACACAAATATTGCAACGTAAATAAGCCCTTTCTGTCCTTCTATATGCTGTTCCGGAGGGGGGGAAGAGTGTGGGCGGACACTGTGAGTGTCTGTGTGTGCGGGCGGGGTCTGTGCGGGCCTGCCAGGGATCTAATTCTATGTGGGGCTCTATGCGGCGTGGGGGGGTCTCTGTGCGGCGTGGGGGGGTCTCTGTGCGGCGTGGGGGGGTCTCTGTGCGGCGTGGGGGGGTCTCTGTGCGGCGTGGGGGGTCTCTGTGCGGCGTGCTGGGGCTCTGTGCGGCGTGCTGGGGCTCTGTGCGGCGTGCTGGGGCTCTGTGCGTGTGTGCAGGCATCGTCTGATGGGACTACAAGTCCCATCGGACGATGCCTGCTACACTGACAGTGATTGACACATTAGCCAATGATGGGACAGTAGTAGTCCCATCATCCGGCTAATGTGTTAAATGTAAAAAAAAAAAAAAACACTACATGCATACATGCTACATGCATACATGCTACATACATACATGCTACATACATACATGCTACATACATACATGCTACATACATACATGCTACATACATACATGCTACATACATACATGCTACATACATACATGCTACATACATACATGCTACATACATACATGCTACATACATACATGCTACATACATACATACATACATACATACATACGTACATGCTACGTACGTACATGCTACGTACGTACATGCTACGTACGTACATGCTACGTACGTACATGCTACGTACGTACATGCTACGTACGTACATGCTACGTACGTACATGCTACGTACGTACATGCTACGTACGTACATGCTACGTACGTACATGCTACGTACGTACATGCTACGTACGTACATGCTACGTACGTACATGCTACGTACGTACATGCTACGTACGTACATGCTACGTACGTACATGCTACGTACGTACATGCTACGTACGTACATGCTACGTACGTACATGCTACGTACGTACATGACTCACCATTACTTGTCATTTTGATGCCCGAAGCCAGTGTCAACCTGTAAAAAATATGAAAAAAAACAAACAACCAATATACTCCCTGTCCGCAGAAATCCACAAGTGTCCCACGATGATCTCCCGTGGAGAACGGCAGCAACAGCTGTTGCAACCGCTCCTCAGGGTCACCAGGAACACAATGACGGGAGGAAGGTATCCTTCCGCATTATATTCCTCCACCGCTGTAAAAAAAAAAAGTCCCTAGTCTCACTTTGTCATTGCTGGGTGAGAAATTTTCCCAGGCAGCAATTGCCATAAAGTGAGACTTTGTCCTAAGGTAACCTCAGTGATGCACTGCAGGAGCCATTGTCTCCTGTCAGTGTGTCACTGAGGGTCCTATAGAGCAGTGACATCACCCAATGTCACTGTTCTGTAGGGGAGATCGTCGTGGGACACTCGTTATTAATTGGATTATGGCGGACAGGTAGTATGCAGTTTATTATTTTACGTTTTTTTGCAGGCGCTGAAGTATGGTAAGTATGGTGAAATGAAGAATATTAAAATACTTTTTCCTAATGTGTGCGTGTTTTATTAACCCTTTCTTACTATTGGATTAATAATGGATAGGCGTCTTATTGACGCCTCTCTGTTATTAACCCGGCTTAATGTCACCTTACAATAGCAAGGTGACATTAACCCCTTATTACCCCATATCCCACCACTACACGGGAGTGGGAAGAGAGGGGCTAAGTGCCGGAATTGGGCGGGGCGGCTGCGGACTGGTATTTGTAGCCGGGGGGGCCAATATCCATGGCCCCTCTCTAGGCTATGAATATCAGCCCGCAGCTGTCTGCGTAGCCTTTCTGGCTATAAAATATAGGGGGACCCCACGTCATTTTTTTGGGTGGTCCCCCTATTTTAATAGCCAGTAAAGGCTGCGCAGACAGCTGTGGGCTGGTATTCATAGCAGGCTGCAAATATTGGCCCCTGCCGTTGGCTTTCCCCCTCTGGCGCAGAAAATTGCGCGGGAGCCCACGCCGTTTTTTTTCCTTTTTTTTTTTTTTTTTTTTTTTTTTAATTCAGCGCTCATAAAGGCCTGTTTCACACTTGCGTCGGTACGGGTCCGTCGCTATGCGTCGGGCCGATGTACCGACGCACGTTGTGAAATTTGTGCACGACGTGGGCAGCGGATACAGTTTTTCAACGCATCCGCTGCCCATTCTGAAGTGCGGGGAGGAGGGGGCAGAGTTTCTGCCGTGCATGCGCGGTAGAAAATGGCGGACGCGATGGACAAAAAAACGTTCACTTGAACGTTTTTTCGTGCCGACGGTCCGCCAAAACACGACGGAGCCGTTGCAGGATGGACACGACGTGTGGCCATCCGTCGCGATCCGTCGCTAATACAAGTCTATGGGAAAAAACGCATCCTGCTAGCACATTTGCAGGATCCATTTTTTCCGCCAGATCTGTTTTTTTCTCATAGAGTTGTATTAGCGCCGGATTGCGCCTGATGGCCACACGTTTCATCCGTTTTTTTCAGGATCCGTCAAAAAGCTGTTTCCGCCTGACGGAAAACATACAGGGGAACGGTTTTTCTGTCCGGCGAAAAAACGCAAAGCGACGGATCCAGCAAAAAACAGATGAAACAGATGTGAAATGATGAATACGGCCTCCGAATCCGTTTTTTCATGCATGTTTCCCTTCAAATCATGATCATTTTCCGTTTATTTTCAAAAACTGCACCAAAAACCAGCATCAAAAACTGCACCGAAAACTACGTCGTGTTTTAGCGAACCGTCTGCACGAAAAAACGTTCAAGTGACCTTTTTTTGTCCGTCGCGTCCGCCATTTTCTACCGCGCATGCGCGGCAGAAACTCCGCCCCCTCCCGTGTATTGGTGGGATATGGGGTAATAAGGGGTTAATGTCACCTTGCTTTTGTAAGGTGACATTAAGCTGGGTTAATAACTGAGAGGCGTCAATAAGACGCCTATCCGTTATTAATCCAATAGTAAGAAAGGGTTAATAAAACACGCACACATTAGGAAAAAGTATTTTAATATTCTTCATTTCACCATACTTACCATACTTCAGCGCCTGCAAAAAAACGTAAAATAATAAACCGCATACTACCTGTCCGCTGTAGTCCAATTAATAACGAGTGTCCCACGACGATCTCCCCCATAGAACAGTGACATCGGGTGATGTCACTGCTCTATAGGACCCTCAGTGACACACTGACAGGAAACAATGGCTCCTGCAGTGCATCACTGAGAGGTTACCTTAGGACAAAGTCTCACTTTATGGCAATTGCTGCCTGGGAAAATTTCTCACCCAGCAATGCTATAAAGTGAGACTAGGGACTCTTTTTTTTACAGCGGCGGATGAATACAATGAGGAAGGATACCTTCCTCCCGTCATTGTGTTCCTGGAGCCCCTAGGGAGCGGTTGCAACAGCTGTTGCTGCCGTTCTCCACGGGAGATCGTCGTGGGACACTCGTGGATTTCTGCGGACAGGGAGTATATTGGTTGTTTGGGTTTTTTCATATTTTTTACAGATGACACTGGCTTCGAGGATCAAAATGACAAGTAATGGTGAGTATGTAATCTATGTTTAATGTACTGTATGTCTGTATATTTGTATTGTATGTAATGTATGAATGTATGTAGTGTATGTAGTATGTATGTATGTATGTAGCACGTATGTATGTAGCACGTATGTATGTAGCACGTATGTATGTAGCACGTATGTATGTAGCACGTATGTATGTAGCACGTATGTATGTAGCACGTATGTATGTAGCACGTATGTATGTAGCACGTATGTATGTAGCACGTATGTATGTAGCACGTATGTATGTAGCACGTATGTATGTAGCACGTATGTATGTAGCACGTATGTATGTAGCACGTATGTATGTAGCACGTATGTAGTATTTTTTTTTATTTTTTTACATTCAACACATTAACCGGATGATGGGACTACTACTGTCCCATCATTGGCTAATGTGTCAATCACTGTCATTGTAGCAGGCATAGCCCGATGGGACTTGTAGTCCCATCGGATGATGCCTGCACAGACACAAAGACCCCCGGTAGTCCGCACAGACCCCGGAGAGGCCGTACAGACCCCCCGGCAGGCCGTACAGACCTCCTGGCAAGCCGCACAGACCCCGGGGAGGCCGTACAGACCCCTCGGCAGGCCGTACAGACCCCAGAGAGGCCGCACAGACCCCCCCGGCAAGCCGTACAGACCACCCATGGTCCCGCACAGACCCCGCCCGCACAGAGACATGCAGTCTCCGCCCATGCACCGCCCACACTCAATTATACTGCATTTTTGCACTGTGGGAACTTCCGATTTCCGATATCGCAGAAATATCGGAACTCGGTATCGGAATTCCGATACAGCGAATATCGGCCGATACCCGATATTTGCAGTATCGGAATGCTCGACACTAATTATCACCATTACAGATACACCTCTATGCGTATCCTGAGGAGCACATACAGCGCCCCCTGACTGTAACATGGGTCACTGCATCACATATCCTATATAGAGCACCTTACAAGCCCTTCACACATTTTTCCCCAAAATAGATGTTCAGCTTACCTGTTTACGATTACCTGGGAAAGACCAAGATCCCTCTTTGAAAATGAGCACCATATTAGCCTTGCCTGGCAATGTCGCAGTCACTAGAGAGCAGGGCTTTGGCGTCGGTAAGCCAAACCTTCGATTCCTCAATTTTCCTGACTCCTCGACTCCACAGCACTGGTCACTACTGAGCCTGTACATAATGTGCAGCACAGATTCACCTCAACTAAAAGCAGAGATCTTAGATCAGGAACAGAACAGACACTTATAGGTCTTTTCATACTTTTCCCAAATTCTTAGGAAAACATTTACAGCACATCCTGCTTTGTACTACTGTACCCAATGTATTATATATTTTAGGAGTCGATCCATTATATACCGACTCCACCAAAATGGACGCCGGCACCACAGCACTGCTAGAGTCTCCTAAAATTTTGAATAAGGGGGATCTTGCTTGCAGTCCATCTGGGCCATGTGATTTGTTCGGACTGGACCAAAAGCATTAACATACACAGCGCAGAAGAAAATAAAATATTTGGTGGTATAAAGGGGGACCTAGCCGATGATGTGTGTAATGCAGTACAGGCTCTCAGAAAGGTGGTGGAATTTGTTCCCCCTTAACCCCTCTCTGACGTCGGACGGGATAGTACGTCCGACGTCAGAAGCTCTGCTTTGAGGTGGGCTCCGGCGGTGAGCCCACCTCAAAGCCGCAACATGTCAGCTGTTTTCAACAGCTGACATGTGCCCGCAATAGGCGTGGGGAGAATCGCGATCCGCCTGCGCCTATTAACTAGTTTAAATGCCGCTGTCAAACTCTGACAGCGGCATTTAACAAGTGCTTCCGTCACGTGATCGGGGGTCAGTGGTGCGTTGGCATGACAACCAGAAGTCTCCTTGAGACCTCTATGGTTGTTGATACCCTGTGGTCGGCACTCATAGCAATGCTGTAGTTCTACTACATAGGGGCGTTTTGAGCATCGCCTCTGTGTAGCAGAGGCAATCGAGATGTGGCAGCTTCTAGCCTCCCATGGTGGCTATTGAAGCATGCCAAAAGTAAAAAAAAAAAAAAAAAAAAAGGTCAAATCGCCCCATTCAAAATAAAACATTAAGGCTGTGTGCACACGTAGCAGATTTTTTACACTTTTTTTGCGGTTTTTCGCTATAAAAACGCTATAAAACCGTGAAAGAAACACTCACATTAAGCATCCTATTTAATAGAATGCAATCCGCATTTTTTGTGCACATGCTGCATTTTTTTCCTGAGCGGAATCGCATTCCGGAAAAAAACGCAGCATGTTCATTAAATTTGCGGAATCGCGGTGATTCCGCACACCTAGGAATGCATTGATCTGCTTACTTCCCGCATGGAGCTATGCCCACCATGCGGGAAGTAAGCAGATCATGTGCGGTTGGTACCCAGGGTGGAGGAGAGGAGACTCTCCTCCACGGACTGGGCACCATATAATTGTTAAAAAAAAAAAATAATTAAAATAAAAAATCGTGATATACTCACCCTCTGATGGCCCCGAAGTCTTCCCGCCTCTCAGCGGTGCACGTGGCCGCTTCCGTTCCTATAGATGGTGTGTGTGAAGGACCTGCGATGTCATCGAAGGTCCTGCACACACACCATCTATAGGAAAGGAAGCCGCTGAGGAGATCGGCTGTTTGCGGAAGGTGAGTATAACCATTTTTATTTTATTTTTTTATTATTATTTTTAACATTCTATCTTTTACTATTGATGCTGCATAGGCTGCATCAATAGTAAAAAGTTGATCACACTTGTCAAACACTATGTTTGACAAGTGTGACCAACCTGTCAATCAGTTTTCCAAGCGATGCTACAGATCGCTTGGAAAACGCTAGCATTCTGCAAGCTAATTATGCTTGCAAAACGCTAGTTTTCTGCGGGAATATGCATGCCAATTCCGCATGCGATATACCCACGGCAGGAGTTGCAGAATTGCCGCGGAAATTTCCGCAGCAATTCTGCAACGTGTGCACTTAGCCTAAAAATAAAATCAAACACATATTTGGTATCGCCGCATTCAGAATCGCCCGATCTATCAATTTAAAAAAAAAAAAAAAGGATTAACCTGATCGCTAAACGGCGTAGCGAGAAAAACGAAATGCCAGAATTACTTTTTTTTTTTTGGTCGCCGCGACATTGCATTAAAATGCAATAACGGGCAATCAAAAGAATGTATCTGCACAAAAGTGGTATCATTAAAAACGCCAGCTCGGCACGCAAAAAATAAGCCCTCGTTCTGCCCGAGATCTCGAAAAATGGAAACGCTACGGATATGGGTAAATTGCGCAGTTTTTTTTTAGGAAATGTTGGAATTTTTTTTTTCACCACTTACATAAAAAAGAACCTGGACAAGTTTGATGTCTATGAGCTCGTAATGACCTGGAGAATCATAATGGCAAGTCAGTTTTAGCATTTATTGAATCTAGCAAAAATGCCAAGCTCTTGGAATTTTTTTCCCGTTTTCGAGTACACGACATGCTAAGACCAATAATGTTGTTCAAAATTACACCTCGTCCCGCAAAAAATAAGCCCTCACATGGCCATATTGACGGAAAAATAAAAAAGTTATGGCTCTGGAAAGAAGGGGAGCGAAAAACGAAAACGCAAAACTGAAAAAAGCTCCAGTCATGAAGGGGTTAAGGAATTAATCTATCGGAGTATTCAGCATCGTGAACCAAGAGGTGATTCTCTGAATTTTATAACACTTGGTGGAGAACGAAAAATTAATTTTATTTTTTTTTTTTTTCCACTAAAATGTTGCTCTTGCCCTAAATTTTTAAATGAACACTCCAGTACGCCATGGCATATCCCATTTGTGGGCGGAAGTTGCTGATTTGGCACACCGTAAATCTCAGAAAGAAAGGGGCAACCCAAATTTTTCACTTTGACTGGGAACAATGTGCAACAAATTGTGATGTCCATTTTCAAACAATTTCTTCAATACTCCACATGAGGTCATATAGTATTGTTTGGGCACACTGTAGGGGTCGGTAGGAAGCAGCGCTGTTTGTTTTTTGGAGCGAAGATTTTCCTGGCATAGCTTATACATAAAAGCAGTCCGCTCACCCATGTATGTCCATGCACAGAATCACCCATCAAGTAGCAGCAGTAAAACAGGTTCCCATAAAAATTCCAAAGGTCCAGATCCAGCACATTAAAACTTGTCTTTATTGTAATCCATGTAAAAACGTGCAAGTCAATCCATTCGGTGCATATATTTTACAGGTACAATAAGTCCCAGGAAGGCATCACATGAGGTTGATACATTTCGAACGTATAGAGTTCTTACTCACAAGCTAGGTTTGACTCAAATGGCAAGAATTTATAGACCCTTATAAAACCCTGCCCACCTCACATGATATAGCCATCAATGTGACCACAATCAAAATCCGATAATATGGGAGATACTACATATATATCTTCAATGGTACAATATTAGATCTGTTCTCTGGCTTAGGTCAGGGGTGAGGAACCTTCTTTCTGCCAAGGGCCATTTGGATATTCATGCCATCCTTCGGGGGCCGCACAAATTGTGTTCAGAGAGGCCCGGCGCCTGGGCACTGCAGTACTTTGCTCTGCCCTCAACAGGGCAGACAAAGTACGCCTGCGCCGGAGCTGCGGCGTGAAGACAAGAAGAGGATGTCATCGTAAGAAGATGGGAAGCCCCGGTCTGGACCGCGACGCCCATCAGAGCAGAACAAGACCGGGACCACCCCTGGGTGAGTATAATCTAACCTCATTTTCTCGTCTTTCAGGATTCATCGGGGGCTTATCTACAGCATTCGAGAATGCTGTAGATAAGTCCCTGATGCCGGTGGCCACAGCTCATCTTTGATTTTTGGGGTGACAGATTCCCTTTAATGGAAATATAGAGGCTTCCACATTACTGGTAGCACAAAGGCTCTGGAAAAGCTAAATGACTCCTCGCTCCCCAAAAGAAATTCGGCAAATTATCTGCTCCCAAATCCAAATGCACACTCCCTTCTGAGCCCCAGTGTGCTTAAAGAACATTTATTTGGAATGGAGTCCTCAGTGGTTCATACCTTTTTTTTATTGGCTGACTGAAAAGCTGGTAACAAATTGCAAGCTTTCAAAACTACTCAGGTCTCTTCAACAGGCATAGAATAACACACAATATGAAGAATCACATATTTATACACAACACAGCACAGAACTGTCATTATGGGAGAGTGATAAACAGTTGTCCATAAATATTGGAACAGTTCATAGATAAGGAGTGAAAGTTTTATTGTCCTCTGATTGGGGTCTGGTTCTGTGCTTGTATGCCCCCACAAGGTCTGAAGAGCAAATTTCTTAATTGATGTAAAAAGACATAAATCCATGCCACACATTCATTCCTGCACTGGGTGTCAAAGGTTGTCATAAATTTATACTCCCAGACTCTTCTGTCTCTCTGACATTTGAAGTTGCCTTTCAATACAAGCAATTTCATGTCCATGGTGCTGTGCTCAGGGATACAAACATTTTGGCCACAGGTAGATCTATTCTTTTTTTCTCTTAGGGTATGTTTCCACGGTCAGGAAACGCTGCGAGTTGTATTCTGCGTACAGCCGCAACGTCCAATCCGCAGCGTCCAGATGTTAGTGTAGTGGAGGGGATTTTATGAAATCTCATCTCCACTATGCGTACAAAGACGCAGGTGGCAGACCTGCGTAACCTGACATGCGGCGCATCTGTATACACAGTCTGTGTATAGGATGCGGTGATTCTGCATGATTCAATGAACACATGCGGAATCACCGCGCATACAAAGGCTGGCAGCGCTTTGGACAGAGCTGCGTCTAAAGCGCTGCCAATACTGACCGTGGAAACATAACCTTATTGTGTGGCGGTGAGAATTCATCCTTGTTCTAAGCTTTTTCCCTGTCTCCCCTACATACAGACCCCCTTGGACAATTAATACAAATAATTAAGTACACCACATTAGATGTGATGCAGCTGAAAGTACCTGGGATCTTGTAGTCCTGATGTGAGTTGGGGATCTTTATCTTTTCCGTGGTCATTATAAATGGACCGGCTTGACATTTTTTCTGGTTGCAGGGAAAGGTTGCAATAGCTGTTGGAGAGGACTGGGAGCTTCTGACAATGATGCTTCTTAGATTTGGGGGCTGCCTAAAACACAGTAGTGGGGGTCTGGAAAAATGGTTTGTAATCGGGCATCTTTTTGTAGTAAAGTTTGTAATTTCTGTGCAGCTCCCCTTAGCACCTCCAGATTTGGATTGTAGATGACTACTAGAGGTACCCGGTTATTTTCTTCTTTAGCTTTGTAATGTAGTAGGTGATTCCTTGATATTCTGGTGGCTCTTGTAATCTGGTTTTCAATTGTTTTTGGATGGTATACCGTGGTTGACCGTCCAACATACCGTACCTTAAATTGGATAGTTTCCATGCAAAACACATAAAAAAACTCTATTGTCTACAGCCAAGCCATCAGATACAATCGTATATGTTCCAACCCCATGGATAGAGATTAACACCTTGGTAGCCATCCAAGAACAATTGAAAACCAAATTACAGGAGCCACCAGAATATCAAGGAATCACCTGCTACATTACAAAGCTAACTCATCAGGAGGTTTTCTCAGTCGCCCATGACCGCACTACCAGAGAGAGGGGATCCGCCCTTCAGGGACAGGAAACCTATAGGATAAAAGGGCGGTACCTCTCTCCTGCGTCAGTTTGGTTTCCTGTCCCTGACAGGGAACCCTCTAGGATCGGTACCTGAAGATCCGGAGCCGGCCAGTCGAGCTATGACGGCGGGGAGGCCCCTGTCACGGCTGGTGCGGTGTCCGACGCCGCCACTGCTGGGACCGAGGGGTCTGCAGAGTGCGCGGAGGGAAGCGCGGCCGCCTCCCCGGATTGGGTTAGGGGCTTCGGGGACCCGGTGTGCCGTACATCTTCACGCCGCAACAAGCACTTCCTGATTCGGGGCGGGCGCACGGTATGCGAAGTGCACCAAGATGGCCGCCGCCCCGGATCTAGTGCATCTCTACTTCCGGGCCCCAGGCAGCGCGCGCATGCGCAGATCAAGATATGGGGATCAGTGTTTCCCGATGACGCAGCCCTGGAGGAGGGGGTGGATTCGCACCAAAAATCCATTTTAAAGTTTGCTGTGGAGATGTTCCCTTGCTGCATGCAGTCCCAATAATGGAGGACAGCGATCAGCAGCTCCAGCCGCCGCAGCCATTACAGCCACCGCTGCAGCGTCACCACCAGCGCAAGCCGGATGCACAAAGAAAGAGATCCTCTGCCGGCACCCGCAGTACTTGCTCCAGCAGCCATTCCACGCCGCAGAGTAAAGTCTCCACTATGGCTAACCAGCCGACACCACCGACTACGGATCTCATACAGGATCCTATACCTCCTCCAGAACCGGTACCTGTGGCTGCGCAAGATGGGTGAGTGATCTTCGTGAAAGTGCCATTTTCCGTTTATTTTTAGGCAAGAAAAAGAATGGAGAAAACTAAGCATAGGTCATGTCCCCTGTGCAGAAAACCCCTGTCGCAAACCTGGGATAAGAAATTGTGTGATTCATGTATAGGACAGGTCCTTTGTGAGGAAACCCCTAGTTTCGCCTCTGAATTGCGATCTGTAATCAGATCAGAGGTAGAAACAGCGTTTAAATCCCTTAAAGGGGAAGGGGTCAAAGAGAAAACACCTGTACCCTATTCACACTCTGATTCCTCTAGTTCTGGAGATGGAAATTCAGACAGATGGGGGTCCTCCTCGGATTCTGAGAGCGGAGGTCGCCACTGCTTCCCTTTAGATGAAGTCGATTCCCTTGTGAAGTTTGTAAGATTCACCATGGGGGTCCTTGATCCCCGTCCTGATAAGACAGTACAGGACATCATGTTTTGTAGGATTAGGTCAAAAAAAGCGTAGAGTCTTTCCACTTAACGAAAATGTTCAAGCATTAATTAAAAAGGAGTGGGAGAAACCAGAAATAAAAAAACTCATCCGTACCCTCCCTTAAAAGGAAATATCCCTTCGAGGAAGAGGCTTCTACGTCATGGGATAAAGCCCCTAAACTTGACGTAGCAGTAGCTAAGGCCTCAAAAAAATTTGCGATGCCCTTTGAGGACATGGGAACTCTGAAGGATCCCCTTGATAAAAGAGCCGATACCTTCCTTAAAGGGGCTTGGGAATCGGCAGGGGGATGTTTAAGGCCTGCAATAGCAGCCGCGTGTACTTCTAGATTTCTAATGATTTGGATAGATAAATTAGAGAAACAACTGAGACACAGGGTATCTAGGAATAAAGTGATAGAATCGATTCCCATGATTAGAGGGGCGGCAGCCTTTTTGGCGGACTCGGCAGCCGATTCTATTAAACTCACTTTCAAATCGGCAGCTTTATCTAATGCAGCTCGTAGTACGCTATGGCTAAAAAGTTGGCCAGGCGACCTACAAACTAAACAAAAACTTTGTTCAATTCCATTTGAGGGAAAATTTTTGTTTGGAGAGACCCTGGATGACATTTTACAAAAAGCCGGAGATAAAAAAAAGGATTCCCTAACCTGGCCACACCATTTGTTAAGCGGCCCTTTCGGAAAAGGACGTTGTTCCGGAGACGTCACCCAATGGAACAGAACAGATGGGATGATGGGAACAGAAGAGATAGGGGGTTCCTCTTTGGTAATTCCCCAAGAGATAAAAAGACCCCTAAGTGACACCTTCCCCAGGGTGGGAGGGAGATTATCTCAACACCTTCCGGCCTGGGAAAAAATCTCAACCAGCACTTGGGTTTTGAACTTGATAAAAATGGGACTTCAGATAAACTTTACTTCCCTTCCTCCCCAAAACTGTGGTCACCCCACTAAAATCCTCACCTCGGCAACAACAGGCATTGGAACAAGAAATTTCAAAGCTCATAAACAAAGACGTCATTCAAGAAGTCCCCCTGCTGGAAAGAGGGACAGGGTTTTTTCCCCACTGTTTCTGGTTCCAAAACCGGATGGTTCCTTCCGCACAATAATAAACTTGCAGAAGCTAAACAGTTATGTAAAGAACCAAAGTTTCAAAATGGAATCAAGAAAATCAACAATCAAAAACCTGTTTCCAAATTGCTTCATGATAGTGTTGGATCTCAGCGACGCGTATTATCACGTCCCCATCCACAAAAACTCCCAGAAATACCTCAGACTAGCAGTGGTCATGGGAGGAGAAATAAGGGAATACCAGTACAAAGCCCTTCCTTTTGGCATTTCAGTGGCACCCCGCATATTTACCAAATAGATGGGCCATTATTTCCGCTATCAAAGAGAAAAAGACATTTTAATAGTACCATACTTGGACGACTTTCTAATTGTCAGCAATTCAGCCCAACACTGTCGCCAACAATGCGACAGAGTAATAAAAACTCTGACAGAGTTAGGCTGGCTTATAAATCTCCAAAAATCAAAACTAGAACTGACCAGGGTTCAAGAGTTTTTGGGCCTAACTTTGGACTCGATAACAAAAGGAATGTGGTCTTCCAGAACAGAAAAAACAAAAAATATAAAATCTTGTCTCAAGAGCTTGCTCAAACCCTCATATGACCTTGAGAGGGGCGATGTCACTACTGGGGTCCCTTTCTGCCTGCCTCCCGGCAATACAGTGGGCACAAATTCACACGAGAAATCTCCAGTGGGATATTCTGAGGAATCAGATCACACTAGAGGGACATCTAGAAGGACATATGACTCTAAATTCAGACACTATTCGTTCCCTAACCTGGTGGTCGGATTCCAACAACCTATCAAAAGGGGTTCCTTGGGTAATAGACATATCTCGGATAGTTACACGGATGCCAGTCCCACGGGGTGGGGAGCTCACCTGGGCAACAGTATCACTCAGGGAGTCTGGACAGGTCAAGAATACGGGGCATTCTCAAACCAAAAAACTTTGGGCGGTGAGCAATGCCCTATCATACTTCCTTCACAGCCTGCAGGGGCATCATGTCCGGGTTTTCTCGGACAATCAGGTAGTGGTAGCCTACCTGTACCACCAGGGGGGACCAGGTCTCGAGCCCTAATGAAGGCCACTTCTCAAATCTTCACTTTAGCAGAAAACAACTTTCTATCCCTCTCTGCGCTACATATAAAGGGGTAGAAAACCAAAAAGCAGACTTCTTAAGCCCTACCCATTTAAAACAGGGGGAATGGACACTGAATCAAAGCATCTTCAATCAGATCACCAAACTATGGGGGGTCTCTGTAATAGACCTTTTTGCCAGTGTAGAGAACAGGAAAGTAAAAGAATTCTGTTCTCTAGACCCCAGAGGGGGCCCTCGGGCACTGGATGCATTCACGATTCCCTGGACTCAGGGTCTCGCATATGCCATTCCCCCTTATATACTTATTCCGGCAGTTCTGCGGAAAATCAGACAGGACAGGGCGATTCTCATCCTAATAGCCCCTTTCTGGCCCAAAAGGACCTGGTTTTCCTGGCTGAGGATGCTATCGGTCACCGATCCCTGGGTTCTCCCGGATCTTCCGGATGACCTATCGCAGGGACCGGTGTTCCACCCTCAGAGAGACTCCACTTGACAGCGTGGAATTTGAGAGGTCACTACTAAAGGCAAACTGTTTTTCGGATAAATTAGTATCCACACTATTGAAAAGTAGGAAAACAGTAACAACTAAAATCTACGGCAAAACCTGGAAAAAGTTTCTGTCCACCTCTGGGGTAAAATTACAACATGGGGTCCCAGTTGCTAAAGTATTAGAATTCCTACAAAAAGGCTTAGAACTAGGCCTCTCGGTAAGCACTTCAAAAGTGCAAATAGCGGCTTTAGGGGCATTATACAGTGAGAATATAGCCGCTAATCCATGGGTAACAAGGTTTATTAAAGCTGCTGTAAGATCTAAACCCATAAACATAAAAAGACTACCAACCCGGGACTTAAACTTAGTCTTAGTCTTAGTCTTAGGTCTTGCAGGCTGTGGTCCCTCCCTAAGCAATAATCTCTGCAATTCTCTCTAGTAGTGCTGTCATGGGCGACTGAGAAAAGCATAGTTACTTACCGATAACGGTATTTCTCAGAGCCCATGACAGCACCTGCTTATTCCCCCCCCCCCCACTTATCACGTGTGCGGTGAGCACTTTATTATATGAAATGTGCATTTTTATTATAGACACGGTGTAATCCTAATAAGCAATATGTTAAAATTGTATATTTTCCTGTTGTCACTAACCTGGAGGACCTCTGATGCTCTGTAAACCAAACTGACGCAGGAGAGAGGTACCACCCTTTTATCCTATAGGTTTCCTGTCCCTGAAGGGCGGATCCCCTCTCTCTGGTAGTGCTGTCATGGGCTCTGAGAAATACCGTTATCGGTAAGTAACTATGCTTTTTTGTAAGATCAATAGCAATGTCTTTCGAGGCTTTTTACAGTGGTAAGTATTGCCCCATAGACTGACAAGTCATGTCAGCACCCCTGTCAGGGGGTGAAAAAGGTGTCCTAGATTGTACTCTTGTGAAGAGGTGGGTTCTGGGTTTTCTATGATGATTTTGAAGGTGAGAGGAGAATCTGATGGCTTTTGTGTACTGTAGTAAATTTCAGAGTAAAAGGGATGCACAGGAGACATCTTGGCAATGATTGTGTGAGAAGACAAGGACTTGTGAGGACCAGAGGTGAGGCAGTGGGAGAGTAGGTCAGAGATGTAGGAAAGAGACCGTTGTAGTTAGCCTATGGGGCACTATAAACCCAAGATTTGCCAGGAGTATGTTCACACAGGGTTGGTATGTGGTGGAATTTTTGAGGTTGGCTCTTCGAGCAAAAGTTCATACCACATTGTTTAGCCTGGTAACACAAATATGTGTCAATGTGGATTGCAAATGATGAAGTTCAGTGCTTACAGCGTTGGAGACTCAGAACAATGTTCGGTTATGGGCCTCTTTGGAAGAAAAATATAAAATTGCTTTTGATGTTGGGATAAAACCTAATTATATACTGTATTTGTCCTCCCTAAAGCTTGCTGAAATTAACATTTTAACTCCAATATACGGTATGTTTTCTTTCGCAGTATGTTGCAGTGGAAAATAAAAATATCTCGTTCTGATCGGCTTTATCAGGTTTTGATTCAGAAGGCCTCAATGCCAAAAATGTGTTCTTGGTACATGTTCTCCTTCTTGTACACAGCCTTTGAGCCAGTGCTGCTCTTTTTGACAATGGCCATAAATCAGTAAGCCTGCTTCTAGGCAGAATTGGAATTTCACATTAACAGAGCAATAACGTTCGAACTAGAATGGGTTTGAAAGCTTTGTGATGTGGCGGCTTTCTCTCTGTACAATGTCTCTACGCTGTTCATTGTTCTGGGGCCACTTCTGCCTGTGGGAGTAGGCAAACAGAAGCCTATTGTAAGCGGTTAATCATTGGCATTTACACTAGTAGTCTCGTTCATGAAGCTAAAACTAGCAACTGTACTGATTTAATTGTAACTTGCATTTTGTCAGACTTTTAGAAATATGGTGATAAGTGCCTTGAAGGTTGTCTAGACTTTTCGTCTGGATAGAACTTGTGCACGAATCCATGCTTACGCTGAATAAACTACAATCTTCTGCCTTCGAATCAACTCTTAGTTTTTAGGAAGGAGAGGTTGGGTTTTTGGAGCTCACCACGCTGTGCGGTAAATCTGATAAGGTTGGAGATCCTCTGGTGAGTGCAGCTAATGTAGAAGAAAGGAGGAATCTCTCGAGCACCTCCATCCACGTAATATAAAATTTATATTTTTTAGGTAAAGATTTAAAAAAAATTGATACAGTTGAAACCTGATGAGTTTCTACCACACTAAGGGCACCTTGGTGCGCCAAAAACGTGATTCCTCCTTCTACCTTAGTTTTCTACTTTCCTATCCTTCTATATTATTTCAAAACACTCTTTTTCGGTAATTTGTGTCTTCGTTCATACTGCACCCACACACACACAAATGATACACCATTTGAAAGGAAAACTTGCCCCCTTCAGCAAGAAAATAGCCAAACAAACCACACATCCATGATGTTATCACAAAATACATTTTAAACATTAATTTTCATAAAAGTGCAGTAAGGAAAAATTACCTGCAGGTGGCACCACACTACCCCAAAGCACAATACCACAAAGCTGAAACAAATCCTAACATTTGCCTTGGGGGCTTTCCAGCTTGCCGAACTCCTTGCTCAGCCGATTTCAGGCAGGTGCATATAAAATATTTGCTACATATGTGGAAGTAGAATAAAAGTACATATTTACCTGTTTAAGACTTCAGCTTTAAAACTGAAGATATAAATGACTTCAGCCTAAAAGGGACTGGACAGGTTCTGAACCATCAGATTTTTATTGGACAGCCAGTCTATCTTCTAAGGTTGCAGCTTATTGGTGACCTGGAGTCACCTCTGGTTCCAAGTGAAAAACTGCTGTGTTGACCTAACTCAGACTGTACATTGTTTCCCGATGGGAGAGATTGGTGGAAACAACCTTCCAAAAATTGAAAAAAGAAAAAAAAAATCCAACGTAGGGGGAAAAAAAGGAAAATAATCTGCAGATATTACTTTTTTTTTTTTAAATGGATATGCCCAATTATTATACAATGGTGTAAATATGCTAAGTTATGGGGTCAATTCTTCTTCATCATTTTTACTGTCAAAGTGGCACTGCTGCCACGATAGTGGTAGTACCAAAGCCAGATAAACCTGCTGAGGAGTGTGGCTCTTACCGCCCCATATCAATACAGACTATAAAATACTCACTAAACTAATAGCCAACAGACTTAAAGCAGTAATTCTAAGCATAGTACATGAAGATCAATCTGGCTTTATGCCAGGAAGATCCACCTCCTCTAATATTAGAAGGGTGCAGGTTCTAACTCAGACAGGACACAAGTATAAGAAGCCTTGGGCGATAGCCTCTCTAAATACTGCAAAGGCTTTTGATTAAGAGGAGTGGAAGTTTTTGCATCGTATTCTTTTGAAATTTGTTTTTTCAGACAAATTTTGCAAGTGGATTGAAGTACTTTATTATATGCCCACAGCTAATATTCTTGTTAATGGCTTGCTGATGGATTACTTTGACCTGGGTAGGGGAACTAGACAGGGCTGCCCACTATCCCCCAATGCTCTTTGCTCTTGCAATCGAGCCAATTGCACTTGAAATTAGGCAGGATCCTATGGTGGAGGGAATCAATATCAACTCGAGTGGATAAGGTGGGATTATATGTAGATGATCTAGTGCTCTTTCTAGTGCTCTTTTCTCTTCCAAGGGCAATTGATCTTATTCATTATTTTGGGGAATTATCTGGTCTTAAAATTAACTGGAGTACGTCTGTGATTATTAATAGATAACATAACTGAACCCGTGCTCTGTGGTTTAAAGGTAGTACAAAAATGTAAATATTTAGGCATCGTAATCAAAATCCGATTTGAGACCTTAAAAATAATATATACCCTTTGGAAGATATGATGAGGAATACGTTTGGGATATGGTCCCGACTTCCCTTATCTGTAGCGGGAAGAATTGGATTAATTAAAATGATAATTCTTCCTAAATGCTTATATATGCTGGAACACACATCATTAAGGGTCCCTAAAAGAGTTTTTAGAAAAATGCATAGTATGATGGTAGCATTTATATGGGGTCCATCAAGACCTAAATTAAGTATTGGATCCCTGCAGAGGCCCAAAAAACAAGGTGGATATGCGGTCCCTGACTTATATTTGTATTAACTGGCTGGTCAACTACACTACTTAAAACATTGGGTAAACCAGGATGGACTTAATAATGCAGAAGCCCACCTTGTGCATTTTTTGGGTGGAAATACTCCGTGGGCAATATTGGAGGGTTCATACAGACCACCCCAGGCTTTATTTGCGCATAGCTTAGCAATACAGGTTTGGCAAGAAAGTAAATGCATTTTCAAATGTAGGCTGTGTGCACACGATGCTGATTTAGTGCGGATCCACAGCGGATTTTTCCGCACAGAAACACTGTAGTTCCGCAATGTGATTTACAGTACAATGTAAATCGATAGGAAAAAAAAAGGCTGTGCTAATGGTGCGGAAAAGTCCGCATGAAATCCACTGCAGCATGCTACTTCTTTTGTGCGTGCTACTTCACACTACAATCTATCAATAAAAACAAAGGATTAACCTGACCACTAAATGACGTAGCGAGAAAAAAAAATCAAAAAGCCAAAATTACATTTTTTTGGTCGCCGTGACATTGCATTAAAATGCAATAATGGGCAATCAAAAGAACGTATCTACACCAAAATTGTATCATTAAAAATGCCAGCTTGGCACGCAAAAAATAAGCCCTCACCTGACCCCAGATCACGAAAATTGGAGACGCTACCGGTATCGAAAAATGGCGCAATTTTTATTTTTTTTAGCAAACTTTGGAATTTTTTTTCACCACTTAGATAAAAAATAACCTAGACATGTTAGGTGTCTATGAACTCGTACTGACCTGGAGAATCATAATGGCAGGTCAGTTTTAGCATTTGGTGAACCTAGCAAAAAAGCCAAACAAAAAACTAGTGTGAGATTGCACTTCTTTTTTTGCAATTTCATCACACTTGGAATTTTTTTCCCGTTTTCTGTTACACGGCATGGTAAAACCAATGGTATCGTTCAAAAGTACATCTCGTCCCGCAAAAAAATAAGCCCTCACATGGCCATATTGACGGAAAAATAAAAAAGTTATGGCTCTGGGAAGGAGGGGAGCGAAAAACAAAAACGGAAAAAGCTCCAGGGGTGAAGGGGTTAAAGATATTTGCAATTAAGACACTTTTTTTTTCCGGAGCATCCCAATACTAATTTATATAGCGGCAAAATCACCGAAATTCCGCAAAACTAATGAACATGGGATTTGCTGAAGCGTTCCAGAGTTATCACCACATAAAGTGACATTGGTCAGAATTTTAAAAAATTGGCCCCGTCACTAAGGGGTTAAAGCCAGAAAGTTGCCATTTGAAATGACTTAAGTTTTGTGCCATGTCTGTGATCTGCTTTTTTTTTTTCTACAAAATTAAACAACTGAATAAACATCCTCCAAGGCCGGTGATTCCATAATTTTTGCCAGGGGTTGTATAAGGGAGGAATCTTCTTTTATGTGAGGTGATTATGGGTTGCAAATGGATTTCTCTGATCCTGGCCGAGTCAGTGCTCATTCAGAGCCTGGGGTACAGCAGAGCAGGCTCATCCATGTTCAAGTCGTAAAGGGAGACTAAAAAAACAAAAAACATTTTTTTTTTCAATAAAAAATACTTTCTTTAATGTATAAAAAACATACATTATATTTGCCATGAATTTTTTAAGATTACCCTAAGCTATTAAATAATCATCGTTTTTAATCCAACCAAGCAAATTAATACTGTACGAAATGAAACCGGTAGAATTGCAGTTTATATTTTTTTTCCATGTCATACCTCAAAAATGTGATCAAAGATTTGTATGTTGCACAAAATGACACCAATAAGTCAACTCATCCAGCGTTATCATAGCTCACTGGCTTTGCAGGCCACCAGTAGCATATAGCTGCTAGTACTGTACTGCGTGACTTTGAGTCCTATACTGAAGTAAGCTAAAATAGTTGCTTGATTAGCAGCTCCATCTGCTTGTCTATCACTGTGCTACATAGAGTATGATAGAGGTGCAATCTGATACCTCACTGTGCTCCATAGAGTATGATAGAGGTGCAGTCTGATACCTCACTGTGCTCCATAGAGTATGATAGAGGTGCAATCTGATACCTCACTGTGCTCCATAGAGTATGATAGAGGTGCAGTCTGATACCTCACTGTGCTCCATAGAGTATGATAGAGGTGCAGTCTGATACCTCACTGTGACCCATAGAGTATGATAGAGGTGCAATCTGATACCTCACTGTGCTCCATAGAGTATGATAGAGGTGCAGTCTGATACCTCACTGTGCTCCATAGAGTATGATAGAGGTGCAGTCTGATACCTCACTGTGCTCCATAGCGTATGATAGAGGTGCAGTCTGATACCTCACTGTGCTCCATAGCGTATGATAGAGGTGCAATCTGATACCTCACTGTGCTCCATAGCATATGATAGAGGTGCAATCTGATACCTCACTGTGATCCATAGAGTATGATAGAGGTGCAATCTGATACCTCACTGTGATCCATAGAGTATGATAGAGGTGCAATCTGATACCTCACTGTGCTGGCAGACCATCTTTCTTTGAACAAGATGGATTTGAGCTGCTTCTCTGAGTGTAGGAGAGGGCTAGTGAAAAAGTAACTTCTAAGAGGAGAAAATAAATATTACAAAGTTTCTCATTGATCCATATTATTAGTTTATGCAAGGTTTGTGGAAACAAAAGTGACCATTTAACCAGTTCAGGGCCGGACCATTTACCTCCATTCCGGACTAGGCACATTTTTTCAAGATTTTTTCATACTGGTGACTTAGAGCAGTATTTTTTTTTTCTCCTTCAAATATTTAAAATTACTTTTTGCATCTTTTTCTCTGAAACATGGGGCTTAGATTTTATTTTCTCACTTTCACCCTCCACCTCCCCCTGTATTGATGGAAAATTAAGGAAATGCATCTATCTCAATATATATTTTTTAACCTTTTTTTGTCAGGGACTGGGTAATACACAGCAATTTGAACTGGCAATGATTGTGTTATCACCTATTTTTTTCTTTATTTTTTTCTTTATTTTTCATTTATCACAAATATTGTGTCCATCATAAAAGACCTTTTGGGTGGGACATTTCAAGATTTAAAATGTCTTTTTTTTCCCAGATTTTTTCCCTGTAACTGGGGCTGGTATATTTGCCCCAATTACAGTGTAAATTGAGCCTCCTGGCTGCATAGTAGAGCTTGTTCAGCACTTTGTATATAGCAACAAGGAAGACCGAGATGGTAATAAACAGCCTCTACCTTCTCTATGGGGGGCTTGGCTGTTTCTAACAGCTGGCTTTCTGCTCTTACAGCTGCATGATCGTGTGCAGCTGCTCGGCTATGCGGAATATCATTGAAGAGGGGAAAGCTTACCTCCTGGACTTTGTCTATGGCAGCCCGGAATCCATTAAAGTCAGTTAACTTTATGCTGAACTCCGTAAAATCCAAACCCCAAATTTGCATTTTTGCCTCTCCTCACAATAAAAATAGAAAAGCTAATCAGTAAATTATATGTACCCTAAAATGGCTCTGTTAATTATAACTGCGAAAAAAAAAGCCCTCAGATGACTTCTTTGAAAGGAAAATAAAAATGTTAGTGTTATTGAAATATGGTAAAGGAAAAAAAAATGGCAGATCCTTTAGATTCAAAATAGGTGTATAGCTAAAGGGTTATCATTTCTTGTACATTTAATTGATCTACTATTAATTTTTATCCACAGGTGCAGGTTACATTTGAGCTGTGAAGTGGTGTTTTCAACCCTGTACTTGATGATCTCTCTTCTTGAGCGCAGGTAGGTTACCAGGTTACTTCTGCTATTTGGTTCTGCTCTGACATCGTAGTTGCTGCTGTAAAAAAAAAAAAAAAAAAAAAAAACTGATTTAATTACCGTCCCTTGGTCAAGTGCAGCATCTCTGCTACTACCTGGTCTCTTTTCTTGGTACCATCATATAACTTGAGAGGTTAAGTAAAGCACAGTGTGTTTGGAGGTTTTTTTTTACAATGAACTGTGCATGTAGAAAAAAGTTTTGTGAAACTGGACAAATCCCTTAAAGGGAACCTGTCACCACGTTTTTGGAAGATGGGATAAAAATAGCGTTAAATAGGGGCAGAGGTGGGCATTACATTAGTGTGTTTGTTATGCGTTTATTACCCACCTAAGTTGCCGAAATACCTTTGCAAAGTCTCCGTTTTCGCCTGTCAATCAGGCTGGTCTGGTCAAAAGGGCGTCTTGTCTTCCCCCAGATTTTGCGTAGTTTTCCGTTGGTGGCGTAGTGGTGTGCGCATGCCCAAGGTCCCGAATCATCTGCCAGGGGATTTAAAAAAGCGCGCTGTTCGTGATTTCATTGGTGATCGGTGGGCGCGGCCATCTTCCTTTGGCCGCGCGTGCGCAGAAGCGGCGCTCTGCTGGCCGCGGCTTCAGGAAAATGGCTGCGGGATGCCGCGCGTGCGCAGATGGATATCGCGGCGGCCATTTTCCTGAAGCCGCGGCCAGCAGAGCGCCGCTTCTGCGCACGCGCGGCCAAAGGAAGATGGCCGCGCCCACCGATCACCAAGGAAATAACGAACAGCGCGCTCTTTTAAATCCCCTGGCAGTGGATTCGGGACCTTGGGCATGCGCACACCACTACGCCACCAACGGAAAACTACGAAATATCTGGGGGAAGACAACGCCCTTTTGACCAGACCAGCCTGATTGACAGGCGAAAACGGAGACTTTGCAAAGGTATTTCGGCAACTTAGGTGGGTAATAAACGCATAACAAACACACTAATGTAACGCCCACCTCTGCCCCTATTTAACGCTATTTTTATCCCATCTTCCAAAAACGTGGTGACAGGTTCCCTTTAAAGGTGTTATTTTAGACTGTTAGTTCTTAGGCCCATAGTTAAAAATAACGGCCAAGTAGTTTCTAACTAACTGCTCCTGCCGGCGATTCTGCTGCTTCATGTCAACAGACCAACTCTTCCGGGCTGCTCTGTCGACAAAGCGTGATTGCCAATTTCCTGCTGATTGACATCCGGCGTACCGAAGTTGGGCAGCGTGCAGCCAGCTGTCAATCGTCTTCACATCTGCAGTCAAGCCCATCAACAGAGCAGATCGGAAGAGAAGCAGATACTCTGTCGACGTGATGTCACCGAAAGCTGCAGAATCTCTGGCAAGAGCGATCTGTGGCCATTCAGAGCTAGCAGAGATCGTCAGCAGGCAGTAAATTAACATCTACCCGCCTGTTAGTTCTTTGGCCCATAGTAAAAAAAAAAATAAAATAAAATGGGATAACCTCTTTATGTATATGCTGTAGTGAAGGTATAAGTTTGCTGGGTGTTGCAGCGAAAGTCACCTCAGATTGGTTGCAATGTGACCCTTACCTCACACATCGATGGAACTGCGACGTTGGACGTTTTGCCGCTTGTTTTTCACAGTCGCAGTACAGTTGGAGTTTCCCCATCTCTAGCAACCATTGCCCCTTGCAACTTCTGTCAGCCCAATCACTGTTTACGCATGAACTAAAAGGGAAAAATGTGTTTTCATGATTCATTCATTCAGGTTTTTGTGACATGAAAATAAAACTTGTTTGGAGGTAGTGGACGAATTACTCCTAATATGAATATTAAAATTAAGTAATCATCTTCTGCACTATTGTTGTGTACACTAGAAAACATGATAAGCTTAAAAAATACAATCATCAAAATCCTTTTTCAGACAACAGTTGCAATATCCAAAAAGCTTTGGACATGGAAGCTCACTAGGCAGTGGTGGGCAATTATTTTTCAAACGGGCCACATGAGCCCATGACTGTTGTGGAGTGTTCAACCAATAGGCTTAAATTGATTCTGCTCAGTGTTAACCCCTTAATTACAGCCAATACGTCTTTTAACTGACCTGAGATATAAGAGAATAGTCTCCCCATACAAGTGACAATCCAGCAGCTGTCGGCTGTATACTATAGCTGACAACTTGCTGCATTAGCTATGATCAGTATTTGCACCTTCCAAATCTGTTTTTACCCCTTAGATGCTTCTGTCAAAAGTGACTACATCATTATAAATGGTTAACAGTGTAGGGGCTTCCTCTTTATCCAAACTTGTGCCCTCAGATCATGATTTTGTGGTCCTGATGTTTGCCATGGCAATTCACGACCAAATAGCGGCCTTAGAGTCTGGCATCTCTAGTAATCTGTTCAGAAGTTAGAGGCATTTAGGTGGTAAAAATACACAATTTCATTTCTGTCATACCACTTTGCATTAATTCTTGTTAAGCACCTGAAGGGTTAATAAACTACCTGACAGCAGTTTTCAATATGTCTAGGGGTGCTGTTTTGAAAATGGTATCACGTTTGGGGGTTTCCCAATATATAGGACCCCTAAAGTCACTTCAAACATGGATAAGTCCCTAAAAAAATAAATGTTGTAAATTTCCTTGAAAAAATGAAAAATTGCTGCTACATTTTTAAACCTCCTAAAATGCTAACAAAATAAAAGAACATTTTACAAATGGTGCTGATGTAAAACAAACATGAGGGAAATTGTATTTATTAATGTTTTGCTGTGGTATGGATCTGGATTAACCCCTTCCCGACCTGTGACGCAACATAGGCGTCATGAAAGTTGGTGCCAATCCGACCTGTGACGTCTATGTGGCATCATGGAGGGATCGCGTCCCTGCAGATCGGGTGAAAGGGTTAACTCCAATTTCACCCGATCTGCAGGGACAGGGGGAGTGGTACTTTAGCCGAGGGGGGGTGGCTTTGCCCCCACGTGGCTACGATCGCTCTGATTGGCTGTTGCACTTTCAACAGCCAATCAGAGCAATTTGTAATATTTCACCTATGAAATTTGGTGAAATATTACAATCCAGCCATGGCCGATGCTGCAATATCATCGGCCATGGCTGGAGTCTGCGATCTGACCCCCCCACCGACTAACAGTGGCGACCGCCGCTGTCAGTCTTTCCTCCCCTCCGTTTTGTGCTCCGCTGCCCTTTGCTGCTTTCCTCCCCCTCCTCTCCCTTCCGGTGCCCCCCCCCCCCCCCCCCCGCTGTCTGATCCCACCCCCTGTACCGCTGGAGTCCCAGGGACCCTCCCGGTGTCCGTCTGGCATCTTCGATGGGTGCCGCCATCTTCCAAAATGGCGGGCGCATGCGTAGTGCGCCCGCCGAATCGGCCGGCAGATTCGTTACAGGTACATTTTGATCACTGTGATAGGTTATATCACAGTGATCAAAATAAAAAAAATAGTAAATAAAGCCCCCCCCCCCCCCCACTTATCACCCCCATAGGTAGGGAAAATAATGATATAAATAAAATATATTTATTTTTATTTTTCCACTAGGGTTAGGGTTAGAACTAGGGTTTGGGTTAGGGTTAGGGTTGCAATTAGGGTTAGAATTAGGCTATGTGCACACGGTGCGGGTTTGGCTTCGGATCCGCAGCGGATTGGTGGCAGTTTTCCATCACGTTTACAGTACCATGTAAACCTAAGGAAAACCAAATCCGCTGTGCTCATGGTGCGGAAAATACAGTGCGGAAACGCTGCATTGTGTTTTCCGCAACATGTCAATTCTTTGTGCGGATTCCCCAACGTTTTACATCTGTTCCTCAATAGGAATCCGCAGGTGAAATTTGCACAAAAAACACTGGAAATCCGCAGTAAATCCGCAAGTAAAACGCAGTGCGTTTTACCTGCGGATTTTTCAAAAACGGTGCGGAAAAATCCGCACTTGAATCCGCAGCGTGGGCACATAGCCTTAGGGTTAGGGCTGGAACTAGAGTTAGGGTTGGAATCAGGGTTAGGGTTGGAATTAGGGTTAAGATTTGGGTTAGGGGTGTGTTGAGGTTAGGGTTAGGCTTGTGGTTAGGGTTATGGTTAGGGTTGGGATTAGGGTTGGTTGTGTGTTGGGGTTAGGGTTGGGATTAGGGTTTAGGGGTGTGTTGGGGTTAGGGTTGTGATTACGTTATGGTTAGAGTTGGGATTAGAGTTAGGGGTGTGTTGGAGTTAGAATTGAGGGGTTTCCACTGTTTAGGCACATCAAGGGGTCTCCAATCACAACATGGCGCCACCATTGATTCCAGCCAATCTTGCATTCAAAAAGTCAAATGGTGCTCCCTCCCTTCTGAGCCCCGACGTGTGCCCAAACAGTGGTTTAACCAAACATATGGGGCATAAGCGTACTCAGGAAAAATTGTACAACAATTTTGGATGTCTAATTTCTCCTGTTACCCTTGGAAAAATAAAAAAAATGGGGGCTAAAAAATTATTTTTGTGGGGGGAAAAAAAAAGATTTTTTATTTTCATGGCTCTGCGTTATAAATTTTTGTGAAGCACTTGGTGGGTTAATGTGCTCACCACACATCTAGATAAGTTCCTTTGGAGGTCTAGTTTGCAAAATGGGGTCACTTGTGGGGGGTTTCTACTGTTTAGGCACATCAGGGGCTCTGCAAACGCAATGTGACGCCCGCAGACCATTCCATCAAAGTGCATTTCAAAGCATCACTACTTCCTTTCCGAGCACTGACGTGTGCCCAAACAGTGGTTTACCCCCACATATTGGGCATCAGCGTACTCAGGACAAACTGGACAACAACTTTTGGGGTCCAATTTCTCCTGTTACCCTTGTAAAAATAAAAAATTGCGGGCTAAAAAATAATTTTTGAGGAAAGAAAAATGATTTTTTATTTTCACGGCTCTGTGTTATAAACTTCTGTGAAGCACTTGGGGGTTCAAAGTGCTCATCACACATCTAGATAAGTTCCTTTGGGGGTCTAGTTTCCAAAATGGTGTCACTTGTGGGGGAGTTCAAATGTTTAGGCACACAGGGGCTCTCCAAACGCGACATGGTGACCGCTAACAATTGGAGCTAATTTTTCATTCAAAAAGTCGAATGGCGCTCCTTCCCTTCCGAGCCTTGCCGTGTGCCCAAACAGTGGTTTACCCCCACATGTGAGGTATCGGGGGTACTCAGGAGTAATTGCCCAACACATTTTAAGATCCATTTTATCCTGTAGCCCATGAGAAAATGAAAAAATTAAGGCTAAAGGAATTTTTTTGTGAAAAATAAAAAAAAAAACTTTCATTTTTACGGATCAATTTGTGAAGCACCTGGGGGTTCAAAGTGCTCACTATGCATCTAGATAAGTTCCTTGGGGGGTCTAGTTTCCAAAATGGGGTCACTTGTGGGGGAGCTCCAATCTTTAGGCACACAGGGGCTCTCCAAACGCGACATGGTGTCCGCTAAAGATTGGAGCCAATTTTTCATTCAAAAAGTAAAATGGCGCTCCTTCCCTTCCGAGCCATGTCGTGTGCCCAAAAAGTGATTTCCCCCCCCACATATGAGGTATTGGCGTACTCAGGACAAATTGTACAACAACTTTCGGGGTCCAGTTTATCCCTTTACCCTTGGGAAAATAAAAAAATTGTTGCTAAAAGTTCATTTTTGTGACTAAAAAGTTAAATGTTAATTTTTTCCTTCCATGTTGACTCTGCTGCTGTGAAACACCTGAAGGGTTAATAACCTTCTTGAATGTGGTTTTGAGGGGTGCAGTTTTTAGAATGGTGTCACTTTGGGGTATTTTCAGCCATATAGACCCCTCAAAGTGACTTCAAATGTGAGGTGGTCCCTATAAAAATGGTTTTGTAAATTTTGTTGGAAAAATGAGAAATCGCTGGTCAAATTTTAACCCTTATAAATAAACGCAAAAATTATCGACCTAAATTTATCACTAGCAAGAAGCTCAATATGTCACGAAAAAACAATCTCAGAACCGCTAGGATACGTTAAAGCGTTCTTGAGTTATTACCTCATAAAGGGACACTGGTCAGAATTTTAAAAAATAGCCAGGTCATTAAGGTCAAAATAGGCTGGGTCATGAAGGGGTTAAAGGGATAATCATTCAAATTTAGAAAATTGCTAATTTTTTAACATTTTTCTTACATTTTTGATATTTTTAATAAATAAACACAAAACATATTGACCTAATTTTACCATTATCATAAAGTATAATGTGTCACGAAAAAACAGTCTCAAAATCACTGGGATTTGTTGAAGCGTTGCAGAGTTATTACCACATAAAGTGACACTGGTCAGATTTCAAAAATTTGGCTCCGTCACTAAGGGGTTAATATTAACATTCATTATAATTAGAGATGGGCGGACACCTGGATGTTCAGGTTCGGCCGAACGGGTACAAAAAGTTTGGGTACCGGAACAGTACCCGGACACCATTCACTTGAAAGGGGGACCCGAACATGCAGTGTTTGCCACGCTGTCATGTGCATGACAACGCGGCAAACACCGCTTCTGAATGGCGGTGAAATCATCCACGCTGTCAAGACAGTGTGAGCGCTCTGCTGTGATCGGAGGTATAAAGTTTACATCCGGTCACTGGTGTCAGCGGATGGGACAACTGCTCCCATCATCCGACGCCTGCTGCTGCTAATAACAGCGAGAACAGGAACGGCTGGTCTTTTGCGGCTCTCTGACCGGCGGGGATGATTTCACCGCCGATCAGAAGCGGTGTTTGCCACGCTGTCATGCACATAACAGTGTGACGAACACCCAGTGTTCGGGCAGACAACCTGAACGGTAACACTGACTACCTGGTGAAGTCCATGTTCGGTGTCGTTGCCCGAACAGTAGGTGTACGGTACGGACGCCAAACTTTTACTGTTCGGGTTTACCCATCTCTAATTATAATTATTATTTTATATTAATATTATTACTTAACATTGATCAGGATTAAGTATGCTGACATTCCCCTATATACCATATGAGCTCCCACACAGTCCCCTACATACAGTATGAGCCCTCATATAGCCGCTCTATATACAGTCTGTGCCCCCACATAGCCCCTCTATATGCAGTGTGACTCCCCTATGTACATGTAAACATCCCATATACATATGAGGAAAAAAAAACATGCCATCCTCCATCAATGTATTCACGACTGTCTAAATCCTGAGAATCCGGATAGCTTTTTCTTCTAGAATCGGGCGGCAGCACTGGGCGAGGGCATTGTGCAACCCTTGGATCTCTGTTTTCAGCCCTTCGGTTGTCTCTGTCCGCGTCCGCACTTTGCCAAGCTCTGTTACAAGGGATAGTCTTGTTCTATTTGTTTAGGATATGTTTCCAATCAACTGTCAAAGTAGGTTGACGACAGTTGTCATAGCAACCTGAGGTCGTCATGACGACCTCCGGGTCTGCCAGCTATGTTAGCCCATTTAGACCATGCTAGGAGCATAACAGGTTTCTGTCAATGTGTAGCACCGACTGGTATAATGCATATAGTGCTATTGTGTATTGCAATGCATTGTACCAGCGATCAGAGTAATAGAAGTTAAAAAAGAAAAAGGTTTTAACCCCTTTCCGACATCGTGCGTAATAGTACGCCGATGTTGGACTCCCCCTGTTTGGTGTGGGCTCCGGCGCTGAGGCCGCACCTTTCTGGGCACATGTCAGTTAATATATACTTCTGACATGTACCCGCAACAGCTGCGGGTGGAATCGCGATCCACCTGCAGCTGTTAACTAGTTAAATGCTGCTGTCAATTTCTGACTGGCATTTAACTCGCACTACCGACATGTGTGCCGGAAATCCTGCCCATCGGTGACCCCGTCATGTGATCGCGGGTCACCGATGGGTTGGCATGACAACCAGAGGTCTCCAGCAGACCTCTATGGTTGTCACTGCCGGATTGCTATGAGCGCCGCAGGTGGTCGGCGCTCATAGTAAGTGAGCATTTCTGCTACATATAGGCCATCTGATCATGTAGCAGAGCCGATCGGATTATGGCAGCTTCTAGTCTCCAATGGAGACTATTGAAGCATGCCAAAACTAAAACAAAAAAAAGTGTTTTAAAAATATAAAAGTTCAAATCCACCTCCCTTTCGCCCCATTCAATGTAAAACCATAAGAAAAAATTAAACATACACATATTTGGTATCGCTGCGTTCAGAATCGCCCGATCTATCAATATAAAAAATAAATTAACCCGATCGTTAAACGGTGTAATGAGGAAAAAATGGTGCCAATAAAACATCAACTCAATGCTCAAAAAACAAGTCCTCACATGATTGTCGGCAGAAATATAGGTCTATGGAAATGCAAATACTTTTTTTTTTTTTTTTTTTGTGTGTGATAGTTAAGTTTTAAAGAACCATGTATCGGTAGGGTTTATTAATCCAAGAGAAGCAAAAAGAAACCCTGGTCTATTTTTTGGTAAAGTAAAATATAGCTTTTATTTAATATATCTATAAAAAAAATAGACCACAATCACCATGCAAATATAGTGCTCACTAAAGGCCCCGTCACACACAGCGACGCTGCAGCGATACAGACAACGATGCTGATCGCTGCAGCGTCGCTGTTTTGTTGCTGTGTGGTCGCTGGGGAGCTGTCACACAGACCGCTCTCCAGCGACCAACGATGCCGAGGTCCCCGGGTAACCAGGGTAAACATCGGGTTACTAAGCGCAGGGCCGCGCTTAGTAACACGATGTTTACCGTGGTTACCAGCGTAAAAGTAAAAAACAAACAAACCGTACATACTCACATTCCGGTGTCCTTCAGGTCCCTTGCCGTCTGCTTCCCGCTCTGACTGAGTGCCGCCGTAAAGTGAAAGCAGATCACAGCGGTGACGTCACCGCTGTGATCTGCTCTTACTTTCCGGCCGGCAGTCAGTCAGAGCGGGAAGCAGACGGCAAGGGACCTGAAGGACACCGGAATGTGAGTATGTACGGTTTGTTTGTTTTTTACTTTTACGCTGGTAACCACGGTAAACATCAGGTTACTAAGCGCGGCCCTGCGCTTAGTAACCCGATGTTTACCCTGGTTACCAGTGAAGACATCGCTGAATCCGTGTCACACACACCGATTCAGCGATGTCAGCGGGACCTCAACGACCAAAAAAAGGTCCAGGCCATTCCGACACGACCAGCGATCTCACAGCAGGGGCCGGGTCGCTGGTACGTGTCAAACATAGCGAGATCGCTACTGAGGTCGCTGTTGCGTCACAAAACTTGTGACTCAGCAGCGATTTCGCTAGCGATCTCGCTATGTGAGACGGGGCCTTAAGTTCACTCTACACTTAACACCTTATTCTGAGTGTCTGCCTGACAGCGGAGGTTGGCACACTAAACCTATAAACGAGCAATGGCGCCCCCGGGCCTCGACAGCTGTCCCTCAGAACTCCTGAATGACCCTATGTTTGTGCTTCATTCAGTCAGCCATTTATACAAACATAGGGGAAGAGAACATGATAGTATACCGTCTGAGGACTAGCAATAAAGACAAACAATTGGTAAATATGCATACAAAGGGTGAGCAGAATCACACTAGTAAAGTGACGTGTGCATAATAAAAACATATAGGTATACCTAACTATTCTGTTCCCTGCTGTATCAATACCTGCCTAACAGCGGAGGTTGGCACCCTGATTGTCAGTGGATATGGCGCCTCCGCTCCACGGCTGCTGACCCTGGGAATCCCATTTTGATAAATACCAATATCTACCACAGGGCTGTCTAACAAAATAATGATATAGGCAGGTGAAAACACTTATATCAAATTATAAACAGATGCATGTTAAAAAGAAACATGTAAAAAGAAATCTCACAATGAAGATAATACGGAAAAGAGGTAATGGGAGTTGAATACATCTCTATATTAGAGAGTCTCTTTTTGATAAACAAAGCATTACTCCACCAGATCACCCATTGTTAATGATGTCTATGATCACCATATATCAAAAGGGTAGAGACATATGCATATGAAGAAATCTCAACATATCAGCATAGATATGGGATACTTATGGTTTGGATGTCATGAAAACCTCTACGTGTTTCTCCACTTAAGGATCATCAGGAGGCTAGAGACTTTGATGCTTGAGTGTGTGATCATTGCCAAACATAAAAAACAATATAAATGTGATATCACTGTAATCACACCAACCTGAAGAATAAAGTGATCCAATCACTAATACCGCTCAAGCAATGGCATATAAAAAATAAAACCAATTCTTGGCCTGTTGTTGATTTGTTCATTCTGCCTCCCAAAGATCCCAGTAAGTCTTGTTGTGCTGAGTGCTTACACTGGGTTTTTAATTTAAATCTCTGAAATATGTGATTCAGACCGAACATCCGGCAGAAGATTCCCTGTAAGGCTATGTTTCCACGGTCCAGAATGGCAGCGCTTTGGACACAGCGGCACCTGCCCCGTCCAAAGCTTACCAGCTTTTGTACATGCGATGATCCCGCATGTGTTCATTGAACGCTCAGCAGAAATTGTATGACAAATTTTGGTGCCACTTTTACCCATTTCTCTGTGTGAAAATGTAAAATCTTGGGCTAAACCATTTTTGTGGTGAAAATGCAATTGCGGTATTTTTTTGGATTATAAAATGCACTTTTTTTCCCCAAAATTTTTGGGGGAAATGGTAGTGCATCTTATAATCTGAATGTAGCTTACAGGGTCGCTGCTGCATAGGTTTAAGGGCATAAAAATTGAAAGTTTGAAAATTGTGAAATTTTCTAATTTTTCATCAAAATTCAGATATTTTGACACCTAAAAGCAAAAAAATAGATCTCTGAATTACTGGGATTTGTGCCTTTGACAGTCACGATAAATTTTGCACTTTTTCATGTGTACAAATTTACTCTAAATTACAAAAAACTAAATGGATACTAAACCCCCACATGCTTAAAGGGGTAGTCCCATGAACAAAGTTTGTTTTAATCAATAGATCTTGGAATAATAGCTTCCATAATTGGATGTGTATAAAAAATAATAATGTTCCAGTGCTGAGATAATTTTATAAATGTGCCCCTTTTGTGTACTGTGCAATGGCTGTGTCTGACCGTACAGGGACATGGTATGATTATACGACATCTCCTTGCCAGGGGAGTAAGCAAAAGAGTATACAGTCATTACAGCACAGGATCACAAATTATTCTTTCTTTGAGGTAAAACATTTTGCTTAAAAACGGGCAGGGAAATGTTTTACCTCACAAAAAGTATCATCTTTAATCCCATGTTGCCTGTCTATATACTCTATTTTGCGTTCTCCCCTACCCAGGAGCTGTGGTATGATCAGACCATGCCCCTGTACGGTCAGACACGGCCATTACACAGTGCACAGCAGGGGCACATTTATAAGATTATCTCCGCACAGGGACTTTTTTTTTTTGTTAAACATATCCAATTGTGGAAATGATTATTATTATTATTTATTATTATCCCCTTCACCCCCGGAGCTTTTTTCGTTTTTGTTTTTCGCTCCCCTCCTTCCCAGAGCCATAACTTTTTTTATTTTTCCGTCAATATGGCCATGTGAGGGCTTATTTTTTGCGGGACGAGATGCACTTTTGAACGATACCATTGGTTTTATCATGCCGTGTAACAGAAAACGGGAAAAAAATTCCAAGTGTGATGAAATTGCAAAAAAAGTGCAATCTCACACTTGTTTTTTGTTTGGCTTTTTTGCTAGGTTCACCAAATGCTAAAACTAATCTGCCATTATGATTCTCCAGGTCATTACGAGTTCATAGACACCTAACATGTCTAGGTTATTTTTTATCTAAGTGGTGAAAATAAATTCCAAAGTTTGCTTAAAAAAAAAAAAATTGCGCGATTTTCCGATACCCGTAGCATCTCCAATTTTCATGATCTGGGGTCGGGTGAGGGCTTATTTTTTGCGTGCCGAGCTGGCGTTTTTAATGATAGCATTTTGGTGTAGATACATTCTTTTGATCGCCCGTTATTGCATTTTAATGCAATGTCGCGGCGACCAAAAAAAAACGTAATTTTGGCGTTTTGATTTTTTTTTTTTTCGCTACGCCATTTAGCGGTCAGGTTAATCCTTTGTTTTTATTGATAGATCTGGCGATTCTGAACGCGGCAATACCAAATATGTGTAGGTTTGATTTTTTTTTTATTGTTTTATTTTGATTGGGGCGAATGGGGGGTGATTTGAACTTTTATATTTTTTTTTTTATTTTTTTTATATTTTTAAACACTTTTTATTTTTTTATTTTGGCATGCTTCAATAGCCTCCATAGGAGGCTAGAAGCATGCACTACACGATCGGCTCTGCTACATAGAGGTGAAATACAGATCACCTCTATGTAGCAGAAAGGCAGGTGTACTTTGAGCGCCGACCACAGGGTGGCGCTCAAAGCAATCAGCCATCAACAACCATAGAGGTCTTAAGGAGACCTCTGGTTGTTATGGCAATGCACCGCTGACCCCCGATCATGTGACGGGGGTCAGCGGTGCGAGCACTTCCGGCCGCGTGGCCGGGAGCGCTAGTTAAATGCCGCTGTCAGAGCTTGACGGCGGCATTTAACTAGTTAATGGGCACGAGCGGATCGCGATTCCGCTCGCGCTCATTGCGCGCACATGTCAGCTGTACAAAACAGCTGACATGTCGCGGCTTTAAGGTGGGCTCACCGCCGGAGCCCACCTTAAAGCAGGGGATCTGCCAGCTGACGTACTATTCCGTCAGCTGGCAGAAAGGGGTTATAGCACCATTTATTCCATGGCGCTTTACATGTGAGGAGGGGTATACATAATAAAAACAGGTACAATAATCTTGAACAATACAAGTCACAACTGGTACAGGAGTAGAGAGGACCCTGCCCGCGAGGGCTTATTCCAAGATGTATTGATTAAAATTAACTTGTGGGAAAACCCTAAAGAAATCATCAACTTTTTTGCGAAAAAAATATACTTTCATACAGCTCTGTTTGCCAAAAATAAAAGTTTCAGCTCTCAAAATATTTTTCACTAAAAAGCAATTTTTTTTTTTTATGAAAAAAAAAAAGGATTTCTACTGTGCAATAGCAAAATATAAAATACTAGATGGTGGCCAGATTCTAACGCATCGGGTATTCTAGAATATGCATGTCCACGTAGGATATTGCCCAGCCACGTAGGATATTGCCCAGCCACGTAGTATATTGCCCAGCTACGTAGTATATTGCCCAGTCATGTAGTATATTGCGAAGCCACGTACGTAGTATATTGCCCAGCCACGTATGTAGTATATTGCCCAGCCACGTATGTAGTATATTGCCCAGCCACGTACGTAGTATATTGCCCAGCCACGTACGTAGTATATTGCCCAGCCACGTACGTAGTATATTGCCCAGCCACGTACGTAGTATATTGCCCAGCCACGTACGTAGTATATTGCCCAGCCACGTACGTAGTATATTGCCCAGCCACGTACATAGTATATTGCCCAGCCACGTACGTAGTATATTGCCCAGCCACGTACGTAGTATATTGCCCAGCCACGTACGTAGTATATTGCCCAGCCACGTAGTATATTGCCCAGCCACGTAGTATATTGCCCAGCCACGTAGTATATTGCACAGTGACGGAGTATACAGCACAGAGCCACGTAGTATATTGCCCAGCCACGTAGTATATTGCCCAGCCACGTACGTAGTATATTACCCAGCCACGTAGTATATTGCACAGCGACGGAGTATACAGCACAGAGCCACGTAGTATACAGAGTTAAAATAAAAAATAAACATATACTCACCCTCCGAAGGCCCGTTGAAGTCCTGGCCCTGTGTGCGGTGGGCAGCATGAATAGTAAAAAGTTGGTCACACAGGGTTAATAGCAGCGTTAACCGAGTGCGTTACACCGCGGTCAACGCTGCCATTAACCCTGTGTGAGCGCAGACTGGAGGGGAGTACGGAGCAGGCACTGACTGCGGGGAGGAAGGAGCGGCCATTTTTCCGCCGGACTGTGCCCGTCGCTGATTGGTCGTGGCTGTTTTGCCACGACCAATCAGCGACTTGGATTACATGACAGACCAATGAATATCCGTGACAGACAGAAAGACGGAAGTGACCCTTAGACAATTATATATTAGAAATGCAAATTTGATATCGCTGCAATTGCACTGACAGGAAAAATAAAGCACCTGATCACTTATACCATACAAATAAACGTCAGAAAAATAAAAACTATTCTTGTACTGCTGTCTTTGTTCATTCTGCCTCCCAAAAATCATAAAAAGGCTTGGTTCATATCTATCCAGTGCACACTGCTGAGTGCTGACATTGGGATTTCCTTGTAAATCCCAAAAACCGCGATTCACACAAACGAGGGAACCATTCACTATAATGTGGCAGATGCAGTCGCTTTCGACTCCGTCTGGCCCCTGTTCCGGTGGTCTACCATCATTTTAGGTGTCTTTTTAGAGCACAAGTATGGACATTTACAGATGTATGCAATACTAAAAAAGATGGATACTTCTGGAACAGATACCAAACTGAGTCCAAAGTGACTCCATCTGCCTCATTATAGTGAGCGGTTCCGCTGGGGGTCTCTTCTTGATTGCATTTTTTGTGGGATTTTGTTATTTATTATGCATTGCATATATAGTGCCATCACATTCCACAGCACTTTACAGACATTATCATCACTGTCTCCATGGGGCTCACAATCTAAACTCACTGTCTGTATGTCTTTGTAGTGTGGGAGGGAAATGGAGTACCCATAGGAAACCCACGCAAATACGGGGAGAACATACAAACTTCTTGTAGATGTTGTCCTTGGTTGGATTGAAACCCTGGACCCCAGCGCTGCAAGGCAGCAGTGCTAACCACTGAGCCACCATGCTGCCCATTTACTCGGAAACCCGACGTAATTGCTCAGCATAGAACACAAGAATGTAATCTTAGCCATATACTGAAAACGATTAAAAAAAATAAATCCATGAAAAAAGGTATTTATTCCATGCACAACCAGTTCCCACTCAGGTCGGTCCATTATCTGTCACTGTAAATATAGGGGTTCCCACGTTACTGGTAGAACAAAGATTCTGGAAAATCGACATGGCTCGCGCCCCCCGAATAACAATTTACGGGGTGTTTGTCGCCACAAGCACAAGCTAGGCACAATGTTTGGGCGCTAACCAGCATATTTGCAAATCTCCAGAATAAATCATAGCATGAATGTTAGAAAGTAAAAACACCTGTAAGTCCAAAGTAGTCGCCGAACTGTAAATTAATTCATTGAGAGATGCAGTCTCTAAAATGGGGCAACTGTTTTTTTTTGTTTGTTTGTTTGTTTGTTCTTTTGCTGTTTTGCCACCTTCGGAGCTTTGCAAATATCGCCCACGAACTATTCCAGCAAAATCTTTTCTCCAAAATCCTTCTTTATTCGGTCGCCCATGACCGCACCAACAAGAGAGGGGATCCGCCCTTCAGGAACAGGAAACCTACAGATACAAAAGGGCAGCACGTCTCCCACGCATCAGTTGGATTACAGTTGGTTTCCTGTTCCTGAAGAGGACGGGGTTACTACAGATACCTGAAGGATTCTTCAGGAACCCAGGCCCTACCGGTCGGTTTTAGGTAGTGGGGGTCCCTGGAAGCACCACGATGGGTCCGGGGGGAAGATTCCACATCTCTGAGCGGAGCAGGTGGAGCGGTGTCCAGAGGACTCCATCTACGGAGGGCCAGCACTGGAAGGTAAGTATCCTCCCCGATGGATCCATCAGTTTCTGTCCTGCACTCAGCTGGTGACGTCTCTGAGTGGTCCCCTCGCGTGCTCCTGCGGCCTCATTGGTGGTCATGCTGGAAACGTGTCGGGGATGGGGGGGCCTGGAAGGCCAAACCGGAACTCGGGTGCTGGACGGCTTTTTTTCTCCCGGTATATCGCCGGGTCACGTGCGCGCGGCTCGCCGGGGATGGTGGCCTGGAGGGGGGGCGAGGAGTCGGGAGGCATGTTGGGTCTGGAGCGGGGTGGTACCCCCCTGGCCAGAGACCTGCTGACCCGGCTATCCGGGGGTAAGTGACATAAAGGTTCTGGACGCCTGCAGACAGTGCTACTGAGCCATTACCAGGATGGACGTGGCAGAAGCTTCCTTGGAGCAGCAGGAGGACCTGCAGCAACCGAATGCAGAGCAGCATGCTTCTGTGAGGCCCCGTATAAAGCCCCGACAGAAGGCCTGGGAAACGGGTAGTAGCCGGGCAAGTGATCTGTCCAGCTTCAAGAGTTCCTCCAGGGTGGAGGAATAAGCAGAATCGGCAGAGAAATGTCCCCCTCGTGATCCGGGGAAGAAGTGTTCTGGGAAATCGAGAAAAGGGAGTGTACCCTTTGCAGATGTCCCCTGCCAGACGCTTAACCAAAAAAGTTATGTCAACCTTGTGTACGGCAGACGGTAGGATGCTAAAAGGGGGATGGTTATCCTTTAGCTAGAATGCAGTGCCTTATATTTCCCCCTTCTACAGGTAGCGGAGGAAACCACCAACTTCACCACGAGCCTAAGAGAAATTATTAGGTCGGAGGTGAAGGAGTCCTTAAAGTCTCTATCTCAGAAGAGTTCTAAGAAGAAAGGGAGTGATGGTAGAATGAGGTTTACAGACTCAGATTTCATCGGCTGACCTTAGAAAGGATGAAGATTCCTCGGGGCCTTCTTCATCTTGAGAGGAGGACTCTAGCCATTTCTGTTTTCCGTTAGACCGCATGGATAAATTGGTTAAAGCGGTCAGGTCCACCATGGGGTGGCAGATTCCAGGCCGGAGCCTTTAGTACAAGACTTAATGTTTGGCAGATTGGATCCAAGTAAATGCAGATCCTTTCCGCTGAATAGTAAAATTCAGAGCTTGGTAGGCAGAGAATGGAAGAGGCCAGAAAAAAGGGGTTCCTTGTCTCCGGCATTCAAACGTAGATATCCCTTTTGAGGATCCCATGGTTAATAGATGAGACAAGGCCCCGAAGCTCGATGCAGCTGTGGCTAAAGCCTCTAAAAAACCTTCCTTTCCCTTTTGAGGACCTGGGCTTCTTGAAGGACTCTTTAGACAAAAAGGCGGACTCCTTCCTTAAAGAGACTTGGGAGATGTCAACTGGCTCCCTGAGACCGGAAGTAGCCTCCACCTGTACAGCCAGATCCATGATGGTCTGGCCGGATCAACTAGAATCCCAGTTAAAGGACAGAGCCCTGTGAGAGTCCGTCTTAAAGGCCTTACCTATAATTCAGGGAGCTGCAGCCTTCCTAGACGACGCCTCAGCGGACTCTGTATGGATGGCAGCTAGGGCACCAGGACTGTCCAATGCGGCTCGAAGGGCACTGTGGCTGAAATGTTTGCCTGGTGATATCCAAGCCAGAGCCCAACTCTACTCCATCCCATGTGAAGGGGAGTACCTTTTTGGTCCAGTCCTAGATTAACTTTTAGAAAAGGCAGGGGATGATAAAAAGTTCCCCAGTTTACAGACTGCTTCCTACCGACGTCCTTTGAGCAGGAGAAGGTTCAGTCATAGGAGGCCTTCCAGGGAGCGAGTTACGTGGGATGAAAAGAAAGGAAGAGAAAAGGTATGGGATTTATGTTTGGAGGCTCCTCACGGGAGCATAAGAAACCATCCCAATGACTAGCGGTGCCTGTGGAGGGTAGGCTAGCGGTCTTCTACCCGGTCTGGTCCCTGATCTCCAACAGTGACTGGATTTTAAGTCTGATTTTATCAGGGCTTCAATTAGAATTTTATTCCGTTCCTCAGACTAGATTCAAGGCTACTCCCTTCCAGACTTCTTCTTCAGAACAGGCTGCCCTGAAGTCGGAGATCCATGATCTATGTCATAAAAAGGTCTTGGTAGAAGTACTGGTAGATTCTACTCCCCTCTACTTTTTGTTCGAAAGCCAGACTGTTTCTTCAGAACCATCATTATTCTTAAAGCCCTCAATAAGTTTCTGATAATACGTCCCTTTAAAGGGAACCTGTCACCCCCAAAATCGAGAGTGAGCTAAGCCCACCAGCATCAGGGGCTTATCTACAGCATTCTGTAATGCTGAAGATAAGCCCCCGATGTAACCTGAAAGATGAGAAAAAGGTTAGATTATACTCACCCAGGGGCAGTCCCGGTACGATGGGCGTCGCGGTCCGGGGCCTCCCATCTTCTTACGATGACGTCCTATTCTTGTATTCACGCTGCAGCTCTGGCGCAGGCGTACTTTGTCTGCCCGGGCCTCTCTGACCTTTCCCGGCGCCTGCGCACTGCAGTATTTTGCTCTGCCCTCAACAGGGCAGACAAAGTACACCTGCGCCGGAGCACGCAGCGTGAAGACCAGAAGAGGACGTCATCCTATGAAGATGGAAGGCCCTGGACCGCGACACCCACTGGATTGGACCGCTCGCCCAGGTAAGTATAATCTAACCTCTTTTTCTCATCTTTTAGGATACATTGGGGGCTTATCTACAGCATTACAGAATGCTGTAGATAAGCCCCTGATGCCGGTGGGCTTAGCTCACCCTCGATTTTAAGGGTGACAGGTTCTCTTTAAGATGGAGTCAATTAGTTCAGCAGTAAAGCTATTGTTTGAAAACTGTTTCATGGTGGTGTTAGATCTAAAGGATGCATATTATCATGTACCCATTCATTTAGCCCATCAACGTTTCCTTAGAGTAGCAGTTTCCATGGGAGGTTCAGTCCGTCACTTCCAGTTTAGGGCCCTTCCCTTTGGCCTTGAGGTTGCCCCTCGCGTATTCACTAGGGTTATGGCTGAGGTCATGGCCCTCCTGCGTGAATCAGACCTCCTTATTATTCCCTACCTCGACAACTTCCTTATTGTAGGCAGAAAAGCGGACCATTGTTTAGTACAGCTGGAAAGGGCAATGTCCATCCTGGAACGCTTAGGGTGGCTACTAAATATTAAAAAAAATCACGGTTACAGCCTCTGAGGGTGCATTAGTTATTGGGCCTAATTTTAGACTCTGAGACTCAGGAGTGTCATCTACCATCTGACAAGTTGATCCATCTCCGCTATCAGGTTCTCAACGCTTCTAACAACCCCACCATGTCCCTCAGGAAAGCCATGTCCCTGTTGGGTTCCCTGTTATCTTGCATCCCCGCGGTCCAGTGGGCACAATTTAATATAAGGGCTCTACAAAGGGGCGTCTTGTTGAATGGTAGGAGCCTTGGGAGTTATTTAGAGGGTCTGCTGACTTTATCTCGAACCTCTGTGAAATCCCTTGAATGGTGGCTAGACCAGAGTAACCTATCCAGAGGGGTTCCCTGAGAGTATAACATAACCCGGGTGGTCACCACGGATGCAAGCCCTACTAGCTGGGGGGCTCATATGGGTGAGGTCATGATCCAGGGCCTATGGGAACAACATGACGTAGACAGTTCTTCTATCTGAAGGAATTAATGGCAGTAGAACTAGCAGTTAAAAAGCTTGTATATCTGCAGGGTCATCACTTGCGGGTCCTTTTCTACAAGCAGGTCACAGTGGCCTATATCAACCACCAGGGCAGGACTCGTTCCAGACCTCTGATGGAAGCAACAGAATGTCTGTTCCAGTTAACAGAGCAACATTTTCTATCTTTAACAGCACTGCATATAAGATGAAAGGACAATGCCACAGCAGACTTTTCAAGCCGCAACCAACTAAGACAATGGGAATGGTCTCTAGAAAAATGCCATCATCAACCAGATTGTGGGGGTCAGCCGGTCGTGGACCCCTTCGCTACCAGGAGCAATAGGAAAGTGAGACAATTGTTCTCACTGGACCCCAGAGAAGGCCCGCTGGCAGTAGATGTCTTGCTAATAAAATGGAATTTCAGTCTGGCTTACACCTTTCCTCCCTTATCTCTGCTACCTCTAGTAGTGAGGAAAATCAGGAAGGACAAAGCAATGGTAATAGTGATCGCCCCTTTTAGGCCCAGGAGGACATGGTTCTCATGTCCCAGAGCCATGTCGGTATCCGATCCTTGGGCGCTACCGGGCGTTCCAGATCTCCTATCCCAGGGCCCAGTCTACCATCCTCAGGTGGCAGTCCTCCATCTGACAGCTTGGAGTTTGAAAGGTCGTTGCTAAGGGGTTTTTCTCCAAACTTAATACCCTTCTTAAAAGTAGGAAGGAGATTACGGCCAGGATCTATGCTAGAACATGGAAAAAATTCTTACAGAATTCAGAATTTGTAGCTGGGAAGGAGGTTCCAATAGCTCAAATCCTGGAGCTCCTTCAGAAAGGTCTAGACATGGGTCTTTCCACCAGTACCCTTAAGGTGCAGGTATCAGCCTTAGGGGCCCTTTTTAGCTGTGAAGTCTCCAATAACTACTGGATTAGCAGGTTTATTAAAGCAGCCGGCAAGTCAAGACCCATAGTTAGGAAAAGGTTTATGCCGTGGGATTTAAACCTAGTGCTCACGGCCATTTCATCAGCCTCTGTTAAGATACTCTACCTCAAGGTAGCCTTCTTGGTGGCATTAACATCAGCTCGAAGGGTGAGTGACATCCAGGCACTTTCTAGACTCCCTCTGTATACACAGTTCCACGACGATAGGGTTATACTTAGACCTGATCCAGCTTACTTAATGTAGCTTCCAGTTTTCATAGAACACAGGAAATAGTCCTTCCATCTCCAACCCGACCAACCAGAAAGAAACCTCCACACTCTAGATCAGGGGTGTCAAACTGCATTCCTCGAGGGCCTCAAACCATGCGTGTTTTCAAGATTTCCTTCTCATTGCACAAGGTGCTGGAATCATTCTGTGCAGGTGTTTAAATGATCACCTGTGCAATACAAGGAAATCCTGAAAATATGACCTGTTTGCAGCCCTTGAGGAATGCAGTTTGACACCCCTGCTCTAGATGTTAGATGTCTTCTAGAGTACCTATCAGTCACTGATTCCTGGAAAAAGGACAATGCCTTGTTTGTCTCCTTTCAAGGCACCAGGAAGGGTCTTCGGTTGTCGAAGATCACAATAGCTAGGTGGATCAGGGAGGCTATTTCTCTAGCGTACACTTAAAGTGGCAGGCTGGCACCTCAGAAGCTGAGGGCGCACTCCACTCGGTCCATGGCAGCCTCGTGGGCAGAAAGGTCGGAAGTCTCCATTGACCAAATATGTAAGGCAGCCACTTGGTCTTCTCCGTGCACATTTTACAATCATTATAGATTAGATTTGGTTGCATCCTCAGACCTCTCCTTCGGTATAAGGGTACTGCAGGCTGTAGTCCCTCCCTAGATAATTACTCTCTGTAATTTTCTATTTGGTGCTGTCATGGGAGACCGAATAAAGTCTTAGTTACTTACCGTTAATGGTATTTTTCAGAGCCCATGACAGCACCCTTAGATTCCCTCCCCCTTTTACTTTGGGTGTGCACTTCTTCCTCTTATAAGGTTCACATATAAGAAATAGTCATTAGAGTAATGTACAAATGTTTTTGCCATTGACCTTGGTGGTGCTCTTGAGATCTGTAATCCAACTGATGCGTGGGAGAAGTGCTGCCCTTTTGTATCTGTAGGTTTTCTGTTCCTGAAGGGCAGATCCTCTCTCTCGTTGGTGCTGTCATGGCGTCCGAAAAATACCATTAACGGTAAGTAATTAAGACTTTCTCAACCCCACAATGTGACCAAATAGTAGTTTCTAAGGGTCTAAGGACATATAGACTATCGCCACGTTTGGGAGAAGTTGCTAAACAAATTGTGTCTATTAACGGGCAAAGAAGAAAAAAACAGCACCAGGTTATTTCCATAAAAATTTACATTTTTCTTTTATTTAACCCAAAGTTTGCAAAAAGTTAAAAACATACATGTCATTAAATGTCAAGGTGCAAACATCCCCCGCATGTCACGTGTCATTAAATGTCAAGGGGCGTGCGGGGGATGTTTGCCCCATGACATTTAATGACATGTATGTTTTTAACTTTTTGCATACTATGGATTAAATAAAGGAAAAATCTAAATTTTATGGAAATCACCTGGTGCTGTTTTTTTTCTTCTTTGCTTACATTTCCAAGTGGACTCCAGCCACAATGAACCTGGCACCCGTGGTCCTGTGATACTCTGGTGAGCACTGACTAAATCCTTTCCCCTTTTTTCTATGTTGATTCATTTATTTGTCAACTATTAAGCCTTGTGTAGCTGCAATTTTGCTGCTAATAAAAAAACAAACATATTTACCACTAAAATGTTATATTTCTACGTCCTAGTGTTATAAAATTCTGTGAGGCACCTTTTGGGTTCAAAATTCTCAATATAACCTTATATGAAAATCTTAAGCAGTGAAGTTTCTAATATTGGGTCACTTGTGGGGTTTTCTGTTGTTTTGGCACGTTAGGTTCTCAGCTAATGAAGCCCACAATCTAGTCAAACAGTATCTGCGTTCTAAAAGTTAAGTAGCGCTCCTTCCCATCCGATTTGTCGTGTGCTCAAATGCCAGTGTGCAACTATATCTCGATTAAAAATTGCATTTCAAATTGTCCTGTCCATTTTATTCTAATGCCTCTTGTGTGAATTATAACTTTGAGGCTAAAGTAAAGTTTTAGCAGAAAAAAAACCCAAGTTTTTTGTTCTCACAGCCCAATCTTATAAAATTCTGATATAGTCTGTGCGTTAAAAATGCTCACCACACCCATAGATGAATTCCTTATGAGGTTTAGTTTGCCAAATGGTATCACTTGTGGGTATTTCTGCTTCTTTGACACCTCAGGGAATCTACAATTGCAACACTGTGTCCAAATTTACGTTCAAAAAATTAAATAGCGCTTTGAGTTTTGCCATGTGCCCATACACTAGTTTTTGATCCCGTATAGGGTATCGCTGTGTTCAGGAGAAATTGCCTAACAAATAATAATGGGGTCCATTTTCTACTATTACCCTTCATGAAAATTATAAATTTGGTGCTAAAACAGTAATTTAGTGGAAAAAATTAACTTTTTTGTTTTCAGAAAAAAAAAATGTTATAAAGTTTTGTGAATCACACCTGTAGCTTGAAAGTGCTCAATACACCACTAGATGAATTCTTTAATGGGTATAATTTCCAAAATGTGTCACTTATGGGGGAGGTGCCATTTTGTATTTTGGCACCAGGGCTGTGGGGTCAGTAAGCCAAACCTCTGGCTCCTCCATTTCCTTGACTCTGACTTATGACTCCCTCATACATGGCTCATGTTTAAGTGATACATTCACTCTAGTAAAATTGTAAGATCAGGCTTTTAATTACCATTATGATTTAATAATAAAGCCATTTAGGACATAAAATATATTTATTGGAATACAACTTTAGAACACAAAAAACTTTGCATATTTACAATTTATTATACACTCTGCAGTAAGTGGGGAAAAAAACAGTTTTCAACAAAAACGTACTGAATAGCATTTGTGCGGTCTATGAATTTGCTCTGAGAAATAGTATCGCCTCCATCAGATCCTCCTTCATAGATGACCTCAAATCTGACTTAATTATTGTAAGGCTCGAGAACAACCTCTCTACACTAACTTGGGTTAGTGGCAAAGCAGTAACCACATGGGCAACAACTCTATTTGAGGGTATAAAGGAATTGCCTCAGGCCCAGTTAGTTTTGATGAACGATTGAACTCTTCTACTTCTTTGAGAGAAAATGAAAAATTTTGCTGAAATATGGTCATAGTTGAGCAAATTCCTGTGGATCCCCGTTTATTTGTCAAGCTATAGCACTTGCCAAATAAGTTGCAGAGGGAACCCGGATACATGGAGCGCGCCGGCTGATCAGTGCTGCAGCTGCATGTGTCGGCTCTCCATGCATGTACTGTGACAGTGACACAGCCACGACAGATGCAGCTGCAGCCCTGATCAGCCGGTGCGCTCCATATATCCGGGTTCCCTCTGCAGCTTATTCGGCAAGCGTTCTAGCTTGCCAAATAAGTGGGGACCTGAAGAAATTCGCTCAGCTCTACTCGTAACGTGTACTGTCATGTGTCAGGCAGGGAGCAGAGGCAGAGCGCTGAACCACACGTCCATACATAATGCACTTCCGTGGCTTACTCTGACATGTGTCAACCTGACTGAAAGAAGCTGTGAAATTAACAGACATGGATCCCGATGGGAGGGAGAGTGCAGGCAGAGCTTGCACAGAATGAATGTAGTAGCTTAACCGGGGCTGACAATGCCTTTCACTGATCCCCGACTGTATGAAAGGAGATGTTATTAGGGGGCTGGCTGTTACTAGCAGTCAGGAATAGGGAGGAGGAGCAGTGAGGAACTGATCCACCCTCGCTTTCAATAGCAGGTACAGTCAGGATTACAAACAACACTATGGACGCTATCACTGGGTTCGTGGTGCATTTCAAGGCAGATGTCGTAAGACAGTTGAGTTCAGTGATTGGCTGTAGCCGTCATGAGTACAGTTGAGTGAATTTGTTCGGGTTCACTCTTATTCGGCAAGCTATAGCGCTTACCGAATAAGCTGCAGAGGGAACCCGGCTTCCTGGATCGCGCTGGCTGATCGGCGCCGCAGCTGCATTTGTCGCATGCGTGTTCTGTGACTGTGACACAGTTGTGACACATGCAGCTGCGGCACTGATCAGCCAGCGTGATCCAGGAAGCCGAGTTCTCTCTGCAGCTTATTCGGTGAGCGCTATAGCTTGCCGAATAAGGGAACCCGAACAAATTCGCTCTACTCTAGTCATGAGCTATCGCGATGTGTCATTTCTGCTGCAGCCATGTCAACCAAGTCAGGTTCTTTTTATGGAGATAGACTTTTGGCCAATCAAAGTAACACTCTAGCGTTTTCAGTTTTTGTTTTTTTTCATCGCTGGAGTGGTGCCCATTTTTACTTCTTTTTTGGGGGGATTTTATTAAATTTTCTGTATAGTATTACAGAAAAGGACAGGAAAATAGACTAAAAATAGATTTCTTAAGATAGCAATAGTAGGAACAATTTCTGACAATAAACAGTAATCATCAATACAAGTAAATTCCACATAGCAAGTCTGCATCTTAATATGTTGTTCTAACAAAAACAATTGCACAACAAGACACTGAGACAGAAGGGGGTGGAGAGAGATAAAGAAACTTACTATATGACCCATGTCAACCAATCGCCGCTACGCTTATTAGTAGTCTCTCTGAACCCAATACGTGTCACAGAGTTCAAACTGCATTAAAACGCTCAATAGTGGTGTTTAGCATAACTGTAAGATATTCCATACCTTTGATATCTTGTGTTCGTGACCGAAGTTCAGTATTCAATTTGGGTTGAACCGACTTCCACTTATAGACTATACTTTTACTTACCTGCCGTTGTCATTACCTTTATCGGCGCCACTCGGGTACCGTGGTGACATCTTGTGACTCCAACTTCGACTGGCCGGAAGTCAGAAGGAATGGCTACACGCTCTCATTGCAAGTCAGTGAGGGCCAGAACGAGGCTTTCGTAGACTTGCATTGAAAAATTACCTCTTTCTCGCAACAGCAACACGGGAAAAATCCTTCAGGTCACAATCTGTTCTAGACCAACTGTAGCTGCAGCGTTAAAAGGTGAAGATGGCGGCTGGTAAGTGTAAGAGAAGCACCTCTCCAGTGGTAAAAAAAAAATCTGGATAGGTGTTTTTAAAGTTCAGAAGCAAAAAAGTCTTCTCATTTAAAGAACTTGTTTCAAATGGGGTAGCTGACTGCTTTGGATCATGGAGAGAGACCCGACTCTGACATATTCAAGAACAACTTGGTCAAGTGACTGTTGTCTAGTGTGCTTAGTAACGTGTAATCAAACTGTAAGATTATTTTCTCTGATAATTTCGAGTCCTGTGCTTCTAGTAGCTAGTAAAATTGTTACAGTATTACTGCAATACATGTTTTAGGCTATGTGCACACGATGCAGATTTAGTGCAGATTTAGTGCAGATCTGCAGCGTTTTTTTCTGCTCCAGAAACGCTGCAGATCTGCACTGTGATGTACAGTACAATGTAAATCAATGTGAAAAAAAAAGCTGTGCACATGGTGCAGAAAAATCAGCGCAGAAACACTGCAGATTTCAAAGAAGTGCATGTCACTTCTTTTGTGCGTTTCTGCAGCGTTTCTGCACCCCTCCATTAATAGAAATCCGCAGTGGTAAAAACTGCGTAAAATTCGTGCAAAAAACGCATCAAAACCGCACAAAAAACGCATCAAAACCGCACAAAAAACGCATCAAAAACGCACCTGCGTTTTCTATCAGGAGATGCAGATTTTGTGCAGAAAATTCTGCACCCATATCTGCAATGTGTGCCACAGCCTTAGAATTTTCAATGTGGTATAACTGTAGCTCAATTGTCAACGGAAATGTAAGTATACTTTGCATGCTGACCTTTTTCTTAATTCATTTACATTGGCAGTAGAAAATACTTTGGGGTCTCCATAGAGAAAACATTGAGGCAGTTTGGGGGTAGTGTTATTGTTTCAACTGTACCTAATATTTTAATTAACAATTCTTTTATTTTTTTTTCTAGCTGACTGAGACATTAAATATGGATCGAGGAAGAGGCCAAAGGGAAAGTGCAGGTATAAGCAGGAACATTTATCCACAGCAATACAGTTACCCCTCCACGCAAAATTTAGAGATACAAGAGCTAGCATCTAAGCGAGTTGACATTCAAAAAAAAAGGTTTTACTTGGACGTCAAGCAGAGCGCTCGAGGTCGTTTTTTAAAGATTGCAGAAGTTTGGATTGGTAGAGGTCGACAGGATAATATTAGAAAAAGCAAGTTAACATTATCCTTGTCTGTGGCTGCTGAATTAAAAGATTGTTTAGGAGATTTTATTGAGCACTATGCTCATTTGGGTCTACGAAGTAGTCATTCTCAAAGAAGTGAACATGGTAATGAGAAAGAGCATGATTCTAGAAGGAGGCCTCATCCATCCTCACCTTCAGGTTCTGTTGGATCAGAAGAACCTGCAACACACAGTGTTCTGAAAACTGAGTATATTGAACGCGACAATAGAAAATATTATTTAGACCTTAAAGAGAACCAACGGGGACGCTTTCTTAGAATAAGACAAACTATGACCAGAGGACCTGGAATGATTGGTTATTTTGGGCAGAGTTTGGGTCAAGAGCAGACTATAGTTCTACCAGCGCAAGGTATGATTGAATTCAGAGATGCATTAGTTCAGCTAATTGAAGATTATGGCGAAGGAGATATAGAAGAACGACGAGGTGGTGGGGATGAACCTCCTGAGCTTCCAGAAGGAACATCTTTCCGTGTGGACAATAAGAGGTTCTACTTTGACGTTGGCTCAAACCGTTATGGCATATTCTTGAGGGTAAGCGAGGTTAGACCGCCCTATCGCAACACTATCACAGTCCCTTACAAAGTATGGACCAGGTTTGGGGACAATTTTATCAAATATGAAGAGGAAATGAGAAAAATTTACAATAGCCATAAAGAAAAGAGGATGGATGCACGTGTGGACAGTAGTGAAGAGCAAGAGTGTCCTGAATAAAACAAATTCCAGTGGACACCTTACAAAATTTGATGTCTTTTTATTGGAGACAAATTCTGTAGTCTTTTAGAAGATTTACCTATTTTTTCCATTTTTGTTCATTCCTTTTTTTATTTTTTAGCAGAGTATCAATGGACAAGAAGTCCTTCAAAGAGTCTGGTGTCCGCATCTTAGCCTACAACACAAACGATACTATGAGCTTACCAGCCTCTGATAGAGCTGCTTCAATATTTTCCAGACTGTATAAGTTTTTTTTTTTTTTTTGATCAGCACAAAGTTCAACCTTTTAAAATACCTTTAGGTAAGGCTTAAATTGCACTATAAAAGCAAACTACATTATATCTATATTTCTACTTGCATAGATGTATAGATATTATACAAATATATATAACCTAATCAACATTTTTTTTCTTTAGTTATTTGTTTGATTTTCAGATTTGCTTTCAGCTCTGCCAAGCTTATATACAGGGCATTTATTATTGTGAATGTATATGAAATGCATTTACACATTTGTAAAACTCTGTTCAGAGTTGAGAATGTCTGTTGGGTGCAGAATCCATCAGCAACAAAGACGAATGGTAGCTGACAGTGTGTGATAACTGTTTACACTGTTTACAGCCAAGGAATTTCTACATTTCAAAGAAACTGTTCAAGTGTCAACAAAATGGCTGCACTGAAACTAGGGTAGAAAATAGATCCTGACAGTAGCAGCGTGCATATGTAAAAGAGTAGAATTATGCCTTTTAACAATATTCCTCCCTTCATGGCTATTTTATATAGAAATATATAGATTATGGTGCACCTATGTATAGGCTTGTTGTACTATGAGAAATTGTTTATATTGTAAGTCAAGGTAACTGATTACTTAATTCCCCCCCCCCTTCCCCCCTTCCCGGTGTGTGCGTGTGAGTATCAGGTCACAAAAAAAAATATTAGTGAATGTTAAAATATTCTTTTAGTTGAGTATCGTTTGATTGTGTTTTATGCAGCATCTCCTAGCAAAGAACGATTGGGTGCTTTAACAAAGAAAAAAATGGAAAGACCTATATTTCCACCTGAAGTGTGGTGTAGGGTTCTTATTTATGACAATGGACAGTTGAACTATACCAAATCTGCCCTTATTTTATGTATTGTTTTGCACAAGGGGTTGCTGACTTTGTATGTTGGGTGTAGAAGCACTAAAAACTTTTATTTTTTATTTAAAGAAAAAAAAAATTATATATATATATATATAAATATATATGAAACATTAGTGTTTAATTATAAATTGTATGTATACCATAGTTATGCATGTTAAGCATATCTATAGAGTTATCTTTAGTAATGATTATAAGTGGGGTATACAGTAAGTATCACTACACTGTTGCTGCTAATCCCAGTGCCTGTAGTAATGGAGAATATGTTCACACTGCTAATTCGGGGAAGAATGTAACAATTCAACTTTTTTGGTCCATAAATATCATTACAATGTCTTGATTTGTCAGTGACTGGCATTTCCCCACTTTTTTTTCTAACATGTTTGTTTTAATAAATTGTATTTCCAATGAAATAAGCATTTTTCTTAGAACTTTGCATTCCGCTGTTTTTCAGTTCTCACTCCTAGACGTTTCTGAATAAATTGACAACCGAGTGTTACTACTTTAGGGGTGGGGGGTGTCCTTATATAGTCTAATATTGTTCAATTGTTGAAAAGGGCAGTAGTAGCAACAGTCAGTTTGTTCCGAAAATTTCTAGAAGGGCTAAAGGAGGAATGGCATAACATAGTTATGTAAAACGATAACCCAGAAATGCTATTCCAGGGGAAATACAAGAGCTAACAGGTCCTCCTTAAATTCTAAATCAGCTAGTTCACAGTAACCGGCATTTTTAGGGCTTTAGATGACTAATTTTGAATTTAAATGCAAGATTAAAGTAATCAACACTTAATTTTGGTAAACATGCAGCATACTGGTTTTTCTGTATTGTTTCCAATTGTGTACGAAATATACAACATTTCCAAATTTCAAGTTGTGTATGTAATATTCAAAAATTTTCTTTGTTACATTATCAGCATCATTAATTTCTGTAATATTAAAATGTGACTGAAAAAAATAATTGCATATTGGAATTCTGAAAGATCATATTTACTCCATCTTGTATCTTTTATTAATTAGCTTTGACTCTAATGTGAATAGAGCTTAACAGTGAGTGGTAGAGCAGCATAGCTGTATATAAATGTTGTGAATGTTCTCAGAAATTGAGCTATTGAAAGTAAAGTAGTGATCTCGGGGCCCAGTCATAAGTAATCCCATTGAAGAACACTACAGCAAGGATCTCCCCAGCGTTTAAGAAGCTGTAAGATTTGCAGATTGATAAAAGGAGATTGGTATATTAACAAAGTTTCTAATAATCTAGATTTACTGATGTTGGTCACATTCTGATTTGCTCCTTGGAGTAACTAATAATAATAATCTTTATTTTTATATAGCGCTAACATATTCCGCAACGCTTTACAGGTTGCACACATTATCATCACTGTCCCCGATGGGGCTCACAATCTAGAATCCCTATCAGTATGTCTTTGGAGTGTGGGAGGAAACCGGAGTACCTGGAGGAAACCCATGCAAACATGGGGAGAACATACAAACTCCTTGCAGATGTTGTCCAAGGTGGGATTAGAACCCAGGACCCCAGTGCTGCAAGGCTGCAGTGCTAACCACTGACGCACCGTGTAACTCAGTTAAAATCAACACCAATCATATATTTGCAGTAACTATAAGGCTGTGTGCACACGTTCTGGATTTTTAGCGTTTTTTTTTCGCTATAAAAACGCAATAAAAACGCTTAAAATATGCATACATATGCATCCCATCATTTATAATGCATTCCGCAATTTTTGTGCATATGTTGCATTTTTTTCCCGCGGAAAAAACGCAGCATGTTCATTAATTTTGCAGATTTCCCACTATATTATTGCATCCCAGAACCTCCGGAAAAAAACGCAAAAAAAATCCGCAAATTGATGATTCTTCTGATTGCTTTTGATTGAGTTAATCAAACTCTTTAGTTTCACACAACTGTAATTCATCCTCATTTTATAACTTTTTTTAAAGCCCCAAGCAGCTAGACCCTTGTAGAACTACCAAAATAAACTTGGCTCACACAAGTAATTCAGCAACATTGCAGGGTGTACCAGTCATATTACCGGCCATATGCTTCAAAGTCTGTTCCACTACTTTTATATTGATGACCCATCATAAAGGTCCATTTACACTGAAAAATTATATTGAACCAAAACACTCATTCAAAATAACCTTGCAGTTTAACCAGTCGGCCAATCACTCAACGAACGGTTCCTCCAATTAAGTAATCTACACAAAAGATCATCATTCTCGGCAGCGGATCATGCTGTATAAACAGGATTCGTGTTGCTGAGAACAGTAGCAGTTTATGTGCACTGAACAACCTAATTCAGATTGATCAGTGCGCAACTGAAGTGAGGGTCTGCCTGTGTAAACAGGCTATGAAATGTCCGCTAATCGGCAAACAAGTAATGATCAGCAATCGTATAGTGCTGCCGATCAGTTCATGTAAATAGACCTATAGGATAGATCAGTTTGGTAGGGGTACAGTTCCCAACCCCCCCTCCACCCGTTACCTGTTCAGTGCCAGCGGCGGCCAGATGTTAGCAGTTGTAAAACAGAGCACTGCAAATCCATCCCTATTCAGACAAGGATCTGCAGTTCAGCAGAAGCATACTACGCACTTGATGGAGCTGTGCTGTTCAGCTCTGTAACTGCTAACATCTGGTTGCCAGCTTTGAGAGCAGCAGATCGGTGAAGCTCTGATATTGAAGACTCAAGGACTTAAAGGGTACCTGTCATCAGAAAAAAACGCCATTAATATGCAGATATGGGCTTAATCTGTAGGTTACTAGCATTTTTAACCTGCCCGCACTTAGAAAATGAACTTTATTCTCCCCGGCAGCTTTTCTGTCACGGGGGCAGTGCCCCCACTGGTTCAGTCACTGCTCTGAATAGAGCGGCGGCTGTATCGCCAGCATTGACCAACCTTTTTCTCTGCATTATGGCTGGCAGTCAGTGTTGCATACTATACTCGCTATACTCAAAGCGGTTGACTTAACCTGCGTTGGCGCTGCCCACGTGACTGAAACTGGAACGCTGCCGGGAAGAATAAAGTTCATTTTCTTATGCTTAGTGCGGCACCAGGCACGTTAATAACCCTATTAACCCCGTATCTACAGGTTAATTTGCTATGTCACATAGTGTCATGGCCGAAAGTGTTTGCACCCTTGCAATTGTTCCAGAAAATGAAGTATTTCTCCCAGAAAATTATTGCAACTACACATGTTTTGTTATACACGTGTTTATTTCCTTTGTGTGTATTGGAACAACACACAAATAAACAGAGAAACAAAAGCAAATTGGACATAATTTCACACACAACCCCAAATATGGGCTGGACAAAATTATTGGCACCCTCAACTTAATATTTGGTTGCACACCCTTTGGAATAGTTAACTGCAATCAGTCACTTCCTATAACCATCAACAAGCTTCTTACACGTCTCAAGTGGAAATTTGGACCACTCTTCTTTTGCAGACTTCTCCAGGTGTCTCACTATAGAAGGCGCCTTCTCCCAACAGCAGATTGTAAGATCCCTCCACTGGTGTTCAATAGGATTTAGATCCGGACTCATTGTTGGCCACTTCTGAACTCTCCAGAGCTTTGTTTCCATCTATGTCTGGGTGTGTCTTGAAGTATGTTTGGGGTCATTGTCCAGCTGCAAGACTCATGACCTAGGATGCAAACCCAGCTTTCCGACACTGGGCACTAAATTCCAACCTGAAAAATATTAGTAATCTTCAGATTTAATGATGCCTTGAACACAGTCAAGGCACCTAGTCCCCCGGATTGGGGCTGAAATTCAGCCCTGGCATTTGATATCACACAGGTTCATGCTGTCCCCGTCCCCAAGCACTAGATGGGATATATAACTAATATTACCCTGGAAGGAGGAAAGGAAGATTTACTACAAGTCCAATATTTCTAATGATACCCATGGCCTGCTGGGGTAAGTGACTGAGTCAACGACTTTGTGCTCTGTCACAACTCTTAACAGTATCGGTGTCTTGAGAACACCGATTCTGTTAACAACGTTGCAGACAAGGCAGCCCACAACAAGGCAGGCCCTTCTGGCATTTGCCAAATCGCCAGTCTGGTCCTGCTTGAGTGTTGATATTGTTAACAACTTTAGTTCTCAAGTCGTCAGAAAGTTCTCTTCTCCTCCTTCTGTTCTCCATGCTTAATGTGGCGCATACACACAATCCAAAGATTGCGTCAACTTCTCTTTTTATCTGAATTCAGGTGTGCTTTTCATATTGCCCACACCTGTTATTGCCACAGGTGAGTTTGAATGAGCATCACATGCTTGAAACAAAGTTGTTTGCCAACAATTTTGTCCTGCTCGTTTTTGAGGGGTTTGGGTGAGATTATGTCCCATTTGCCTTTTTGTTTCATTTATTTGTGGTTTTCCAATACACACAAAGGAAATAAACGTGTATAACAAAACATGTATAATTGTAGTAGTTTTTGTGGAGAAATATTTGATTTTCTGGATCAATTTCAAGGGTGCTAACACTTTCAGCCATTACTCTATATAGTGTTGGCCAAGTTCGCAAGTCCAAAGTAGTAAATATTTCATTTTTTTTTTTTTTTTCTTTGCGCTCTATTGGCAGTACTATAACTAGTATTTCTTTTTAAAGTACTAAATAGAATGACACCAAAAGCAAATGCCATTTATAGAGGCAATGTTGTGTATTTAAGGAAAATAAAACAAAGTCCAGCTCACCATAATCGGCTTCCTTGGAGCACGGAACCGCTGTGTCAGGGCGTGGAGGAATCGAAGAAATTATGCGGAATCCATCTCAACGAGGTAGTGAAAAAAAAAAAGGCCTTTCTTTATTCACTTTAAATCATGTTCAGTGGAGGATAAAACATCAGCAACAACAAAGAATAAAATAATAATAATTATCATGATTAAGGGTGCTTGTTCACCAGAAACGCGTTGATATCGCATTTTATTCTTTGTTGTTGCTGATGTTTTATCCTCCACTGAACATGATTTGAAGTGAATAAAGAAAGGCCTTTTTTTTTCACTACCTCGTTGAGTGGATTCCTCATCATTTCTTCATATTTAAGGAAACCAGTAACTTATATTAAACCATGAAGGAATTTGCAGTGGTTATTGATAGTTTGTGAACCTTTCAGCATTTTCCATATTTCTGCATACATTTGAGCTAAAACTATATTAGATTATTATTGAAAGTATTTTGGAATGTTCTGTTTTCATATCAATGTTGTTAACTCAATAAAAATATTTAAAGTAAACAAACTAATTTAGGTTTTCACGCATGAGGAAAATTTTTCATGATAACATCTGTAAGTAAACTTTAGGATCAGCACTTAGGGTACCGTCACACTGAGCAACTTTTGAACGAGAACGACAGCGATCCGTGACGTTGCAGCGTCCTGGATAGCGATCTCGTTGTGTTTGACACGCAGCAGCGATCAGGATCCCGCTGTGACATCGCTGGTCGGAGCTAGAAGTCCAGAACTTTATTTCGTTGCTGATCACCCGCTGTCATCGCTGGATTTGTGTGTGTGACACCGATCCAGCGATGTGTTCACTTGTAACCAGGGTAAACATCGGGTTACTAAGCGCAGGGCCGCGCTTAGTAACCCGATGTTTACCCTGGTTACCATTGTAAATGTAAAAAAAAAAAAAAAAGTACATACTTACATTCCGGTGTCTCACGTCCCTCACCGTCAGCTTCCCGCACTGACTGTGAGCGCTGGCCGTAAAGTAAAAGCAGAGCACAGCGGTCACCGCTGTGCTGTGCTTTACGGCCGGGAAGTGCGGGAAGCTGACGGTGAGGGACGTGACACACCGGAATGTAAGTATGTACTGTTTTTTTTTTTACATTTACAATGGTAACCAGGGTAAACATCGGGTTACTAAGCGCGGCCCTGCGCTTAGTAACCCGATGTTTACCCTGGTTACCCGGGGACTTCGGCATCGTTGGTCGCTGGAGAGCTCTCCAGCGACCACACAACGACTTACCAGCGATCACGGCCAGGTCGTATCGCTGGTCGTGATCATTGGTAAATCGTTTAGTGTAACGGTACCTTTAATGTGAAGGTGAAATTAGACTTTGGTGTTATCAATTAATGGAATGACTGTCAGGTATGAGTGGGCAATCTGTTTTATATAAAGAATAGGGGTTCAATTTGTATGATCTACACAAGTGCATAATTTACAAACTAAGGAAATTACTGATCAACTTGGAAAAAGATTTGTTCATACGCAGGCTGAAAATGGTAAAAAAAAAAAACAACAATCCATTTCTAAAGAGTTAGGGCGTCACTAGTCTGCAGATTCTCTACAATGGAAGAAATTCAAAACCATTATTATCTTCCAGGAATTGTTGATCAACAAATATCACGGCGTATAATAGTCTGCAAAGTCACAATGGAACCCAAGGTAAACTCTGGGCAACTAAAGGTCTCTCTCACATTAGCTGATATTAATGTTCACAAGTCCACCATCAGGGGGACGCTGAACAATGGTGTTCTGCTTTCTAAAAAAAATATTGCTGCCAGTCTGTAGTTTGCTAAAGATCATCAGGACAAGCCATTACATCTATAGAATGGGACAAATAGAACTAAGCAACAGCACATGTGAAAAAGACTTGGGTATACTAATAATCACAGACTGCAACAGTGTGATGCAGCAGCAAAATAGGCAAACATAGTTTTAGGATGTATTAAGAGAAGCACAGAGTCTAGATCACGTGAAGTAATTGTCCCCCTCTACTCCTCTTTGGTCAGGCCTCATCTGAAATACTGTGTCCATTCTGGGCACCACATTTTAAAAAAGGCATTGAAAAACTGGAGCAAGTTCAGAGAAGAGCTATCAGAATGGTAAGCAGACTGCAAAGTATGTCCTACGAGGAACGATTAAAGAATCTGGGAATTTTTATCTTGCAAAAAAAGAAGGCTACGAGTAGTCTTAATAGCTGTCTTCAAATATCTGAAGGGATGTCTGTGGAGGGATCATCCTTATTCTCATTTGCACATGGAAAGATGAGAAGCAATGGAATGAAACTGAAAAGGAGAAGATACAGATTAGGCTGTATTGCAGGCCATATTGCCGCAATTTTCACGGTGTGCCGCATTAACGGCAATAGTATTGGAAAAAAAAAGGCATTCCGCAAAACTGGAAGTCACGGTGCACCGCAAAAACAAGCTTCCGTTGTTTTTGCGGCCCCATTGATTTTCATTTTGATTCTAAGGCTATTATAACAATGTTTTGTAATGGATGAGACCAAAATGGAGCTTTTTGGTTTGAGGAACGTTTTGTTTGGAGAAAGAAACTTCATAAAACCATTATACCATATTTGAAATATACTCGTTGTAGTTTCACGGTTTGGGCCCGTTTTTGCTGCATCTGGGCCAGGATGATTTGCCGTCATTAATGGAATAATTTGTGAATTATACCAGTAGATTCTAAAATGAATTGTCAAGACATCTGCCCAAGAGCTGACACTCAAAAGAAAGTGGGTCATGTAGCAATGGTTGAAGATGAATAAAGTTTTGGAATGGCCATGTCAAAGTTCTGACCTGAAAGGGAACCTGTAACCTGAAAAAAAACGCAGGGGTTAATAGAGTTTTAAATCTACCTGGTGCCTGCACTTAAAGCTAATTTCCTCCTGGCAAAATTGGTCTATCACCCCCAACCCAGCCGGATCATTCTGGGGTTGTCTCGTTCAGCATTGGGGCCAGCTGACAGTCAGTACAGGGGGCGTGATTACAGCTGCTGCTCTCTTTATATCTTTGCATAGAGCGATGAATGAAACCAGATGTCTGCCGGGGTGATTAAAGCTAATTTCCTCCAGGCAGTGTGAGTCATAAGGCCCCGTCTCACTTAGCGACGCTAAAGCGATCCCGACAACGATACGACCTGTCAGGGATCGTTGCTGCGTCGCTATGTGGTCGCTGGTGAGATGTCAAACAGTGAGATCTTCCCAATGATCGCTGCTGCGATCTCACTGTTTGACATCTCACCAGCGACCTGTACAACGATGTCACATGGGAGCTATTATGACGATTCAGTGTCTGAGTCATCAACGAGGTCGTTGGTAAGGTGTCAAACACAGCGATATGTGCTACCCAGCGGGACCTCAACAATCAAAAAAAGGTCCAGGCCATTCCGACACGACCAGCGATCTCACAGCATGGGCCTGGTCGCTGCTACGTGTCACACATAGCGAGATCGCTACTGAGGTCGCTGTTGCGTCACAAAACTTGTGACTCAGCAGCGATCTCGCTAGCGATCTCGCTTAGTGAGACGGGGGCTTAAGTGCCCACAACGGGCAGGTTCAGAACGCTATTAACCTACAGGTTAACCCCAAATCTGCAAGTTACGGTAATATAGCATTTTTTTTTTCAGGTGACAGGTTCTCTTTAAAGGGACTCTGTCAGCATTGAATGACTGTTCAAACCAAGTGCAAGCGCTCGGTGCTTCATGGTAGGGACAATCATTAATATACTCCTCGCCACCTGCTTGGTTTCCATCTATTCACTTTGAGGTGGGTTAAAGTTCCTGACAGATTCCATTAAAAAAAAAAAGAAAAAGTGGAATATTTAATTTGTTTGATTTTGCTCTCTTTATCTATGTTTAGGTGTCATGTGAAAAGGTAATGTATGCAGAAAATCTTGAACATTTTGAAAGGTTCATAAACTTTCAAGCACTAACTTGTCGAAATGACTGACATTACCTCTCTACTACTATTTAAGCACTTTGTAAAGTAAGTTTGCTATGTGGGTAGACCATTAGTGACTTTTAGTCACTGTGTTAACTTCCACTTCTTTTTCACATGTGCGTGAAACGACTAGATTATTCTATTCTCATATCTTCAGCTGTATAACGTTTGTCCATTTTATACTATTAGAGCGTTTTTAAGATGTAGAAGAAGGGTTTCTAGTCTTTCTAAATAGTCATGATTTAGTTTGAATTATATGTGAAATACTGAAGTTGTTAAAATTGTATTTGGTGCTGATATTATAGCACTGATATAGAGGATCTGTGCAATATATATGATCTATACAATGTTTGCCGTGGTGGATGTGCATTTAACATTAGACCACTCATTATAGGAGTTTATAGATAATTGTACCCAACTGTGTATTTGTCTTTTGTTACAGATCAGATCTGCTTCCATAAATACATTCACTTACTGCAAATTGTTTCTTTATGAGAAGATATCTTTAAAGGGAACCAGTCAGCAGGATTGTGCACAGTAACCTACAGACACTGTCAGGTCGGCGCAGTTCTACTGCTTAAAATGATACCTCGTGCTTCGGAGCATCCTGTGGGGAATGGGGGGTTCTTTATGTGGTGGTCTGCTTACATATGCATCCTTATGGGCTTATGACAGGTCATTGATCCTTCAATGACCTTCCCTCTATTTAAACATACTGCATATACTATTCTGGGGTTGTTAAAAAAAAAAAAATGTACATTAAGCAAAATGGCGCCTGCGCAGTAGCATGCATAGCATTATGCCTATAATATTGCCGGGTAAAAAAAATGAATTATTGCGTTCTGATAGAAGCTGTAGCACAAGCGCCACCAGCGCCATTTTGCTAGAGAAAAAAAAATTTGGCTGTAGTAAAATGGCGGCGCTTGTGCAGTAGTATCTATCGGAACATGATAGATGCTACTGCGCATGTGCCCCCTGCTGGCACCATTTTTTTTCAATGTAAAGAAAAAAAAAAATTAAACCCACCATAGTATATGCAGTATGTAAAATAGGGGGCAGGTGACTGAGGTAGCAGTGACCTGTCATAAGCCCATAAGGATGCATAAGGAGGCAGAGCACAACATAAAGACCACCCACAGGCCGCCCTGGAGCACCAGAATCTCCTTAACTGAAAACTACAAATAAAGATTAAACCACAACCACAAGATTTCATCAACCAAGGTATCATATTAATCAGTATAACAGCACCAACTTGACAGTGTCTGTTTTTTTACTGAGCAAAATCCTCCTGACCGGATCACTTTAAATAAAAAGTGGCGTTTGATGGTTAAGGCTGTGTAATCTGATAGGTCTATGAAGTCGGCAAATAATTATTTTGTGATATAGTTAGACTGGAAATGGCATATTATGTGGTGGTGGCTGTACTAAAAAAATGTTTTTTGTTTTTCATTAAAGGGAATCTGTCACCCCCTAGACTAGGGGCAGGGAACCTTGGGCCCCAGGGCCATTCACGGCCCTTGAAGACCTTTTATCAGGCCCCTGGGCAGATTCTCAGGGACCGCATTCTTGGGCAGGGAGCTGGATTTTGATTGCCACCAGCTCATTAATTTCTTCTTGCTCTATTAGCACACACATGCAGTGTTCACTACTGAACACTGAAGGGCATGCAATGAAAGATTACGTCCTGACACCAGTGCCACAGTCAGGATGTACTTTGTAGGCGGAGTTTGTATGGCCCCGAAGGATGGTATAAATATACAAATGGCCCTTGGCAGAAAAAAGATTGCCCACCCCTGCCCTAGACGCATTTAAGCTATTACTATGGGCATACAGGTGATAGAATGGTTAAACCAGTCTTTCCTCATAGGTGTGGTTTAGATGTTGAGAAAAGCCTTTTTAATGTTGTATGATAATAATTTCTTCCAGGCTCCAGGGCGCATGTCACACTGCCCTGTAACGTGCAGTTGTTGTGCCGTAGGCCTGCATATGCGCCGTTCACTTGCACGATTATGTGAAACGTATCCGCCCTTCTATGGGCAGAGACTTCATCAATCTTCTGCGCAGGCGGGTCATTGCGCAGAGGGAGAGACTCACCAGCACCCTCACAGATCTATGAAGACTGCCCATAGAAAGGCGGATAAGTTTCACATAACTGCGCAAGTGCACAGTGCATCTGCGGACTACGGCGCCACAACTGCACGTTACAGGGCAGTGTGATGTGCATGGGAGAGGGGTGCTATTGTAATGAAAAGAGGAGGCAGGGAATTCATCCAGGCACCACATGCCCTGGAGTCTGGAAGAAATCATTAACCTAAAAGATTAAAAGAACATTTCTCAGCATCTAGACCACAGCTAGGAGGCATACAGGTAAGACTAGGTTAATCATTCTAATACATGTATGCCCATAGTAATAGCTAAAAAGCGTCCTGGGGATGACAGATTCCCTTTAAGGAAGTATCGAATTCTATATAATTATGCTACCAATTAAAATAAGAAAAGAAGAAAATAAAATATATTATAAAAATTCTTATTTTTAGAAATATGCTGCTTCCACCATGAGTAAAATCCGTGTATAGATCGCCAGATCACTAAATCATGACAGTTGCGGTTTATAAAACTCCACGAAGAGTGGAGGGGAAGGAGCAGCTAGAGACAGATAAGCTGCTCCTAGTTCTGCAACAGGGTAATGGCATTATTTGCCTGGAACTTCCAACTGTTTTAGTCATTAAAGGTAAGGACCATAAAAGTATAGTATCAAATTATTCTAAAGTAAAGGGATGTTGCAAAAGATGTATTTTAAACGAAGTTAAAGGGCTATTCAGGTCTCAACATCAATTTCTACAGCTTGCTGAATCCTGCCAGTGTGCAGCAGGCAAGCAGACATGTGTGTCAACTAGCTTCTCGTCCATTTTTCTCAGTGATTTATTGAGAGAAGTGGATGAGATTGTAGTTGATATGTGACTGCAAGTACATAAATGGCGATCACGTGTCTGTCCACTCGAGATGGAAATGGAGAATCCTGCTACACACTGTCAAGATTTAGCAGCCACATGGTGACCGCAGAATTTTGTAAACCTCCAAAACCCCTTTTTTTCGTGCTGGCAACCATAATCCACAATCTGCACAAGTAAGGCATCTGCCAACTACATCATGGGGGAAGTAAATGAAACACCAAAAATGTAAAAATCTTAATTCTAGATTGGCACGAATAACAGGAAAGTTGTGAAATCAAACTAGACAACTAGATTTCAAAAGTAAAAATGTCTGACAAATTCTGTACTAAAGGATACTTCCACAAATAAATCCTCTGCACTTTGATCTTAGATTGTAAAATAAAATGTGATAATGTATTCCTGTCAGTTTAGCTATTAAACTTGCTGGCTATAACTCTACTTCTGCTATTCAAAGTTTTTATGGGGATTTTTTTGTAGATCCAAATCTCCAATCACATGCTGTTCTAGTCCAAATGGATCCTTTAAAAGTCCAATACATATGAAAATGATCCATTCATAAATCCACCAGAACTTCAAAAATTATTACCAAACGCACACTGTTCCCGGACAGTGCTGAATTAATGGTGCACAGGGGAGGAAGTCATGTGTTGAGGGGAAATTGTGCGCACGAAGGTTATGCAGTTACAGAAAACAAAAGCAATAATCGCCTAAATGATATGATTTGAGGCACATGTAAAATATTGGCTGTACTCATATGCTGCAAAACTAAAGGAACATGGGACATTTAAATCAAACTTTGCAGTCTTTCTAAGGTCTAGTAATGACAGCTATCATGTATATTTCAAAATGTAATGTAATCCGTCAGGTACTGCAGTCTTACAACTACAATCACTGAATACCAGAATTTATTACGTTTTCTTATCCGATCTGCTTCTATCCTGAAATCTAAGCACTAGTCTCAAGTACATGTGTGGCTTCCTTCTGTCAGAATTTTTTATTATAAAAGAAATGAATAAAAGCGGTATTTATATACTAATATGCATATAATATACACAACAGCGGGTGAAATTGAAAATTGGTGGTGTGTGCAATACCTAAGTAAATACATTGCTAAAGGTGCTATTGATATGAAATTCTCACTAGATGTTGGGAACAACCCATCCAATCCACGCAGGCAAATAAATTTATCCATAGAGGTCCATAAAGTTAGGTGAGATGAGAAACGGCGCAGGGAAAAAGTATTAAACATGCTTACTGATATTTATTTAATACTGTGTACAAAAGCCTTTATTTGTGTTGGCTGCTTCAAGACACATCCTATATGGAGAAACTAGTCGTAGGCATTGCTCAGGTGTGATTTTGGCCCATACTTTTACAAACCTTTTTAAATTGAAAAGGTTCTGTCTGCTAGTGTCATGACTTTTCATGGCTTTTTGCATCTTTCTTCATGTGTTCAATACTTTTTCGGTGTCATTTCTCATTATTACACTTAACTTAATTTATGGACATCTGTGGTTTGATTTCTGTTCCTGTGTGGATTGGAGGTGCTGTTTCCGGCATCTGGTAACAATTTCATCTCAATAGCACCTTTAGGAATATATTTACTTCGAACATTGGTGACATGTTAAATATTTATTTCACCCACTGTGTGTATGTATGCATGTATATTATTACACACACACACACACACACACACACACACACACACACACACACACACACACACACACACACACACACACACACACACGTACACGTACGTGTGTGTGTAGTGTATATCTGAGTATACACGCTATGTGGACAAGAGTATTGGGACAACAACACATTACATTTACAGTAGCCTTTCCCATCCTATACTAAATAAATAAGTCTTCATATGGAGTTGCCCCCCCCCCCCCTTCAAGCTAAAATAGTGGGTGTGTGTGAATATATATAATATGATGGATGTATGTGAGAGGATCTTTTGAATCCCCATCGGCTCACACTAATTAAAAAAAATGAAACCAGCGTTAGTCTCCCTCTGCTGCATCAGCAACACCTTTCTTTCACTGCCCCCTATTTTTTGTCAGGCTGCAGAAGTGATGTCACATCTACAGAACACAAGACTGCTGCAGCCAATCACTGGCCTCGGCAGTGATGTGAGTGTTGTCGGTACGAGACTGCTGAGCCCAGTGATGAGCTGCAGCGCTCTCATGTCCTGCAGTCATGACGTTAACGCTGCATCCTCTCAAAAACGGCTGGAGAAAGCCCTGCAACAGCACAGGGTTGAGTAATGCTGATTTTATTTTAACTAGGGCAAGTCTATAGGGATAAAAGAGAATTCCTTCAACCACTGAACATAGCAGACACTATATGGATGCTAAATTGCAACTGTATTGATGACCTATGTATACCATCTAAGCAAGAGCACATTGTATTCTGTAAGACTTGTAAACACGATAGATCTACGTTCCTTTTTTTTTGTGTACATGTTTAATCTTTAATCCATAATTTTAGGGTTTTAAGTGTCAGAATTACATTAAGAAGGTCCTCACTCCTACAAGCTATGTATGGTGAATAATTCTTCAGTTGTTACTAGTGCAATACTGTACGTCAGTAAGTATACTGTATCTTATGCTGTTATCTCCACTAGACGCCTTTCAGTTTGTCTGATGCTTTTACCCCTGTAGCTAAAGTAGTTTAGTGCATAGCAGATATTAATACAGTTTGTTCCAATGTATGAATATGGCATTCGAGCCAAATAAAAAATTGCAAGCATTAATAAGTGTACATCTTACTCACCAAATTAATGTTGATCCCATCATATTAAAGGGGTTGTCCGATCGAAATCTATGTCTGAAGTCACTGTTTGTTTGACGGTAGACTTATGAATCCCACCAGTGCACGCACTGTGCTCTGCAGGGATTCGCCTGTTTCTGACCTGGGACCAAAGGGTATGTATGAGTTATACATACTCCCGGCCTGTGAGCGCGGCCTTGCCCTTCACTAGAGGGAGCGTGTGTACTCGTTGCTCGGGATTTCCCGAGCACGCTCGGGTGGTCTCCAAGTATTTGTGACTGCTCAGAGATTTAGTTTTCTTTGCCTCAGCTGCATGATTTACAGCTATTAGCCAACCTGAGTACATGTGGGGGTTTCCTAGCAACCAGGCAACCCCCACATGTACTCAGGCTGGCTATCGGCTGTAAATCATGCAACTGAGTCAACAAAAACAAAATCTCCAAGCAGTTACAAATACTCGGAGACCACCCGAGCGTGCTCGGGAAAACCCGAGCAGCGAGTATACTCGCTCATCACTAGGTATAACGCATACATACCCTCCGGTCCTGGGGGGAAGGGGGTTCATAAGTCTGCAGTCACACAGAGTGACTGCAGACTTATCGATTTGGAGCGGCCACACTCTTTAAACTATAAATGTTTCATTGCTGCAATTTGTAAGTCAAGTTAGCTATACATTTTTATATGAAGGGCTTGTCCAGAAAATAAAACATCTAGTGCTGCGAAACATGTAAATTCTAAAGTTTCTGTAGTATAGTCCTTTTTGTGATATAATAGAAATGTATTTTTAATATATTTTCACAAAGACAAAAAAATATATTATAGAGAATATATATATATAAAGGTTCTCCTTCTTGCACTAAGACATTTGGCCGTTCAGATTTCTGTAGCATAGACCATATCAAGAAAATATTGTGAAATGGATGGAAAGTGAGTCTTGCCACAATTATTTCACCATGTAGCCTGATGCCACACTATAATAAGAGTGTAATTAAGGAATACAATAGGTGATCCATCCAGCAACTGTGGGGCCTGGGAAGAGAGATGGACAACGGGTTGTGTTCTCCATTTCTTACAGAAATATACAGGTACTATGCCAAAGGAAGTGCAGAAATTGTGAAAATGACCATAGACAACTGCTGGGATAAAGGTGATTGCTTAAAACCAGCCCAAGAGTGAGTCCTTTATGATTTTTAAGGCCTGCATAAGTGATCCAGTACTCCAAAGTACAAATGTTTTCCTCACCCATCGGCTGGTTGGTGGTATGTTTCCATTAGGATGAATAAGCAGATCATTGCCCATGTAAGTGGGCTTTTATACTGAATGTTATGCCACGAACCTACGGTATATATTAATCTGTCCATCTCCTCTTGCTTGATATCATTCTGCCCATGGACAGCACAACATTTCCAAGCTGACAGATTCCCATTAAAGAACACTTGACCAAAATTATCCCATTAGATGTCAAATACTTTGCTAATATCTCTGCAATTAAGAGGTGAAATAAAAAAAAAAAAAAAACAGCTGCAGAGCTTGAACATTCATTACATGGCGTCCAGTTCAGCTTGAAAAATTTGGTGAAAGGGCCTCTTTAAAGAGAAGCCATCAGAAAATGACTTGCTGTTTTAAATGGTTTTTGGAGGAGTTTTTTAGCATTTTTTTCCCATAACAGAAACATTAACATTTATAAGACTTCCAGGTTTCATTTTTAAGTGGCCACTGAAGCTTTTGTTACTCTTACTTCCAGTTGATTCAGGAAATGACCCATGTACATAGCTACAATGGCCAGACCTCAGTGCTATATCTTTTTTGTATTGAAGTGTTTAGTAAGGGTGTGTGAAGGCCATTATGAAAGGAGAGGGAGCTGTGGAAAGTGCCTATTGTGAATGTTGGATGGCCAGTGTGAAAATTCCAAGATTACTATATTTGATTCAAAATAAACTTCATGACATGAAAGATATATATATATATATATATATATATATATATATATATATATATATATATATATATATATATATATATATATATATATATAAAAGCCTTTTTAAATGCATATATCACAGAAATTAGATTAAAACAGTAGTTCATTTTCTGATGATGGCTTATCTTTATCTTTTATTAGTAAAACTATTGGTCTTTTCTGTGTTCAGCTTTTTTCCTTTGGTAAATTAAACCATCACTGCTGTGTATTGTTCCCTTGCACGGTACATGTTGTGCTATATTCTTAAGCTATAGGTGCTGTTTTTGCTTTTTGTGTGAAAATACATTTATAATATAGTGTTCCAGAGGAAGGGTTTTAATCCCTCATATCTTCAGTATGCATCTGTGAGAAAACAAAATATGCTTTTTATATAAACCTGGTTAGTTTGGGACCTTTATAAATCAGTGAGCGTTGTACTGGGTGCACATCCTTGTCTGAGGCCTAAAGCTATGTGCCCACGTTGCAGAATAGAAGCCGATTTTTCCTCATCAAAACCGCACACCCTTGCCAGGGAAAACGCATGCGGATTTTGAAGCGTTTTTGAGAACAAAACGTTTGGACAAAAAAAGGCTCCTATGAGGTCCCATCAAGATGATCCTGCTGCCAATAAAGGGGAACAGACATAGGCCGATGGGAGTAGTAGTCTCATCGGCCTATGTCTGGATTATGGGATGGGATGCCCATGATGTCACTTCCTATTTGCTTCGGTTTTGATTTACAAAACTGCAGCAAAAGCGCTTGAAATCCGCAAAGCTTTATAATATTTGCGGATTTCAAACGGTCCAATACAAGTCTATGGCGGCGGAATTGCCGCGATTCCGCAAAATAAATGAACATGCTGCATATTTTTTCACGATGCGATTCCGCTGCGGAAAAATACGCAGCATGGGCACAGCAATTGCGGAATGCAATTATAATTAATGGGATGTGTTTTGCTAGAGTTTTTTTAAGCATTTCCGCGGCAGAAACACTTAAAAGCAATGTGGGCACAGCCTATATGTAGATAGTGATGCTGAAAATGAAACCATAGCGAAAGCTGCAATAGACTGCAAGTGCCAAATTTGCACTAATTACCCCTGGTCAGTAACAATTGCTGCAGTGTGACTTGAGGACAAGAGAAAGCTTAGTCTGATGCTTCTGCTATTAGATGTAAATGCTCCATAAAGATTTTGTAATGGAGTACAATTGAATTTATATCAATCACAGCTCATGTTCCTGTCTACATTCTCGTTGTCTGGCACCTGATGATAATACATTAAGAATGTTTCCAGAAACAGTTGCTCTTAAAGGTTACCTTAAAACATTGGACCGTCGTCGTTAGCTAACTGTGTAAAACTCCTATTTTTCTTTTTTTTTTTTGTTTATTGCATCTGTACTAGATCAGAGGCAACTTTTGAGTTTGTACAAAGCAAGGTAGCAGTAGTCTACAGCATCCTAATGGCAATTGCTTAGACTTAGAAGGTGTTTCTGGAAAACTCCTATATCCAAATCCGAAGTATACTTTAACCATGTCACTCTCTAGTAGATGAGACCAAATGTAACCATTCCAAATGGTGGACCTTTTGGCAGAATGATCATGTATGTTGCTTCCAGACATTTGCCTGCGGACTCTCCACACCCTCCTATACTTGTAGTCTTTAAATCAGTTTGTCTACGAATTGCTGGAAACTAGTTACGCCAACCATTTGCTAGTAAGTTTGGTGCTAACATGTTATCCTTCTAAATTAATGTATTTTTGGAAATGTTCTCTTAGTAGTTTAAATAGACACATTGCACATTTTCCCAGTGGTGCTATATTGAAATTACCAAATTTGACTTGCTGTTAAATCAGTTCTTGGACAAGTTATTCAAACATATGTATTATTCATATAGAAACATTTCATGTCTGTGTGGTTTTCTTTACCTAGATGACTTTTAAGGTATATTACTCCACCATACGTTTTAAGCTATTAACATTAAACATGATATGTTAACTTGCTTGCATAGACTAGGTTATGGCATTGTGTCCAACATGGCTTTTTTTAGCATTAGTCCTTCCTAACCTCTGAAAATAAACAGAGGGGTGTCCATCTGAGCCTGTCGCAGATTGTTCAAAATATTTGCTGTTGCTTTTCTCTAGAATACCTGAAATATACAGTATAAAAATGTGTGTACCCTACTTCATTTGTGTTAAGCTTTTCAGAAAATAACGCAGTGGGGAAAAAACATGTACTTTTATAGTAATTATTAAGCCCTTATAAAGGCATCCTTTTGACTCTTAAAGGGAATCTGTCGGCAAGTTTTTTCTATGTAATCTGACTGCTGCATGATTTAGGGTAGGGAGAGCCTGATTTCAGTGATGTAATCTTGCTGGAATTCTCTGTGTAGTTATTAATAGAATCCCAGTTTCCCTGCTGTAGATGTAGCAGTGGTCAGAATGCTGAGCTGTGTATATTATCAGCAAGTAGTCAATCTGTATTGGGGGATAGGTTACACAGCTTAGCCTGACTGGCCTGCATGTGATACCAAGTCAGGCAGTGATAAACTCCTGCTGATAAAACACTAATTTTACTTAAACTACTGCAAGATGCTGAGAAAGTGACACATCTTTGGAATCGTAGACCGTGCTCCTACATTCTCTTGCTCTCAGATTTAGTAGCAAAAACCTGGCGACAGATTCCCTTTAAATCTTTCAAGAAAATAAGTGACAAGCTTTAAATGAAATCTTACATATAATCTGGATGATGGGCACATTCATAAGAAGAATGTTAAGAGATCAGGAATATATTTAAATGGATTTTCCACCATTAGGGGACATTTTTTAACTTCAGCCCATGTATTCAGTGGCTTAAAATCATTTTTGTTTTGAGTTTCATTAAAAATTGTGACCATTTGCTATCCATTGCCTCTGTTACATTGCCTATTGCTGGCTGCAAAATGAGTCCTCTCAGGATCTGTCAGTCAGCCTCTGATTGTCTGATGGGGTGGTTGTATCTCTTTAATCTGTCTTTTTCTGAGCTCCTCTAAGCTGATTTAACACCACAGGCCACCTCAAAGTTGAATGTGTAAGGCCATGTGCACACGTTCAGGATTTTTCGCGTTTTTTCGCTATAAAAACGTGATAAAAATGCTAACATATGCCTCCTATTATTTACAGGGTATTCCGCATTTTTTGTGCAAATGTTGCATTTTTTTCCGCGAAAAAAATCGCATCGCGGGAAAAAAAAGCAACATGTTCATTAAAAATGCGGAATTGTGGGGATTCCGCACACCTAGGAGTGCATTGATCTGCTTACTTCCCGCACAGGGCTATGCCCACCATGCGGGAAGTAAGCAGATTATGTGCGGTTGGTACCCAGGGTGGAGGAGAGGAGACTCCTCTACGGACTGGGCACCATATAATTGGTAAAAAAAAAAAAGAATTAAAATAAAAAATAGTGATATACTCACCCTCTGATGGCCCCCGAAGTGTTCCCGCCTCTCCGGTGCATGCTTTCTCTTCCGTTCCTATAGATGCCGGTGTGGTTCAGGACCTGTGATGACGTCGCTGTCTTGTGATTGGTCGCGTGACCGCTCATGTGACTCACGCGACCAATCACAAGCCGCGACTTCATCGAAGGTCCTGAACCACACCGGCATCTATAGGAACGTACGCCGCTGAGATCGGCTGTCTGCAGAGGGTGAGTATAACCATTTTTTTTATTTTTTTTATTTTAAACATTCTATCTTTTACTATAGATGCTGCATAAGCAGCATCTATAGTAAAAAGTTGGTCACACTTGTCAAACAGTATGTTTGACAAGTGTGACCAACTTGTCAGTCAGTTTTCCAAGCGATGCTACAGATCGCTTGGAAAACTTTAGCATTCTGCAAGCTAATTACGCTTGCAGAATGCTTAAAAAACCGCGGAAAAAAAACGCAAAAAAAAAAAAAATGCGGATTTCTTGCAGAAAATTTCCGGTTTTCTTCAGGAAATTTCTGCAAGAAATCCGGACGTGTGCACATACCCTAAGGAAACCAAGAGCCTGTATAAGCCAACAGGTGCAAAACTTTTAATGAAACCCAGTCACAAAAAATGCTTTTTAACCCTAAATATATGCTTTGAAGTAAAAAAAAAAAACTTAACTGTCTGTTTCTGTGCATTTCTTTTGTTTTTAGCAAAACAGAGGACACAATGGATACACCCTGTAATTCAGACTGTACTTTATAAAACTATGTAAAACCGCCTTGCCAGACAACCGTATGTCAATCAGTTTTTCTTACCACAACCACATGAGAAAATTGTGCACTGTATTGTATTTCTATCCCATGAACCTACTTATGTATATGAAATGACTTTTTCTTTTTTTTTTCTCTTCCAGTCCAGGTTTCATAAAGTTTTTCAAAAACCATATTATGTTGTTCACATCACATTATTGATAGATGGTAATGTTGGCACACTGCAATAACGATTAAGGTAAAAAATCATTAAGATTGATGCCCAAATACATCCAAAGGCCAATGTTTATTTTCCAAGTCCATTTTGGTCGAGATTGTACTTGAAAGGTGCACTTATATATTAGAGTGACTTCGGGACTTCCTAGGAACCTCTGGTGTTAACAATGCCCAAGGTGGTGGTATTAATTTCCCTTACTCTGCAGAGTGCATGGTGATATTCCCTTTGTACTGTACTTTAAATGTGTTCTCTTTTAAATGTATTGTACTGTATTAAAATATAAATGGCCTTGTATTTGGACCTTTGCGTGTTTCCACACCAGTTCCAAGTTTTTCGACGCACGTTGACAGTTAGCCTCTAAAACAAAAAAAAACAAAAACCTACACTTCTGGTGCTATTTCTTCTTATGGTGCTTCTATGGATGCTAACTGCACACATGCTAAGCAAAGCTTGAAGATAGAAGTCCTATTTTGCAACATTGTCTGTTTGTAATGACAACAGAACAATTTTTGATAAACTTGAATTTCCTCTCCAAAAGACTCATTGACAATCTCCGTAGAGTTTTATATGTGGGTTTTTCTTTTGTCCTCCAGTTTTCATTACTCCAAGAAAGCAGCTCTGATCCTGTGCAACCCACACACAATTTTCTGATCCCGTAAATGTCTGTTTAAGGATTTTTAATAACTTAAGCATCTTTCAAAAACATTACAGGTTTCAGTGTTTGATCCTGATATGGCCAAGAACCTTTGTTGAGCTTTTTTGCAAAGGTTCCTGTTTTTCCCCTCCTGGACATTGTAAAAACCTATATCTATAAATATGTAATGAGTATTGAACATGGTACCTTTTTAAAGTAAACTAAACTGAGTTGGGTAACACAGTTTTTCTTCTAATATAGCTCTGTAAATTGTGATGTGACAGTGTAATGGTTTTGCATGGTAAAATTTGGCATGTGATTTGCATGAACCCATTTCTGATACAGAATTTCTGTGAGAGTTTTAGAATTTCTGGACTTTTGAGGAAAATGGCATTTGAAAACTGCTAATTCTGATAACCAATGTTGACTAAAAGTAACAATCTCAACTTCTAATTCATTGTGATTTTCGAGAAAAATGGTTAATTCAGTTACCATATTTTTCAGAAAAATAATCCCAAGATGAAAGATGGGAACCAATACACATAGCTGTATTCAGTATACTGGGACTATAATTATGATGCCAGTCAATTCCATGTTATCCTGAGCTCAGGAGGGCAAACTCCAAGCTTTATGCCACTCTTTTATTATAACGTGGTGAACATATTCGAGGACTTGTCAGCTTTCCAAATAGTAGTACTCCCATTAAATTCCAATATGCATTTGTTATTTCTTCTGGAAATGTGTAAGTATAATAACAAATGGACATTACCGTTCACCCTGCCAATAGTGCAGGTTCACACACATAGGGGGAACTTTATCAATGTAAATGCTCCTGAGTTCTGGCACTGTGAGAAAAGAGTCTTTCCTGAAGTGCATTATATTTATTATGACTGTTTCTGCCCCCTTGACGACAAGTAGCCGTGGCTCCGTAATCCAGAAGATCTGCCGTACTGTGCACCAACAGATGTGCCAAAACAGAGCTGCATTTTTTTCAAGACTTGCATAGTTCCATGGGTGAAAAAAGACATAGGTCCATAAAGTTCAACTGTTCTCTATCAGTTATACATTTTTTTTATCACTAGATTACACCTACAATTGCATTTGTTGTGAGAAAAGCATCCCCCTGATGTAGTGTCTGCCATCACTACCTCTTATGGTAGGGCATTCCACAGTCTGACTGCTCTAACTGTAAAAAATCCTTTTCCATTTAGTTGCCAGAATCGCATTTCTTCTACGCACATAACAAAAGTCCCCTGGTTCTTTGTAAGGTCCTTGGAAGACATATATCACATGCTGGTCATTTTTATTGACCACACATATATTTCTAAATACAAATTTGATCATCTCTGAGATGTGTTTTTTTTCGAAGCTAAACAAGCCCAACTTTTTCTAACCTCATTATAAGAGAGGCCTTTCATCTCATGTAATTATCTAATTGCCACATTTGAATTAACTCTAACTTTAGAATATACTTTACCATGGGATTCAATTTTGGACTCCACTGTTTTAAAGATGAGTGGTTTATATTGGGTTAATACATTTGGATCACTATCTGTTCTTAGTTATGCTGAAAGATTATCGCAAACAATCATGCTGAGCGATCTTACAGATTTCTCTGCACATTGAGGTAGCCACGGTAGTTTAGGATCGCCGAACGGTCTGTGTAAGAATTGGACAGTATTGATATATATTCCCCACTGTGTCTAATCAGTGCAGAAGGTGCAATTGTATAGAGAAATACTCCATTAATCTGGGCTGTTGTAACCCCTAGTCTTACATTTATTTATATATTTTAAGCAGGAATAACAAAAGAATGACACGGCATGGAAGCGTAAAAAACAATGCTCCAACACTGTAGGAGGAACGCAGTATTTCCTAACGCATGCCAGGATCACTGACTTGTCCACTAAAATAGTGTGTATATATAATATACTTTAGGTCAAGATAAAAATTTCTCACTAGTTGAAGTACATACACGTTTGTATGTGCTTCGCAAACATCCACTGAATCCATTCGATTTAGATAGAAAGAAAGTTAGACCAGGTAATTAAACATGAATGATTTATCATCCCTGAGCGGAGCGTCTCTAATGCAGCCTATTTCTGAAAATTCCAAAAATAGTTCACCGCCTAATAGTAGAGATGGCAGACAGAGGCTCTGTATAACCTCTAACATTCGGATTTGGCACACAGTACAAAGTAGACACAGTAGCCAATGTTTTCAATGCAATTTTCCTCATTCCAAAGAAGCGTTCATAACTTCATTGTCCCTTTCTTAAAGTTTCTTGGCCTGATGGGTTCAATCTGAAATTAATCTTCCGGAAAGAATAGAAACAAACACATGGAGGGAGACATGAGCTGCTCTTACCAATATGAAATACCGTCTCATCGATATATTTTGTATTTGAAGTCTGTTTACCCCAGTTATACAGTGAATTTGCTTATTGATGTTTGACACTCTGTTCTGTCTTACCAATAAATTTGCTTCTGTCTGTAAAGGAGTCTGTGTTTTTTCTGACAAAGTATTAGGAAATGATCGTGTAATGATCATATACTGTTTTCATAAACTGTTTCTTTGCAACACATGTTGCATCTAATCTGCTGTGACCTAACTTTATTAGCACGTTTGCTGAAGCTGGTACAAAGTAAATCATGTTTAATATGTGCCACTCAGATACACTCTTGTGTTTATAGGGAGTCTGAACCCAGGGAACCATGAGTCCGGGTCTGACTGTACAATTTGCTATGTTTTACTTAGAAACACAACTTTTCAGTAGAAGCATATTTTGAAAAGCAGACCAGGGACTATGTATAGAGTTGACTAGGAGAGTGCGGCCCCGGCCTGCATATTCCCACGCCACTCTGGGTGTTTTGTTAGGTGTCTCCTTATGTGCACACAATGGAGTCCTGTCAATCACCTGGAGCAGGGCGGGGAGAAGACTGCCAAGGGCTGCGCCTGACTAGTCACGTCTATCTCTAAAGTTCTCCGCAAGCTTTTTAAAATGTTTTCTCTTAAACACAGCAGGGTTTTGAAATAAAACACCTTACTGCAATCGTGCTGCCAGGCTTTCATATATGCTGCCCATGGTTTGGAGAGAATGAATCTAGTGACATGTTTTCTTTAAGACATCGGGTCCCATCTAGCCTTTGTGAATTCCGTATTATACATATGAGTGAAATCTCAGCATGCTGAGATTGTCAGCGTATCCCGGCCGAGACTCGCCAATGAAAATCTATGGGTGCGAGAAAAACTCATCACATCAGTGTGACTTGCGAGAAACATGCATCGGTGTCCTTTAGAAAAGCCGGCAATTCAGTGCGGTGTAATGTAAAATCACACTGACAGGTTAAAATAGAATAGATAAAATATGTCTACACATAGCATAGGGGTATGTGTATGTATGTATGTATGTATGTATGATATATATATATATATATATATATATATATATATATACACGCGCACACACACACTTAGGAAGCAACACTGTTTGACAATCAATTTCACATGCTGTTGTGCAAATGGAATAGACAACAGATGGAAATTATTGGCAATTACCAAGGCACACTCAATAAAGGAGTGGTTCTGCAGGTGGGGTCCACAGACCGCATCTTAGTACCAATGCTTTCTGGCTGATGTTTTGGTCACTTTTGAATGTTGGTTGTGCTTTCACACTCGTGGTAGTATGAGACAGACTCTACAACCCACACAAATGGCTGAGGTAGTGCAGCTCATCCAGGATGGCATATCAATGCGAGCTGTGGCAAGAAGGTTTGCTGTGTCTGTCAGCGTAGTATCCAGAGGCTGGAAGCGCTACCAGGAGACGTGGAGAGGGGCCGTAGGAGGGCAACAACCCAGCAGCAGGACCGCTACCTCCGCCTTTGTGCAAGGAGGGACAGGAGGAGCACTGCCAGAGCCCTGCAAAATGACCTCCAGCAGGCCACAAATGTGCATGTGTCTGAACAAATGGTTAGAAACCAATGTCCACCGATGGGGGTTGCGCTCACAGCTCAACACCATGCAGGACGCTTGGCATTTGCCACACAACACCAGGATTGGCAAATTCACCACTGGCGCCCTGTGCTCTTCACAGATGAAAGCAGGTTCATACTGAGCACATGTGATAGAGTCTGGAGATGCCATGGAGAGCGATCTGCCTGCAACATCCTTCAGCATGAGCGGTTTGGCAGGGGGTCAGTAATGGTGTGGGGTGGCATTTCTTTGGAGAGCCACACAGCCCTCCATGTGCTCGCCAGAGGTAGCCTGACTGCCATTAGGTACCGAGATGAGATCCTCAGACCCCTTGTGAGACCATATGCTGGTGCGGTTGGCCCTGGGTTCCTCCTAATGCAGGACAATGCCAGACTTCATGTGGCTAGAGTGTGTCAGCAGTTCCTGCAAGATGAAAGCATTGAAGCTATGGACTGGCCCGCCCGTTCCCCAGACCTGAATCCGATTGAGGACATCATATCTCGCTCCATCCACCAACGTCACATTGCTCCACAGGCTGTCTAGGAGTTGGCGGATGCTTTAGTCCAGGTCTGGGAGGAGATCCCTCAGGAGACCATCCACCGCCTCATCAGGAGCATACCCAAGCGTTGTACAGTAGGGAGGTCATACAGGCACAAGGAGGCCACACACAATACTCAGCATCTTTTCCTTGTCATGACGCATTTCCACTGAAGTAGGATCAGCTTTTAATTTGATTTTTCACTTTGATTTTGAGTATCATTCCAAATCCAGACCTCCATGGGATCTTCATTTTGATTTACATTGATAATTTTTATGTTTTGTTGTTCTGAACACATTTCACTATGCAATGAATAAAAATGTGCAACTGGAATATTTCATTCAGAGATATCTAGGATGTGGTATTTTAGTGTTCTATATATATATATATATATATATATATATATATATATATAGATCATATAATACATATTGACACACGTGTATATGTATATTTATATTTCATAGAGCGTTAGGTAGCAGAATAGCCGATAATTCAATTGTTGGGTTCTGTAAAATCATTGCAGAACCGACAGGATATGAGACCTGGTTTACACACAGTAAGCCAGTGCATATGCGTTAGATTTATACATGTCCTTCACTAATAATATTAGTAGTGTGTGTTTGTAAAATTTTGGAGCTGTAGGTGTTAAATTAAATGATTAATTCACGGAAAAACTGGTGTGGGCTCCCGCGCAATTTGCTCCTCCAGAGAGGGAAAGCCAGTGACTGAGGGCAGATGATATTAGCCTAGAGAGGGACCATGGTTATTGGCCCACCCATGGCTAAAAACATCTGCCCCCGGCCACCCCAGAAAAGGCGCCTATTCCGGCACTTAGCCTCTCTCTTCCCATTGCCCTGTAGCGATGGCATATGGGGTAATAAGGGGTTAATGACACCTTGCTGTAGTGATGAGTGAATATACTCGTTACTCGAGATTCGCCGAGCACGCTCGGGAGTCCTCCGAGTATTTTTTAGTGCTCGGAGATTTAGTTTTCATCGCCGCAGCTGAATGATTTACAGCTATTAGCCAGGCTAAGGACATGTGGGGGTTGCCTGGTTGCTAGGGAATCCCCACATGTAATCAAGCAGGCTAGTAGCTGTAAATCATCCAGCTGCAGCGAGGAAAACTAAATCTCTGAGCACTAAAAAATACTCGGATGTCACCCGAGCGTGCTTGGGAAATCTCGAGTAACGAGTATATTCGCTCATCACTAATTATCGGCTATTCTGCTATCTAGCTCTGTATGAAAAAAAAAAAATATATAATTTATATATAATCCCACATCCTAGATATCGCTGAATGAAATATTCCAGTGGTAAATCTTTTCTATTCATTACATAGTGGAATGTGTTGAGAACAATAAAACCTAAAAATGATCTACGTAAATCACAACTACTATCCCACGGAGGTCTGGAGTTGGAATATTGCTCAAAATCAAAGTGGAAAATGAAGTTACAGGCTTATCCAACTTCAGTGCACATGCCTCACGACAAGGAAATGATGCTCAGTAGTGTGTGTGTGTGGCCTCCACTTGCCTATATGATCTCCCTACAACACTGCTGGGTTGTTGCCCTCCTACGGCCCCCTCCATGTCTCCTGGTGTACTGGCCTGTCTCCTGGTAGCGCCTCTGGACACTAGGACACAGCAAACCTTGCCACAGCTCGTATTGATGTGCCATCCTGGATGAGCTGCACTACCTGAGTCACTTGTATGGGTTGTAGAGTCCGTCTCATGCTACTACGAGTGTGAAGGCACAACCAACATTCGAAAGTGACCAAAACATAAGATAGAAAGCATTGGTACGGAGATGTGGTCCCCACCTGCAGAACCACTCCTTTATTGAGTGTGTCTTTATAATTGCCAATAATTTCCATCTGTTGTCTATTCCATTTGCACAACAGCTTGTGAAATTGATTGTCAATCAGTATTGCTTCCGAAGTGGACAGTTTGATTTCACAGAAGTTCGATTTACTTGGAGTTATATTATGATGTTTAAGTGTTTCCTTTATTTTTTTTAGCAGTGTATATAGACACTATATATGTTTTCACGAATATTTGAGGCCATGGATCCATTATATGTCCATTTTGCAAGCCGGCGAGAAAATATCACCATATGGATAACATACAGATGTCAAAGAGATACTTTAATGAGAAAAAAATCACATCCTCGCATTGCACACGGATGACATACGGATCCCTGTTGGGGAACATTTCTGCGAATCTCAGCCTAATTTTCACAAAACAAGGAGCAGATATCTCAAGTGTGGAAAGTAGTTAGAAGGAAACAGGAAAAAAAGTTTTACGTTACTTGTACAGATAGAACTGTGTCTGCTATTGCGGTTTAGCATAATTCTCTAAAATGGGGAGTCTGGATGCCGCTTCTTGGAGAGGATGGTGTCCTGGGGGAAGACTTTAATTAGTCTTTAAAGTGTGTGGGGGGGGGACTTGATGCTGTATCCCTCACGATCTCTAGCTATCAACATCTGCCACATATCAATGACGCCGTGCTGTAGTTTAAATATAAAAAAATGTTCAGACCCACTGGAGACCAGGGGAGACAATACCTGTAACAAGATTCACTGGGAAAAAAAGGAATATAATCAATAAAATACATCACTGAAAAAGAAAAGAACAATCATACTTACATTACCATGTCAAGACACAAATTCACAAACTGGATGCAGCAAGACCCCCATGATAAATGCGGGGGGGAATAACAGGAGCAAAATATAAAAAAAAAAAATGCTAACCCATCAAATATCCATGGGGTGGCTGCACAGTATGTAAAATGTGCACAGGCTTGCATAGGGTGCCATTCACACCTTTCTTGTCTTGTAGCACTTATTTCCATTTTTTTGTTCCTTTTTTGAGTATAAAGTTGCATAATCCATTAAAATGTCACACTCGTCACAGTTCCAAAAACAATTGACATTTCAAAATGTCGTAAATAAATAATTGGGCTATAACATCTGGATAAGTAAAACCATATCAACACTGTAGGAAAAAAATACGAAACAGAAAAAGAAAAAGTGCAAAATTAAATAACGAATAAGCCACTTTTAGAGTAATTTTTACTCCAGATTAAAGGTACAAAGATAACGATGAATAAACGCCTGGAAGTACAGAGTTATGAGAGTTTTTGATTCTACAAACTAAAGAAAAAGACGTAACCAGTTTTAGGCTATGTTCACACGTTGTGTTTTTGCTGCAGTTTTTTCTGCAGCAAAACCTACTCTCTTGGGCGTGAAGAAGCTGCTTACAGAAAAGCAGGTTTTGATGCATTTTTTCAGGATCCTAAAGTTAAGTTTTGCTTCCACCGCAAAAGCATGAACAATGCAAGACATATGTGAAACCATAAAACCATTTTGGGCAAAAAAGGGCTATTTGATTACATTTTTAGTGGAAAATGTTTTTTATGTCTGGATAAAATAGTGACTATTCTGAACAAAAAAGTTCATGAAAAAATACACAATTACAAATCTAACAGCAGGGTGAATTGAATTGGTTGGGAATAGTTTACCTAAAGGTACCGTCACATTAAGCGACGCTGCAGCGATATAGACAACGATGCCGATCGTTGCAGCGTCGCTGTTTCGTCGTTGTGTGGTCGCTGGAGAGCTGTCACACAGACAGCTCTCCAGCGACAACGATGCCGAAGTCCCCGGGTAACCAGGGTAAACATCGGGTTACTAAGCGCAGGGCCGCGCTTAGTAACCCGATGTTTACCCTGGTTACCAGTGTAAATGTAAAAAAAAAAACACTACATACTTACATTCCGGTGTCTGTCGGGTCCCCCGGCGTCCGCTTCCCTGCACTGTGTAAGCGCCGGCCCTAAAGCAGAGCGGTGACGTCACCGCTGTGCTCTGCTTTACGGCCGGCCGGCGCTGACACAGTGCAGGGAAGCGGACGCCGGGGGACCCGACAGACACCGGAATGTAAGTATATAGTGTTTGGGTTTTTTTACATTTACAATGGTAACCAGGGTAAATATCGGGTTACTAAGTGCAGCCCTGCACTTAGTAACCCGATGTTTACCCTGGTTACCAGTGAAGACATCGCTGAATCAGCGTCAAACACGCCGACTCAGCGATGTCAGCGGGTGATCCAGCGACGAAATAAGGTGCTGGCCTTCTAGCTCCGACCAACGATGTCACAGCAGGATCCTGATCGCTGCTGCGTGTCAAACACAACGATATCGCTATCCAGGACGCTGCAACGTCACGGATCGCTATCGTTATCGTTGTTAAGTTGTTCAGTGTGAAGGTACCTTAAGACATTGGTAGAGCATTGAGTTTGTAGGACGCTGTTTACTGTCACACTGTGGTTAGCCCTTGAGTTTGGCAGGCAGCCATTGTGCAATTTCACACCTTCAAGCAATGTTTGCTTTACACACATCACTAATTTAGTTAAACTAGTAATCCTAATTACCATTCTCAGGTGAAGAAACCAAGACATTATGGTTTAAACTTGGGAAAAATCACAAAAATAGATGGGTTTCACATATTCTCTTACTTTTTGTTTTCTTTTTTACTAAAAGCTCAGCAAAACCTTAGACCTGCATTTTTCATTTACCAATTGCTTTCTATGTGTGAAACAAATGTTGAAATAAGTTCCATGCTGCAGTTTTAAAAAATGCAGGAGTTTTCCAATTCAGTCAGGAAAAAAATGCATGCATGAGATTTCTGAAATCTCAGCTTTTGCTGGTACTGTAAAACACAGCTTAAAATTTGCATGAAAAATGCAGTGTGCGAACAGTGCCTTACTATAAGGCCGGGGTCACCATTGAAATACATGCAACCGCACGCTCTGGTCCCAAGTGTTGGTGGCAGTGCCGGGTATTGAGGTGAGAGACTCGAGCGAGTTTCTTGCATTGCACTCACAAGTGTGACCCTGGCCTAACAGTCAGGGCCAGTTTTAGACAAAGTGGGGCCCTGGGCAAAAGTTTAAAGTGGGGCCCCAAATGATATTATATTGCACCATCAGACAGAAAGATTTAGGTTACATTACATGCGCAGGATGCGGATACAGTTGGCGGAGGGGCCTGGGGCCAGTGCTGGCACCGTGGTCCCCCAAATTCAGGGGCCTCATATCGGCCAAGTGGTCTGTGACTATTAGCAGTATGCAGGGGCGGTGCTAGGGTCAGAAAAGATCGGGTACCCAAGCCCTAAGACAAAAAGTTGCCCACAACCCCCTACTAATTTTTTGACACTGCAAATAACACCGTGATAACTAAAGGTACCTTCACACTGACCAACTTTCCAACGATAACGATAGCGATCCGTGACATTGCAGCGTCCTGGATAGCGATCTCGTTGTGTTTGACACGCAGCAGCGATCTGGATCCTGCTGTGATATCGTTGGTCGGAGCTAAAAGGCCAGAACTTTATTTGGTCGTCAGATCGGCGTGCATCGTTGTGTTTGACAGCAAAAGCAACGATGCCAGCAATGTTTTACAATGGTAACCAGGGTAAACATCGGGTTACTAAGAGCAGGGCCGCGCTTAGTAACCCGATATTTACCCTGGTTACCATTGTAAAAGTAAAAAAAAAAAAACACTACATACTCACCTTCTGATGTCTGTCACGTCCCCCGGCATCCGCGCTGCTGCTCAGAGCTTCCTGCACTGAATGTGTCAGTGCCGGCCGTAAAGCAAAGCACAGCGGTGACGTCACCGCTGTGCTTTACGGCCGGCGCTTACACAGTGCAGGGAAGCGGACGCCGGGGGACGCGACAGGCACCGAAATGTAAGTATGTAGTATTTTTTTTTTTTTTTTACATTTACACTGGTAACCAGGGTAAACATCAAGTTACTAAGCGCGGCCCTGCGCTTAGTAACCCGATGTTTACCCTGGTTACCTGGGGACTTCGGCATCGTTGGTCGCTGGAGAGCTGTCTGTGTGACAGCTCTCCAGCGACCACACAACGATGAAACAGCGACGCTGCAGCGATCGGCATCGTTGTCTATATCGCTGCAGCGTCGCTTAATGTGACGGTACCTTAAGTACAAATAATGTAGTAGATGTCACCTGCAGTCCCATGTAACACCACAGATAACACACTGATAATTCCCTGAGTACAGACAATGTAGTAGATGTCACCTGCAGTCCTATGTAACACCAGAGATAACTGATAATTCTCAGTTCAGATAATGTAGATGTCACCTGCAGTCCTATGTAACACCACAGATAACACACTGATAATTCCCTGAGTACAGACAATGTAGTAGATGTCACCTGCAGTCCTATGTAACACCAGAGATAACAGTGATAATTCTCAGTTCAGATAATGTACATGTCACCTGCAGTCCTACGTAACACCAAATAACACACTGATAACTCCCTGAGTACAGATAATGTAGTAGATGTCACCTGCAGTCCTAGTAACACAATGGACACCATGTGCAGTGGCAGTGCCACATTGTGACATTGTTTTGCTTGATAGAGGTGACATTGTCTCCTAAGTAAATTGTGCCTTCTGTTGTCTAGCTGCTCCTGAAGACAATCTGCTGTGGTCCTCTAGAGCAGTGATTTTCAACCTTTTTTGAGCCGCGGCACACTTTTTATACTTAAAAAATCCCGGGGCACACCACCAACCAAAATGGCACAAAATGACACTAAAACAGTACATATTCTACATATAGTTAATAATATAGATTCTAAATGTATTTATACTCACTCAGTGTGAAACCTGGGCCTGTTTCGATAAACACAAAAGGGATATCCTGGCAGGAATGGTGGAAAGACACACACGAAGCTCTTCCTCAACAGTTCTCAGTCTCTCCCTGTTTTTAGTTTTTATCGCAGTCAAGCTTGAGAAGCCCAGCTCACATAGATATGTGGTCGAAAATGGGAGCAATGTCAAAATAGCTTTGTTGGCCAGAATGGGGAACTCCTTGGCAACAGATAACCAAAAACTGTCCAAAGGAAGATCAGCAAACTTTAGCTTTAAACCACGATCTTGTTTCAGTTCAATGAGTTCCTCTTGCTCCTTTAAAGTCATGTCCTTTCCAGCAACGGATAATGAGCTGTATGGGTCCCTAACCCAGTCAAGGCATTCTGTGAAGGTTGAAGAGAAATAAAACGATAACTTCTCAAGAGTTTTCAAATGTCTGCCAATCACCTCGCACATTGCAGCAGTGTTGTCATCATGCAGTTTCTCGGTGAGCGGGAACATCTGAAGGTTGCCACCCTGCACATGTTGCTGCCAGAGCTGCAACTTTAAACGGAATCCGTTCATTTTATCAGTGCTTGTAAGCAGGTTTTCATTTCGGCCTTGCATCCGTGTGTTTAGTTCATTCAGATATTGAAATATATCAGCCAGGTATGCCAGCTTTGCACACCACTCATCACTTGCAAGCAGCTTTGAATAATCGGACCTCTCATTTGTCAGAAATATTTTAAGTTCCTCTCGCAACTCATACACACGGGCCAGCACTTTGCCGCGTGACAGCCACCTGACCTCCGTGTGGAGCAATAAGATTTTATGTTCCGCTCCCATTTCTGTACACAAAGACGCAAATAAGCGACATCTCAAAGGTCGTGTCTTCATAAAGTTCACTATGCGCACAACATCATCCAACACGGGAGCTAGATCTGCTGGTAAGGTCTTTGCAACGAGGGCCTCGCGGTGCAAGAAACAGTGGGTAACAAGAACATCTGGGTTTCTTTCTTTAACCCTACTTACAAAGCCTTTGATGCGCCCGACCATGGCTGCGGCTCCATCAGTGCAGACACCTGTGCAGTTTTCCCATGTAAGCCCACTTTTATCAAGATATTCCGATGTGACCTGGAATATTACCTCTCCTGTTGATTTTTCTGGCAGTGCCTTGCAAAATAGGAAGTTTTCTCTAATGGCTTCTCCATCCACAAAACGCACATTGGCCAACAGCTGACAATGTCCACTGATATCCGTCGACTCATCAAGTTGCAAGGCAAATTTCTTACTGATCCGCACCTTTTCCAAAACAACTGTTTCAATGTCCGCAGACATGTCATCAATCCGTCTGGCAATTGTGTTATCAGAGAGAGGCACTTTAGCTATCTCTTTGGCTGCGTCAGGGCCAAGCATCTCATTTACAATAGCTTTACAAGCTGGCAGTATTAATGTTTCTGCCACAGTGTGTGACTTTTTTGATTTAGCTATGAGTTCAGCAACAATGTAGCTAGCTTTGAGGGCTCTCTCATTTACCTTTGTGCTTTTTTGTCAAAAAAGTTGCCCCTTTCTCATTGTACGTAAGCGTACAAAATACTCCATCGGCTTGTTTTGAACGGAAGGGTGTTTCGTTTGGAGATGGCGTTTAAGCTTGCTTGGCACCATGGCGCTATTGGATAGCTTCTCACCACACATCAAGCACAGTGGTGTTGGTGCTGTCGCATCCCCAGTGAAAGTAAATCCAAATGAAAGATAGCTTTCACTGTATTGCCTTGAGCTCACCGTCTTGTCTTTTTTCTTTTGTCAACCTCTCATACTAGGGCCTTCATCTGGGTTAGAATTGTGTCCAGGGTCCTGTTCGGCATTTGCCTTTTCCATTCTCAAATACTTCTCCATCACTGCTGAGATAGTGTGCGCAGCCACACACTAAAATAGAAGAGTATTACATTATCTGCCACACTTAAAGGACCTCTGCCATGTACTAAAAGTACCAGCTCATATGCTGAGTATTCTGCCAACAGTTCATATACTCAGGCAAAAGCTCATATAGTCAGCAACAGCTGATTAACTGTTAATGAGCTGTTGCTGACTTAATGATTATACACAGCATTTTTGGCGGGCATTACCTTGGCGGCGGGCAAATGCGAGAGTCTCTCCGCTCTCAGGATGACGCGCCGGCCTCGGTGACGTCATTAAGTCGCGCGAGCGTTCAAAGCTCGCGCATGTGTTATTCCGTGACTGCGCATCGCTGCGCATTGCCGGGGAACAAAACAAAGGGGGCACCATAGTTTGGGGAACTTTCCCCGCGGCACACCCGACCATGTGTCGCGGCACATGTTGTGAATTCCGTTCTCGAACTCCCTCCCGTGGTCATGAATGGTACTTCGGCGAGTTCTGTCCGTGGACTCCCTCTGGTGGCTGTGAGTGGAACTGCTGGTTCTTGAGGTTGCTTCCTCAGCTGCCCTCGTTTGCGGCTAGGCTGGCTTCTCTATTTAACTCCACTCAGATCGTTACTTCATGCCAGCTGTCAATGTATCAGTACTGGTTCAGATCTCTCTTGGATCTTTCTGATGACCTGTCTACTCCAGCAGAAGCTAAGTCCCTGCTAGTTCATTTGTTGTTCATTGTGTACTGAATATATTTCTTAGTACTTGCTAAGTTCTTGTCCAGCTTGCTAACATGATATTGCCTTGCTAGCTGGAAGCTCTGGGGTGCAGAGTGGCACCTCCGCACCGTGAGTCGGTGCGGGGGTCTTTTTGCACACTGCGTGGCTTTTTGTAGTTTTTTGTGCTGACCGCATAGATCCCTTTCCTATCCTCTGTCTATTTAGTGAAGACTGGCCTCCTTTGCTGAAACCTGTTTCATTCCTGTGTTTGTGACTTTCCTCTTAACTCACAGTCAATATTTGTGGGGGCTGCCTTTATCTTTGGGGAATTTCTCTGAGGCAAGGTAAGGCTTATTTTCCTATCTTTAGGGGTAGTTAGCTCTTAGGCTGTGAAGAGGCGTCTAGGGCGAGTTAGGTACGCTCCACGGCTATTCCTAGTGTGTGTGATAGGATTAGAATTTGCGGTCAGCAGAGATCCCACTTCCCAGAGCTTGTCCTGTCGTCTAGTTTAACCATCAGGTCATTCCAGGTGCTCCTAACCACCAGGTCCATAACAGGCACACTAGTGTGCCGCGGAACACTGTTTGAAAATCACTGCTCTAGAGTGCACCACAAATGATAGAATTGGGATAACTCTAGGATACTACTGATAGGGCTGCTCTGCCTGTGGCAGTGTATAAGGGAGAAAACTTTGATGAAGGAACTGTATTTGGGAACACAATTCATGGGGCACTGTAACAGAGGGTACATTAGATGTCAAGTCTCTGGTTTAAGCATTTTTCATGGCTTATGGAGCAGCTGGATACACAAGAGCAGTCTCATTATCCAAGAATGGAGTGGAGGTCGAGCATACACACCACTGCTTAATTCAAGACTGGCCTCTGCAGGACAGAGTTTGCAGGATGCAAAACCCTGTTCTTGAAATCGTCAGAGGTCCCAGCGATCAGTAAGTATCCCACTGTCCAATGAATAGTGGATAGCTATTTTGGAAAGAACCCTTTAAAAGGGTTGTCCAGTTATGACATTTAGGACCTATCCTTAGAATATGTCAGTATCGGATTGGTGGGTGTCTTACACTGGGCACCCCGAACAAGCAGTTTTTATCAGCTCTCTTGAATTTGAGTTGGCAGTGGCTTATAACATTTGTTTAGTGGGGGTGATGAGTATCAGACCCCTCCCAATCTTTTACTGATGACCTATGCAATGGGTTGATCATCAATGTCATGTGACTATAAATGCTTAGAGAAGTTGTCAAAAGGGGACCTTACATGAGATTCTATGTGCTATCCACATCACAGGGTCCAAGAATCAGGCACTAGCTGTGTTATTGACATCATGTATGTATAGGGAGACACCTGTCAGTTTAGGTGAGCAAATTTGGGGACATCCTGCCAGGGACGGCCTTGGACTAGTCAGAAAGACACAAACACATTAATGATTTGGGGACTATGCCATAATTCTGGTGTAAAATACCTTAATAAGTCACAACATTTTTGCATACTTTGGAATTTACATAAAAATTGTGCAACTTTTGGTGTTTTCACACCAGGTCCACCCAGTTTTTGCCAAAATGGGACCAGCCTAGCCAGGGCTAATTCATGAAAAGTTACTCCAGTCGCTAATTGGAGTAACATTTTTGGAAACATAACCCTCATTAAATGAAACCTGTCATATCCCAAAACACACTGAACCAACAGATATGGGATTAATCTGTAGGTTTATAGCATTCTAAACCCATGCAGCCACCACACTTACACCCTTTCTGACATTGCACGTAATATTCCATCCATGTGACCTTGGCCTATCTGACAGTGGATGGAATATTACAGCATCGCGAGCTGATTCTGACAGCTGACACCGAGCACTAGGTGCCAGGAGTGGTCGCAGAACACCCCGACACTTTAACCCCCGAAATACTGCGATTGAACATGATCACAGCGTTTTGGAAGCCAACAGGGCAGACCCTTTGCCTTTGGATCGGAGACCCTACGGCATGACGCGGGGTCCCTATCATTGCCATGATGACCCGATGTCGTCATGACTACATCCGGGTCACCAGAGCCAGGAAACTAGCTTCTCATAATGCGCAGTGAATGATCAACAAGTCTCTGTTAGGGCAGCTGTGACAGTTTCTATAATATGCAGATGCTGCTTCATCTACATGCTATAGAAGCGACCTGCCTGCAAAAAATGATTGACCCATAGTGGGACAAAGTAAAAAAGTTAGAAAAAAGTAAAACAAAAAAATGTAATAATTGTAAAACATTTTTTTTTTTAAATCCAAAATAATAATTAAAAAAAAATGTATTCTATCTCTAAATATTTGAATGAAAAAAATATAAACAATAAAAGTACACATTTGTTATCACCGCATCTGCAACGACCCAACCTATAAAACTGTCCCACTAGTTAACACCTTTTGTGAACACCATTAAAAAAAATAAAAAATCAAGACAAAAACAAAAAACAATGCTTTATCATCATACCGCCAAACAAAAAGTGGAATGACACGCTATCAAAAAAACGGATATAAATAAAGATGGTAACACTGAAAACGTCATCTTGTCACGCAAAAAACAAGCCACCACACAGCTCCATCAACAGAAAAATAAAAAAGTTATAGCTTTCAGAATAAAGTGACGCAAAAATAATTATTTTTTCTATAAAATAGTTTTGATTGTATAAAAGCGTCAAAACATAAAGAATATATAAATGAGGTATCCCTGTAATCGTACTGACCCAAAGAAAAAAACTGCTTTATCAATTTTACTACACATGGAATAGCATATCCCCCCGCCCAAAGAAATTCATGAATTGCTGGTTTTTGTTCATTCTGCCTCCCAAACATTGGAATAAAAAGCGATCAAAAAATGTCATGTGCCTGAAAATGGTACCAACAAAAACATCAATTCGTCCAGCAAAAAACAAGACATCACATGACTCTGTGGGCCAAAATGTGGTGATGCAAAAACTATTTTTGGCAATAAAAAAAAGTGTCTTTTAGTTGTGTGTGACAGCAGCCAAACATAAAAACCCGCTATAAGGTCTCTTTAACACATCCTGATATTTCCAGTAGCGGAGATGTCAGTGTCCGTGTTAGTAATATGTGTGGCAACCATGTGCCGCATCAGTACCACACGATCAGGCGCCAGGGAAGAAGCGTTACAGTAAGTGCTGTTCCCTGGCATCAGGTGCTGAACATGGCATTCATCATTCTCCCCTGCTCTGCCGGAAGGGGAAAATGATGAGTTATATTTAAGTGATAAAAGAAACAGTAGGCGGCGGATGATAGGGTATTCATTAGACGCCGCCTCTGCTATGCGCTATAAATAAATGAAAAAAAACAGCGTGGGTTCCCCTGTTTTTTCTATAACCAACCAGGTAAAACTCACAGTTGGGGTCTGCAACCCTCAGCTGTCATCTTCAGCAAGGTTGGTTATCAAGAATAAAGGGGTCCCCACGCTGTTTTTTTTTTTTTTAACTAAATAATTTTAAAAAATGGTGTAGGGGCTAGTATTCTCAGGCTGGTAAGGGGCCATGGATATTGACCCCCCCAGCCTAAAAATAGCAGCCCGCAATTGCCCAGAAAATGCACATCTATTAGATGTGCCAATTCTGGCGTTTTGCCCGGCTCTTCCCCCTTGCCATGTAGCAGTGGCAACTGGGGTTCATATTTGTGGGGTTGATGTCACTTTTGTATTGTCAGGTGACCTCGAGCCCACGGCTTAGTAATGGAGAGGCGTCTATAAGACACCTATCCATTACTAATCCTATAGTTACATGGTAAATAAAGACACAGCCAGAACAAAGTATTTTATTAGAAATAAAACATAACAGTTTTATTTTTTTATTTAAAAATAACAAACAGTTATACTCACCAAACGCCTATTCCACCGAAGCCCTCTTTCTCCAGTAATATACCATACCTGTCTGTCTTTCTGTCCCCCCACCGTAATCCTTTATAGTGCCTCTTCTCTTCTGAGCTTTGCACTGTGCCTCAAAAGTAATATTCCCCTACATATGGGGTATCGGCGTACTCAAGAGAAATTGCACACCAACTTTTGGGGTCCAATTTCTCCTGTTACCCTTGGGAAAATAAAAAATTGGGTACAAAAAGATCATTTTTGTGGAAAAAATATGATTTTATTTTTACAGCTCTACATTATAAAATTCTGTGAAGCACTTGGGGGTTCACAGCGCTCACCACACATATAGATAGGTTCCATGGGGGTCTAGTTTACAAAATGGTGTCACTTGTGGGGGTTTCCACTGTTTAGGCACATGAGGGGCTCTCCAAACATGACATAGCGTCCAATTACAATTCTAGCCAATTTTGCATTGAAAAATTCAAACGGCGCTCCTTCCCTTCCAAGCTCTACCATGCGCTCAAACAGTGGTTTACTCCCACATATGGGACATCAATGTACTCAGGACAAATTGCACAATAACTTTTGGGGTCCTATTTCTCCCGTTGACCTTGGAGAAATTAAAAAATTGGAGGCAAAAACATCATTATTGTGGAAAAAATTATTTTTTATTTTTACGGCTCTTTGTTATAAACTTCTGTGAAGCACTTAGGGGTTTAAAGTGCTCACCACACATCTAGATAGGTTCCTTGGGTGTCTAGTTTCCAAAACGGTGTTACTTGTGGGGGATTTCCACTGTTTAGGTACATCAGGGGCTTTCCAAACACGACATGGCGTTGAATCTCAATTCCAGCCAATTTTGCATTGAAAAAGTCAAACGGCGCTCCTTCCCTTCCAAGCTCTGCCATGCACCCAAAGAGTGGTTTACCCCCACATATGGGGTATCCGCGTACTTAGGACAAATTGCACAACAACTTTGTGGTACAATTTCTCCTGTTACCCTTGGTAAAATAAAAAAATGGATCTGAAGTAAATTTTTGGTGAAAAAAAGATAAATGTTCATTTTTTAAAAAAAATATTCCAAAAATTCCTGTGAAGCACCTGAAGGGTTAATAAACTTCTTGAATGTGGTTTTGAGCACCTTGAGGGGTGCAGTTTTTAGATTGGTGCCATTTTGGGTATTTTCTATCTTATAGACCCCTCAAAATGACTTCATATGAGATGTGGTCCCTAAAAAAAATGGTGTAAAAATGAGAAATCCTAACTTCCTAACAAAAATAAAATTTTGGTTCCAAAATTGTGCTGATGTAAAGTAGACATGTGGGAAATGTTACTTATTAAGTATTTGTGTGACATATCTCTGTGGTTTAAGGGCAAGACAATTCAAAGTTGGGAAATTGCAAAATTTTGGACAAATTTCCGTTTTTTGTTTTCACAAATAAACGCAAGTCATATCAAAGAAATTTTTAACACTATCATGAAGTACAGTAGGTCTTGAGAAAATAATGGCAGAATCACCGGGATCCATTGAAGCATTCCAGAGTTATTACCTCATAAAGGGACAGTAGTCAGAATTGTAAAAATTGGCCCGGTTATTAACCAGCAAACCACCCTCGGGGGTTAAAGCGTGGCTAATGGGAGGAAATTAACTTTATTCCTTCTGGCAACCTCCAGCTTTCAGTCCTAGAGGCGCAGCTTCAGTCAGTTGGTTGCAGTCCAACAAAATTGAGGTTATAGAGTGGCCAGCCCAATCACCAAACTTAGCTGTTTCTAAGGCAAAGCCAACAAATGCCAAAAAATTACTGACTGTAGTCAAAGCATCCTGGGCTGGAATAACAGTTGACAGGTCCTAGAAGTTGGTTGACTTTATGCAACATAGATATGAAGCAGTTATAAAAAACAACTGCGGGTATACAACTAAATATTAGGTTAGTGATTCACAGGAATGCTAAATTTACAAAAATAGTATTGTGAGTTTGTAAAGAAAAATGTGAACACTGCTATTTTTTAGAACAGCCCAATGTTCATATTTTATTATTTTCTATAAACTAGTTAAAATTATATACATTTCTCTTCATGGTTTGAGTTAGAAAACAGTGTGCAATGTTCCCAATGCATGGAAATAAACACTAGTATAAAGATTTTGTGATTAACTCATGTTTTTTAACACACTGCTATTATTTTGAACACTACTGTACAATATGAACAAATCAGACTCTATCATGGCTAACCTACGTGATGTCACATTTGAGTCAATACAAAATTAGCTAGATACCATTATTTTATCTCCAATATACACACATTCAATATCGTCACTTTATTCCATGATGAAAGCTAACTTACGTGGGATACATCCAGACACTTTTTTTTACATACTGGAATAAGCAATTAAATTATGTGGAAATCTTTTACTAAAATCAGAGCAGGCTAGGCCTCATTTAGGAAGAACATTATTAACAAATCTTGGAGAGAAAGGCAATATAAAATCATGTACAGTGGGGCAAAAAAGTATTTAGTCAGTCAGCAATAGTGCAAGTTCCACCACTTAAAAAGATGAGAGGCGTCTGTAATTTACATCATAGGTAGACCTCAACTATGGGAGACAAACTGAGAAAAAAAAATCCAGAAAATCACATTGTCTGTTTTTTTATCATTTTATTTGCATATTATGGTGGAAAATAAGTATTTGGTCAGAAACAAAATTTCATCTCAATACTTTGTAATATATCCTTTGTTGGCAATGACAGAGGTCAAACGTTTTATGTAAGTCTTCACAAGGTTGCCACACACTGTTGTTGGTATGTTGGCCCATTCCTCCATGCAGATCTCCTCTAGAGCAGTGATGTTTTTGGCTTTTCGCTTGGCAACACGGACTTTCAACTCCCTCCAAAGGTTTTCTATAGGGTTGAGATCTGGAGACTGGCTAGGCCACTCCAGGACCTTGAAATGCTTCTTACGAAGCCACTCCTTCGTTGCCCTGGCGGTGTGCTTTGGATCATTGTCATGTTGAAAGACCCAGCCACGTTTCATCTTCAATGCCCTTGCTGATGGAAGGAGGTTTGCACTCAAAATCTCACGATACATGGCCCCATTCATTCTTTCATGTACCCGGATCAGTCGTCCTGGCCCCTTTGCAGAGAAACAGCCCCAAAGCATGATGTTTCCACCACCATGCTTTACAGTAGGTATGGTGTTTGATGGATGCAACTCAGTATTCTTTTTCCTCCAAACACGACAAGTTGTGTTTCTACCAAACAGTTCCAGTTTGGTTTCATCAGACCATAGGACATTCTCCCAAAACTCCTCTGGATCATCCAAATGCTCTCTAGCAAACTTCAGACGGGCCCGGACATGTACTGGCTTAAGCAGTGGGACACGTCTGGCACTGCAGGATCTGAGTCCATGGTGGCGTAGTGTGTTACTTATGGTGGGCCTTGTTACATTGGTCCCAGCTCTCTGCAGTTCATTCACTAGGTCCCCCCGGGTGGTTCTGGGATTTTTGCTCACCGTTCTTGTGATCATTCTGACCCCACGGGGTGGGATTTTGCGTGGAGCCCCAGATCGAGGGAGATTATCAGTGGTCTTGAATGTCTTCCATTTTCTAATTATTGCTCCCACTGTTGATTTCTTCACTCCAAGCTGGTTGGCTATTGCAGATTCAGTCTTCCCAGCCTGGTGCAGGGCTACAATTTTGTTTCTGGTGTCCTTTGACAGCTCTTTGGTCTTCACCATAGTGGAGTTTGGAGTCAGACTGTTTGAGGGTGTGCACAGGTGTCTTTTTATACTGATAACAAGTTTAAACAGGTGCCATTACTACAGGTAATGAGTGGAGGAAAGAGGAGACTCTTAAAGAAGAAGTTACAGGTCTGTGAGAGCCAGAAATCTTGATTGTTTGTTTCTGACCAAATACTTATTTTCCACCATAATATGCAAATAAAATGATAAAAAAACAGACAATGTGATTTTCTGGAATTTTTTGTCTCAGTTTGTCTCCCATAGTTGAGGTCTACCTATGATGTAAATTACAGACGCCTCTCATCTTTTTAAGTGGTGGAACTTGCACTATTGCTGAATGACTAAATACTTTTTTGCCCCACTGTATATACCGGTAGCAATATATGCTTTCAGGGTACCCAAAAAAGACCTTCTCTCCAATAGGTCAACTGCTTGCTCCAGGTGTCACGTCTCTGAGTTTGACCTAATCCACTGTCTTTGCTGTACCTTAAAACAGTCTCCATCTAGAAACTAGTATCAGACATTCCTGACCACCTATGCTGCTGTTAACAGGTACGCGGATGCAACAGAGCAGACAATAAGGACACAGTGATAATTTAACCAACAATTATGTATTCAATTAACACAATCAAGAGCGGTGCCTTTGTCACAATATTAGGGGATAGTGCAAACGGAGAAAATGAAACAAGACAAGTTACATGAAGAATAAAGTAATTCAGATGAACAGGATATTAACACAATGCTACTTACATGCTTATCATTCTATTACCATTAAATGATTCAGGGCTGGACTGGACCAAAAAGCAGCTCTGCCACACAAACTATAACACTCCTCACCCCGATCAGTGAATTTTGCTTTACTTTGTCGTGCCCCTCACTCTCCTAAAAGGAGATATTTGAAGAGCCACATGTGAATGGAGCCACAGTGCGTATGATTGACCACAGCTGCATTTACATGGTGCTCTACAGAGCTCCGATTTTCAAGATCATGGGGGTCCCAGCAGTCAGATCTCCAGCAAATGGAAAGTTGTCCCCTATCCAGAGGAGAGGGCATTACTTGGGATAATCCATTTAAACAGATTTTCCTATATTTTACTTTTATTTGCCATAGTAATATTGAAAATACAAAACCAATATTGACCTTCCCAAAGTTCAATGTCGCCTCTTCAACAACAGGACAGGAGAAGTGGTACTGTGCAGTGTATTCAGTGCCGATTCCAAGTTTTTCTGTGCCCCGGGTGAAAGTGTCAGTGGGCCCCTATAACACATATCACAATTCATGATGCACAAATACTGCAGATAAATCTAGGTATAGTACAATGCCAAAGATTTCACTTTTTACATTACATGAGTGATATCAATAGCTCAGAAATCGGACAGTATAGTCCTCCATACAGTATTATGGGCACCACATAGTGCTCCATAGAGAATAATGAGCCCCATATATTGCTCCATACAGAATGAGCCCCATATAATGCTCCATACATAATGAGCCCCATGTAATGCTCCATACAGAATAATGAGCCCCATATAATGCTCCATACAGAATAATGAGCCCCATATAATGCTCAAAACAGTATAGTGCGCCCCATATAATACTCCATACAGTAAAATGAGCCCCATACCTTGCTCCATACAGAATGGGCCCCTTATAATGCTCCATACAGTATATGATGGGCCAAAATGCCATATAATGCTCCAAACTCCAAACAGAATGGGCCCCACATAATGCCCCATATATAATGGGCCCCATATGAGGCTCCATATATAATGGGCCCCATATAATAGACCCCATGTGATGCTCCAGTATATAATCTGCCCCATATTATGCTTCAGTATAATGGGCCCCATATAATGCACCGGTATATGATGGGCCCCATATATTGCTCAAAACATTTATAAAACACAAAAAAACAAAACTGAAATCTTTACCTCTTCTCGCTGGCCACTGCTCTGCTCCAGACTCCTCAACGTCGGTGTCTTCCGGCTCTCTGTGCTGTGACTGTTCAGGCAGAGGACGCACAGACGTGATGTCACTGCACCCTCTGACCTGAAACGTCACAGTCAGAAGATGCCGCAGTGGAGGAGCAGGAAGAGGTAAGTATCGCAAGTGCCGCGGCCCTGAGCAAATGGGGGAGGGGTGGACTCTTTATTAGCCCATGTGGCAAGGTTATGTTATGGATCTGAAACGTTGACAAATGGGATAATAAAAAGTCCGACACTTTTTTCACAAGTTATCGAAATTATATATACACATAATAAGAGCACATACTGAGAATTACACCATGTATACAGGACAGGAGACGTATACACAGCATACATAGCTCCACAATATATACTGTGGTAAGGAATATAGAGTGGAGCTGTGTATATTGTACATAGTGTAGAGATGGGCCAGTGTATATAGTGTGGATTCCACACTATACTATATACACAGCAACATACTATATAAATATCTGTACATTATATACACTCACCGGCCACTTTATTAGGTACACCATGCTAGTAACGGGTTGGACCCCCTTTTGCCTTCAGAACTGCCTCAATTCTTCGTGGCATAGATTCAACAAGGTGCTGGAAGCATTCCTCAGAGATTTTGGTCCATATTGACATGATGGCATCACACAGTTGCCGCAGATTTGTCGGCTGCACATCCCAAAGATGCTCCATACAAGGCAGGATGGATCCATGCTTTCATGTTGTTTACGCCAAATTCTGACCCTACCATCCGAATGTCGCAGCAGAAATCGAGACTCATCAGACCAAGCAACGTTTTTCCAATCTTCTACTGTCCAATTTCGATGAGCTTGTACAAATTGTAGCCTCAGTTTCCTGTTCTTAGCTGAAAGGAGTGGTACCCGGTGTGGTCTTCTGCTGCTGTAGCCCATCTGCCTCAAAGTTCGACGCACTGTGCGTTCAGAGATGCTCTTAGGCCTACCTTGGTTGTAACGGGTGGCGATTTGAGTCACTGTTGCCTTTCTATCAGCTCGAACCAGTCTGCCCATTCTCCTCTGACCTCTGGCATCAGCAAGGCATTTCCGCCCACAGAACTGCCGCTCACTGGATTTTTTTTCTTTTTCGGACCATTCTCTGTAAACCCTAGAGATGGTTGTGCGTGAAAATCCCAGTAGATCAGCAGTTTCTGAAATACTCAGACCAGCCCTTCTGGCACCAACAACCATGCCACGTTCAAAGGCACTCAAATCACCTTTCTTCCCCATACTGATGCTCGGTTTGAACTGCAGGAGATTGTCTTGACCATGTCTACATGCCTAAATGCACTGAGGTGCCGCCATGTGATTGGCTGATTAGAAATTAAGTGTTAACAAGAAGTTGGACAGGTGTACCTAATAAAGTGGCCAGTGAGTGTATATATATATACACATACACACATACAACTCTACATTATACACTATATTAAGACAGCATTATACTATATTTGCATACATTATATAGGTGATACTGTGACTGCTGTATATGCATTATATAAATGATACTGTGACTGGAGTGTATAGTTGTGGTATCACCTATGTAACATATATACAGCAGTATCACCCATATATTGTATTTATAAGTCACAGTAATACCTATATAATGTATATAGACTGCTGTGCTATGGGGCACAGAGATCATGGGGGGCACAAAGCTGGGGCCACAGAGATCACAGGGGGGCACAGAGATTATATAGGGGCACATACAGGGCTGCCACTAGAAATTTCAGGCCCTCATACTGGCAAAATTTTTGGGGCCCCCTTGAGACTCCGCCCAGGCTGTCATGATCCGGGTCGGAGTTTGCTTTGTTTCTCCTACTCCGGCCTGGTCATGGTGGGGTTAACTATTTCTGCCTCTCTTTGATTTGGGAGTGGCTATTTCTTGGTGCTCTTGCTGGCAGCTTGTGTCAGTGATAGTTTTGGGCTTGCTGGGACTGCTAACCTGTGAAACCCCAGTGTTCATTTTGCCTCTGACCTCCCGTACCTGTACCTGACCTGTCTCCTGTACCTGACCTAGTGTGACTCTGGTGTGTATCCCCTCCGTATGTGACTCGGCTAAAACTCTGACTTCGTCTCCTGTTTTCCATCTTTGTTAACACACGTCTGTCTGGCTTTTTGACCTTTTGGCTTACTCTGACTCCGTTCTCTGTCTCACGTCTCTGGTACCTTTGCTCCTGGCTGGTTCTGACCCACGGCTTGTATTTTTGACCACGAGTTCTGTTTTCCCCTTTAAACTATACGCTTACCGACCGTTACTGACTTGGCTCGTTTTGACCATTCTCTGTCGCCATCTGGTGGCGCAGTGCAGCGTGCACTGGGCTGCGGTGCGGCAAGTGTGACCTCTTTTTCTCTCACCCACTCTCCCTCGTGGAGTCTGTACATACCTGCATTGCTGCAGCGTGACAAGTATATTCTTACCATAAGATGCACCCCCATTTTCCCCAAAAATTGTTTGGGAAAAAAGTGCGTCTTATGGTGCGGAAAATACGGTACGCAGCAACACACTATATAAACATCTGTACATTTTATATACTCACAACTCTACATTATACACTATATTAAGACAACAATATACAATATACTATATTATGTTGTATACATCATATAGGTGACTGCTGTATATACATTATATAGGTGATACTGTGACTTGTGTTTATAGTCACAGTATCACCTATGTAACATATATACAGCAGTATCATCATATATTGTATTTATAAGTCACAGTATCCCCTATATAATGTACATAGACTGCTGTATATACATTATATAGGTGATACTGTGATTATACAGATTTAGCAGCCAGTATCACCTATATATTGTATACAGAACGGTCTATATTCAGTATACAGGTGATAGTGCAAGTGCTGTACATACGTAAAACAAAGTTTCCATATTGGGACTCACCCAGGTCACTGAGATGGGGGGAGGATAAAGAGCTCTGAGCTGAGGCGGGTCCATTGTCGTCTGTGCACAGGAGAACATCCCTGGCTGGGGCTGGTGGTGAGTAGCGCAGGAAACAAAAAAGATGCTCTGATGCTGGTACCTGCCAGCGTCAGACTGAAGATCCATGCGCGCGCCGCGCCGGCCCTTTCAAACTTGTTACTGAAGGCCCTGTGTGCGCGTACTCTCTTGCTTGCACACACTGGCGGGGCCGCAGCCACGCACACACACGCGCTGACAAGTGCCGCCGCGGCCCTTGTGAGCACGTGCAAGCGAGATAGTGCACGCACACAGGGTCTTTATTAAGATCTTTTAAAGGGTCGGCGGACCACTTTATATTGCAGAGCCAGCTGGGCAGATTAGCAATCCGGGCCTGCTACCGCTGGTTTATACCCAATTTTGCTGGGAGTTTGGCACCCCTAACCGATCTGTTAAAGTGTAAGAAGTTGGTTATGGTCCGGTGGAACCCTCAAGAGTTCCAGTCCCTGAAGTCGGCGTTGTGTGGACAGTCGGTCCTCATCAGCCCCAACTTCAGGAAAATCTTTATCGTTCAAACAGATGCCTCAGAGGTAGGCCTAGGAGTGGTTCTGTCGCAAGAGGTGAACGGAGATGAACATCCGGTCACCTAATTGAGCAGGGAACTGACCCCGGCAGAGAAAAATTATAGCGTAGTGGAGAAGGAGTTCTTGGCAATCTAGTGAGCCTTGGAGTTCCTATGCTACTATTTTCTCAACAGTTTTGTTTGATAACGGACCATTCACCCCTCGTCTGGATGAGTAATGTGAAGGAGAGGAATGCTCGGTTCACCAGATGGTTCCTGTCCCTACCAAATTTTAGTTTTTCGGTGAGATGATGGCCGCGATAGGTGATGTCTAGATACCTAAGTGCAGAATTATACTTCACTCCATCCCGGACTGTCACAAGTTATAATTGGGGTTGAGCAGGCAAATAAATTCCAGCACAACACTTCAGGGGAAGGGGATTTAAGGGAAATGGGTCTGTTGTCACTCTCGTGGGATACCCCCTCAGTATGGGCTCGGTCCTGATTGGCCCCAGTAGAGGGTCATGGGATTCTCCCCGACTCCTGAGCTGGTGGTGCCTGACATGACAGCCGAAGTGGAGCCGTGTCCCATATGAAGTCCTGTGTGGCTGTATACCTCTCAATCAGTCCCACCACCTGGTTCAGAGTCCCGGGTCCCCTTGCCTCACCCAACGCAGTATAGCTGCTGGCAGAGCCCTCACCAGCCGATCGACCACCACCCTCTCTACTATCTGGAGTGGGGTTAAGGTCTCAGGTTGGAGCCATTTTTTTACCAGCAGCAGTAAGTCATATGCCTGAGACCTGAAGGGACGAGACTCTGCAAAGGACCACTGGTACACCCGCTGAGCTCACACATAGGTATTAACCCCCAGTCTGGGCAAGGATCTCACCTCTCAGCTTCTTGTAATCCAGTGCATCGTCCGTGCATCGTCCTGACTGAGGTCCAGGTAGGCCTTCTGGGCATCTCCCGTCAGGAACGGGGCCATCACTTTAGCCCACTGGGTCACCAGCAAGCTCTCCCGCTCTGCAGTGATTAGAAGACGGTGAGAAAGGCTTCCATGTCGTCCTCAGGACTCATCTTCTTCAGCGCTGACCAGACTTTGTACTGGGCCTCCGATTGGAACATGGTCACTGATGTGGACGTCTCTCGCAGAGCTGCGATCTGCTGCATCAACAGGTTAGTTGTGTGCTGCAGTAACTGTAGCGCCTCTTGCTGATGCTCCTGCTGCTGTTGCAACTGCAGCACCTCTTGCAGCTGCCGCTGGAACTGTAGCTGCTGCTACTGCTGCTCTTGCTGCCTTTGCTGAGTGAGGACCAATTGTTTCAAAAGCTCCTCCATCTTGTCGGCAGACTTGGGCTTCAGTGTCACAAGTCTAATCACTGACATGCAGCACGCTTTGTGGTATACCTCAGTTCACACTGCCCGCATTCTACAACTATATGTAGTGCAGCAGAGTTCATGCAGTGTGATAGACAGGCAGTGACCACAGGAAAGTTCGAAAACAAAAGTCTCTAATGTTCAATGTACTCACGAATTATAAAAAAAGGATATCCTCTGGATCGCAGCTGAAAACAATATTGTTCGTAAACGCAAACGGTTGCCGTGGATGACTGCACCGCCTTGTACACTGAGGGTGTCAAACCTTTTGGCTCCGCTTTGCCCCTGTGTTGCTTCACACAGGCTGAGGCTATGGCAGAGCCTTCTTCTCTGCATGCTTACAAAAACCAAACTGACACACCCAACCCTCTGCTGTAGGGTATTTACAAAGAACCTGTGGCCGTAGGCCACATGGAAAACCCGACCAGGGAGAAAATGGACCGCCCCACTACCTTCCTGTAGTCCGTTTCAATATGGCAATATGTTTGGGTGCGCATCCTGGGGACACAAAGCGACCCTCACATATGACCCCGGTCACTGCCTCACAATATATATTGTGATGCAGTGATCCATGTTACAGCGAGGGGGCACTGTATGTGCTTCTCAGGATACGCAAAGAGGCGTATCTGTAATGGTGATAATGAAACAGTGTCTAGCATGATTGTAAATGGCTGGTATGTGTTGCAGAGGGAGTCTGTGCTGTAAGCCTGTACTATTGTTGTTCTGGGACCTGTAGTCCCACAAGTATTTGTATAGTTAAAAGGGAGGCTTGCAGGGTTAGTCGGAGAGCTGGGAGGGACTGGCTAACCACACACACCTCCCAGGTATGGAGGTGGTTACAGCTACATAATGTGACCAGGGTTTGGGTCACATGGTTCAGTGTGTATGGACTGAATGGTCAGTGTGTTAGAATGTCCTGGAGTGGACTGGATTCCTGGAAGCACATGGTGAGACCATGGACTGAATGGTCAGTGTGTTGGAATGTCCTGGAGTAGACTGGATTCCTGGAAGCACATGGTGAGACCATGGACTGAAGGCCTGCATGTTGGAAGTGCTTGGGACTGGACTTCCAGAATAGTGCATGGAGAGGCCGTATCTGCAGAGCCTGTGATGGCTACTGTTTTGGGGAAGCTACAGTTCCGTCTGCGGGTCTGGACTATCTGAAGTGCCCTGGTCACAAGGACGGTGATCCCAGTTCGGCAGCTTCCCTGGGAACCAGGACTGACAGGAGTCAGTGTGTGGAGTAGGAGCTCCTTTAAGGTAACTCCAGATAAGGGGGTTACGGGCAGAGAAGAATCTGCCTTTGGAACAGACTGTTGGTGCTTGTTGTGTTCCTTGGACGTTAATGAACTGTTCAGGAGTTATGTGTATGTGTGGTCTATGTGTAGGCCTGTGATGTGCAACATGGCCTACGGTGTGGTTTATGATGCCTAAATAAACTAAATAGACTGTTTTTGTGAGAAACAATGCCTGAGTGCTTTAATCCCGTTGCCAAGCGAGTGCCCCCAACGCACTCAGGTAGCGCTATCTCACAATATATATAGAGATCCCATGTATGCAAATAGCCAATATATGTATCTATATTCACAGTGCTCAAAAAATAAAGGGAACACTTACACAACACAATGTAACTACAAGTAAATCACACTTCTGTGAAATCAATCTCTCCAGTTATGAAGCAACACCGATTGTGAATCAATTTCTCATGCTGTTGTGCAAATGGTACAGACAACAGGTAGAAATGATAGGCAATTAGCAAGACAACCCATATAAAGGAGTGGTTATACAGGGGGTGACCACAGACCATTTCTCTGGTCTCATCCTTTTTGGCTGTTATTTTGGTCACTTTTGCATTTTTGTCATTGCTCTCACCCTTAAAGGTACTGTACAGCAGCATGAGGATGTGTCTACAACCCACAGAAGTTGCTCAGGTAGTGCAGCTCATACAGCATGGCACATCAATGCGAGCTGAGGAAAGAATGGTAGCTGTGTCTGTCAGCACAGTGTCCAGAGGATGCAGCAGATACCAGGAGACAGGCCAGTACACCAAGAGATGTGGAGGGGTCGTAGGAGGGCAACAACCCAGCAGCAGGACCGCTACCTCCTTCTTTGTGCAAGGAGGAACAGGAGGAGCAGTACCACAGCCTGCAAAATAACCTCCGGCAGGCCACTAACATCCATGTATCTGCTCAAACTGTCAGAAACAGACTCCACAAGGGTGGTATGAGGGCCTGACGTCCCCAAGTGGGGTTGTGCTTACTGCCCAACACCGTGCACGACAATTGGCATTTGCCAGAGGACACCAAGATTGGCAGATTCGACATTGGCACCCTGTGCTCTTCAAGAATGAGAGCACGTTCACACTGAGCACAGTGACACAGTCTGAGATGCCATGGAGAATGTTCTGCTGGCTGCAACATCCTCCAGCATGACCGGTTTGGCAGTGGGTTAGTAATGTTGTTGGGAGGCATTTCTCTGGAGGGCCGCACAGCTATTCATGTGATAACCAGAGGTACACTGACTGCCATTAGGTACCAGGATGAGATTCTCAGACCCATTGTGAGACCATATGCAGGTGCACTGAGTTCTGGGTTCCTTCAGCTGCATGACAATTCTAGGTCTCATGTGGCTGAAGAGTGTCAGCAATTCCTGCATGAAGACGGCATTGATGCTATGGCATGCCCATTCCCCAGACCTGAATCAAATCAAGCAATCTGGGACATCATGTCCCGTTCCATCCACCAATGCCACGTTTCACCACAAATTGTCCAGGAGTTGGCTGATGCTTTAATCCAGGTCTGGTAGGAGATCCCTCGGAACAACATCCGCCTCATCAGGAGTATGCACAGGTGTTGTAGGGAGGTCATACAGGCAAGAGGAGGTCACACACACTACTGAGCCTCATTTCCTCGTCTTGAGGCATTTCTACTGAAGTTGGATCGGCCTGTAATTCGATTTTCCACTTTGGTTTTGAGTATCATTCCAAATCCATTGATAATTTATGTTTTATTGTTCTCAATGCATTCCACTATGTAATGAAAAGATTTGCAACTGGAATAATATAATTTAGTGATAACTAGGATGTGGTATTTTAGTATTCCCCACATAAGTTTTTTTTTTTAAATCATGTATTTTTTATTAAAGCATATGACACGCCATTAACACAGTCCGATACAATTTCCAGACAAATACTGTACATTAGATACATGACCTGATAGTATATTTTCATTTTACTAAACATCACCCTTACCACCTAACCAACCCCCCTCCCCCCAATCTCTTGCCCATTATCCAATACAACCATCTGACAGCATCACCTCTTGAGAAAAGATGACAAGCTTTACAAAAACACGCCTGTACATGTAGGAGTCCCCCCCAGAATCAACTACACAACACCCATTCTACTTTGCAGTAACTCAGCAGACGTCACACCTGGGTAATCCATCCATCCACCCCACACATTTTCAAATTTTGTATTCTGACCTCTCTTACTGTATATATTTCTTTCCATGAGGACAATAAAATTTATCTTGTTGATAAATTCCTTTTTACCTGGCGGTTTTTCATCCAACCAGTGCATTGCGATAAGCTTTCTCGCAGCATACAACAATCTTGCGATAGTCAGCCGTTCCCCACATAAGTAATACCCCCACTTACAGTGCCTTACGAAAGTATTCGGCTCCCTGGAACTTTTCAACCTTTTCCCACATATCATGCTTCAAAGATAGAGATACCAAATGTAAATTTTTGGTGAAGAATCAACAAGTGGAACACAATTGTGAAGTTGAACGAAATGTATTGGTTATTTTAAATTTTTGTGGAAATTCAAAAACTGAAAAGTGGGGCGTGCAATATTATTCAGCCCCTTTAACTTAATACTTTGTTGCACCACCTTTTGCTGCGATTACAGCTGCAAGTCGCTTGGGGTATGTCTCTATCAGGTTTACATCGAGAGACTGAAATTCTTGCCAATTCTTCCTTGGCAAACAGTTTGAGCTCAGTGAGGTTTGATGGAGATTGTTGGATACGTTTATTTGTGAACCATTCCATTGTAGACTTTGCTTTATGTTTGGGATCATTGTCTTGTTGGAAGACAAATCTCCGTCCCAGTCTCAGGTCTTTTGCATACTCCAACAGGTTTTCTTCTAGAATGGTCCTGTATTTGGCTCCATCCATCTTCCCATCAATTTTAACCATCTTCCCTGTCCCTGCTGAAGAAACACAGGCCCAAACCATGATGCTGCCACCACCATGTTTGACAGTGGAGAAGGTGTGTTCAGGGTGATGAGCTGTGTTGCCAGGGTGATGAGCATGTTTGGTGTATCTCCCAGGTGGCTTGTTGCAAACTTTAAGCAAAACTTTTTATGGATATCTTTGAGAAATGGCTTTCTTCTTGCCACTTTCATAAAGGCCAGATTTGTGCTGTGTACGACTGATTGTTGTCCTATGGACAGACTGTCCCACCTCAGCTGTAGATCTCTGCAGTTCATCCAGAGTGATCATGGGCCTCTTGGCTGCATCTCTGATCAGTCTTCTCCTTGTTTGAGATGAAAGTTTAGAGGGACGTCCGGGTCTTGGTAGATTTGCAGTGGTATGATACTCTTTCCATTTCAATATGATCGCTTGCACAGTGCTCCTTGGGATGTTTAAAGTTTTGGAAATCATTTTGTATACGTGACATTTTGTCACGATTTCCACCGTGACCGTCACCCCTACGTCACGGATCGGGGTGATTTTAGGCCAACAGACGGCTATCACATGTGCAGGGGGCTTATCTTAGTTATCCCTCCACTGCTAACAATGTGATGAAAACACACACAAGGTTAATGACCTATCGATTTACAGCAGGGGCTTATTTTAGTTATCCCACTGCTCTACAATATACCACGAACTGCAGGGATTTATGTATATCCCGCTTTACAGTTCTGCTTGAAAATTTTCAGCTCACTGGTGCCCCCTTAGCCTCAGGTCAGACTAGGTACTGCACCTGAAGTAATTAGTCACCAGAAAGGCTGCCTGCTCTGTACTGGCTATTGGGCACGCTGCAGAGAGGCGATATAACTACTCCCACTCAGGCAGGAACAATAATTATCAACGCCGCCATCGCTACGACTCCCAAAGGCACCGTACAAGGTAAACTGCCACCAGCTTCGATTAAACGGGCCCGAAGCTAACCCAAAACAGTAGCGTAATTCCCTTCAGAAGACTTAGGGTACGTTTTAGAGCAGGAAGAACGAAAACTAGTAGTTTAAATATTTACTCCGAAAGAAGGCAGGGTTTATAAAAATATTACAAGGATGTTACGATATGAGACAATTGAAAATATGTACAAGGTAATTATAAAAATAACGGGTTAAATGAGAAATGTAACACTTTCATGTGTTCAGGACATTGCAGGCAACCAGGCTAGTGGGCGGAGTTCCCATATGTCCCAGTTCATCAGGGCTAGCAGTCACGGCTCCTCAGGTAAGACTAACTGCTGGGGGCCTAGCAGAAACTTATAGACTGCAGCCCGTGACATCACCAACAGGGCTGGTTTACCCAGACCCTCCTCTCTCCTCAGCCTTACCAAATTTAACACAGATTTGTATAAGGCTCGTATCTCCGCTCCAGAACATGTCAGAATTTCAGCAGCAGCCACCATATTAATTGCTCAACTTAGTGCAGACACCCAATTGGCATAGCCCAGTGCCAGCCAGCCTTGAACTCCTGGACTCAAGCGATCCACCAGACTTCAAACATGCCACAATCACACCTATCCTCAAAAAGCCATCCCTTGACCCAAGCGCTATGTCCAGCTATCGCCCCATATCTTTGTTCCCATTTGCTTCCAAACTCCTTGAGCAGCACGTCCATGCTGAACTTTTCTCTCACTTTGCCTCTAACGCTCTCTTCCACAATCTACAATCTGGCTTCCGTCCCCACCATTCCACTGAGACTGCCCTGACCAAAATTACCAACAACTAACTTACAGCCAAACCTAACAGACAATTCTCTATACTCCTCCTCCTAGACCTGTCCTCTGCCTTCGACACAGTTGACCATTGCCTTCTACTACAGATCCTCTCTTCCATTGGGGTCAAAGACCTTGCCCTATCTTGGATCTCCTCATACCTTGCCAACCACACATTTAGCGTTTCCTACTCCCATACTACCTCTTCATCTCGCCCCCTCTCTGTTGGAGTCCCCCAAGGCTCTGTCCTAGGACCCTTACTCTTCTCAATCTATACACTCGGCCTGAGACAACTCATAAGGTCCTATGGCTTCCAGTACCATCTATATGCCGATGACACTCAGATCTACCTCTCGGGCCCAGATGTCACCTCTCTGCTCTCCAGGATCCTAGAGTGTCTATCAGCCATATCCTCCTTCTTCTCCTCTCGCTTCCTCAAGCTCAATGTGGACAAATCTGAACTCATTATCTTTCCTCCATCACGCATATCTTCCCTACCTGATCTATCTATCAAAATAAATGATATCACACTTTCCCCTGTCTCCAAAATCTGCTGCCTCGGAGTAACCCTTGACTCTGTCCTGTCCTTCAAACTGCACATCCAAGCTCTCACCACCTCCTGTCGCCTCCAGCTCAAAAATATTTCCAGAATCCATCCTTTCCTCAACCCACGCTCTACCAAAATGCTCGTGCATGCCCTAATCATCTCCCGTCTCGACTACTGCAATATCCTCCTCTGTGGCCTACCTTCTAACACTCTCGCACCCCTCCAGTCCATCCTTAACTCTGCTGCCCGACTAATTAATCTCTCTTCTCGCTACACTCCTGATTCCCATCTTTGTAAATCCCTTCACTGGCTCCCAATTTCCCAGTGTATCCAGTTTAAATTACTAACACTGACCTACAAAGCCATCCATAACCTTTCTCCTCCGTATATTTCCACACTAATCTCTCAATATCTTCTCTCACGTAATCTCCGGTCCTCCGAAGACCTCCTCCTCTCCTCCACGCTTATTCGCTCCTCACCCAATCGCCTCCAAGACTTCTCCCGAATATCACCCATCCTCTGGAATTCAGTGCCCCAGCACGTCCGGTTATCCACTACTTTTGGATCCTAAAAAAGACACCTGATAACCCACCGCTTCAACGAAGCTTACAGCCTGTAAAGACCACACGGCCACCTAAACACCATTGGAGCTACTGCAACCCTCGATCTACTGTCTCCTTAATCCTGTAGAATGTAAGCCCGCAAGGGCAGGGTCCTCTTCCCTCTGTACCAGTCTGTCATTGTTAGTTTTGTTTACTGTAAGTGATATTTGTATTTTGACGTAACCCCTTCTCATGTACAGCACCGTGGAATCAATGGTGCTATATAAATTATTAATAATAATAATAAAAAGTATACAAATCCGACTTTAAACTTCTCCACAACAGTATCACTGACCTGCCTGTTGTGTTCCTTGGTCTTCATGATGCTCTCTGTGCTTCAAACAGAACCCTGAGACTATCACAGAGCAGGTGCATTTATACAGAGACTTGATTACATACAGGTGGATTATATTTATCAATGTTAGGCATTTAGGACAACATTGGATCATTCAGAGATCCACAATGAACTTCTGGAGTGAGTTTGTTGCACTGAAAGTAAAGGGGCCAAATAATATTGCTCGCCTCACTTTTCAGTTTTTGAATTTCCACAAAAAATTAAAATAACCAATAAATTTCGTTCAACTTCACAATTGTGTTCCACTTGTTGATTCTTCACCAAAAATTTACATTTGGTATCTTTATTTTTGAAGCATGATACGTGGGAAAAGGTTGATAAGTTCCAGGGGGCCGAATACATTCGCAAGGCACTGTATATAATTCCTCCCTATTTCATTCCTTAAAAACAAGCTGGATAGGTGATAACTTGAGGTTCTGAATGCTTCAACCCACACCGATCAGCAGAATGGGGAACTTAACTCCGTTAGAAAGGAGTGGAAATATGCTTGATCCACGGTTGCTCCATTAATTCCCTATGTAACTGACGAGCACTGTGCTTGGCTTTTTCCAGCAGCCCTATAGGCAATGAAATGCAGTTGAGTGTGTGTCTGACCTGCCACTCCATTTTGTAATGGGGATAAAAATTACCTGTCCTGCCAATCCATGTGGGTACCAGCTATGTGACATGCAACAATCAGCAAGTTATCAACTACCCTGTGGTTCGGTGAGATCTTGTTTTCATTGGATAATCCCTTTAAGGGGATAATGGGGTTTTGTGATTAGGATAGTTGTTATGATCTGGTGGCCTAGGAGCTGCATGGACGAGCTCTGGAGTAGGTGGCCTCTATACTGACCGCAGACCCTGAACTTAACATCGCAATTATAAGTAGCCGTGGGATGTTCCTGTCACTCCCTCGACACCTCGTCACAGCCGGAGGACTAATTACCCCTAAAGAAAGAAACAGGAAACCTATCTTGCCTCAGAGAAAATCCCCAAAGGAAAGACAGCCCCCCACAAATATTGACTGTGAGAGGAGAGGGAAATTACAAACGCAGACTGAAAACAGAATTTAGCAAAGGAGGCCACGCTACCTAGAAAGAAAAGACAGGACAGAGTACTGTGCGGTAAAAATCTCCACACCTAACTAAAGGCTTGGAGGGTAACTCTGCGACTCCAGAGCTTCCAGCTTGGCTGAATAAATCCTTACACAGACAAAGCTGGACAAGAAAAAACATAGCAATTCACTGAACTATAAAGTCCACCGCATGTGGACTGCAAAAACAAAGCCAGGACTTATCTTTGATGATTTGGACAATCCAGCAGGAGAAACCAAGCAGAGATGTGAATCCCCCAGAAAAACAATGGACAACTGGCACTCACTAAAGGGTGAAGCCAGACTAAATAGCCCCGTCCAAAGTGGAAGCACCTGATGACTGCTGTGAAGGACAAACAGCAGCACTACCACTTATAGCCACCGAAGGGAGCCCAAGAGCAGAACCCACAACAGAATTCACAACAGTACCCCCCCTTGAGGAGGGGTCACCGAACCCTCACCAGAGCCCCCAGGCCGATCCGGACGAGCCAAATGGAAGGCACGAACCAAATCGTCAGCATGAACATCGGAGGCAACAACCCAAGAATTATCCTCCTGGCCATAACCCTTCCACTTGACAAGATACTGAAGCCTCCGTCTTGAAAAACGAGAATCCAAGATCTTCTCCACAACATACTCCAACTCCCCATCAATCAACACCGGGGCAGGAGGATCAACAGAGGGAACCACGGGCACCACATATTTCCGCAACAAAGATCTATGAAAAACATTATGGATGGAAAAAGAGGCTGGAAGGGCCAAACGAAAAGACACTGGATTGATAATCTCAGAAATCCTATAAGGACCAATAAACCGAGGCTTGAACTTCGGGGAAGAAACCTTCATAGGAACATGACGAGAAGACAACCAGACCAAATCCCCAACCTGAAACCGGGAACCCACACGCCGACGACGGTTGGCAAAACGCTGAGCCTCCTCCTGAGACAACACCAAATTGTCCACAACATGAGCCCAAATCTGCTGCAACCTGTCAACCACAGAGTCCACCCCAGGACAATCAGAAGACTCAACCTGCCCTGAAGAAAAACGAGGATGAAACACAGAATTACAAAAGAATGGTGAAACCAAGGTAGCCGAACTAGCCCGATTATTAAGGGCAAACTCGGCCAATGGCAAGAAAGCCACCCAATCATCCTGATCGGCAGACACAAAGCATCTCAAGTAAGTTTCCAAAGTCTGGTTAGTTCGCTTGGTTTGGCCGTTTGTCTGAGGATGAAATGCGGAAGAAAAAGACAAATCAATGCCCAGCTTAGCACAAAAGGACCGCCAAAACCTAGAAACAAACTGGGAACCTCTATCGGACACAATATTCTCCGGAATGCCATGCAAACGAACCACATGCTGAAAAAACAACGGAACCAACTCAGAAGAGGAAGGCAATTTAGGCAAAGGTACCAAATGAACCATCTTAGAAAACCGGTCACAGACCACCCAGATAACAGACATCCTCTGGGAAACAGGAAGATCCGAAATAAAATCCATAGAAATATGCGTCCAAGGCCTCTCAGGGACCGGCAAAGGCAAAAGCAACCCACTGGCACGGGAGCAGCAAGGTTTGGCCCATGCACAAGTCCCACAGGACTGCACAAAAGAACGCACATCCCGTGACAAAGAAGGCCACCAAAAGGACCTACTAACCAAATCTCTGGTACCAAAAATCCCAGGATGGCCAGCCAACACAGAACAGTGAACCTCAGAAATCACTTTACTAGTCCATCTGTCAGGAACAGTTTCCCCGCTGGACAGCGATCAGGTTTATCAGCCTGAAACTCCTGAAGAACCCGTCGCAAATCAGGGGAGATGGCAGAAAGAATCACCCCCTCCTTCAGAATACCAACCGGCTCAAGAATCCCAGGGGAATCAGGCAAAAAACTCCTAGAGAGGGCATCAGCCTTAACATTCTTAGAACACAGAAGATACGAGACAACAAAATCAAAACGGGAGAAAAACAGGGACCATCGGGCCTGTCTAGGATTCAGCCGTTTGGCAGACTCGAGGTAAATCAGATTCTTATGATCGGTCAAGACCACAATACGGTGCTTGGCCCCCTCAAGCCAATGTCGCCACTCCTCAAATACCCACTTCATAGCCAACAACTCACGATTGCCGACATCATAATTGCGTTCCGCAGGCAAAAACTTTCGAGAAAAGAAGGCACACGGTTTCATCAAGGAACCATCAGAATTCCTATGAGACAAAACGGCCCTTGCCCCAATCTCAGAAGCGTCAACCTCAACCTGAAAAGGAAGAGAAACATCCGGCTGACGCAACACAGGGGCAGAAGTAAATCGGCGCTTAAGCTCCTGAAAGGCAGAAACAGCCTCAGAGGACCAATTAGCTACATCAGCGCCCTTCCTCGTCAAATCGGTCAGGGGTTTGACCACACTGGAGAAGTTGGCAATGAAATGGCGATAAAAATTAGCAAAGCCTAAAAATTTCTGAAGGCTCTTCATGGATGTGGGCTGGATCCAATCATGAATTGCCTGAACCTTAACCGGATTCATTTCTATAGATGATGGAGAAAAAATGAAGCCCAAAAAAGAAACCTTCTGTACTCCAAAGAGGCACTTAGACCCCTTCACAAACAAGCCATTATCACGAAGGACCTGAAATACCATCCTGACTTGTTTCGCATGAGACTCCCAATCATCTGAAAAAATCTAAATATCATCCAAATATACAATCATGAATTTATCAAGATAATTCCGAAAAATATCATGCATGAAGGATTGAAACACAGATGGAGCATTAGAGAGCCAGAATGGCATCACAAGGTATTCAAAATGGCCTTCGGGCGTATTAAACGCAGTTTTCCATTCGTCACCCTGCTTAATATGAACAAGATTATATGCCCTCCCCGAAGGTCAATTTTAGTAAACCAACTAGCCCCCTTAATCCTGGCAAACAAATCGGAAAGCAAAGGTAAAGGGTATTGAAACTTGACCGTGATCTTATTCAAGAGGCGATAATCAATACAGGGTCTCAAGGAAACATCCTTCTTAGCAACAAAAAAAAAATCCCGCTCCCAACGGTGAAGAAGATGGCCGAATATGCCCTTTCTCCAAAGACTCCTTAACATAACTCCGCATGGCGGTATGTTCCGGCACAGACAGGTTGAAAAGTCGGCCCTTAGGAAACTTACAGCCTGGAATCAAGTCAATAGCACAATCACAGTCCCTATGCGGTGGAAGGGAACTGGACTTGGGCTCATCAAATACATCCTGAAAATCAGACAAAAACTCTGGAACTTCAGAAGAGGAGGAAGAGGAGATTGACATCACAGGAACGTCATTATGAACCCCCTGACAACCCCAACTAGTCACAGACATAGACTTCCAATCCAACACAGGATTATGTATCTGCAACCATGGAAAACCCAGCACAATAGCATCATGCAAATTATGCAACACCAGAAAACGACAATCTTCCTGATGGGCTGGCGCCATGCACATGGTCACCTGTGTCCAAAACTGGGGTTTATTTTTAGCCAAAGGTGTAGCATCAATGCCCCTTAAAGGAATAGGGTTCTGCAAAAACTGCAAGGGGAAACCACAACGCCTGGCAAATTCAAAGTCCATTAAGGTCAAAGCGGCGCCCGAATCCACAAACGCCATGACAGAAAATGACGACAATGAGCAGATCAAGGTCACAGATAACAGAAATTTAGGTTGTACAGTTCCGATGGTAACTGAACTAGCGATTCTCTTTGTACGCTTTGGGCAGACTGAAATGACATGAGAAGCATCGCCACAATAAAAACACAACCTATTCTGACGTCTGAATCCTTGTTGTTCCGTTCTAGACAGAATCCTATCACACTGCATAGGCTCAGGCATCTGCTCTGAGGGCGACGCCACAGCGCGCACAGTTCTGCGCTCCCGCAAGCACCGATCAATCTGAATGGCCAGAGACATAGAATCACTCAGACCAACAGGCGTGGGAAACCCCACCATAACATCTTTAACAGATTCAGAAAGACCCTTTCTGAAAATTGCCGCCAAAGCATCCTCATTCCAGTTAGTCAGCACAGACCATTTTCTAAATTTCTGACAATACAATTTTGCCGCTTCTTGACCCTGAGACAGGGCCAACAAGGTCTTCTCCGCTTGATCCACAGAATTTGGTTCATCATATAGTAATCCTAGAGCCTGAAAAAAGGCATCTACATTATGCAAGGCCGGATTCCCAGATTCCAGGGAAAATGCCCAATCCTGAGGGTCGCCACGCAGCAGGGAGATGACAATTTTAACCTGCTGAATGGGATCACCAGAGGAACGAGGCTTCAGAGCAAAAAACAGTTTACAATTGTTTTTAAAACTCAAAAATTTGGACCTGTCCCCAAAAAACAAATTAGGAGTAGGAATCCTAGGCTCTAACAGCGGAGTCTGAACATTATAATCAGAAATACCCTGTACCCTAGCAGCAAGCTGGTCTATACGAGAAACTAATCCCTGAACATCCATGCTAGCATCCTCAGTCACCCAGAGGAAAAGAGGGAAGAAAAGACAAAGCAGGCTACAGAAAAAAAAATGGCTCTTTCTTCCCTTCTTCTGAGATGCATTTAACTCATTGTTGGCCAGTTGTACTGTTATGATCCGGTGACCTTGGAGCCGCATGAGAGACTTTCTCAGGAGTAGGTGGTACCTGTACTGACCGCAACCCCTAAAATAACACCGCAACTAGAAGTAGCCGTGGGATGTACCTAACACGTCCTAGACACCTTGACACAGCCGGAGGACTAAATACCCCTATAGATGGAAATGGGAATTCTATCTTGCCTCAGAGCAGAACCCCAGAGGATAGGAAGCCCCCCACAAATATTGACTGGGAGTATAAGAGGAAAAACACACACAGGCAAAAAAACAGGATTTAGCAAAAGAGGCACTTCTAGCTAAACAGAAAAGGATAGGACAGAATTCTAAGCGGTCAGTATTAAAATCCTAAAAATATCCACAGCAGATAATACAAATATACTACATCTAACTAAAGACATAGAAAGTGTATCTGCATCTCCTGAGAATCCAGCATGACTGAAAAATCCAAACAAAGTCTAAGCTGGACAAAAACACAATGAATTGCACTGAATTGCAAAGCACACTGCATGTGTGCACAGAGACAAAAAACCAGACACTTATCTTAGCTGAATTGACAGCAGGGCATGAGGAGCCAGAGAGAGATGCAATCCCTCCAAGTACAATGGACAACTGGCATTGATTCATGGGTCCTGCACACCTAAATACCTAACAGAGCTGCAATCAGCAGAAACACCTGCCCTGGATTACAACCCCAAGACAACTGCACTACCACCAACAACCACCGGAGGGAGCCCAAGAGCAGAATTCACAACAGGTATGGTCTGGAAACTGAACCCCTTTATGGTGTTGGCGCTGTAGTGGAGTCCGCCTGTGGAAGGAATTGAGATGGCCGTGCAGTGGTATGCAGCAGAGGTCGGCATGGAGGTTAATCGTGACAGTGACGGCACAGTTGGATATGCTGCCACTGTCTGCTGTAAATAACGACTCTGCTGCATAGCCTGCACAAAAGCAGCATTGCAGGCCTGCATAACACTGAGCTGGAGATCAGGGCTAAGGTGTTCCGACATGCCCTGCTCAATTTGGTTGAAAAAATGATGAGCTGGCCTCTGGAGGTCGGCTTTAACTTGATCAAGGCTTTTGGCGACCTCCTGGATACGGCAATTCAAGAGGTTATGAGAAACATCCATTCGGTCACCTAAAGCCTTGATTGCTTCGTGTAAAACCGAGCTCAAGTGCAAAAACTCGGGCATGAGTGACCTGTCCGAAGCCCTCTGTCGCTGCCGGGATGAGCCCAAAAAAAAGGGTGCAGTGGAAGAGGACTGCGAAAGGGGAAGACCTGATGGGCCAGCTCCCTGGTCTCCAGATAGTGTGGAAGGCCCACCTGCTGCTGTGCTGCTGGATGGCTGGGACGGGTCCGTGGCTGCCGGATGAAGGACCGCTCCAGAACCTGGGCCGACAGTCGTGCTGTGTGTGCTGTGAAAAAAGGAAACAGAAAATTAATACCAAAAAATAACCAGACGCTAAATCCTGTGGAATTTTAAAATACAGATTATGTCAATACAATTCAAACGAAAGCATGTGAGAAAAACTTACGTTCTCTGGACAAGGACCGGTCTTAAAAATTACAGCACGCGATGATATTTGTACAGTCTGATCCTTGCTCCTGAACCACTGGCAGCACGACTCTCTTGGCGCAGGTCCTTTTTGAAGCGGTCCTTCATGGAACGCCAACGTGTTTTGACTTTGTCCACTGTTAAAAAAAATATATATATATGGTCAGGACATGGAATTTTTGACGTTCAAAGACAACTATGTGTTATGAGAGAGACTCCGGAGAGTTTCTTTCATCACACACAGTCAAGAGAACACGGCAAAGGTCTCTGCTGCTTCACACTGCAGTGCAATACATACCAAATGCACTACGGACCGTGGCGTGGCATTGTCCCATCCATCCCACAACGCTTGGGCCACCTCATTCCATAAACGGCGGAGCGTGGTGTTCATCGAATGCAGTGGATCCCGGCTGTCCCACAACGGAACTCGCTCCTGGACCAGGGTTATTAGGAGGTCGTTGTCGATAAGGTCATCGCCCCGTCGTGAAACCTAAAAATTAAAGACAATCATTACAGTTTGCTCAATCACATAAGGAAAAGAAAGAGAACAGATGATGAGAAATGTCATGAATACGAAAGCAAACATACAAATTGATTCCATAAGAAAAATTTAAAGAAATACGAGTGTAAAGAAAGGAAGATTCAAGAATTTTACAATGAGGACAGTCAGCCATGTATACATACCCGCTGCCGTCTTCCCACCGGACCTTGACTCCGCTGCTCCTGCCCGGTCTGTGCCTCAGTAGAAGTGCTGTAAAAAAAAAGGAAAAATCAAATTGTCACATGTGTCGATGTGACAGTGAATACTTACCAATCTGATGAGGCAAATGCTCACCTCACTGACATGCTCCAATTCCGACTGACGTGGTTCAAACTCCTCACCAGATGAAGACTCCGAAGAAGACAAAGACATTCTGAGGCATGTAGAAAGAAAGAAATGGAAGAAATTAGGACATTTAGAGCCAAAAAATAGAAAATAAAGACATTGGTAGGATATACTCACATTGATCTGGGTCTTGTCCTCCAAAATGCGGTCTGCCAGTGTCTTGTCTTCTTGAGAGTCTGATGAGAAGTGTCTGGAAACTTTCCCCAACCTCCCTTTTATCACCTTGTTGGCAGGGGTTGTCTTATCAGTGTCTAGACATGGTTATCTTAATTGAAACGCATGCATTCAAAAACGCATGCAAACGCATGTACGCAAAAACGCATGCGTTTCCATAGACATCAATGTATTTTTTGACGCAAATCAAACGCAAACGAACGCATGCGTTTTTTTGCAGCAAAAAAACGCCTCTAGAAATTACTACATGTTGCATTTCTGCGACAGAACGCATGCAGCAAAAAAACACATGCGTTGTTAAACGCGGCCAGACACGTACAAAAAAAACGCATGCGTTTTTAATGTTAAACATAGGGGAAAAAAACACATGCTTTTTTTCAGTACAAACGCTGCAGATCAAAACGCAAGTGTGAAACCAGCCTTACCTGCATTTATTTGTGAAAAAAATGGAAATTTGGCGAAAATGTAGAAAATTTTTGCAATTTTCCAACTTTTAAAGGGAACCTGTCACCCCGTTTTTTCAATATGAGGTAAAAATAGTGTTCAATAGGGCCTGAGCTGTGCTGGACAATAGTGTCTTTATTATCCCGATTCCCCACCTTTGCTGCCAAAATACCTTAGTAAAGTCGCCGTTTTCGGCTGTCAATCACGCAGGTCTTGTCAAAAGGGCGTGGTGAAATGGCTGTTTCTCCCCCACCTCTTGCTTACCTTCCCGGCATTGGCATAGTGTTTTGCGCATGCGCAACAGCCGAATGCACTGCGCAACGGCAAAAAAAGTGCGCGATCTGTGTTATTCAGAGGTTTATCGTGGGGGCGGCCATCTTCCTGAGGCCGCACGTGCGCAGATGGAGTGCTCTGCTTCCCAGGGCTTCAGGAAAATGGCCGCGGGATGCCGCGCGTGCGCAGATGGAGATCGCGGCGGCCATTTTCCTGAAGCCGAGTTCGCATACTAAGGTATTTTGGCAGCAAAGGTGGGGAATCAGGGGATAATAAAGGCACTATTGTCCAGCACAGCTCAGGCCCTATTGAACACTATTTTTACCTTATATTGAAAAAACGGGGTGACAGGTTCCCTTTAATTTTTATGCCCTTAAATCACAGAGATATGTCACACAAAATACTTAATAAGTAACATTTCCCACATGTCTACTTTACATCAGCACAATTATGGAACCAACATTTTTTTTTGTTAGGGAGTTATAAGGGTTAAAAGTTGAACAGCAACTTTTACAACACCATTTTTTTTAGGGACCACATCACATTTGAAGTCACTTTCAGGGGTCTATATGATAGAAAATATCCAAGTGTGACACCATTCTAAAAACTGCACCCCTCAAGGTGCTCAAAAACACATTCAAGAAGTTTATTAATCCTTCAGGTGTTTCACAGGAATTTTTGGAATGTTTAAAAAAAAAATGAACATTTAACTTTTTTCACAAAAAATTTACTTCAGCTCCAATTTGTTTTATTTTACCAAGGGTAACAGGAGAAATTGGACCACAAAAGTTGTTGAACAATTTGTCCTGAGTACGCATACGTATGTGGGGGTAAACCACTGTTTGGGCGCATGGCAGAGCTCGGAAGGGAAGGAGCGCCGTTTGACTTTTCAATGCAAAATTGACTGGAATTGAGATAGGACACCATGTCGTGTTTGGAGAGCCCCTGATGTGCCTAAACAGTGGAAACCCCCCACAAGTGACACCATTTTGGAATGTAAACCCCCTAAGGAACTTATCTAGATGTGTTGTGAGAACTTTGAACCCCCTAGTGTTTCACTACAGTTTATAACACAGAGCCGTGAAAATAAAAAATCTTTTTTTTTTCCACAAAAATTATTTTTTAGCCCCCAGTTTTGTGATTTCCCAAGGGTAACACGATATATTGGACCCCAAAAGTTGTTGCCTAATTTGTCCTGAGTACACTGATACCCCATATTTGGGGGGGAACCACCATTTGGGCGCATGGCAGACCTCGGAAGGAGCGCCGTTTGGAATGCAGCCTTAGATGGAATGGTCTGCAGGCATCACATTGCGTTTGCAGAGTCTCTGATGTCCTAAACAGTAGAAACCCCCCACAAGTGACCCCATATTGGAAACTCGACCCCCAAGGAACTTATCTAGATGTGTTGTGAGAACTTTGAACCCCCAAGTGTTTCACTACAGTTTACAGTATAACGCAGAGCCATGACAATAAAAAAAATTTTTTTCCATAAAAATTATTTTTCAGCCTTCAGTTTTGTATTTTCCCAAGGGTAACAGGAGAAATTGTTGTCCAATTTGTCCTGAGTATGCCGATGCCCCATATGTTGGGATAAACCTCTGTTTGGGCGCACTGGAGAGCTCAGAAGGGAAGGAGCACTGTTTTACCTTTTCAAAGCAGAATTGGCTGGAATTGAGTTCGGACACCATGTCAGACACGTTTGGAGAGCCCCTGATGTGCCTAAACAGTGGAAACACCCCAATTCTAACTGAAACCCTAACCCAAACACACCCCATAACCCTAATCCCAACCCTAACCATAACCACACCCCTAACCCGAACACGCCCCTAACCCTAATCCCAACCACGCCGCTAACCACAACACACCCCTAACCCTAATCCCAACCCTAACCACACCCCTAACTCCAACACACCCTTAACCCTAATCCCAACCATAACCCTAACCACACCCCTAACTATGACACACCCCTAACCCTAATCCCAACCGTAAATGTAATCCATCCCTAACCCTAACTTGAGCCCCAACCCTAATCCTAACTTGAGCCCCCAACCCTAACTGTAGCCCCAACCCTAATTGTAGCCCTAACCCTAACTTTAGCCCCAACCCTAACCCTAATGGGAAAATGGAAATAAATACATTTTTTAAATTTTATTATATTTCCCTAACTTAAGGGGGTGATGAAGGAGGGTTTGATTTACTTGTTTATAGCAGTTAATTTAGCGGATTTTTATGATTGGCAGCTGTCACACACTAAAAGACGCTTTTTATTGCAAAAAATAGTTTTTGCGTCTCCACATTTTGAGAGCTATAATTTTTCCATATTTTGGTCCAGAGTCATGTGAGGTTTTGTTTTTTTGCGGGACGAGTTGACGTTTTTATTGGTACGTTACATTTTTTGATCGCTTTTTATTCCGATTTTTGTGAGACAGAATGACCAAAAACCAGCAATTCATGAATTTCTTTGGTGGGGGGGGGGGCGTTTATACCATTCCACATTTGGTAAAATTGATAAAGCAGTTTTATTCTTCGGGTCAGTACGATTACAGCGATACCTCAGTTATATAATTTTTTTTATGTTTTGGCGCTTTTATACCCTAAAAACTATTTTATATAAAAAATTATTTTTGCAACGTTTTATTCTGAGGACTATAACTTTTTTATTTTTTCACTGATGATGCTGTATGGCGGCTCGTTTTTTGTGGGACAAGATGACGTTTTCAGCGGTACCATGATTATTTATATCCGTCTTTTTGATCGCGTTTTTCCACTTTTTGTTCGGTGGTATGGTAATAAAGCGTTGTTTTTTGCCTTTTTTTTTACTGTGTTCCCTGAAGGGGTTAACTAGTGGGACAGTTGTATAGGTCGGGTTGTTACGGATGCGGCGATACTAAATATGTGTACTTTTATTGTTTTTTTTTTAAATTTAGATAAAGAAATGTATTTATTGGAACAATATATACATATATATATATATATATATATATATATATATATATTTATTTTTTTTCTTTATATAGGATTTTTTTTTACACATATATATTTTTTTTACATTGTCTCAGGGTGGAACATCACTATTTATTGTCAGATCGCTGATCTGACACTTTGCAAAGCACTGTGTCAGGTCAGCGATTTGACAGGCAGTGCTGCAGGCTTGCCGGTGCCTTCTCTTAGCAGGCGCTTGCAAGCCACCTCCCCGCAGGACCCAGAAGGAGCCCTGTGGCCATCTTGGATCCCGGGCCTGCAGGGAGGAGATGCTCGGAACAACACGATCACAATGCGTTGTTCCGAGGGTCTCAGGGAAGCACGCAGGGAACCCCCTCCCTGCGCGATGCTTCTCTATGCCGCTGGAACGCTGCGATCATGTTTGATCGCAGTGTTCCGGTGGTTAATGTGTGAGGAGCGGTCCGTGACCGCTCCTGGCACATAGTGCTGGATGTCAGCTGTAATAATCAGCTGATACCCAGCTGCGATCGGCCGTGCTCCACCCCCTTGAGCGCGGCTGATTGCCTATAATGTACTATCCCGTCCCTGGGAATTAAGTCCCAGGTCACCTCGACGGGATAGTACGTCAGATGGCAGAAAGGGGTTAAGAGACTAATGGAACTTAAAAAAGTCCGTAAATCGAGAGTGAAAAAAAAAACTTAAAATAAGTGGAGGAAAAAGTGACAAAAGCACTCAGGAAATGAGTAAAAAATGCAAACTAAGGGCTGTCCCACACGTCCAGATAATTCCGGTACCGGAAACAATCGGTACCGGAATTATCCGTGTCCGTGTGCCCCTGCGTTTCTGGTGAACATCAGTGTGGCACACGTGTGCCGCCCGTGTGCCCACTGGGTACCACACGCACCGTGCTGGGTACCACACGTACTACCAGCATCTGGTGCTGAATCCGCAATTCATATGTTCCCTGCAGCAGCGTTTGCTGCAGAGAAAATATGAATAATAGTGTTTAAAATAAAGATCTATGTGTCCGCCGCCCTCCCACCCCCTGTGCGCCCCCCCCCCCGCTGTTCTGAAAATACTCACCCACTCCCTCGTTGGCTGTCGCTGCTTCCTGGTCTGGCCCCATCTTCTCCTGTATGCGGTCACGTGGGGCCGCTCATTTACAGTCATGAATAGGCGGCTCCACCCCTATGGGAGGTGGAGCCACATATTCATGACTCTAATCGTCGGCCCCACGTGACCGCATACAGTAGAAGGGGCGGCCAGCACAGAACACTGCGAGGGAGGCGGGTGAGTATTTTCAGAACAGCGGGGGGGCGCACAGGGGGTGGGAGGGCGGCGGACACATAGATCTTTATTTTAAACACTATTATTCATATTTTCTCTGCAGCAAACGCTGCTGCAGGGAACATATGAATCGCGGATTCAGCACCAGTGGGGGGGACAGCGCTTACTGTAGCGCTGTCTCCTGCACGCCACACAGACTGCAAACGGAGAAGGTCCGTGTGTGGTCCGTGGTTTACACGGACCCATTGACTTTAATGGGTCCGTGTAATACGTGCGCTCCCACGAACACTGACATGTCTCTGTGTTTGGCACACGGAGACACGGTCCGCAAAAAATCAATGACATCTGCACAGATGCATTGATTTTTATGGGTCTACGTGTGTCAGTGTCTCCGGTACGTGAGGAAACTGTCACCTCACGTACCGGAGCCACTGACGTGTGAAACCGGCATAAAAGATACTTCTGGTTTCGAAAACTCAAGAGATAGAGAACAATTCCTGAAGTGTCCTCCGAGGTAAAAAAAAACGTACATTGATGCATTGAGTACATAACCACTCAAGATGTTTTATTTCAGCGCTGGAGTGGGGCTATTAACCCCATATGACCGGAGGGATTTTTGTTTTTTGCTCCTCTTCTTCCCAGAGCCATAAGTTTTTTATTTTTCCATCAAGATGGCCATGTGAGGGCTTGTTTTTTGCAGGACGAGTTGTACTTTTGAACGACACTATTGCTTTTACCATATCATGTACTGAAAAACAGGAAAAAAATTCCTAGTGCGGTGAAATTGCAAAAAAAGTGCAGTCCCACATTTGTTTGGCTTTTTTGCTAGGTTCACTAAATGCTAAAACTGACCTGCAATTATGATTCTCCAGGTCATTATGGGTTCAGAGACACCAAAGATGTATACGTTATTTTTTTATCTAAGTGGTGAAAAAAAATCCAAACTTTGTTAAAAAAAAAAATAAAAAAATCACACCATTTTTCAATACCTGTTGTGTCTCCATTTTTCTGAATCTCGGGTAAGGTGAGGGCTTATTTTTTTGCTAGCTGACGTTTTTAATGATACCATTTTGGTGCAGATATGATCTTTTGATCGCCCGTTATTGCATTTCAATGCAGTGTCGTGGCGACCAAAAAACCATAATTCTGACGTTTTCAGTTTTTTTTCTCGCTATGACGTTTAGCGATTAAGTTAATCGTTTTTTATTGATAGATCGGGCGATTCTGAACACGGTGATACCAAATATTTGTATGTTGGGCAAAGGGGGGTGATTTGAACTTTTATATTTTTAAAAACATTTTTTTTTACTATTGGCATGCTTCAATAGTCTTCATGGGAGACTAGAAGCTGCCATAACCCAATCGGCTATGCTACATACAGGCGATGATCAGATTGCCTGTTGTAGCAGAATTACTTGCTGTGAGCGCCGACCGCTGGGGCAGGAGACCTCTGGTTGTCATGCCAATTCATTGGTGGCCTGCGTTCACATGACGGGAGTCACAGATTGGGGGATTTCAGGCGCGCTTGCCGGAAGCGCATGTTAAATGCCACTGTCAAACTCTGAGTTTAACTGCCACGGGAAGATCGCAATTCCTCCCACGGCTGTTAACGGCACATTTCAGCTGTTCAAAACAACTGACATGTTCTGGAAAAGATGTGGGCTCAGTGCCGGAGCCCACATCAAAGGGAAGGTGTCCGACATTGGCGTATTATTACGCCCGCTGTCGGAAAGGGGTTAATGTGATGTCCCAGAACCTACCATCTTCAGCTCCTCCCAACCCTCTTTGATCCCACTGCCATCTTGTGACAGCAACGTCTGACTGACTGACAGGAAGTCATCAGCAACGGTCAAAAGCTCTCAATACTTGTGAGAGCCAGAACTAGGCGTTCAATGTTTCATAGACTTACATTGGGTTGCGTCTTCTGAAACACTGGAGCGATCTAGCAGGTCGAAAACTGCTGGAGACCGACCGCAGCGGTACTGATAAAAGATGAAGATGGCGACTGGAGGGCAGAGAACTGAGATTACTAACCTACTAAAGTGTTGCAATAAAATAAAATGCTGAAGTTGTGCTTTACATTTACTTTTCTACCTGTAATAAGGATGTAAACAGTGGTAAACGGCATTTCAGGCGGTGACAGGGTCCTGAAGTAGCACTGTAGTGACAAATGAGAGGTTAATGGCTGTCATGTTCAGTTTACCACATGGGAATAGTTAGAAGGCAGCTTCTATTACATCTCTTCTGTCACACTGAGCTCCAGAGAACTGACATGCTAGTGCAGGAGGGCTAGTGCAGGGGGCGGCTGCGTGTGGCTCTCCTCACCGCTGAGAGGACCTGGCTCCTCACCATGGAGGGTACTATGGCTGTGGCACACCACCGGCCGTCAGGATGGAAGGAAATGGCGCGCAAATGAAGGTGAGGTGACAGCACTGGCCCCTAGCCTTGCGTGAGGGCATTATGGGGCCATTTCACTACCTTCTGGCAAAGGGAGGACCATTCCACTGGCCCGTCCACAACCCCACGGATCTCCGCGCCGTCTCGTGTCACGGCTTTATGTCTCAGTTTTTTGAGCCGCGTAAATACGAACCATTAGCTTGAGCAATAAGCGACAACTAGCGCACTGGGAAATTGTACCGGCCTCGTTCCTCTCGTGTCATTGCAGGGCTTCTAGTGGCCACTGATTCGGCGAGGCTATGAGACGTGAGGTAAACGGTGCTATTAAATGAGAGTCGTGTGCGCATGTGCTGTCTGTAACATGCCTGTGACTAGTCAGGTCGGTGCTGAGTCTGACTAGTCTTGTTATGCTCCTCTGGTGTGATGTTGTGGGCGTGGTCTATTGAGTTGATGCGTGAAACTACCAATCAACGGACGCGTGAGAGGATCTTCGTGCGTATACTCACCAATCATCTGATGTGTTCATGCAGTGGGCGTGGTCTTTGATGTTGTTGCTGCGCAGAGGCACCCTCCAGCTCGCAGTCGCAGAGACCTATGGCGGGCGGTGCGGACGTTCGTCTGTTGGCAGGCACAGGTCAGTGATATCCTCACACGTACTTCTTTACATGGTGGTCCCTGGTGTCTTGGCCAGTGGCCTCTGTGTACTGTACAGCTCCAAGTTTCTGGATTCGTCACTTAGACTATAGTCAGTGATGTGTTGTCAGGACTCACCAAACAGCTGCATTTGCCAGAAACGGCCTCTACTTTGGGATTAAAGGGGTTGACCACCTTTGGGAGCACTTAATTTCTCTTTAAATTGGGTTTCATTAAAAGTGTTGCACTGTTTGTTGCTGGCTGCAGAATGAGCTAACTGACCAACCATCAGTGAGCTCGCCCTGACAATCCATGTAGTAGTCTGTAATCTGTAGCTGCTTTATGCTCAGCTTCTTTCCGCTGATTTATGGCCACAGAGAAACAAAGAGCCTGTGAAAGCCGGAGGCTATGTGCACACGATGCGGATTTTTCCGATCAGAAACGCTGCAGATCCGCACTGTGATTTACAGTACAATGTTAGTTAATGGGGAAAAAAAAGCTGTGCAGAAAAATCAGTGCGGAATTGCTGAGGATTTCAAAGAAGTGCATGTCACTTCTTTTGTGCGGATCTGCAGCGTTTCTGCACCCCTCCATAATAGAAATCCGCAGTGGCAAAAACTGCAGAAAATCCGCAGAAAATCTGCATAAAAACCGCAGAAAATCCACGGCTGCGGATTCGGCCAGGAGATGCGGATTTTGTGCAGAAAATTCTGCACCACTTTTCCTATGTGTGCACATAGCCAGAGGGTGCAAGATCTGGCCTGAAAAAAAAAATGTCTCCAACCTCTTTGATGATTGTGCTGATGGGTTTTGTACATTTGTATTATTTCGGTGCTGATGGGAAATTCCTTGAAGTGATAACGTTTGTTTAGGAGTTGATTTCTTATAAAAGGCTATTTACGGTATATTTAGGATTAGGAAAACAAAAAGTGCGCTCTTGTTGACCGCTTGGAGCAAAGTAAGATAAATCTGCCATGGCTCGTGAAAAAGTGACAGGACTCGGTGGAGTTGTAGCATGGACACCTGGCCGCCATGTCTTTTGTTGCCTTCATTCATGTTTTGTGAGTTTATGAAACTTAATCATTTTTCTCTTTTGCCCGTAGTAATTAATCACAGCACAGCTTTCATTACTTGGGGTGCTGTAGAAAAATGAAAGCTGTGCTGTGATTGGTCACTAAGGGCGTGAAAGACAGTTTTTCTTTATGACAGTTTCTGCTCTAGGCAACGTGGGAATGCACAAGGAGATGAAAGTACGGTGCCCTAGGTGGTGTGGTGCACAGTGAAATGCCAACAGCTATGCATGGCATCAGTATGTATGCAATGGAAAAAGCCTAGTGTGTATAGTATACCTATTTATGAGGATTATATCCTATCAACCTATATAAGATTGGAGAGCAAGGTTTGTCTTTTTTTATTTGACCCCGTTATGGCCAGGCTCTTTTCTTCCTCTTCTTCTTTTTAATCTACAAAACCATATGAGGGCTAATTTTTTTGCCGGACAAGTTTTATCTTTGAATGACACCATTCATTTTATCATGCGATGCACTGGAAAGTGGGAAAAACATTCCAAGTGCAAAAAAAAGGGGCAATTCCACAATTGTTTTCTTTTTTTATTTAACATTCGCCATGTCAGTGTGATTACACAGATACCAAACATGTATAGTTTTTTTTTTTATTTATTTAAATGATTAAAAAAATTAGGAAAACAGGTAAAAAAGAAAAACATTTTTTGCGTGTGTCGCCATTCTCCTTCAGCAATGCTTTGTATAGAAAAATGACAGTGTCCTATGAACGCCTGCAAAACGCTGGCCTTCACAGGAGAATCACCATGACAAGCACAGAAGTCTTCAGCAGACCCCGGCTGTCGTGGCAGCCCATCGGCGCCCCCCCCCAATCACAACATGGCTGCATGGAATGATGCATTCCCTTGCAGACACGTATTAAATGCTGCTGTCAGAGATTGACAGCTGCGTTTAACATGCAGTGGGTTCCGCTCCACTCTTTTCGCAGATATTCAAATAATGCAGCCATCATCTGCCTGGAAAGAGCCCACATCAAAGTCTGGCACCCGACATATGACATAACTAAACGTCATATGTCGGGAAGGGGGTAAAGGTAGATGACATAAACAGATGTCATAAAGAGGAAGCTTTCCAGTAAAAAAAATATATATATATACATATGACATATTATCCTCCTGTGGAATAATTTTCTACAAAAAGAAGGAAAAGCTTACAGTAAAGTATAGAAGCCCATTGTGTTGAAGTTAGGATGACAAGTGTCTTTAGGGGGCTGTGTGTGGTATTGCTTATTTGGGCAGAGTTGTGTTACTGCATGAACTATAAGAAAATTAATCTTTCATTCTTATAATCTGTAAGGATCCAATTAGTCAAGTTACATGTAAATCTGTAACAGTTCTGACCCCACAGCAAACTTGGGGTCTTGATACTGCATGAATAACCCCTTCACCCCCAAGGGTGGTTTGCACGTTAATGACCGGGCCAATTTTTACAATTCTGACCACTGTCCCTTTATGAGGCTATAACTCTGGAACGCTTTGACGGATCTTGGCGATTCTGACATTGTTTTCTCGTGACATATTGTACTTCATGTTAGTGGTAAAATTTATTCGATATAACTTGCGTTTATTTGTGAAAAAAATGGAAATTTGGTGAAAATTTTGAAAATTTTGCAATTTTCCAACTTTGAATTTTTATGCCCTTAAATCACAGACATATGTCACGCAAAATACTTAATAAGTAACATTTCCCACATGTCTACTTTACATCAGTACAATTTTGGAACCAAAATTTTTTTTTGTGACGGAGTTATAAGGGTTAAAAGTTGACCAGCAATTTCTCATTTTTACAACACCATTTTTTTTTAGGGACCACATCTCATTTGAAGTCATTTTGAGGGGTCTATATGATAGAAAATACTCAAGTGTGACACCATTCTAAAAACTGCACCCCTCAAGGTGCTCAAAACCACATTCAAGAAGTTTATTAACCCTTCAGGTGTTTCACAGGAATTTTTGGAATGTTTAAATAAAAATGAACATTTAACTTTTTTTCACACAAAATTTATTTCAGCTCCAATTTGTTTTATTTTACCAAGGGTAACAGGAGAAAATGGACCCCCAAAGTTGTTGTACAATTTGTCCTGAGTACGCTGATACCCCATATGTGGGGGTAGACCACTGTTTGGGCGTATGGCAGAGCTCGGAAGGAAAGGAGCGCCATTTGACTTTTCAATGCAAAATTGACTGGAATTGAGATGGGACGCCATGTTGCGTTTGGAGAGCCCCTGATGTGCCTAAACACTGAAACCCCCTACAAGTGACACCATTTTGGAAAGTAGACCCCCTAAGGAACTTATCTTGATGTGTGGTGAGCACTTTGACCCACCAAGTGCTTCACAGAAGTTTATAATGCAGAGCCGTAAAAATAAAAAATCATATTTTTTCACAAAAATGATCTTTTCGCCCCCAATTTTTTATTTTCCCAAGGGTAAGAGAAGAAATTGGACCCCAAAAAATGTTGTGCAATTTGTCCTGAGTACGATGATACCCCATATGTGGGTGTAAACCATTGTTTGGGCGCATGGCAGAGCTTGGAAGGGAAGGAGCGCCATTTGACTTTTCAATGCAAAATTGACTGGAATTGAGATGGGACGCCATGTTGCGTTTGGAGAGCCCCTGATGTGCCTAAACACTGAAACCCCCTACAAGTGACACCATTTTGGAAAGTAGACCCCCTAAGGAACTTATCTTGATGTGTGGTGAGCACTTTGACCCACCAAGTGCTTCACAGAAGTTTATAATGCAGAGCCGTAAAAATAAAAAATCATATTTTTTCACAAAAATGATCTTTTCGCCCCCAATTTTTTATTTTCCCAAGGGTAAGAGAAGAAATTGGACCCCAAAAAATGTTGTGCAATTTGTCCTGAGTACGATGATACCCCATATGTGGGTGTAAACCATTGTTTGGGCGCATGGCAGAGCTTGGAAGGGAAGGAGCGCCATTTGACTTTTCAATGCAAAATTGACTGGAATTGAGATGGGACGCCATGTTGCGTTTGGAGAGCCCCTGATGTGCCTAAACACTGAAACCCCCTACAAGTGACACCATTTTGGAAAGTAGACCCCCTAAGGAACTTATCTTGATGTGTGGTGAGCACTTTGACCCACCAAGTGCTTCACAGAAGTTTATAATGCAGAGCCGTAAAAATAAAAAATCATATTTTTTCACAAAAATGATCTTTTCGCCCCCAATTTTTTATTTTCCCAAGGGTAAGAGAAGAAATTGGACCCCAAAAAATGTTGTGCAATTTGTCCTGAGTACGATGATACCCCATATGTGGGTGTAAACCATTGTTTGGGCGCATGGCAGAGCTTGGAAGGGAAGGAGCGCCATTTGACTTTTCAATGCAAAATTGACTGGAATTGAGATGGGACGCCATGTTGCGTTTGGAGAGCCCCTGATGTGCCTAAACATTGAAACTCCCTACAAGTGACACCATTTTGGAAAGTAGACCCCCTAAGGAACTTATCTAGATGTGTGGTGAGCACTTTGACCCACCAAGTGCTTCACAGAAGTTTATAATGCAGAGCCGTAAAAATAAAAAATCATATTTTTTCACAAAAATGATCTTTTCGCCCCCAATTTTTTATTTTCCCAAGGGTAAGAGAAGAAATTGGACCCCAAAAAATGTTGGCCAATTTGTCCTGAGTACGCTGATACCCCATATGTGGGTGTAAACCATTGTTTGGGCGCATGGCAGAGCTTGGAAGGGAAGGAGCGCCATTTGACTTTTCAATGCAAAATTGACTGGAATTGAGATGGGACGCCATGTTGCGTTTGGAGAGCCCCTGATGTGCCTAAACATTGAAACTCCCTACAAGTGACACCATTTTGGAAAGTAGACCCCCTAAGGAACTTATCTAGATGTGTGGTGAGCACTTTGACCCACCAAGTGCTTCACAGAAGTTTATAATGCAGAGCCGTAAAAATAAAAAATCATATTTTTTCACAAAAATGATCTTTTCGCCCCCAATTTTTTATTTTCCCAAGGGTAAGAGAAGAAATTGGACCCCAAAAAATGTTGGCCAATTTGTCCTGAGTACGCTGATACCCCATATGTGGGTGTAAACCATTGTTTGGGCGCATGGCAGAGCTTGGAAGGGAAGGAGCGCCATTTGACTTTTCAATGCAAAATTGACTGGAATTGAGATGGGACGCCATGTTGCGTTTGGAGAGCCCCTGATGTGCCTAAACATTGAAACTCCCTACAAGTGACACCATTTTGGAAAGTAGACCCCCTAAGGATCTTATCTAGATGTGTTTTGAGAGCTTTGAACCCCCAAGTGTTTCACTACAGATTATAACGCAGAGCCGTGAAAATAATTTTTATTTTTTTTCTCAAAAATGATTTTTTAGCACCCAGCTTTGTATTTTTACAAGGGTAACAGAATAAATTGGACCCCAAAATTTGTTTTCCAATTTGTCCTGAGTACGCTGATACCCCATATGTGGGGGGGAACCACTGTTTGGGCGCATGACAGAGCTCGGAAGGGAAGGAGCGCCATTTGGAATGCAGACTTAAATGGATTGGTCAGCAGCCGTCACGTTGCATTTGCAGAGCCCCTGATGTACCCAAACAGTACAAACCCCCTACAAGTGACCCCATATTGGAAACTAGACCTCCCAAGGAACTTATCTAGATGTGTTTTGAGAACTTTGAACCCCCAAGTGTTTCACTAAAGTTTATAGCGCAAAGCCGTGAAAATAAAAATTATTATTTTTTTTTTCACAAAAATGATTTTTTAGCCCCCAGTTTTGTATTTTTACAAGGGTAACAGGATAAATTAGACCCCAAAAGTTGTTGTCCAATTTGTCCTGAGTACGCTGATACCCCATATGTGGGGGGGAACCACTGTTTGGGTGCATGACAGAGCTCGGAAGGGAAGGAGCGCCATTTGGAATGCAGCCTTAAATGGATTGGTCTGCAGGCGTCACGTTGCATTTGCAGAGCCCCTGATGTACCCAAACAGTACAATCCCCCCACAAGTGACCCCATATTGGAAACTAGACCTCCCAAGGAACTTATCTAGATGTGTTGTGAGAACTTTGAACCCCCAAGTGTTTCACTACAGTTTATAACGCAGAGCCGTGAAAATAAAACATCTTTTTTTTCCCACAAAAATGATTTTTAGCCCCCCAAATTTTTATTTTCCTAAGGATAACAAGAGAACTTGGACCCCAGAAGTTGTTGTTCAATTTGTCCCGAGTACGCTGATAACACATATGTTGGGGTAAACCCCTTTTTGGGCGCACGGGAGAGCTCGGAAGGGAAGGAGCACTGTTTTACTTTTTCAACGCAGAATTGGCTGGAATTGAGATTGGACGCCATGTCGCGCTTGGAGAGCCCCTGATGTGCCTGGACAGTGGAAACTCCCCAATTCTACCTGAAACCCTAACCCAAACACACCCCTAACCCTAATCCCAACGGTAACCCTAACCACACCCCTAGCCCTGACACACCCATAATTCTAATCCCAACCCTAATCCAAACGTAAATGTAATCCAAACCCTAACCCTAACTTTACCTCCAACCCTAGCCCTAACCCTACCCCTAACCCTAACCCTAAACGTGACTGAAATACGTGTCACTAAAATACGTGGCACTGAAATACGTGGCACTGAAATACGTGGCACTGAAATACGTGGCACTGAAATACGTGGCACTGAAATACGTGGCACTGAAATACGTGGCACTGAAATACGTGATACGTGGCACTTAAATACGTGGCACTGAAACACGTGGCACTGAAATACGTGATACGTGGCACTGAAATACGTGGCACTGAAACACGTGGCACTGAAATACGTGGCACTGAAATACGTGGCACTTAAATACGTGGCACTGAAATATGTGATACGTGGCACTGAAATACGTGGCACTGAAATACGTGGCACTGAAATACGTGGCACTGAAATACGTGGCACTGAAATACGTGGCACTGAAATACGTGGCACTTAAATACGTGGCACTGAAATATGTGATACGTGGCACTTAAATACGTGGCACTGAAACACGTGGCACTGAAATACGTGGCACTGAAATACGTGGCACTGAAATACGTGGCACTGAAATACGTGGCACTGAAATACGTGGCACTTAAATACGTGGCACTGAAATATGTGATACGTGGCACTTAAATACGTGGCACTGAAACACGTGGCACTGAAATACGTGGCACTGAAATACGTGGCACTGAAATACGTGGCACTGAAATACGTGGCACTAAAATATGTGGCACTGAAATACGTGATACGTGGCACTGAAATACGTGGCACTGAAACACGTGGCACTGAAATACGTGATACGTGGCACTGAAATACGTGGCACTGAAATACGTGGCACTGAAATACGTGGCACTGAAATACGTGGCACTATGACTGTCAGAAAATGTTCATTAAACGGTTAGGGATGAGTTTAGGGGTAGGGTTAGGGTTTGGATCCCTTTATCACCTTGATGGTGGTGGGTGGCTTTTCAGTGTGTTTTCTGTTTTTTTTCGATAAAAATGCATGCGTTTTTAACGCAAACAAACGCATGTGCTTAAAAACGCAAGAAAATACTGCAGGTTGTATTTCTGAAAATGAACGCATGCAGAAAAAAACCGCATGCGTTTGAAAACGCGACCAAACGCGTACAAAAAAAACGCATGCGTTTTTCATGTCAAATATAGGGAAAAAACGCATGCGTTTTTTTGTGCAAAAAACGCTGCAGACAAAAACGCAAGTGTGAAACCAGCAACGCTTTTTATAGCAAAAAAGTTTTTGCGTCTCCACATTTTGAGACCTATAATTTTTCCACATTTTGCTCCACAGAGTCATGTGAGGTCTTGTTTTTTGCGGGACGAGTTGACGTTTTTATTGGTAACATTTTCGGACACGTGACCATTTTTGATCGCTTTTTATTCCGATTTTTGTGAGGCAGAATGACCAAAAACCTGCTATTCATGAATTTCTTTTGGGAGAGGCGTTTATACCGTTCCGCGTTTGGTAAAATTGATAAAGCAGTTTTATTCGTCGGGTCAGTACGATTACAGCGATATCTCATTTATATCATTTTTTTATGTTTTGGCGCTTTTATACGATAAAAACTAAAATATAGAAAAAATAATTATTTTGGTATCGCTTTATTCTCAGGACTATAACTTTTTTATTTTTTTGCTGATGATGCTGTATGGCGGCTTGTTTTTTGCGGGACAAGATGACGTTTTCAGCGGTACCATGGATATTTATATCAGTCTTTTTGATCGTGTGTTATTCCACTTTTTGTTCGGCGGTATGGTAATAAAGCGTTGTTTTTTGCCTCGTTTTTTTTTTTTTTTTCTTACGGTGTTTACTGAAGGGGTTAACTAGTGGGGCAGTTTTATAGGTTGGGTCGTTACGGACGCGGCGATACTAAATATGTGTACTTTTATTGTTTTGTTTTTTTTATTTAGATAAAGAAATGTATTTATGGGAATAATATATTTTTTTTTATTATTATTTATTTAGGAATTTTTTTTTTTTTTTTTTTACACATGTGGAAAAATTTTTTTTTTACTTTTTTACTTTGTCCCAGGGGGGGACATCACAGATCATTGATCTGGCAGTGTGCACAGCACTCTGCCAGATCGACGATCTGCTGTGCAGGGCTGCAGGCTTTCCAAGTGTCTGCTCTGAGCAGACACTCGGTAAGCCACCTCCCTCCCTGCAGGACCCGGATGCCGCGGCCATCTTGGATCCGGGACCTGCGGCGAGGAGGGAGGTAGGAGACCCTCAGAGCAACGCGATCACATCGCGTTGCTCCGGGGGTCTCAGGGAAGCCCGCAGGGAGCCCCCTCCCTGCGCGATGCTTCCCTATACCGCCGGTACACTGCGATCATGTTTGATCGCGGTGTGCCGGGGGTTAATGTGCCGGGGGCGGTCCGTGACCGCTCCTGGCACATAGTGCCGGATGTCAGCTGCGATATGCAGCTGACACCCGGCCGCGATCGGCCGCGCTCCCCCCGTGAGCGCCGCTGATCGATGATGACGTACTATCCCGTCGGCGGTCATACGGGCCCACCCCACCTCGACGGGATAGTACGTCGGATGTCAGGAAGGGGATAAAGGGGGTTTCTGGGCATCACGTACATTTTTGCAGTCAGTATATATGATATGCAGATTGATGAATGCTGAAAGTGTGCAATTTGCACACTGTAATGGCTCCTGCTCACAACAGTATTTTTGATCCAAGTGTTATCCATTAAAAGAAAACTGATTGCACTCACACCAATGTTATTTAATAAGGCAGTGCTGATGAATGATTTTTTCAATAGAAAAATCTCCTCCAGTCGAAGATCCAGGTAGCAGAATTTTATTCCAATGTGATTAAAAAATGAATAACATTTTCATCCTGCAACATAATATACATTTCTAAATAAGTTCTGTTTTTTTACCTGGATTTTCGGCTGGAGGAGTTTTTTCTATTGGATCTATACAGCGCTGAGTCTAGCAGCAGTGGCTTCCCTGTGTGGAGGATCTCAGTCATATATCAGGGGCGAGCTGTTTGTTCCTATTTTTTAAATTAATTTTCACCGACCGAATCTGTGTGTGAAATAATTTGCAACCATGCACGATTTTCCCCTGGAACTGAGATGAAACTCACCCATTCAAATCTATGGATGCGAGGAAAAAATCAGATCGCACAGTCTAGAATCTGATTTTTACAGATACATTACAAATTCAGTAACCTAGGAAACTGTAAATGGTAAAATGGACAGCACATGGACTACAAGTGAGAAGAAAAATTGTCCCACTTTTCTGGATGAAACTTTGAATGAGTTTTTATACGCTCATGTGAACCTGCCCTAATGGTTCCACTCTTTTTTCAGCTTGAGTTGTCATCACGTGACAGCAGAAATGCGATTTGTATACTTATGGTCACATGTTGCCTAGTTTTTCATTAACAATGTAAGAAGCAAGAAAAGTTGCTGATTTGGCACGTGATCGCAGGTCTGCAAATCACAGAAAACCCCTTTTAAGGCTGCCGTCACACTTGCAGTATTTGGTCAGTATTTTACATCAGTATTCGTAAGCCAAAACCAGGAGTGGAACAATTAGAGGAAAAGTATAATAAAAACATATGCACCACTTCTGCATTTATCACCCACTCCTGGTTTTGGCTTACAAATACTCATGTAAAATACTGACCAAATACTGAACGTGTGATGGCAGCCTAAGGCTCTCAGAACTTGGATCGCACGCGTCCGCTCAGTGCCCTCTTCATATGCAGTGCCCACGGTTCTTTTCACTGAAAATTCTCCAGACTCTTCCCTCGGATCTCAGATCATCTCTGTCATGCAATCTGCCTAACCATCAACTTGAGTATGTTTACACTGCTTCCCCCTTCTATATAGTGCTCATAGCTGTTATTTGTATGCAGCAGTAATGCTTGGGTCAGGAGAACCGCCTGCCAGTCCAAGCAATGCGATGCGATTGTAGTCCGTGTTATACGCAGGGCTGTGGAGTGGGTAAGCATGACCTCCAACTTCTCAGTTTCCCTGACCTCCGACCCCACAGCACTGGTCACTACTGAGCCTGTATGTAAAGTGCAGCACAGATTCATCTCAACTAAAAGCCGAGATCCTTCGATCAGGAACAGAACAGACATTTATAAGAAATTTCATAACTTTCCCAAATTCTTATGAAAACATTTACAGCACATTCTGCGTTGTACTACTGTGCCCAATGTATTATTTTAGGAGTCTGTGCATTTTATACCGACTCCAACTCCATCAAAATTGACACCGACTCGACAACACCAGCTTCATAGCCCTGTTTATACGGCCGTCTTACTGCGCCCCGAGTCATACATAGTTACTAATAAAGGACAATGTGTTTTTGGATATGATAAAGTCTGTTGAGGGAACAGCACAAATGAGGGTCAGCAGATCATTTCTTAGTATAATGGTAAGTTCACACTATGCGTTTTTTCAGCGTTTTTTTTCAGCAGCAAAAACTAATCTCTTCCCAGGAAGGAATCTGTAGAAAAATGCATGTTTCTCTTTGTTTTTATCTTGCTTTTTTTGTGCGGTTTTGGCATTCTAGATTTGTCTCTTCTGCATGCTGATAAAGTTTAGTGTTGAAAAAAAAGTCCTATTCTATAGAATCAAGTTTTGGCACAAGAAACGCAGCAAAACCTGATATTTGCGTTTTTGGTGCGTTTTTTCAGCTTTTTTTTTCACTACCCATTCATTTCAATGGGTGAAAATCACTGAACAAACACTGAAAAAATGCTGAAAGAAGTGACATGCTCCATTGTGCAAAAAACTATGCAAAGCACAAAATCTTGAACCAGATTTCGCTAAAATATGATACTTTAGTCAAAGATTTATATAAAAAGGAGTATACAACAATAAATCACAAAGAGGTGATAAGACAATGACTGCTACCATGCAAATGGAACCGCAGGTCAGAGGAACAAGAGTAAGTTCAAGATTCCTATATTATAATAACATGTGTTCACATGAATGACAGGTAACTACCAGATCAAATAAAAGAGAGTAAGGCCACCGGTGTAAGTCACCAAAAGGTAGTGGAGAGATCTAATGGCAAAAAGAACATAGTGATCTATATATATAATCGTCTAAGGGTCACTTCCGTCTGTTTGTCTGTCATGGAAATCCCGCGTTGCCGATTCCGTCCGCGAATTGGCCCCTTCCTACGCTCTGTCAGTGCCCCCTCCATACTCCCCTCCAGTCAGCGCTCACGCAGGGTTAATGGCTGCGTTATGCCGTGGTGTAACGCAGTCCGTTAACGCTGCAAATAACCCTGTGTGACTAACTTTTTACTATTGATGCTGCCTATGCAGCATCAATAGTTAAAAGATCTAATGATAAAAATAAGAAAAAAAATTAAAAAATCATTATATACTCACCTTCCGGCGCCTTTCCCGCTTATCGCGATGCTCCGGGCCATGCATTGCAGTCTCGCGAGATGATGACGTAGCCGTCTCGCAAGACCACTAAGTCATCTGGGTAATTTCGCAATGCATGGCTGGGAACGGAAGCTGGTGGCCGCATCGCGCGCATAGGGACAGCTTCGCTGGACGCCGGAGGGTGAGTATTTAACAATCTTTTATTTTCATTCTTTTTTTAACAGGGATATGGTGCCCACAGTGCTATATAGTACTTGGGCTGTGATATAAGCTGCTAGGCTGCTATATACTGTATGGGCAGTATTATATACTATGTGGCCTGTGTTATATACTGCGTGGGCTGTGTTATATACTACATGGGCAGTGATATATACTATGTGGGCAGTGTTATATACTATGTGGGCAGCATTATATACTACATGGGCAGTGTTATACACTATGTGGGCTGTGTTATATGCTACGTGGCAGTGTTATATACTACGTGGGCAGTGTTATATACTACGTAGGCAGTGTTATATAGTACGTGCACAGTGTTATATACTACGTGGCAGTGTTATATACTACGTGGGCACTGTTATATACTACGTGGGCACTGTTATATACTACGTGGGCAGTGTTATATACAACATGGGCAGTGTTATATACTACGTGCGCAGTGTTATATACTACGTGGGCAGTGTTATATACTACGTGGGCAGTGTTATATACTACGTAGGCAGTGTTATATACTACGTAGGCAGTGTTATATAGTACGTGCACAGTGTTCTATACTACGTGGGCAGTGTTATATACTACGTGGGCTGTGTTATATACTACGTGCGCAGTGATATATACTACGTGGGCTGTGTTATATACTACGTGGGCTGTGTTATATACTACGTGGCAGTGTTATATACAACGTGGCAGTGTTATATACTACATGGGCAGTGTTGTATACTACGTGCGCAGTGTTATATACTGCATGGGCAGTGTTATATACTACGTGGGCTGTGTTATATACTACGTGGCAGTGTTATATACTACGGGGGCAGTGTTATATACTACGTGGGCAGTGTTATATACTATGTAGGCAGCATTATATACTACGTGGGCTGTGTTATATACTACGTGACAGTGTTATATACTACGTGGGCTGTGTTATATACTATGTGGCAGTGTTATATACTACGTGGGCAGTGTTATATACTACGTGGGCAGTGTTATATACTACGTAGGCAGTGTTATATAGTACGTGCACAGTGTTATATACTACGTGGCAGTGTTATATACTACGTGGGCACTGTTATACACTACGTGGGCAGTGTTATATACTACGTGGGCAGTGTTATATACTATGTGGGCAGTGTTATATACTACGTGGGCAGTGTTATATACTACGTGGGCAGTGTTATATACTATGTGGGCAGTGTTATATACTACGTGGGCAGTGTTATACTACGTGGGCAGTTATATATACTACGTGGGCTGTGTTATATACTACGTGGCAGTGTTATATACTACGTGGGCTGTGTTATATACTTTGTGGCAGTGCTAAATACTACGTGGGCAGTGTTATATGCTACGTGGGCAGTGTTATATACTACGTGCGCAGTGTTATATACTACGTGGGCTGTTATACTACGTGGCAGTGTTATATACTACGTGGGCAGTGTTATATACTATGTGGGCTGTGTGATATACTTTGTGGGCAGTGTTATATACTACATGGGCTGTGTTATATACTGCGCGGATGCTATATATTATGTGGGCTGTGTTATATACTACATAGGCAGTGTTATATACTATGTGGGCTGTATTATATACTGCGTGGATGCTATATATTACGTGGGCTGTGTTATATACTACGTGGCAGTGTTATATACTATGTGGGCAGTGTTATATACTACATGGGCAGTGTTATATACTACGTGCGCAGTGTTATATACTACGTGGGCAGTGTTATATAGTACGTGGGCTGTGTTATATGCTACGTGGGCAGTGTTATATACTACGTGGGCTGTGTTATATGCTACGTGGCAGTGTTATATACTATGTGGGCAGTGTTTACTATGTAGGCAGCATTATATACTACGTGGGCTGTGTTGTATACCACGTGGCAGTGTTATATACTACGTGGGCAGTGTTATATACTACGTAGGAAGTGTTATATACTACGTGGCAGTGTTATATACTACGTGGGCACTGTTATATACTACGTGGGCAGTGTTATATACTACGTGGGCACTGTTATATACTACGTGGGCAGTGTTATATACTATGTGGGCTGTGTTATATACTACGTGGCAGTACTAAATACTACGTGGGCAGTGTTATATACTACGTGGGCAGTGTTATATACTACGTGGGCAGTGTTATATACTATGTGGGCAGTGTTATATACTACGTGGGCAGTGTTATACTACGTGGGCAGTTATATATACTACGTGGGCTGTGTTATATACTACGTGGCAGTGTTATATACTACGTGGGCTGTGTTATATACTTCGTGGCAGTGCTAAATACTACGTGGGCAGTGTTATATGCTACGTGGGCAGTGTTATATACTACGTGCGCAGTGTTATATACTACGTGGGCTGTTATACTACGTGGCAGTGTTATATACTACGTGGGCAGTGTTATATACTATGTGGGCTGTGTGATATACTTTGTGGGCAGTGTTATATACTACATGGGCTGTGTTATATACTGCGCGGATGCTATATATTATGTGGGCTGTGTTATATACTACATAGGCAGTGTTATATACTATGTGGGCTGTATTATATACTGCGTGGATGCTATATATTACGTGGGCTGTGTTATATACTACGTGGCAGTGTTATATACTATGTGGGCAGTGTTATATACTACATGGGCAGTGTTATATACTACGTGCGCAGTGTTATATACTACGTGGGCAGTGTTATATAGTACGTGGGCTGTGTTATATGCTACGTGGGCAGTGTTATATACTACGTGGGCTGTGTTATATGCTACGTGGCAGTGTTATATACTATGTGGGCAGTGTTTACTATGTAGGCAGCATTATATACTACGTGGGCTGTGTTGTATACCACGTGGCAGTGTTATATACTACGTGGGCAGTGTTATATACTACGTAGGAAGTGTTATATACTACGTGGCAGTGTTATATACTACGTGGGCACTGTTATATACTACGTGGGCAGTGTTATATACTACGTGGGCAGTGTTATATACTACGTGGGCACTGTTATATACTACGTGGGCAGTGTTATATACTATGTGGGCTGTGTTATATACTACGTGGCAGTACTAAATACTACGTGGGCAGTGTTATATACTACGTGGGCAGTGTTATATACTACTTGGACAGTGTTATATACTACGTGCGCAGTGTTATATACTACGTGGGCTGTGTTATATACTACGTGGCAGTGTTATATACTACGTGGCAGTGTTATATACTACGTGGGCAGTGTTATATACTACATAGGCAGTGTTATATAGTATGTGCGCAGTGTTATATACTATGTGGGCTGTGTTATATACTATGTGGGCTGTGTTATATACTACGTGGCTCCTATATACTACATGGCTGTGCTATATACTACGTGACTGTCTGTGTTACGTGGCCTCTGCTATACATTGTGTGCAGAATTATTAGGCAAGTTGTATTTTGATCACATTATACTTTTTATACATGTTGTCCTACTCCAAGCTGTTCAGGCTTGAGAGCTAACTACCACTTAAGTAAATCAGGTGATGTGCATCTCTGTAATGAGGAGGGGTGTTGTCTAATGACATCAAAACCCTGTATAAGGTGTGCTTAATTATTAGACAACTTCCTTTCCTTTGGCAAAATGGGTCAGAAGAGAGATTTGACGGGCTCTGAAAAGTCCAAAATTGTGAGATGTCTTGCAGAGGGATGCAGGAGTCTTAAAATTGCCAAACATTTGAAGCGTGATCACCGAACAATCAAGCGTTTCATGGCAAATAGCTAACAGGGTTGTAAGAAGCGTGTTGGGAAAAAAAGGCGCAAAATAACTGCCCATGAATTGAGGAAAATCAAGCGTGAAGCTGCCAAGATGCCATTTGCCACCAGTTTTGCCATATTTCAGAGCTGCAACGTTACTGGAGTAACAAAAAGCACAAGGTGTGCGATACTCATAAGGAAGACTGAAAAACGACCACCTTTGAACAAGAAACATAAGATAAAACGTCATGACTGGGCCAAGAAATATCTTATGACTGACTTTTTAAAGGTTTTATGGACTGATGAAATGAGAGTGACTCTTGATGGGCTAGATTGATGGGCCAGAGGCTGGATCAGTAAAGGGCAGAGAGCTCCACTCCGACTGAGACGCCAGCAAGGTGGAGGTGGGGTACGGGTATGGGCTGGTATCATCAAAGATGAACTTGTGGGACCTTTTCGGGTTGAGGATGGAGTGAAGCTCAACTCCCAGACCTACTGCCAGTTTCAGGAAGACAACTTCTTCAATCAGTGGTACAGGAAGAAGTCGGTATTGTTCAAGAAAAACATGATTTTCATGCAGGACAATGCTCCATCACATGCCTCCAACTACTCCACAGCGTGGCTGGCCAGTAAAAGTCTCAAAGTAGAAAAAATAATGACATGGCCCCCTTGTTCACTTGATCTGAACCTGTGGTCCCTCATAAAATGTGAGAGCTATAGGGAGGGAAAACAGTACACCTCTCGGAACAGTGTCTGGGAGGCTGTGGTGGCTGCTGCACGCAATGTTGATCGTAAACAGATCAAGCAACTGACAGAATTTATGGATGGAAGGCTATTGAGTGTCAGCATAAAGAAAGGTGGCTATATTGGTCACTAATTTTTTGGGGTTTTGTTTTTGCATGTCAGAAATGTTTATTTCTAAATTTAGTGCAGTTATATTGTTTTACCTGGTGAAAATAAACAAGTGAGATGGGAATATATTTGGTTTTTATTAAGTTGCCTAACCCCTTCCCGACCCATGACGCCACGTAGGCGTCATGAAAACCCGTGCCAATCCGACCCATGACGCCTATGTGGCGTCATGGAATGATCGCGTCCCTGCAGATCGGGTGAAGGGGTTAACTCCTATTTTACCCGATCTACAGGGAGAGGGGGAGTGGTGCTTCAGCCCAGGGGGGGTGGCTTCACCCCCCCGTGGCTACGATCGCTCTGATTGGCTGTTGAAAGTGAAACTGCCAATCAGAGCGATTTGTAATATTTCACCTAAAAAACTGGTGAAATATTACAATCCAGCCATGGCCGATGCTGCAATATCATCGGCCATGGCTGGAAATACTAAAGTGACCCCCCCCCACACCCACCGATCGCCCCCCCAGTCCTCCGTTATGGGGTCCGGTCCCCTCCGTCCGCCTGCCGGCTCCCCCGTCCTCCTGTCCGCTCCCTCCTTGCTCATATCCACCCCCCCTGTGCTCCGATCCCCCCCCCTGTGCTCCGATCCACCCCCCCACCACCCCTTCATACTTACCGATCCTCCCGGTGTCCGTACGTCTGCTCGCTGGGCGCCGCCATCTTCCAAAATGGCGGGCGCATGCTCAGTGCGCCCGCCGAATCTGCCAGTCGGCAGATTCCTTACAGGTACATTTTGATCGCTGTGGTAGGTTCTACCACAGCGATCAAAATAAAAAAAATAATAAATAACCCCCCCCCTTTATCACCCCCATAGGGACAATAATAAAATAAAGATTTTTTTTTTTTTTTTTCCACTAGGGTTAGGGTTAGAACTAGGGGTAGGGTTAGGGTTACGGGTAGGGTTAGGGGTAGGGTTATGGCATGTGCACACAGAGCGGATCGGCCGCGGATCCGCAGCGGATCGGCCGCGGATCCACAGCGGATCCGCAGCGGATGGGCCGCGGATCCGCAGCGGATCGGCAGCGGATTGGCCGCGGATCCGCAGCGGATTGGCCGCGGATCCGCAGCGGATTGGCCGGATCTGCAGCGGATTGTCAGCGGATTGGCCGCGGATCCGCAGCGGATTGGCAGCGGATTGGCCGCGGATCCGCAGCGGATTGGCCACTGCGAATTCAAAGCAGTTTTCCATCAGGTTTACAGTACCATGTACACCTAAGGAAAACCAAATCCGCTGTGCCCATGGTGCGGAAAATTCCGTGCAGAAACGCTGCATTGTATTTTCCGCAGCATGTCAATTCTTTGTGCGGATTCCGCAGCGTTTTACACCTGTTCCTCAATAGGAATCCGCAGGTGAAATCCGCACAAAAAAACACTGGAAATCTGCTGTAAATCCGCAGGTAAAACGCAGTGCCTTTTACCTGCAGATTTTTCAAAAATCGTGCGGAAAAATCTCACACGAATCCGCAACGTGGGCACATAGCCTTAGGGTTAGGGTTGGAATTAGAGTTAGGGTTGGAATTAGGGCTAGGGTTTGAAATAGGGTTAAGATTAGGCTTGTGGTTAGGGTTACGGATAGGGTTAGGGGTGTGTTGGGGTTACAGTTGTGGTTAGGGTTGGGATTAGGGTTACGGTTGGGATTAGGGTTAGGATTAGGGTTGGAATTAGGGTTACGGGTGTGTTGCGGTTAGGGTTGTGGTTAGGGGTGTGTTGGGGTTAGGGTTGTGATTAGGGTTATGGCTACAGTTGGGATTAGGATTAGGGGTGTGTTGGGGTTAGTGTTGAAGTTAGAATTGAGGGGTTTCCACTGTTTAGGCACATCAGGGGTCTCCAAACGCAACATGGCGCCACCATTGATTCCAGCCAATCTTGCGTTCAAAAAGTCAAATGGTGCTCCCGCCCTTCCAAGCCCCGACGTGCGCCCAAACAGTGGTTTACCCCCACATTTGGGGTACCAGCGTACTCAGGACAAACTGGGCAACAACTGTTGGGGTCCAATTTCTCCTGTTACCCTTGCAAAAATAAAAAATTACTTGCTAAAACATAATTTTTGAGGAAAGAACAATTATTTTTTATTTTCACGGCTCTGCGTTATAAACTTCTGTGAAGCACTTGGGGGTTGAAAGTGCTCACCACACATCTAGATAAGTTCCTTCGGGGGTCTAGTTTCCAAAATGGGGTCACTTGTGGGGTGTTTCTACTGTTTAGGCACATCAGGGGCTCTGCAAATGCAATGTGACGCCCGCAGACCATTCCATCAAAGTCTGCATTTCAAATGTCACTACTTCCCTTCCGAGCCCTGACGTGCGCCCAAACAGTGGTTTACCCCCACATATGGGGTATCAGCGTACTCACAACAAACTGGGCAACAAATATTGGGGTCCAAATTCTCCTGTTACCCTTGTGAAAATAAAAAATTGCTTGCTAAAACATCTTTTTTGAGGAAAGAAAAATGATTTTTTATTTTCACGGCTCTGCGTTGTAAACTTCTGTGAAGCACTTGGGGGTTGAACGTGCTCACCACACATCTAGATAAGTTCCCTTGGGGGTCTAGTTTCCAAAATGGAGTCACTTGTGGGGAGTTCCTACTGTTTAGGCACATCAGGGGCTCTGCAAACGCAACCTGATGCCCGCAGAGCATTCCATCAAAGTCTGCATTTCAAAACGTCACTACTTCCCTTCCGAACCCCGACGTGTGCCAAAACAGTGGTTTACCCCCACATATGGGGTATCAGCGTACTCAGGAGAAACTGGACAACAACTTTTGGGGTCCAATTTCTCCTGTTACTCTTGCAAAAATAAAAAAATTCTGGGCTAAAAAAATATTTTTGAGGAAAGGAAACACATTTTTTATTTTCACGGCTCTGCGTCATAAACTTCTGTGAAGCACTTGGGGGTTCAAAGTGCTCACCACACATCTAGATTAGTTCCTTGGGAGGTCTAGTTTCCAAAATGGGGTCACTTGTGCGGGAGCTCCAATGTTTAGGCACACAGGGGCTCTCCAAACGCGACATGGTGTCCGCTAATGATTGGAGCTAATTTTCCATTCAAAAAGCCAAATGGCGTGCCTTCCCTTCCGAGCCCTGCCGTGCGCCCAAACAGTGGTTTACCCCCACATATGGGGTATCATCGTACTCAGGACAAACTGGACAACAACATTTGGGGTCCAATTTCTCCTATTACCCTTGGGAAAATAAAAAATTCTGGGCTAAAAATCATTTTTGAGGAAAGAAAAATTATTTTTTTATTTTCACGGCTCTGCGTTATAAACTTCTGTGAAGCACCTGGGGGTTATAAGTGCTCACTATGCATCTACATAAGTTCCTTGGGGGGTCTAGTTTCCAAAATGGGGTCACTTGTAGGGGAGCTCCAATGTTTAGGCACACAGGGGCTCTCCAAACGCGACATGGTGTCCGCTAACGATTGGAGCTAATTTTCCATTCAAAAAGTCAAATGGCACGCCTCCCCTTCCGAGCCTTGCCGTGCACCCAAACAGTGGTTTACCCCCACATATGAGGTATCGGCATACTCAGGAGAAATTGCCCAACAAATTTTAGGATCCATTTTATCCTGTTGCCCATGTGAAAATGAAAGAATTGAGGCTAAAAGAAATTTTGTGTGAAAAAAAAGTACTTTTTCATTTTTGCGGATCAATTTGTGAAGCACCTGGGGGTTTAAAGTGCTCACTATGCCTCTAGATGAGTTCCTTGGGGGGTCTAGTTTCCAAAATGGGGTCACTTGTGGAGGAGCTCCAATGTTTAGGCACACAGGGGCTTTCCAAACGCGACATGGTGTCCGCTAACGATGGAGATAATTTTTCATTCAAAAAGTCAAATGGCGCTCCTTCCCTTCCGAGCCTTACCATGTGCCCAAACAGTGGTTTACCCCCACATGTGAGGTATTGGTGTACTCAGGAGAAATTGCCCAACAAAATTTAGGATCCATTTTATCCTGTTGCCCATGTGAAAATGAAAAAATTGAGGCTAAAATAATTTTTGTGTGAAAAAAAAGTACTTTTTCATTTTTACGGATCAATTTGTGAAGCACCTGGGGGTTTAAAGTGCCCACTATGCTTCTAGATAAGTTCCTTGGGGGGTCTAGTTTCCAAAATGGGGTCACTTGTGGGGGAGCTCCAATGTTTAGGCACACGGGGGCTCTCCAAACGTGACATGGTGTCCGCTGTTGTGAATTCTGTTTGTGGGCTCCCCCGGTGGTGTTTTATGGTAGTGCCACTTATTTGCCTTCTTCTATCCTTGATCACCTGTTGACACCCATTAGGGGAGTTTCCTATTTAAGGCTGCTTGGCTGCTGGTCCGATGCCGGCCAACAATGTATCAGTAATAATAATAATAATTTTATTTATATAGCGCCAACATATTCCGCAGCGCTTTACAACTTATAGAGGGGACTTATACAGACAACAGACATTACAGCATAACAGAAATCACAGTTCAAAACAGATACCAGGAGGAAAAAGGGCCCTGCTGCTCGCAAGCTTACAATCTATGAGGAAAAGGGGAGACACAAGAGCATTCTGTTGCATTCTCCTGCCTCAAGATCCTGTTCAGCTAAGTTGAATTTTGTTTCTAGTTAATGCTATTTTTGTCCAGCTATTTGCAATGTGACTCTCTGTAGCTGGAAGCTCTCGTGGACTGAAATTGCCACTCCAGTGGCATGAGTTGTCACTGGAGTTTTAAAGTAATTTCAGGATGGTGTTTTTGAGTAGTGTTTTGAAGTTGACCGTGAAGTGACTCTTTCCTGTACTTCTGCTATCTAGTAAGCGGACCTCACTGTGCTAAATCTGCTGTTCATCCTACGTATGTCTTTTCCTCTTGACTCACCGTCAATATCTGTGGGGGGCTGCTATCTCCTTTTGGGGTTCATCTCTGGAGGTAAGGCAGGCCTGTATATTCCTCTGATAGGGGTAGTTAGATCTCCGGCTGGCGCGTGGTGTCTAGGGCATCGTAGGAAACACTCCCCGGCTACTTCCAGTGTTGTGTCAGGTTCAGGTCACGGTCACTTTAGTTCCCATCACCCGAGAGCTAGTCCGTTGTTATTTTGATTTCCCTGCCATTGGGAAAATCATAACAGTTTGGCCGGCCCACATGTGTTAAAACTATGCACTAAAGCAGGAAAGGATATGAAAAGGTTTTTTTTTTCCTTCTGTGTTTGGAAGGTGCACCTTAGTGCTTATTTGTACTCCTTGCTTAAACTGCAGTCTTCAGCCTTTTTTTTTTTTCCTCTCCTCTTAATCTCTGAATGGCTTTGGTTACACCTGTTTGAATCATGGATCCACAGAGTTTGGTTGCAGGTCTGAATAACCTGGCTACAAAGGTCCAGAACTTACAAGATTTTGTTATACGTGCTCCAATGTCTGAACCTAAGATCCCTATGCCTGAATTTTTTACCGGAGACAGATCCCGTTTTTTGAATTTCAGAGAGAATTGTAAATTGTTTTTGTCTCTGAAATCTCACTCTGCTGGTTATCCTGCGCAACAGGTTAGAATTGTTATTTCTCTATTGCGGGGTGACCCACAAAGTTGGGCATTTGCATTGTCGCCAGGGGATCCTGCGTTATTAAATGTAGATGCGTTTTTTCTGGCTTTGGGGTTGCTTTATGAAGAACCTAATTTAGAGATTTTGGCTGAGAAAGCCTTGATAGCTCTTTCCCAAGGGCAAGATGAAGCTGAGATATACTGCCAAAAATTTCGTAAATGGTCGGTGCTTATTAAATGGAATGAGTGCGCTCCAGCAGCTAATTTCAGAGAAGGTCTCTCTGATGCCGTGAAGGATGTCATGGTGGGGTTCCCTGTGCCTACAGGTCTGAATGATGCCATGAAATTGGCTATCCAGATTGATCGGCGTTTACGGGAGCGCAAATCTGTGCACCATATGGCGGTATCTTCTGAGCAAAAACCTGTGCACCATATGGCGGTATCTTCTGAGCAAAAACCTGTGCATCATTTGGCAGTGACCTCTGAAAAGGCACCAGAGCATATGCAATGCGATAGTGTATTGTCTAGAGGCGAACGACAGAATTACAGGCGCAAAAATGGGTTGTGCTTCTATTGTGGAGATCCAGCTCATGTTATATCCGCATGCTCTAAACGCATAAAGAAGGTTGATAAAAAGGTTGATAAATCTTTTTCTATGGGTACCTTGCAGTCTAAATTTCTTTTGTCCGTGACATTGATTTGTACTTTGTCATCTGTTACTGTGGATGCTTATGTGGATTCTGGCGCCGCTCTGAGTCTCATGGATTGGTCCTTTGCCAAGCGTTGTGGGTTTGATTTAGAGCCTCTGGAGGTTTCTATTCCCTTAAAGGGTATTGATTCTACACCTTTGGCTAGCAATAAACCACAATATTGGACACAAGTGACTATGCATCTTTCCCCAGACCATCAGGAGATTATTCGTTTCCTTGTGTTATATAATCTACATGACGTATTAGTACTTGGATTACCATGGTTACAAATTCATAATCCAGTCTTGGACTGGAGATCAATGTCTGTGCTGAGCTGGGGATGTCGGGGGATTCATGGGGATGCACCTTTGGTTCCCATTTCTTCATCTACTCCCTCTGAGATCCCAGCATTTCTGTCAGATTTTTATGATGTCTTTCAGGAGCTTAAAACTGATTCTCTCCCCCCTCACAGAGAGTGTGACTGCGCTATTGAGTTGATTCCCGGTAGTAAATTTCCTAAGGGTCGCTTGTTTAATTTGTCTGTACCTGAACATACTGCTATGCGGGAGTATATCAGAGAATCTTTGGAAAAGGGTCATATTCGCCCCTCTTTGTCTCCACTGGGGGCAGGGTTTTTCTTTGTGGGTAAAAAGGATGGTTCATTGAGACCTTGTATCGACTATCGACTTCTGAATAAGATTACAGTTAAATACCAGTACCCGTTACCTTTACTGACTGATCTTTTTGCTCGCATAAAGGGGGCGAAGTGGTTCACTAAGATCGATCTACGTGGTGCGTATAATTTGGTGCGGATTAAGCAGGGGGATGAGTGGAAGACCGCATTTAATACGCCTGAAGGCCATTTTGAGTATTTGGTAATGCCTTTCGGTCTCGCGAATGCCCCTTCCGTTTTTCAGTCCTTTATGCACGATATTTTCCGTGAATATCTGGATAAATTTATGATTGTGTATTTGGATGATATTTTGATTTTTTCGGAGGACTGGGAATCTCATGTTCAACAGGTCAGGAGAGTTTTTCAGGTTTTACGAGCTAATTCTCTATTTGTGAAGGGCTCAAAGTGTATTTTTGGGGTTCAGAGAATTTCCTTTTTGGGATATATTTTTTCCCCTTCATCTATGGAGATGGACCCTGTTAAGGTTCAGGCTATTTGTGATTGGATACAACCTACTTCTCTAAAGAGTCTTCAGAAATTCTTGGGATTTGCTAATTTCTATCGCCGATTCATAGCGGGTTTTTCTGCCATTGCTAAACCTTTGACTGATTTGACCAAGAAGGGTGCTGATGTTGCTAATTGGTCCTCTGCGGCTGTGGAGGCCTTTCGGGAGCTGAAGCGCCGCTTTTCTTCTGCTCCTGTGTTGCGCCAGCCTGATGTTTCGCTCCCGTTCCAGGTTGAAGTGGATGCTTCCGAGATCGGAGCAGGTGCAGTTTTGTCGCAGAAAGGTCCTGACTGCTCAGTGATGAGACCATGTGCGTTTTTCTCTCGAAAGTTTTCGCCCGCTGAGCGAAATTATGATGTTGGAAATCGGGAGCTCTTGGCCATGAAGTGGGCATTTGAGGAGTGGCGTCATTGGCTTGAGGGTGCTAGACACCAGGTGGTGGTCTTGACTGACCACAAAAATCTAATTTATCTTGAGTCAGCCAGGCGTCTGAATCCTAGACAGGCGCGCTGGTCGTTGTTTTTCTCTCGATTTAACTTTGTGGTTTCATATCTGCCTGGGTCTAAGAATGTGAGGGCGGATGCCCTCTCTAGGAGTTTTGAGCCTGACTCGCCTGGTGATTCCGAACCTACTGGCATCCTGAAGGATGGGGTGATATTGTCAGCTGTCTCCCCAGACCTGCGGCGCTCTTTGCAGGAGTTTCAGGTGGATAGGCCTGATCGCTGTCCGCCTGGTAGACTGTTTGTCCCTGATGACTGGACCAGTAGAGTTATTCTGGAGGTTCTCAATCCTGTGTCCTTTCGTTTGGACCTCCCAGCATCTTTTACTATTCATAATGTTTTTCATCGGTCATTGTTGCGGAGGTATGAGGTGCCGGTTGTTCCGTCTGCTGATCCTCCTGCTCCTGTGCTGGTTGAGGGTGAGTTGGAGTATGTGGTGGAAAAGATCTTGGACTCCCGTGTTTCCAGTGGGAAACTTCAGTATCTGGTTAAGTGGAAAGGCTATGGTCAGGAGGATAATTCTTGGGTGACAGCATCTGATGTTCATGCTCCTGATTTGGTTCGTGCATTTCATAGTGCTCATCCAGATCGCCCTGGTGGTTCTGGTGAGGGTTCGGTGCCCCCTCCTTAAGGGGGGAGTACTGTTGTGAATTCTGTTTGTGGGCTCCCCCGGTGGTGTTTTATGGTAGTGCCACTTATTTGCCTTCTTCTATCCTTGATCACCTGTTGACACCCATTAGGGGAGTTTCCTATTTAAGGCTGCTTGGCTGCTGGTCCGATGCCGGCCAACAATGTATCAGTAGCATTCTGTTGCATTCTCCTGCCTCAAGATCCTGTTCAGCTAAGTTGAATTTTGTTTCTAGTTAATGCTATTTTTGTCCAGCTATTTGCAATGTGACTCTCTGTAGCTGGAAGCTCTCGTGGACTGAAATTGCCACTCCAGTGGCATGAGTTGTCACTGGAGTTTTAAAGTAATTTCAGGATGGTGTTTTTGAGTAGTGTTTTGAAGTTGACCGTGAAGTGACTCTTTCCTGTACTTCTGCTATCTAGTAAGCGGACCTCACTGTGCTAAATCTGCTGTTCATCCTACGTATGTCTTTTCCTCTTGACTCACCGTCAATATCTGTGGGGGGCTGCTATCTCCTTTTGGGGTTCATCTCTGGAGGTAAGGCAGGCCTGTATATTCCTCTGATAGGGGTAGTTAGATCTCCGGCTGGCGCGTGGTGTCTAGGGCATCGTAGGAAACACTCCCCGGCTACTTCCAGTGTTGTGTCAGGTTCAGGTCACGGTCACTTTAGTTCCCATCACCCGAGAGCTAGTCCGTTGTTATTTTGATTTCCCTGCCATTGGGAAAATCATAACAGTCCGCTAAAGATTGGAGCCAATTTTTCATTCAAAAAGTCAAATGGCGCTCCTTCCCTTCCGAGCCCTGCCGTGCGCCCAAACAGTGGTTTACCCCCACATATGAGGTATCAGCGTACTCAGGACAAATTGGACAACAACGTCCGTGGTCCAGTTTCTCCTTTTACCGCTGGGAAAATAAAAAAATTGTTGCTAAAAGATCATTTTTGTGACTAAAAAGTTAAATGTTCATTTTTTACTTCCATGTTGCTTCTGCTGCTGTGAAACACCTGAAGGGTTAATAAACTTCTTGAATGTGGTTTTGAGCACCTTGAGGGGTGCAGTTTTTAGAATGGTGTCACTTTTGGGTATTTTCAGCCATATAGAACCCTCAAAATGACTTCAAATGTGAGGTGGTCCCTAAAAAAAATGGTTTTGTAAATTTTGTTGTAAAAATGAGAAATCACTGGTCAAATTTTAACCCTTATAACTTCCTAGCAAAAAAAAAAATTGTTTCCAAAATTGTGCTGATGTAAAGTAGACATGTGGGAAACGTTATTTATTAACTATTTTGTGTCACATAACTCTGTGGTTTAACAGAATAAAAATTAAAAATGTGAAAATTGCGAAATTTTCAAATTTTTTGCCAAATTTCTGTTTTTTTCACAAATAAACTCAGAAATTATCGACCTAAATTTACCACTAACATGAAGCCCAATATGTCACGAAAAAACATTCTCAGAATCGCTAGGATCTGTTGAAGCGTTCCTGAGTTATTACCTCATAAAGGGACACTGGTCAGAATTTAAAAAAACGGCAAGGTCATTAAGGCCAAAATAGGCTGGGTCATGAAGGGGCTAATAATTCTGCATAGTAATAGTTACCTGCACAAGCAGATATCCTCCTAAGATAGCCAAATCTTTAAAAAACCCCACTCCAACTTCCAAAAATATTAAGCTTTGATATTTATGAGTCATTTGGGTTGATTGAGAACATAGTTGTTGATCAATAATAAAAATAATCCTCTAAAATACAACTTGCCTAATAATTCTGCACACAGTGTATGCTATGTGACTGCTATATACATACATACATGCATACATACTCTAGAATACCCGATGCATTAGAATCGGGCCACCATCTAGTGGTAGATATTTACCTCAGACTTGCGGTAACACGTAGCCCCAACGCGCGTTTCGGCTTATGTGCCTTCTTCCATTTTATTTTTGTATTCATTTTCTGAACCTTCTAATTCTATATTGATATTCATTTGAATAATAATATGTAATCAAATATGTTTATTTAATCATCAGACTTGCCGGTGGTGTTGTATAGCTTATAATAGCACTAATAGGTATACTATAATATACTGCCAGACCTGATATTTAGAATTGAGAGTCCTTAGTGCTTGATACCTTTTAATGTCTAACTGAAAAGATGGTAACAAATTGCAAGCTTTCGAGACTACTCAGGTCTCTTCATCAGGCAAAGACTAATACAACATCTGAAGAATCACATATTTATTCACAACACAGCACAGAAAGAATTAATGCAATAGATAAGACAAGTGACATGAAGCAGAACTATCATGGGAGAGTTGTGGCCATAAATATTAGAACAGTTCATAGATAAGGAGTGTGAATGTTTTATTGTCCTCTGATTGCGGTCTGATGCTGTGTCTGATGCCCCCACAAGGTCTGAGGAGCAAATTCCTTAATTGATGTAAAAAGACATAAATCCATGCGACACATTCATTCCTGCACTAAGTGTGTCAAAGGTCATCATGAGTTTGTACTCCCAGAGTCTTCTGTCTCTCTGAGATTTGAAGTTCCCTTTTAATTCAAATAATTCCATGTCCATGGTGCTGTGCTCTGGCATACAAAAATGTTTTGCCACAGGTAGATCCATTCTTTTTTCTCTTATTGTGTTTCAGTGAGAATTCATCCTTGTTCTAAGCTTTTGCCCTGTCTCCCCTACATACAGACCCCCAGTTGGACATTTAGTACAAATAATTAAGTACACCACATTAGAAGTGACGCAGCTGAAAGTACTTGGGATCTTGTAGTCCTGATGTGAGTTGGGGATCTTTATCTTGTCCATGGTCGTTATAAATGGACAGGTTTTACATTTTTTCAGGTTGCAGGGACAAGTTTCCATAGCTGTTGGAGAGGACAGGGAGCTTCTGACAATGATGCTTCTTTGATTTGGGGGCTGCTTAATACACAGTAGTGGGGGGTCTGGAAAAATGGGTTGTAATTGGGTATCTTTTTGTAGTAAAGGTTGTAATTTCTGTGCAGCTTCCCTTAGCACTTCCAGATTTGGATTGTAGGTGACTACTAGAGGCACCCGATTATTTTCTTCTTTAGCTTTGTAATGTAGCAGGTGATTTTTTGATATTCTGGTTGCTCTTGTAATTTGGTTTTCAATTGTTCTTGGATGGTAGCCTTGATTCAAAAAAGTCTTTTTGAGGTGACCAAGGTGTTCATCCCTATCCATGGGGTTGGAACATATATGATTGTATCTGATGGCATGGCTGCAGACAATAGAATTTTTTATGTGTTTTGGATGGAAACTGTCCCATTTAAGGTATGTTGGACGTTCGATTGGCTTCTGATATTGGGATGTCTCTATTTCATTGTTCTGTAGCTTAATGATGGTGTCCAAAAAGTTAATTTCAGTGCTGGAGTAGTAGAGTTTTAAGTTGATGGTGGGATGAAATTGATTAAACTGTTCATGGAACGTCTTTAGCTGTTGCTCAGACTCTGTCCAGATGATTAAAATATCAGTGTAGCTGTAGTAGGCCAGAGGCCTGATGGGACATTAGACAAAAAGTCGCTTTCAAGCTTGGCCATGTTTCATGGATCAAAATATTTTTTTTCTTATTTTCCTCTCTAAAATCTAGGTGCGTCCTATAATCAGTTGCGTCTTATAGGGAAAAATATGTTATACAAAAAGAACAAAGTACCACCTTCTAAAGCAGTTCTTAAGGCTATATGCACACGTTGCAGATTTGACTGTGGAATTTTCTGTGCAGATTCTGCATTTCTTGGCAGAAAAAGCAGGTCAGAATCTGCGCCTTTTTTTGGTATGTGCACACGTTGCAGATTTGTGTGCGGATTTCTTCCTTTTTTTACCCCTGCAGATTTCTATTATGGAGTGGGTGCAGAAACGCAGCAGTTCTGCACAAAGAATTGACATGGTCCTTTTTTGAATCTGCTGCGTTTTCCGTGCAGATTTTTCTGCACCATTAGCACAGCATTTTTTTTTTTGCCATTGATTTACATTGTACTGTAAATCACTTGCAGATCTGCAGCGTTTCTGCGCGGAAAAAAAAGCTGCAGATCTGCGGAAATCTGTAACGTGTGCACATATCCTAATACTTTTTTGTCAAATAAAATCAAACGTAATCGAAATTGCACCCTTTTTGGCTCTGTGGACATTTTAAGTGAATTGTCTTAATTCACTTAATATTTTTTATCAAATACAATCAAACATAATCGGAATTACACCCTTTTTGGCTCTGTGGACATATTAAGTGAATTGTCTTAATTCACTTAATATTTTTTATCAAATACAATCAAACATAATCGGAATTACACCCTTTTTGGCTCTGTGGACATATTAAGTGAATTATCTTGTCAGCATTTAGGCAATGTGCACAGATAGCGGATTGCATGCATTTTTTTCCACGGTTTTTCGCCTTGAAAACGCAGGGAAAACACTGCGAAGCACATGCATACACAACACAACCCATTGAATTCAATGAGATTCCGCAATGCTGTGCTAATGCTGCCTATTTTTCCGTGGCAGAATCGTATCGCGGAAAACTACGCAGCATGCTCATTCTTTGTGCGGAATCGCGGCGATTCCGCACACATAGGAATGCATTGATCCGCTTCCCGCATGGGGCTATGCCCACCATACGCAAAGTTAGCGGATCACGTGCGGATGGTTCCCAGGGTGGAGGAGAGGAGACTCTCCTCCAGGCGCTAAAAAAGAATTAAAATAAAAAATAGTTACAATACTCACCTTCTGGCGGCCCCCGGATCCAGCCCAGGCCTTAGCGATGCCCCTGGCAGCTCTCGTTCCCAGTGATTCTTTGCGACAATGACCTGTGATGACGTAGCAGTCTCGCGTGATGCTACGTCATCTGGGGTCATTGTCGCGAGGCATCGCTGGGAACGAGAGTTGCCGGGAGCATCACGAGGATCGGGAAGGCTGCATAGGCAGCATTAATAGTAAAAAGTTGGTCACACTTGTTAAACACTATGTTTGATAAGTGTGACCAACCTGTCAATCAGTTTTCCAAGCGATGCTACAGATCGCTTGGAAAACTCTAGCATTCTGCAAGCTAATTACGCTTGCAAAACGCTAGCGTTTAGCAGGAATACGCATGCCAATTCCGCATGCTTTTTATCCGCGGCAATTCAGCAACGTGTGCACATAGCCTTATGCTGACTCTTTGTCACAGCTGGTGTGGATTGCCACTAATACCTTTGGTTAAGGGCAACCACCTCAGGTATATAATCAGTGCATAAGCATGTTATTTGCTCTATATAAATTAATTCTTGACTAGTTGTGGAGGCTTTAATTTCCATGGACTAAACTTCCTTTAAAGGGAACCTGTCACCCCCAAAATGGAAGTTGAGCTAAGCCCACCGGCATCAGGGGGCTTATCTACAGCATTCTGGAAAAGAAGATGAGAAAAAGAGGTTAGATTATACTCACCCAGGGGCGGTCCCGCTGCGGTCCGGTACGATGGGTGTCGCGGTCCGGTCCGGGGCGTCCCATCTTCATAGGATGATGTCCTCTTCTTGTCTTCACGCTGCGGCTCCAGCGCAGGCGTACTTTGTCTGCCCTGTTGAGGGCAGAGCAAAGTACTGTATTGCGCAGGCGCCGGGAAAGGTCAGAGAGGCCCAGCGCATGCGCACTGCAGTACTTTGCTCTGCCCCCAACAGGGCAGACAAAGTACGCCTGCGCCGGAGCCGCAGTGTGAAGAGAAGAAGAGGATGACATTGTAAAAAGATGGGAGGCCCCGGACCGGACCGCGACGCCCATCGGATCGGACCGCCCGCCCAGGTGAGTATAATCTAACCTCTTTTTCTCATCTTTCAGGTTACATCGGGGGCTTATCTGCAGCATTCCAGAATGCTGTAGATAAGCCCCTGATGGCGGTGGGCTTAGCTCAACTTCCATTTTGCAGGTGACAAGTTCCCTTTAAACATGTAAGCATACCCCTGTGGGCATGAGCAGCATGGTTTGCGAAAGTGGCTTAACTGCCTGCTGTTTGCAAATATTGCACATGCACGTGATTTTTCATCCCTGGGAATGCACATTGAAGCCAGCTCTATCAGTGTAGTTCACATGCCCAGAGAGGCAGCAGTGACATTGGACTTGGACAGCCGTGAAGGAGCTCATATGCCACCATATAGCCCTCATATGCCACCAATGAAACTCACCACCAATGATAACTGTGCTTACATTGACTTTTTGAACCAATATCCATTTCTATCCAAAATCAGGCCGCGCTTGTAACTTACCTGAGTATAAATGTCATGATCTACGTCGGGGTTTGCTTCTTGCTTTTCCTTCCCCGGCCTGGTTATGGTGGGGTTAACCTTCCCTGCCTCTGGTTCGTGGGTGGCTATTTATTGCTACCACTCCTGGTAGCATTTGTCAGTGATAGTTCCAGTCCCTGGCTTGAGCAGCTGACTCGTATACCCTAGTGATCCTTCTGCCTCTGATTACCCGTATTTGTGCCTGACCCGTTCCCTGTCCCTACCTTAGTGTGTGTTTTGTGTTTGGTGGTTTCCTACAGTGTATGACTCAGCTTGTATTTTGAACCCTGCTTCCTGCTTTCCGTCTCTGTTACTACGTTTCCTGTCTGGCTTTGACTCTCTGGCTCATACCCCGAATACGTCTTTTGTGTCATGTTTTGGATCCCGTTCTCCCGTCTGGTTCCGATTTCTGGCTTGTCTCTGACTTTGTGCATTGCTGTGACCTCTGGTACTTCGTCTTCCTGTTTGTTGCTGACCAGCCTGTCTGAGTACTCTGCCGCCTCCTGGTTGCGCTCCTCACTTTTTACCGTGGTGCTACACGGTGCTACCTTTTTCCCCTTACCTGCGCCCCCTGGTGGAGGTTACGTGCAACTGTCTTGCAGTTGCATTACAATAAATAGCATATTCTATGTTCCAGCACAAAATATAAGAGACAAGAGAATATGTAATGGTAACTAAAGATTTTTATATTATTATTATTATTTATTATTATAGCACCATTTATTCCATGGCGCTTTACATGTGAAAAGGGGTGCACATAATAAAAACAAGTACAGTAATCTTACAACACAGGTCACGAGGGCTCACAATCTACAAGGGCTGGGTGAGGATACAGTAGGTGAGGGCAGAGCTGGTCGTGCAGTGGTTTGGTGGATCAGTGGTTACTGTAAGTTGTAGGCTTGTCGCAAGAGGTTGGTCATTAGGTTACTTTTGAAGGTTTCCATAGTAAGTGAGAGTCTGATATGTTGTGGTAGAGAGTTCCAGAGTAGGGGTGATGCGCTGGAGAAATCTTGTATGCGATTGTGGGAAGAGGAGATAAGAGGGGAGTCGAGAAGGAGATCTTGTGAGGACCGGAGGTTGCGTGCAATGGTTAGGATTTTGAACTAGAGTCTTTGGGTAATGGGGAGCCAGTGCAGGGATTGACACGGGGGGGAGGCTGGGGAATAGCAGGGGGACAGGTGGATTAGTCAGGCAGCGGAGTTTAGAATAGATTGGAGGGGTGCGAGAGTGTTAGAGGGGAGGTCACAGAGCAGGAGGTTGCAGTAGTCAAGGCGGTAGATGATGAGGGCATGGATTAGGGTTTTTGCAGATTCTTGGTTGAGGAATGTACAGATCCAGGAAATATTTTTGAGTTGAAATCGGCACAATATGGAGAGGGCTTGGATATGTGGTTTGAAGGAGAGATAAGAGTCAAGGATTACCCCAAGGCAGCAAGCTTGTGGGACTGGTGAGAGTGAGCAGCCATTTACTTTAATGGATAGGTCCATTGGGGGTGTCAGGTGAGATGGGGGAAGATGAAGAATTCTGTTTTGTCCATATTAAGTTTTAGAAATCTCGCGGAGAAGAAGAATGAAATAGCGGACAGACATTGTGGGATTCTGGTTAGTAGGGTGGTGATATCTGGTCCAGAGATGTAGATCTGTGTGTCTTCAGCATATGGATGATACTGAAAGCCGTGGGACTCTATGAGCTGTCCCAGGCTGAAGGTGTAAATGGAGAAGAGCAGGGGCCCTAGGACTGAACCTTGTGGGACTCTGACAGATAGGAGGCGAGGTGAGGAGGTGGTGTGCGAGTGGGAGACACTGAATGTCCTGTCTTTTAGGGATGATGAGATCCAAGATAGAGCCAAGTCTGTGATACCAAGAGATGAGAGGGTCTGTAGTAATAGGGAGTGGTCCACTGTGTTAAAGGCAGAGGACAGGACTAGGAGGAGGAGGACAGAGTAGTGTTGCTTGGCTTTAGCGGTTAATAGGTCATTGGTGACTTTAGTTAGGACAGTTTCAGTGGAGTGATGCGGCCGGAAGCCAGATTGCAAGCAGTCAAAGAGTGAGCAGGAAGAGCAGTGGGAGGACAGTTCAAGATGGATGTGTTGTTCCAGTAGTTTTGAGGCATAGGGGAGAAGTGATATGGGGTGATAGCTAGATGCAGAGGATGAGTCAAGAGAGGACTTTTTGAGGATGGGTGTGGTTGAGACACGTTTGGAGCATGAAGCATGAGGGGAAAACACCAGTTGGTAGTGAGATGGGTTAGGGTTGGGATGAAGACTGTGGTGTGGTTTGAGATTAAGTGGGATGAAATCGGGTCAAGTGCACAGGTGCTGAGATGTAATCTTGCGAGTAGAGTGGTGAGTCGATCTTCTGTTATGGTGGAGAAGTTGGTTTTGGAGGAGGAGGGCTGAGCAGTTAGGAAGAAAGGTTGTGGGGATTGTAGGCCAAAGCTTTCTCTGATGTTATCAATCTTCTGTTTGAAGAATGAGGCAAAGTCTTCAGCTGAGATAAGTGGAGAGGGAGGAGGTGCTGGGGGACAGAGAAGAGAATTGAAAGTGTTGAATAGCTGTTTAGGGTTGTGAGACAGGAAGTATGTGAGAGATGAGAAGTAGGTTTGTTTAGCTGTGGCAAGTGTGGCCTTGAAAGTAGTGAGGGACTGTTTGAATGTGATGAATTGCTCTTTGAAGTGGAATCTTTTCCATCTCCGCTCAGCAACCCTGGAAGCCCGTCTTAGTTCTTTTTTCAGGCTAGTGTGTCAGAGCTGTCTGTTGATTTTGCAAGCTTTGTGTGTGTGTGAGGGGGCTACCGATTTCAGAGCTGCAGCTATTGTGTTATATAAAGCGGCATCAGTGTCTGCATTGTGTAAGGAACTTATGTCTGTAAGAGTGAGGAGGGATTCAGAAAGTGAGTGTAAATCAGAGTGTTTTAAGAATTCTGTGAGGGTGTGCAATCAGATGTTCCACATCTTACTCATGTAACACAACATGATATTGTCACAGACCCTAACCTCAGAGTAAAGGTAAAGCCATACCGTTTTCCAGAAGCTAGATGTAATGTAATTGCCAAGGATATTTACAATTTTTTAGATTTTTGGGCGTTAGAATAGTTGACAAGTGAATGGTTGCACCCAATAGTTTTAATATCTAAGGCTACTTTCACACTAGCATCGGGCTCGGCCCGTCGCTGTGCGTCGGGCCGACGTTCCCGACGCTAGCGTTGTCTCCGCAGCACAACGGGGGCAGCGGATGCATTTTTCCAGCGCATCCGCTGCCCCATTGTGAGGTGCGGGGAAGTTCGGGGAGGTGGGGGCGGAGTTCCGGCCGCGCATGCGCGGTCGGAAAAAGCGGACCGTCGTGAACAAAAAACGTTACATGTAGCATTTTTTCCTCCCGACGGTCCGCCACTGCACGACGCATCCGTTGCACGACGGGTGCGACGTGTGGCAATCCGTCACAATGCGTCGCTTAATGTTAATCAATGGTGAAAAAACGCATCCTGCAAACACTTTTGCAGGATGCGTTTTTTCGGCAAAACGACGCATTGTGACGGAATGCAGTTAACGCTAGTGTGAAAGTAGCCTAAGACAGCTAAACTTGGTCTCAACAGTTTGATGCTTACAAAAAGCCAAAAATGGATGAGGTAATTGAGAATCTGTGTAATTATCGCTACGTAAGAAGTCTTGGTTTAACTACCATTACCCCGATTTCCAAGGAACCAGGGGAATTAGGAAGAGCCGGGCAAAGTGAGTTTGCTCATTTAATGTGATGAGCCACTTCTGGGGTGGCTGCAGTCTGGTATTTTTAGGCTATGAAGGCTTCCCAGGCTGATAATATCAGCTCATAGCTGTCTGCTTTACGTTTGCTGGTTATCAAAAATAGAGCAGACCCCCACTTAATTTTTTTCATTAATAGATTAATTCATTTATTAGCTAAATATATATACAGTAAACTACATACACAAGGCACTAATTCTATATCTCATTGATATCTATCTCTATTTATGCACATCTTTAACCCCTTCCCAACTTACGCCATACATATACTACTCTGCGGGAGCTGCGTTCCCGCAAACAGCAATTTATGTACGGCAGCATGATCGCGCAGCAATCGGGTGTGGGTGTCAGCTCTGTGTGAGAGCTGACACCCTACCGCAACGCCCACGATCGGCGCTAGTCATTTTGCAGGCATTTAAACCCTCTGATGCCGCTATCACAGTAGCGTAGCTACCAGGGTGGCAGAGGGTTTGGTCTCCCCGGGCCCCATCGCTCACAGGGGCCCACCCGGAGCTACGCTACCCTTAATTATATCAACGTGCACAGCCCGCCGATATAGTTAAGCTCCATGCTCCTTTGTAGAGCAACAAGACACGATCTCCCCACACTACCGCGGACAGTGGCCAGGGAGAGCCAGAGGAACACATGCTCGCGGATCGATAGGTGGCGGCGCTGTACCTGTCTGCTGGCTCCAGTATACAGCAGACACGCCCATATTGCACGCTGTGTGAGTGTATCTGCTGCAGGGAAGTCAGGAGGACCACAGCACTGCTTCTGTCCAGAGAAGAACTAGACAGTAAGGGGACAGTGGTGCTGTAAGTAACAACACAGATTTCTGCAGGTACTGGCCAGAGATGTCTGCACCGTGCAGGGAGGATGTGGCAGGACTCGGCTCCCCTCCTGATAAGACGGGGCCTTGTGCTTTATCTGCAGTCTATATCTGAGTCACTGTAGATTTATGGCGGCTGCTTGACCTGTTACACAGAGCGGGTCACTGTCAGTGCGGGTCGCCCAAGCATGACCCACTCTGTAAAATACATCAAAACAGCTGCAATAAGTCTCATGATGTCTCAGATAGAGACTGACAAGACTGGTCAATAATGTGCACTGACAGATATAACCCCGGCTGCAGGACCCAACAGTTGTGGATATATATATATATTTCAAAAAAGCAGGCAGCACTCCATATTCTTTCAAGTGATATGCAGGATTTATTTAGACCCACATGTCTGGGCAACATTTCGGCTTCAAAGGAGCCTTTCTCAAGGCTTGAGAAAGGCTCATTTGAAGCCGAAACGTTGTCCAGACATGTGGGTCTAAATAAATCCTGCATATCACTTGAAAGAATATGGAGTGCTGCCTGCTTTTTTGAACTATATGGACTAAGGACTACCAGTGGACAGGCTGTTGGAGGGCTTTGCACCCGAAGATAAGTACAGGATTTGTGCTGTTCCTTTTTTTACGAATATACAGTATATATATATATATATATATATATATATATATATATATATATATATATATATATATATTATATATATATATATATGAGACATATATCCTTCTCTGTGGGGTCCTGCAGCCGGGGTCATATCTATCAGTGCACATTACTGCCCAGTCTTGTCAGTGTGTGTGTGTGTGTATGTGTATATATATATATATATATATATATATATATATATATATATATATATATATATATATATATATATATACATATATATATACATACATATACACACACACACACACACACACCTTGGATTTACTGATATGAGATCACACAAACACTGGTATCAGACCCTGACCCCCAACTATAGGATATCTATCTATCCATCCATCCCACCATCCATCCATCCTATAGCCAGGGTCAGGATCCTATCAGTCCAATGTCTGCATGATCTCGTATCCGTAAATCCAAGGTGGTAAACATGAAAACGCCGTTATAAAACCTTTCATTAAAAATAAAAAAGTTGAGGCTGAATATATATGATAAATAGCAAGACAGAAGAAAATAGGAACAGCAAATATGTGCGTATAGGAGATCATATACGGGTGCAGGCCCCTGAACATATACTCTGTCTAGACAACAAGACCCCAAAGGGGCAGAAGAGGAAATAGGAACAGACGAACCAGGGGGTGTACTTCTTTAGATTGGTAATATTCTACCTCCCTCTCTTTCTTCTGGTTGCCTCCTTTCCGTTTCCCTCTTTGAGCTCTTTCCAGACAAGAGTATTCCTTTAGGGTTGCCTGGATACATTCAGGGAGATCCCCCAACATTAAACATAATGGTATTTTACTTACTGATCAGAAGGCGTCTGATTGTCAGGACCTTGCAAAAGAACAGGGGCAGCAGCATTTTTTCCCCTCTACAGCAGCACTGCCATCTATTTGCAGTAGTGTTGAGCGATACCTTCCGATATCCGAAAATATCGGTATCGGATTGGATCGGCCGATATCCAAAAAATATCGGATATTGCCGATACCGGAAATCAATGCAGGTCAATGGGACACAAATATCGGAATTAAAATAAACCCTTTCTTTCCTGTAGGTTAATTCTACATGAAGGAAAACAACTAAGAATAATGTAGGATGTATTGGGGGAGGTGGAGGAGACATTAAAGGCATAGAGGTTTAGCCCAATCAAATGGATTAGCAGGAATTAATTTTTTTTTTTTAAGACGTTCAGAGTTACAAAGATATTGACTATGTTACGCTTTTTCATATTTTGTCAGATATTTATGTTTCACTACTTCCATGAGAAGAGAAAAGACATGCACTCTTGCTTTATGGTGGTGCTGACTGGATGTGGAAATATTCCACCAAAATGTAGTCCCAAGCATAAATGGTCGCACTCAAAGTTCCTTCAAAATTTTGCCAAGCAAGTGTTTTTTTATTTTCAAAACACCAAAATTAAACAATTCACCGCAGTGGTATAAGGTAACGTTTCGACCTGCTGGGTCTTTATCAAACCTTACTGGAAAAAATGAAAAAAATACATAGTGTCAATCTTGTGTGAGGAGATAAATTAAACACGCAATACGAAAATACAACGGCCCAATAAATAGAAGACAGACGTGTATATACAATAGTGGAAAAGAGGAGTAGGTAGCGGTTGGCATACCGACCTGCTTGTGTGCTGCATCTGGCGTTTGCGGTAGTGTGTGGGAACATGTTACTAGGCGCCATAAATATGCAGGGAGACCGGAAATAGAGGAGCCAAGAGCGCCGTTTGCGCATGCGCAGTAGCGTGCGGTGAATGAGAGGCTTGGAGCGCATATGAGAAGGAAAGCTCTATGCGCAGGCGCAGTGTGAGAGCTGGTATGGGGATGCAATATGAGGGAAAGGAGCGCATCTGAGGCTTGGAGTGCATATGGGAGGGAAAGCTCTATGTGCAGGCGCAGTGTGAGCGCTGGTATGGGGATGCAGTGTGAGGGAAAGGAGCGCATCTGAAGGTTGGAGTGCATATGAGAAGGACAGCTCTATGCGCAGGCGCAGTGTGAGCGCTGGTTTGATAAAGACCCAGCAGGTCGAAACGTTACCTTATACCACTGTGGTGAATTGTTTTGTTTTGAAAATAAAAAAACACTTGATTGGCAAAACTTTGAAGGAACTTTGAGTGCGACTGTTTATGCTTGTCACTACTTCCATGCTCTTCACCTTCTTTTTTACTTCTCCCACACTTTCTCCTTCATCATCCTCAGCAGCATCTTTTTCATCAACTTCTTCTTCACCTTATTCATCTCCTTCTTCACCTTCTTCCTATTATTCTTTTTTTTTTACATTCTTTATATTCTTCTTATTCAACTATTATTCTTCTTCATATTCTTATTCATCATATTCTTATTTGTGACAGGAATTCCTGTAGTTATTATCTATAAAAGTTTGAAGATTACACCTTCCGCTCTTCCTGTCACAAAAGATTTACAACAGGATTTGTCCGCGTTCAGTTTGGCCTGCAGCAGCAAGTATTATCCAGGGGCACCATGAGGAGGAACTGACTCACCCCCATACACTGCTTAGTCTTCTTCTGCTTATAATTTAGATAATATCTTTTGCTCTGATTTTTAGTCTTCTGCTTAATGTTCTTCCTCTTGTTTTTTGTTCTGCAGCTTCTTGTTCTTCTGCTTCTTGGTTTTCTGTCTCTTGTTCTTGGTCATCTTGTTCAGGGTTATCTTCTTGGTCTTCTTTGGGGTGGTCTTCAGGGTCATCGTCTTCAGGGTCGTCGTCTTCGGGGTCGTCGTCTTCGGGGTGGTCTTCAGGGTCGTCGTCTTCGGGGTGGTCTTCACGGTCGTCGTTTTCAGGGTCGTCGTCAGGGAGATCCTGAGTGATTACCAAAAACCATTTCAAAAAGCTTGAACATGGAAATGTAGCAGAAGGTACAAGAAGACTGAGGAACTGCTGAGAACCAGCTGATGGTACTGGAGCCCGTATGGGTATCAGAAGGTTCAAGAGCCAATGGAACTACCAAGGACCAGCTGACGGTACTGGAACCCGGTTACTAAGCAGGAGGTACCTGTGCCAGAAAGCACTACCAAGGACCAGCAGACGTTGCTGGAACTCGGATACCGAGAAGGGGGCACCTAAGCCAAAGGCACTGCCGAGCACCAGCTGACGGTACTGGAACCCAGATGGGTAGCAGAACGAACAAGAGCCAATGGCACTACCGAGGACCAGCTGACCTTACTGGAACCCGGTTACAAAGCAGGAGGTACCTGTGCCAGAAAGCACTACCAAGGACCAGCAGACATTGCTGGAACTCGGATAACCGAGAAAGGGGGCACCTAAGCCAAAGGCACTGCCGAGAACCAGCTGACGGTACTGGAACCCGGATGGGTAGCTGAAGGTACCCATGAAAAAAAAAGTTGCAAGGCCACGAGACGGCCGCAGTTACTGAAACCCACAGTCCTACAGGGGGTGCTTGTCCTATTGGCACTACGGAACCAGCCTTCATTGCCAGATCCCGCAGCCCACATAAGAAGCACCTAAACTGCAGGCACCATAGAGTCGGCTAACCCGACCGCAACACGACAGGACAATGTATTGGTGGCAAAGTGACCTTGACACTGCCCGGAAACAGCTGGCGTGTTGGAACGAGGCTGGGCAGGAGGGAGTACCCGTGCCAAAGACACTGCCGAGAATCAGCTGGCGGTGCTGGAACCCGGATGGGTTGCAGAAGCTACAAGAGCCAATGGAACTACTGAGGACCAGCTGACGGTAGTGGAACTCGGTTACTAAGCAGGAGGTACCTGTGCCAGAAAGCACTACCAAGGACCTTCAGATGTTGCTGGAACTCAGATACCGAGAAGGGGGCACCTAATCCAAAGGCACTGCCGAGAACCAGCTGACGGTACTGGAACCCGGATGGGTAGCAGAAGGAACAAGAGCCAATGGAACTACTGAGGACCAGCTGACGGTGCTGGAACCCAGAGGGGCAGCAGAAGGAACAAGAGCCAATGGCACTACCGAGGACCAGCTGACGGTACTGGAACCCGGTTACTAAGCAGGAGGTACCTGTGCCAGAAAGAACTACCAAGGACCAGCAGACGTTGCTGGAACTCGGATACCGAGAAGGGGGCACCTAAGCCAAAGGCACTGCCGAGAACCAGCTGACGGTACTGGAACCCGGATGGGTAGCTGAAGGTACCTATGAAAAAAAAAGTTGCAAGGCCGCGAGACGGCTGCAGTTACCGTAACCCACAGTCCTACAGGGGGTGCTTGTCTGTAATAATTATAGGGGATAACTCAGGAGACTCTTTGCGTGGAACAAGACAGCTACAGGACACAGTTTTATAAGTGGTAAAGTCTATATTATCACACGGCGATTCAAACAGGTGCAGAGAGAAACTCAAGTCCACAACACTTGGTGCAAATAACAAACGCAGCCTAGCAGTCTATAGGAAACTTCAGAGGAAAATGCAATCAAGCAGAAAGTCTATGAAGCACAGTTATTCTTGAGGATACTTGACACGAATAAATCCTTGTCTTAGTCCAGGCACAGATAGATATGCTTATTAGGCAGTTCAAATCATATCTTAGCTCAACCAGGGAGGCCTGGTTAATAGTCTCAGGTTATTGCAAAGCAGCAACAGCTTACATGACCAGCAAATGCAGATGGAAGTAGACACGAACAGCAGATGAAGGAGGATTACTGGAAACTTGTGTATGCAGCAGGAACTCAGAGCAGAGTAGCAGGATCACCACACAGGTTCACAGGAGCAGGTGTATAGCCAGGGAGTAATCAGAGGTCAGGAGCTGGATGCAAGGCAGAATACTCTAGCACAGACTGAAGGCTTGGGTGGAGTTTTATAGCAGGAGACACAGTGCACATGAGACCAAAGACGCCATCTTGAAAAAGAGCAGTAATGCACAAAAGGTAAAAAATGTTCAGAGTCCTGACACAGCCTTCATTGCGAGATCCCGCAGCCCACATAAGAAGCACCTAAACTGCAGGCACCATAGAGTCGGCTAACCCGACTGCAACACGACAGGACAACGTATTGGGTGCAAAGTGACGTTGACACTACCCGGAAACAGCTGGCGTGCTTGAACCAGGCTGGGCAGGAGGGAGTACCCGTGCCAAAGACACTGCTGGGAAACAGCTGGCGGTGCTGGAACCCAGGGTAACAACTAGAAACAGAGTGTAGCCAGAGGCGTAATTGGAGCAAGTTTAATATCTGTAGTAGTGTGACTGTGGTGGGAGCAGGAGAAATTGCCGCACACACAGCAGGGGATCAGCTGACGTTACTGAACCCCAATAACACAGGAGCAGGTGTTGACTGTGCAGACAGCACTTCCGAGCAGCAACTGGCGGTGTTGGAGCCCAGGGATTACAGGAGAAACAGAGTGTAGGCCGAGGCCTAATTGGAGCAGTTTCATATCTGTTGTAGTGTGAGTGTGGAGGTATTTCCCAAGACAAGAGCGTGAATCAAAGAGCAAAATGTAATAAAATATATTACCTTTATTATAAATTAGTACAGACAGTAATCATTAAAATACATAAAGAGACAATTAACAAGGATGGTGACACCTAAGTGCCAATGCCCAGCACAGAAATGATATAGTACAAGTGAAAGGGGGTATACACAGAGTATATACTCGGACGAAAAGGTCCAGAGAAAGGAGCAGGGGGCTTCTCCTATGTCCGGCACTTAGGTTGGTATTACCCTGACTACTATGCAGCACTGCACTTGCTGATATGTAAATGGTGGGTTGTGGGGACTTGCATTTGTCAAAGATAGAACACGGTTATACTGTGGGTTGGCTTTATATATTTTGGCTGTATTGATTGATGGAGTATATGGTTACCAGCCACTCATAATGCTTGTGTACCTGTTGCATTATACATACCATGGTGTTAACCCTTGTATATATTATAAATTGGTCCCCCCCCCCCCCGCTCCTTTCTCTGGACCTTTTCGTCCGAGTATATACTCTGTTTATACCCCCTTTCACTTGTACTATATCATTTCTGTGCTGGGCATTGGCACTTAGGTGTCACCATCCTTGTTAATTGTCTCTTTATGTATTTTAATTATTACTGTCTTTACTAATTTATAATAAAGGTAATATATTTTATTACATTTTGCTCTTTGATTCACGCTCTTGTCTTGGGAAATATATTGTATATAATGTGATAGAGCTAGTTATTTTTGGCTGCTGATTGGTAAATGAGTGTGGAGGTAGCAGGAGCTATTGCCGGATACACAGCTGGGGATCAGCTGACGTTACTGAACCCCAATAACACGGCAGCAAGTGTTGACTGTGCAGACAGCACTTCTGAGCAGCAACTGGCGGTGTTGGAGCCCAGGGATTACAGGAGAAACAGTGTAGGCCGAGGCCTAATTGGAGCAAGTTTCGTATCTGTAGTAGTGTGAGTGTGGAGGTAGCAGGAGCAATTGCCAGATACACAGCTGGGGATCAGCTGATGTTACTGAACCCTAATAACACTGGAGCAGGTGTTGACTGTGCAGACAGCACTTCCGAGCAGCAACTGGCGGTGTTGGAGCCCAGGGATTACAGGAGAAACAGAGTGTGGGCCGAGGCCTAATTGGAGCAAGTTTCATATCTGTAGTGGTGTGAGTGTGGAGGTAGCAGGAGCAATTGCCGGATACACATCTGGGGATCAGATGGAACTTCTGAGCAGCAACTGGCCGTGTTGGAGCCCATGGATTACAGTTTAGGTGGTAGAAACATGAACACAACAGGAGACCTGGATACTGTTGCCAACTAATTGTTTAATCTGGAAGAGGAGTGGCAAATTCCTGCGAGATCCAGGCCTTGTTCATTTTCAGAAAAGTAAGCCGGTCAACGTTATCGGAGGATAGTCACATGCGACGGTCTGTTAGTACACCACCTGCGGCACTAAAGATGCGTTTCGATAACACACTAGCAGCAGGGCAAGCCAGCACCTGCAATGCATACTGGTTAAGCTCTGGCCAAAACTTGAAGGGGGAAGAGCCGTCTGGGAGTACACTGAGAGGGCAAGACATGTAGTCTGTCACCATCTGACGGAAACGTTGCCTCCTGCTGACTGGAGCCGTCTGTGATGGTGTAGACATTTGTGGGGGGCACACAAAACTTTGCCACATTTGGGCCATACTGGTCTTGCCTTGTGCTGAGGCACTGCTTCTGCTCCCTCTTTGTGCAGAGCTTTCTCCACTGCCTCGACGCACTGAGCTGCTTTGTAAAGCACTAGCAGCACTGCTCTCGGTTGGAATGGAGAACATGATGGAATGCCCCAGTGTGTCTTGGTACTCCTGCATTTTACGCTCCCGGTTCAACGGTGTTATGAGGCTTTGTAAGTTGTCCCGGTAGCGAGGATCTAGGAGGGTGTACACCCACTAATCAGCCGTGTTGAGAATGTGGGCGATGTGGCAGTCGTTTCTCAGGCACTGCAGCATGAAATCAACCATGTGCTGCAGACTGCCAACTGGCCAAGAAACACTGTCCCCCTCGCTCTACATACTGACTACTAGAGCATTTTGTAACTCCCTCCTCTGGACAGATGTCTTCCTCCTCCACTGACTCCTCCTCATCCTCCTCACAAAGTGTCCCCTGCCTAGGCCTTTGTGAGGAACCACGTTGCGCAGACTGTACTGAAGCAGATGGCATTTGTGACTCCTCATCCTCCACCTCTTCCACAACCTCCTCCCTTAGCGCTTGCAGTTTTTGTTTCAAGCAGGCAGATAAGGGGGATAGTCATGCTGACTAGTGCATCATCTGCACTCGCCATCCGCGTGGAATCATCGAAGGCACGCAAAACCTGGCAGATGTCCTTCATAGTGGCCCACCCAGTGGTGGTGAAGTCTGAACGGCGCCCAGGGCGACTTTTTTGCGCCTGATGCAGCTGGTACTCCATTACTACTGCCTGCTGCTCACACAACTGCTCCAACATATGTAAGGTTGAATTCCACCTGGTGGGTAGGTCACATATGATGCGATGTTCCGGAAGGCGGAATCGGCGCTGCAGAGCTGCAATGCGCGATCTTGCCATGCTGGAATGCCGCAAGTGAGTGCCCTCTAAGCGGACCTTGTGCAGCAGTGCAGTAAGATCCGGATAGTCCCTCAAAAAACTCTGCACGACCAAGTTGAGCACATGTGCCAGACATGGGATGTGAGTGAGGTTGCCTAGGCCCAGAGCTGCCACCAGATTTCGGCCATTGTCACACACTACCATGCCTGGCTGGAGAATCGCTGGCACAAACCACACGTCGCTCTCCTGCTTGATGGCATTCTAGAGCTTCTGCGCTGTGTGGCTTCGATTCCCCAAAGAAATTAATTTCAATATGGCCTGTTGACGTTTGGCCACGGCTGTGCTCATATCGGTCGTAACAGGTAAGCGTTCACGGGTCCATGTGGAGGTAGACTGTGACGGCTGTTATGGACCTGGTGGTTAGGAGCACCCGGAATGACCTGATGAGTAAACTAGTAATCGGAACAAACTCTGGGAATGTGGGAACTCTGCTGACCGCAAACCCTACTCCTATCACACACACTAGAAATAGCCGTGGAGCGTACCTAACTCTCCCTAGACGCCTCTTCACAGCCTAAGAGCTAACTACCCCTAAAGATAGAAATAGAAGCCTAACCTTGCTTCAGAGAAATTCCCCAAAGGTAAAGGCAGCCCCCCACATATATTGACTGTGAGTTAAGAGGAAAGTCACAAACACAGGAATGAAACAGGTTTTAGCAGAGGAGGCCAGACTTCACTAAATAGTCAGAAGATAGAAAAGGGAACTATGCGGTCAGCACAAAAGACTACAAAAAACCACGCAGAGGAAGCAAAAAGACTCCCCACACCGACTCACGGTGTGGAGGTGCCACTCTGCACCCCAGAGCTTCCAGCTAGCAAGGGAATATCATGATAGCAAGCTGGACTAGAAATTGGCAGTACTAAGAAATATATTCAGGAAGCAGTTACAACAAATGAACTAGCAAAGACCTAGCTTCTGCTGGAGTAGACAGGTCCTCAGAGAAGTCCAAGAGAGATCTGAACCAATACTGAAACATTGACAGCTGGCATGAAGTAACGATCTGAGTGGAGTTAAATAGGGAAGCCAACACAGCAATAAACGAGAGCAGCTGACAAAGCCAACCTCAGTGACCAGCAGTTCCGCTCAAAGCCACCAGAGGGAGTCCAAGAGCAGAACTAACCAAAGTACCATTCATGACCACAGGAGGGAGTCCGAGAACGGAATTCACAACAGTACCCCCCCTTGAGGAGGGGTCACCGAACCCTCACCAGGGCCCCCAGGCCGATCAGGCCGAGCCAAATAAAAGGCACGAACTAAATCGGCAGCGTGGACATCGGAGGCAACAACCCAGGAATTATCCTCCTGACCATAGCCCTTCCACTTAACCAGGTACTGAAGCTTCCGTCTCGAAATACGAGAATCCAAAATTTTTTCCACCACATACTCCAACTCCCCCTTAACCAACACCGGGGCAGGAGGATCAACGGAAGGAACCATAGGCGCCACGTACCTCCGCAACAACGACCTATGGAACACATTATGGATGGCAAAAGAAGCTGGAAGGACCAAACGAAATGACACAGGGTTGAGAATTTCAGAAATCTTATAAGGACCAATGAAACGAGGCTTAAACTTAGGAGAAGAAACCTTCATAGGAACATAACGAGAAGACAACCAAACCAAATCCCCAACACGAAGTCGGGGACCAACACAACGACGGCGGTTAGCAAAAGGTTGAGCCTTCTCCTGGGACAACGTCAGATTGTCCACTACGTGAGTCCAAATCTGCTGCAACCTGTCCATCACAGAATCCACACCAGGACAGTCAGAAGGCTCAACCTGCCCCGAAGAAAAACGAGGATGAAAACCAGAATTGCAAAAAAAAGGCGAAACCAAAGTAGCCGAACTAGCCCGATTTATTAAGGGCGAACTCAGCCAATGGCAAGAAGGTCACCCAATCATCCTGATCAGCAGAAACAAAGCATCTCAGATAGGTTTCCAAAGTCTGGTTGGTTCGTTCGGTTTGGCCATTTGTTTGAGGATGGAAAGCCGAAGAAAAAGACAAATCAATGCCCATCTTAGCACAAAAGGACCGCCAAAACCTAGAGACAAACTGGGAACCTCTGTCCGACACAATGTTCTCCGGAATGCCATGCAAACGAACCACATGTTGAAAAAATAATGGCACCAAATCAGAGGAGGAAGGTAATTTAGGCAAGGGTACCAAATGGACCATCTTAGAAAAGCGATCACAAACCACCCAGATGACAGACATCCTTTGAGAGATAGGAAGATCTGAAATAAAATCCATGGAAACATGCGTCCAAGGCCTTTTCGGGACTGGCAAGGGCAAAAGCAACCCACTGGCACGAGAACAGCAGGGCTTAGCCCGAGCACAAGTCCCAAAGGACTGCACAAAAGAACGCACATCCCGAGACAAGGAAGGCCACCAAAAGGACCTAGCCACCAAATCTCTGGTCCCAAAAATCCCAGGATGACCAGCCAACACTGAGCAATGAACCTCAGAAATAACTCTGCTAGTCCATCTATCAGGGACAAATAGTTTCTCCGCTGGACAACGGTCAGGTCTATCAGCCTGAAACTCCTGCAGCACCCGCCGCAAATCAGGGGAGATGGCAGACAGAATTACCCCCTCTTTGAGAATACCAGCCGGCTCAGGGACACCCGGAGAATCAGGCACAAAACTCCTAGAAAGGGCATCCACCTTCACATTCTTAGAACCCGGAAGGTATGAGACCACAAAATTGAAACGGGAGAAAAACAGCGACCATCGAGCCTGTCTAGGATTCAACCGCTTGGCAGACTCGAGATAAGTCAGATGTTTGTGATCCGTCAAGACCACCACGCGGTGCTTGGCTCCCTCAAGCCAATGTCGCCACTCCTCGAATGCCCACTTCATAGCTAGCAGCTCCCGATTGCCAACATCATAATTACGCTCAGCAGGCGAAAATTTTCTAGAAAAGAAGGCACATGGCTTCATCACAGAGCCATCAGAACTTCTTTGAGACAAAACAGCCCCTGCTCCAATCTCAGAAGCATCAACCTCGACCTGAAAAGGGAGCGAAACATCTGGCTGACGCAACACAGGGGCCGAAGAAAAACGACGTTTCAGCTCCTGAAAAGCCTCAACGGCCGCAGAGGACCAATTCACCACATCAGCACCTTTCTTTGTCAAATCAGTCAAAGGTTTAACCACACTAGAAAAATTAGCGATGAAGCGACGGTAAAAATTAGCAAAGCCCAGGAATTTCTGGAGGCTCTTCACAGATGTAGGTTGAGTCCAATCGTAAATGGCCTGAATTTTAACAGGATCCATCTCGATAGTAGAAGGGGAAAAAATGAAGCCCAAAAAGGAAACCTTCTGAACTCTGAAGAGACATTTAGACCCCTTCACAAACAAGGAATTAGCACGAAGGACCTGGAATACCATTCTGACCTGTTTCACATGAGACTCCCAATCATCCGAAAAGACCAAAATATCATCCAAATATACAATCATGAATCTATCCAGATACTTTCGGAAGATGTCATGCATAAAGGACTGAAACACAGATGGAGCATTTGAAAGCCCGAATGGCATTACCAGGTACTCAAAATGGCCCTCGGGCGTATTAAATGCTGTTTTCCATTCATCGCCCTGTTTAATACGCACAAGGTTATACGCCCCTCGAAGATCTATCTTGGTGAACCAACTAGCCCCCTTAATCCGAGCAAACAAATCAGACAGCAGAGGCAAAGGGTACTGAAATTTGACCGTGATCTTATTGAGATGGCGGTAATCTATACAGGGTCTCAGAGAACCATCCTTCTTGGCCACAAAAAAGAACCCTGCTCCCAACGGTGATGAAGACGGGCGAATATGCCCTTTCTCCAAGGACTCCTTTATATAACTCCGCATAGCGGCGTGCTCTGGCACAGATAAATTGAAAAGTCGGCCCTTAGGAAACTTACTACCAGGAATCAAATTTATAGCACAATCACAATCCCTATGAGGGGGTAGGACACTGGATTTGGGCTCATCAAATACATCCTGGTAATCCGACAGAAACTCAGGGACTTCAGATGGAGTGGAAGCAGAAATTGACACCAACGAAACATCGCCATGTACCCCTTGACAACCCCAACTAGACACAGACATTGATTTCCAATCCAATACTGGATTATGAACCTGTAGCCAAGGCAAACCCAACATGATCACATCATGCAAATTATGCAACACCAAAAAGCGAATATCTTCCTGATGTGCAGGAGCCATGCACATGGTCAACTGAGTCCAGTACTGAGGTTTATTCTTGGCCAACGGCGTGGCATCAATTCCCCTTAATGGAATAGGATACTGCAAAGGCTCCAAGAAAAAACCACAGCGCCTGGCAAACTCCAAGTCCATCAAATTCAGGGCAGCGCCTGAATCCACAAATGCCATAACCGAGTAGGATGACAAAGAGCAAATCAGAGTAACAGACAAAAGAAATTTAGGCTGTACAGTACCAATGGTGACAGACCTAGCGAACCGCTTAGTGCGCTTAGGACAATCAGAGATAGCATGAGTGGGGTCACCACAGTAAAAACACAGCCTATTCTGACGTCTGTGTTCTTGCCGTTCAGTTCTGGTCAAAGTTCTATCACATTGCATAAGCTCAGGCCTCTGCTCAGAGGACACCGCCAAATGGTGCACAATTTTGCGCTCACGCAAACGCCGATCAATTTGGATGGCCAAGGACATTGATTCATTCAGACCAGCAGGCGTGGGGAATCCCACCATAACATCCTTAAGGGCTTCAGAAAGACCCTTTCTAAAAATTGCTGCCAGGGCACACTCATTCCATTGAGTAAGCACAGACCATTTTCTAAACTTCTGACAATATATCTCCGCTTCATCCTGACCCTGACACAAAGCTAGCAAGATTTTCTCTGCCTGATCCACTGAATTCGGTTCGTCATAAAGCAATCCAAGCGCCAGAAAAAACGCATCTACATTAAGCAATGCAGCATCTCCTGGCGCAAGGGAGAACGCCCAGTCTTGAGGGTCGCCACGCAACAAAGAAATAATAATTTTTACTTGCTGAATGGGGTCACCAGAGGAGCGGGGTTTCAAAGCAAGAAACAGTTTACAATTATTTTTGAAATTCAGAAACTTAGATCTATCCCCAGAAAAGAAATCAGGAATTGGAATTCTAGGCTCTAACATCGGATTCTGAACTACATAATCTTGAATGCTTTGTACTCTTGCAGTGAGATGATCCACACAAGAGGACAGACCTTGAATATCCATATCTACACCTGAGTCCTGAACCACCCAGAGATTAAGGGGAAAAGAGAGACAAAACACACTGCAAAGAAAAAAAAATGGGTTCAGAACTTCTCTTATCCCTCTTTTGAGATGCATTAACACTTTGTTGGCCAGCTGTACTGTTAAGGACCTGGTGGTTAGGAGCACCCGGAATGACCTGATGAGTAAACTAGTAATCGGAACAAGCTCTGGGAAAGTGGGAACTCTGCTGACCGCAAACCCTACTCCTATCACACACACACTAGAAATAGCCGTGGAGCGTACCTAACTCTCCCTAGACGCCTCTTCACAGCCTAAGAGCTAACTACCCCTAAAGATAGAAATAGAAGCCTAACCTTGCCTCAGAGAAATTCCCCAAAGGTAAAGGCAGCCCCCCACATATATTGACTGTGAGTTAAGAGGAAAGTCACAAACACAGGAATGAAACAGGTTTTAGCAGAGGAGGCCAGACTTCACTAAATAGTCAGAGGATAGAAAAGGGAACTATGCGGTCAGCACAAAGACTACAAAAAACCACGCAGAGTAAGCAAAAAGACTCCCCACACCGACTCACGGTGTGGAGGTGCCACTCTGCACCCCAGAGCTTCCAGCTAGCAAGGGAATATCATGATAGCAAGCTGGACTAGAAATTGGCAGTACTAAGAAATATATTCAGGAAGCAGTAACAACAAATGAACTAGCAAAGACTTAGCTTCTGCTGGAGTAGACAGGTCCTCAGAGAAGTCCAAGAGAGATCTGAACCAATACTGAAACATTGACAGCTGGCATGAAGTAACGATCTGAGTGGAGTTAAATAGGGAAGCCAACACAGCAATAAACGAGAGCAGCTGACAAAGCCAACCTCAGTGACCAGCAGTTCCGCTCAAAGCCACCAGAGGGAGTCCAAGAGCAGAACTAACCAAAGTACCATTCATGACCACAGGAGGGAGTCTGAGAACGGAATTCACAACAGACGGCTCCTGCAGCGCTGATTCAGAGGAACTGGAGTATGAGGAGGAGTCAATGTGTACAGACTGGATTTCTGCAATCCTTGGAGTTGGCAGAACACTTACAGGGCCACTCTCAAGATCTGTACCCGGCTCCACAACATTAACCCAATGGGCAGCGAGGGAAAGGTATCGTCCCTGTCCATGGTGACTGGTCCACGAATCGGTGGTCAGGTGGACCTTGCTACTGACGGCGTTTAGTAGCGCATGTTTAATGTTTCCCTCCACATGATTTTGCAGGGCAGGGACGGCTTGCCTGCTGAAATAAAAGCGGCTGGGCACGTTGTATTGTGGGACTGCCAATGCCATGAAGTTACGGAAGGTGTCAGTCTCCACCAGCCTGAATGAAAGCATTTCAAGGGACAGTAGTTTTGCAATGCCAGCATTCAGAACCTGTGCTCGGGGGTGGTTTGCCGAGAATGGCTGCCTTTTCTCCCATGCCTGTGCTACCGATGGCTGTAGACTGGGCTGGGAGTGTGAGGATGACAGGGAACGTGGTGCTGTGGGTGGAATTACACTGGCTCTCTGTACAACAGTGCCAGAGGTTCTTCCATGGCAATCCTGTGAGGAAGCCGAACCAGCTGTGTGTGAGCTGGAGAAAGAGGCTACAACACGAGCTGAAGAGGTGGTAGGTGGCGCTGTAGGTTGGCCTAGGTCTTCAGTGTGTTTTTGTAACTCCACCACGTACTTGGTCCGCACATGTTTCCACATATTTGTGGTATTGAGGTTGCTGACACTTTTCCCTCTTTTCACTTTCTGATGACACAGCTTGCATTTGACAAAGCAAATGTCATCTGCAACTGTGTCAAAAAAGGACCAGGCACTGCAAGTCTTGGGAGCGCCCGTCTTGGGTTTTGGAAGAGGCATGCTCCTAATGGGTGCTGAAGTGGAGGCTACAGGCAACCCAGTCTGCCCCCTCCCTCTCCCTCCTTCTTGGGCCGTTCGGGGAATCTCTTCCTCAGAGCTGCTCCCACCACCTTCCTGTACCTCATGCCATGATGAGTCAAGGACCTCATCATCTACACTACCCTCTTCCAACAACTGCTTCTCCTGGGTAGTCTTGGCAGCACAGTACGCACCAGAAAGTGGCACCTGAGTCGCATCATCAGATGCGTACTGAGGTGTGCTGACTGTAGGCACTGGCTCACCCGCCTCTTCAGATTCAGAGAGACAAAGCAGTTGCGCATCACTGCATACTGCCTCATCTTCAATTTCTCGAATGCTGCTTGGCTGGCCCCCTCTTTCCAAGCCAAGAGATTCAGAGAACAGAAGTAGAGATGTCTCCTGTCCAGGGCTCTCTGACTGCCTGGGCAATTTGGCAGGTGCTGAAGAGACAGATGGGTGCTCTTCAGTGCTCTGGACCTGAGAGGATGTGGCACTAATTGAAGTCGATGCGTTAGCTGCCATCCATCCGACAATGGCTTCAATTTGTTCGTCCCGCAGCAGTGGGGTACGGCGAGCTCCTACAAAGCTGCGCATAAAGGACTGTTCCCTGGTAAACTGGGGGATGCCGAGTCACTGGTGCCCGCAACAGGCACAGAATCCCCACGTCCTCTCCCTGCAGAACCTCCACGCCCACGATCACGTGCCTTACTCCCTGCCTTCTTCATCTTGGTAGACTGATAAAGATAGGCAGAAAAGTACTAAAGGCTTAGTGTGCTTATTCCTGAACAGCTGCTAACAGGTATAAGAAACACTAATTTTATGAAGTGTGGACTAGACTTTATGAGCTAGCGTGGCCTACACAACTGTAAAGTGGAGTGTTTGGTGAACCTTATTAACTTTTAGTTTTTTCACAAAAAGACACTGGATGTGCCCAAAGATGTCAAACCGATCACAAACGTTTTGTAGCTATTACAATGCAGGAAGGTAACCTACAATGCAATAGATGAGGCTCCAAAAAATAGGCTAATACTAATCTGGCTGGGGCTGCAGGGCACAAGGCTGCAGAAAGGCTCCTCTATCTACTCCTATATAGTGCACGCAATGTAGCTAGATACGGATGGAAACACACCACTAATAGGAGAAATCAGGAAAAATGGGCTGCACTAATGAAAATAAGGACATGTATGAGGCAGTGACGCACGCTGAGAGGACTACAAACAGATGTGGCTGCAGAACACACTGCAGCAAGAGTTGCACTCACACACACAGACCTTGCAGACAGCCATGAACAGCGCTGCAAGGCAAAAAAAAGCTTCTCACACAGCGGTTGCTACAGTAGCCTGGGGTAAAGCACAATGAAGCAAATTGCTTTCTCAAACTGTCCCTCAGTCAGAACAGCAACGTCCTGTCCCTAACTGAATTCACAGCAGAGTGAACCTAGAATGGCGGCGGCGGCTTTTATAGTGCATCATGACAACATTTCAGCAGAAAAAAAACACCAGATAAATTTTGTACAGGGTATACTCAGAAAGACAAAACCAAAAATCGAAAAACACCCTAAAAAGTACTTTTAATAGATATGCATTAAAAGATGCTAACCATCGCTTGAAAAAACACAGAATATAAATTAACCAACACCCGAGCTGGGTGGAGTAGTGAACACTAGGGCCAAAAATACAAAAGGAGGGTGGAAAATTCCTCAAATAACCCTGGAGGGCTCCTAGTAGGCTAGCCCTTCCTGCCAGTGGAGGTTGGCACCCTAAAGGTCGATGTGGCGCCCCCACTCCTCGTCGACTGTCCCTCCTGGCCCTAGATGTCCCTACCAACTACCCACGCCCAAACCCAACACCAAACACACAGGGCTCTATCTAGCTGGACTGTTCTACAGTAAATCAGTGAAATATCGTAGTTCCACAGTACTGCCCTATAAAGGAGATATTTTTCATCTAGTCATTAGGGTATAATAACCTATAGTATTTAGGCCAATAAAACTCAAGAAAGATAGCATAAATGGATCCAACTAGAATAGATAAAGACTATCTGCATTAGTATCACAGTGACCACGACTTATCCTAACATCATTATGGTCTCATTAGATGTGAGATCATTGTATATTCCACCTTCTCCACATATTAGGTGAATATAGGATACCAGCAAAATCCTTTTACCATATCACAATCCTAAATTGATAAAATAAAGATACCAGGTACTGACAAGCAAAATCACTTAATAGATGAGTCACCGTATCCCAGTCAGTCTAGGTTCAGTATACATAAAATCATTTCTAGGTTCAGTATACATGCAGAGACACGGCACCCTGATGTTACACAATATAAGTCATGGTTCGTAATGCAAACAAGCATCTTGCTAAAGCCACCATGATGGGTCACTTATCTGGTCACTTGTCTGATCATATCTGGTCATTTGTCCCAGTTTTTCTTATAGCGTCCATACGCGTTTCACCCTCTCCCATCAGGGCTCATCAGGGGACAATAGATAGGAGCATGCCGAAGTGGCTGTGATAATAAATGATCAGTGTGGATGTGCCCAAAGATGTCAAACCGATAGTATCACAAACTTTTTGTAGCTATTACAATCCAGGAAGGTAACCTACAATGCAATAGATGAGGCTCCAAAAAATAGGCTAATACTAATCTGGCTGGGGCTGCAGGGCACAAGGCTGCAGAAAGGCTCCTCTATCTACTCCTATATAACCTCTTTTTCTCATCTTTTAGGATACATCTGGTGCTTATCTACACCATTACAGAATGCTGTAGATAAGCCCCTGATGCCAGTGGGCTTAGCTCACCCTCGATTTTGGGGGTGACAAGTTCCCTTTAAAAATAAAAAAAAGGAATATCTGTAGATTATTTTTCCTTTTTTTCCCCCTGCGGTTGGATTTTTTTTTTTTCAATTTTTGCAAAGTTGTTTCCACCAATCTCTCCCATCGGGAAACAATGTACAGTCTGAGTTAGGCCAACGCTGTAGTTTTTTACTTGGAACCAGAGGTGACTCCAGGTCACCAATAAGCTGCAACCTTAGAAGGAAGATAGACTTTTCAATGACTGTCCAATAATACGGAAAATCTGATGGTTCAGATGCTATCCGGTCCCTTTTAGGCTGCATTCATTTATATCTTCAGTTTAAAATCTGAAGTTTTAAACAGGTAAAGCTTTACTTTTATTCTACTTCCACATATGTAGCAAATATTTTATATGTACCTGCCTGAAATCGGCTGGGCAGGTCATTTTTCCTTACTGCAGTTTTATGAAAATTAATGTTTAAAATTTATTTTGTGATAACATCTTGGATGTGTGGTTTGCTTGGTTATTTTCTTGCTGAAGGGGGCAAGTTTACCTTTCAAATGGTGTATCATTTGTGTGTGTGGGTGCAGTATGAACGGAGATAAAAAGTAATCACCGAAAAAGAGTGTTTTGAAATAATATAGAAGGATGAGACCACGCCTAACTTTCGGGTGCATACTTCCAGAAGCATGGGCTGGGCATAACGTACTGGTCACTACAACAGCTGTTTGCAATTTTCACTCAGCAGCATTCACTGCTGCTTGTTTTTGGAAAACACCCATGGAGTCAAAATCATCACTACACCTGTAGATAGATTTCCAAACTTGATAGGGATTCTGCTTTTCTAGCAATTAGGGGTTCTTTATATGGAATCCGCAAACTATTCTAGGAAAATCTGCATTCCAGGAGGCAAATAGCGCTCCATCCTTCCCAAGTCTCTCCGTATAGCTAAGTAGTACTGTTCATCCATGTTCAGTAGAAATCGTGGGACAAATTTTGATGCCATTTTTACTCATTTCCCAGTATGAAAATGTAAAACTTGGGGCTAACACAATTTTGGTGGTAAAAATGTAAATTATTTTATCTTCACTGCCCATTAGTATAAAATTATGTGACACACCTGTGTTGTCAATATAATCACAGCACCCTTAGATGAATTCATTGAGAGGTTTTGTTTGTAAAATGGGGTCACTTATGGGGGGGTTCTGCTGTGTTGGAATCTCAGGGACTCCTGAACATGGCACCCTCAAACAAGTGCAGCAAAATCTGCACTATAATATGGAGTTCCCTTCTGAGCTTTGTACTGTGCCTCAAAAGTAGGTTGACGACATAAGGGGTATTGGTAAACTCAGGAGAAGTTCCACAACAAATTTTGGGGTCCACATTTTTTCCTGTTGCCCTTGTGAAAACAAAACATTTGGAGCTAAAAAATATTTTTGCGGGGAAAATGTGATGTTTATATTTTCACAGTTTAACGTTATAAACTGAGAAACACTTGTGGGTTTAAGGTGCTCAAAACACATCTAGATAGGTTCCCTAAGGGGTCTAGTTTTCAAAATGTCACTTGTGGGGGTTTCCACTGTTGAGACACATCAGGGGCTCTCCAAACGCGACATGGCGTCCGCTAATTATTCCAGCAAATTTTACATTTAAAAAGTCAAGTGGCGCTCCTTCCCTTCCAAGCCCTGCCGTGCACCAAAACAATTGTTTTCCTCCACATATTGAGTATCTCTGCGCACTCAGGAGAAATTGCACAACAAGTTGTGTGGAACAATTTCTGTAACCTTACGAAAATTTTAAATTTGTGGCTAAGTAAGATTTATCTGGGGAAAAAATAATTTTTTTTAATTTTCATGGCTCTACGTTATAAACTTCTGTGAAGCACTTGTGTTTTCAAGGTGCTTAATACACATCTGGATTGGTTCCTTAAGGGATTTGGGTTCCAAAGTAGTGTCACTTGTTGGGGTTTCCACTGTCTAGGCACATCAGGGGCTCTCCAAATGCGACATGGCATCCACTAATTATTCCAGCGAATTTTACATTCAAAAAGTCAAATGGTGCTCCTTCCCTTCTATGCCCTGCCGTGTGCCCAAACAATTGTTTTGCTCCACATATGGGGTATCTGCCCACTCAGGAAAAATTGCACAACAAATTGTATGGAGCAATTTCTCCTGTTACCCTTATGAAAAATTTGCAGCAAAAAAGATTTATCTACAAAAAATGTGATTTTTTTAATTTTATTTTCATGGCTCTACATTATAAACTTCTGTGAAGCACCTGTGGGTTCAAGGTGCTCAATACACATCTAGATAAGTTCCCAAATGAGTTTAGTTTCCAAAATGGTGTCACTTGTGGGGGTTTCCACTGTTTAGGCACATCAGGGGCTCTCCAAACATGACATGGCGTCCCCTAATTATGGCAGCAAATTTTACATTCAAAAAGTAAAATGGCGCTCCTTCCTTTCCGAGCCCTGCCATGTGACCAAACAGTAGAATTTCCCCACATATGGGGTATCTGCATTCTCAGGAGAAACTGCACAACAAATTGTATGGTCCATTTTCTCTTGTTACCCTTGCAAAAGTAGAAAAAATTAGGTCCACAGGAAAATTTTTGTGAAAGAAAATCACCGTATATACACGTGTATAAGCCGAGATTTTCAGCACATTTTTTTTTGCTGAAAATGCCCCTTCGCCTTATACACGAGTCACGGTCCCAGAAAGCAGGCGGGGGTAGGGGAGCAGCGGCAGGAGCCAGCGGGTGTGCCGTCATACTCACCCTCCTCGCGCGGTCCTGCATCTCCATTGTCCAGCTCCGGTAGCTCTCCTCTCCTCTGCTTAGCGGTCACATGGAACCGCTCATTAAGGTAATGAATATGTACGCATCTCCACTCCCATAGGCGTGGAGCGCATAGTCATCACCTTAATGAGTAGTATCACGTGACCGCTGAGCAGAGGGGAGGATAGCTGCCGGACAACGGAGATGCAGGAACATGCAGGACCGCATGAGGAGGGTGAGTATGACGGGGGAGTACACTGAGCCATGCATAGAAGGGGGAGGTCGGGTTGGACGCTGAGCCATGCATAGAAGGCGGAGGACGCTGAGCCATGCATAGAAGGGGGAGGACGGGTTAGATGCTGAGCCATAAATAGAATGAGGAGGACGTACAGCCATGCATACAACTATTAGACCTGGGGAGCCATACATAGCAGAACAGGGATGAGGAGACAATGCATACCCGGCTTATACACGAGTCAATAAGCTTACCCAGTTTTCCGTGGCTAAATTAGGTGCCTTGGCTTATACTCGGGTCGGCTTATACTTGAGTATATACGGTAAATGTTTATTTTTTCCTTCCATATTCCAAAAATTCGTCTGAAGCACCTTAAGGGTTAATAAACTCCCTGAATGTGGTTTTGTGTACCTTGAGGGGTGCAGTTTTTAGAATGGTGTCAATTTAGGGTATTTTCTGTCATATAGACCCCTCAAAGTCACTTCAAATGTGAGGTGGTCCCTAAAAAATTGGTTTTACAAATTTTGTTGTAAAAATGCTAAATTGCTGGTCAAATTTCAACCCTTATAACTTGCTAACAAAAAAAAATTATGTTTCAAAAATTGTGTTGATGTAAAGTAGACATGTGGGAAATGTTATTTATTAACTACCATATATACTCGAGTGTAAGCCGACCCGAGTATAAGCCGACGCACCTCACTTTGCCACGGAAACTGGGTAAGCTTATTGACTCGAGTATAAGCCGGGAATGCAGTGGCCCCTCATCCCTGTCCTGCTATGTATGGCTCCCCCCGTCTCCTAGCTGTATGCGTGGCTGGGCGTCCTCCCTGTCCTCCTCCTATGCATGGCTCAAGGTCCTCCCCATCCTCACCCTTCTATGCATGACTCAGCGTCCTCCCCGACCTCCCCCTTTTTAGCCATGCTCAACCTCCTCCCCCTTCTATGCATGGCTCCGCGTCCTCCCCCGTCATACTCACCCTCCTTGTGCGGTCCTGCACGTCCCTGCATCTCCATTGTCTGGCGCTGCTCCATGTCTATGGGAGTGGAGACGCGTACATATTCATTATCTTAATGAGCTTTACCACGTGACCGCTGAGCAGAGGAGAGGAGAGCTGCCGGCGTCGGACAATGGAGATACAGGGACTGAGATGCAGCGACGGAGGGTGAGTATGTCGTCACAGCCACCGGTTCTTGCTTCTGCTTCCCCACGCCCTTCCCCCGCCGGCTTTCTGGGACCGTGACTTGTATATAAGCGAAGGGGGGTGTTTTCAGCACAAAAAAAATGTGCTAAAAATCTCAGCTTATACACGAGTATATACGGTATTTTGTGTGATATGACTCTCTGATTTAAGGGCATAAAAATCAAAAGTATTTCGCCAAATTTCCGTTTTTTTCACAAATAAAGGCAAGACATATCAAAGAAATGTTGCCACTATCGTAAAGTACATTATGTCACGAGAAAACAGTCTCAGAATCAGTAAGATCCATTGAAGCGTTCCAGAGTTATGATTTCATAAAGTGACAGTGGTCAGAATTCTAAAAATTGGCCTGGTTAGGAAGGTGAAAACACGCTTCAGTATGAAGGGATTAAAGCCGCTTTTTTTAGTTCAACAAGACCTTGTTGACATACTTAGGTGTAGTTTGCATGTGTTTTTGATGCATTTCCAGAGCGAAAACTCACTATGTTTTTTTTTTACTATGGAATTTCTGCCCCTAATATAAGTCTATGGGTCTGTGCACACACTGCGGATGTGCAGCGGTTTACCATGTAAACGTATGGAAAACCAAATCCGCAGAGCGTTTTACACCTGTTCCATAATTGGAATCCGCAGGTGGAAAAACGCAGGTGAAATCCGCACAAAATCCGCAGGTAAAACACCCTGCGTTTCACTGTTTCGTTGCAGCCATTTGGTAAATTCAAAAAAGAAGATTTTTTCTCATTAACCCCTTAACGACCGCCAGTACGCCTTTTAATGGCGGCAGTTAAGGGTACTTAAACCACAGCGCCGTTAATTAACGGCGCTGTGGGAAAAGTGTACAGCGCCCCCCAGAGTCGGATTTTCTCTGGGGTCTCGGTTGTTCGGGGTAGCCGAGACCCCAGAGAACATGATTTGGGTCGGTTTTTACCGACCCCCGGGTTGCGATTGCCAGTAAATAACCGTTTACCGGCAGCAGCAGAAAAAAAAACGTGTGATCGCACATCAGAGGACAGAGAAATGGGGTCCCCGATAGCTCCCCGATACTCACCCGTCTCCCCCAATGCTCCTCATGGCTCCTGATGGGCGCCACCATCTTTTTCCGGCACCCTGCAGATCTTTGGGGTCTCGGCTGCCAGGGGTAGCCGAGACCCCAAAGAACATGATCGGGGTCGATTTTTACCAACCCCTGTTTTGCGATCGCCGGTAATTAACCTTTTACCTGCGACCGCAAAAAGAAAAAAAAAAGCAGCGTGTCATTCTCTGTCTTCTGATGTGATCGCACATCAGAGGACAGAGAAATAGGGGGATTCGGGGACCCTATCATACTTACCGGTGTCCCTGGGTCCTCCTGCGTCCCCTCCTGGCTGCCGGCTTCTTCCTTAGGGAAGGAAATGGCGGGCGCACGTGCAGTGTGCCGGCCGGCAGAGGAAGATTCTTCCTCTTGTTTTATTTTGGTCACTGTGAGATCCTGTCACAGTGATCAAAATAATAAAAAATAGTAAATAACCCCCCTTTTATCACCCCCTTAGTTAGGAAAAAATAATAAAATTAAAAAATTATGTATTTCTATTTTCCAATTAGGGTTATGGCTAGGGATAGGTTTGGGGCTAAAGTTAGGGTTAGGGTTGGGGCTAAAGTTAGGGTTAGGGTTGGTGCTAAAGTTAGGGTTAGGGTTGGGGCTAAAGTTAGGGTTAGGGTTGGGGCTAAAGTTAGAGTTAGGGTTAGGGTTGGTGCTAAAGTTAGGGTTAGGGTTGAGGCTAAAGTTAGGATTGGTGCTAAAGTTAGGGTTAGGGTTGGGGCTAAAGTTAGGGTTAGGGTTGGTGCTAAAGTTAGGGCTAGGGTTGGGGCTAAAGTTAGGGTTGGGGCTAAAGTTGAGATTGGGGCTAAAGTTGAGATTGGGGCTAAAGTTAGGGTTGGGGCTAAAGTTAGGGTTAGAGTTGGGATTAGGGTTTGGGTTGGTATTAGGTTTAGGGTTGGCATTAGGGTTACATTTGGGATTAGGGTTAGGTTTGGGATTAGGGTTATGATTAGGGTTAGGGTTTTTTTGGGGTTAGGGTTTTGATTAGGTTTATGGATTGGGATTAGCGTTAGGGGTGTGTTGGGTTACGGTTGGAGTTAGAATTGGGGGGTTTCCACTGTTTAGGTACATCAGGGGGTCTCCAAACGCAACAGCCAATTTTGCGCTCAAAAAGTCAAATGGTGCTCCCTCCCTTCTAAGCTCTGCTGTGCGCCCAAAAAGTGGTTTACCCCCACATATGGGGTATCAGCGTACTCAGGACTCATTGGACAACAACGTTTGGGGTCCAGTTTCTCCTGTTATTGCGAAAATAAAAAAAAAATTGGGGGCTAAAAATCATTTTTGTTGGAAAAAAAATGATTTTTTTATTTTCATGGCTCTGCGTCAAACTTCTGTGAAGCAGTTGCGCGTTCAAAATGCTCACCACATATCTGGATAAGTAGCTTGGGGGGTCTAGTTCCCAAAATAGGGTCACTTGTGGGGGGTTTCTACTGTTTAGGTACATCAGGGGCTCTGAAAATGCAACGACACCCGCAGACCATTCCATCAAATTCTGCATTTTAAAACGTTCCTACTTCCCTTCCGAGCCCCGATGTGTGCCCAAACAGTGGTTCCCCCCACATATGGGGTATCAGCCTACTCATGAGAAATTGGACCACAAAATTTGTTGTCCAGTTTGTCCTGTTACCCTTGAGAAAATAAAAAATTGCGAGATAAAAAATCATTTTTGAGTAAAAAATGCGATTTTTTTTTTTTATTTTCACGGCTCTATGTTATAAACTTTTGTAAAGCCCCTGGGGGTTTAAAGTGCTCACCACACATCTAGATAAGTTCCTTAAAGGGTCTAGTTTCCATAATGGTGTCACTTGTGGGAGGTTTCTGCTGTTTAGGCACATCAGGGGCTATCCAAACGCGACATGGCATCCGATCTCAATTCCAGCCAATTCTGCATTGGAAAAGTCAAACGGCACTCCTTCTCTTCCAAGCCCTGCCGTGCGCCCAAACAGTGGTTTACCCCCACTTTTGGGGTATCGGCGTATTCAGGAGAAATTGCACAACAAATTTTGTGGTTCATTTTCTTTTCTTACGCTTGTGAAAATAAAAAAAATTGGTTCTGAAGTAAAATGTTTGCAAAAAAAAGTTACATGTTCATTTTTTCCTTCCACATTGTTTCAGTTGCTGTGAAGCACCTGAAGGGTTAATAAACTTCTTGAATGTGGTTTTGAGTACCTTGGGGGGTGTAGTTTTTTAGAATGGTATCAAGTTTGGGTATTTTCTGTCATGTACACCCCTCAAAGTGACTTTAAATGTTAGATGGTCCCTAAAAAAATGGTTTTGTAAATTTTGTTGTAAAAATGAGAAATCGCTGGTCAATTTTTAACCCTTATAACTTCCTAACAAAAAAAAAAATTGTTTCCAAAATTGTGCTTATGTAAAGTAGACATGTGGGAAATGTTATTTATTCACTATTTTGTGTGACATATCTCTCTCTGATTTAAGGGCATAAAAATTCAAAGTTTGAAAATTGCAAAATGTTGAAAATTTTCGCCATATTTCCGTTTTTTTTTTTCATAAATAATCGCAAGTAATATCGAAGAAATGTTACCAATAACATGAAGTACAATATGTCACTAAAAAACATTCTCAGAATCAGCAGGATCCGTTAAAGAATTCCAGAGTTACAACCTCATAAAGTGACAGTGGTCAGAATTGTAAAAATTGGCCCGGTCATTAAAGGGGTTGTCCACTACTTTCAATTAACTCCCCAATGTATCCCCCCGGGGCCCCTGATGAATTGTGTAATTACCTTCCAATGCCGTTTTTGCCTGTGAGCGGCGCTATGCCGGCCCTGAGTCCGGGTCACGTGACCCCCAGGCTGCAGCCGCCGCTTATTTCCACCGACGTCACGTCAATTTCCAGACTCTGGAAATTGACGTGACGTCAGTAGCAGGCGTGAGCCAGCCTCACAGTCAGCAGTCACTCATCAAGAGTGACTGGGCTGTGGGCGGGGCTGGTGGCTGCAGGCCTGTGCTGGGGGCGGGCGGGGCTAGGCAGGGATGTGCGGGCGGGGCTAGGCAGGGATGATTGTGCGGTCGCCGGTGCTCTGCGCGCCGGTGCTGAGCGGTCCGGCGCCGGTGCTCTGCGGTCCGGCGCCGGTGCTGTGCGGGCCGGTTCCGGTGCTGTGCGGGCCGGCGCCGGTATGTGCTGGGGTCTGCTGGGAGGGTGGTCTTTGGGGTGTGTGTGTGTGTGTGTGTGTGTCTCTGTGTGTAGGCATCGTCTGATGGGACTACAAGTCCCATTGGGCTCTGCCTGCTACAGTGACAGTGAGTGACACATTAGCCAATGATGGGACAGTAGTAGTCCCATCATCGTGCTAATGTGTTGAATGTAAAAACAAAACAACACATGTACATACATACATAGAACACACATACAGAACATGCAACATGCGATGGCATGCAGCATGCGACGACATGCGCCGTGCGACGACATGCGCCATGCGACGACATGCAACATGTGACATCATGCAGCATGCGACGACATGCAGCATGCGACGGCATGCGCCATGCGACATCATGCGACATGTGACATGCAGCACGCTACATGTGACAACATGCGACTACATGCGCCATGCGACAACATGCGACATGCACCATGCGACATGTGACATCATGCGACATGCAGCATGCTACATGTGACAACATGCGACGACATGCACCATGCGACGACATGTGACATGCACCATGCAACATGTGACATCATGCAACATGTGACATGCAGCATGCTACATGTGACAACATGCGACGACATGCAGCATGCGACGACATGCGCCATGCAACATGTGACATCATGCGACATGTGACATGCAGCACGCTACATGTGACAACATGCGACGACATGCAGCATGCGACGACATGCAGCATGCGACATGCGCCATGTGATGACATGCAACATGAGACATCATGCGACATGCACCATGCGACATGCAACATGTGACATAATGCGACATGTGACATGTAGCATGCTACATGTGACAACATGCGACGACATGCAGCATGCGACGACATGCAGCATGCGACGACATGCAGCATGTGATGACATGCGCCATGCGACATCATGCGCCATGTGACATGCAGCATGCTACATGTGACAACATGCGACAACATGCAGCATGCGACGACATGCAGCATTCGACGACATGCGCCATCCAACGACATGCAACATGTGACATCATGCAACATGGACCATGTGACGGCATGCGACGACATGCACCATGCGATGACATGCAACATGTGACATCATGCGACATGCCACATACAGTACATACATACAGTACATACATACATACAGTACATATAACAGAGTATATACTCACCATCACTTGTCACTTTGATCCCCGAAGCCATTGCCATCTGTAAAAAATATTAAAATAATAAACAAACACTATACTCCCTGATCCGCAGAAATCCAATTAAAACGAGTGTCCTTCGACGATCTCCCATGGAGAGCAGGAGCATCAGCTGATGCGACCACTCTCCAGGGGCTCCAGGAACACAATGAGGGGAGGAAGGTATCCTTCCACAATGTATTCTCCACAATGTATTCCTACGCCCCTGTAAGAAAATAGTCCCTAGTCTCACTTTATGCCATTGCTGTTTGAGAAATTTTCCCAGGCAGCAATTGCCATAAAGTGAGACTTTGTCCTAAGGTAACCTCAGTGATGCACTGCAGGAGCCATTGTCTCCTGTCAGTGTGTCACTGAGGGTCCTATAGAGCAGTGACATCACCCGATGTCACTGTTCTATAGGGGAGATCGTCGTGGGACACTCGTTATTAATTGGACTACGGCGGACAGGTAGTATACGGTTTATTATTTTTCGTTTTTTGCAGGCGCTGAAGTATGGTAAGTATGGTGAAATGAAGAATATTAAAATACTTTTTTCCTAATGTGTGTGTGTTTTATTAACCCTTTCTTACTATTGGATTAATAATGGATGGGCGTCTTATTGACGCCTCTCCGTTATTAACCCGGCTTAATGTCACCTTACAATAGCAAGGTGACATTAACCCCTTATTACCCCATATCCCACCGCATTACGGGAGTGGGAAGAGAGGGGCTAAGTGCCGGAATTGTCGCATCTTACAGATGCGCCATTTCTGGGGCGGCTGCGGACTGGTATTTGTAGCCGGGGGGAAGGACCAATATCCATGGCCCCTCTCTAGGCTATGAATATCAGCCCACAGCTGTCTCCGTAGCCTCTCTGGCTATAAAATATAGGGGACCCCACTTCATTTTTTTTTGTGGGGTCCCCCTATTTTAATAGCCAGTAAAGGCTACGCAGACAGCTGCGGGCTGATATTCATAGCAGGCTACAAATATTGGCCCTCGGCCGTCGGCTTTCCTCCTCTGGTGCAGAAAATTGCGCGGGAGCCCACGCCGTTTTTATTTTTTTAACTGAAACATATTGTTCATTAACCCCTTTCTGCCAGCTGACGGAATAGTACGTCAGCTAGCAGTATCCCCCTCTTTGAGGAGGGCTTCGGCGGTGAGCCCACTTCAAAGCCACAACATGTCAGCTGTTTTCAATGCAAAAAAAAAAAAATGTACATGATCGCTAAACGGCATAGCGAGAAGAAAAAAACAAAAGACAAAATTATGTTTTTTTGGTCGCCGCGACACTGCATTAAAATGCAATAACGGGCGATCCAAAAAACGTATCTGCACAAAAGTGGTATCATTAAAAACGTCAGCTCGGCGCTAAAAAAATTAGCCCTCACCCGACACGATAGCTCAGAAAATATAGACGCTACAGGTATCAGAAAATGGCGCAGTTATTTTATTTCTTTTTAGCAAGCTTTGGAATTTTTTTTCACCACTTAGATAAAACATAACCTAGACGTGTTTGGTGTCTATGAACTCGTAATGACCTGGAGAATCATAATGGCAGGTCAGTTTTATTCTGTGTGCACACGTTGCAGATTTGGGTGCAGAATTTTCTGCACAAAATCTGCATCTCCTTGCAGAAAACGCCGCTGCGTTTTGGATGCATTTTTTTCACGTTTTTTTCATTTTTTTTGCGCGGTTTTGATGCGGGTTTTTTGTGTGGTTTTGATGCAGTTCTTGCTGCGTTTTTTGTTGCGGTTTTTGCATGTTTTTTGTGCGTTTTTGTATGCGTTTTTGAAAGCTAAATAAAGATGTATTATTGAACAAAAAAAAAAAAAGATTTGGGATGTCATTATTGTCCAACCTCCTCTTTTACATTTGTCCAATCCACACTCCATTACACACACAGATAGACAGATAGATGATAGATGAGATGGATAGACAGATCTACATATAGATAGATCTATATATGCATACATCTATCTATTCATATATCTATCTGTAGATGTGTCTGGATAGATATATCTATTGATAGATGTATGGATAGTGTAGGGTGTGTTTCTACTGTCCAGATTACATCCGAATTAGCTGCAGATTGGATGCTGCGTACTTGTAGTCCCATCGGATGATGCATGCACACACACCCCAAAAGACCCCCTGCACAGCCCCGCACACACCTGAACATTCCCGCACACACCCGATCAGTCCCGCACAGTGCCGCACACATCCAAACAGTCCCGCACACATCCGAACAGCCCGCAGACCCCGCACACACCTAAACAGCCCCGCACAGCGCCGCACACATCCAAACAGTCCTGCACACATCCGAACAGCCCGCAGACCCCGCACACACCTGAACAGCGCCGCACACATCTGAACAGCCCGCACAGTCCCGCACAGCGCCGCACACATCCAAACAGTCCCGCACACATCCGAACAGCACGCAGACCCCGCACACACCTGAACAGCCCTGCACAGCGCCGCACACATCCAAAGAGTCCCGCACACATCCGAACAGCCCGCAGACCCCGCACACACCCGAACAGTCCCGCACAGCGCCGCACACATCCAAACAGTCCCGCACACAACTGAACAGCCCCGCACAGCGCTGCACACATCCAAACAGTCCTGCACACATCCGAACAGCCCGCAGACCCCGCACACACCTGAACAGCCCCGCACAGCGCCGCACACATCCAAACAGTCCCGCACACATCTGAACAGCCCGCAGACCCCGCACACACCTGAACAGCCCCGCACAGCGCCGCACACATCCAAACAGTCCTGCACACATCCGAACAGCCCGCAGACCCCGCACACACCCCAACAGCCCCGCACAGCGCCGCACACATCCAAACAGTCCCGCACACATCCGAACAGCCCGCAGACCCCGCACACACCTGAACAGTCCCGCACAGCGCCGCACACATCCGAACAGCCCACAGACCCCGTCCGCACACACATACATACACGCACACCGTCACCGCCCACACACTTCCCTCCTCCCCAACTGCAGTGTTTCTCGGACCCACTTCCGCATCTAAACTGCAGATCTTTTTTATATCTGCAGTTTTGAGCGGATGTGCCCGACTCAATGCAAATCTATGGGTGCATAAACACTGCAGTTCGGCACAAAAGTGACATGCTGCGGAAAAAAAAAGCTGCGTTTCGGTGCGGCTTTTTCCGCAGCATGTGCACAACAAGTCTGCGGCTCCCATAGACTTACATTGGTTGTTGTGCTCTACACTGCGGATTTGATGCAATTCTGTGTGGCAAAAAATGCTGCGGAACTGCAATCAGATCCGCAACGTGTGCACACAGCCTTAGCATTTAGTGAACCTAGCAAAAAAGCCAAGCAAAAAACAAGTGTGGGATTGCACTTTTTTTTGCAATTTCATCGCACTTTGACTTTTTTTTAACATTTTCTGTTAGACGACATGGTAAAACCAATGGTGTCGGTTCAAAAGTAGAACTTGTCCCGCAAAAGATAAGTCCTCACATGGCCATATTGATGGAAAAATTATGGCTCTGGAAAGGAGGGGAGCGATAAACGAAAACAAAAAAGCTCCAGGGGTGAAGGGGTTTAGAAACATGGATATGGACATACCTATGGAAATAGACATAGATATATCTGTATGTATCTCTCTATCTATCTATCTATCTATCTATCTATCTATCTATCTATCTATCTATCCATCTATCTGTGTGTAATGGAGTGTGGGTTGGACAAATGTAAAAGAGGAGGTTGGACAGAAATGACATCACAAATCTTTTTGAAGATAGAGGAGGAGAGGAGGGAGGGGTTGGGGTGTGTTTTGGAGTGGGTGTGCCAGGTGCAGAGTTACAGGCGAGTGCAATGCATCATGGAACTTGTAGTATTAGAGCACAATAACTCAGGAGAAAGGAAGTTGTCGATTAACCCCATGAGAGCTGGATCCAGCACTGAAGATGTGCTGCTACAGCATGATAAAAGGTAATATTGCTAAAATAAAGACAGTAGATGTTTTCAGTGGCACATAATAGCAAGATTTATGAAAAAAAAAAAAGTTTATTGTAGTGGACAACTTCTTTAAGTACCAAATTGGCTTTGTCACTAAGGGGTTAATGTACACTCTGCACCCCATCTTGACTGAAAAAAACAGAAATGTAGATTTTTTTTGCATATTAAAAAAGTAAAACTGAAATATCACATGGTCTTAAGTATTCAGACCCTTTGCTCAGTATTGAGTAGAAGCACCCTTTTGAGCTAGTACAGCCATGATTCTTCTTGGGAATGATGCAACAAGTTTTTCACACCTGGATTTGGGGATCCTCTGCCATTCTTCCTTGCAGATCCTCTCAAGTTCAGTCAGGTTGGATGGTGAACGTTGATGGACAGCCATTTTCAGGTCTCTCCAGAGATGCTCAATTGGGTATACGTCAGGGCTCTGGCTGGGCCAGTCAAGAATGGTCACAGAGTTGTTCTGAAGCCACTCCTTTGTTATTTTAGCTGTGTGCTTAGGGTTATTGTATTGTTGGAAGACTTCGGCCAAGTCTGAGGTCCAGAGCACTCTGGAAGAGGTTTTCATCCAGGATATCTCTGTACTTGGCCGCATTCATGTTTCCTTCAATGGCAACCAGTCGTCCTGTCCCTGCAGCTGAAAAACACCCCCATAGCATGATGCTGCCACCACCATGTTTCACTGTTGGGATTGTATTGGGCAGGTGATGAGCAGTGCTTGGTTTTCTCCACGCATACCCCTTAGAATTATCACCAAAACGGTCTATCTTCGTCTCACCAGACCATAAATCTTATTTCTCATAGTCTGGGAGTCCTTCATGTGTTTTTTAGCAAACTTTATGCGGACTTTCATATGTCTTGCACTGAGGAGAGGCTTCCGTCGGGCCACTCTGCCATAAAGGCCCGACTGGTGGAGGGCTGCAGTGATAGTTGACGTTGTGGAACTTTTTCCCATCTCCCTACTGCATCTCTGGAGCTCAGCCACAGTGATCTTTGGGTTCTTCTTTACCTTTCTCACCAAGGCTCTTCTCCCGTGATTGCTCAATTTGGCTGGATGGCCAGGTCTACGAAGACTTCTTGTGGTCCCAATTTTCTATTTAACCCCTTTCTGCCATCGGTCGGAATAGTACGTCTGATGGCAGAACCCCCGCTTTGATGCGGGCTCTGGCAATGAGCCCGTATCAAAGCCGGGACATGTCAGCTGTTTTGAACAGCTGACATGTGCCCGCAATAGGTGCAGGTGGAATCGCGATCCGCCCGCACCTATTAACCAGTTAAATGCCACTGCCAAACTCTGACAGTGGCATTTAACGCGCGCTTCCGGCCATCGGGCTGGAAATACGTGCACCGCTGACCCCCGTTACGTGATCAGGGGTCAGCGGTGTGTTGGCATGACAACCAGAGGCTCCTGCAGACCTCTATGATTGTTGATGCCACCCTTTGGTCGACGCTCATAGCAATGCTGTAATTCATCTACATAGGGGCGATCTGAGCATCGCTCCTATGTAGCAGAGCCGATAAGGCTGTACCAGCTTGTTGTCTCCCATAAAGGCTATTGAAGCATGGCAAAAGTATTAAAAAATGTTTTTAAAAATATGAAAAAATAAAAATATAAAAGTTCAAATCACCCCCCCTTTGAACCCCTTTCAAATAAAACAATAAAAAAAAATCAAACCTACACATATTTGGTATCGCCGCTTTCAGAATCGCCCGATCTATCAATGAAAAAAAGAATTAACCTGATCGCTAAACGGCGTAGCGAGAAAAATTCAAATGGCCAGAATTACGTTTTTTTTGGTCGCTGCGACATTGAATTAAAATGCAATAAAGGGCGATGAAAAGTACGTATCTGAAATGGTATCATTAAAAACATCAGCTCGGCGCGTAAAAAACAAACCCTCACCCGACCCAAGATCCCGAAAAATGGAGATGCTACGGGTTTCGGAAAATTACACAATGTGTTTTTTGTTTTTTTTTTGCAACATTTGGAATTTTTTTTCACCACTTAGATGAATAACCTAGACATGTTTGGTGTCTATGAGCTCGTAATGACCTGGAGAATCATAATGGCAGGTCAGTTTTTAGCATTTAGTGAACCTAGCAAAAAAAACAAACAAAGAACAAATGTGGGATTGCACTTCTTTTGCAATTTCACCGCACTTGGAATTTTTTGCCTGTTTTCTAGTACACGACATGGTAAAACCAACGGTGTCATTCAAAAGTAGAACTCGTCACGCAAAAAATAAGCCCTCACATGGCCATATTGACGGAAAAATGAAAAAGTTATGGCTCTGGGAAGGAGGGGAACGAGAAACGAAAATGCTAAACCGAAAAAAGCTCCAGGGGTTAAGGGGTTAAGGATTATGGAGGCCACTGTGCTCTTAGGAACCTTGAGTACTGCAGAACTTCTGTTGTAACCTTGGCCAGATCTGTGCCTTGCCATAATTCTGTCTCTGAGCTCCTTGGCCAGTTCCTTTGACCTTTGTCTGAGCAAAGGGTTTGAATACTTATGACCATGTGATATTTCAGTTTTTCTTTTTTATTAAATTTGCAAAAATGTCTACATTTCAGTTTTTTTTCAGTCAAGATGGGGTGCAGCGTGTACATTAACCCCTTTACCCCCAAGGGTGGTTTGCACGTTAATAACTGGAATTGTTACAATTCTAATTTCCAATTTCTCATTTTTACAACACCATTTTTTTTTAGGCACCATCTCACTTTGGGGGGTCTATATGGTAGAAAATACCCCAAAATGACACCATTCTAAAAACGGCACCCCTCAAGGTGCGCAAAACCACATTCAAGAAGTTTATTAATTAATTAATTCAAATTCAATTTTTTTTATTTTCCCAAGGGTAACAGGAGAATTTGGACCCCAAAAGTTGTTGTGCAATTTGTCCTGAGTACGCTGATACCCCATATGTGGGGAAAACCACTGTATGGGCGGATGGCCGAGCTTGGAAGGGAAGGAGCGGCGTTTGACTTTTTTCAACACAAAATTGGCTGGAATTGAGATCAGACGTCATGTCGCATTTGGAGAGCCCCTGATGTGCCTAAACAGTGGAAACCCCTCACAAGTGACACCATTTTGGAAACTAGACCCCAAAGGAACTTATCTAGATGTGTGGTGAGAAATTTGAACCCCCAAGTGTTTCACTAAAGTTTATAACACCCAGGCGTGAAAATAAAAAAGTCATGTTTTTTCCATAAATATGATCTTTTAGTCCCCAATTTTTTATTTTCCCAAGGGTAACAGGAGAAATTGGACCCCAAATATTGTTGTCCAATTTGTCCTGAGTATGCTGATACCCCATATGTTTAGAGAAAAAAAAAAAAATTCCTTTCTTGGCGCTTCCGGAAGACAAGAATAGTTTGAAGGTTGAGATAATTTGCTCAGTACCAAATTTATTAGGACACTTTAATAAGAACAAAACAACGCGTTTCAGCCCACAACGGCCTTCATCAGGTATTATATGTGCTATATAATTTGTACACGGACCATCAGTGTGACTTGCGAGAAATACGCACCGGTGTTCTATAGAAAAGCCGGTAATTCAGTGCGGTGTACAGTAAAATCACACTGACAGGTTAGAATAGAATAGATAGAATAAATGTCTACACATAGTATAGGAAAGATATATATCTTGGTACCGTGTTAGCCAGTAGATAGAAAAATGTTTAGAATTGAGAGTCCTCAGTGGTTGATACCTTTTAATGGCTAACTGAAAAGATGGTAACAAATTGCAAGCTTTTGAGACTACACAGGTCTCTTCATCAGGCATAGACTAATACAAATTCTAAAGAATCACATATTTATGCACAACATAGCACAGAAAAAAAGAAAAACATGGATAAGACAGGTGGCATGAAGCAGAATTACCATGAGTGATAATAAACAGTTATGTCCATAAATATTGGGCCAGTTCTTAGATAAGGAATGTTTTATTGTCCTCTGATTGGGGTCTCTGTTGTGATGACCCCTCATAGTCTGAGGGGCAAGTTCCTTAGTAAAAAGACATAAATCCATGCGACACATTCATTCCACCACTAAGGGTATGTTTCCACTGTCAGGATGGCCGGCGGTATCGCCGCAGCGGCGAAGCCGCTCGGCACTAAGCCCCGCCCCCTTTCTGGGACGTGATCATGCCGGATGTGTTAACTCTTCACATTCGGGATGATCGCTCTCTCCCATAGCGCCTTGTGATATGCCTTGCGGGGACGCTGCGTCCCCGCAAGGTGTACGGACATGCTGCGATCTGAAAAGACGCGCAGCATGTCCGTAGTCGCAGGGCCGCCGTGTGCGGGTTTCCACGCATAGTGGAGACAGGATTTCATAAAATCCCCTCCACTATGCTGGAACATCTGGACGCTGCTTGTTTGACGCTGCAGCTCTGCGCAGCGTCAAACAAGCAGCGTTTCCTGACCGTGGAAACATACCCTAAGACAGTCAAAGGTCATTATTATTATTATTATTATTATTTATTGTTATAGCGCCATTTATTCCATGGCGCTTTACAAGTGAGGAGGGGTATACATAATAAAAACAAGTACAATAGTCTTGAACAATACAAGTCATAACTGGTACAGGAGGAGTGAGGATCCTGCCCGCGAGGGCTCACAATCTACAAGGGATGGGTGAGAATACAGTAGGTGAGGATAGAGCTGATCGTGCAGCGGTTGGTTGATCGGTGGTTACTGCAGGTTGTAGGCTTGTCGGAAGAGGTGGGTCTTCAGATTCTTTTTGAAGGTTTCGATGGTGGGCGAGAGTCTGATGTGTTGTGGTAGAGGGTTCCAGAGTAGGGGTGATACGCGAGAGAAATCTTGTATACGATTGTGGGAAGAGGAGATAAGAGGGGAGTAGAGAAGGAGATCTTGTGAGGATCGGAGGTTGCGTGTAGGAAAGTACCGGGAGATGAGGTCACAGATGTAAGGAGGAGACAGGTTGTGGATGGCTTTGTACGTCATGGTTAGGGTTTTGTACTGGAGTCTCTGGGCAATGGGGAGCCAGTGAAGGGATTGACAGAGGGGAGAGGCCGGAGAATAGCGGGGGGACAGGTGGATTAGTCGGGCAGCAGAGTTTAGAATAGATTGGAGGGGTGCGAGAGTGTTTGAGGGGAGGCCACAGAGCAGGAGGTTGCAGTAGTCAAGACGAGAGATGATGAGGGCATGGACTAGGGTTTTTGCAGATTCTTGGTTGAGGAATGAACGGATTCGTGCAATATTTTTGAGTTGAAGTCGGCAGGAAGTGGAAAGGGCTTGGATATGTGGTTTGAAGGAGAGATCAGCGTCAAGGATAACCCCGAGGCAGCGAGCTTGTGGGACTGGGGAGAGTGGGCAGCCATTTACTGTAATGGATAGGTTCGTTGGGGGGGTCACGTGAGATGGGGGAAAGATGATGAATTCTGTTTTGTCCATGTTAAGTTTCAGAAATTTAGCGGAGAAGAAGGATGAAATAGTGGACAGACATTGAGGGATTCTGGTTAGTAGGGAGGTCATTATCAGTTTATACTCCCAGACTCTTCTGTCTCTCTGAGTTTTGAAGTTACCTTTCAATACAAGTAATTTCATGTCCATAATGCTATGATTTGGGAGACAAAAATGTATTGCCACAGGTAGATCCATTCTTTTTTCTCTTATCTAAGAAGCATCATTGTCAAGAGCTCCCTGTCCTGTCCAACAGCTGCAGGAACCTTTCCCTGCAATCAGAAAAAATGTAAAACCTGTCCATTTATAATGACCACGGACAAAGATCCCCAATTCACATCAGGACTACAAGATCCCAGGTACTTTCAGCTGCATCACATCTAATGTGGTGCTCCTAATTATTTGTACTAAATGTCCAACTGGGGGTCTGTATGTGGGGTAGACAGGGCAAAAGCTTAGATCAAGGATGAATTCTCACTGAAACACAATAAGAGAAAAAAAGAATGGATCTACCTGTGGCAAAACATTTTTGTCTACTACTACCACTACTTGGGAGTGGGAAGAGAGTGGCTAAGTGCCAGAATAGGCGCATCTTACAGATGTGCCTTTTCTGGGGTGGCTGGGGGCAGATGTTATTTGCCAGGGGGGCCAATAGCCATGGTCCCACGCCAGTTTTTTTTGTGGTTTAACCCTTTATTTTAACACCTAGAGCCACCAAATTTTGCACACAGACACTTCTAACATTAGTAGTGAGGAATATGTAAAAAAATAAGGGATATGAAATGGTTTACTGTATGTAAACCATGTCTCATATCCTATTGGGTTTGATAAGGCGATAGCAAAACCCGGCAATTGAATTACGGGCTGTTAAGCTATCTAGCGCTGTATGAAATATAAATATATATGTGTCTCACTGATACATACATTATATATATACACTCACCGGCCACTTTATTAGGTACACCATGCTAGTAACGGGTTGGACCCCCTTTTGCCTTCAGAACTGCCTCAATTCTTCGTGGCATAGATTCAACAAGGTGCTGGAAGCATTCCTCAGAGATTTTGGTCCATATTGACATGATGGCATCACACAGTTGCCGCAGATTTGTCGGCTGCACATCCCAAAGATGCTCCATACAAGGCAGGATGGATCCATGCTTTCATGTTGTTTACGCCAAATTCTGACCCTACCATCCGAATGTCGCAGCAGAAATCGAGACTCATCAGACCAAGCAACGTTTTTCCAATCTTCTACTGTCCAATTTCGATGAGCTTGTACAAATTGTAGCCTCAGTTTCCTGTTCTTAGCTGAAAGGAGTGGTACCCGGTGTGGTCTTCTGCTGCTGTAGCCCATCTGCCTCAAAGTTCGACGCACTGTGCGTTCAGAGATGCTCTTAGGCCTACCTTGGTTGTAACGGGTGGCGATTTGAGTCACTGTTGTCTTTCTATCAGCTCGAACCAGTCTGCCCATTCTCCTCTGACCTCTGGCATCAACAAGGCATTTCCGCCCACAGAACTGCCGCTCACTGGATTTTTTTTCTTTTTCGGACCATTCTCTGTAAACCCTAGAGATGGTTGTGCGTGAAAATCCCAGTAGATCAGCAGTTTCTGAAATACTCAGACCAGCCCTTCTGGCACCAACAACCATGCCACGTTCAAAGGCGCTCAAATCACCTTTCTTCCCCATACTGATGCTCGGTTTGAACTACAGGAGATTGTCTTGACCATGTCTACATGCCTAAATGCACTGAGTTGCCGCCATGTGATTGGCTGATTAGAAATTAAGTGTTAACAAGAAGTTGGACAGGTGTACCTAATAAAGTGGCCGGTGAGTGTATATATATATATATATATATATATATATATATATATATATATATATATACACTATATATGTTTTCACGAATATTTGAGTCATGGATCCATTCTATGTCCATTTTGCAAGCCGGCGAGACAATCTCGCCGTACTGATGCCATATGGATGACACACGGATAATTTTTAGAGAAAAAAGCATCCTAGCGTTGAATGCGGATCACTGTTCAGGAACTTTTCTGCATATTACGCCTGTAAAAAACAGACCGTAATTCCCTACGCTATGTGTGACGCTGGCCTTATACTGACTGGACAGACGGGGAAACTAAGGGACAATCAAATGACAGGCACACAGGTTAAAATACTACAGGAAAATAGGTGCGCAGTAAGAAGGCAGAAAAGCAACACAAAAGACTGGAATAAAGGGGAAATTAGAGGTATTCACAATAAACCTCATACAACACTCTCAAGACAACTATGGCAACTCTCCAGCGCACCTTCTTCAATGAAGCCAGGAACAGAATGAAGATTCTATTGAAGGCTTGGAAGGAAGCCAGACACAGGTTTATATAATGGAAGGGTGTGGTTCTAATAAGTAGCACAGACAATAGACTGCAAGGTCTGTTAACTCATGAATGGCTGTGTGGATTTAAAGAAGACCTGTGTTCAGCTAATCGCTGCCATCTTCTAATCTCTGATGTACAACAGGTCCCAGCAGAGTGCAGCACATACATCACACACAACACATCTGACATGAATGTAAACTAACAAAGAAAAGAATAGTAAGGTGACACGGTGGTTTCTAGCCTTCCAACCATTTACAGTTCAATACATGGCCGGCAGCCTCCATGGAAATGTTGATGGTTTATCACTTACTAGATGGTGGCCTGATTCTAACGTATCGGGTATTCTAGAATATGCATGTCCACATAGTATATTGCACAGCCCACGTAGTATATTGCACAGCCCACGTAGTATATTGCCCAGCCCACGTAGTATATTGCACAGCCCACGTAGTATATTGCCGCCCAGCCACGTAGTCTATTGCCCAGTGGCGTAGTATATTGCCCAGCCACGTAGTATATTGCCCAGTGACGTATACAGCACAGAGCCACGTAGTATATTGGCCAGTCACGTAGTATATTGCCCAGCTACGTAGTATATTGCCCAGCCACGTATGTCACAGGTTAAAAAATAAACATATACTCACCTTCGGGCCCCTTGTAGTCCTGTCGCCTCCTTCTCGCGCAGGCGCGCAGGACCTGTGATGACGTCGCGGTCACATGACCGTGTCGCGGTCACATGACCGTGACGTCATGGCAGGTCCTTCTCGCGCAGGCGCGCAGAACCTGTGATGACATCGCGGTCACATGACCATGACATCTGTTATGATCTGGTGGCCTAAGAGCAGCATGAGACATACTCTGGAGAAGGTGGTACCTGTACTGACCACAGACCCTGAACTTAACACCGCAACTAGAAGTAGCCGTGGAATGTACCTTTCACTCCCTAGACATCTCGACACAGCCGGAGGACTAATTACCCCTAGCGATAGAAAAGGGAAAACTATCTTGCCTCAGAGAAAATTCCCAAAGGATAGACAGCCCCCCACAAATATTGACTGTGAGATGAGAGGGAAAAAACATACACAGACTGAAATCAGAATTTAGCAAAGGAGGCCACTTCTAGCTAAATAGAAAGGATAGGACAGAGTACTATGCGGTCAGTATTAAAACACTAGAAAATATCCACCACAGAAAATACAAAATCTCCACATCTAACTAAAGATATGGAGGGTATATCTGCATCTCCAGAGATACCAGCTTGGCTAAACAAATCCTTATACAGACCAAGCTGGACAAGACAAAAACATGGAAAAGAACTGAACAATAAGGCCCACAGCATGTGGACAGCAAAAATCAAGGCCAGAACTTATCTTTGTTGAAATGAACAGCAAAGCAGGAGAGACCAGGCAGGGATGTGAATCCTCCAGGAACAATGGACAACTGGCACTGACTAAAGGGTCAAGCAAGACTAAATAGCCCAATCAGAATTACAAAAAGTGAACACACCTGATGAATGCTGCGATCCAGAGACAGCAGCACTACCACTTATAACCACCGGAGGGAGCCCAAGAGCAGAATTCACAACAGTGCCCCCCCCCCTTGAGGAGGGGTCACCGAACCCTCACCAGAGCCCCTAGGCCGATCCGGACGAGCCAAATGAAAGGCACGAACCAAATCCTCAGCATGAACATCGGAGGCAACAACCCAAGAATTATCCTCCTGGCCATAACCCTTCCATTTGACAAGATACTGAAGCTTCCGCATCGAAAAACGAGAATCCAAAATCTTCTCAACCACATACTCCAACTCCCCATCAATCAACACTGGGGCAGGAGGATCAACAGAGGGAACCACGGGCACCACATATTTCCACAACAAAGATCTATGAAAAACATTATGGATGGAAAAAGAGGCTGGAAGGGCCAAACGAAAAGACACTGGATTGATAATCTCAGAAATCCTATAAGGGCCAATAAACCGAGGCTTATATTAGGGGAAGAAACCTTCATAGGAACATGAGGGGAAGACAACCAGACCAAATCCCCAACCCGAAGCCGGGAACCAACACACCGACGACGGTTAGCAAAACGCTGAGCCCCCTCCTGAGACAACACCAAATTGTCAACAACATGAGCCCAAATTTGCGCAACCTGTCAACCACAGAGTCCACCCCAGGACAATCAGAAGGCTCAACCTGCCCTGAAGAAAAATGAGGGTGAAAACCAGAGTTACAAAACAAGGGTGAAACCAAGGTAGCAGAACTAGCCCGATTATTTAGGGCAAACTCGGCCAATGGCAAGAAAGCCACCCAATCATCCTGATCAGCAGACACAAAGCATCTCAAATAAGTTTCCAAAGTCTGATTAGTTCGCTCGGTTTGGCCATTTGTCTGAGGATGAAATGCGGAAGAAAAAGACAAATCAATGCCCAGCCTAGCACAAAAGTCCCGCCAAAACCTAGAAACAAACTGGGAACCTCTATCGGACACAATATTCTCCGGAATGCCATGCAAACGAACCACATGCTGAAAAAATAACGGAGCCAAATCAGAAGAGGAAGGCAATTTAGGCAAAGGTACCAAATGAACCATCTTAGAAAACCGGTCACAAACCACCCAGATAACAGACATCCTCTGGGAAACCGGAAGATCCGAAATAAAATCCATAGAAATATGCGTCCAAGGCCTCTCAGGGACCGGCAAAGGCAAAAGTAACCCACTAGCGCGGGAACAGCAAGGCTTGGCCCGTGCACAAGTCCCACAGGACTGCACAAAAGAACGCACATCCCGTGACAAAGAAGGCCACCAAAAGGACCTACCAACCAAATCTCTGGTACCAAAAATCCCAGGATGACCAGCCAACACAGAACAATTAACCTCAGAAATCACTTTACTAGTCCATCTGTCAGGAACAAACAGTTTCCCCACTGGACAGCGGTCAGGTTTATCAGCCTGAAATTCCTGAAGAACCCGTCGTAAATCAGGGGAGATGGCAGAAAGAATCACCCCTTCCTTCAGAATGCCGACCGGCTGAAGGACCCCAGGAGAATCAGGCAAAAAGCTCTTAGAGAGGGCATCAGCCTTAACATTCTTAGAACCCGGAAGATACGAGACCACAAAATCAAAACGGGAGAAAAACAGGGACCATCGGGCCTGTCTAGGATTCAGCCGTTTGGCAGACTCGAGGTAAATCAGATTCTTATGATCGGTCAAGACCACAATACGGTGCTTGGCCCCCTCAAGCCAATGTCGCCACTCCTCAAATGCCCACTTCATAGCCAACAACTCACAATTGCCGACATCATAATTGCGTTCCGCAGGCGAAAACTTACGAGAAAAGAAGGCACACGGTTTCATCAAGGAACCATCAGAATTCCTCTGAGACAAAACAGCCCCTGCCCCAATCTCAGAAGCGTCAACCTCAACCTCAAAAGGAAGAGAAACATCCGGCTGACGCAACACAGGGGCAGAAGTAATTCGGCGTTTAAGCTCCTGAAAGGCAGAAACAGCCGCAGAGGACCAATTCGTCACATCAGCGCCTTTCTTCGTCAAATCGGTCAGGGGTTTAACCACACTAGAGAAGTTGGCAATGAAACGGCGATAAAAATTAGCAAAGCCCCAAAATTTCTGAAGGCTCTTCACGGATGTGGGCTGGATCCAATCATGAATGGCCTGAACCTTAACCGGATCCATTTCTATAGATGAGGGAGAAAAAATTAAGCCCAAAAAAGAAATCTTCTGTACTCCAAAGAGGCACTTAGACTCCTTCACAAACAAGGCATTATCACGAAGGATCTGAAATACCATCCTGACTTGTTTCACATGAGACTCCCAATCATCTGAAAAAATCAAAATATCATCCAAATATACAATCGTGAATTTATCAAGATAATTCCGAAATATATCATGCATGAAGGACTGAAACACAGATGGAGCATTAGAGAGTCCGAATGGCATCACAAGGTATTCAAAATGGCCTTCGGGCGTATTAAACGCAGTTTTCCATTCGTCACCCTGCTTAATACGAACAAGATTATATGCCCCTCGAAGGTCAATCTTAGTAAACCAACTAGCCCCTTAATCCTAGCAAACAGATCAGAAAGCAAAGGCAAAGGGTATTGGAATTTGACCGTGATCTTATTCAAGAGGCGATAATCAATACAGGGTCTCAAGGAGCCATCCTTCTTGGCAACAAAAAAAAAAACCTGCTCCCAATGGTGAAGAAGATGGCCGAATATGCCCCTTCTCCAAAGACTCCTTAACATAGCTCCGCATGGCGGTATGTTCTGGCACAGACAGGTTGAAAAGTCGGCCCTTAGGGAACTTACAGCCTGGAATCAAGTCAATAGCACAATCACAGTCCCTATGCGGTGGAAGGGAACTGGACTTGGGCTCATTGAATACATCCTGGAAATATGACAAAAACTCAGGGATTTCAGAAGAGGGGGAGGAGGTAATTGACATCAAAGGAACGTCACCCTGAACCCCCTGACAACCCCAACTAGTCACAGACATAGATTTCCAATCTAATACCGGATTATGCACCTGTAACCATGGGAAACCCAGCACAATAGCATCATGCAAATTATGCAACACCAGAAAACGACAATCTTCCTGATGGGCTGGCGCCATGCACATGGTCAGCTGTGTCCAAAACTGAGGTTTATTTTTAGCCAACGGTGTAGAATCAATGCCCCTCAAAGGAATAGGACTCTGCAAAGGCTGCAAGGGGAAACCACAACGTCTGGCAAATTCTAAGTCTATTAAGTTTAGAGCGGCGCCTGAATCCACAAATGCCATGACAGAAAATGACGATAATGAGCAGATCAGGGTCACAGATAACAGAAATTTAGGTTGTACAGTACTGATGGTAACGGAACTAGCGATTCTCTTGGTACGCTTGGGGCAATCAGAAATAACATGAGCAGAATCGCCGCAGTAAAAACACAACCTATTCTGACGTCTGAATCCTTGTCGTTCAGCTCTAGACACAATCCTATCACACTGCATAGGCTCAGGACTCCGCTCGGAAGACAATGCCATAGTGTGCACAACTCTGCGCTCGCTCAAGCGCCGATCAATCTGAATGGCCAGAGACATAGAATCACTCAGACCAGCAGGCGTGGGGAACCCCACCATAACATCTTTAACGGATTCAGAAAGACCCTTTCTGAAAATTGCCGCCAAGGCATCCTCATTCCATTTAGTCAGCACAGACCATTTTCTAAATTTCTGGCAATATGATTCTGCCGCTTCTTGACCCTGACACAGGGCCAACAAGGTCTTCTCAGCATGATCCACTGAATTAGGTTCATCATACAATAACCCAAGCGCCTGGAAAAAGGTGTCTACATTAAGCAAAGCCGGATTCCCAGGTTCCAGGGCAAATGCCCAATCCTGGGGGTCACCACGCAGCAGAGATATAACAATTTTAACCTGCTGGATGGGATCTCCAGAGGAATGGGGTTTCAGAGCAAAAAACAGTTTACAGTTATTTTTAAAGCTCAAAAATTTGGACCTGTCCCCAAGAAACAAATCAGGAGTTGGAATTCTAGGCTCTAAAACCGGAGTCTGAACGATATAATCGGAAATACCCTGTACTCTAGCAGCAAGTTGATCCACACGAGAAGCCAATCCCTGAACATCCATGCCAGCGCCAAACTCCTGAGCCACCCAGAGGTAAAGAGGGATAAAAAACCACAACAGACTACAGAAAAAAAAATGGCAGCACTTTCCTTCCCTTCTTCTGAGATGCGGTTAACTCATTGTTTGCCAGTTGTACTGTTATGATCTGGTGGCCCAAGAGCAGCATGAGACGTACTCTGGAGAAGGTGGTACCTGTACTGACCGCAGACCCTGAACTTAACACCGCAACTAGAAGTAGCCGTGGAATGTACCTTTCACTCCCTAGACATCTCGACACAGCCGGAGGACTAATTACCCCTAGAGATAGAAAAGGGAAAACTATCTTGTCTCAGAGAAAATCCCCAAAGGATAGACAGCCCCCACAAATATTGACTGTGAGAGGAGAGGGAAAAAACATACACAGACTGAAATCAGAATTTAGCAAAGGATTCCACTTCTAGCTAAATAGAAAGGATAGGACAGAGTACTATGCGGTCAGTATTAAAACACTAGAAAATATCCACCACAGAAAATACAAAATCTCCACATCAAACTAAAGATATGGAGGGTATATCTGCATCTCCAGAGATACCAGCTTGGCTAAACAAATCCTTATACAGACCAAGCTGGACAAGACAAAAACATGGAAAAGAACTGAACAATAAGGCCCACAGCATGTGGACAGCAAAAATCAAGGCCAGAACTTATCTTTGTTGAAATGAACAGCAAAGCAGGAGAGACCAGGCAGGGATGTGAATCCTCCAGGAACAATGGACAACTGGCACTGGCTAAAGGGTCAAGCAAGACTAAATAGCCCAGTCAGAATTGCAAAAAGTGAACACACCTGATGAATGCTGCGATCCAGAGACAGCAGCGCTACCACTTATAACCACCGGAGGGAGCCCAAGAGAAGAATTCACAACAGACATCATGGCAGGTCCTTCTCGCTGACCATCTTTGCCACCGGAACCTGCCGCTTGCATGGAGCGGTCACGGAGCGTCGCGAGGAGCGGGAAAGGCGGCGGATGGTGAGTATATAATGATTTTTTTTTATTATTATTATTTTTAACAGATGTGTTTACTATTGAGGCTGCATAGGCAGCCTCAATAGTAAAAACTTGGTCACACAAGGTTAATAGCGGCGGTAACGGAGTGAGTTACCCAAGGCATAACGCGGTCCATTTCTGCTGGCATTAACCCTGTGTGAGCGGTGACTGCGGGGAGTATGGAGTGGGCGCCGGGCACTGACTGCAGGGAGTAGGGAGGGACTAATCGGACTGTGGCCGTCGCTGATTGGTGGCAGCAGCCATGACCGGCAGCTGGCGAGACCAATCAGCGACTTGGATTCCATGACAGACAGAGGTCGCGACCAATGAATATCTGTGACGTGACAGACAGAAAGACAGACGGAAGTGACCCTTAGACAATTATATAGTAGATTGTCTCATTTACTACGTACATAATATACTTGCAAAAAATGTATGAGGTTGGGCATTGTCTCATATACTACACTGCTCAACCCCACTGGTTTTTGCAAGTGTATTACATGGTCAAGTTATTGAAGGTGTCTATGTGTGTCTCTGGTTCTTACTGAGGAGGAAAGCTTTAAAGGTGATGTTTAAAAAGGACCTGTCACTTGCTCAAAAAATGGAGTTAAATACCTTGTAAAAATCCCTGAGCTTCCTTAATTCATTTTGTGTTGTGTCGCTTAATTGCAGAGATATTCATATTTGTTTCTTTTATGTGAAATCTCTGGATTGCAGTCAAACTGGGTGTTTCTTAACAGCCTTCTAAGTGTTTCTGTCTCAGGGGCTGCTGAGCTTTGATTGGCAGCATCTGGGAGGGAAGGGTAAAAGCACCCCTAACCACCTTTGAGAAGACTCTCAAGAAACACTCAGTTGAACTACAAGCAGAGATTTCACATACTGTACTCCAGAAGAAACAAATATGAAAATATCTCTGCAATGGAGTGACGCAGAACAAAATAGGAAATAGTTGGTGGAATCAGGGGAGCTCAGGGATTTTTGCACGGAATTAAATTCAGTGTTTTGTAGCAAGTGACAAATCTTTAGATTCTAGACCTCTAGTCCCTGATACAGTGAATCTGGCTAAGTGTGCTATATAACCAGGCTGAGCTGTCCGCTTGGTTGCTCAGCCTGGGGAGAGACAAGCCAAATCTTTCTGAGAGGAAGCTGCTCAGAACACATGCTACAAACTGCAAATATTAACTGATTGCTTTTTACAACTATTGTTCTGTCTGGACAGGGATTGATTTCTGTTTAGTCAGTGCCTAGAGAAGACTATGGATTTTATTTTCTGTGATATGTAATGTGCAATAATGCTAACAAAGCGGTTAGTTTAAATGAATTAGTGCATCCTGAGTTCTCATTATGTGCCACAAGCAGGCTCTACCTTATACCCCAGACGAAGATAATCTCAAAAAAGTGGTTTGTCACAATACACAGAGACGTACAAAGAACTCCAGTGTTTGCCTTGTACTGTGAATACTTGTGTAAACGTAAGGTGGTCTCATGGATGGCGCATACGAAGGAGTTATAAATTGAAAAGTGATCTGCCATATTAAGGAGTTGAGAGCATAGTTTGTGTGAAATTGCTCGCCTGATGACTGTTTCTATTGCTGGCATGCAGTGTACATTCACAGTGTTTTTGAACCACTGGGATAAGTAGGAAATTTGAAAGTAATTACCACACATCAGATTTGAGAGTTTGGGGCTGTCAGGAAGGCCAAAACTGACTTTGACGGGAAGGAGTTAAATGAGAAAAGATACTGTACCGGGTCTGCCTACAACAGAGAGGAGCAAGAATCTTGTACTCTCCTACTGAATAGAAGCACTTAGGCTATGTGCACACGATGCGGATTTACTGCCGAAGTGTTTTTTTCTGCGCAAAAACGCTGCAGATCCGCAAACTGATTTACAGTACAATGTAAATCAATAGGAAAAAAAAGCTGTGCTAATGGTGCAGAAAATTCCGCATGAAAAACACTGCGGATCAAAAGTAGTAGCATGTCACTTCTTTGGTGCGGATCTGCAGCGTTTCTGCACCCTTCCATTATAGAAATCTGCAGGGGTAAAAACCGCATGAAATCTGCACAAAATCCACAACCAAAACGCACAAGCTCCGCAAAAAAAAACGCGTCAAATCTGCACCTGCGTTTTCTGCCAGGAGATGCGGATTTTGTGCAGAAAATTCTGCACCCCAATCCGCAACGTGTGCACAGAGCCTTATCCCTCATATTAAACTGTGCAGGTTTCTTTCTGCAGTGCAGAGGTTAAACTATTCAGCTTAGAGTCTCTGTAGCTTCTTACTGCACAGCTGAGATCCTACAAGCATCAGCCAATACCGTCTCCTATATATTCTTGCCTCTGGCAATCTGTATTGCTAGTGTTAAGTCTTGCACTGTCTTGTGAAGGTGTTGAGTATTTTGTGTTCGGTAGAGGCAGTTGGAGAGTTGTTCTGTGACTGTTGCTAGGTGTTTCAGATGTGTGCAATCTGCAATCTGTTTAGTTTCTTACCTATTGTACCCAGTGTTCCCCTCTGTTATCTGTGAGTGCATATTTGTATGATTGCTATATTCATTTATCCCTGTATGTCCTTCCTTGTTTGTCTGGTTTGTGTACATACAAACACTATTCCACCCGACTTTCCTGGGAGGGGACAGATAAGGGCGGATTCAGGAGTACAGCAAGGTACGTGGCCTCAGCATTTTCATCAGAAGTAATTCGGTGTTAGGGATAGTCAGGGCGCTTCGAGCTTTAGGGACAGGGTAGGAGCCCTGGGTTGTCAGACAGCAGATACTGAATTATGAATGCAAGTCATTACTCAGCACTCAGTGGCAGCAGGATGCTAACAGACAGATGTTGTGGTGAAAGTGGGACAGATATAGGATGCCTAAAATGAAAATGATGATGGTAACAGCTGCCTAACACGGTGTAGAGACTCGACTCTTAATTTGAAATGGATGCCTAAGGTGGACTTTTTCAGTCTTTAAAGTGGGACCCTTGTCTTTGGTCCTTTTGAAGCTTGGCAGTAATTGATAGTGCCGCCTGAACAGCCTCAGTCATAACCCTATTACTGTGTTAGGGACATCAGCCAACTTTGCCACTTTATCACTAGTCACAATTACCCATGTCTGCTCCACTGTACAATTTTCCCTAAGATTATCGCCATGAGTATGGAATAGTAACTAAACATCCTCCAAGGGAACTTCTCACAATGATCCAGGAATAATTTGATGATGAACAATGTTTTTTTCAGCATGATGGAACACCATGTCACAAGGCAAAAGTAATAATTAAGTTGTTTAGTGACTAGTGATGAGCGAACGTGCTCGAATAACGAAGCATGCTTGGATAACACTTTATCCGAGCCCGTTCGGTCATCACTATTAGTGACCAAAGCAATGAAGTTTTGGGTCCATGGCCAGGAACAAGGATCGCTTGTTTGTTAGGTTATCCCTGCATTTGATGCAGTTGTCGAACAGCAGACATGTAAAGTAGACGTGGGAAATGTTATTTATTAACTATTTTGTGTGACATAACGCTCTGATTTAGGGGCATAAAAAAGTTGTGAAATTTTCAACATTTTTACCAAGTTTACATTTTTTTCACAAACAAGAAATTTTGAAGAACTGTTACCACCATCATCAAGTACAATATATCACGAAAAAACATTCTCAGAATCAGTGGGAAGCGTTCCAGAGTTATAACCACATAAAGTGACAGTGGTCAGATTTCAAAATTAAGGCCTGGTCATTAACCTACAAAGTGGCTTGGTCCTTAAGGGGTTAAGCTGACTGTAAAGTCTTGCCTATATCTAGGACACCTCAATCATAATGCAGCATATACGCATACTCTGCATTTTTTTTCTTCTCTGCACACCTGTCTTATTTGCCTATGATTTTCTCTTGTTTTGTAGAAAATAATAGCAGTCACCTATATGTACACTGCATTCTAACTTACGTAAGACTGTTATTTTCTGTCTTTTTCTACAGAAAACATGGAAGATGAAGACAAGGCTTCCTTTGGAATGAAACATGTGGAAAATAAACTTCCCCAGAATTTCACAATCCCTAAGATAAGGCGACATGTTGACAAATGTTAGTATTGTGGACTTTTCATGTAATAGTGTTGTAAATCTTTCAGGTCTTCATGGCTGCTAAATCTATAAAGAATGTCATAGTATATTAATACTATTTATTCCAGCTATCTCTATGGGATCAGTATCTTTGTAGTTGGTAATCACTAAGATACATAGGTCTTCCTAGGAGGTATAGATTATGTGTGTGCTGACAGTATGAACGGATAAGACCGTGGTGTGCTATGAAGCATTTACATAGATCACTTTGGTCTCCTACACATGCGGGGTGACATGCCAAGTCGTTCCATTTAGAAAATATATAGCTATGGCAGTATTTTATGGGTATTTCTTATGTATATTGTAGATGAAATTACTCGTATTTTCTAGTACTGTAATTTACTGATAATAATGATCGTTTTTTTACCATGTTACTGTGGTTTCCTAAGTTTAAAAAAAATAACTAAAAGTACATTCCTAACTCATGTCTGTTAAGTTGTTAAAGGGAACCTGTCTCCAGAAAAAAACGCTATTAACTCAAATATGGGGTTAATCTTCAGGTTAACAGCGTTGTTAACGTGCCCGGTGCCCACATTTAGCTGAACACTGCCAGGAGAAAATTAACTTTATCCTTCCCCCGGTATCGTTCAGATTTCAGTCACGAAGGCTCTGATTCACTTACCGAGCGAGAGCTGTAACCACGCCCCCCACTCTGCCTGACAGCCAGACCCAATCCAGAGCCAGTATCAGACAAGGTTGGGGGTGCGGTTACAGCCGCCGTTGTTACTCAGCGGTGACTGACCCAGTGCCGCCCCGTGACTGAATCTGGAACGATACCTGGGGGGGCATAAAGTTAATTTACTGCCGGCAGTGTTTGGTTAAGTTCCGACATCGGGCAGGTTAATAACCCTATTAGCCTGCAGATTAACCCTATATCTGCAGATTAATAGCGTTTTTCCAGTGACAGGTTCCCTTTAATAGTTTTTCTTCACATTTTTATTTTCAGGTTGTTTGCTTCGATGTTCGCCAAACAGGAGGGAATTTGGTGAAATCCTGGACACCTTACACAATGGAAGACTTAATTTGTTCTCAGACCTGAAATCTTCTTGGAAATTTTCAGATATTAAACTTGTCCTCAATAATTGTTTAACTGAAAAGTTTTTTGAAAAGAGGTAAGCAGTTCCGAAAAACAATCATAAGGGTTACATCTGCTGCTCTTAGATATCCTAGTCAAAAGCTTAAGAAAAATTCATAGTGTTGGCCACTCAAAAAAATTTTCAAGGCTTTATTTCAAAACTTAGAATTAAAATTTATGGTGGTAGATAAGATGACGCACAAACGCGTTTCAGGCATGAACTGCCCTTGATCACTGAGTATAGCAAACAAACAAGTGCTGGCCAATCATGAAACGGCAAAAACGACACAGGTGTGCAATAAGTAATTTCTGCCGTTTCATGATTGGTCAGCACTTGTTTGTTTGCTATACTCAGTGATCAAGGGCAGTTCATTCCTGAAACGCGTGAGAGCGTTATTTTATCTACCTCCGGGAATTTTAATTCTAAGTTTTGAAATAAAGCTTTGAAGATGTTATTCAATTGCCAACACTCGAAATTTGTCTTCATATTTTACTGTGGGTCAGCGGTTCTCCTTATAGCAGCAATGCCATATTGTGAATATTGTCCTAATATTGAACAACATGTTGAGGCTTTAAAAATTTTTTTCTTATTATCAAAATGGTACGGGAGGCATAAAAGCTTTAAAGGAAATGTTCTTCAGTTTTCCTCTGCTGGGATCTACTGTATTTGTGGTATTAGTGAAGAATTTGCCGGTGAAACTAAAACTGGAAATATAGCTTTGTAAATGTACACTTTGATGGATACCAATATCTGATAGAACATTTATTAATGGATTTCTTAGAAAAATTCTAAATTTCTTCAGTTGAGATTGTTGCTTTCTAGTTATAGCTTTCCAAGGGGTAAGGTTTCTCCTTCCAGAAAGGGATATGTCATGCCTGACATACCAAGGTGAGGAGACTTTTAAGCCTAGCAATGCTCCTCTGGGAAATTCAGTATGAAAATTGTCTCTTCAGGGAGGAAGAGGACTGCCACCTATTGGTTTCCTGGCTTTTATCCAGTCATATGCCAAAGCTTGTTAAAGGGTCGATATTGACTTTTAGGATTGCTGCTTCCAATAAGTGGCACTAAAGTCCTAGTCCTCTTCCTTTCTGAAGAGACAATTTGTATAGTTATAGCTTTGCAAGCTTTTTCCAAAATGGCATAGCTCTCATGCTCTTAACTGAAAGCCTACATGTCTTATGCCTATATGGAGTTTAACAGAAGAGTTGAAGCAGTGAGAATGCAAACGGTCCCTCCTTAAGTATATCCTACTTACGTATGACCCCAAGTTATGAAGGTCGAATGTAAAAAAATCACGCGCCATATCTCTGGCCTCTTAATCGTAGTTCAGGTTTTCTGACCTTGTTGCGCCCTCATCACAACCTTATGACGCGTAGTGAGCTCCGGCCTGGACTTAACCGGAAGTCCTGGCCTATAATGAAGAAGCCGGAGATGCAGCACGTCTTGATGATGGAAAGGTTAGTATTGGTTAAAAAACCCTGATACCTCTCTAGCTCCCTTGCTACTCACCGTTTGGTCCTTTTTTTCACTGTTGTGCGCTGCATCTCCAAAACTTCCAACCATGTTCAGGCCCGGAGGTCACAGCGCCTCATAAGGTCATGATGTCTATAGTGAAGAGGCTGCGACAATGGAAAGTGGGTAGCGTGCAGCAGAGCTGTGAATTTAATGAGTATAAGCTGTTTTTTTTTCCTGGTGCTGTTCCAACTTATATACATAATTGAGTTACGTACAAACCTACATAGAAGATCCCATTAAAAATAAATTCTATTAGATACTAGCTGTTTCCAGCCAGCTAACGCTCGGCACGCTCAGGAACCTCGTGTGGTAATGCGTGGGGACAGAGCTTCGTGTGGTAATGTGGGGGGACGGAGCTTCGTGTGGTAATGTGGGGGGACGGAGCATCGTGTGGTAATGTGGGGGAACCGAGCCTCGTGTGGTAATGTGTGTGGATGGAGCCTCGTGTGGTAATGTGTGTGGACGGAGCCTCGTGTGGTAATGTGGGGGGACGGAGCCTCATGTGGTAATGTGGGGGGATGGAGCTTCGTGTGGTAATGTGGGGGAACGGAGCCTCGTGTGGTAATGTGTGTGGACGGAGCCTCGTGTGGTAATGTGTGTGGACGGAGCCTCGTGTGGTAATGTGTGTGGACGGAGCCTCGTGTGGTAATGTGGGGGGACGGAGCCTCATGTGGTAATGTGGGGGGATGGAGCTTCGTGTGGTAATACGGAGCCTCGTATGGTAATATGTGGGGACGGAGCCTCATGTGGTAATGTGGGGGGATGGAGCTTCGTGTGGTAATGTGGGGGGACGGAGCCTCGTGTTGTAATGTGTGGGGAGGAAAGCCTCGTGTGGTAATGTGTGGGGACGGAGCCTCGTGTGGTAATGTGGGGGGGCGGAATTATGCGTTGTAATGTGGTGGGGGGCGGGATTATGTATGGTAATGTGGGGGCGGGATTATCTGTGGTAATGTGTTGGGGGGTGGGATAGTGTGGTGATGTGGGGGGTGGGATTATGTGTGGTGGGGGTGCCGGATTATATGTGGTGGGGGGGTGGGATTATGTGTGGAAAAGGGGTGGGGGGCGGGGTGATGTGTGGTGATGTGTTGGGGGCGGGATTATGTGTGGTAATGTGTTGGGGGGCGGGATTCTGTGTGGCAATGTGGTGGTGGGCAGGATTCTGTGTGGTGGGTGTTAGGGGTCGAGATCCCGCCTCTGCACAGGGGGAATCTCGAGCCATCTCTGCTGCGGTCTCCCATCCTTCTCCAGCCGCAGTGGAGCCTGCGCAGCGGAGACGTCGGTCCCAGCGTCTTGCTCAGTCTGATTCTGTCCAAAGGGTTACTGCTGCTTTTCCAGCTTCTGCCATTAAAGCCAGTACTGGGCAGCGGCGAGCAGACGCTTCTGGGACTAAGTCCTGCTTTTCTCGTTCTGAGCATGCCCAGAGTAAGATCTCTCAGTGGAGATCGAGGGTCACATGTTCAGATACTGCAGCTAAATCCATTGGTCCTCCAGGAAGGTCCTGAAGGTGCTCAGGCTCTGTAGCAGCCTCTCATTGGTTCTTCTAGGAAGGTCCTGTTCTTGCTGCAGCTATTTAAGGTTCTCATGACCGCACGCCCATGCGCTAGTATTGAATCAGTTTTTGTGCATGCGCCAGTGTGGTCACTTTTATGTGTGTGTTCAGGGACTCGGCTGAAATAAGCCCCTAGAATGCCGGCACCTCCGGCGAGGAGATTGTGTGTGTGTGTGTGTGGATCTAGGGCCCTGGCTGAAATAAGCCCCTAGAATACCGGCTTCTCCGGTGAGGAGATTGTATGTGTGTGTGACCACAGACTGCCTTCAGCTCGGCAGTTAGCTGTGAACTCCTGTGGGGTTAACAGGGCACAGCATCTTGTTTCCGTGCGACTCTGTGAAGTAAGAGGTCGCTTAAACCGCCATATAGTGCCGTCATTTGCTCGCAGCAGATTCCTCCTGCACGGTGGACCCCGGGCTGCGAACGCACCAATAATAACATCTATATTTACTCGGTGCGTTCCGCTAGCCCTAACAGTGGGGGGGTGGGATTATGTGTGGTAATGGGGTGGGGGGGGCGGGATTATGTGTGGTGATGTGTTGGGGTAGGATTATGTGTGGTGATGTGTTGGGGGAGCGGGATTATGTGTGGTGATGTGTTGGGGGCAGGATTATGTGTGGTGATGTGGGGGGCGGGATTATGTGTAGTAATTTGGTGGGGGGGGCGGGATTGTGTGTGGTAATGTGGTGGGGGGGCGGGATTGTGTGGTAATGTGGGGGGGCGGGATTGTGTGGTAATGTGGGGGGCGGGATTGTGTGTGGCAATGTGGGGGCGGGATTATGTGTGGTAATGGGGTGGGGGGACGGGATTATGTGTGGTGATGTGTTGGGGGCGGGATTATGTGTGGTAATGTGGTGGGGAGGCGGGATTATGTGTGGTAATGTGATGGGGGCGAGATTATGTGTGGTAATGTGGTGGGCGGGATTATTTGTGGTAATGGGGTGGGGGGCGGGATTATGTGTGGTGATGTGTTGGGGGGCGGGGTTATGTGTGGTGATGTGTTGGGGGGCGGGGTTGTGTGTGGTGATGTGTTGGGGGCCGGGATTATGTGTGGTAATGTGGTGAGGGGCGGGATTGTGTGTGGTAATGTGGTGGGGGGGCGGGATTGTGTGGTAATATGGTGGGCGGGATTGTGTGTGGTAATGTGGTGGGGCGGGATTGTGAGTGGTAATGGGGTGGGGGCAGGATGATGTGGGGTGATGTGGTGGGGGTGGAGCTACTGTGCAGGGGGCGGGATTAGCGAGTAATCACGATGCCTCTTATATATATAGATACATTAAAAACCCGACAAAAAACACAAATAGCACAAATAATCAATAGGAAGATAACACCACTAATATGGAGCAACTAGCACAATATCAGATGTATAAGTGTCCCAATAAAATACCAGGCTGATTACCATGTGGCTAATAAACCCTTAACAATAAGCCCTACCCAAAAAATACCTGCCTAGGCTCAAAGGTTGGCACCCCCGCTTCTCAATGGCTGACCCTGGAACACCCTAGGACGCCCTAAATCAAAAGCCAAGTATATGTGGATTAAGACTACTAGAACCTGTAGTACTTAGGTTAGGCAGATAAGGCTAAACTGAAAATTGAACTTGATCAATATGATGCTGTAGTCACTGCCTTGACTTCGTTTCTTCATATCACTGTTCCTAAGGAGGCCGATATAGATGTCAGCATAATAAATTCACAAGCCCTGCGAGCTTTCAAGTGTTCTACCAGTACAGAACTTATTTAGACACTGAGGCTATTTCACATGCATAACTTTTTTATTTTTCTTCAACGTACTTGTGCTTTTTGTGGGATTTTTTTAGGGAGTTAGTATTCCAGCTAGTAAAATCTTTTCTCTTTCTTGTGACATGAAATAAACGTCAGAGAAAGGAGAAATGATGTTCCCCAAGTTCCCTCCTGTGGAGAAACGGGGTCAGTGGGTGCTCTCGTCCGCTGGCCCGGCTGTCTTTAGCAAGACTGCATGGACCACGGTTCATACCATTGAACGCCTGCTCTATCTCCCCGTGGGCAATACACTACACAGACAACACAGGGTTAAGGTAAAACAGTGTGGTAATACTTTCTTGAACCACAACACACAATAGCAAACAGAACAATCCCACCATGGCTGGAATTGTTTGGTTACATGTGCGCATATAAAAGGTCACTGCGTCTCCATGTATTTCCAGTATGACACGATGTCAGAGCTCCCAGGGTCACATGGGCGCATATAAAAGATCACTGTTTCTCCATGTATTTCCAGTATGACATGATGTCAGAGCTCCCAGGGTCGCTACTCCATCTGTGGATGAACGCACAGAGAAGGGGTAACGACAAGCATAGGGAGATGACCAAGAACTGTCCATAGAGTCCATACAAGGTCCAAAGCCAGTTGACATGAGAGTCACCACCTGGCTTATCTGACCATCTCCATGGAACCAGGCGACCAGCGGGTCCCAACCCTGGCTTTCTCCAAACATATCCATGGTTCAGAGATGGTCACTGCATCAGATCTGTGTCCTTCCAACCGGAGCCGAAAACCCCTAGGTTGTATCCTATAGAATCCTAGATCAGTGTCCCTCGTGATGGTGCCATGATGAATTGGCTGCAGTCCTTTCTCTTGTCTGTTGGGTGGTTTGCAGAATGTCTGGCTTGTAGCTCTGTGTTACTTCCTTCTCCCAGGATGTGATCTCTTGAGTCTTTTTATACCCAAGGCTTGTAAGCTATTTTTAGAATTACCCAGGGTCTTTCAGTCCAGCATCAAGATAAGGTAAACAATGGTGATGGGATTTAAGGTACCTTCACACTGAGCAACTTTACAACGAGAACGACAACGATCCGTGACGTTGCAGCGTCCTGGATAGCGATCTCGTTGTGTTTGACACGCAGCAGCGATCTGGATCCCGCTGTGATATCGCTGGTCGGAGCTAGAAGTCCAGACCTCTATTTCGTCGCTGATCACCCGCTGTCATCGCTGGATCGGTGTGTGTGACACCGATCCAGCGATGTGTTCACTTGTAACCAGGGTAAACATCGGGTTACTAAGCGCAGGGCCGCGCTTAGTAACCGATATTTGCCCTGGTTACCATTGTAAAAGTAAAAAAAAACACTACATACTCACCTTCTGAAGTCTATCACGTCCCCCGGCGTCCACGCCCTGCTGCAGAGAGCTTTCCCTGCACTGTGTCAGCGCCAGCCGTAAAGCAGAGCACAGCGGTGACGTCACCGCTGTTACTGCCGGCGCCGCTGACACATTCAGTGCAGGGAAAGCTCTCTGCAGCAGCGCGTGGACGCCGGGGGATGTGACAGACTTCAGAAGGTGAGTATGTAGTGTTTTTTTTTCACTTTTACAATGGTAACCAGGGTAAATATCGGGTTACTAAGCGCGGCCTGTTATGAACTGGTGGCCTAGGAGCAGCATGGACGAGCTCTGGAGTAGGTGGCCTCTATACTGACCGCAGACCCTGAACTTAACACATCAACTAGAAGTAGCCGTGGGATGTTCCTGTCACTCCTTAGACACCTCGTCACGGCCGAAGGACTAATTACACCTAAAGAAAGAAACAGGAATACTATCTTGCCTCAGAGAAAATTCCCAAAGGAAAGGCAGCCCCCACAAATATTGACTGTGAGAGGAGAGGGAAATTACAAACGCAGACTGAAAACAGAATTTAGCAAAGGAGGCCACGCTACCTAGAAAGAAAAGACAGGAAAGAGTACTGTGCGGTCAGTATAAAAAATACTACAAAATCCACCACAGAGAATACAAAAATCTCCACACCTAACTAAAGGCATGGGGGGTAACTCTGTGACTCCAGAGCTTCCAACTTGGCTGAGTAAATCTTAACACAGACAAAGCTGGACAAGAAAAAACATAGCAATTCACAGAACTATTAAGTCCACAGCATGTGGACTGCAAAAACAGAGCCAGGACTTATCTTTGATGATTTGGACAATCCAGAAGGAGAAATCAAGCAGAGATGTGGATCCCTAGAAAACAATGGACAACTGGCCCTCACTAAAGGAAGGAGCCAGACTAAATAGCCACGTCCAAAGTGGAAGCAGCTGATGACTGTTGTGAAGGACAAACAGCAGCACTACCACTTATAACCACCGGAGGGAGCGTAAGAGCAGAACCCACAACAGAATTCACAACAACGGCCCTGCACTTAGTAACCCGATGTTTACCCTGGTTACCCGGGTGCTGCAGGGGGACTTCGGCATCGTTGAAGACAGTTTCAACGATGCCGAAGTCTTTCCCCTGATCGTTGGTCGCTGTAGAGAGCTGTCTGTGTGACAGCTCCCCAGCGACCACACAACGACTTACCAACGATCACGATCGCTGGTCGTTATCGTTGGTAAGTAGTTTAGTGTGACGGTACCTTAAGTAGCACTATTAGCATATAAGCACACATCAATAAACAAAGCTTAACACACTCAATGTACAGTCACTATTACAGACTTAAGGTACCTTCACACTAAGCGATTTTGCCGCGAGAATGACGACGATCCGTGACGTTGCAGCGTCCTGGATAGCGATCTCGTTGTGCTCGACACGCAGTAGCGATCTGGATGCCGCTGTGATATCGTTGGTCGGAGCTAGAAGTCCAGAACTTTATTTCGTCGCTGATCACCCGCTGTCATCGCTGGATCGGTGTGTGTGACGTCACCGCTGTGCTCTGCTTTACGGCCGGCCGGCGCTGACACATTCAGTGCAGGTTAGCCGCCGGCGGGGGACGTGACAGACATCAGAGGGTGAGTATGTAGTGTTTTTTTTTTTTTACTTTTACAATGGTAACCAGGGTAAATATCGGGTTGCTAAGCGCGGCCCTGCGCTTAGTAACCCGATGTTTACCCTGGTTACCCGGGTGCTGCAGGGGGACTTCGGCATCGTTGAAGACAGTTTCAATGATGCCGAAGTCGTTCCCCTGATCGTTGGTCGCTGGAGAGAGCTGTCTGTGTGACAGCTCCCCAGCGACCACACAACGACTTACCAACGATCGCATCGCTGGTTGTGATCGTTGGTAAGTCGTTTAGTGTAACGGTACCTTTACACAGTATGTTAGATAGTATATCAGTTGGCAAGTCTGTTTTCTTGACCCACCAGACATAAACACTTAGATTCACAAGCCAATATACAGATAAAAGCCAGTTCTTTTGGATTTGCAAAAACATGGTTGTCTGGGAAATTAAGATACAATCTGGTTTCTTCACACCTCCCTTGGTATGTCCACCATGCACCAGGCTTTTCTGCTCCGTCCCAAGGCCCTCCTGTCATGTCGGACGCTGTTCAGACCAGGTCGTTCGACAGACAGCGGTAATTCCGCTTTTGACCACTATTTGCTCATTGGCGTCGGCTAGATTTCATCTAGCTGTTCCGGGGTTAATTCACCTGATCCTCGGATTGGAAGCTGGGCCATGCCCATTGCCTTTAAATAGTTCTCCTGATCATTGGGCGTCGCCGATTATAGCTTCTGTCTTGTGCGTTGTTATCTCGGTCTGGAGTGGAGAGCTGGTTGTTGGAGATTCGTTGCTGGTGGTGTATTTTCCTTAGTCTTATTTACTCCTTCCTATATTTGTATTTATTTTGCCCTGCACATTTATAGTGTATTCCTGAGTGACTGCGGCGTGGTGTATATTTTCCTTTATCCTTGTCTGTGCTAACTGTGGGTATTGGTGTATTACCTCTTCACTGGGTGGTGGGCGGAGGTTTCAGCCTAGGGTTGAAACAGGAGACGGTGAGGTTTGAGGCCTGGACATGCACACCATCAGTGTAAACTCCAGGTAGAGGGTCAGTCAGGATCTCCCTAGTCTGAGGGAAATTGCAGAAGCCCGGGTTATTAGCTCTCGCTCACCTAGTCTCCCCGTGACATTATAATCGGCCCAACAAAAAAAAAAAAAAGGGGGTGTCTTTTTTTTTTTTTCTTTTGTCATGGATCCCATGACTTCCATAACCAGCCAGTTGGAGGCGCTGTCCCTACAGGTCACTGAGTTGAGGGGGACAGTTCAGCAACAGGGACTAGCAGTATCTAATGTGCAAGCTGGAGCGACAGGAAGAGTTGCTGAGCCTAAATTCCCTTTGCCTGAAAAATTTGCTGGGGAACGCAGTAAATTTGTTTCTTTTCGTGAAGCTTGCAAACTATATTTCTGCATGCGCCCGATCTCCTCGGGTAATGAGGCTCAGCGTGTGGGCCTGGTGTTGTCATTGTTAAGCGGGAATCCCCAAGCATGGGCGTTTTCTTTGCCATCTGATTCTGCTGCATTTGACTCTATGGAGAGTTTTTTTCCTCTCTTGGAAGAATCTACGATGAACCTGACAGAATGGCTCTAGCAGAATCTATATCACTATTCGCCAGGGGGAGCGAGTTGCAGAGGATTACTGTTCTGAATTTCGTCGCTGGGCGATCGATAAACAATGGAATGATCCAGCATTGCGGAGTCAGTTTATTCATGGGGTTTCTGGAAGGGTTAAAAAAGCCCTTCTGATGTACGAGACTCCTGCTTCTCTAGATTCCGCTATGAGTCTGGTTGTCCGCATTGATCGCCGTTTGCGTCCGGGGGAGCATGAGACACCGCCTATGGGAGAGGGTTTAGGTTCACGTGAGGTTGCTGCAGGTGAGCCCACGGAGCCTATGCAAATCGCAGGGGTGTCACATGTGAAGCGTCGAGTCCCTGAGCTCAGGAAGCAGGGAGCCTGTTTTTACTGTGGTAAAACTGGTCATTTTATTAACATCTGTCCTCTGCTGTCTAAGAAAAACGCAACGGCGGAAAACTTCTAAGCTCAGAGGGTGTGGAGGAGACCAATCTGAGCTTATGTATATCCTCCATGGTGGTTTCTCAATGCATGCTCCCTGCTAAGGTTATCGCTGGCAGTTAGCTGCCAATTACTGTTTTTGTGGATAGTGATTCAGCCACTTCCCTTAGTGGGTTCAGCCACTTTTCCCTAGTGGTTCAGCCTAATTCCCTTAACCTTCTGGCTATTACAGAAACCTGGATCCAGGACTCAGACACCACCGCCGCTGCCGCTCTCTCGTTTGGTGGGCTGAAATTTTCACATACCACCAGACCTGAGAACAGACAGGGTGGAGGTGTTGGTTTGCTCCTCTCATCACAATGTGCTTTCCAGGTCATCCCCCCCCGGTTCCCTCACTCACATTTCCTTCCTTTGAAGTCCACGCCGTTAGACTCTTTAAGCCCTTCTCTGTTGTGAACTCTGTTTTCGGGCTCCCTCTTGTGGTCACTGGTGGTATTGTGTGACTTTTGCTTTGGGCTCCCCCTGGTGGCTTTGTTTGTTATCCTGCTGGTCTCTGGCTATCAGCTGGTTCGTTATCCTCTGGGAGGTTCCTATATAGCTCTGTTTTACTTCCACTTGTGGCCGGCTGTCGATGTAATCAGTGCTACTCAGATTCCTTCTGACTACCTTGCTCCCAGTCCATCCAGGATAAGCTAAGTTTTGTTTGCTCATTTTTTGATCAGCAGTGTTTATCATGTTTTCTGTTCCAGCTTGCTAAAATGTAATTCCCTCGCTTGCTGGTTGCTCTAGTGGGCTGAGTTTCTCCCCACACACCGTTAGTTGGTGTGTGGGTTCTTGAAATCTCAGGATGGATATTTTGTAAGGGTTTTTTATTGATCGCATAGACCCCTGCTCTATTTTCTGCTTTCTAGTACTAGTGGGCCTCTTTTGCTGAATCTGATTTCATCCCTATGTATGTGCCTTCTTCTTACTTCACCGTTAATATTTGTTGGGGGCTTCTATATCTTTGGGGATTATTTCTCTGGAGGCAAGCGAGGTCTTTCTTTCTCTTTAGGGGTAGCTAGTTCCTCAGGCTGGCTTGAGACGTCTAAGATTTTTTTAGGCACGTTCACCGGCTACCTCTAGTTGTTTTGGATAGGTTCAGATTTGCGATCAGTCCAGTTACCATCTCCCTAGAGCTCGTCCTTAGTTTAATCACTTGCTGATCTATTTGTGATCCTCCGCCACTAGGGATCATAACAGTACAGCCGGCCATAAAGTGTTAATTGCATGGCAGAAGCAGGAGAAAAGAAGCCTTGAGAATTTTTTTTTTTTTTTTTTTGCCGTGTGTCTAGCTGCTGTGGCTAGCTTCTCTCCTCCTCTTAATCTTGGTGTGGCTCTGAGTTCAGCTGCTGACATGGATGTCCAGAGCTTGGCTTCCAGTCTGGATCATCTTGCTGCTAGGGTTCAAAGTATTCAGGATTTTGTTGTTCACAGTCCTATGTCAGAGCCTAGAATACCTATTCCGGAGTTGTTTTCTGGAGATAGATCTAGGTTCCTGAATTTTAGGAACAATTGTAAGTTGTTTCTTTCTTTGAAACCTCGTTCCTCTGGTGATGCCGTTCAGCAAGTTAAGATTATCATTTCCTTTTTGCGTGGTGACCCCCAAGATTGGGCCTTCGCATTGGCGCCAGGGGATCCTGCATTGCTTAGTGTAGATGCGTTTTTTCTAGCCCTTGGATTGCTCTATGAGGAACCTAATCTTGATAACCAGGCTGAAAAAACGTTATTGGCCCTCTCGCAGGGGCAAGATGAAGCAGAGGTGTACTGCCAGAAATTTCGGAAATGGTCGCTGCTTACTCAGTGGAATGAGTGTGCCCTGGCTGCAAATTTCAGAGAAGGTCTTTCTGAAGCCATTAAGAATGTCATGGTGGGGTTCCCTACGCCTGCAGGTCTGAATGAGTCAATGACTCTGGCCATTCAGATTGATCGGCGTTTGCGGGAGCGCAAACCTGTGCACCATTTGGCGGTGTCTTCTGAACAGACACCTGAATCTATGCAGTGTGACAGAATTCTGACCAGAAGTGAACGGCAAAGTTATAGACGGCAAAATGGCTTGTGCTTTTACTGTGGTGACTCAGCTCATGTTATCTCAGCATGCTCTAAGCGCAAAAAAAAGGTTGATAAATCTGTCACCATTGGTACTTTACAGCCTAAGTTCATTTTGTCTGTTACCCTGATTTGTTCCCTGTCATCTTACCCGGTTAATGCCTTTGTAGATTCAGGTGCTGCCCTGAGTCTGATGGATTGGTCATTTGCCAGGCGCTGTGGTTTTGATTTGGAGCCTTTAAAATTCCCTATTCCACTAAGGGGAATTGATTCTACACCATTGGCTACGAATAGACCTCAGTACTGGACACAAGTGACCATGTGCATGACTCCTGTTCATCGGGAGGTGATTCGCTTTCTTGTACTGCATAATTTGCATGATGGCGTCGTGTTGGGTCTACCATGGTTGCAGACATAATCCAGTCCTGGATTGGAAAGCTATGTCGGTGTCAAGTTGGGGATGTCAGGGAATTCATGGTGACGCTCCTGTGGTGTCAATTGCTTCGTCCACTCCTTCTGAAGTCCCTACGTTTTTGTCAGACTACCAGGATGTATTTGAGGAGCCCAAACTCAATTCTCTACCTCCTCATAGGGACTGTGATTGTGCTATAAATTTGATTCCTGGTAGTAAGTTTCCTAAGGGACGACTTTTCAATTTATCTGTGCCGGAGCATGCTGCCTTGCGGAGTTATATAAAGGAGTCTTTAGAGAAGGGACATATTCGCCCGTCCTCATGCCCTCTTGGTGCAGGATTCTTTTTTGTGGCTAAAAAGCATGGTTCCCTGAGACCCTGTATTGATTATCGCCTTTTGAATAAAACCACGGTCAAATTTCAGTATCCTTTGCCGTTGTTAACTGATTTGTTTGCTCGCATTAGGGGGTCTAGTTGGTTCACCAAGATAGATCTTCGTGGTGCGTATAACCTTGTGCGTATAAAACAGGGTGATGAATGGAAAACTGCATTTAATACGCCTGAAGGCCATTTTGAGTACTTGGTGATGCCTTTTGGACTTTCTAATGCTCCTTCAGTCTTTCAGTCCTTTATGCATGACATCTTCCGTGAATATCTGGATAAGTTTATGATTGTGTATCTGGATGATATTCTGGTTTTTTCGGATGATTGGGAGTCTCATGTTAAGCAGGTCAGGATGGTCTTTCAGGTCCTACGTGACAATGCTTTATTTGTGAAGGGCTCAAAATGTATTTTTGGAGTCCAGAAGATTTCTTTTTTGGGTTTCATTTTTTCTCCTTCTACTATTGAGATGGACCCAGTCAAGGTTCAGGCTATTCATGACTGGACGCAGCCTACATCTGTTAAGAGTCTTCAGAAGTTCTTGGGTTTTGCTAATTTTTACCGTCGCTTCATAGCTAATTTTTCTGGCGTTGTTAAGCCTTTGACGGATTTGACCAAGAAGGGTTCTGATGTGACTAATTGGTCTTCTGCGGCTGTGGAGGCCTTTCGGGAGCTGAAGCGTCGGTTTTCTTCGGCTCCGGTCTTATGTCAGCCAGATGTCTCACTTCCCTTGCAGGTGGAGGTTGATGCTTCCGAGATTGGAGCGGGGGCTGTTTTGTCGCAGAGCAGCCCCGATGGCTCTGTGATGAAGCCATGTGCTTTCTTTTCAAGAAAGTTTTCGCCTGCCGAGCGGAATTATGATGTCGGTAATCGGGAGCTGTTGGCTATGAAGTGGGCATTTGAGGAGTGTCGACATTGGCTCGAGGGAGCTAAACATCGTGTGGTGGTCTTGACTGACCACAAGAATTTGATTTATCTCGAGTCGGCCAAGCGGCTGAATCCCAGACAGGCTCGTTGGTCGTTGTTTTTCTCTCGTTTTGATTTCATGGTCTCGTACCTGCCGGGTTCGAAGAATGTGAAAGCTGATGCTCTTTCTAGGAGTTTTGTGCCTGACTCTCCTGGAGATTCAGAGCCGGCTGGTATCCTTAGAGAAGGGGTGATTTTGTCTGCCATCTCCCCAGATTTGCGACGTGTGCTGCAAGAGTTTCAGGCGGATAGACCTGACCGCTGTCCACCGGAGAGACTGTTTGTCCCGGATAGATGGACCAACAGAGTCATCTCCGAGGTTCATTCTTCGGTGTTGGCGGGCCATCCTGGAATATTTGGTACCAGAGACTTGGTGGCCAGGTCTTTTTGGTGGCCTTCCTTGTCGCGGGATGTGCGTTCCTTTGTGCAGTCTTGTGGAATTTGTGCTCGGGCGAAGCCTTGCTGTTCTCGTGCCAGTGGTTTGCTGTTACCTTTGCCTGTCCCGAAGAGGCCTTGGACGCACATTTCCATGCATTTTATTTCAGATCTCCCTGTCTCTCAGGGAATGTCTGTCATCTGGGTGGTGTGTGATCGTTTTTCTAAGATGGTCCATTTGGTGCCCTTGCCTAAGTTGCCTTCCTCCTCCGAGTTGGTTCCACTATTTTTTCAAAATGTGGTTCGTTTGCACGGGATTCCTGAGAACATTGTTTCTGACAGAGGATCCCAGTTTGTGTCTAGATTTTGGCGGACCTTTTGTGCTAAGTTGGGCATTGAATTGTCTTTTTCGTCGGCCTTCCATCCTCAGACGAATGGCCAAACCGAGCGAACTAATCAGACCTTGGAGACTTATTTAAGATGTTTTGTTTCTGCTGACCAGGACGACTGGGTTACTTTTTTACCGTTGGCCGAGTTTGCCCTTAATAATCGGGCTAGTTCTGCTACTTTGGTTTCTCCTTTTTTTTGTAATTCGGGGTTTCATCCTCGTTTTTCCTCGGGTCAGGTGGAGCCTTCTGACTGTCCTGGAGTGGATGTTGTGGTGGATAGGTTGCATCAGATTTGGAATCATGTGGTGGACAAGTTGAAGTTGTCACAAGAGAAGGCTCAGCTCTTTGCCAACCGCCGTCGCTGTGTGGGTCCCCGACTTCGCGTTGGGGACTTGGTGTGGTTGTCTTCTCGCTTCGTTCCTATGAAGGTCTCCTCTCCTAAGTTCAAGCCTCGGTTTATCGGTCCTTATAAGATTCTGGAAGTCCTTGGCCCTGTGTCATTCCGTCTGGACCTCCCGGCATCATTTGCTATTCATAATGTGTTCCATCGCTCGTTGTTGCGGAGGTATGTGGTACCTGTGGTTCCTCCGGTTGAGCCTCCTGCCCCGGTGCTGGTTGAGGGAGAATTGGAATACGTGGTGGAGAAGATCTTGGATTCTCGTGTTTCTAGACGGAGGCTCCAGTATTTGGTCAAGTGGAAGGGCTATGGTCAGGAGGATAATTCTTGGGTTGTCGCCTCTGATGTTCATTCGGCCGATTTGGTTCGTGCCTTCCATGTGGCTCATCCTGATCGCCCTGGGGGTTTTCATGAGGGTTCGGTGACCCCTCCTTAAGGGGGGGGTACTGTTGTGAACTCTGTTTTCAGGCTCCCTCTTGTGGTCACTGGTGGTATGGTGTGACTTTTGCTTTGGGCTCCCCCTGGTGGCTTTGTTTGTTATCCTGCTGGTCTCTGGCTATCAGCTGGTTCGTTATCCTCTGGGAGGTTCCTATATAGCTCTGTTTTACTTCCACTTGTTGCCGGCTGTCGATGTAATCAGTGCTACTCAGATTCCTTCTGACTACCTCGCTCCCAGTCCATCCAGGACAAGCTAAGTTTTGTTTGCTCATTTTTTGATCAGCAGTGTTTATCATGTTTTCTTGTCCAGCTTGCTAAAATGTGATTCCCTCGCTTGCTGGATGCTCTAGTGGACTGAGTTTCTCCCCACACACCGTTAGTTGGTGCGTGGGTTCTTGAAATCTCAGGATGGATATTTTGTAAGGGTTTTTTATTGATCGCATAGACCCCTGCTCTATTTTCTGCTTTCTAGTACTAGTGGGCCTCTTTTGCTGAATCTGATTTCATCCCTATGTATGTGCCTTCTTCTTACTTCACCGTTAATATTTGTTGGGGGCTTCTATATCTTTGGGGATTATTTCTCTGGAGGCAAGCGAGGTCTTTCTTTCTCTTTAGGGGTAGCTAGTTCCTCAGGCTGGCTTGAGACGTCTAAGATTTTTTTAGGCACGTTCACCGGCTACCTCTAGTTGTTTTGGATAGGTTCAGATTTGCGATCAGTCCAGTTACCATCTCCCTAGAGCTCGTCCTTAGTTTAATCACTTGCTGATCTATTTGTGATCCTCCGCCACTAGGGATCATAACAGTACAGCCGGCCATAAAGTGTTAATTGCATGGCAGAAGCAGGAGAAAAGAAGCCTTGAGAATTTTTTTTTTTTTTTTTTTGCCGTGTGTCTAGCTGCTGTGGCTAGCTTCTCTCCTCCTCTTAATCTTGGTGTGGCTCTGAGTTCAGCTGCTGACATGGATGTCCAGAGCTTGGCTTCCAGTCTGGATCATCTTGCTGCTAGGGTTCAAAGTATTCAGGATTTTGTTGTTCACAGTCCTATGTCAGAGCCTAGAATACCTATTCCGGAGTTGTTTTCTGGAGATAGATCTAGGTTCCTGAATTTTAGGAACAATTGTAAGTTGTTTCTTTCTTTGAAACCTCGTTCCTCTGGTGATGCCGTTCAGCAAGTTAAGATTATCATTTCCTTTTTGCGTGGTGACCCCCAAGATTGGGCCTTCGCATTGGCGCCAGGGGATCCTGCATTGCTTAGTGTAGATGCGTTTTTTCTAGCCCTTGGATTGCTCTATGAGGAACCTAATCTTGATAACCAGGCTGAAAAAACGTTATTGGCCCTCTCGCAGGGGCAAGATGAAGCAGAGGTGTACTGCCAGAAATTTCGGAAATGGTCGCTGCTTACTCAGTGGAATGAGTGTGCCCTGGCTGCAAATTTCAGAGAAGGTCTTTCTGAAGCCATTAAGAATGTCATGGTGGGGTTCCCTACGCCTGCAGGTCTGAATGAGTCAATGACTCTGGCCATTCAGATTGATCGGCGTTTGCGGGAGCGCAAACCTGTGCACCATTTGGCGGTGTCTTCTGAACAGACACCTGAATCTATGCAGTGTGACAGAATTCTGACCAGAAGTGAACGGCAAAGTTATAGACGGCAAAATGGCTTGTGCTTTTACTGTGGTGACTCAGCTCATGTTATCTCAGCATGCTCTAAGCGCAAAAAAAAGGTTGATAAATCTGTCACCATTGGTACTTTACAGCCTAAGTTCATTTTGTCTGTTACCCTGATTTGTTCCCTGTCATCTTACCCGGTTAATGCCTTTGTAGATTCAGGTGCTGCCCTGAGTCTGATGGATTGGTCATTTGCCAGGCGCTGTGGTTTTGATTTGGAGCCTTTAAAATTCCCTATTCCACTAAGGGGAATTGATTCTACACCATTGGCTACGAATAGACCTCAGTACTGGACACAAGTGACCATGTGCATGACTCCTGTTCATCGGGAGGTGATTCGCTTTCTTGTACTGCATAATTTGCATGATGGCGTCGTGTTGGGTCTACCATGGTTGCAGACATAATCCAGTCCTGGATTGGAAAGCTATGTCGGTGTCAAGTTGGGGATGTCAGGGAATTCATGGTGACGCTCCTGTGGTGTCAATTGCTTCGTCCACTCCTTCTGAAGTCCCTACGTTTTTGTCAGACTACCAGGATGTATTTGAGGAGCCCAAACTCAATTCTCTACCTCCTCATAGGGACTGTGATTGTGCTATAAATTTGATTCCTGGTAGTAAGTTTCCTAAGGGACGACTTTTCAATTTATCTGTGCCGGAGCATGCTGCCTTGCGGAGTTATATAAAGGAGTCTTTAGAGAAGGGACATATTCGCCCGTCCTCATGCCCTCTTGGTGCAGGATTCTTTTTTGTGGCTAAAAAGCATGGTTCCCTGAGACCCTGTATTGATTATCGCCTTTTGAATAAAACCACGGTCAAATTTCAGTATCCTTTGCCGTTGTTAACTGATTTGTTTGCTCGCATTAGGGGGTCTAGTTGGTTCACCAAGATAGATCTTCGTGGTGCGTATAACCTTGTGCGTATAAAACAGGGTGATGAATGGAAAACTGCATTTAATACGCCTGAAGGCCATTTTGAGTACTTGGTGATGCCTTTTGGACTTTCTAATGCTCCTTCAGTCTTTCAGTCCTTTATGCATGACATCTTCCGTGAATATCTGGATAAGTTTATGATTGTGTATCTGGATGATATTCTGGTTTTTTCGGATGATTGGGAGTCTCATGTTAAGCAGGTCAGGATGGTCTTTCAGGTCCTACGTGACAATGCTTTATTTGTGAAGGGCTCAAAATGTATTTTTGGAGTCCAGAAGATTTCTTTTTTGGGTTTCATTTTTTCTCCTTCTACTATTGAGATGGACCCAGTCAAGGTTCAGGCTATTCATGACTGGACGCAGCCTACATCTGTTAAGAGTCTTCAGAAGTTCTTGGGTTTTGCTAATTTTTACCGTCGCTTCATAGCTAATTTTTCTGGCGTTGTTAAGCCTTTGACGGATTTGACCAAGAAGGGTTCTGATGTGACTAATTGGTCTTCTGCGGCTGTGGAGGCCTTTCGGGAGCTGAAGCGTCGGTTTTCTTCGGCTCCGGTCTTATGTCAGCCAGATGTCTCACTTCCCTTGCAGGTGGAGGTTGATGCTTCCGAGATTGGAGCGGGGGCTGTTTTGTCGCAGAGCAGCCCCGATGGCTCTGTGATGAAGCCATGTGCTTTCTTTTCAAGAAAGTTTTCGCCTGCCGAGCGGAATTATGATGTCGGTAATCGGGAGCTGTTGGCTATGAAGTGGGCATTTGAGGAGTGTCGACATTGGCTCGAGGGAGCTAAACATCGTGTGGTGGTCTTGACTGACCACAAGAATTTGATTTATCTCGAGTCGGCCAAGCGGCTGAATCCCAGACAGGCTCGTTGGTCGTTGTTTTTCTCTCGTTTTGATTTCATGGTCTCGTACCTGCCGGGTTCGAAGAATGTGAAAGCTGATGCTCTTTCTAGGAGTTTTGTGCCTGACTCTCCTGGAGATTCAGAGCCGGCTGGTATCCTTAGAGAAGGGGTGATTTTGTCTGCCATCTCCCCAGATTTGCGACGTGTGCTGCAAGAGTTTCAGGCGGATAGACCTGACCGCTGTCCACCGGAGAGACTGTTTGTCCCGGATAGATGGACCAACAGAGTCATCTCCGAGGTTCATTCTTCGGTGTTGGCGGGCCATCCTGGAATATTTGGTACCAGAGACTTGGTGGCCAGGTCTTTTTGGTGGCCTTCCTTGTCGCGGGATGTGCGTTCCTTTGTGCAGTCTTGTGGAATTTGTGCTCGGGCGAAGCCTTGCTGTTCTCGTGCCAGTGGTTTGCTGTTACCTTTGCCTGTCCCGAAGAGGCCTTGGACGCACATTTCCATGCATTTTATTTCAGATCTCCCTGTCTCTCAGGGAATGTCTGTCATCTGGGTGGTGTGTGATCGTTTTTCTAAGATGGTCCATTTGGTGCCCTTGCCTAAGTTGCCTTCCTCCTCCGAGTTGGTTCCACTATTTTTTCAAAATGTGGTTCGTTTGCACGGGATTCCTGAGAACATTGTTTCTGACAGAGGATCCCAGTTTGTGTCTAGATTTTGGCGGACCTTTTGTGCTAAGTTGGGCATTGAATTGTCTTTTTCGTCGGCCTTCCATCCTCAGACGAATGGCCAAACCGAGCGAACTAATCAGACCTTGGAGACTTATTTAAGATGTTTTGTTTCTGCTGACCAGGACGACTGGGTTACTTTTTTACCGTTGGCCGAGTTTGCCCTTAATAATCGGGCTAGTTCTGCTACTTTGGTTTCTCCTTTTTTTTGTAATTCGGGGTTTCATCCTCGTTTTTCCTCGGGTCAGGTGGAGCCTTCTGACTGTCCTGGAGTGGATGTTGTGGTGGATAGGTTGCATCAGATTTGGAATCATGTGGTGGACAAGTTGAAGTTGTCACAAGAGAAGGCTCAGCTCTTTGCCAACCGCCGTCGCTGTGTGGGTCCCCGACTTCGCGTTGGGGACTTGGTGTGGTTGTCTTCTCGCTTCGTTCCTATGAAGGTCTCCTCTCCTAAGTTCAAGCCTCGGTTTATCGGTCCTTATAAGATTCTGGAAGTCCTTGGCCCTGTGTCATTCCGTCTGGACCTCCCGGCATCATTTGCTATTCATAATGTGTTCCATCGCTCGTTGTTGCGGAGGTATGTGGTACCTGTGGTTCCTCCGGTTGAGCCTCCTGCCCCGGTGCTGGTTGAGGGAGAATTGGAATACGTGGTGGAGAAGATCTTGGATTCTCGTGTTTCTAGACGGAGGCTCCAGTATTTGGTCAAGTGGAAGGGCTATGGTCAGGAGGATAATTCTTGGGTTGTCGCCTCTGATGTTCATTCGGCCGATTTGGTTCGTGCCTTCCATGTGGCTCATCCTGATCGCCCTGGGGGTTTTCATGAGGGTTCGGTGACCCCTCCTTAAGGGGGGGGTACTGTTGTGAACTCTGTTTTCAGGCTCCCTCTTGTGGTCACTGGTGGTATGGTGTGACTTTTGCTTTGGGCTCCCCCTGGTGGCTTTGTTTGTTATCCTGCTGGTCTCTGGCTATCAGCTGGTTCGTTATCCTCTGGGAGGTTCCTATATAGCTCTGTTTTACTTCCACTTGTTGCCGGCTGTCGATGTAATCAGTGCTACTCAGATTCCTTCTGACTACCTCGCTCCCAGTCCATCCAGGACAAGCTAAGTTTTGTTTGCTCATTTTTTGATCAGCAGTGTTTATCATGTTTTCTTGTCCAGCTTGCTAAAATGTGATTCCCTCGCTTGCTGGATGCTCTAGTGGACTGAGTTTCTCCCCACACACCGTTAGTTGGTGCGTGGGTTCTTGAAATCTCAGGATGGATATTTTGTAAGGGTTTTTTATTGATCGCATAGACCCCTGCTCTATTTTCTGCTTTCTAGTACTAGTGGGCCTCTTTTGCTGAATCTGATTTCATCCCTATGTATGTGCCTTCTTCTTACTTCACCGTTAATATTTGTTGGGGGCTTCTATATCTTTGGGGATTATTTCTCTGGAGGCAAGCGAGGTCTTTCTTTCTCTTTAGGGGTAGCTAGTTCCTCAGGCTGGCTTGAGACGTCTAAGATTTTTTTAGGCACGTTCACCGGCTACCTCTAGTTGTTTTGGATAGGTTCAGATTTGCGATCAGTCCAGTTACCATCTCCCTAGAGCTCGTCCTTAGTTTAATCACTTGCTGATCTATTTGTGATCCTCCGCCACTAGGGATCATAACAGTACAGCCGGCCATAAAGTGTTAATTGCATGGCAGAAGCAGGAGAAAAGAAGCCTTGAGAATTTTTTTTTTTTTTTTTTTGCCGTGTGTCTAGCTGCTGTGGCTAGCTTCTCTCCTCCTCTTAATCTTGGTGTGGCTCTGAGTTCAGCTGCTGACATGGATGTCCAGAGCTTGGCTTCCAGTCTGGATCATCTTGCTGCTAGGGTTCAAAGTATTCAGGATTTTGTTGTTCACAGTCCTATGTCAGAGCCTAGAATACCTATTCCGGAGTTGTTTTCTGGAGATAGATCTAGGTTCCTGAATTTTAGGAACAATTGTAAGTTGTTTCTTTCTTTGAAACCTCGTTCCTCTGGTGATGCCGTTCAGCAAGTTAAGATTATCATTTCCTTTTTGCGTGGTGACCCCCAAGATTGGGCCTTCGCATTGGCGCCAGGGGATCCTGCATTGCTTAGTGTAGATGCGTTTTTTCTAGCCCTTGGATTGCTCTATGAGGAACCTAATCTTGATAACCAGGCTGAAAAAACGTTATTGGCCCTCTCGCAGGGGCAAGATGAAGCAGAGGTGTACTGCCAGAAATTTCGGAAATGGTCGCTGCTTACTCAGTGGAATGAGTGTGCCCTGGCTGCAAATTTCAGAGAAGGTCTTTCTGAAGCCATTAAGAATGTCATGGTGGGGTTCCCTACGCCTGCAGGTCTGAATGAGTCAATGACTCTGGCCATTCAGATTGATCGGCGTTTGCGGGAGCGCAAACCTGTGCACCATTTGGCGGTGTCTTCTGAACAGACACCTGAATCTATGCAGTGTGACAGAATTCTGACCAGAAGTGAACGGCAAAGTTATAGACGGCAAAATGGCTTGTGCTTTTACTGTGGTGACTCAGCTCATGTTATCTCAGCATGCTCTAAGCGCAAAAAAAAGGTTGATAAATCTGTCACCATTGGTACTTTACAGCCTAAGTTCATTTTGTCTGTTACCCTGATTTGTTCCCTGTCATCTTACCCGGTTAATGCCTTTGTAGATTCAGGTGCTGCCCTGAGTCTGATGGATTGGTCATTTGCCAGGCGCTGTGGTTTTGATTTGGAGCCTTTAAAATTCCCTATTCCACTAAGGGGAATTGATTCTACACCATTGGCTACGAATAGACCTCAGTACTGGACACAAGTGACCATGTGCATGACTCCTGTTCATCGGGAGGTGATTCGCTTTCTTGTACTGCATAATTTGCATGATGGCGTCGTGTTGGGTCTACCATGGTTGCAGACATAATCCAGTCCTGGATTGGAAAGCTATGTCGGTGTCAAGTTGGGGATGTCAGGGAATTCATGGTGACGCTCCTGTGGTGTCAATTGCTTCGTCCACTCCTTCTGAAGTCCCTACGTTTTTGTCAGACTACCAGGATGTATTTGAGGAGCCCAAACTCAATTCTCTACCTCCTCATAGGGACTGTGATTGTGCTATAAATTTGATTCCTGGTAGTAAGTTTCCTAAGGGACGACTTTTCAATTTATCTGTGCCGGAGCATGCTGCCTTGCGGAGTTATATAAAGGAGTCTTTAGAGAAGGGACATATTCGCCCGTCCTCATGCCCTCTTGGTGCAGGATTCTTTTTTGTGGCTAAAAAGCATGGTTCCCTGAGACCCTGTATTGATTATCGCCTTTTGAATAAAACCACGGTCAAATTTCAGTATCCTTTGCCGTTGTTAACTGATTTGTTTGCTCGCATTAGGGGGTCTAGTTGGTTCACCAAGATAGATCTTCGTGGTGCGTATAACCTTGTGCGTATAAAACAGGGTGATGAATGGAAAACTGCATTTAATACGCCTGAAGGCCATTTTGAGTACTTGGTGATGCCTTTTGGACTTTCTAATGCTCCTTCAGTCTTTCAGTCCTTTATGCATGACATCTTCCGTGAATATCTGGATAAGTTTATGATTGTGTATCTGGATGATATTCTGTTTTTTTCGGATGATTGGGAGTCTCATGTTAAGCAGGTCAGGATGGTCTTTCAGGTCCTACGTGACAATGCTTTATTTGTGAAGGGCTCAAAATGTATTTTTGGAGTCCAGAAGATTTCTTTTTTGGGTTTCATTTTTTCTCCTTCTACTATTGAGATGGACCCAGTCAAGGTTCAGGCTATTCATGACTGGACGCAGCCTACATCTGTTAAGAGTCTTCAGAAGTTCTTGGGTTTTGCTAATTTTTACCGTCGCTTCATAGCTAATTTTTCTGGCGTTGTTAAGCCTTTGACGGATTTGACCAAGAAGGGTTCTGATGTGACTAATTGGTCTTCTGCGGCTGTGGAGGCCTTTCGGGAGCTGAAGCGTCGGTTTTCTTCGGCTCCGGTCTTATGTCAGCCAGATGTCTCACTTCCCTTGCAGGTGGAGGTTGATGCTTCCGAGATTGGAGCGGGGGCTGTTTTGTCGCAGAGCAGCCCCGATGGCTCTGTGATGAAGCCATGTGCTTTCTTTTCAAGAAAGTTTTCGCCTGCCGAGCGGAATTATGATGTCGGTAATCGGGAGCTGTTGGCTATGAAGTGGGCATTTGAGGAGTGTCGACATTGGCTCGAGGGAGCTAAACATCGTGTGGTGGTCTTGACTGACCACAAGAATTTGATTTATCTCGAGTCGGCCAAGCGGCTGAATCCCAGACAGGCTCGTTGGTCGTTGTTTTTCTCTCGTTTTGATTTCACGGTCTCGTACCTGCCGGGTTCGAAGAATGTGAAAGCTGATGCTCTTTCTAGGAGTTTTGTGCCTGACTCTCCTGGAGATTCAGAGCCGGCTGGTATCCTTAGAGAAGGGGTGATTTTGTCTGCCATCTCCCCAGATTTGCGACGTGTGCTGCAAGAGTTTCAGGCGGATAGACCTGACCGCTGTCCACCGGAGAGACTGTTTGTCCCGGATAGATGGACCAACAGAGTCATCTCCGAGGTTCATTCTTCGGTGTTGGCGGGCCATCCTGGAATATTTGGTACCAGAGACTTGGTGGCCAGGTCTTTTTGGTGGCCTTCCTTGTCGCGGGATGTGCGTTCCTTTGTGCAGTCTTGTGGAATTTGTGCTCGGGCGAAGCCTTGCTGTTCTCGTGCCAGTGGTTTGCTGTTACCTTTGCCTGTCCCGAAGAGGCCTTGGACGCACATTTCCATGCATTTTATTTCAGATCTCCCTGTCTCTCAGGGAATGTCTGTCATCTGGGTGGTGTGTGATCGTTTTTCTAAGATGGTCCATTTGGTGCCCTTGCCTAAGTTGCCTTCCTCCTCCGAGTTGGTTCCACTATTTTTTCAAAATGTGGTTCGTTTGCACGGGATTCCTGAGAACATTGTTTCTGACAGAGGATCCCAGTTTGTGTCTAGATTTTGGCGGACCTTTTGTGCTAAGTTGGGCATTGAATTGTCTTTTTCGTCGGCCTTCCATCCTCAGACGAATGGCCAAACCGAGCGAACTAATCAGACCTTGGAGACTTATTTAAGATGTTTTGTTTCTGCTGACCAGGACGACTGGGTTACTTTTTTACCGTTGGCCGAGTTTGCCCTTAATAATCGGGCTAGTTCTGCTACTTTGGTTTCTCCTTTTTTTTGTAATTCGGGGTTTCATCCTCGTTTTTCCTCGGGTCAGGTGGAGCCTTCTGACTGTCCTGGAGTGGATGTTGTGGTGGATAGGTTGCATCAGATTTGGAATCATGTGGTGGACAAGTTGAAGTTGTCACAAGAGAAGGCTCAGCTCTTTGCCAACCGCCGTCGCTGTGTGGGTCCCCGACTTCGCGTTGGGGACTTGGTGTGGTTGTCTTCTCGCTTCGTTCCTATGAAGGTCTCCTCTCCTAAGTTCAAGCCTCGGTTTATCGGTCCTTATAAGATTCTGGAAGTCCTTGGCCCTGTGTCATTCCGTCTGGACCTCCCGGCATCATTTGCTATTCATAATGTGTTCCATCGCTCGTTGTTGCGGAGGTATGTGGTACCTGTGGTTCCTCCGGTTGAGCCTCCTGCCCCGGTGCTGGTTGAGGGAGAATTGGAATACGTGGTGGAGAAGATCTTGGATTCTCGTGTTTCTAGACGGAGGCTCCAGTATTTGGTCAAGTGGAAGGGCTATGGTCAGGAGGATAATTCTTGGGTTGTCGCCTCTGATGTTCATTCGGCCGATTTGGTTCGTGCCTTCCATGTGGCTCATCCTGATCGCCCTGGGGGTTTTCATGAGGGTTCGGTGACCCCTCCTTAAGGGGGGGGTACTGTTGTGAACTCTGTTTTCAGGCTCCCTCTTGTGGTCACTGGTGGTATGGTGTGACTTTTGCTTTGGGCTCCCCCTGGTGGCTTTGTTTGTTATCCTGCTGGTCTCTGGCTATCAGCTGGTTCGTTATCCTCTGGGAGGTTCCTATATAGCTCTGTTTTACTTCCACTTGTTGCCGGCTGTCGATGTAATCAGTGCTACTCAGATTCCTTCTGACTACCTCGCTCCCAGTCCATCCAGGACAAGCTAAGTTTTGTTTGCTCATTTTTTGATCAGCAGTGTTTATCATGTTTTCTTGTCCAGCTTGCTAAAATGTGATTCCCTCGCTTGCTGGATGCTCTAGTGGACTGAGTTTCTCCCCACACACCATTAGTTGGTGCGTGGGTTCTTGAAATCTCAGGATGGATATTTTGTAAGGGTTTTTTATTGATCGCATAGACCCCTGCTCTATTTTCTGCTTTCTAGTACTAGTGGGCCTCTTTTGCTGAATCTGATTTCATCCCTACGTATGTGCCTTCTTCTTACTTCACCGTTAATATTTGTTGGGGGCTTCTATATCTTTGGGGATTATTTCTCTGGAGGCAAGCGAGGTCTTTCTTTCCCTTTAGGGGTAGCTAGTTCCTCAGGCTGGCTCGAGACGTCTAGGAATTTTTTAGGCACGTTCACCGGCTACCTCTAGTTGTGTTGGATAGGTTCAGATTTGCGATCAGTCCAGTTACCATCTCCCTAGAGCTTGTCCTTAGTTTATTTACTTGCTGGTCTATTCGTGATCCTCAGCCACTAAGGATCATAACATTTGGCTGGGCAATATACTACGTAACTGGGCAATATACTACGTGGCTGGGCAATATACTACGTGGCTGGGCAATATACTACGTAACTGGGCAATATACTACATGGCTGGGCAATATACTGTGTGGCTGGGCAATATACTACGTGGGCTGTGCAGTGTACTACGTGGGCTGTGCAATATACTATGTGGACATGCATATTCTAGAATTCCCGATGAGTTAGGGTATGTGCACACGATGCAGATTTAGTGCAGAATTGGTGGCAGAACTGCAGCAGATTTTTCTGCTGCTGAAATGCTGCAGAACTGCACTGTGATTTACAGTACAATGTAAATCAATGTGAAAAAAAAAAAGCTGTGCACATGGTGCAGAAAAATCTGTGCAGAAAGGCTGCAGATTTCAAAGAAGTTCATGTCACTTCTTTTGTGCGTTTCTGCAGCGTTTCTGCACCCCTCCATTAATAGAAATCTGCAGTGGTAAAAACTGCACAAAAAACGCATAAAAAATGCACCTGCGGATTCTGCCAGGAGATGCAGATTTAGTGCAGAAAATTCTGCACCACATTTCCTACGTGTGCACATAGCCTTAGAATCGGGCCACCATCTAGTGTTTTTATAAAAGAGAAGACACTTTATACTTCTGTAATAGATCGCCATCTGGTGGCCAATCATAATAATGACATTGGTTGCTTTATTATATTATATAAGCACAAAGATTTATTTTAACATGTTCATAATAATACATTCCTCACATACCTCGCTGCTACCGGTACTTATATTTATATATTACGTGAGTCTTCCTGCCTTTTAATTCCAGTACCTATTCCTGAATTTTTATGTAATTTTTTTTTACATATATACAAATAAAATAAACATTATCTTTTAATTATTTTTATCTTATCACTTCTATTTTTTGGTCTTGGTTACCAATTTGTGACATCCATTGCAAATATTTGTGATCATATAACCATCTTGAATGTATTTCTGATTGCCTTGAGGGGTGCAGTTTTTAGAATGGTGTCACTTTTGGGTATTTTCTGTCATATAAGCCCCTCAAAGTCTCTTCAAATGTGATGTGGTCCCTAAAAAAATTATTTTGTGAATTGGAAAATGTTTGAAAAGAGAGAATTCGCTGGTCAACTTTTAACCCTTATATCTTCCTAACCAAAAAATTATGTTTCAAAAATGATGCAAATGTAAACTAGACATGTGGGAAATGTTTTTATGAATTATTTTGTGTGATATATATGATAGATGCACTCTGATTTTAGGGCATCAAAAAAGTTTTAAATCAGAATCTGTGAGATCCATTTAAGTGTTCCAGAGTTATTATTACATAAAGTGACACTGATCAGATTTAAAAAATGAGGTCCTGTGATTAACCTACAAAATGGCTCGGTCGTTAAGGGTTTAATTAGCCTGTTAGGGTTATGCCTTATTCACTATCATCATTAGGAAAGGCCAGATGATGCAGAGTTCCTAGGTTTATAAAAACGTAGCCTCCTGTAACCTTGTGCCAAAAACAGCAGCTATGGGTTCTTGTGTGATTGTGACCTAATCATCCTTGTTCTGAGTTTCAAAAAAGTCCTGTAAAAATGGGCCGCTAAAATCACGGTTAGACTGGAGTCACACACAACGTATAAAAATACGGTCCATTTTTGATGGCCGAGATACGCAGAAAATTTCCTGTACAGTGATCCGTATTTAATGTGAGAATGCGATTTTTTTTCTCCAAAAATTATCCGTATGGCATCCATACGGAGAGATTTTCTCACCGGCTTGCAAATAGAATGGATCTATGGGCTCAACTATTCGTAAAAACATATATGCAGTCTAAATATATATATATAATATATAATTGCCTAGAATACTACTTCCTGCAATTTGTGCCAACTTCCGTGGCTTTGTCCGGAGCTAATGTCCGGAGCTAATGTCCGGAGCTAATGTCCGGAGCTAATGTCCGGAGCTAATGTCCGGAGATAAGTGACGTCACCAGTGTCCTACACCCAGGCAGAGCACAGTGGCCCCAGGCAGAGCACAGGGGCCCCAGGCAGAACATGGGGCCCCAGGCAGAGCACAGGGTCCCCAGGCAGAGCACAGGGGCCCCAGGCAGCATATGGGGCCCCAGGCAGAGCACAGGGGCCCCAGGCAGCATATGGGGCCCCAGGCAGAGCACAGTGGCCCCAGGCAGAGCACACACCAAATCGGAGGCCGAGGGGCCCCGCCAACCAAATCGGAGGCCGAGGAGCCCCGCCCACCAAATCAAAGGCCGAGCGGCCCCGCCCACCAAAGCGGAGGCCGAGGGGCCCGGCCCCGCCCACCAAAGCGGAGGCCGAGGGGCCCCGACCACCACATCGGAGGCCGAGGGGCCCCGCCCACCAAATCGGAGGCCGAGGGTCCCCGCCCACCAAATCGGAGGCCGAGGGTCCCCGCCCACCAAATTGGAGGCCGAGGGTCCCCGCCCAGAAAAATCGGAGGCCGAGGGGCCCCGCCCACCAAATCGGAGGCCGAGGGACCCCGCCCACCAAATCGGAGGCCGAGGGGCCCCGCCCACCAAATCGGAGGCCGAGGGGCCCCGCCCACCAAATCGGAGGCCGAGGGTCCCCGCCCACCAAATCGGAGGCCGGGGGTCCCCGCCCTCCAAATCGGAGGCCAAGGGGCCCCGCCCACCAAATCGGAGGCCAAGGGGCCCCGCCCACCAAATCGGAGGCCGAGGGTCCCCGCCCACCAAATTGGAGGCCGAGGGTCCCCGCCCACCAAATCGGAGGCCGAGGGTCCACACCATCCAAATCGGAGGCCGAGGGTCCCCGCCCACCAAATCGGAGGCCGAGGGTCCCCGCCCACCAAATCGGAGGCAGAGTGTCCCCGCCCACCAAATCGGAGGCCGAGGGTCCCCGCCCACCAAATCGGAGGCCGAGGGTCCCCGCCCACCAAATTGGAGGCCGAGGGGCCCCACCAACCAAATCGGAGGCCGAGGAGCCCCGCCCACCAAATCGAAGGTCGAGGGGCCCCGCCCACGAAAGCGGAGGCCGAGGGTCCCCGCACACCAAATCGGAGGCAGAGGGACCCCGCCCACCAAATCGGAGGCCGAGGGGCCCCGCGCACCAAAGCGGAGGCCGAGGGTCCCCGACCACCAAATCGGAGGCCGAGGGTCCCTGCCCACCAAATCGGAAGCCGAGGGTCCCCGCCCACCAAATCGGAGGCCGAGGGTCCCCGCCCACCAAATCGGAGGCCGAGAGTCCCCGCCCACCAAATCGAAGGCCCAGGGGCCCCGCCAACCAAATCGGAGGCCGAGGGGCTTCGCCAACCAAATCGGAGGCCGAGGAGCCCCGCCCACCAAATCAAAGGCCGAGCGGCCCCGCCCACCAAAGCGGAGGCCGAGGGGCCTGGCCCCGCCCACCAAAGCGGAGGCCGAGGGTCCCCGCCCACCAAATCGGAGGCCGAGGGTCCCCGCCCACCAAATCTGAGGCCGAGGGTCCCCGCCCACCAAATTGGAGGCCGAGGGTCCCCGCCCACCAAATTGGAGGCCGAGGGTCCCCGCCCACCAAATTGGAGGCCGAGGGTCCCCGCCCACCAAATCGGAGGATAAGGGGCCCCGCCAACCAAATCGGAGGCCGAGGGGCCCCGCCAACCAAATCGGAGGCCGAGGAGCCCCGCCCAACAAATCGAAGGCCGAGCGGCCCCGCCCACCAAAGCGGAGGCCGAGGGGCCCGGCCCCGCCCACCAAAGCGGAGGTCGAGGGGCCCCGACCACCACATCGGAGGCTGAGGGGCCCCGCCCACCAAATCGGAGGCCGAGGGGCCCCACCCACCAAAGCGGAGGCCGAGGGTCCCCGACCAATAAATCGGAGGCCAAGGGTCCCTGCCCACCAAATCGGAGGCCGAGGGTCCCCGCCCACCAAATCGGAGGCCGAGGGTCCCCACCCACCAAATCGGAGGCCGAGAGTCCCCGCCCACCAAATCGGAGGCCGAGGAGCCCCGCCAACCAAATCGGAGGCCGAGGGGCCCCGCCAACGAAATCGGAGGCCGAGGAGCCCCGCCCACCAAATCGAAGGCCGAGCGGCCCCGCCCACCAAAGCGGAGGCCAAGGGTCCCCGCCCACCAAATCGGAGGCCGAGGGTCCCCGCCCACCAAATCGGAGGCCGAGGGTCCCCGCCCACCAAATTGGAGGCCGAGGGTCCCCGCCCACCAAATTGGAGGCCGAGGGTCCCCGCCCACCAAATTGGAGGCCGAGGGTCCCCACCCACCAAATCGGAGGCCGAGGGTCCCCGCCCACCAAATTGGAGGCCGAGGGGCCCCGCCCACCAAATCGGAGGCCGAGGGGCCCCACCCACCAAATCGGAGGCCGAGGGGCCCCGCCCATCAAATCGGAGGCCGAGGGGCCCCGCCAACCAAATCGGAGGCCGAGGGTCCCCGCCCACCAAATCGGAGGCCGAGGGTCCCTGCCCACCAAATCAGAGGCCGAGGGTCCCCGCCCATCAAATCGGAGGCCGAGGGGCCCCGCCAACCAAATCGGAGGCCGAGGGTCCCCGCCCATCAAAGCGGAGGCCGAGGGTCCCTGCCCACCAAATCGGAGGCCGAGGGTCCCCGCCCACCAAATCGGAGGCCGAGGGTCCCCGCCCACCAAATCGGAGGCCGAGGGGCCCCACCAACCAAATCGGAGGCCGAGGGGCCCCGCCAACCAAATCGGAGGCCGAGGAGCCCCGCCCACCAAATCGGAGGCCGAGGGTCCCCACCCACCAAATCGGAGGACGAGGGGCCCCACCAAGCAAATCGGAGGCCGAGGAGCCCCGCCCACCAAAAGTAAGTGCGGCCCCAAAAGTAAGTGCGCCCCCGGGTGCAAAAGTAAGTGCGCCCCCAGGCGCAAAAGTAAGTGCGCCCCCGGGTGCAAAAGTAAGTGCGCCCCCGGGTGCAAAAGTAAGTGCGCCCCCGGGCGCAAAAGTAAGTGCGCCCCCGGGTGCAAAAGTAAGTGCGCCCCCGGGTGCAAAAGTAAGTGCGCCTCCGGGTGCAAAAGTAAGTGCGCCCCCGGGTGCAAAAGTAAGCGCGCCCCCGGCCCCGGGTGCAAAAGTAAGCGCGCCCCCCAGTCCCGTGTGTGAAAAGTGCTGCTGTAAAGCTGGTAGCGCTGTTCAAGCACCATGTATTTCCTTCAGGAAATGCCCATCTAATATATAATTGCCTAGAATACTACTTCCTGCAATTTGTGCCAACTTCCGTGGCTTTGTCCGGAGCTAACAGGGGCCCCAGGCAGCATATGGGGCCCCAGGCAGAGCACAGGGGCCCCAGGCAGCATATGGGGCCCCAGGCAGAGCACAGGGGCCCCAGGCAGCATATGGGGCCCCAGGCAGAGCACAGTGGCCCCAGGCAGCATATGGGGCCCCAGGCAGAGCACAGGGGCCCCAGGCAGCATATGGGGCCCCAGGCAGAGCACAGTGGTCCCAGGCAGAGCACAGGGGCCCCAGGCAGAGCACAGTGGCCCCAGGCAGAACATGGGGCCCCAGGCAGAGCACAGTGGCCCCAGGCAGAGCACAGGGGCCCCAGGCAGAACATGGGGCCCCAGGCAGAGCACAGGGGCCCCAGGCAGAGCACAGGGGCCCCAGGCAGCATATGGGGCCCCAGGCAGCATATGGGGCCCCAGGCAGAGCACAGTGGTCCCAGGCAGAGCACAGGGGCCCCAGGCAGCCTATGGGGCCCCAGGCAGAGCACAGTGGCCCCAGGCAGAACATGGGGCCCCAGGCAGAGCACAGGGGCCCCAGGCAGAGCACAGGGGCCCCAGGCAGCATATGGGGCCCCAGGCAGAGCACAGTGGTCCCAGGTAGAGCACAGGGGCCCCAGGCAGCCTATGGGGCCCCAGGCAGAGCACAGGGGCCCCAGGCAGCATATGGGGCCCCAGGCAGAGCACAGAGGCCCCAGGCAGCATATGGGGCCCCAGGCAGAGCACAGTGGCCCCAGGCAGAGCACAGGGGCCCCAGGCAGAACATGGGGCCCCAGGCAGAGCACAGGGGCCCCAGGCAGAGCACAGGGGCCCCAGGCAGCATATGGGGCCCCAGGCAGAGCACAGGGGCCCCAGGCAGCATATGGGGCCCCAGGCAGAGCACAGCGATATTTTGGAGCACTGTGCGGTGTTTCAGACCCCCTGTGTGATGTCTGAGGCCCTGTTCTTAAGTATATTAAAGATTAAAGTAACGTATATTAAAGTATATTATAGATCAAATTTGACACGTTTATGAGCACCATTGAGTGATATACTCAAGAATGACATAATTTTTCAACATTTTATGGTTTCAAACTGTAAACACTCAGAGTTTTTTTTACTTCAACCAGAAAACCTTAACGGTTCATAAAAAACTTGACTGTTCAGGATATGATAAAAGTCATAGTATTCTGAATCTTTAACTTATAAAGATACCTTTACATGGGGTGATTATTGGTTCCAGAGAGGCTTTCGGCCGATAATCGTACACATGGCTGGTGACAGGACAATACAATATAAACGTTCAAAGGTAAACACTGATAACATTAAAATCTAATATATAATTGCCTAGAATACTACTTCCGGCAATTTGTGCCAACTTCCGTGGCTTTGTCCGGAGATAATGTCCGGAGATAAGTGACGTCACCAGCGTCCTACACCCGCTCAGGGTGGACAAAGATATATGCCTTCGTGGTGCGCGGCACTTTTCTGATTGGTTGCCGCCTGCCGCGAGCGACCAATCAGAAATGTGCCGTACTGTCAAGAATTGTCAAGAGCTGGTGAGTGCAGCCATTTTTTGTTCTTTCTTACTATTATTTATTAATTGTATTATTCTTACATTTGAATAAATAAAGTATATATGGATTCTAGACTCCCGATTCTTTAGAATCGGGCTGCCATCTAGTATATATATATATATATATATATATATATATATTTATATATATATATATATATATATATATATATATGTATATATATGTCATTGAGACACATGTATATACATATATTTATATTTCATATAGCGCTAGATAGCAGAAAAGCCGGTAATTCAATTGCCGGCTTTTGCTTTCTCCTTCCCAAACCCGACAGGATATGAGACATGGTTTTCCTACAGTAAACCTTTTCATATCCCTTATTTTTTTACATATTCCTCACTGCTAATGTTAGAAGTGTCTGTGGAAAATTCGGGGGCTCTAGCTGTTAAAATAAAGGGTTAAATAGCGGAAAAAACTGGCGTGGGCTCCCGCACAATTTTCTCCACTAGATAGGGAAGGCCAGTGACTGAGGGCAGATATTAATAGCCTAGAGGGGGTCCATGGTTATTGCCCCCCCCCCCCCCCCCCCCTGGCTAAAAATATCTGCCCCCAGCCACCCCAGAAAAGGCACATCTGTAAGAAGCTCCTATTCTGGCACTTGGCCACTCTCTTCCCACTCCCGAGCAGTGGTGGGATATGGGGTAATAAGGGGTTAATGCCACCTTGCTATTGTAAGGTGACATTAAGCCAGGTTAATAATGGAGAGGTGTCAATAAGACACCTATCCATTATTAATCCTATGTTCATAAAGGGTTAAAAAAAACACACACACATTAGGAAAAAAGTATTTTAATGAAATAAAGACACATGGTGTTGTAATAGTTTATTAAACGCTCAATCCAATTGACGACCCATGTCACCTGAAACAAAGTTAAAATAAAAAAAAACAATATCTCATACCTCTCCGGCGTTACAGTAAAGTCCCACGCTGTAAATCCATCAGGAGGGGTTAAATAATTTTACAAGCAGGAGCCTGCTAATGCAGCTGTGCTCCTGCTTGTAAAAAGTGGGGAATGAATGGAAGCAGGGGAACGTAGCTACCTAGACTTGCGGTGCTGCGCCCCCTGCTGGCATAAACTCATATGAATTCGAGCGTGGGAATTTTTCTGAATATTTTCTCACGCTAGGGTTCATATGAATTTATGCAGATTGTGAAAAACTGATGCAACAGATCTGTTTTTTCGACCGATTCGACTAGGGGGGCTGGCTAATTGGATCTGAAAAAAGCGGAGCATGCTCAGCTAAAAAAAAACGGAATCCGTCGCCTTATTCCGTCTTTAGAAAATCCATAGGCGCCATAGGCTTCCATTCTAGCAAACGATGGACGGTGACGGATCCGTCGCTGTCCATTTTTTCGACGGAGACAAAAAACGTTACTTTGTTCATTGTCTCCAGCCGCGGTACAAACAATTTTCGACGGATCAGGCGAACGACTGATGAAACGTGAGGCCATCCGTCGCAATTCGTTGCTAATACAAGTCTATGAGAAAAAAAACGGATCCGGCGGCATCAGTCGCCAGATCCATTTTTTTCAAAATTCAACGGATTGTGACTGACGGCAAAAGACTGATGAGACTGATGTGTGAAAGGGGCCTAAGTGTAAAAGAAGCCTTAGTGTGAAAGATCGAAGAAAGGGCCAAAAGTCAGCAAGGGAAAATTAGGGCTTTTTGCATTGAGACAATTTGTCTTTTTACATTTGTGTATCTTTTAAAAATCTTTTAAATTTGATTACCTATTGATAGCGACATTCTTTACCCAAACTGGATTGGGATCCAGAAAAAAAGTATACAACTCCTTAAATTATTATCTATACCTTTCTGACTTCTGTTAACTCCTAATTCCTTTTTCTTTTTTACTCCTAATTCCTTTTCAGAAATGAGATGAAAGAGCTTGGAAGACATGGCAGAGAAGTGGAGGATAAGTTCTGCTTCCTAGTGGTACCGTGCCAAATAGCAGCGCACATAGCTCAGCATGGCTTAAGTGTTGGATACATGAAAAACAAAGAGCTGGGAAATCCCGAAATGGGCGTTTATTTGTTTCGACACATTGATGTCGCACTGAACGTTGCTCATCAGAAGAAAATGAGTTCAATTGTGGTATTAATATTTAAAGTACGTTTCTCACAATTCTTATTGTCTATGTAAATCTTAAAACAGTTTAAATGAAGTGTCACATTAATTTGTATATTGGTTTCATATGTTACTTTTGTTTAGTAGCGTAGTCTTGAAACAATAGATTTTTTAAATGAAATTACTTTTATAGAGCATTAACCCCTTAACGACCGCCGATACGCCTTTTAACGGCGGCCGCTAAGGGTACTTAAACCACAGCGCCGTTAATTAACGTCGCTGTGGAAAAAGTGAATAGCGCCCCCCCCCAGAGTCGGATTTTCTCTGGGGTCTCGGTTGCCGGGGATAGCCGAGACCCCAGAGAACATGATTCGGGGGTTTTTTACCGACCCCCGAGTTGCGATCGCCGGTAATTAACCGTTTACCGGCGGTCGCAAAAAACCCACAAAAAACGCGATTTTCCATTTAATTTCTCTGTCCTCCGATGTGATCGCACATCAGAGGACAGAGAAATGGGGTCCCCGATCGCCCCCGATGGCCCCCCGATTCTCACCTGTCTCCCCCGGTGCTCCTCGTGGCTCCCGATGGGCGCCGCCATCTTCTTCCGGCAAAAAAATGGCGGGCGCATGCGCAGTGCGCCCGCCGGCCGGCACCCGGGAGATCTTTGGGGTCTCGGCTGCCGGGGGTAGCCGAGACCCCAAAGAACATGATCGGGGTCGGTTTTTACCGACCCCTGTTTTGCGATCGCCGGTAATTAACAGTTTACCGGCGACCGCAAAAAAAAAAAACGATGTGTAATTCTCTGTCCTCTGATGTGATCGCACATCTGAGGACAGAGAAATAGGGGGATTCGGGGACCCTATCATACTTACCGGTGTCGCTGGGTCCTCCTGTGTCCTCTACTGGCCGCCGGCTTCTTCCTTCGGTAAGAAAATGGCGGGCGCATGCGCAGTGCGCCCGCCATGATCTGCCGACCGGCAGCTAGAGGAGTTGGGGCTAAATTTAGGGTTAGGGCTAGGGTTAGGGTTAGGGCTAGGGTTGGGGCTAAATTTAGTGTTAGGGTTGGGGCTAAATTTAGGGTTAGGGCTGGGGCTAAATTTAGGGTTAGGGCTAGGGTTAGGGTTGGGGCTAAAGTTAGGGCTAGAGTTAGAGTTGGGGCTAAATTTAGGGTTAGGGTTGGGGCTAAAGTTAGGGTTAGGGTTGGCTTCGTCACGAAGCTGCTGCGGCAGCGATACGCGTGGGGTTTTCTTCCCACACCCCACTCCTGCTTCATGCCGGTCATTCATGCGGATGGCATGTGGATCTGCCTGGCTATTGTAGCCAAGAAGTTTTTACGGCTCCAAACTTGTTTAATCTCAGATTCAGCTGAGTATTTATGGCAGTGTACCGCTTTCCCTATTTATATATAGGAGCTTTGCTTTCTTCTGGGCTTCATCCCATATACATGTTATATAGTTAGTCCTGCACATATATTCATGCTATACTTTACTAGTTTATCATGCTATCCCTTTATGGTGCAGGGACTTACCAATAGGGACTATAGCAACCATCTGTATACCATTGTATACACTCACCGGCCACTTTATTAGGTACACCTGTCCAACTTCTTGTTAACACTTAATTTCTAATCAGCCAATCACATGGCGGCAACTCAGTGCATTTAGGCATGTAGACATGGTCAAGACAATCTCCTGCAGTTCAAACCGAGCATCAGTATGGGGAAGAAAGGTGATTTGAGTGCCTTTGAACGTGGCATGGTTGTTGGTGCCAGAAGGGCTGGTCTGAGTATTTCAGAAACTGCTGATCTACTGGGATTTTCACGCACAACCATCTCTAGGGTTTACAGAGAATGGTCCGAAAAAGAAAAAAAATCCAGTGAGCGGCAGTTCTGTGGGCGGAAATGCCTTGTTGATGCCAGAGGTCAGAGGAGAATGGGCAGACTGGTTCGAGCTGATAGAAAGGCAACAGTGACTCAAATCGCCACCCGTTACAACCAAGGTAGGCCTAAGAGCATCTCTGAACGCACAGTGCGTCGAACTTTGAGGCAGATGGGCTACAGCAGCAGAAGACCACACCGGGTACCACTCCTTTCAGCTAAGAACAGGAAACTGAGGCTACAATTTGTACAAGCTCATCGAAATTGGACAGTAGAAGATTGGAAAAACGTTGCTTGGTCTGATGAGTCTCGATTTCTGCTGCGACATTCGGATGGTAGGGTCAGAATTTGGCGTAAACAACATGAAAGCATGGATCCATCCTGCCTTGTATGGAGCATCTTTGGGATGTGCAGCCGACAAATCTGCGGCAACTGTGTGATGCCATCATGTCAATATGGACCAAAATCTCTGAGGAATGCTTCCAGCACCTTGTTGAATCTATGCCACGAAGAATTGAGGCAGTTCTGAAGGCAAAAGGGGGTCCAACCCGTTACTAGCATGGTGTACCTAATAAAGTGGCCGGTGAGTGTATGTTTCTCATTTTTTGGTTTTTTGTTCCATTATTTTCTATCATACAGATGTCCTTTATGGTCATGGTGTATATATGTGTAAACATGTGATGTTACCTATAGATGTTAGCCTAGTTGTATCCATCAATGTGAATACTTTTGGCAGACATATCATGATGGAATAGGGGTGTCTCACACATAATTGTTGTGATTTTAAGTGTTTTTATACTCGTGTTGTGGTGCTTAATAAAAGTTTTGTTGTTTTTCTATATTATGTGGTTGTGCGAGCCTATATTAGTCCAATCTCTTTCTTCTTCTTTTTTCTTGGTCATATATATTATTGGACTAGGCACTGCACCCCCTTTAAACATTCAATATACAGCCAGAGTGCACCCTTGTCTCTTTTTATTTGCATGGGTTAGGGTTGGGGCTAAAGTTAGGACTAGGGTTGCGGCTAAAGTTAGGGTTAGAGTTGGGATTAGGGTTACATTTGGGATTAGGTTTAAGGTTAGGGTTGGGATTAGGGGTGTATTGGGATTAGTGTTAGGTTTGAGGTTAGGGTTGAGATTAGGATTAGGGGTGTGTTGGATTTAGGGTTCTGATTAGGGTTATGGTTGTTTTGGGGTTAGGGTTGCGATTATCCTTAGGGTTGTGATTAGGATTATGGATCGAGTTGGCATTAGGGTTAGGCCTCTTTCACACTTCAGTCTTTTGGCGTCAGTCTGAAACCGCCATTTTCGTCAAATAGCGGATCCGCCATTTTTTTTTGGCGGATCCGCTATTTTCCCATAGACATGCATTAGCGACGGATTGTGGCGGATGGTCGTCTGTTCCATCCGCCATGCGACGGATCCGTCGAGATTTGGCGGACGTCATCTAGACATTGACGGCCATTGTAACTTTTTTTGTCTGCGCCGAAATGGCGGTTCGTGACGGATCCGTCGCGTCCGTCATTCCATAGAATGGCCGCCTATGGGCGACGGATCCGTCGTTACCGTCATTTCGGCGGATCCGTCACCCCAATCCGCTTTTTCAATTGCGCATGCTCCAAAAAGTAGATACTTTTCCCAGACAACCCCCAAGTAACGGATCTGTCAAAAAAACGGATCCGTTAGAACCGTTTTCTCAACAATTGTGACGGATCCGTCGATCCGTCACTATGTCGGAGCTGACTGACGCCAAACAACTGAAGTGTGAAAGAAGCCTTAGGGGTGTGTTGGGGTTAGGGTTGGAGTTAGATTTGGGGGGTTTCCACTGTTTAGGTACATCAGGGGGTCTCCAAACGCGACATGGCGCCACCATTGATTCCAGCCAATTTTGCGCTCAAAAAGTCAAATGGCGCTCCCTCCCTTCCGAGCTCTGCCGTGCACCCAGTGGTTTACCCCCACATATGGGGCATCAGCATACTCGGGATAAATTGGACAACAACTTTTGGGGTCCAATTTCTCCTGTTACCCTTGAGAAAATAAAAACTTGGGGGCTAAAAAATCTTCTTTGTGGAAAAATTTTTTTATTTTTATTTTCACAACTCTGCATTATAAACGTCTGTGAAGCACTTGGGCATTCAAAGTTCTCACCACACATCTAGATAAGTTCCTTGGGGGCTCTAGTTTCCAAAATAGGGTCACTTGTGGGGGGTTTCTACTGTGTAGGTACATCTGGGTCTCTGCAAATGCAACATAATGTCCGCAGACCATTCTATTAAAGTCTGCATTCCAAAATGGCATTCCTTCCCTTCCGAGCTCTGCCATGCCCTCAAACAGTGGTCCCCCCCACACATGGGGTATCAGTGTACTCAGGAAAAATTGGACAACAACTTTTGGGGTCCAATTTCTCTTGTTACCCTTGTGAAAATAAAAATTTTGGGGCTTAAAAATCTTTTTTGTGGAAAAAAAATTTTATTTTTATTTTCACGACTCTGCATTATAAACTTCTGTGAAGCACTTGGGCATTCAAAGTTCTCACCACACATCTAGATAAGTTCCATGGGGGGGTCTAGTTTCCAAAATGGGGTCACTTATGGGGGGTTTCTACTGTTTAGGTACATCGGGGGCTCTGCAAACGCAACATAACGCCCGCAGACCATTATATCAAAGTCTGCATTCCAAAACGGCGCTCCTTCCCTTCCGAGCTCTGCCGTGCACCCAAACAGTGGTCCCCCCCCCACACATGGGGTATCAGTGTACTCAGGGCAAATTGGACAACAACTATTGGGGTCCAATTTCTTTTGTACCCTTGTGAAAATAAAAACTTGGGGGCTAAAAAATCTTTTTTGTGGAAAAAAAAAATATATATTTTCACGACTCTGCATTATAAACTTCTGTGAAGCAGTTGGGCATTCAAAGTTCTCACCACACATCTAGATAAGTTCCTTGGGGGGTCTAGTTTCCAAAATGGGGTCACTTGTGGGGGGTTTCTACTGTTTAGGTACATCAGGGGCTCTGCAAACGCAACATAATGCCCGCAGACCATTCTATCAAAGTCTGCATTCCAAAACGGCGCTCCTTCCCTTCCGAGCTCTGCCATGCGCCCAAACAGTGGTTTACCCCAACATATGGGGTATCAGCCTACTCCCAAACAGTGGTCCCCCCCCCCCCCACACATGGGGTATCAGTGTACTCAGGACAAATTGGACAACAACTATTGGGGTCCAATTTCTTTTGTACCCTTGTGAAAATAAAAACTTGGGGGCTAAAAAATCTTTTTTGTGGAAAAAAAAAATATATATTTTCACGACTCTGCATTATAAACTTCTGTGAAGCTGTTGGGCATTCAAAGTTCTCACCACACATCTAGATAAGTTCCTTGGGGGGTCTAGTTTCCAAAATGGGGTCACTTGTGGGGGGTTTCTACTGTTTAGGTACATCAGGGGCTCTGCAAACGCAACATAATGCCCGCAGACCATTCTATCAAAGTCTGCATTCCAAAACGGCGCTCCTTCCCTTCCGAGCTCTGCCATGCGCCCAAACAGTGGTTTACCCCAACATATGGGGTATCAGCCTACTCAGCATAAATTGCACAATAAATGTTGGGGTCCAATTTCTCCTGTTACCCTTGAGAAAATAAAAAATTGCAGGCTAAAAATCATTTTTGAGGAAAAAAAAAGGATTTTTTATTTTCACGGTTCTACTTTATAAATTTCTGTGAAGCACTTGGGGGTTTAAAGTGCTCACCACACAGATAAGTTCCTTAAGTGGTCTAGTTTCCAAAATGGTGTCACTTGTGGGGGGATTCCACTGTTTAGGCACATCAGGGGCTCTCCAAACGCGACATAGCGTTCGATCTCAATTCCAGCCAATTCTACATTGAAAAACTAAAACGGCACTCCTTCTCTTTCAAGCTCTGCGGTGCGCCCAAACAGTGGTTTACCCCCACATATGGGGTATCAACATACTCAGGAGAAATTGCACAACAACTTTTGTGGTCTAATTTCTCCTGTTACCCTTGTGAAAATAAGAATTTGTGGGCGAAAAGATCATTTTTGTGTAAACAAATGCGATTTTTTATTTTCACGGCTCTACTATATAAACTTCTGTGAAGCACTTGGGGGCTCAAAGTGCTCACCACACATCTAGATAAGTTCCTTAAGGGGTCTAGTTTCCAAAATGGTGTCACTTGTGGGGGGTTTCCACTGTTTAGGCACATCAGGGGCTCTCTAAACGTGACATGGCATCCGATCTCAATTCCAGCCAATTCTGCATTGAAAAAGTCAAACGGCGCTCCTTCACTTCCAAGCTCTGCGGTGCGCCCAAACAGTGGTTTACCCCCACATATGGGGTATCGGCGTATTCAGGAGAAATTGCACAACAACATTTATAGTTAAATTTCTGTTTTTACACTTGTGAAAATAAAAAAAAATGGTTCTGAAGTAAAATGTTTGCAAAAAAAAGTTAAATGTTCATTTTTGCCTTCCACATTGTTTCAGTTCCTGTGAAGAACGTAAAGGGTTAATAAACTTCTTGAATGTGGTTTTGAGCACCTTGAGGGGTGCAGTTTTTAGAATGGTGTCACACTTGGTTATTTTCTATCATATAGACCCCTCAAAATGACTTCAAATGTGATGTGGTCCCTAAAAAAAATGGTGTTGTAAAAATGAGAAATTGCTGGTCGACTTTTAACCCTTATAACTCCCTAACAAAAAAACATTTTGTTTCCAAAATTGTGCTGATGTAAAGTAGACATGTGGGAAATGTTATTTATTAACTATTTTTTGTGACATATCTCTCTGATTTAAGGGCATAAAAATACAAAGTTTGAAAATTGCAAAATTTTAAATTTTTTTGCCATATTTCTGTTTTTTTCATAAATAATCGCAAGTAATATCGAAGAAATGTTACCACTAACATGAAGTACAATATGTCACGAAAAAACAGTCTCAGAATCAGCGGGATCCGTTGAAGCGTTCCAGAGTTATAACCTCATAAAGTGACAGTGGTCAGAATTGTAAAAATTGACCTGGTCATTAAGTACCAAATTGGCTCTGTCACTAAGGGGTTAATGCAGGACGCCTGTTGAAAAATAAGTAATATATAAATCATGCTTAGAGCTGAGAAAGAAGTTTATTAACTAGATTTTAAATTGTTTTCAAGACCAAGCAAGCTGTTTTACACTTTCAGGCCTCGTTCCCACTTTCAGTATTAGGTCAGTATTTTACATCAGTATTTCTAAACTAAAATCAGGAGTGGAACAAACAGAAGAAAAGAATAATAAAAAACATGCACCACTTCTGCACTTTTCATCCACTCCTGGTTTTGGCTTGCAAATAGTGATGTAAAAAACTCTCCAAATCCTGAATGTTTTAACGTGGACTCATTGAAGGTATTTCAGTTGTAAACTCAGTATACTATCTGATATTCCTGCTAAAATTTACGCCTACCATTAATTTTTTGGTGAATTTCATTATGGACTCTTGTACCTCATTATATAAAGTTGATACATTCTATACAGGCACATATAGTATAAACAATAATCGGCATAACAATAAGAAATTAATTTTTCAATCCTGATTAATCTCTTATACTGGCTTTGTAATATCTCCAACCCAGAGTAAAAGAGTACATATATTACAAGGGCTGCTGGTCATGCTGTCAGGACTCTGTTGTTGGGTGTCCCGGGACCAGGGAAACGCCGGAGCCATGTACCCTGCCTTGGCTCCTGAATCCGCCCTCAGTCTGTACCCTTCCCCCAACCAGGGAAGAGGGGAGTAGTAGTGTACCGTAATACACCAACCAGACTAACAAGGCAATACGAACAGAAGTAATGAAGTATGCGAAACATACAAATATACTCACAAATACAACATAGGAATGCATCGGGGAGTGGAGGATGGGGTTAAACCAAAGTATTAGAAGAAAGGCCATTATCACACACTTAAAACCTAGCAACAGTGACAGATAAATCCACCAACCGCCACCAATAACCTCCAGCCATGCAGCAAAAGCTAGCTCTGACAATGAATGCAAACTAGGGTCCAGATTATATTGGAGATGGCAGTGGCTAACAGTGCACAGCTGAGAGCCTTAAAGGGAACCTGTCAGCAGGATTGTGCTGAGTAACTACACACAGTGTCACGTTGGTGCGGTTATACTGATTAAAATGATTTCTTGGTTGATGGATCAGTCTTGTGGTTTTTTTTTAATCTTTATTTTCAGGTTTGAGTTAATGATATACTCATGCTAAGGGGTGGACTATGTGGGGGTCTTCATGTGGTGCTCTGCTTATTCATGTGTATGGCTTCTGACAGGTCACTGATCCCTCAGTTACCTGCCCCCTAGTTTACATAATGAATATTATATATATCTTGGAAAAAAACCCTTCTGAATATAAGCAGTGGCGCCTGCGCTGCCGCCTGATCGCATATGTAATGAATTATATACACACTAGATGGAGGCCGATGAGGGCGGTAATGTCACGATGGGGGCAGGCTTTGCAGCTTTGAGAATCTCTCCCCCCATGTGCTCACCCACCTATCCACTCTCTTTTTCCCCATGTGCTGACTTCTCCTGTCTGTACTCTCTTCTTTGACCTGTCTACCCCATGTGCTGTCCCCCTTGTCTGCTGTCTGTTTCCTTCCTGTGCTGTGTTCTCCCCTCATGTGTTCTCTTATTTGAGCTGTCTCCCCCCCCCTGTGTGTCCTCTTTCCTATTTGCACTCACCCCTCCCCCTGTGTTAAAATGAAAGCAAAATAGGTAAAGGTAACATTTTATTAACATGGAAAAATGTATGACAAAGGTGCTTTAATTTACATTGTATCCACATAAGGACAAAAAGAAAACACATTTTGTACTATCTATCTATCTATCTATCTATCTATCTATCTATCTATCTATCTATCTATCTTTCTATCTATCTATCTATCTATCTATCTATCTATCTATCTATCTATATATCCCTGTATCTATGTATTATATATGTATTTTATATTGAGCTATCATCTATCTATGTCTCTATTATCTGTTATTTGTCTATGGGTCTCAGTCTATATTTAATGTATGTATGTATGTCATTTCTATCTATCTCTTATCTATGTATGTCTCTATCATCGATGTATCTCTTATGTATCTATCATCTATCAATGTATGTCATAAGGAATCTATCATCTATTTATCTCATATCTATTTATTTATCTATCTATCTGTGTATGTCTATATCTATCTATCTATCTATCTATCTATCTATCTATCTATCTATCTATCTATCTATCTATCTATCTATCTATCTATCTATCTATCTCTATAGACCACACCCTGAGGTGGAGATATGGTGAACAGCTGTCCCGCCCATCTCTTTAGCTGTTTACAGAACACCCAGCCCTGTTAAAGTTAATTTAAAGGGAATCTGTCACCCCAAAAATTGTATATGAGCTAAGCCCACCGGCATCAGGGGCTTATCTACAGTATTCTGTAATACTGTATATAAGCCCCCGGTGTATCCTGAAAGATGAGACAAAGAGGTTAGATTATACTCACCCATGGGCGGTCCCGCTGCGGTCCGGTCCGATGGGCGTTGTGGTCCGGCGCCTCCCATCTTCATACGATGATGTCTTCCTGCCGCGGCTCCGGTGCAGACGTACTTATCTGCCCTGTTGAGGGCAAAGCAAAGTTCTGCAGTGCGCAGGCGCCAGGAAAGGTCAGAGAGGCCCGGCGCCTGCGCACTGCAGTACTTTGCTCTGCCCTCAACAGGGCAGATAAGTACGTCTGCTCCGGAGCCGTGGCAGGAAGCAAAGAAGAGGACGTCATTGTATGAAGATAGGAGGCGCCGGACCATAAACCGCCCATCGGACCCGAAACGTTCCGGGACCGCCCCTGGGTGAGTATAATATAACCTGTTTTTCATACCTTTCAGGTTACATCGGGAGCTTATCTACAGCATTACAGAATGCTGTAGATAAGCCCCTGATGCCGGTGGCCTTAGCTCATATACGATATACTTTCACATTAGCGTCGTGTGACACACGTCGCAATGCGTCGTTTTGGAGAAAAACCGCATCCTGCAAAGTTGCCCGCAGGATGCGTTTTTTCTCCATACACTTGCATTAGTGAAGCATTGCGACTTATTGCCACACTTCGCATCCGTCGTGCGATGGATGCATCGTGTTTTGGTGGACCATCGGCACAAAAAAACATTCCATATAACTTTTTTTGTGCGTTGTGTCCGCCATTCTCCGCCCCCTCTTCCCCGGAACTCACAATGGGCAGCGGATGCGTTGTAAAACTGCATCCGCTGCCCACGTTGTGCTACATTAACATCGGGCCGACGGTACATCGGGCCGACGGTTTGCGACGGCCCGTATGGACGGATTAGTGTGATAGTAGCCTAAGTGTCTCAGCATCTGTGAAACTGGAGCATTAAATCCGGGTTCATATCACCCAAGTTTTGCAAACTGGATGACACATATCTCCCCTGTTATCACCTTACGATATTAAATATCTGTCTATATATCACACAATCTATCTATATCTATCTCATAGCTATGAAACATCTATCTATGTGTTGTTGTCTTCCACGTTGTGCCTTTGCTGCTTTCATTGTCATTGGCGTACTTTTTAAGAGGAGCCATGTTGGCATTGATATTTGCGTTTTAACCCCTTCATGACCCTTCATGTTTTTTCGTTTTTCGCTCCCCTCCTTCCCAGAGCCATAACTTTTTATTTTTCCGTCAATATGGCCATGTGAGGGCTCAGTTTTTGCAGGACGAGCTGTACTTTTGAATTACATCATGGTTTTAGCATGTCATGTACTAGCAAACGGGGAAATAAATTCCAACTGCGGTTAAATTGCAAAAAAAAGTGCAATCCCACACTGGTTTGTTGTTTGGCTTTTTTGCTAGGTTCACTAAATGCTAAAACTGACCTGCAATTTTGATTCTGCAGGTCATTACGAGATCAGAGACACCAAACATGTCTAGGTTATTTTTTTATCTAAGTGGTGACAAAAAAATTCCAAACTTTGCTAAAAACAAAACCCCCCCGCAATTTCCGATACCCGTAGCGTCTCCATTTTTCGGGATCTCGGGTCGGGAGAGGGCTCATTTTTTGCGCACCAAGCTGACGTTTTAATGATACCATTTCGGTGCAGATACGTTCTATTGATCGCCCGTTATTGCATATTAATGCAATGAAACGGCGACCCAAAAAATGTAATTCTGGTGTTTCGATTTTTTTTCTCGCTACGCCGTTTAGCTATTAGGTTAAGCTTTTTTTTTATTGCTAGATCGGGCGATTTTGAACGCGGCGAAACCAAAAATGTGTATATTTGATTTTTTATTGTTTTATTTTGAATGGGCAAAAGTGGGGTTAATTTTATCCTATTTTTTAAAACTTTTTTTTTACTTTTCACATGCTTCAATAGCCTCCATGGGAGGCTAGAAGCTGGCATAGCCTGATCTGCTCTGCTACATAGGAGCGATGCTCAGATAGCTCCTATGTAGTAGAATTGCTGCATTGCTATGAGCGCCAACCACAGGGTGGCGCTCACAGCAATCCGGCATCAACAGCTATAGAGGTCTTCAATAGACCTCTGGTTGTCATGCCAACGCATTTCCGGGCCGATGACCAGAAGCGCTAGTTAAAAGCCGCTGTCAGCGTTTGACAGCGGCATTTAGCTAGTTAATAGTGGCGGGTGGATCACTATTCCACCCACCGCTCTTGCGGGCACATGTCAGCTGTACAAAACAGCTGACATGTCTGGGCTTTGCGGTGGGCTCACCGCCGTAGCCCGCATCAAAGCGGGGGGTTTCTACCCTCGGACGTACTATCCCGTCCGAGGTCAGAAAGGGGTTAATATGTACAGATACTCATTATGTAAACTAGGGGGTAGGTCTCTGAGGAATCAGTGACCTGTCAGCAGTCTGCATTATGAATACCTAATCAGAGCACGACATAAAGTCCCACGCACAGGCCGCCCCGGAGCGCGGGCATATCATTAGCTAAAAACTGAAAATAAAGTTAAACAACAACCACAAGACTGATTTCATCAACCAAGGTATCATTTTAATCAGTAAAACGGCGCCTGCCTGACACTGTGTGTAGGTTACTGTGCACAATCCTGCTGACAGGTTCCCTTTAACACAGTTTTCCTTACCCCTGGCTTCATTTGTATTTTTGATACCAATAGTGCTATTATAACATCTTTTCCTAATTTTGAATAACATTAACACGATATATCATCTCTAAATATGAGATAGGATATTCAAGATGCTGACAATTCCGTGCTCCTCCAAAACCAGGCAAGTGAACCACAGAGTTCAGAAGTTGCATACTCTATTCAGGGCTATAAAACTACGCGTTTCGTGGACGTCCTGTCCACTTCCTCAGGTACATAGCCAATACTAACCACATGGTATTACTCACATATATAGGGTGAGCTGGACATAGAAAAAATGGACGTCAAACACCTGGTGCCCTGAATGCGGTAGTTATATACAATCATAAATTTGTTGCATATCTATACAACAGTAATTAAAAATACAATTTATTGGCCTAAAAATTATATATGACATTAAAATGTAAGATTTTTCTGCAAATAAAATTAAAAGGAAGGGAAATAAAAAGTCTGCTAGGATTGAAAAATCCTTTTTTTGTAGCATTCTCTTGTCTTTGTTGCCGACCAGGATTAGAACCTACCATCCTTGGATACATCGTAGAAGTGGAGACCTTGGGGCACAGACATCTGAGCTATTCTGCTTATTGACCCTTGGGGTTTAAAAGAAAAAATACCTCTAAAAAAAAAATCGATATTAGCAGTTTGAAAATCAGTTGAAATGTATATTTGAATAAAGTTAATTTTTTAAAAAAATGTATAAAAAAAAATGTTTTTCTTAAATAAATAAAATAAAAATAAATAAAAACAAAATAAAAATTAAAACATTATATATATATATATATATATATATATATATATATATTGTAGCATGGCTAAAGGGTGTGTAGTCGACGGGAGGTATGTGCCATATAAGTGCCTTGTTGCTGTAATGTAGTCCGGAGTATTTCTTTGTTGTATATAACCATGTATATATGTGTGTTCCAGGACCTGTGGTGATGTCAGACCACATTGCTAATCATGTGATGGGTTAGGCTAGGTTCACATTGCGTTAGGGCAATCCGTTTAGCGCTAGCGGATTGCGCTAACGCAATGTTTATTTAGGGGCCGCGTTCAGGGGTCGCGTTAACGTCCCTGCTCTCGCAGATCCCCGATCTGCGAGAGCGGGGAACGGACCTCGGGCGCGCCGCGGACGCTGCAAGCAGCGTCCGAGGCGCGTCACAGAAGAACGGCACATCACTAGCGCGAGCCGAAAAAGGCACGCGCTAGTGATGCGCTGCCGGCGAAATTTACATTGCTGTCAATGGGTGCGCTAACGGACCCGTTGCACGGCGTTAATTGCGACATTTTCGCCGTGCAACGCTGTCCATTAGCGATCACCCACTAACGCAATGTGAACCTAGCCTTACTGGGTGTGGTTAGCTCTATATTAGACAGGCTAATGCTTAACACAGGAGATATGTGTGGAGGTGAAACCCTCCTGAGGGTGTTAAGCCTACAGGACTGAGCCTGGTGGACTGGACACTTTGTTTTTCTTTTCCTGAACTAAAGGCTATTTGTTTGCTGTTACGTGCGGGCAGCGTTCCCAGCGGAGACGAAAAGTCTGTTATTCAATGTCCTGGGTCAAGTCTGTTGTAAGCCAGCCGGAGAAAATGGAGGAACTGCTGAAACACTTGGTCCAGTTGCAGTCACAGCAGCAAGAGACCAACAGGCAGTCGCAGTCACAGCAGCAAGAGGCTAACAGGCTGTTTATGCAGCAGTTGCAACAGAACCAGCAAGAGACCAACAAGCTGTTGATGCAGCAAATACAACAGAGTCAGCAGGAGCAATGGCAGAGCCAGCAGGAGCAACGGCAGCAGATGCAGCTTCTGGCAACTGCCATCCAGGGCAAGACGAGTGCCCCAACCACAGGTCTGGCTGATGACACCCACGTCCGGAAGACGGTAAGACGCGCATTGCAGAAAATGACCCCCGGGGATGATGTTGAGGCCTTCCTGACGGTGTTTGAGAGGGTCGCTGAGAGGGAAAAACTCCCGCCAGAGCAGTGGGCAGAGGTACTGGCGCCATACCTGACGGGAGAACCCCAGAAGGCGTACTATGATTTGACCTTGCAGGATACCAAAGAGTATCACAAGTTGAAAGTCGAGATTCTCGCACGTTTGGGGGTGACACTGACTGTTAGGGCACAGCGAGTTCACAGCTGGGCCTATCACCGTGACAAACCGCCTCGCTCTCAAATGTTTGATTTGTTGCACCTGGTCCAGAAATGGCTGCAGCCAGAGTCATGTACAGCTGCACAGATGGTGGAACGAGTGATGATGGATCGGTTTGTGCATTCCCTCCCGAGGTCCATACAGACTTGGGTTGCCCAGGGTGATCCCCAGAATGCCGACGAACTGATCGGACTGGTCGAGAGATACCAAAGGATGGAAGGCTCCTTTGGGAGGCAGCCCATGCACGTACTGGGGGTTCCAGAAAGCTGCTGAGTCCCAAAAAGGGGTGGCGCGTCCAAGGTCACAAAGGGCGGGGGAGGTGGTGCCCAAGGTCCCTACGGGTGATATTATTTGCTGGAGGTGCCACGGGCCAGGACATATAGCTGCCCGTTGTTCCCAGACCACTGAGCAGATGGACTGCAGCATGGGACGCCGTTGTTCATACTATGTGTATCCAGCCTGCAGTGTGAACTCTCCGCCCAACGAGGGACCTCAAGCCTGTCCCGTAAAGGTGAACGGTCGAGCAGTAACGGCACTGTTAGACTCGGGGAGCCTAGTGACCCTGGTGAGGGCCACTTTTCCTCTCCACCTGCTCCCGGAAGGAAGGTCGGAGTGCGGTGCATACATGGTGATGCAAAGAACTACCCTTTGGCCAGGGTGGACATTGAAACGGCATGTGGCACTGAGTCCCACATAGTCGGCGTCGTGCAGGACTTGTTGCACCCTATAATTATTGGCCGGGATTTCTGTTTGTTTTGGGATTTGTGGGGAAAAGGTTCTGAGCTCCCTAGCAAGAGTAGGGAACCAATGAACCCTGGAAGGGTGTCGCCACACCCGGAGTCAGACAGGTTTCCTTTTTGTGTCCTGGTTGGGGATGAGGAGGAAGTGTCCCCTGCATCTGACATTCTGGAGTTAGAGGTAACCGGTGAAAATTTTGGGACTGCCCAACATAGGGACCCCACTCTGAGGGAAGTCTTTAATAATGTCACAGTTATTGACGGGGTAGTACAGGAGCCGGGGGCAGACACAAGATTTCCCCATTTTCTGATGAGTGGGGAGTTGTTGTACCGGGTCACGAAAATAAGGGAGGAGTTGGTAGAGCAGTTGGTAGTGCCGGGTCCATATAGACGGAAGGTGTTGGACATGGCCCATTCACACATCTTGGGTGGACACCTAGGGGTGGAAAAAACGCAGGAACGGGTTGTGCAGAGGTTCTATTGGCCTGGGTGTCACCGGGAAATAGTGAACTACTGCAGGTCCTGCCCTACATGTCAGCTAACTGCTCCCACTCCTCATTTCCGGAACCCTCTTGTGCCCCTGCCCATTATTGAGGTGCCGTTCGAGAGAATTGTCATGGACTTGGTCGGTCCCTTAGTTAAATCAGCCCGGGTCCATCAGTATATAGACTGATTAGTCATCCTGGACTATGCCACACGCTATCCTGAGGCAATTCCTCTGAGAAAATCTTCCTCGAAGAGTATAGCCTGCGAGTTGGTCCATGTCTTTTCCCGGACAGGTCTGTCGAAGGAGATCCTGACTGACCAGGGGACACCTTTCATGAGCAAAGTGATGAGGGAGTTGTGCAAAGCCCTGAAAATCTCCCAGTTGAGGACCTCGGTGTACCATCCCCAGTCAGATGGCCTTGTTGAGAGATTTATCAAGACACTGAAGAGCATGCTGAGAAAAGCTATAGAGAAAGATGGTAGAGACTGGGATTGTCTCTTACCCTACCTGATGTTTTCCATTCGTGAAGTTCCACAGGCCTCCACAGGGTTCTCACCGTTTGAGCTTCTATATGGCCGACATCCGCGAGGACTCCTGGATATAACCAAGGAAACCTGGGAAGCCGAAGTCACGCCCCACAGAAGCGTCATTGAGCATGTGGCCCTGATGCAGCAGAGGATTGCAAAGGTGATGCCTATTGTGAAAGAACACCTCCTCCAGGCACAAGAAGCTCAGGCCAGAGTCTACAACCGGTCTGCAAGAGTGAGGCAGTTCAATCCGGGAGACCGAGTTCTTGTGTTAGTTCCGACGGTGGAGAGCAAGTTCTTGGCCAAATGGCAAGGGCCATATGAGGTTCTCGAGAAACTTGGTGAAGTAAATTATAAAATTCACCAACCAGGAAGACGGAAACCATTCCAAGTATACCATGTCAACCTCATCAAGCCGTGGCAAGATAGAGAGCCGACAGTAACTCCATCGTTGTTAAGCAACCCAGAAGGTGAGGTTGGAGCGGTTACTATAGCGGAGACGCTATCGAAGACCCAGAAACAGCAGTGCCGGGAGTTACTCCAGAAAAACAGGGACCTGTTTTCAGAGTTGCCGGGACACACGAAGGTCATAGAGCACGAGGTCCTAACAGAGCCACATGTGCGGGTGAACGTGAAGCCCTATCGTATTCCTGAGGCTCGTCGAGAAGTTATCTCCAAGGAAGTGGAGCGTATGTTGAAGCTTGGAGTCATTGAGGAATCCAAGAGCGGTTGTTCGAGCCCAATTGTCCTGGTCCCAAAACCTGATGGAGAGTGGAGGTTTTGCAACGACTATCGGAAGCTGAATGAGGTCTCCAAGTTTGACGCTTATCCCATGCCCTGCGTTGATGAGCTCATCGAAAGGCTTGGGCACGCCAGATATATATATCCACCTTGGATTTGACAAAGGGGTATTGGCAGATCCCCATGGCACAGGAAGCCAAGGAGAAGACGGCCTTTTCGACACCTGATGGATGCTCATAGTATGTCCGGATGCCATTTGGCCTACAGGGAGCTCCGGCGACCTTCCAGAGGACTATGGATAGAGTCCTTGCACCCCATAAGGCCTACGCTGCTGCGTACCTAGATGATATAGTCATCTTTAGCCCAGACTGGGAGAGTCATCTGGAGATAGTCCAAGCGGTGTTTGATGCTCTAAGAGAGGCGGGGTTTACAATAAACCCGAAGAAGTGTGCCTTGGGTAAGGAAGAAGCTAAATACCTAGGCTATATAGTGGGTCGTGGAGAAATAAAGCCCCAAATCAGGAAAGTGGAGGCAATCCAAACATGGCCGAAACCACTGTCCAAAAAGCAAGTTAAAGCCTTTCTGGGAATCGTGGGATATTACAGGAGGTTTATCCCGAACTTCGCCACAGTGGCTGCGCCTCTGACTGATCTGCTAAAGGGGACAAAATCGGTGATGGTTAAATGGTCCGAAGAGACAGAGTCAGCCTTCCAAGAGTTGAAAGGGGCTCTATGTAAGCGGCCCGTTCTGATGGCCCCAGACTTTAATAAAGAATTTATTCTTCAGACAGATGCCTCAGATGTTGGGGTAGGAGCAGTCCTTTCCCAAGAGCTACATGGGGAGGAGCATCCTGTTCTCTATCTGAGTAGAAAGCTGTCCTCATCTGAGAAGAACTACTCAGTCGTGGAAAAAGAGTGTTTGGCCATAAAGTGGGCGGTGGACACGTTACGGTACTATCTGCTGGGTCGTAAATTCAGACTGATATCTGACCATGCCCCACTAAGATGGATGAGGGAAACAAAGGGTAGAAATGCTAGGGTCACCCGTTGGTTCTTAGCCCTGCAGGACTTCAGTTTCCATGTGGAACATAGGGCCGGAAAGCTGCACGGTAATGCGGATGCCCTATCAAGAATCCCTTGTTTAGTGGGGAAAAGTGCCAAGCCCCACGGCTTTAGGCAGAGGGGGGAGGTATGTAGCATGGCTAAAGGGTGTGTAGTCGACGGGAGGTATGTGCCATATAAGTGCCTTGTTGCTGTAATGTAGTCCGGAGTATTTCTTTGTTGTATAACACCATGTATATATGTGTTCCAGGACCTGTGGTGATGTCAGACCACATGGCTAATCATGTGATGGGTTACTGGGTGTGGTTAGCTCTATATTAGACAGGCTAATGCTTAACACAGGAGATATGTGTGAAGGTGAAACCCTCCTGAGGGTGTTAAGCCTACAGGACTGAGCCTGGTGGACTGGACACTTTGTTTTTCTTTTCCTGAACTAAAGGCTATTTGTTTGCTGTTATTTTTCCATGTGGTTTATGACATAATAAACCCTGTGAAACTTTAAAGGAACGTGCCTCCTGAGTGTCAGCCGTCGCACCTGAGTGAGTGAAATCCCTACAATATATATATATATATAATTGTGAAAAGACCTTATATGAAAAGGTTGTGCTCTGTCTTTATTATAAAGGCATTGTAGAAACGCTTCTGATATTTCATTCAGCCCTTGTGGTTTCAAGGTGTTGAGTTTATATATCCAGAAAACCTCCTTTCTGTTGAGACATTGGATTCTATCGGAGCTCACAGGTGGAATATGTTCGATGGGTGAGATTTTTATACACCCAAAATCTTGTTTATGGTGCATACAAATATGACGTGACAAACCATGTTTTAGAAACCCAGTGACCGCATTGTACCTATGGTAGTTAAATAAGCAGCTGGGTAGTTCTACCCACATATTGTTTGGGACAGGAGCCCTCTATGACATATACAGTATAACATAATCAGTGTCACAAGACATTGGAGTAATTTTACATTTTTCACCTGTAACCACAGAGCTGAAGTTATCGACAGTGTGTGTAATGGATTTACAGCACAAACAACCCCTTTTACCACATTTGGTAATACTGTTTTTAGGGTTGCTCATAAGGCTGCCCCCAGATTTACCAGGGTCCCGTAATCTGCTGGGTGCTAGTATGTTCTTTAGTGATGGGGCTTTTCTAAATACAAGAGAAGGGTATTTAGGTAGAGCTTTTTTTTAATGTAGGGTCATTTACCAAAATATGCCAATTTTTTCTAAATATCTCCCGAATTTCTTTGTGTTGATGATTAAAAGTTGTAATAAAATTGCGACTATGTTAAAGGGTATTATCACTGCCTTCCTTAATGGAACCAGATAAGAGGGTAATCTGGTCATTGTTCTCCTTTACATTTTTAAAGGAATTATGTACCAGATTTTTAGGATATTTTTTTAAAAAAAATCTCTGAGAATATCTGATTGTTCAATAAAATCAGATTCAGTGGTACAGTTTTTCCTGATTCTTTGAAATTGGTTATGAGGGTAATATGCTCTATACTAGTGGGCACTATAAGAGATTGTTGAACAATATCCCGCATAACCAATTTCAGAGAATCAGGAAAAACCGTGTTGGGTGTATAAAAATGTCACCTATCGAACATATTCCACTTGAGAGCTTCAGTAGAATCCAGTGTCTGAACAGAAAGGAAGTTTTCTGGATATACCGTATAAACTCAACACCGTGAAGCCACAAGGGCTGAATGAAATATCAGAAGTGTTTCTATAGTGTTCTATAATGTCCTTATAATAAACAAAGCACAACACACACAAAAAGTTTGAAATTTGTTTTATCATATAAGTAAGGTCTTTTTACAATTTTTTATATACTCTGCGGAAGCAACACTGTTTGACAATCACTTTCACATGCTGTTGCGCAAATGGAATAGACAACAGATGGAAATTATTGGCAATTATCAAAACACAATAAAAGAGTGGTTCTGCCGGTGGGGACCACAGACCACATCTCAGTACCAATGCTTTCTGGCTGATGTTTTGGTCACTTTTGAATGTTGGTTGTGCTTTCACACTCATGGTAGCATGAGACGGACTCTGCAACCCATACAAGTGTCTCAGGTAGTGCAGCTCATCCAGGATGGCACATCAATACGAGCTGTGGCAAGGTTTGCTGTGTCCTAGTGTCCAGAGGCGCTACCAGGAGACAGGCCAGTACACCAGGAGACATGGAGGGGGCCGTAGGAGGGCAACAACCCAGCAGCATTGTAGGGAGATCATATAGGCAGTGGAGGCTACACACACTACTGAGCATCATTTCCTTGTCTTGAGGCATGTGCACTGAAGTTGGATAAGCCTGTAACTTCATTTTCCACTTTGTTTTTGAGCAATATTCCAACTCCAGACCTCCGTGGGATAGTAGTTGTGATTTACGTAGATCATTTTTAGGTTTTATTGTTCTCAACACATTCCACTATGTAATGAATAGAAAAGATTTACCACTGGAATATTTCATTCAGCGATATCTAGGATGTGGGATTATATATACAAGTGGCTCAGGTAGTGCAGCTGATCCAGGATGATCCATCAATGTGAGCTGTGGCAAGAAGGTTTGCTGTGTTTGTCAGCTTAGTGTCCAGAGGCTGGAGGCGCTACCAAGAGACAGGCCAGTACACCAGGAGACGTAGAGGGGGCCATAGGAGGGCAACAACCTAGCAGCAGGACCGTTACCTCAGCCTTTGTGCAAGGAGGAACAGGAGGGGCACTGCCAGAGCCCTGCAAAATGACCTCCAGCAGGCCACAAATGTGCATGTGTCTGCACAAACGGTTAGAAACCGACTCCATGAGGATGGTCTGAGTGCCCGACGTCCACAGTTGGGGGTTGTAGTCACAGCCCAACACCATGCAGGACGCTTGGCATTTGCCACAGAAAATCAGGATTGGCAAATTCGCCACTGGCACTCTGTGCTCTTCACAGATGAAAGCAGGTTCACACTGAGCACATGTGACAGATGTGTCAGAGTCTGGAGACGCCGTGGAGAGCGATCTGCCTGCAACATCCTTCAGCGTGATCGGTTTGGCAGTGGGTCAGTAATGGTGTGGGGTGGCATTTCTTTTGAGGGCCGCACAGCCCTCCATGTGCTCGCCGGAGATAGACTGACTGCCATTAGGTACCGAGATGAAATCCTCAGACCCCTTGTGAGACCATATGCTGGTGCATACCTCATGTGGCTGGAGTGTGTCAGCAGTTCCTGCAAGATAAAGGCATTAAAGGTATGGACTGGCCCGCTCGTTCCGGAGACCCGATTGAACACATCTGGAACATCATGTCTCGCACCATCCACCAACGTCCCGTTGCACCACAGACTGTCCAGGAGTTGGCAGATGCTTTAATCCAGGTCTAGGAGGAAATCCCTCAGGAGACCATCCGCCGCCACATCAGGAGCATGCCCAGGCACGTGGAGGCCACACACACTACTGAGCATCATTTCCTTGTCTTGAGGCATTCCACGGAAGTTGGATCAGCCTGTAATTTCATTTTCCACTTTGATTTTGAGCATCATTCCAACTCCAGACCTCCGTGGGATATTAGTTGTGATTAACGTTGATCATTTTTAAGTTTTATTGTTCTCAACACATTCCACTATGTAATGAATAAAGATTTACAACTAATATATTTCATTCAGTGATATCTAGGATGTCAGATTTTAGTGTTCACTTTATTTTTTTGAGCAGTGTATATATTTGTTTAATTTTACTTTATTTTTTTTTATGTTTTATTTTATTTTTTATTTATATTTATTTTTTCGTATACATTTTTTATAAATGAACTTCATTAAAATATACATTTCAATTGATTTTCACCCTGCTAATATCATTTTTTTTTAGGTATTCAGTTAAACCCATATTTCAATAAACACAATAGCTCAGAGGTCTGTGCCCCGAGGTCCCTTCACATCTACGACATCAAAGGATGGTAGGTTCTAATCCTGGCCTGCAACAAAGAAAGGAGAATACTACGAAAAAGGATTTTTCAATCCTAGCAGACTTAATTTTATTTGCAGAAAAATCTTACATTTTAATGTCGTATAATTTTTAGTCCAATAAATTGTATTTTTAATTACTGTTGTATAGATATGCAACAAATTTATGATTGTATATAACTACCGCATTCAGGCCACTCGATGTGTTTGACGCCCATTTTTTGTATGTCCAGCCCACCCTATATATGTGAGTAATACCATGTGGTTAGTATTGGCTATGTACCTGAGGAAGTGGACAGGACCTCCCCGAAACGCATAGTTTTAACGCCCTGAATAAAGTATGCAACTCTTCTGAACTCTGTGGTTCCCTTGCCTGGTTTTGGAGGAGCACGAAATTGTCGGCATCTTGAATATCCTATCTAGAATTTCTTGAAGATCCTTCGTGGGTCCAGTGCCTTCTGCAGCCCTCCTATCATACTCATTATATGTGTTGTGCATACTCACAACTTGTAAAGGTGAGAATTTTACCTTACAGCAAACTAATTGTTATTTTTGTAATTGTGCTATTGCGCCCCTCTCTTTACCATCTCCACATATGCATATACCACATTTATCTGATATAGTGTGGTCAAATTGTCTATTACCTCTTGCTAATAAATATGCAGCTTGGGCATCACCAAAAGAGATAAATTAAGTCTGCTAAATTTTGAGAACTTTTAGCACATTTATTCTCCCAATTGCTACAAATCTTCATATATAGTACCTTGAAAAAATGTTCATACCCTGTGAATTTTTCCAGATTTTTTCTTGGTACACCAACAAACTGAAATGCGTATTTAATTTGTATTTTATTTGATATACCAGCATAAATAAGTTTTTGTACAGTGTAAAGGAAATTATACATGATTTTCTATTTATTTAAAAAATATAAGTGTGAAAATTCTGATGTGCATTTGTGTTCAGTGCCACTGTAGTGTTATATCCCTAAATAAAATCCTGAGTGACCAATTGCCTCCAGGAGTCACAAAATTACTAAACTGAGTCAACCTGTCTGTAATTTATTCTCCGTTTAAGTACAGCTGTTCTGTCTATATTAGCAGGGCTGGTTGTAGACAAACTGGGGCCCTGGGCAAAAGTTTAAATTGGAGCCCCAAATGCTCACATGTTGCACCCAGAAACATTTCAGTTGTATTTACATGCGCTGAGTTCAGGCTGTTAAACCAGCGTGATCCACTATATTGAAGTCGTTTGACTCTTGTTTCCAGGCATTTTTTTACACAGAATAAATGGATATAAGAGACTCTTAGGATGTGGTGCTCGAGTAAATATTCCACTCTATGTATTCACAATATAAGATACTCGGCACTACCAGACTAAAAGAAAAAGAGACTTTTATTCATAAAGCAGTCACCAAATTGTGACTTTTCGACCCTACAATATGGATCTTTTTCAAACTCCAATTGCAAATGTGTGGAAACGAAGAATCATGGCTCTTTGTCCTGCGAGAAATCGCATTTCTACTGAGCGCTTACTAGTTAATCAATCTGTTTCCATACAGTATCATGTTATCAGCAGCACTTCTGCAGTTCACAGTGGGTGATGTGTGGCTGAGAACAATTATTTTTGTATTGGCTTAAACAATGCAATCACTCTATGAGTAGGCAGCATTTTGCTTGTTTAGTATAATACACCCCATAGTACTCCACATAGTATAATGAACCTCGTATTCTTCCATATAGTACAATGCACACCCCTTAGTCCTCCATATAATATAATGCTCTTCCCATAGTCCTCCATATAGCATAATGCACCCCATAGTCCTCCACATAGTATAATGAACCCCATAGTCTTCCATATAGTCTAATGCTCACCCCATAGTCCTCCATATATTATAATGCGCCCTATAGTCCTCCACATAGCATAATGTGTCTTATAGTCCTCCATATAGTATAATGCTCTCCACATTGTCCTCCATATAGTATAATGAACACACCATAGACCTCCATACAGTATAATGCACCCCATAGTTCTTCATATAGTACAATGCACTCCCCATAGTATAGTGAACCCTATAGTCCTTCATATAGTATAATACATTACTCATAGTCCTCCATACAGTATAATGCACTTCCCATAGTCCTCCATGCAGTTTAAATCACCACATATTTCTCAATACAGTAAAATGCAGCTAATATATAGTACACACAGTATAATGCACCCCATAGTCCTCGATAGAATATAATACAACCCTCATATAGTACATATATATTATAATACACTCCATAATCATCCAAATAGTATAATGCACCCCATAGTCCTAGATAGAGTATAATGTATCCCCCATATAGTATAATGCAGCCCTTATATAATGCACAGCACAAAGTCTTACAAAGTATAATGCACTCCATAATCATCCAAATAGTATAATGCACCTCATAGTCCTAGATAGAGTATAATGCATCCCACATATAGTATAATGCAGCCCTTATATAATGCACAGCACAAAGTCCTTAATAGAGTATAATGTAGCTCCATATAGTTTATATGGTTTAATGCACTGTTCATAGTCCTTGATAGAGTATAATGCACTCCCCATATAGTACATATAGTATAATACACAGCCTGTAGTCCTTGATAGAGTTTAATACAGACCCTATATAGTATAATGCAACCCCCATATAGTATAATACAGTTACTGTATGGTATAATGCACTCCCCCATATGGTATTATGCAAACACAAATAGTATAATGCAACCCCATATAGTATAATGTAGCCCCCAGATGGTATAATGCAGCCCCCAGATGGTATAATGCAGCCCCATATAGTATAAAGAAGCCCAAATGTAGTATAATGCAGCCCCCATATAGTATAATGCAGGCCCCATGTAGTATAATGCGGGCCCCATATAGTATAATGCAGGTCCCATATAGTATAATGCATCCCCATATGGTATAATACAATCCCATGTAGTATAATGCAGCCATCCTATAGTATAATGCAGCCCTATATAGTGTAATGCATCCCCATATAGTATAATACAATCCCATATAGTATAATGCAGCCATCATATAGAATAATGCAGCCCCTATATAGTATATTGCGTCCCCATATAGTATAATACAATCCCATAAAGTATAATGCAGCCATCATATAGTATAATGCAGCCCCTATATAGTATAATGCATCCCTCGTATAGCTTAATGCAGCCCCACATACTATAATGCAGCCCCATCTACTATAATGTTATAATGCAGACCCCATGTATTATAATGATATAATGCAGCACCCATATAGTATAATGGTATAATGCAGCACAATGTGGTATAATGCAGCTTCATATAGTATAATGCAGCCCCCTATAGAATAATTCACACCCCATGTAGTATAATGCAGCCCCCATATAGTATAATGCATCACAATGTAGTATAATGCAGCGCCATATACACTGTGTGCAGAATTATTAGGCAAGTTGTATTTTAGAGGATTATTTTATTATTGGTCAACAACTATGCTCTCAATCAACCCAAAAGACTCATAAATATCAAAGCTTAATATTTTTGGAAGTTGGAGTGGGTTTTTTTTTAGATTTGGCTATCTTAGTAGGATATCTGTTTGTGCAGGTAACAATTACTGTGCAGAATTATTAGGCAACGTAATAAAAACCAAATATATTCTCATCTCACTTGTTTATTTTCACCAGGTTAACCAATATAAATGCGCAAAATTTAGAAATAAACATTTCTGACATGCAAAACAAACCCCCCAAAAATTAATGACCAATATAGCCACCTTTCTTTATGATGACACTCAACAGCCTTCCATCCATAGAGTCTGTCAGTTGCTTGATCTGTGTACGATCAACATTGCGTGCAGCAGCCACCACCATTCTCCCAGACACTGTTCCGAGAGGTGTACTGTTTTCCCTCCCTGTAGATCTCACATTTTATGAGGGACCACAGGTTCTCTATGGGGTTCAGATCAGGTTAACAAGGGGGCCATGTCATTATTTTTTCTTCTTTGAGACCTTTACTGGCCAGCCACGCTGTGGAGTAGTTGGAGGCATGTGATGGAGCATTGTCCTGCATGAAAATCATGTTTTTCTTGAACGGTACCGACTTCTTCCAGTACCACTGCTTGAAGAAGTTGTCTTCCAGGAACTGGCAGTAGGTCTGGGATTTAAGCTTCACTCCATCCTCAACCCGAAAAGGTCCCACAAGTTCATCTTTGATGATACCAGCCCATACCAGTACCCCACCTCCACCTTGCTGGCCCTGAGTCGGAGTGGAGCTCTCTGCCCTTTACTGATCCAACTTCTGGCCCATTCATCTGGCCCATCAAGAGTCACTCTCATTTCATCAGTCCATAAAACCTTTGAAAAGTCAGTCTTAAGATATTTCTTGGCCCAGTCTTGACATTTTATTTTATGTTTCTTGTTCAAAGGTGGTCGTTTTTCAGCCTTGCTTACCTTGGCTATGTCCCTGAGTATCGCACAGCACACCTTGTGCTTTTTGTTACTCCAGTAACATTTCAGCTCTGAAATATGGCAAAACTGTGGGCAAATGGCATCTTGGCAGCTTCACACTTGATTTTCCTCAATTCATGGGCAGTTATTTTGTGCCTTTTTTGCCCAACACGCTTCTTGCGACCCTGTTGGCTATTTGCCATGAAGCGCTTGATTGTTCGGTGACCACGCTTCAAAAGTTTGGCAATTTCAAGACTGCTGCATCCCTCTGCAAGACATCTCACAATTTTGGACTTTTCAGAGCCCGTCAAATCTCTCTTCTGACCCATTTTGTCAAAGGAAAGGAAGTTGTTTAATAATTAACCACACCTTATATAGGGTTTTGATGTCATTAGACAACACCCCTCCTCATTACAGAGATGCACATCACCTGATTTACTTAATTGGTAGTTGGCTCTCAAGCCTGAACAGCTTGGAGTAGGACAACATGTATAAAAAGTATCATGTGATCAAAATACAACTTGCCTAATAGTTCTGCACACAGTGTAGTATAATACAGCCCAATATAGTATAATGCACACTTCTTAGTTCTACAGTATTATGGCCACCAAGGACTCACTGATTTAAAAAAACAAAAACTATTCACAATACTCACCTTTCCCCGTTACCCAGCTGCTATGGTCTGTGCAGCCATCTCCTCAGCAGCTCCACTGCCCAGCACAGCGGGGCGCAATGAAGTGACGTCATCACACCTGTTGGCTGAGACGCTAGACGCAGAGGGGCCATGATGGGAGAGGAAGTGTCACCTGAGACTCCCTCCTCAATCATTGCTTTCAACTGTATTGGCATCTAGCAATGCCAATACATTTGAATGTTCGATGCCCTGACTCACAGGCCCTGTAGTGGCCACACGGTCTACCACTATTAGTGGCACATCATTGGCTAGGCAGATGCCTATTTTGCCATGCCCTTTTCGCCGTCCCTGAATATTATCAAATAATATATTTAATAATAATTAGCCATGTATAATTTCCTTTACACTTCACAAATATGTATACCACATAAAATACATTTAAGTTTGTTGGTATAGCGTGACAAAATGTGGGAAGGGTCACGGAGTATGAATACTTTTTAACGGTATTATAAATGTGTGTGTGTGTGTGTGTGTGTGTGTGTGTACAGACCAAAAGTTTGGACACACCTCATTTAAAGACTCTTCTGTATTTTCATGACTATGAAAATTGTACATTCACACTGAAGGCATCAAAACTATGAATTAACACATGTGGAATTATCTACTTAACAAAAAAGTGTGAAACAACTGAAAATATGTCTTATATTCTAGGTTCTTCAAAGTAGCCACCTTTTGCTTTGATGACTGCTTTGCACACTCTTGGCATTCTCTTGATGAGCTTCAAGAGGTAGTCACCGGGTATGGTTTTCACTTCACAGGTATACCGTGTCAGGTTTAATAAGTGGGATTTCTTGCCTTATAAATGGGGCTGGGACCATCAGTTGTGTTGTGCAGAAGTCTGGTGGATACACAGCTGATAGTCCTACTGAACAGACTTTTATAATTTGTATTATGGCAAGAAAAAAGCAGCTAAGTAAAGAAAAACGAGTGGCCATCATTACTTTAAGAAATGAGGGTCAGTCAGTCTGAAAAATTGGGAAAACTTTGAAAGTGTCCCCAAGTGCAGTGGCAAAAACCATCAAGCGCTACAAAGAAACTGGCTCACATGAGGACCACCCCAGGAAAGGAAGTCCAAGAGTCACCTCTGCGTCTGAGGATAAGTTTATCCGAGTCACTAGCCTCAGAAATCGCAGGTTAACAGCAGCTCAGATTAGTGACCAGGTCAATGCCACACAAAGTTCTAGCAGCAGACACATCTCTACAACAACTGTTAAGAGAAAACTTTGTGCAGCAGGCCTTCATGGTAAAATAGCTGCTAGGAAACCACTGCTAAGGACTGGCAACAAGCAGAAGAGACTTGTTTGGGCTAAAGAACACAAGAAATGGACATTAGCCCAGTTGAAATCTGTGCTTTGGTCTGATGAGTGTTATGACCTGGTGGTTAAGAGGCCACACTGATATGACCTGGTGGCTAAAACACAACATGGGACGAGCTCTGAGAAGGTGGTATCTCTACTGACCGCAGTCCCTAATCCTAACAACAACACTAGTAATAGCCGTGGGATGTTCCTGACTCTCCCTAGACACCTCTTCACAGCCTAAGAACTAACTACCCCTAAAGAAGGAAATAGAAAGCTATCTTGCCTCAGAGAAAACCCCAAAAGGAAAGACAGCCCCCCACAAATATTGACTGTGAATGAAGAGGGAAATGACGTGCACAGAAATGAAATCAGATTTCAGCAAAGGAGGCCAATACTAAACTTGATAGACAGAGAGAAAAGGATACTGTGCGGTCAGTATTAAAAACTACAAAATCCACGCAGAGTTTACAAAAAGGAACTCCACACCGACTCACGGTGTGGAGGGGCAAATCTGCTTTCCCAGAGCTTCCAGCTAGCCTGAATATGACATAGTGACAAGCTGGACAAAAAGAGACATATTTGCAGAGCAATAGAGTCCAAGCAAATGGACAAACAAAAACTAGCAAAAACTTATCTTATGCTGACAAGGAAAGGCCATATGAGAAATCCAAGGAGAGAACCAAATCCAACCAAGAACATTGACAGCTGGCATGAACTAAAGCCCAGAGCAGTTTTAAATAACAAACCCAGGCAAGGCGATTAGTGAAGGCAGCTGCTACAGCTACCTAAAGGAGCAGCAGTTCCACTCGAAACCACCAGAGGGAGCCCAAGGGCAGAACTCACAAAAATACCATTAGCAACCACAGGAGGGAGCTCCAGAACGGAATTCACAACAGTACCCCCCCCTTGAGGATGGGTCACCGAACCCTCACCAGAGCTCCCAGGCCGATCAGGACGAGCCAAATGGAAAGCACGAACCAAATCGGCAGCATGAACATCGGAGGCAACAACCCAAGAATTATCCTCCTGGCCATAACCCTTCCACTTGACCAGATACTGAAGCTTCCGCCTCGAAAAACGAGAATCCAAAATCTTCACCACATATTCTAATTCCCCCTCAACCAACACCGGAGCAGGAGGATCAACGGAGGGAACCATAGGTACCACATATCTCCGCAACAAGGATCTATGGAACACATTATGAATGCAAAAAGAAGCTGGAAGGGCCAAACGAAAAGACACCGGATTGATAATTTCAGAAATCTTATAAGGCCCAATAAAGCGAGGCTTGAACTTAGGGGACGAAACCTTCATAGGAACATGACGAGAAGACAACCAGACCAAATCCCCAACACGAAGCCGGGGACCAACACACCGACGACGGTTAGCAAAACGTTGAGCCTTTTCCTGAGACAACGTCAAATTGTCCACCACATGAGTCCAAATTTGCTGCAACCTGTCCACCACAGAATCCACACCAGGACAGTCAGAAGGCTCAAACTGCCCCGAAGAAAAACGAGGATGAAAACCAAAGTTACAAAAGAAAGGCGAAACCAAGGTAGCCGAACTAGCCCGATTATTAAGGGCAAACTCGGCCAACGGCAAAAAGGTCACCCAATCATCCTGATCAGCAGACACGAAGCATCTCAAATAGGTTTCCAAGGTCTGATTGGTTCGCTCCGTTTGGCCATTTGTCTGAGGATGGAATGCTGAAGAAAAAGACAAATCAATGCCCATTCTAGCACAAAAGGACCGCCAAAACCTAGAAACGAACTGGGAACCTCTGTCAGACACAATATTCTCCGGAATACCATGCAAACGAACCACATGCTGAAAAAATAATGGAACCAAATCAGAGGAGGAAGGCAACTTAGGCAACGGTACCAAATTGACCATCTTAGAAAACCGGTCACAAACCACCCAGATGACAGACATCTTCTGAGAAACAGGAAGATCACAAATAAAATCCATGGAAATATGCGTTCAGGGCCTCTCAGGAATAGGCAAAGGCAAAAGCAACCCACTGGCACGGGAACAGCAAGGCTTAGCCCGAGCACAGGTCCCACAGGACTGCACAAACGAACGCACATCCCGCGACAAGGAAGGCCACCAAAAGGACCTAGCCACCAAATCTCTGGTACCGAAAATCCCAGGGTGACCAGCCAACACCGAACAATGAACCTCAGAAATTACCCTGCTAGTCCATCTATCAGGAACAAACAGTTTCCCCACTGGACAGCGGTCAGGTTTATCAGCCTGAAACTCCTGAAGCACCCGCCGCAAATCTGGGGAGATGGCAGAAAGAATCACCCCCTCCTTAAGGATCCCAGACGGCTCAAGAACTCCCGGAGAATCAGGCAAAAAACTCCTAGAAAGGGCATCAGCCTTCACATTCTTAGATCCCGGAATATACGAGACCACAAAATCAAAACATGAGAAAAACAGAGACCGCCGAGCTTGTCTAGGATTCAACCGCTTAGCAGACTCGAGGTAAATCAGATTCTTATGATCAGTCAAGACCACCACGGGATGCTTGGCTCCCTCAAGCCAATGTCGCAACTCCTCAAATGCCCACTTCATAGCCAACAACTCCCGATTGCCGACATCATAATTATGCTCAGCAGGCGAAAACTTTCTGGAGAAGAAAGCACATGGTTTCATCAACGAGCCATCAGAATTTCTCTGAGACAAAACGGCCCCTGCCCCAATCTCAGAAGCATCAACCTCAACCTGAAAAGGGAGAGAAACATCTGGCTGACGCAACACAGGGGCAGAAGTAAAACGACGTTTTAGCTCCTGAAAGGCCTCAACAGCCGCAGAGGACCAATTCATCACATCAGCGCCCTTCCTCGTCAAATCGGTCAGAGGCTTCACCACACTAGAAAAATTAGCAATAAAGCGGCGATAAAAATTGGCAAAGCCCAAAAATTTCTGAAGACTCTTTACAGATGTAGGTTGAGTCCAATCATGAATGGCCTGGACTTTAACAGGGTCCATTTCAATAGCCGAGGGAGAAAAAATGAAACCCAAAAAAGAAACCTTCTGAACTCCAAAGAGGCACTTAGACCCCTTCACAAACAACGCATTAGCACGAAGGACCTGAAATACCATCCTAACCTGCTTCACATGAGACTCCCAATCATCGGAGAAAACCAAAATATCATCCAAATACACAATCATGAATTTATCCAGATAATTCCAAAAAATATCATACATAAAGGACTGAAATACCGATGGAGCATTAGAGAGCCCGAATGGCATCACAAGATATTCAAAATGGCCTTCGGGCGTATTAAATGCTGTTTTCCATTGATCACCTTGTTTAATACACACGAGATTATACGCCCCTCGAAGGTCGATTTTAGTAAACCAACTGGCACCCTTAATCCGAGCAAACAAATCGGAAAGTAAAGGTAAAGGCTCTTTACGGATGTGGGCTGGATCCAATCATGAATGGCCTGAACCTTAACCGGATCCATTTCTATAGATGATGGAGAAAAAATGAAGCCCAAAAAAGAAACCTTCTGTACTCCAAAGAGGCACTTAGACCCCTTCACAAACAAGGCATTATCACGAAGGACCTGAAATACCATCCTGACTTGTTTCACATGAGACTCTCAATCATCTGAAAAAATCAAAATATCATCCAAATATACAATCATGAATTTATCAAGATAATTCCGAAAAATATCATGCATGAAGGACTGAAACACAGATGGGGCATTAGAGAGTCCAAATGGCATCACAAGATATTCAAAATGGCCCTCGGGCGTATTAAACGCAGTTTTCCATTCGTCACCCTGCATAATACGAACCAGATTATATGCCCCTCGAAGGTCAATCTTCGTAAACCAACTAGCCCCCTTAATCCTGGCAAACAAATCAGAAAGCAAAGGCAAAGGGTATTGGAATTTGACCGTGATCTTATTGAGAAGGCGATAATCTATACAGGGTCTCAAGGAGCCATCCTTCTTGGCAACAAAAAAAAATTATGCTCCCAACGGTGAGGAAGACTGGCGAATATGCCCCTTCTCCAAGGACTCCTTTACATAACTCCGCATAGCGGCATGCTCTGGCACAGACAGATTGAAAAATCGGCCCTTAGGGAACTTACAGCCAGGAATCAAATTAATGGCACAATCGCAGTCCCTATGAGGAGGCAGGGAACTGGACTTGGGCTCATCAAATATATCCTGGAAATCCGACAAAAACTCAGGAACTTCAGAAGAAGGGGACGAGGAAATGGACATCAAAGGAATATCACTATGTATCCCCTGACAACCCCAACCAGTTACAGACATAGATCTCCAATCCAGCACTGGATTATGTACCTGTAACCATGGAAAACCCAGCACAACAACATCATGCAAATTATGCAACACCAAAAAGCGAATATTTTCCTGTTGTGCTGGAGCCATGTACATGGTTAACTGTGTCCAGTACTGAGGTTTATTCTTGGCCAATGGCGTAGCATCAATCCCCCTTAAGGGAATAGGACTCTGCAAAGGCTCCAAGGAAAAACCACAGCGCTTGGCAAATTCTAAGTCCATTAAGTTCAGGGCAGCGCCAGAATCCACAAATGCCATAACAGAAAAGGACGACAATGAGCAAATCAGGGTAACAGACAAGAGAAATTTAGGCTGTACTTTACTAATGGTAACAGAACTAGGGACCCTCTTAGTACGCTTAGGGCAATCAGAAATAGCATGAGCAGAATCACCACAGTAAAAACACAGGCCATTCTGACGTCTGAATTCCTGCCTTTCTGCTCTAGTCAAAATCCTATCACATTGCATAGGCTCAGGACTCTGCTCAGAGGACACTGCCATATGGTGCACCACCTTGCGCTCGCGCAAGCGCCGATCAATCTGAATGGCCAAAGACATTGACTCATTCAGACCAGCAGGCGTAGGAAACCCCACCATAACATCTTTAAGGGCTTCAGAAAGACCCTTTCTGAAAATCGCTGCCAGGGCATACTCATTCCATTTTGTGAGCACAGACCACTTTCTAAATTTCTGGCAGTATACTTCTGCTGCTTCCTGACCCTGACACAGAGCCAGCAAAGTTTTTTCTGCCTGATCCACAGAATTAGGCTCGTCATACAGCAATCCGAGCGCTTGAAAAAATGCGTCGTTATTAAGCAATGCAGGATTCCCTGGCTCAAGGGAGAATGCCCAGTCCTGCGGGTCACCATGCAGCAAAGAAATAACAATCTTCACCTGCTGAATGGGGTCACCAGAGGAACGGGGTCTCAGAGCAAAAAACAATCTGCAATTATTTTTAAAGTTCAAAAATTTAGATCTATCCCCAGAAAATAAATCAGGAATAGGAATTCTAGGCTCTAATACCGGAGTCTGGACAACATAATCTTGGATACTCTGTACCCTTGCAGCGAGTTGATCCACGCGCAAGGACAGACCCTGAACCTCCATATCAGCACCAAAATCCTGAACCACCCAGAGATTAAGGGGAAAAAAAAGACAAAACAAGCTACAGAGGAAAAAAAAATGACTCAGAACTTTCTTTTACCTCTTTTGAGATGCATTTAACACATTGTGGGCCAGCTGTACTGTTATGACCTGGTGGTTAAGAGGCCACACTGATATGACCTGGTGGCTAAAACGCAACATGGGACGAGCTCTGAGAAGGTGGTATCTCTACTGACCGCAGTCCCTAATCCTAACAACAACACTAGTAATAGCCGTGGGATGTTCCTGACTCCCCCTAGACACCTCTTCACAGCCTAAGAACTAACTACCCCTAAAGAAGGAAATAGAAAGCTATCTTGCCTCAGAGAAAACCCCAAAAGGAAAGAGCCCCCCACAAATATTGACTGTGAATGAAGAGGGAAATGATGTACACAGAAATGAAATCAGATTTCGGCAAAAGAGGCCAATACTAAACTTGATAGACAGAGAGAAAAGGATACTGTGCGGTCAGTATTAAAAACTACAAAATCCACGCAGAGTTTACAAAAAGGAACTCCACACCGACTCACGGTGTGGAGGGGCAAATCTGCTTTCCCAGAGCTTCCAGCTAGCCTGAATATGACATAGTGACAAGCTGGACAAAAAGAGACATATTTGCAGAGCAATAGAGTCCAAGCAAATGGACAAACAAAAACTAGCAAAAACTTATGCTGACAAGGACAGGCCATATGAGAAATCCAAGGAGAGAACCAAATCCAACCAAGAACATTGACAGCTGGCATGAACTAAAGCCCAGAGCAGGTTTAAATAACAAACCCAGGCAAGGCAATTAGTGAAGGCAGCTGCTACAGCTACCTAAAGGAGCAGCAGTTCCACTCGAAACCACCAGAGGGAGCCCAAGGGCAGAACTCACAAAAATACCATTAGCAACCACAGGAGGGAGCTCCAGAACGGAATTCACAACAGATGAGTACAAATTTGAGATCTTTGGTTCCAACCACCGTGTCTTTGTGCGAAGCAGAAAAGGTGAACGGATGGACTCTACATGCCTGGTTCCCACCGTGAAGCATGGAGAAGGAGGTGGGATGGTGTGGGGGTGCTTTGCTGGTGACACTGTTGGAGATTTATTCAAAATTGAAGGCATACTGAACCAGCATGGCTACCACAGCATCTTGCAGCGGCATGCTATTCCATCCGGTTTGCGTTTAGTTGGACCATCATTTATTTTTTAACAGGACAATGACCACAAACACACCTCCAAGCTGTGTAAGGGCTATTTGACCAAGAAGGAGATTGATGGGGTGCTGCGCCAGATGACCTGGCCTCCACAGTCACCAGACCTGAACCCAATCGAGATGGTTTGGGGTGAGCTGGACCGCAGAGTAAAGGCAAAAGGTCCAACAAGTGCTAAGCATCTCTGGGAACTCCTTCAAGATTGTTGGAAGACCATTCCCGGTGACTACCTCTTGAAGCTCATCAAGAGAATACAAAAGAATATGCAAAGCAGTCATCCAAGCAAAAGGTGGCTACTTTGAAGAACCTAGAATATAAGACATATTTTCAGTTGTTTCACACTTTTTTAAGTAGACAATTCCACATATGTTAATTCATAGTTTTGATGCCTTCAGTGTGAATGTACAATTTTCATGGTCATGAAAATACAGAGAAATCTTTAAATGAGAAGGTGTGTCCAAACGTTTGGTCTGTACTGTGTATATATAACTTTTCAGTTTTTGATTTTCCACAAAAATTTTAAATAACCAATAAATTTTGTTCAACTTCACAATTGTGTTCCACTTGTTGATTCTTCACCAAAAATTTACATTTGGTATCTTTATGTTTGAAGCATGATATGTGGAAAAAGGTTGAAAAGTTCCAGGGAGCCAAATACTTTCGCAAGGCACTGTATATAGATGTGAAACACTGCTCCTATCGGCCGTAAAATCATTACCACCGTTAAGAGAGCCATGGCTCCCACACTGTCAAATGACAGTATGAGCCCGCAGCTGTGATCAGAATTAAAAAGTTTACCTCCGGTCACTGGTATCAGCTGATGGGACTGCTGCTCCCTTCAGCCTACGCCATCTGCTGCTAATAACAGCAAAAGCAGGCACAGCTGATGGGAGTATTAATCAGCCGGCAACTGCTCTCTAAATAAATAATTTAAATAAAAAAGGTGTGGGTTCCCCTGTATTTTTGATAACCAGCCAGGCTAAACTGACAGCTTGGGAATGCAACCCTCAGCTGTCAGCGTTAATAAGGCTGGATATGAAGAATAGAGGGGACTCCACACTGTTTTTCAAATTATTTAAATTAAAAAAAAAACTGCATTGGGGTCCCGCCAATTTTGGACAAATAGCCTTGCAAAAGCAGACAGCTGGAGGATGGTATTCTCAGGCTGGTAAGGGGCCATGGATATTGCCCCCAGCCCGCAGCCACCCAGAAAAGGCGCATCTATTACATATGCCAATTCCGGTGCTTCGCCTGGCGCTTCCCTCTGCCCTGTAGCGGTGGCAAGTGGGGTTCATATTTGTGGGGTTGATGTCACCTTTGTATTGTCTGGTGACATCAAGCCCACTTATTAGTAATAGAGAGGCGTCTATAAGGTGCCTATCCATTACTAATCCTATAGTTGTGTTGTAAATAAAAACACAGGAAGTATAAAGTATTTTATTTGATCTAAAAATAAAATACACTTTTCCTTTATTTAAAAATAACAAACACAGTTATACTCACGTAGTGCCCATTCTATTGAATCCCCTGTCTTGTAATAAAACAAAAATAAAAAAGAATAATACCCCTCACCTGTCCGTCCTTCTGTCCTACGCCATAATCCATGTCTGGGGATTACTAGTTTTGAACCTGGATGGTGCCAAGATGTGACCGTTCAGGCTTAGAACCACTAATGAATGAGCTGCTGCGAGCGCAGCATCAGTGATCAGCGGTTCCCAGCCGGGCCAATGAACTGCAGTGACCATCATTTTGATATCCCCGCTAGCACAGTGAAAAAGGTCTCACGGTGCAGAGGCAGGTTCACCGCAGTTCAAATTTACCACCATGAAATTCTCCCGGTGAACTGCAATGAACTTAACTTTGCACTGTGAGACTTTTTCTCACTGTGTTAGCGGGGATCTCACCGAAGGGAGGTAATCGCAGTTCATTGGCCCGGCTTGGAACGCAGCCTCAGTGACCTGCGGTAACCTCGATGAGGTCACCGCAAGCAGCTCATTCATTAGTGATCTCAGCTGGAGGGTTGCAACTTGGCACCATCCAGGTTGAAAACTAGTAATGCCCAGACATGGATTATGGCGTGGGACAGAACTACAGACAGGTGAGGCATATTGTTGTTTTTTATTTTTGTTTTATTACTGGAGACGAGGGATTCAATGGACTGGGTGTTAGGCGAGTATAACTGTGTTTGTTATTTTTAAATAAAAAAAATGAAAAGTGTTTGTTTTCATTTAAAATAAAAGACTTTATTTTTACTGTGTGTTTATTTACAATATTACTATAGGATTCAGGGGCGTAACGACCGCGGTCGCAGCGGTCGCCATTGCGACCGGGCCCCGCAGGTCAGGGGCCCCGGGCCGGCAGGTCAGGGCAGGGCCGGGCTGGACATCGGGCACTTCTGGCAAATGCCAGAAGAGCCGATGCCAGTAGTGGGCCGCTGCACTGTTCCTCCCCCCCCCGCCGCCGCCGCATTTAACTATACCGGCGTCTATGACACCGGTATAGTTCAATGCAATGATGGAGGAGAGCGTCACCTGACGCTCCCTCTCCCATCATTCCCCGCTCTGCCTCTGACAGTACACTGCGGGTGCGCGATGACGTCATATCATCGCGCACCTGCAGTGTCCTGGGCAGACTGCAGCCACCAGGAGCAGCGCGGGCAAAAGGAAAGGTGAGGAGAGTTTTTTTTTTTCTTTTTCACCGGACTGTGGGGCCATTATCGGGGGGGGGGGGGGGGGGGGGGGGGGAGATGAGATGCGGGCTGTGCTCTATATACCCCTGTGCTGGCTGTGCTCTATATACCCCTGTGCTGGCTGTGCTGCATATACCCCTGTGCGGGCTCTGCTGTATATATCCCTGTGCGGGCTGTGCTGTATATATCCCTGTGCGGGCTGTGCTGTATATATCCCTGTGCTGGCTGTGCTCTATATACCCCTGTGCTGGCTGTGCTCTATATACCCCTGTGCTGGCTGTGCTCTATATACCCCTGTGCTGGCTGTGCTGTATATACCCCTGTGCGGGCTGTGCTGTATATACCCCTGTGCGGGCTGTGCTCTATATACCCCTGTGCGGGCTGTGCTGGATATACCACTGTGCGGGCTGTGCTGTATATACCCCTGTGCGGGCTCTGCTGTATATACCCCTGTGCGGGCTGTGCTGTATATACCCCTGTGCGGGCTGTGCTGTATATACCCCTGTGCGGGCTGTGCTCTATATACCCCTGTGCGGGCTGTGCTGGATATACCACTGTGCGGGCTGTGCTGTATATACCCCTGTGCGGGCTCTGCTGTATATACCCCTGTGCGGGCTGTGCTGTATATACCCCTGTGCGGGCTGTGCTGTATATACCCCTGTGCGGGCTGTGCTGGATATACCCCTGTGCGGGCTGTGCTGTATATACCCCTGTGCGGGCTGTGCTGTATATACCCCTGTGCGGGCTGTGCTGTATATACCCCTGTGCGGGCTGTGCTGTATATACCCCTGTGCGGGCTGTGCTGTATATACCCCTGTGCGGGCTGTGCTGTATATACCCCTGTGCGGGCTGTGCTGTATTTACCCCTGTGCGGGCTGTGCTGTATATACCACTGTGCGGGCTGTGCTGTACATACCACTGTGCGGGCTGTGCTGGATATACCACTGTGCGGGCTGTGCTGGATATACCACTGTGCGGGCTGTGCTGGATATACCACTGTGCGGGCTGTGCTGGATATACCACTGTGCGGGCTGTGCTGGATATACCACTGTGCGGGCTGTGCTGGATATACCACTGTGCGGGCTGTGCTGGATATACCACTGTGCGGGCTGTGCTGGATATACCACTGTGCGGGCTGTGCTGGCACCCAACACCATGTTGCAGTGCAGGAGATTCCTGCAACAGTCCGAGGCGTATCTAGGGGAAGGGGGTGGGGGGGCGTCACGGAGGTAGGGGGGGGGGCCCCATTTGGAAGTTCGCACCGGGGCCCATAACTTTGTAGTTACGCCACTGATAGGATTAGTAATGGATAGCTGTTTTATAGATGCTTCCCCATTACTAATCCATGGGCTTGAGGACGCCAGACAAAACAAAGGTAATCTCAACCCCGCAAATATGAACCCCACTTGCCATTGCTACAGGGCAAGTGGGAAGACCCGGGAAAAGCACCAAAATTGGCGCATCTAATAGATGGGCCTTTTCTGGGTGGCTGTGGTCTGCTATTTTTAGGCTGGGGGGGGGACAGTGTTCAAGGCCCTTTACCAGCCTGAGAATTCCAGCCCCCTGTCTGCCTGGTATAGCAAGGCTGATTGTCAAAAAAATGGGGGGACCCCCACGTCATTTTTTTTAAATTATTTATTTAAATAATGAAAAATACGGCGTGGGGACCCCTCTATTCTTCATCCATGGATTTATCTATCGCAGGGACTGCAGAATTTGCATGCAATGCGGGACATGAATAACATACTTTTTCAAAGGAATTCAGGGGTAATATAAGGGTTGTAGGAAACCCGTTTAACATAAAGCTGATGGGCATCGTTTATAAGGTATGAAACTGGTGACAGGATCTGTTTTAATCATCCTGCCTTCTTTTTCCGTAGTGATAACCTGGAGCACATGCATGAGTATTTCCAAGATTGCATGACATACAGTATATCAGCAAATATAGGTGCTTCTCACAAAATTATATTATCATCAAAAAGTTAATTTATTTCAGTTCTTCAATGCATAAAGTGAAACTCATATTTTATATAGAGTCATTACAAGCAGTATTTTATTTGAAGTTTTTATTTCTGTTAATGTTGATGATTATGGCTTACAGCCAATGAAAACCCAAAAGTCATTATCTCAGTAAATTAGAATAATTAACAAAAAAACACCCTCAAAGGCTTCCTAAGCGTTTAAAAAGGTCCCTTAGTCTGTTTCAGTCGGCTCCACAGTCGTGGGGAAGATTGCTGACTTGACCGATTTCCAGAAGGCAGTCACTGACACATTCCACAAGAAGGGTAAGCCACAAACTGTAATTGCTAAAGAAGCTGGCTGTTCAGAGTGCTGTATCCAAGCATAAAGTTGAGTGGAAGGAAAAAGTGTGGTAGAAAAAGGTGCACAAGCAATGGGGATAACCGCAGCCTTGAAAGGATTGGTAAGAAAAGGTCATTCAAAAATGTTGACGAGATTCACAAGGCATGGACTGCTGCTGGAGTCATTGCTTCAAGAGCCACCAGACTCAGATGTATCCAGGACATGGGCCAAGGAGAAAAATAACTGCACTATTGCTCAGTGGTTCAAGGTGTTGGTTTCTAATGAAAGTACATTTTGCATTTCATTTGGAAATCAAGGTCCCAGAGTCTGGAGGAAGAGTGGAGAGGCCAACACAAATGTGAAGTCCCGCAGTTCCATCTCGACCATCAAGTAATCTGCAAATAAATTTACAAGAGTTCTGATCAGTCAATATTTGTTAAACAGATGATGAAACTGTTGCAGATTAAGTTCAACAGTATCAATTTGGCCACTACATAATTAACAATGAAGCTGTCTTGCGAATTATTGGATTTCCCATTCACAAGTGTCATCCAATGGTTCAGCATCTCTATGGTCTCCTGAAATATGGAGTGGTTTTTACCACTTATAATAAAGCACCAAGAACATAGAAACAGCATTTTATTAACTGTATCAGAGACAAATTTGCAAGGATGTTGCTCTATATCAAGATTCAAAAGGCACACACATTCCAGGTCTAGATCATATTGCTATTAAATTGCTCAACAAAGTCTACCCTTTTCATCCTAACTTTGAAAACTGCTTGTAGGTTCATATGCTTCATGTTGTTCGAGGTCCAACATCTTTTCAAGCATTCATGACGGTTAACGGTGCTCTTTGTCGGTCATACAAAGAATCATGTTTGTCACTTATACAAAGAAGCATGTTTAAGACTTTGCTTGCTCGAGAATGACCAATAATGATTGCCTTCAGGAGGCAGTGATAAGCAGGTCACCTCTTGAAAACAGTGTTTTGCTTGCCATCATTCTCAAATGCTGTCTCACTTCCATCTCTTGAGCTTTGAGAATGATACAACCAACCAATTGCTGAACATGTCCTGCAACTTGCCCATTGCTATACCCAACTGTGGCACAAGTGGGGTTGTGGACCCACTCTGTCACAGGACCAGGCCTGCTTAGGAAGGGACTTAGCTAAGCGGCTACCATGTGTTTACTGGAGCTCCTGATGGTGGAGACAGACTGGGTTGCAGGTAGCCCCCTGCTACCACTCGTAGGCAGATCTTGGTACTACAGTTGCTGACCCTAGGGGTCAGTTTCGCTGACACTGATTAAAGATATGTTCAGACACACCGATCTAGAATACTAGCCGTACACGGACCGGAGAACACTTCAGGCACTGGCCGCACTGGGACCATGGTACTTTGGAAACAGGACACTGGCTGCATCGGGACCAGGGGATTTCGGATTCAGGACTGGCCGCACCAGGACCAGAGGAAAATGTTTATGCCTTGGCCGCATCAGGACCAGGGGACTTTGGGAACAGTTCTGGCCGCATCAGGCTGCACCTGGACCAAGGATTTGGGTTCAGGATACTTGCCACAAGAAGGCCAGGAGACCTCACAACTGCACTGGTAGAACACCAATTACCTAATGACACAACTCGTTGCTTTGCGACTCCCTAAGGGAGAGGTAGTCTTTTATACAGGATGATGCCTTAGCTACAACCTGAGGGCATTTGCTATATGCCCGTGCTGCCCATTTAGGAGCAGGGGAGCGTGCGCACTAGGCAGGAGCTACGCCGAGGAGCCCTGAGCAGTGAGTAAGCCGGAATCCCTGCATGGAGGGAGAAAGGGACACCATGAAGGGGCGCCGGCCATTGCTCTACAATACCCCTCTTCAAACCCGCAATGATTCTCTGCAAAGAAGTTGCAGGCTGACACCTCTTCAATGACTCCCTCAACTTCTCTTCAGGACCACAACTTCTGTCCACTAGAAGAAAAGTGACGTGTCACGAACTTCACAACTAGGATGCTTTGCTCCATTAAGCCATCCTCAGCATAGGACGAGGCAGGCATAGTACCAGGAACAGGGCATTGGGAAGTCTCTCTCCATTCATCGAGATCAGTTACCACCCCGGAGGTTTCAAGGACCAACTGAAGTTCCTCTGCCTGGTTGGTGGATAGCAGAGACTTGGCAGATGCCATCGTCTTGACGTTGTCTTTACCCAGCCATCTAGATACTGATGATACCTCTTCTGGGTCCCTTTTCAGCCTTGTATCCAAGGTAACACGTCCACGAGGCGGGAAGGTTCCTGGGCAGATCATTGGTACAATCGTAGATATTGTGTGGGTACATCGCCTCTCCTTCCCTTTCTTCGGAGACACAGCACACAGTGATTCGGTGACTAGCAGACCTGGTGTCAGGACTCTGAACATTTTTTATTACCTTTTTGTGCATTACTGCCCTTTTCCAAGATGGCGTCTTTGGTCTCATGTGCACTGTGTCTTCCTGCTATAAAACTCCACCCCAGCCTTCAGTCTGTGCTAGAGTATTCTGCCTTGCATCCAGCTCCTGACCTCTGGTGACTCCCTGGCTATATACCTGCTCCTGTGAACCTGTGGGGTTATCCTGCTACTCTGCTCTGAGTTCCTTCTGCATACACCAGATCCAGTAATCCTCCTTCATCTGCTGCTCGTGTTTACTTTCATCTGCATTTGCTGGACATGTAAGCTGTTTCTGCTCTGCAAGAACCTGAGACTATTACCCAGACCTCCCTGGTTGAGCTAAGATATTATTTGAACTGCCTTATAAGCATATCTATCTGTGTTTTGGACTAAGCAAGGACTTATTCATGTCAAGTATCCTCAAGAATAATTGTGCTTCATAGACTTTCTGCGTGATTGCATTTTCCTCTGAAGTTTCCTATAGACTGCTGAGCTGCATTTGATATTTGCACCAAGTGTTGTGGACTTGAGTTTCTCTCTGCACCTGTTTGAATCACCGTGTGATAATATAGACTTTACCACTTATAAAACTGTGTCCTGTAGTTGTCTTGTTCCATGCAAAGAGTCTCCTGAGTTATCTCCTATAATTATTACAGGGGACGGGCTTTTCAGGACATAAGCATGCAAATAGCTGCACAAACGACTTTTCCCTCTGGGCAACCGCCACTAGCTAGCCCACCTAAATTGCCCCCATTCAGATTTATTGGTGATCGCGACAAATTTCGTGGCTTTGTGAATCAATGTATGCTATATTTTGATGTGCATGCTGACCGTTTTCCTAATGATAGATCCAAAGTATTGTGTGTAATAATGCTGCTGACCGCACGAGCGCTCGCCTGCTTGAATCCGATGATTGAGTCTCGTGACCCACGGTTAAATAACTTGGATGATTTCTTGGCCGCTATGGCATTAATGTTTGATGATCCTAAACGCCGTGCAACCGCTGAATCTGCTTTATTGTATTTACGCCAGGCAAAACGTTCTGTTATTGAGTATGCTACTGAATTCAGGAGATTAGCGGTAGATACCAATTGGAACACATATGCACAATTGCCTATTTTTAAAAGGGGTCTATCTAGTATTGTAAAAGATGAACTAGCTCGCTCTGAGTCACCACAAGAGCTAGAGACATTTATACAGCATTGTGTGCGCATTGACATTCGCCTTACTGAGCGTAGGCAGGAGAAGTTTGCTGCATATAACCGTATTTCTAACTTTTCCCTTCCTTCCAAAGAGCCTGCAGGTAAAACATCTCGGGAGGTGGAGGAGGTGCCCATGCAAATTGATTCCGTTCAGAGGCGCGAGATCAATGAGCACCGGGAGCATCGCCTTCGTGAAAGTCTATGTTTCTACTGCGGCCAGTCTGACCACTTCTTGATCAATTGTCCTAAGTGTCCTAGACGGCCTAACAAGGTGCTAGCAGCAGTAGGGGAGTATGACAACTGTGATGATGAATCTGACATCTCTGAATGTAGCCTGCCTTTAAACGCTGTATTCCATTCACTTTCTATGACTTCACCCCCCAAGGAGCTTAAGGAAAAGAACTCTCATTGTTCTCTCCCTATTAAGATCCTGTGTTCAGGACAGTGGATTTCCAGTGCAGCTATGATTGACTCTGGTGCAGGTGGCAATTTCATGGATATTGCATTTGCCAAGGAACATGGTATTGAAATTCAGCAAAGAGCCTCTCTAATTACCATGGAAACAGTGGATGGGTCACCTTTAATCTCTGGGCCTGTGGATCAGGAGACCGTACCCCTTGAAATTTTTTTGGAGCCCAATCATCAGGAGCAACTTTCTTTCTTGCTAATTTCTTCTCATTTTCCTTTGATTTTAGGCATTCCTTGGTTGCGTTCTCAGAACCCATTTATCAACTGGGAGACCAAGGAGATTATCTTTCCAACAAGGAGCAACTCAGTGTTAACAGAAGCTGTCCCTGAGTCCACGGCTCTGGAACCACATGTACAGGTATTTTCTTTACCTCCAGCATATAAAGAGTTCTCTGACATCTGTGACAAGAAGAATGCAGATCAGCTTCCTCCACACAGGCATTATGACTGTCCCATTGAGTTGCTTCCTGGGGCGGCTATTCCTTTTGGTAACGTATACCCTTTGGCGGCACCTGAGCTTCAAGCCTTAAAGGAGTATATTGATGAAAATCTGGCCAAAGGCTTCATACGTCCTTCCTCACCAGCAGGGGCACCTATCTTTTTTGTAAAGAAGAAGGATGGGACCCTGAGACCCTGTGTTGACTATCGGGAACTCAATAAGGTAACCGTACGAAACCGTTATCCTTTGCCTCGGAGCTGTCAGACTGGGGCATGACACAGACTAAACTGCTTTCAGCACGAACTCTCCCACCGAACCGAAGCCTCCACTTGCCACGGATACAGTCACAGTCTTCTGTGGAGAGGGAATACTCCCTCTAAGTGCAGTCTCTCCTATTGGTCCAAGGTTTTGGAGTTTTTTAGACTTCACTGGACAAAGACCGTCAGGATGTTCCACACTACCGCAACGATACTACAATTCCATCTTGTGACTGAGTTGCTGCTTCTGTTCAGCCTACCAAGCACGGCAAATGTTCACAGGCTCTGCATGGGTAGCTGCCTCAACCGGCTGGGGAACAGGTGGTCTTTGAAAAAGAGCCAGACATGACACTTTCCTCGTATGTGCCACTCTTCTGGTCTACTACTGGAAGCAGGGAAGTGAAGTTTTTGCAGAAGATTCTGGGTTCGGCTCGTCGACGACCATATGCAAGGCCACCAGGAAGACCTGCAGGTCTGAGGTGATATGAACCCCTGTTTACCATAGGAGGTTGAGTCATGCCCAGGCACCTCCTACTATGTAGGACATCAGGAATTCCACCTTTGCCCAATCAGAGGAAACTGCTGACTGAAAACCTCATAGTGCCACATGCACTGCTGCAGGAACCCACGGCACTGCTTAGTATCCCCATAGTACTGAGACAGATCAGACAGGACGAGTTCTATTTCGGGAGCACAAGTTTCAGGTTGTCCAGACTTCAGGTCTTCTAATCAGGCATCTAGTGACATCAGATGAAACAAAAAATTTTCCTGGCTGTCTTGCTGGTACCGCAACTGCCGACACAGTTCCAAGCATAGAGAGCACTGTGACGCCCAACAGTGGCGCAAGTGAGTTTGTGGACTCAGTGCTACAGGACCGGGTCTGCCTAGGAAGTGGCGTAGCTAAGCAGCTACTTTGTGTTTACTGGAGCTCCTGATGGTGGAGAGATACTGGGCTGCAGGTTGCTGCCAGGTACTACTCCTAGACAGATGCCGGTACTGCAACTGTTCGCTGACACTAATTAGGACTATGTTCAGACATATCAGTCTAGAATACTGGATCAGGGACTGGACGCACACGGACCGGTGGACAATGTTCAGGTCTGGCCACAGTGGGACCTGGGGACTTCAGGAACAGGACACTTGTCGCATTGGGACCTTGGGATTCCGGATTCAGGACTGACCACACCAGGACCAGAAGAAAACATTCCGGCACTGGCTGCTTCGGGACCAGGGACCTTGGGAACAGGACTCGTGCATCGAGACCAGGGGACAACGATCAGGCATGGTCGCACTGAGACCTGGTTCTGGTGCAGCCAGTGTCCTGAACCCGAATCTCTGGTCCCGGATTCGGGTTCAGGACACTGAATTCACCAGGACCAGGGGACCTAACAACTGCACTGGTAGAACACCAACCACCTAATGACTCAACACGTTGCTTGACGATTCCCTGAGGGAGAAGTAGTGTTTTATATAGGATGACTCACGGCAATTGGCTGAGCACCATCTTGCAGGTGTACTAATTATACTAAATGCCTATCAGCTACAAGCTGTGAACATTTACTATATGCGCACTGCCCCTTTAAGAGCAGGGGGCGTGTGCACTAAGTGCGCCATTGAGAGCTGCGGCACGTACAACAGGAAAAAGCAGGGACGCGTCACTGGGATCTACACCGCGGGACCGTGGCGATAAATAAGCCGTTGTCCCTGGAGAAGGGGACACCATGCAGGGGTGCTGGCCATTGCATTACACCCATAACTAAGGAAATGATAACATTAGGCATATTACTCCTCAAATTGAGAATCGGGCTCAGTTTTTTGGAAGACAAAGTTCTGCAAATGACCAGTTTACATTTGTCAAAGTTTGATTTGCAATCACCACAACGAGATGGTCATCAACAAATGAGCAATGAATTTATCAAAGAAAACAACTTGTAATCTCAGCTGAGACAATATGTGGCTACAAATGAGCCAAATCTTGACAGTATGCCACAACAAAAAGTTTATGAAACACTTCTTCAAAATATTCAAAGCTACCCCAGAGGCATCTACATCCTAGATACTCTTGGAGGAACAGGAAAAGCATTTCTGATAAATCTGCTTCTTGCCAAGATACGACGTGGCGGTGAAATTGTTCTTACAATTGCTTCTTCTGGCTTAACTGCGACTTTACTAAATGGTGGAACAACTTCCCACTCAACTTTCAAGATGCTGCTTGATCTGACCCTGGAGGAAACACCTGTTTGCAATTTGAATGCAAACATGGGTGATGTTCTTAGACGGTGCCAATTTATTGTTTGGGATAAATGATCGTGCCACACAATCATGACTTAGAAGCGGTCAACAAAACAGTTCAAGACTGCAGGCAAGATTGAAAATCGATGGGAGGAGTATTGCTCTTAGTGACTAGAGACTTTAGGCCAGATGTGTGCAATCCTATTTAGATCAAGAGTCCCATTGTCATACTAAACGAATTCGGTGGCTGCACAAAAAATTAAAGGGGTATTTCCTTCCATGACATTTGTGGCATATCTAACGTATATACAGTTATGTGCAAAAAAATGAAGTGAAGTCCCCCCCATTTATGATAACCAGCAAATGCAACACAGGCAACTCTGGGCTGATATTAATAGGCTGAAAATGTCCATATTTGTCTTGCCTTTCACATCCTAAAAATACCATCCGCCGCAGAATTGACTCATCAGTTAGATTCGGCAACGCTGGCACAATACCTTGGCCCTTCCTGATTTTTCTTGTGCAGTGGCATTTGGGGAACTAGTTTATGGTGTTGATGTCAGCTTTGTAATGTCAGCTGGCATCAAGCATATGGGTTAGTAATGGAGAGGCGTCCATCGGACACCCCCATTACTAACCCAGTAGTAAAAAAAATCCTCGTAGCTCCGACGTAATTCATTGGGGTTCCCATGACGTCCAGCACTTCTGTACTGCAACCTATGGAGCGTCGTTCTGAGAAGGACCCTTGTTTGGTCACTCCCAGTCATGTCTCACCCTCTATGACGTCAGTAATTCAGTAGTGTCTTCGCACATGAGAAATGACCGGGAGTAACCTATGAAGCGTCATTCTCTGAACAACACTACATAGGTTACAGTGCAGAGTCAAAGCTTCCAGCTTCTGCGAGACCCGGCCCCTCTGAAAAGCAATGACATCAGTAACTACACCGCTCATCAGAGTCGCAGATTCTTGTAGCGGGCACCGTGACTCTACGATTTTGAAGATTTCTAATTTTTGTTTATTAATGAAGATTGTGATATGAAAAGAAAAACATTGTCAAGTTTAAAAAAAAAAAAAAAACATATGCACAATAACTTGGTTTAGACCAGGGGTGGGGAACCTCAGGCCCCAGGGCCATTTACGGCCCTCGATGACCTTTTATCAGGCCCCCAGGCTCACTACTGAACACTGAAGGGCATGCAATGAAAGATTACATCCTGAAACCAGTGCCAGTCAGGATGTACTTTGTAGGCGGAGTTTGTATGGTCCCCGAAGGATGGTATAAATATACAAATGGCCTTTGGCACAATAGATATTTTTCTGATGATAGCTTTCTTTTAGTAGCCAGTTTCCTTTTTAATTATGCCATTATAAACTGTTAAGTACCAAGTAAAAAAAAATTGGGTATTGTCAGAAAACTCCTTAAAAGGTGTTTTCTTTAGATCAGGAGCACTCTGCTCCTCTACCTTCCAGCTTCTTGGTTGCTGGGGAGCAGTGTGCTCCTGATGATTGACATTCTGTACCAGCAGCATGGTTGTGCCACTGGCCTATATTGTGTGCTTTAAGATGTTGCAAACTGAAGCACTTTTGTTTCTGCAACAGTGGAGGAGTACAGGTGTATTAAATAGGAAATCTGACTAGTTTCAGATCCTTGCTTGTGAGCTTCATAGCAAATAGCTTGCAAGCGCTGCTCTCCTTGTCTAAGTGACCAGCCAACTTTGATAGACTCTAGAGGGGCCGGTAACTGATGCAAAAAGCAGTAAATTTTAGAATAAAAAAACCCTTCCATTTCTAATAACTGAGATAATTTTTAATAAGAGGTAAATTGCAAAGTCAGGCGCCAGGAAAGGTCAGAGAGGCACGGCGCCTGCGCACTGCAGTACTTTGCTCTGCACACAACAGGGCAGACATAGTACGCCTGCGCAGGAGCCGCAGCAGGAAGCAAAGAAAAGGACGTCATCATATGAAGATGGGAGGCACCGGTCCTGGACTGCGACGCCCATCTGCCCGGACCGCAGCAGGACCGCCTCTAGGTAAGTATAATCTAACCTCTTTTTCTCATCTTTCAGGTTACATAGGGGGCTTATCTACAGCATTACAGAATGCTGTAGATAAGCCCCTGATGGCGGTGGTCTTAGCTTATAGGACTTAAATGGGGTGACAGATTCCCTTTAAGAAGATAAGATAACCTCTTAAAACTGTGAAACTGTATATAGCTTCTGTAATACTGTGAATGTAATTTTATTACTGTCTTTTGATTTTTAATCTTTATTTAGGTGCTCTGTGGTAAAATTAAAACAGTTCATCCAGTTTCAACACAAAAGTCAGCCTTGGATCCAACACCAAACTTTGACAGTCACATATCAAGAAAGGCACCACTATGGAACTCTTCATTTGATGAACAGGTTACAAATTCCTTGGTATGATTTAAATTCCTCGATTTACAGTGGTTTCAATGAAAATTTTTTATGCAAAACATATTTTCTAAAAGTTTTTGGTATTTTCTTATTTTTGATGCACAGGTCCTTCCTAACCCCCCTCACAAGGCAGCAGCTGGGACCATCACAACTAGTCATTAGACTCATAAGTATTGTGCAGTCTACTTCAGCATGACCACTAAGTATAGTGATTGTAAACTTTTGTCACTAAAGTCAAGCGATTGATACTTAATAGTAAAGAAAAAATTGCCAATGCAAGTGTCATTGATGTTTCAGATAACTTATCAGAACCCTTTTTCCTCAATATTTTTTGATTTGTGTAATGGATTTTTTTGAGCATTTTTCTCTGTTTTGCAATGTTGTCTCCATCTATAGCACCTTCCTCTTCCCTTTTCTATAGTTTTCTAGGCAGTATTTATAATCTAATCCCTCTGTGAGTTTCACTGACATTCTTGTGCCTACAGTGGCGTGTAAAAGTTTGGCCAACGCTGGTCAAAATTACTGTTATTGTGAACAGTTAAGCAAGTTGAAGATGAAATGATCTCTAAAAGGCCTAAAGTAAAAGATGACACATTTCCTTTGTATTTTAGGCAAACAAATATATATTTTAATCTTTTACATTGTAAAAATTACAAAAAGAAAAATTGACCAATGCAAAAGTTTGGGCACCTTGCATGGTTAGTACATAGTAGCACCCCCTTTTGCGAGTATCATAGTTTGTAAATGCTTTTTGTAGCCAGTCAAGAGTCTTTAATTTCTTGTTTGAGGGATTTCCATCCTTGGAAAATTCTTCCAGTTCTGTGAGATTCCTGAGTGGTCTTGGATGCTCTGCTATGTTGAGGTTTGTCCTTAGATTTTCAATGATGCTCAGATCAGAGGACTGTGAGGGCCATTGTAAAACCTTACACTTTTTGAGGTCGTCTATTGTGGTTTTTGACATGGGATTAGGATCATTATCAGGTCATTCCATGTCAGAGTGATCCAATGAATATTTTTTACTCGGTCTTCAGATTTTTTTTTCTTACAAATTACAAAAAAAGGTTTGGGATTTTTATCTTCATTAGTTATTTTTTTTATAGATTTCTAAAGTTTTGAAAAATTCAGAATTTTGGGCTAGTATGATTTTAAGTTTTTTATCTCCGGTTAGAAATAAGATCAAGAGATGGGAGATGCACTGTTTTGTTTATAACGGTACAGGCTTTAATTTGATATGTCACAAGATTATGTTTGTTGATATTTTGTTTTTGAGGAGTCAATTTCAAAATTTTGATGCACAATTTTGATAAAACAATATGTTATAAAATGTTCACAATATGTTACTTGAGTTCTTGGTTATTGGTATTTATTCATTTGTTTCTTTTTATTTTAATTATTGCTATATTCCACACCCCTTCTGGGGTGTACTTGTGGTTCTCGCCTTTCTAGAGTTTACGATGGTTTCCGTTACTGGGCAGATCTGGGAGATATGACTGAATTGATGGAGACCAGTTTGAGCGGGAAGATTTGAGTGTTTATAAAGCTCATCTCGTGATCCAGTCAGCTGTTCGTTGTGTAAAGAACCAACGGAAGCATCTCTAACACCCTCCCAATATCTAAAAAAATGAGTTTTTTTAATTTGTAAAATCTAGAACCTCCACTTTTAGACCACAGGCTGAACAGATCTGAATTCAAGATTTTCGAATTGAAACTGTTCATATACAGTTGTGCTCAAAAGTTTACATACCCCGGCAGAATTTTTTCTTTCTTGGCCTTTTTTCAGTGAATAAGAATGATAGCACCAATTCTTTTTCTCCACTCATGGTTAGTGGTTGGGTGAAGCCATTTATTGTCAATCTACTGTGTTTTCTCTTTTTAAATCATAATGACAACCCAAAACATCCAAATGACCCTGATCAAAAGTTTACATACTCTGGTGATTTTGGCATGAGAACATGCACAAAAGTTGGCAGAAATCGGTTTGAATGGCTGCTAAAGGTAACATCCTCACCCGTGACCTGTTTGCTTGTAATTAGTGATGAGCGAATATACTCGTTACTCGAGATTCCCTGAGCACGCTCGGGTGTCCTCCGAGTATTTGTAAGTGTTAGAGATTTAGTTTTCGTTGCAGCAGCTGAATGATTTACATCTGTTAGCCAGCTTGATTACATGTGAGGATTCCCTAGAAACCAGACAACCCCCACATGTACTTATGCCGGCTAGTAGCTGTAAATCATTCAGCTGCGGTGATGAAAACTAAATCTCCGAGCACTTACAAATACTCGGAGGTCACCCGAGCATGATCGGGAAATCTCGATATTCGCTCATCACTACTTGTAATCAGTGTGTGTATGAATAAAAGCTAAGATCAAGACAGACTCTTGCATCTTTCATCCAGCCACTTACGTTTTTGGATTGTGAGTCATGGGGAAAGCAAAAGAACTGTCAACGGATCTACGAGAAAAGGTAGTTGAAGTGTATAAAACAGGAAAGGGATACAAAAAGATATCCAAGGAATTGATAATGCCAGTCAGCAGCGTTCAAACTGTCGTGCGCATGTCGTGTCTCTATCTTTGATGTGGGCTCCGACACACATCTTTCCCTGCACATGTCAGCTGATTTGAACAGCTGGCATGTGCCCCAAACAGCCGCGGGTGGAATCGTGATCCACCCGCAGCTGTTAACCTGTTAAGTGCCGCTGTCAATCTCTGACAGCAGCATTTAATGTGATTATGCTGGAAGCGCGTCACTAATACCGCTCATCGGCGCCCATGTCACATGACCACGAGTCGCCGATGGTTTGGCATGACAACCCGGGGTCTGCAGCTGACCTCTGTGGTTGTCATTGTCAGATTGCTACGAGCATTTCTGCTACTCAGAGCAGGGCTGCAGCCTATTGAAGCAAGAGTAAAGATTAAAAAAAAAGTTTTAAAAAATATAAAAAAAATTATAAAAGTTCACATCATTCCCAATTCGCCCCATTTAAAATAATACAATTTAAAAAAATATACAGTTCTGGCAAAAATTAAGAGACCACTGCAAAATTTTCAGTTTGTCTGATTTTTCTCTTTATACGTATATTTTTGAGTAAAATATAAATTGTTCTTTTAGTCTATAAACTTCTGACAACATGTCTCCGAATTTCCAAGCAATAAATTTAGTATTTTTTTTCTGCAAAGGAGAAATGGTCAAAATTTAAAAAAAACACCCAGGGCTTTCAGACCTCAAATAATGCAAAGAAAACAAGTTCATAATCATTTAGAAACAACAATATTAATGTTTTAACTCAGGAAGAGTTCAGAAATTAATATTTTGTGAAATGACCATGATTTTTAATCACAGCTTTCATGCGTCTTGGCATTTTTTCCACCAGTCTTTCACACTGCTCCTGGCGCAAAAATGTAAGCAGTTCTTTGTTTGATGGCTTGTGACTATCCGTCATCCTCTTGATTACATTCCAGAGGTTTTCAATGGGGTTCAGGTCTGGAGATTGGGCTGCCCATGACAGGGTTTTGATGTGGTGGTCTCTTAATTTTTTCCAGAGCTTTATATACATATTTGGTATTCAAGCGTTCATAATTGCCCGATCTATCAAGATATAACAAGAATTAATCCAATCGGTAAACAGCATAGGGAAAAAAAAGTAAAAACGCCAGAATTATGATTTTTTGGTCACTGCAACATTGCATTAAAATGCAATAACGGGTGATCAAAAGATAATATCTACACCAAGATGGTATCAATTAAAACGCAGCTAAGCACGCAAAAAATAAGCCCTCACCCGGCTCCGGGTTTCGGAAAATAACCCTTTTTTTAACAAATTTGGGATTTTTTTTCACCACTTAAATAAAAAACAACCTTTGCATGTTTGGTATCTGCAAACTCATATTGGCCGGTCAGTTTTAGCATTTGGTGAACATGGTAAAAAAAACCTTTTTTGCTATTTCACAACACTTGGATTTTTCTTCCTGTTTTCCAATACACAATATGGTAAAAACAATAATGTTGTTCAAAAGCACAACTCTTCCCGGAAAAAACAAGCTCTCACATGGCCATATTGATGGAAAGCAGGGGAGAAAAAAAACAAACCCAAAAACTAAAATGGTCTGCGGCGTGAAGGGATTAATATCATAATTGATTTTTCGAAAATGTGTTTTGAAATTTTGCGTTTGATTTCGCATGGGTAAAATATTTACATACAGGGGCGCACTGGAGCGCTCCCTAAAGTGACATGGCATCCGTTCTCGATTCCATCTATTTTTTAGTTCAAAAAGTCAAAAGGTGCTCCTTCCCTTCTGAGCCCTGTTATGCGCCCAAACAGTAGTTTTTCCGCACATATAGGATATCAGCGTAATCTGGAGAAATTGCACAATATTTTCTCCTGTTACCCTTCTGAAAATATAAAATTGGGGCTAAAAGTATATTTTTGTGCGAAAAATGTGAGGGTTTTTTTACGGCTCTAATATTATTATTTTCACGGCTCAAAGTTATAAACTTCTGTGAAGCACCTGGGGTTTCAAGGTGCTCACCACACATCTACATACATTCCTTCAGGGCTATAGATTCCAAAATGTGATCACTTGTGTGGGGTTTCCTCTATTTAGGCACATCAGGGGCTCTCCAAACGCGACATGGCATTCACTCTCAATTCAAACTATTTTTGCGTTCAAAAAGTCAAAAGGTACTCCTTCCCTTCAGAGCCCTGCTGAGCGCCCACACAGCAGTTTTCTCTCATGTATGGGATATTGGCATACACAGAATTAATTGCACAGCAGATTAATTTTTTCATTCCGCATTAGTTTAGTTCCTGTGAAGCACCTGAAGGGTTAATAAATTTCTTGACACTGGTTTTGAGGACTTTTAGAGGTGCAGTTTTTAGAATGGTGTCATGTTTGGGTATTTTCTGTTATATAGGCTCCCCAAAGTCACTTCGAATGTGATGTCCCTAAAAAATGGTTTTGCCAATTTTGTTGGAAAAATTAGAAATTTCTGGTCATCTTTTAACCCTTCTAACTTCCTAAGAAAAAAAATAATGTTTAAAAAATTATGCAGATGTAAAGTAGACATGTGGGAAATGTTAATTATTTTGTGTGGCATTTAAGGGGATAAGAATTAAAAGTTTGAAAATTGTGACATGTTGAAAAGTTTAACCAAATTTCCAATATTTTGACATACGCAAGTCATGCCGAACAAATTTTACCACTATCATGAAGTGCAATATGTCAAGAAAAAACTCTCAGAATCGGTGGGCTCCGTTGAAGCGTTCCAGAGTTATTGCCACATAAAACATTTGGCCTGCTCATTAAGGTTAAAATTGGCTCGGTCACTAAGGGGTTAAAATCTTCTCTACCTCCTTTCTATAGATGGTTTAGTAGATATAACTAAAGCATCTGGCAGCCTCTGGAGATATGTCTTGACCAGTTCTATGTGTAGTTGAAACTAGAAGTCTCCATACACTATATAAATAGACACATATGCAGGTTTTTCTCAATATCTGACATGAAATCATAATAAATCTTTTGCGTTTTAGGTCAATTAGTTTTAGACCGGGGTCACACTACAGCTTAATACGGACGAGTGATGTGCGATAGAAAATCGCATAGCACTCGGACCAGTATTCTTCTATGGGGCAGCTCACATCCCCGTTTTTTTCCTCAGCCGTTTTCAGTGTGCGAGTGAAATCGCAGCATGCTGCGATCGTCACCGACTCTCGGCCGAGACTTGCCTCACTCCCATCCATATAAGCCTATGGATGCTAGTGAGACAGCGTTATACGCTGACCCCGCCAATGGAGGAGATGGAGAAAATAATTTCTCCGCCTCCTCTGCAGCTGTACTCCAATCAGCTCTATGCGAGAGGCTTGGAGCACAAACGCATGACACTCGGCTCCCACTCGCAGCAGAGCAGGAGCCGAGGGTCATTAGCATATCGCATCCGATGCTCTCGCATCAGATGCAATACGCTAGTGTGACCCCGGCCTTACCGTAATTATTAATATTTGCCAAATGCCAGAATAATGAGAGAGAGAAATTGTTTTAAGGCATTTTTATTACTTACTGCAAAGTGAAAAGTTTATACTCATTTTATTTTGGTCGGAATTTGGGCCCATTCCTCCTGACAAAACTGATGTAACTGATCCACGTTTGTAGGTCGCCTTGCTCGCACCTGCCTTTCCAGCTTTGTCCATAAATAGGATTGAGATCAGGGTTTTGTGATGACCACTCCAAAAACATTGACTTTGTTATCCTTAAGCCACTTTGTTATCATTTTGGCAGTATACTTCATTGTCCATTTGTAATACCCATTTCCGCCCAAGCTTTAACTTCCTGGTTGATGTTTTGAGATACTGCATCAGTATTGTCACATAATCTTCTTTTCTTATGATGCCATCTATTTTGTGAAGTGCACCAGTCCCTCCAGTAGCAAAACAACCCCACAACATGATCCTGCCACTCCCGTGTTTCACAGTTGGGATGGTGTTCTTAGGCTTCCAAACTTTACCCTTTTTCCTCAAAACATAACAATGGTCATTATGTCCAAAAAGTTACATTTTAGTTTCATCAGACCACAAGACATGTCTCCAATTATTAAGGTCTTTGTCCCTGTGTGCCTTTGTAAACATTAATCTGGCTTTTTTATGTTTCTTTTGGCATAATGGACTCTTCCTGGCTGAGTGGACTTTCAGCCCATGTTGATATTGTACTCATTTCACTGTGGATATTGACACAATCTTACCAGCTTTCACCATCATCTTCACAATGTCTTTTCCTTTTGTCCTTGGGTTGATATGCACAAGTAGGACCAAAGCACGTTCATCTCTGGGACACAGAACCCGTCTCCTTCCTGAGCGGTATGATGGCTGGACATTCCCATCTTGTTTGTACTTGCATATAATTGTTTGTGCAGATGAACAAGGCACCTTCAGGGACCTTGAAATTGTACCCAAGGATGAGCCAGACTTGTGCAAGCCCACTATTCTCTTCCTGATATCTAAACCTTCCAAATGCAAGCACCACACTTCAAATCAACTCCAGACCTTTTATCTGCTTAATTGAGAATGACATAACGAAGGGATTACCCACACCTGTCCATGAAATAGCCTTGGAGTCAATTGTCCAATTACTTTTGGTCCCTTTAAAAACAGGGTGGCACATGTTAAGGAGTTGAAACTCCTAAACCCTTCATCCAATTTTAATGTGGATACCCTCAAATGAAAGCTGAAAGTCTGAACTTCAACTGCATCTGAATTGTTTTGTTTAAAATTCATTGTGGTAATGTCTATAACCAAAATAAGAAAAATGTTGTCTCTGTCCAAATATATATGGACCTAACTGTATATTCACAGGTGTGTCTCTAATTAACTTAGATGTTGCCAAAAAAGCAAAATCAGATGCTTCCAAACATATGACATCATCATATGGGCAGTCCAGAATTGTTTAACCCCTTTCCGACCTTTGCAGTAATAATACATCCACGTGTCCTAGTACTTATTGATGCAGGATGGATTATTACATCCAGGCAATCATGCGCACACATGGGCTATGGGCGCTCAATCGCCGCCTGGTGTCGGCTGCCTCTGAGCACTGACACCCGGAACTAAGTGCTAGAAGCGGTCCCGCTCCCCGTAGTTTAACCCCCTAAATGCTGCAATCGAACTTGTCGCAGCATTCCAGAAGATGGCAGAGGGATGATAGCCTCTCTGTCCTGGGATCGGAGACCCCGCGGGGTGCTGATTGTTACCATGGGGACCCGATGTCGTCATGACGACATCCGGGTCACAGAGCTAGGAAAGTTGCTTTATCATGCACAATGCATAATCAAAAATTTTCTCAGTGGTGAGCTGACAGTTTGCAAAGCATAGGGATGTTGCTGCATCCCCATGCTATACAAGCGATCAGCCTGCAAAAAATTAAAGTCCCATAGTAGGACAAAGTAAAACATTTTTTAAAAAGGTTAAAAATATATTTTTAAAAATACTCAAAAAATCAAAAGATACTGTATCCAGAAATAAATATTTGTATGTAAAAAATCTAGTCCCACTAGTTTACCCCTTTAGTGAACACCATAAAAAAGGCAAAAAACAATGCTTTATCATCATACCGCCGAACAAAAAGTGGAATAAAACGCAATTAAAAAGATGACTATAAATAAACATGGTACTGCTGAAAACGTCATCTTGTCCTGCAAAAAGGAAGCCATCATACCGCTCCATCAGCATAAAAATACAAATTTTATAGCTCTCAGAATAAAGCGATGCAAAAATAATTGTTTTTTCTATAAGGGCTGACCCACACGTCCAGATAATTCCGGTACCGGAATAAATCGGTACCGGAGTTATCCGTGTCCGTGTGCCTGGGAACTCACGGAGGCCATACGTGCGGCACACGTGTGCCGCCCGTATGGCGAGTGGGTACCACACGGAGCGTGTGGTACCCACTCTGCATGGTGCTGAAGCTGCGATTCATATCATCCCTGCAGCAACGTTTGCTGCAGGGAAAATATGAAGAATAGTGTTTAAAATAAAGATCCATGTGTCCGCCGCCCCCCCACCCCCTGTGCGCCCCCCCCCGCTGGTCAGAAAATACTCACCCGGATCCCCCGTCGGCAGTCGCTCCTTCCTGGTCTGGCCGCGGCTTACTGTATGCGGTCACGTGGGGCCGCTCATTTACACTCATGAATAGGCGGCTCCGCCCCTATTGGAGGTGGAGCCACATATTCATGAGTGTAATCGGCCGCATACAGTAGAGAAGCCGCGGCCAGACCAGGAAGGAGCGACTGCCGACGGGGGATCCGGGTGAGTATTTTCTGACCAGCGGGGGGGGCGCACAGGGGGTGGGGGGGCGGCGGACACATGGATCTTTATTTTAAACACTATCATTCATATTTTCTCTGTAGCAAACGCTGCTACAGGGAACATATGAATGGCGGCTTCAGCACCATGTGGGGGGGGACAGCGCTTACTGTAGCGCTGTCTCCGGCACGCCACACGGACCCCAGACGGAGAATGTCCGTGTGAGGTCCGTGTTTTACACGGACCCATTGACTCTATTGGGTCCGTGTAATCCGTGCGCTCCCACGAACACTGACATGTCTCCGTGTTTGGCACACGGAGACACGGTCCGCACACGGTCCGCACAAAATCAATGACATCTGAACAGATGCATTGATTTTTATGGGTCTACGTGTGTCAGTGTCTCCGGTACGGGAGGAAACTGTCACCTCACGTACCGGAGCCACTGACGTGTGAAACCGGCCTAAAATAGTTTTTATTGTGTAAAAGTGCCAAAACATAAAAAAAAAAAAAATGTTGTATCGTTGTAATCATATTGACCCAAAGAATAAAACTGCCTTATCAATTTTACCACACGTGGAATGAAAAAAAAAATCAAAGAAAAAAAATGTTCATTCTGCCTCACAAAAATCAGAATAGAAAGTGGTCAAAAAGTCATGTGTCTGAAAATGGTTCCAACAAAAATGTCAATTCATCACACAAAAAACAAGCATGACCCTGTTTGTCAAATTATGGAAAAATTATAGCTCTCAAAATATGATGATGCAAAAACTGTTTTTTGCAATGAGAAGCGTCTTTTATTGTGTGACAGCAGCCTAACATAAAAACCTGCTATAAATCTGTTATCGCTGTAATTCTACCAACTCAAAGTATAAAGCTTCCTAATCACGAGAAACTGCGTAAAAGAATAAATTAAACCAATTCTTCACCTGCTTTTGATTTTTTCATTCTACCTCCCAAAGATCAGAGTAAGGCTACTTTCACACTAGCGTCGTACGACGCACGACGAATTGCGACGTACCGACGCTAGCAGTGAATGCGCCGCACAACGGGGGCAGCGGATTCTGTTTTTCAACGCATCCGCTGCCCCATTGTGAGGTGCGGGGAGGCGGGGGCGGAGTTCCGGCCGCGCATGCGCGGTCTGTAAAGATGGTCTCGACGCACCAAAAACGTTACATGCAACGTTTTTTGGTGGCGACGGACCGACGCAACCATCACACGACGGTTGCGACGTCTGGCAATGCGTCGCACTGCGTCGCTAATACAAGTCTATGGAGAAAAAACGCATCCTGTAAGCACTTTTGCAGGATGCGTTTTTTCTACAAAACGACGCATAGCGACGTGAAGTGCACGACGCTAGTGTGAAAGTAGCCTTAGGCTCGGTTCACATTTATCCTGCACTGAGCGCTTTTGCTGGGGTTTCATTGTAAATCTCTGAAATACGTGATTCAGACGGAACTCTCGATGGAAGATTCCCTATAAGGCCGGCGTCAAACTAGCGAGTTTTACGGACGTATGAGAGGTGCAGAAAATACGGATTGCATACGGTACAATGATTTTCTATGGCCCTGCTCCTATCTGCCGTATTTTACCGATCCGTATTATACGGTCTTGAACGGCCATAGAAAATCGCAGCATGCTGCGTTTGTCACCGTATTGCGGAAAAAAATCGCCAATGAAAGTCTATGGGGGCGAGAAAAATACGGATTACACACGGACCATGCGTGTGACTTGCGAGAAATACGCACCGGTGTTGTCTAGAAAAGCCGACAATTCAGTGCGGTGCACAGTAAAATCACACTGACAGAATAGAATAGGTAGAATAAATGTCTACACATAGAATAGGTATATATATATATATATATATATCAGTGAAACACATACAGTGCCTACAAGTAGTATTCAACCCCCTGCAGATTTAGCAGGTTTACACATTTGGAATTAACTTGGCATTGTGACATTTGGACTGTAGATCAGCCTGGAAGTGTGAAATGCACTGCAGCAAAAAAGAATGTTATTTCTTTGTTTATTTTTTTTTTAAATTGTGAAAAGTCTTTTCAGAGGGTCATTTATTATTCAACCCCTCAACCCACCAGAATTCTGTTTGGTTCCCCTAAAGTATTAAGAAGTAGTTCAGGCACAAAGAACAATGAGCTTCACATGTTTGGATTAATTATCTCTTTTTCCAGCCTTTTCTGACTATTTAAGACCCTCCCCAAACTTGTGAACAGCACTCATACATGGTCAACATGGGAAAGACAAAGGAGCATTCCAAGGCCATCAGAGACAAGATCGTGGAGGGTCACAAGGCTGGCAAGGGGTACAAAACCCTTTCCAAGGAGTTGGGCCTACCTATCTCCACTGTTGGGAGCATCATCCGGAAGTGGAAGGCTTATGGAACTACTGTTAGCCTTCCACGGCCTGGACAGCCTTTGAAAGTTTCCTCCCGTGCCGAGGCCAGGCTTGTCCGAAGAGTCAAGGCTAACCCAAGGACAACAAGGAAGGAGCTCCAGGAAGATCTCATGGCAGTGGGGACATTGGTTTCAGTCAATACCATAAGTAACGTACTCCAGCGCAATGGTCTCCGTTCCAGACGAGCCCGTAAGGTACCTTTACTTTCAAAGCGTCATGTCAAGGCTCATCTACAGTTTGCTCATGATCACTTGGAGGACTCTGAGACTGACTGGTTCAAGGTTCTCTGGTCTGATGAGACCAAGATCGAGATCTTTGGTGCCAACCACACACGTGACGTTTGGAGACTGGATGGCACTGCATACGACCCCAAGAATACCATCCCTACAGTCAAGCATGGTGGTGGCAACATCATGCTGTGGGGCTGTTTCTCAGCCAAGGGGCCTGGCCATCTGGTCCGCATCCATGGGAAGATGGATAGCATGGCCTACCTGGAGATTTTGGCCAAGAACCTCCGCTCCTCCATCAAGAATCTTAAGGTGGGTCGTCATTTCATCTTCCAACAAGACAACGACCCAAAGCACACAGCCAAGAAAACCAAGGCCTGGTTCAAGAGGCAAAAAATCAAGGTGTTGCAGTGGCCTAGTCAGTCTCCTGACCTTAACCCAATTGAAAACTTGTGGAAGGAGCTCAAGATTAAAGTCCACATGAGACACCCAAAGAACCTAGATAACTTGGAGAAGATCTGCATGGAGGAGTGGGCCAAGATAACTCCAGAGACCTGTGCTGGCCTGATCAGGTCTTATAAAAGACGATTATTAGCTGTAATTGCAAACAAAGGTTATTCCACGAAATATTAAACCTAGGGGTTGAATAATAATTGACCCACACTTTTATGTTTAAAATTTATAAAAATTTAACTGAGCAACAAAACTTTTTGGTTTGTAAGATTTATGCATCTGTTAATAAATCCTGCTCTTGTTTGAAGTTTGAAGGCTCTAACTTATTTCCATCTTATTAAACCTGCTAAATCTGCAGGGGGTTGAATACTACTTGTAGGCACTGTATATATATATATTTATATTTCATACAGCGCTAGATATCATAAAAGCCGGTAATTCAATTGCCGGCTTTTGCTATCTCCTTCCCAAGCCCGAAGTGATATGAGACATGGTTTACATACAGTAAACCATCTCATATCCCTTTTTTTGCATATTCCACACTACTGTTAGTAGTGTGTATGTGCAAAATTTGTGCGCTCTAGCTATTAAATTAAAGGGTTAAATCGCGGAAAAAATTGGCGTGGGCTCCCACGCAATTTTCTCCGCCAGAGTGGTAAAGCCAGTGACTGAGGGCAGATATTAATAGCCTAGAGAGGGTCCATGGTTATTGGCCTCCCTGGCTAAAAACATCTGCCCCCAGCCACCCCAGAAAAGGCACATCTGTAAGATGCGCCTATTCTGGCACTTGGCCACTCTCTGTCCACTCCCGCGTAGCGGTGGGATATGGGGTAATAAAGGGTTAATGTCACCTTGCTATTGTAAGGTGACATTAAGCCAGATTAATAATGGAGAGGCGTCAATTATGACACCTATCCATTATTAATCCAACAGTATGAAATGGTTAATAAAACACACACACATTATTACAAAGTACTTTAATGAAATAAAGACACAGGGTGTTGTAATATTTTATTATTCTCTTAATCCACCTGAAGACCCTCGTTCTGTAAAAAGGAAAAATGAAAAATCAACAATATCCCATACCTTCCGGCGTTCTGGAACGTCCAACGATGTAAATCCATCTGAAGCGGTTAAATCATTTTACACCCATGAGCTCTGCTAATGCAGTAACCATGGTCCCTCTCTAGGCTATTAATATCTGCCCTCAGTCACTGGCTTTCCCACTCTGGCGGAGAAAATTGCGCGGGAGCCCATGCCAATTTTTTCCGCGATTTAACCCTTTAATTTAATAGCTAGTGCGCCCAAATTTTGCACATACACACTACTAACATTAGTAGTGTGGAACATGCACAAAAAAACGGGATATGAGATGGTTTACTGTATGTAAACCATGTCTCATATCATGTCGGGTTTGGGAAGGAGATAGCAAAAGCCGGCAATTGAATTACCGGCTTATATGCTATCTAGCGCTGAATTAAATATAAATATATATATATATATATATATACAGTGGGGAAAAAAAGTATTTAGTCAGTCAGCAATAGTGCAAGTTCCACCACTTAAAAAGATGAGAGGCGTCTGTAATTTACATCATAGGTAGACCTCAACTATGGGAGACAAACTGAGAAAAAAAAATCCAGAAAATCACATTGTCTGTTTTTTTAACATTTAATTTGCATATTATGGTGGAAAATAAGTATTTGGTCAGAAACAAAATTTCAACTCAATACTTTGTAAAATATCCTTTGTTGGCAATGACAGAGGTCAAACGTTTTCTGTAAGTCTTCACAAGGTTGCCACACACTGTTGTTGGTATGTTGGCCCATTCCTCCATGCAGATCTCCTCTAGAGCAGTGATGTTTTTGGCTTTTCGCTTGGCAACACGGACTTTCAACTCCCTCCAAAGGTTTTCTATAGGGTTGAGATCTGGAGACTGGCTAGGCCACTCCAGGACCTTGAAATGCTTCTTACGAAGCCACTCCTTCGTTGCCCTGGCGGTGTGCTTTGGATCATTGTCATGTTGAAAGACCCAGCCACGTTTCATCTTCAATGCCCTTGCTGATGGAAGGAGGTTTGCACTCAAAATCTCACGATACATGGCCCCATTCATTCTTTCATGTACACGGATCAGTCGTCCTGGCCCCTTTGCAGAGAAACAGCCCCAAAGCATGATGTTTCCACCACCATGCTTTACAGTAGGTATGGTGTTTGATGGATGCAACTCAGTATTCTTTTTCCTCCAAACACGACAAGTTGTGTTTCTACCAAACAGTTCCAGTTTGGTTTCATCAGACCATAGGACATTCTCCCAAAACTCCTCTGGATCATCCAAATGCTCTCTGTCAGACTTCAGACGGGCCCGGACATGTACTGGCTTAAGCAGTGGGACACGTCTGGCACTGCAGGATCTGAGTCCATGATGGCGTAGTGTGTTACTTATGGTAGGCCTTGTTACATTGGACCTAGCTCTCTGCAGTTCATTCACTAGGTCCCCCCACGTGGTTCTGGGATTTTTGCTCACCGTTCTTGTGATCATTCTGACCCCACGGGGTGGGATTTTGCGTGGAGCCCCAGATCGAGGGAGATTATCAGTGGTCTTGTATGTCTTCCATTTTCTAATTATTGCTCCCACTGTTGATTTCTTCACTCCAAGCTGGTTGGCTATTGCAGATTCAGTCTTCCCAGCCTGGTGCAGGGCTACAATTTTGTTTCTGGTGTCCTTTGACAGCTCTTTGGTCTTCACCATAGTGGAGTTTGGAGTCAGACTGTTTGAGGGTGTGCACAGGTGTCTTTTTATACTGATAACAAGTTTAAACAGGTGCCATTACTACAGGTAATGAGGGGATGAAAGAGGAGACTCTTAAAGAAGAAGTTACAGGTCTGTGAGAGCCAGAAATCTTGATTGTTTGTTTCTGACCAAATACTTATTTTCCACCATAATATGCAAATTAAATGTTAAAAAAAAACAGACAAAGTGATTTTCTGGATTTTTTTTTCTCAGTTTGTCTCCCATAGTTGAGGTCTACCTATGATGTAAATTACAGACGCCTCACATCTTTTTAAGTGGTGGAACTTGCACTATTGCTGACTGACTAAATACTTTTTTTTCCCCACTGTATGTATATATATATATATATATATATATATATATATATATATATATATATATATATATGTGTGTGTCTCAATGACATACATATATATATATATATATATATATATATATATATATATATATATATATATATATATATATATACAGTGTATATATATATACAGGGGTTGGACAAAATAATGGAAACACCTAATATTTTGGCATCATAATCTTCGAGCATGTGATAAACATGCAAACCGTGACATATGGTAATGTTTTGTAGTTGATTTGTGTTATGTGATATATGAATGTAAATTAACTGTTTGTTTTGTATAATTGTAAGAATGTTGATGAGAACCTGATACCAATGGCAGACCTCTCGGATTTTCAAAGAGGCCAAATTGTTGGTGCTTGTATGGTAGCCGCTAGTGTAACAGAATGTGCCCGAATGCTTGGCGTGTCAAGAGGTACTGTCTCCAAAGTAATGACTGCATTTGAAAGAGAAGGAAAAACGTCCACAGCAAAGCACAGGTCCGGCCAAAAGTCAAAGTTGACTGAGAGAGAACGTCGAAGTCTAAAGCGAATTGTGCGAGAGGATCGCAAGACCACGGCTCCGAAAATCACTGCTGAGCTCAATGAACACCTACCGAACCCAGTTTCCACGAAAACTGTTCTTCGGGAGCTGCACAAATCTGGATTCCACGTAAGAGCTGCAATTAGAAAACCGCTGCTCTCAATGACAAATGTTTCCAAGCATTTAGAGTGGTGTAGAAACCTCAAGAATTGGTCCCTCGAGCTGTGGAAACATGTGATATTCTCAGGCGAATCATCGTTTACCCTATTTCCGACCTCTGGCCGAGTGTACGTTTGGAGACAGCCGAAAGAAGCATTCTATCCAGACTGCCTTCTCCCAACCGAAAAACATGGTGGAGGTTCTGTGATGATCTGGGGTGCTACTTCGTGGAGATCCACCGTGCCAATGATATCCCTTCATGGAAGAATTAAAAGCCGAGATTATTTAGGCATTTTGGGCGACAAAGTGCATCCAACGGTTCAAGCACTGTTCCCGGAGGGGAACGCCATCTTTCAGGATGATAATGCACTAATTCATACAGCTATAATCGTTATAGCATGGCACGAGGAACATTCTAATGAAGTTGAGCATCTCATCTGGCCCCACAATCCCCAGACCTCAACATTATTGAGCATTTATGATCGATTTTAGAGATTTCCGCCGCCATCGTCGCTCAAAGAACTGGAGGGTGTTTTTACTGCAGAATGGGCTAAAATTCCTTTAGAAACAATTCACACCTTGTATGAATCCATACCTCGGAGAATTGAGGCTGTAATCACCAAAAAAGGTGGACCTACACCAAATTAAACTAACTTTTGCTGATGTTTCCAGGTGTTTCCATTATTTTGTCCAACCCCTGTATATATATATATATATATATAGAGAGAGAGAGAGCGAGAGAGATACTGTATATATGTTTTAACTAACATTTGAGCACATAAATCCATTAGATGTCGGTTTTGCAAGCCTGCAAGAAAATATCGCAGTACGGATGCCATACGGATTACATACGGAGGATGCCATGCGCAAAATACGCTGCCACACCCTGCCTACGGATGACATGCGGATCACTATTTTGGGAACATTTTTGCGTATTACGGCCGTAAAAAACGGACCGTATTTTCATACGCTGAGTGTGACGCCGGCCTAATGAGGCAGATGGAGGCTCTGTAAACGCCATCAAACCTGTGATCCGCCGGTGTCCGTCTTTTTTTTGGGGGGGGAGATCACAAGTGCGCAGTTCATGCTAGACAGCCCAGGAATTTACAGGAACTGGAGGTTTTTTTGCCAAGAAGAGTGGGCCATACCATCTGAGAAAATAAGGAACCTCATCCACAGCTACCAAAAAAGACTTCAAGCTGTCATTGATGTTCGAGTGGCATGTTCTCAGGCCAAAAATCACCAGGGTATGTAAACTTTTGATCAGGGTCATTTGGATATTTTGGGTTGTCATTATGATTTAAAAAGAGAAAAGACAGTAAGTAGTTCTACAATAAATGGCTTTAACCAACCACTAGTCATGAGTGGAGAAAAAGTTTTGGTGTTATCATTCATATTCTCTGGAAAAAGGCCAAGAAAGCAAACATTCTGCCGGGGTAGGTAAACTTTTGAGCACAACTGTAGCTTCTACATGTTTGGCATTTCTGAAGCAATGAGAACCTGCCTAACTTACCTGTTCATATCTCCAGAATCACTGGCTGGCTTAACTGGTGTCTGCAATGTACTGGTCACTACAGTGTACTGGTCACTTCAATGGCAGGTTGTAATTTTCACTCTTCAACATTCATTGCTGCTTGTTTCTGGAAAATACCCATGGAGTCAAAATCCTCACTACTGTAGATAAATTCCCAAAAGGGTATAATTTCCAAAGTGGGATCACTTGATGGGGGATTCTCCTCTTCTAGCAATTAGGGGCTCTGTGTATTGAGTCCGCAAACTGTTCTAAGAAAATCTGCGCTCCAGGAGTCAAATAGCGCTCCATTCCTCCCGAGTCTATCTGTATGGCTAAGTAGTACTGCACAGCCACATATGTGGTATTGCCACGTTCAGTAGAAATTGTGGGACCAATTATGGTGCCATTTTTACCCACTTTGTGAGGGAAAATATAAAATCTGGGGCTAAAACAACATTTCATTGGTAAAAATGTGGTTACTTTTTCTTCACTGCCCAATGGTATAAAAAAAATTTAAAACACACCTGTGGTGTCAGTATGATCACTGCACCCCAGATGAACTCATTGAGAGGTGTAGTTTGTAAAATGATTTCTGGCACCTCATGATTTCTCTCAGTGGGTCATGGCATCTGCAAACCATAACTGTAAAATCTGGCGCTCCTTGCCTTCTGTGCCTGAAAAATATTTCCTGATTACATGTAGGGTATTGGCGCACTCATGAAAATATTTACCTCAGTTTTTTGTAAAATAATTTCCTATTAGCCCTTAGAAAAATTAACAACTGTAGGCTAAAACAACATTTCAGTTGTAAAAATGTAATTTATTTCTTCTTCACCGCTCAATGGTCTAAAAGTCTGTGAGCCACATGTGGTGTCAATATGATCACTGCACCCCTAGATGAATTCATTGGGAAGTGTAGTTTATAAAATGAGTTCACATATAAGGAGTTTCTGTTGTTCTGGAACCTCAGGGGCTCTGCCAATGTGACATGGCACCCTTAAAGTATTCCAGCAAAATATTATCAGTGTATTCAGGAGAAATTGCACTACAATTTGTATGATGTAATTTCTCCTGTTACCCTTATAAAAATGCAAAATGTTGTGCTAAAATAACATTTTTGTAGGAAAAATGTTATTCTGTTGTTTTTTGGCTCAAAGTTATAAAGTTCTCAGAAGCACCTGGGGGTTCAAGGTGTTTACTACACAACTAAATACATTTCTTGAAATGTCTAGTTTCCAAAATGGGGTCACTTGTGGGGGATTCCACTGTTTAGACACATCCTGGGCTCTCCAAATGGGACATGACTTCCGCTAATGATTCTAGGAAATTTTACATTCAAAAAGTCAAATGACGCTCCTTCCCTTCCGAGCCCAGCTGTACTCCCAAACAGTAGTTTTCTCCCTCATTTTGGGTATCGGCGTACTCAGGAGAAATTGCACTACAAATTGTATTGTGCAATTTCTCCTGATACCCTTATGAAAATGCAAAATTTGGGGCTAAAATAACATTTTTGTGGGGAAAATGTGATTTTATTATTTTCATGGCTCAACTTTATAAAAATCTGTGATACGCCTGGGGGTTCAAGATACTCTCCACACAACTAAATACACTCCTTGAGGGGTCTGGTTTCTAAAATGGAGTCACTTGTGGGGGGTTTCCCCTGTTTAGACACATCAGAGGCTCTCCAAACGGGACATTACATCTGCTAATGATTCTAGGAAATTTTACATTCAAAAAGTCAAATGACGCTCCTTCTTTTCTGAGCCCTGCCGTGCGCCCAAACAGTAGTTTTCTCCCTCATATTGGGTATGGGTGTACTTGTGAGAAATTGCTCTAAAAATTGTAAGGTGCAATTTCTCTGTTACTCTTGTGAAAATTTAGGGCTAAAATAATATTTTTGTTTGGAAAATGTGATTTTTTTATTTTCACGGCTCAACGTTATAAACTTCTGTGAAGCACCTGGGGGTTCAAGATGCTCACCACACATCTAAATGCACTACTTGAGGGGTCTAGTTTCCAAAATGGGGTTGCTTGTGGAGAGTTTCTGCTGTATAGGCACATAGGGACTTTTCAAACGCGACATGGCGTCCGCCAATTGTTCCAGCAATTTTTACATTCAAAAAGTCAAATGGCGCTCCTTTCCTTCCGAGCTCTACACCCAAACAGTGGTTTTCTCCCTCATATGGGGTACCGGCATGCTAAGGAGAAATTACGCAACAAATTTTCGGGTCTATTTTTACCTATTGGGGTATGTGCACACGTTCAGGTTTTTTCGTGTTTTTTCGCTATAAAAACCCTATAAAACCGCAAAAAAAACCCGCTCACATTAAGCATCCTATTTAATAGAATGCAATCCGCATTTTTTGTGCACATGCTGCGTTGTTTTCCTGAGCGGAATCGCATTCCAGAAAAAAACGCAGCATGTTCATTAAATTTGCGGAATCGCGGGGATTCCGCACACCTAGGAATGCATTGATCTGCTTACTTCCCGCATGGGGCTATGCCCACCATGCGGGGAGTAAGCAGATCATGTGCGGCTGGTACCCAGGGTGGAGGAGAGGAGACTCTCCTCCACGGACTTCGCACCATATAATTGTTAAAAAAAAAGAATTAAAATAAAAAATAGTGATATACTCACCTTCTGATGGCCCCGGAGTCTTCCCGCCTCTCAGCGGTGCACACGGCGGCTTCCGTTCCCATGGATGCTTTGTGTGAAGGACCTGCGATGACGTCACTATTAAAAAGTTGGTCACTCTTGTCAAACACTATGTTTGACAAGTGTGACCAACCTGTCAGTCAAGCTAATTATGCTCGCAAAATGCTAGGAATATGCATGCCAATTCCGCATGCGATATACCCATGGCAGGAGTTGCAGAATTGACGTGGAAAATTGGATCTGAAGTAAATTTTTTGTGAAAAAAAGTTAAATGTTCATTTTTTTCCACATTCCAAAAATTCCTGTGAAGCACCTGCTGGGTTAATAAACTTCTTGAATGTGATTTTGAGCACCTTGAGGGGTGCAGTTTTTAGAATGGTGTCAGTTTTAGGTATGTTCTATCATATACACTGCTCAAAGTGACTTCAAATGTGATGTGGTTCCTAAAAATAATTATTTTATAAATTTTGGTGGAAAAATTAAAAATCCCTGGTCAACTTTTAACCTTTATAACTTCCTAACAAGAAAAAAAAATTGGTTTCAAAATTGTGCTGATGTAAAGTAGACATACTGGGAAATATTATTTATTAACTATTTCGTGTGACATTTATCTGTGATTTAAGTGCTCGAAAATTCAAAGTTTGAAAATTGCAAAATTTCCAAAATTTTTGCTGAATTTTTTTCACAAATAAACGCAAGTCATATAGAAGAAATCTACCAATATCATGAAGTGCAATATGTCACAAAAATGTGTCAAGTAGTCCGAATTGAAAAAATTGGTCTGGTCATTAACGTGGAAACCACCTTCGGAGGTAAAGGGGTTAAAGGCATAGTAATCTTAGTGTATGCAAACTTTTGACTTTGCAGTTAGTAATAAAAATGCCTTAAAACATTCTCTCTCTCAATATTCTGGCATTTGGTAAATATTAATAACTAGCTGTACTACCCGGCTTCGCCCGGGTTAATGACTGCTGTTAGCAAAATAGAATGTGTTAACAAAAATTTATTCTGCACACAAAAACCACAAAACAAATAGATAGAAATGTAATTATTAAAAGGCAAAAACTAAGCAAATAGAAGCATTTCACAACATATATTAGCTTTGTTATACTGAGAATGTCTTTGTTGCCTATATTAACCAATCAGAGCTCAGGTTAATTAACTGTAGCAAAATAGAAGCTGAGCTGTGATTGGTTGCTATTGGCAGCCTGATAAATCCCCAGCCAACAGGAAGCCCTCCCCCCTGGCAGTATATATTAGCTCACACATACACATAATAGACAGGTCATGTGACTGACAGCTGCCGTATTTCCTATATGGTACATTTGTTGCTCTTGTAGTTTGCTTATTAATCAGATTTTTATTTTTGAAGGACAATACCAGACTTGTGTGTGTTTTAGGGCGAGTTTTATGTGTCAAGTTGTGTGTGTTGAGTTGCGTGTGGCGACATGCATGTAGCGACTTTTGTGAGATGAGTTTTGTGTGGCGACATGCGTGTAGCAACATTTTGTGTGTTGAGTTGCATGTGACAGGTTAGTGTAGCAAGTTGTGTGCAGCAAGATTTGTGCATGGCGAGTTTTGCGCGTGGCGAGTTTTATGTGTGGTGCATTTTGAGTATGTGCAAGTTTTGTGTGAGGCAACTTTTGCATGTGGTGCAACTTTTGTACATGTGGCAATTTTTCTGTGTGTGCAAGTTTTGCATGAGGTGAGTTTTCCATGAGGTGAGTTTTGCACGTGTGGCGAGTTTTGCGTGAGCCTAGTTTTGCATATGGCGAGTTTTGCATGTAGCGAGTTTTGAGTGGTGACTTTTGTGTTTCGACTTTTATGTGGCGAGGTTGGTGTGTGTGTGTGTGTGGTGAAATGTGTGCTGAGGGTGGTATATGTGTTCAAGCACGTGGTAGTGTGTGGCGCATTTTGTGTTTGTGTTCATATCCCCGTGTGTGGTGAGTATCCCATGTCGGGGCCCCACCTTAGCAACTGTACGGTATATACTCTTTGTCGCCATCGCTCTCATTCTTTAAGTCCTCATTGTTCACATCTGGCAGCTGTCAATTTTCCTCCAACACTTTTCCCTTCACTTTTTCCCCATTATGTAGATAGGAGCAAAATTGTTTGGTGAATTGGAACGCGCGGGGTTAAAATTTCACCTCACAACATAGCCTATGACGCTCTCGGGGTCCAGACGTGTGACTGTGCAAAATTTTGTGGCTGTAGCTGCGACGGTACAGATGCCAATCCCGGACATACACACATACATACATACACACATTCAGCTTTATATATTAGATATACCTGTATGTAATCTCCTGTATATAGTATATACCTGTGTGTCATCTCACCTATATATAGTATATATCTGTGTGTCATCTCCTGTATATAGTATATACCTGTATGTCATCTCCTCCTATACATAGCATATACCTGTGTCATCTCCTCCTGTATATACTATATACCTGTAGGTAATCTGCTCCTGTATATAGTATATACCTGTGTGTCATCTCCTCCTGTATATAGTATATACCTGTATGTCATCTCCTCCTGTATGTAGTATGTACCTGTATGTCATCTCCTCCTCTATATAGTATATACCTGTGTGTCATCTCTCCTGTATATAGTATATATCTGTGTGTCATCTCCTCCTGTATATAGTATATACCTGTGTGTCATCTCCCCTGTAAATAGTATATACCTGTGTGTCATCTCCTGTATATAGTATATAGCTGTATGCCATCTCCTCCTGTATTAGCCCTCGTTCACACGTTATTTGGTCAGTATTTTTACCTCAGTATTTGTAAGCTAAAATGGCAGCCTGATAAATCCCCAGCCAACAGTAAGCCCACCCCCTGGCAGTATATATTAGCTCACACATACACATAATAGACTGGTCATGTGACTGACAGCTGCCGGATTCCTATATGGTACATTTGTTGCTCTTGTAGTTTGTCTGCTTATTAATCAGATTTTTATTTTTGAAGGATACCAGACTTGTGTGTGTTTTAGGGCGAGTTTCGTGTGTCAAGTTGTGTGTGTTGAGTTGCGTGTGGCGACATGCATGTAGGGACTTTTGTGAGATGAGTTTTGTGTGGCGACATGCGTGTAGCAACTTTTTGTGTGTCGAGTTGCATGTGACAGGTTAGTGTAGCAAGTTGTGTGCAGCAAGTTTTGCGCATGGCGAGTTTTGCGCGTGGCGAGTTTTATGTGTGGTGCCTTTTGAGTATGTGCAAGTTTTGTATGAGGCAACTTTTGCATGTGTTGCAACTTTTGTGCATGTGGCAATTTTTCTGCGTGTGGCAATTTTTCTGCGTGTGCAAGTTTTGCGTGTGGCGAGTTTTGCACGTGTGGCGAGTTTTGCATGTGGAGAGTTTTGCGCGTGGCGAGTTTTGAGCGGCGACTTTTGTGTTTCTACTTTTATGTGGCGAGGTTGGTGTATGTGTGGTGAAATGTGCACTGAGGGTGGTATATGTGTTCGAGCACGTGGTAGTGTGTGGCGCATTTTGTGTGTGTGTTCATATCCCCGTGGTGGTGTGATTATCCCATGTTGGGGCCCCACCTTAGCAACTGTACAGTATATACTCTTTGGTGCCATCGCTGTCATTCTTTAAGTCCCCCTTGTTCACATCTGGCAGCTGTTAATTTGCCTCCAACACTTTTCCTTTCATTTTTTCCCCATTATGTAGATAGGGGCAAAATTGTTTGGTGACTTGGAAAGCGCGGGGTTAAAATTTCACCTCACAATATAGCTTTGACGGTCTCAGGGTCCAGACGTGTGACTGTGCAAAATTTTGTGCCTGTAGCTGCGACGCCTCCAACACTTTTCCTTTCACTTTTTCCCCATTATGTAGATAGGGGCAAAATTGTTTGGTGAATTGGAAAGCGCGGGGTTAAAATTTCACCTCACAACATAGCCTATGACGCTCTCGGGGTCCAGACGTGTGACTGTGCAAAATTTTGTGGCTGTAGCTGCTACGGTTCAGATGCCAATCCCGGACATACATACATACATACATACATACACACACACACACATTCAGCTTTATATATTAGACTAGCTGTACTACCCGGCTTCGCCCGGGTTAATGACTGCTGTTAGCAAAATAGAATGTGTTAACAAAAATTTATTCTGCACACAAAAACCACAAAACAAATAGATAGAAATGTAATTATTAAAAGGCAAAAACTAAGCAAATAGAAGCATTTCACAACATATATTAGCTTTGTTATACTGAGAATGTCTTTGTTGCCTATATTAACCAATCAGAGCTCAGGTTAATTAACTGTAGCAAAATAGAAGCTGAGCTGTGATTGGTTGCTATTGGCAGCCTGATAAATCCCCAGCCAACAGGAAGCCCTCCCCCCTGGCAGTATATATTAGCTCACACATACACATAATAGACAGGTCATGTGACTGACAGCTGCCGTATTTCCTATATGGTACATTTGTTGCTCTTGTAGTTTGCTTATTAATCAGATTTTTATTTTTGAAGGACAATACCAGACTTGTGTGTGTTTTAGGGCGAGTTTTATGTGTCAAGTTGTGTGTGTTGAGTTGCGTGTGGCGACATGCATGTAGCGACTTTTGTGAGATGAGTTTTGTGTGGCGACATGCGTGTAGCAACATTTTGTGTGTTGAGTTGCATGTGACAGGTTAGTGTAGCAAGTTGTGTGCAGCAAGATTTGTGCATGGCGAGTTTTGCGCGTGGCGAGTTTTATGTGTGGTGCATTTTGAGTATGTGCAAGTTTTGTGTGAGGCAACTTTTGCATGTGGTGCAACTTTTGTACATGTGGCAATTTTTCTGTGTGTGCAAGTTTTGCATGAGGTGAGTTTTCCATGAGGTGAGTTTTGCACGTGTGGCGAGTTTTGCGTGAGCCTAGTTTTGCATATGGCGAGTTTTGCATGTAGCGAGTTTTGAGTGGTGACTTTTGTGTTTCGACTTTTATGTGGCGAGGTTGGTGTGTGTGTGTGGTGAAATGTGTGCTGAGGGTGGTATATGTGTTCAAGCACGTGGTAGTGTGTGGCGCATTTTGTGTTTGTGTTCATATCCCCGTGTGTGGTGAGTATCCCATGTCGGGGCCCCACCTTAGCAACTGTACGGTATATACTCTTTGTCGCCATCGCTCTCATTCTTTAAGTCCTCATTGTTCACATCTGGCAGCTGTCAATTTTCCTCCAACACTTTTCCCTTCACTTTTTCCCCATTATGTAGATAGGAGCAAAATTGTTTGGTGAATTGGAACGCGCGGGGTTAAAATTTCACCTCACAACATAGCCTATGACGCTCTCGGGGTCCAGACGTGTGACTGTGCAAAATTTTGTGGCTGTAGCTGCGACGGTACAGATGCCAATCCCGGACATACACACATACATACATACACACATTCAGCTTTATATATTAGATATACCTGTATGTAATCTCCTGTATATAGTATATACCTGTGTGTCATCTCACCTATATATAGTATATATCTGTGTGTCATCTCCTGTATATAGTATATACCTGTATGTCATCTCCTCCTATACATAGCATATACCTGTGTCATCTCCTCCTGTATATACTATATACCTGTAGGTAATCTGCTCCTGTATATAGTATATACCTGTGTGTCATCTCCTCCTGTATATAGTATATACCTGTATGTCATCTCCTCCTGTATGTAGTATGTACCTGTATGTCATCTCCTCCTCTATATAGTATATACCTGTGTGTCATCTCTCCTGTATATAGTATATATCTGTGTGTCATCTCCTCCTGTATATAGTATATACCTGTGTGTCATCTCCCCTGTAAATAGTATATACCTGTGTGTCATCTCCTGTATATAGTATATAGCTGTATGCCATCTCCTCCTGTATTAGCCCTCGTTCACACGTTATTTGGTCAGTATTTTTACCTCAGTATTTGTAAGCTAAAATGGCAGCCTGATAAATCCCCAGCCAACAGTAAGCCCACCCCCTGGCAGTATATATTAGCTCACACATACACATAATAGACTGGTCATGTGACTGACAGCTGCCGGATTCCTATATGGTACATTTGTTGCTCTTGTAGTTTGTCTGCTTATTAATCAGATTTTTATTTTTGAAGGATACCAGACTTGTGTGTGTTTTAGGGCGAGTTTCGTGTGTCAAGTTGTGTGTGTTGAGTTGCGTGTGGCGACATGCATGTAGGGACTTTTGTGAGATGAGTTTTGTGTGGCGACATGCGTGTAGCAACTTTTTGTGTGTCGAGTTGCATGTGACAGGTTAGTGTAGCAAGTTGTGTGCAGCAAGTTTTGCGCATGGCGAGTTTTGCGCGTGGCGAGTTTTATGTGTGGTGCCTTTTGAGTATGTGCAAGTTTTGTGTGAGGCAACTTTTGCATGTGTTGCAACTTTTGTGCATGTGGCAATTTTTCTGCGTGTGGCAATTTTTCTGCGTGTGCAAGTTTTGCGTGTGGCGAGTTTTGCACGTGTGGCGAGTTTTGCATGTGGAGAGTTTTGCGCGTGGCGAGTTTTGAGCGGCGACTTTTGTGTTTCTACTTTTATGTGGCGAGGTTGGTGTATGTGTGGTGAAATGTGCACTGAGGGTGGTATATGTGTTCGAGCACGTGGTAGTGTGTGGCGCATTTTGTGTGTGTATTCATATCCCCGTGGTGGTGTGATTATCCCATGTTGGGGCCCCACCTTAGCAACTGTACAGTATATACTCTTTGGTGCCATCGCTGTCATTCTTTAAGTCCCCCTTGTTCACATCTGGCAGCTGTTAATTTGCCTCCAACACTTTTCCTTTCATTTTTTCCCCATTATGTAGATAGGGGCAAAATTGTTTGGTGACTTGGAAAGCGCGGGGTTAAAATTTCACCTCACAATATAGCTTTGACGCTCTCAGGGTCCAGACGTGTGACTGTGCAAAATTTTGTGCCTGTAGCTCCGACGCCTCCAACACTTTTCCTTTCACTTTTTCCCCATTATGTAGATAGGGGCAAAATTGTTTGGTGAATTGGAAAGCGCGGGGTTAAAATTTCACCTCACAACATAGCCTATGACGCTCTCGGGGTCCAGACGTGTGACTGTGCAAAATTTTGTGGCTGTAGCTGCTACGGTTCAGATGCCAATCCCGGACATACATACATACATACATACACACACACACACATTCAGCTTTATATATTAGATTATGGTAATCCTAATTGACCTAAAACGGGAAAGGTTTATTCTGATTACATGTCAGATATTGAGAAAAACCTGCATATGTGTCTTTTTATATAGTGTATGTAAACTTGTAGTTTCAACTGTACAGCCACTATATACTGTACATTCATTGTGCTTTTCAATGAATACAATGTTAGCTGAAACTAGTGTTTATGTTCTCTGCAGATTTATGTGTATGAATATGACAGCAGCTTTAAACCTGGAAAAACTCCAAGACAGTGTCTTCCGATTGCTTCAGTAGACGCAAGTTTTAGAGTGAAAAAAATTGGCACACCAGCTGTACTAGTACGGCCCCCATCTAAGCCTACTTCATCAGGTACGATAGTGATGACTATATTTTGTTCATTCTATATACAGGTTGCTGTGTAAATAGACTAGAAATATTATAAAGGATAACTATACTTTCAGGTAACTTTCAGAATATTTTGTCATGTTTTGTGTACACGAGGAATACCCATATTTCTGACCTTTATATGACTTTTATTCTGCACTTTCACCTGTTTTCACTCTGCTTGTTCAATCTCTTAATTTGCAATCCATTTTTAGCTGATGGGAGAAGAGTCACTGCTAGGATCTCCCATGCATAGCTTGTCACTCAGGGTCACTGCCACCAGCACTCGGGACCGGAGTTTGTGCAAGAAAAAATAAGGAAAATGTGCCTTTTTTCTGCAGCTTCTTACCTGCCAAGAGATCAGGTTTTGCTGCAAAAAAAAAATGCCCAGTGTGAACTTACCAATAATGCCACGTTCACGTGTTAAGTATATGGTCAGTATTAGTTCACTGATAAAATGTAGTGAGTATTATGTATCGTAACATGTCAGTGAATTGGCAGTGCATCTTGTCTGACCAAGATGGAGCTGAGTTTATGGTGAGTTAAGGGGAATAAATGTTTTACCAGGGTGCTTTCACATTGCGTTCAGGTACCCAGTTGATGGCCTCGTCAGGGCTTATTTCCGAACCGTCCACAAAACAGGATTCAGAAGTATGCACCCACGAGGCCATAAACTATAATGCGATGTGCACACGTTGCCGATTTCCTGCAGAACTGCAGCAGATTTTTCTGCGCAGAAAAGGTGCAGTTCCGCACTGTGATTTACAGTACAATGTAAATCAATACTAAAAAAAAAAAAGCGGTGCAGAAAAATCAGTGCGGAATTGCTGCAGATTTAAAAGAAGTGCATGTCACTTCTTTTGTGCAGTTCTGCAGCGTTTCTGCACCCCTCCATGATAAAAATCCACAGTGGTAAAATCTGCACAAAAACTGCACAAAATCGCAACAAAAACGCACAAAAACTGCAGAAAATCTGCACCTGCAGATTCTGCCACGAGATGCAGATTTAGTGCAGAAAATTCTGCACCACATTTTCTACGTGTGCACATAGCCTAAGGCTATGTGCACACATTGCGGATTTTGATCCGGATCCGCAGCGTTTTTGGATGCGAGGTATTGCAGCAAATCCGCAGTGTAGTGCACAAGCAATGTTAGTCTATGTAAAATTGACATTTGGTGCGCACATGCTGCAGAAAAAAACACGGGGAATCGCTTTTTTTTTTTTTCTCCGTAGCATGTCAATTCTTTTTGTGGATCTGCAGCGTTTCTGCACCCATTGATTTTCACTGTGTCAGGGCAATCCGCAGAAAAACCGCAGGTTTAAAAAAGATCTGCGGTTTTGCTGTGGATGTGCCTGCGAGAAACGCTGCAGATCGGAAGGGGGAAGAGTGTGTGGGTGGATACAGTGTGTGGGCGGATATTGTGTGTGTGGGTGGAGACTGTGTGTATGCGGAGAAGATGTGCGGGGCTGTGTGCGGGTGTTTGTGTGTGTCTGTGTGTGTGTGTGGGGCTGTATGTGTGTGTGCGGGGCTGTATGTGTGTGTGGGGCTGTATGCGTGTGTGTGTGCGGGGCTGTGTGTGTATGTGCGTGGCTGTGTGTGTACTAGTCCCATCCGGCTATGCCTGCTACAGTGATAGCCGGATGATGGGACAGTAGTAGTCCCTTCATCCGGCTACTGTGTTCAAGTGTAAAAAATATGCATACATACAACATACAGTACATACTCACCATACAGGTAATCCCCGAAGCCCTTGATCACCTGTAAAAAAAGTAAAAATAAAAAACCAACAGTATACTCCCTGATCCGATGTAATCCATTTAATAACAAGTGTCCCACAACGTTCTCCTGTGGAGAGCTGTCACAACAGCAGATGCGACTTCTCTCCAAGGGCTGTGGGATACAGTGATGGAAGGTATCCTTCCGCACTGTATCCCTCCGCCGCTGTGAGTACAGTATAGTTCATACCGTCACTTGCACCACCACTGCTTGGGAAATTCTCACGCAGCAGTGCAGTAAAGCGAGAGGCCATTGAACCCTCAATGATAAGGCCGGGGTCACACTAGTGTGTTTTATGGACGTATGAGCGCAGAAAATACGTCCAGAAAATACGCATTGCACACGGCCCAATGATTCTCTATGGGGCAGCTCCTGTCTGCCGTATATTACGCATCAGTAATATACAGTATGTTAGGGGCTTAGAAAATCGCAGCATGCTGCGTTTGTCAGCGTATTGCGCAAAAAATACGCCAATGAAAGTCTATGGGGGCGAGAAAATTACAGATTACACACGGACCATGCGTGTGACTTGCGAGAAATACGCACCGGTGTTCTATAGAAAAGCCGGTAATTCAGCGTGGTGTACAGTAAAATCACACTGACAGAATAGAATAGGTAGAATAAATGTGTACACATAGAATAGGTATATATATATATATATATATATATATATATATATATATATATATATATATATATATATATCAGTGAGACACATATATATATATATATATATATATATATATATATATATATTTATAATTAATTCAGCGCTAAATAGCAGAAAAGCCGGTAATTCAATTGCCGGCTTTTCCTATCTCCTTCACAAACCCGACAGGATATGAGACATGGTTTACATACAGTAAACCATCTCATCCCTTCTTTTATTACATATACCTCTTTACTAATGTAAGAAGTGTCTTTGTGTCAAATTTGGGGGCTCTAGCTATTAAATTAAGGGGTTAAATCCTGGAAAAAATTGACGTGGGCTCCCGCGCAATTTTCTCCTCCAGGGTGGGAAAGCCAGTGACTGAGGGCAGATATTAATAGCCTAGAGAGGGACCATGGTTATTGCCCCCCCCCCCCCCCCCCCTGGCTAAAAACCATACGGATGCCATACGGATGACACACGGATAAATTTGTGCGCAAAAATCGCATCCTCGCATTGAATACGGAACAGTGTTTTGGGACAATTACTGTGTATTACGGCCGTAGAAAACGGACCGTATTTTCATACGCCTAGTGTGACCCCGACCTAAGGCCGGCCTCACACTGGGCGTAAGACAATACGCCACGTATTATACGTCCGTACTACGGCCGTAATACGGAGAAATGTTCCCAAAATATTGATCCGTAGTCAGGGTGTGTCAGCGTATTTTGCGCATGGCATCCTCCGTATATAATCCGTATGGCATCCGTACTGCGAGATTTTCGCGCAGGCTTGCAAAACCGACATCTAATGGATTTATGTGCTCAAATGTTCGGGAAAACATATATACAGTATATATATATATATATATATATATATATATGTCATTGAGACACATATATATATATTCTGTATTTAGATTTCATTCAGCGCGATATGTGTTAAAAGCCGGTAATTCAATTGCCGGCTTCTCATTTCTCCTGCACAAACCCGACAGGATATGAGACATGGTTTACATACAGTAAACCATCTCATAGCCCCTTTTTTTTTTGCATATTCCACACTACTAATGTTAGTAGTGTGTATGTGCAAAATTTCAGCGCTGTAGCTGCTGAAATAAAGGGTTAAATGGCGGAAAAAATTGGCGTGGGCTCCAGCGCAATTTTCTCCGCCAGAATGGTAAAGCCAGTGACCGAGGGCAGATATTAATAGCCAGGAGAGGGTCCATGGTTATTGGCCCCCCCGTGGCTAAAAACATCTGCCCTCAGCCACCCCAGAAAAGGCACATCTGGAAGATGCGCCTATTCTGGCACTTGGCCACTCTCTTCCCACTCCCTGTAGCGGTGGGATATGGGGTAATGAAGGGTTAATGCCACCTTGCTATTGGAAGGTGACATTAAGCAAGATTAATAATGGAGAGGCGTCAATTATGTCACCTATCCATTATAATCCAATAGTACGAAAGGGTTAAAAAACACACACACACATGATTTAAAAGTATTTTAATGAAATAAACACAGCGGTTGTTGTAATAATTTATTGTTCTCTCAATCCATCAGGAACACCCTCGCTTGGAAAAATAATAAACGCACAAGATACATACCTTCTGGTGAACCGTCTCGTCCCACGAAGTAATCCATCTGAAGGGGTTAACTAATATTACAGGCAGGAGCCCTGCTAAATGCAGCTGTGCTCCGTGCTTGTAATTCCCCAGCGAATGAATGAAATGTAGGTCATTGACCTACATTTCCTTCAGTCGCGGTGATGCGCCCCCTGGTGGATGTCCTCATATGACCTGGAGCGTGGGAAAAAGTTCCCAGGCTGCAGTTCATGAGAACATCCACCAGAGGGCGCCTCACCGCGACTGAAGGAAATGTAGGTCAATGACCTACATTTCATTCATTCGCTGGGGAATTACAAGCACGGAGCACAGCTGCATTTAGCAGGGCTCCTGCCTGTAATATTAGTTAACCCCTTCAGATGGATTACTTCGTGGGACGAGACGGTTCACCAGAAGGTATGTATCTTGTGCGTTTATTATTTTTCCAAGCGAGGGTGTTCCTGATGGATTGAGAGAACAATAAATTATTACAACAACCGCTGTGTTTATTTCATTAAAATACTTTAAAATCATGTGTGTGTGTGTTTTTTAACCCTTACGTACTATTGGATTAATAATGGATAGGTGACATAATTGACGCCTCTCCATTATTAATCTGGCTTAATGTCACCTTCCAATAGCAAGGTGGCATTAACCCTTCATTACCCCATATCCCACCGCTACAGGGAGTGGGAAGAGAGTGGCCAAGTGCCAGAATAGGCGCATCTTCCAGATGTGCCTTTTCTGGGGTGGCTGGGGGCAGATGTTTTTAGCCACGGGGGGCCAATAACCATGGACCCTCTCCTGGCTATTAATATCTGCCCTCGGTCACTGGCTTTACCATTCTGGCGGAGAAAATTGCGCGGGAGCCCACGCCAATTTTTTCCGCCATTTAACCCTTTATTTCAGCAGCTACAGCGCTGAAATTTTGCACATACACACTACTAACATTAGTAGTGTGGAATATGCAAAAAAAAAAGGGGCTATGAGATGGTTTACTGTATGTAAACCATGTCTCATATCCTGTCGGGTTTGTGCAGGAGAAATTAAAAGCCGGCAATTGAATTACCGACTTTTCACTAACACCGCTGCGTATTTCTCGCAAGTCACACTGCTGGTCCGTGTGGAATCCGTATTTTTCTCGCCCCCATAGACTTTCATTGGCGATTTTTTTGCGCAATACGGTGACAAACGCAGCATGCTGCGATTTTGTACGGCCGTAGAAAGCCGTATAATACTGAACCGTAATATACGGCTAATAGGAGCAGCCCCATTGAGAATAATTGTGCCGTTTATTTTGCGAGTTTTACGGACGTAGTTTATGCGCTCATACGTCCGTAAAACTCGCTAGTGTGAGGCCGGCCTAACACTGTAGGAGCCATTGTCTCCTGTCAGTATGTCACTGGAGGCCTATAGAGTTGTCACATCTCCATCACATGTCACATCTAATGCAAATATTATCTTTTGATCGCTCGTTATTGCATTTTAATGCAATGTCGTGGCGGCCAAAAAAAAATCAGGTTAATCCTTTTTTGCATTGATAGATTGGGCGAGTATGAACGCGGCGATACTAAATATGTGTATGATTTTTTTTTAATTGTTTTATTTTGAATGGGGTGAAAGAGGGGTGATTTGAAGTTGTATTTTTTTTTTTATATTTTTAAAATATTTTTTTTTTTCTTTTGGTATGCTTCAATAGCCTCTAGAAGACTAGAGGCTAGACTAGTAACTAGAAGCTGCCATAACCTTATCGGCTCTGCTACATGCAGGCGAGCAGATCGTCTACATGTAGCAGAATACCTCCCTTGCTATGAGCGCCATCCACCGTGTGGCGCTCATAGCAATCCGGCAGTGACAACCATAGAGGACCCGTGATCACGTGACGGAGGTCACCCATGGGCGGATTTCCGGCACGATTGCCAGAAATGCATGTTAAATGCTGCTGTAAGCGTTTGACAGCAGCATTTAATGGGTTAACAACTGCGGGAGAATCGCAATTCCTCCCATGACTGTTAGAGGCACATGTCAAATAAGGCAGCACACTGTGGCGCCAAAATCTGCAAACATGAAGCATAGAAATTGAATTACATTACTGCACTAGAAATATGAAAAATTGAGAAAGTTTAGTGCATAAATTGGCCAATTTATGTGTACCTTGTAGCCACATTAAGGCATTTCTCATATACAAGATCCTAGCAATGCCTTTCCTCTCTGAGAATAAAGTCTTCATCTGAATTGTAACCTAAAAGGGAATACTCCCTTTGACTAAAAATCTCTCTCTGTGGAGGGGCAGTGGACCTACTGTGATTAAAAACACCTGTGGCTAAAAGGAGGAGTGCTCAGTCAGAAGGCTAATGAATAGAAACTTCAAAAAACTGACCGTCACATCCAAACATAGACTAAGTGTGAACAGGTGCTGAGCCTAGAGTCACCAACTCGTATACAGTCAAATAAATAAGGCAGCACACTGTGGTGTCAAAAAAAGAGTCCTCTCTTTGTTTTTAATCAGTGAACAGTCTCCAGTTGTTGCTTTTACAATTGTGAAATTATTTTTTTTAAAGTTTAGATTAGGTACAGTAAAAATATACTGTAATAATCGGCGACTACAACAGTATTTTTTACTGAATTGAGTCAAATTTAGTGTTGGTTGTAGGCGCTCAGTAATTTGTTTTTTACTGACGTCTGTTTAGTAAGTTTGTTTTTTATTTTACCACATTTTTTAGATTTTTCTTTCTTTTTTAGTTCCCTTCTAAAAAAAAAAATAAAAAAAAATAAGTTTACACCAAGCACTCACACACATACCTAAAAAAAATTGGTACATACACATACACAAACAGCATATATGTGAACAAATGTTGTCCCGCTAGTCCCAAACCCAATATTCAGCAGAGGGGCTCATACCCATTTGCGAGAAAAAAAACGGTCCGATTTCTGGACCGAAAAAACAGAGGTAAAACATGCGATTGTCATGCGATGTCAATGCAATTTTTTTATCGCAACATCCGTATGACATCCTTATTACATCCGTGTGCAATCTGTGTGCAATTCGATTTTAACATGAGCTTTTACATACAGCAGTTCTCTGACATTTACACATCGTTTTACAACGAGATATACTTCAACACACAGTATATATATATATATATATATATATATATATATATATATATATATATAAATATATATATATATATACACACACACACATATATATGTGACAGATAGATAGATAGATTTTTAGAATATTTTCCCACGCCCAAGTTCATATGAGGTTATGCCAGCAGGGGGCGCAGCACCGCAAGTCTTGGTAGCTATGTTCCCCTGCATTCCATTCAATTGCCAGTTTTTACAGCCAGGGGTGACAGCTGCATTAGCAGGCTCCTGGATGTAAAATTATTTAACCCCTTCAGATGGATTTACATCGTGGGACATGACTGACCCCGGACAGGTATGGGATATTGTTGTTTGTTTTTTTAATCTTTTTTTCAGAAGACAATGGTCGTCATTTGCATTGAGCGTATAATAAAGCGATTACAACACCATGTGTATTTATTTCATTAAAATACTTTTTTCATTAATAATGGATAAGTGTCTTATTGACACCTCTCTATTATTAACCAGGCTTAATGTCACCTTACATTAGCAAGGTGACATTAACCCCTTATTACCCCATATCCCACCGCTACAGGGGAGTGGTAAGAGAGAGGCTAAGTTCTGGAAAAGGCGCATCTTACAGATCTTAGGCTCCAGCCTAAGATCGGGGCTCTTACAGCACCAATCATAGGCTGGACATCAGTGTTTCAGGCAATCTTGCTGCCTGAAACATTGAGAAATGCTGTGATTGGCTGTTCAGAATTGAACATCCAATTACAGCGATCGTAGTTGCAGAAGGGCATCGCCACCCCCTGGGACGAAGGCACTATATATACACTCACCGGCCACTTTATTAGGTACACCTGTCCAACTTCTTGTTAACACTTAATTTCTAATCAGCCAATCACATGGCGGCAACTCAGTGCATTTAGGCATGTAGACATGGTCAAGACAATCTCCTGCAGTTCAAACCGAGCATCAGTATGGGGAAGAAAGGTGATTTGAGTGCCTTTGAACGTGGCATGGTTGTTGGTGCCAGAAGGGCTGGTCTGAGTATTTCAGAAACTGCTGATCTACTGGGATTTTCACGCACAACCATCTCTAGGGTTTACAGAGAATGGTCCGAAAAATACAAAAAATCCAGTGAGCGGCAGTTCTGTGGGCGGAAATGCCTTGTTGATGCCAGAGGTCAGAGGAGAATGGGCAGACTGGTTCGAGCTGATAGAAAGGCAACAGTGACTCAAATCGCCACCCGTTACAACCAAGGTAGGCCTAAGAGCATCTCTGAACGCACAGTGCGTCGAACTTTGAGGCAGATGGGCTACAGCAGCAGAAGACCACACCGGGTACCACTCCTTTCAGCTAAGAACAGGAAACTGAGGCTACAATTTGTACAAGCTCATCGAAATTGGACAGTAGAAGATTGGAAAAATGTTGCTTGGTCTGATGAGTCTCGATTTCTGCTGCAACATTCGGATGGTAGGGTCAGAATTTGGCGTAAACAACATGAAAGCATGGATCCATCCTGCCTTGTATGGAGCATCTTTGGGATGTGCAGCCGACAAATCTGCGGCAACTGTGTGATGCCATCATGTCAATATGGACCAAAATCTCTGAGGAATGCTTCCAGCACCTTGTTGAATCTATGCCACGAAGAATTGAGGCAGTTCTGAAGGCAAAAGGGGGTCCAACCCGTTACTAGCATGGTGTACCTAATAAAGTGGCCGGTGAGTGTATATATATATATATATATATGTGATGTCAATCATGAAATCATCCTAAGTGCACTGTGATCGCATGATTCTCCCTGCTGTTTCTCACAGCAGGGAGAATCATGCGATCACAGTGCACTTAGGATGATTTCATGATTGACATCACATATATATACAACGTCAGTCGGTAAGTCCTTCCAGATCAAGATGCATATATACTGCAAATGTCGGGAAGGGATCAAGTAGATGAAGAAGATTTTTGGATTGTTTTTACTTTCTTTGGCAGTGAGCCTTTCTGTTTCATTTTTTGCTTCTGTGATGCTAGTCACTTTTCACGGCCAAGCCGTGAGTCAGAGAGGTCCAGGAGTCCAAGGTCGGAAAACAGGTGGGTACGTTATAAAGAGAAGGAAGATACAAAAGCATAGTCAGGTAACGTTCCGAGGTCAGAGTACCTGGAGGATAACGGATCAGAGCTGAAGGGGTTAAACAGGCAGATGGTCAAAACAAAGTCCAACGTCAGGCAACAGATCAAGCATGCAGAACCCAAGGCACAGGAAAGCACAAACCTCACAGGCTGAATGTATATCTGGCAGAGTTCTGGGAGACACAGGTCAGTTAAGAAGCATGGCAATTAACTGGAATAATGAACACATGGAGACCGCCGACGCCTCACAGTCTCAGATTGGAGTTGAGATGTCAGTCAACACATTGACAGCTCAGCATGCCCCTGTAACAATAAAACCAGTCTGTGAGCAAAGCTGTAGTAAATTATATATTTAAACAAAACAAAAATGCAAACAGAACTAACACAGATATTCCTGCAATTGTAACGAGGTGCTCAGCACAATATGGTAAACAGAAAAGCAAACAGAACTAACACAGATATTCCTGCAATTGTAACGAGGTGCTCAGCACAATATGGTAATCACAGCACAGTGAATAGCGGGACGCGACCGCTAATATGAACCAGTCCAGCAAGGATATGACGAGGGGGCAAACAAGACACTTGACAAGGAAGCCCAGTAGGTTATTAGTGGAAATGCAGACAGTACTTAAACTTGGGAATCCAGCAGAAGTGAAGTAGAAATGCAGACAGTACTTAAACTTGGGAATCCAGCAGAAGTGAAGTAGAAATGCACACAGTACTTAAAGGGAACCTGTCACCCCCAAAATGGCTGGTGAGGTAAGCTCACCGGCATCAGGGCTTATCTACAGCATTCTGTAATGCTGTAGATAAGCCCCCAATGTTACCTGAAAGAGGAGAAAAAGACGTTAGATTATACTCACCCAGGGGCGGTCCCGCTCTGGTCTGCGTCCGATGGGTGTCTCCGGTCCGCTCCGGCGCCTCCCATCTTCATTCCATGGCGTCCTCTTCGGGTCTTTACGCCGCGGCTCCGGCGCAGGCGTACTTTGTCTGCCCTGTTGAGGGCAGAGCAAAGTACTGCAGTGCGCAGGCGCCGGAAAGGTCAGAGAGGCCCGGCGCCTGCGCAATGCAGTACTTTGCTCTGCCCTCAATAGGGCAGACAAAGTACGCCTGCGCCGGAGCCGCGGCGCGAAGACCCGAAGAGGACGTCATGGAACGAAGATGGGAGGCGCCGGAGCGGACCGGAGACACCCGTCGGACGCGGACCAGAGCGGGACCGCCCCTGGGTGAGTATAATCTAACGTCTTTTTCTCCTCTTTCAGGTAACATCGGCGGCTTATCTACAGCATTACAGAATGCTGTAGATAAGCCCCTGATGCCGGTGAGCTTACCTCACCAGCCATTTTGGGGGTGACAGGTGCCCTTTAAACGAGGAAGTCCAGCAAAACTTGATCACACTTGCGCACAGCACTTGTTTGTGGAAGTTCAATAATATGCTGGTGGTGCATTGAGCATGAAGTCCTGGTGAAAGAGGATGAAAGGAAAAAGAGGGAGAGCGCTATCTAAGCGTAGATGAGTAAAATCACAGCAGTTCCAGAGGTGAGATACAGCTGAAAGGGGCAAGGCAGACCACAGAGTAGTGAGCAGCTGAAGCAGGGAGTTCCCCAGACCACAGGCAGAAGCTCAGGAGCCAGCAGCACAAAATACTCAGGCACAGAACACCACATGACTCAGACTTAAATAATCAGGACAGACAGGAAGTTCCATGACAGGGTGAGATCCAAGACTCTATCTTGGATCAGGGCGAACAGGAACAAGGGAAGTCGTGAATCCTTACAGCCCCCGTATCAGATTGGATGGCCAAGTTGTCAATCAAAGTACCGAAAGCTTCAGCACACCCCTATACCAGATTGGATGGCCGAGCCATCAGTAACTGCATCCCAGACACACTGAGGGGTGGAACCGTGACAGCTTCCTTTATTTTTCACAGAATTTATTTTTTGCTCTATATTTAATTCCTAATCACTATCCTCTTGAATACCCTAAGCGTTTTCTGTTTCTTATTTATTGCAACTCCTACAGCCATAGCGGTTTCCTCCTATTTCTAGCTTGTTTATTCCTAAGTTCGGTGTCAAGTTCGGTGAAGGAAGCCTGTTGATATGGGGTTGTTTCACAGCCAAAGGCATTGAATACTTGACCAGTATCGATGGTAATCTCAATGCTGAGCTACATGTGAATATCCTACAACATGAGTTACTCTGTACACTGAAGTACTGTGGATATGAAAAAGATGACAGTGTTCTAGCATGTTTTGTTAGGATTCAAGGAATTGTGATGAATAAATAAATGCTCACAAGAAAATTGAAAAAACTAAAATGAATTTACTTATAACATTAAAATAAATACAAAGCATTATTCATACATTACATTCTCAAGGTAGTAGTCTATCACTGGTCGTCCAGGAAGCAAGGGAGAGAGCCAAGCGCATGTCTTGTCTCTTTTATCTGTCCAGCTAGAAAGGTGTGTCCAGCCCCACGTGTGGGGAATGATGTCACAAGTCTATTGTCCACTGGCAAAGGTACATCCCCTCAATCCTCAGTGAAACCTGATTTACCAGCATATCACAGCAGAAGGAGGGGGCCTCATGTGGAACAAATGGCAGAAATACAGCTGTCATGGTTCTGTCTGTCCTACAGCTGTGGTACCTATGGGGTTAATCTTTGTAGCCTCCTTTTGGCACCAGTGAGGCTCTTTATAGCCTCTCTCTGGCTTCAGGCCTTGTCGGTTATACTCTTGCTCTCGGCTGAGGTGCCTGTGCCTTTGTGCCTGTGTTCTAGTGTGATTGTTTGGTTCTGACCTGGTCTGTTTTCCTATTGCTGATTCTGCCTGCTGATTGTGTACTGTGTTTGCTTTCTGACCTTGGCTTTTCCCCTGGTAACTCTTTTGCCTGCCCCTTTTAGTACTGCCCGTCCCGTCTGGTATCCCTAATCTCAGCTTTGATTAACTTCCCTTTGTTCGTGCCAACCCCGGTGCGCTTAATCCCCTGTGGTGTTCAGACCTCGTCGCTGCCGCGCTCTCCTGTTTGTTGCTGCAGACATGCGGAAGGCTCCGCCCCTGTACCCTGTGACCGGCGGTCACGTACCGCAGCGTCTATCCGACGGTCACACTGTCCGGCCCGGGTGCTCTGACACGCTACCCGCTTCTAGCTGTCCAGACCCGTTAGCTCCCTGGTGAGTCCGCTTGATTATCCTGACAACAGCAAGCTGGAGGAGGGGCTTCTGAGCACATGTGGGGGGATTATATTCACTGCAAAAAAAAAAAAAAGGGAACACTATAATCCTAGATATCACTGAATGAAATATTCCAGTTGTAAATCTTTATTCTTTACATAGTGGAATGTGTTGAGAACAATAAAACCTAAAAATTATCAACGTAAGTCACAACTAATATCCCACGGAGGTCTGGAGTTGGAATGATGCTCACAATCAAAGTGTAAAATGAAGTTACAGGCTGATCCAGCTTCAGTGGAAATGCCTCAAGACAAGGAAATGATGCTCAGTAGTGTGTGTGGCCTCAACGTGCCTGTATGACCTCCCTACAACGCCTGGGCATGCTCCTGATGAGGCGGCGGATGGTCTCCTGAGGGATCTCCTCCCAGACATGGACTAAAGCATCCGCCAACACCTGGACAGTCTGAGGTGCAACTTAACGTTGGTGGATGGTGCGAGACATGATGTCCCAGATGTGTTCAATCGGATTCAGGTCTGGGGAACGAGCGGGCCAGTCCATAGCTTCAATGCCTTCATCTTGCAGGACTTGCTGACACACTCCAGCCACATGAGATCTGGCATTGTCCTGCATTAGGAGGAACCCAGGGCCAACCGCACCAGCATATGGTCTCACAAGGGGTCTGAGGATCTTATCTCGGTACCTAATGGCAGTCAGACTACCTCTGGCGAGCACATGGAGGGCTGTGCGGACCTCCAAAGAAATGGCACCCCACACCATTACTGACCCACTGCCAAACCAGTCATGCTGAAGGATGTTGCAGGCAGCAGATCGCTCTCCATGGTGTCTCCAGACTCTGTCACGTCTGTCACATGTGCTCTGTGTGAACCTGCTTTCATCTGTGAAGAGCACAGGGCGCCAATGGCGAATTTGACAATCCTGGTGTTTTGTGGCTAATGCCAGGCATCCTGCATGGTGTTGGGCTGTGAGCACAACCCCCATCTGTGGACGTCGGGCTCTCAGACCATCCTCATGGAGTCGGTTTCTAACCATTTGTGCAGACACATGCACATTTGTGGCCTGCTGGAGGTCATTTTGCAGGGCTCTGGCAGTGCTCCTCCTGTTCCTCCTTGCACAAAGGCTGAGGTAGCGGTCCTGCTGCTGGCCTGCCTCCTGGCAGCGCCTCCAGCCTCTGGACACTACGCTGACAGACACAGCAAACCTTCTTGCCACAGCTCGCATTCATGTGTGCCATCCTGGATGAGCTGTACTACCTAAGCCACTTGTGTGGGTTATAGAGTCCGTCTCATGCTACCAAAAGTGTGAAACCACAACCAACATTCGAAAGTGACCAAAACATCAGCCAGAAAGCATTGGTACTGAGATTTCCATCTGTTGTCTATTCCATTTGCACAACAGCATGTGAAATTGATTGTCAAACAGTGTTGCTTCCTAAGTGGACAGTTTGATTTCACAGAAGTTTGATTTACTTGAAGTTATATTCTGTTGTTTAAGTGTTCCCTTTATTTTTTTGAGCAGTGTGTATATACAGGGGTTGGACAAAATAGTGGAAACACCTGGAAACATCAACAAAAGTTAGTTTAATATGGTCTAGGTCCACCTTTTGCGGCGATTACAGCCTCAATTCTTCGAAGTATGGATTCATACAAGGTGTGAATTGTTTCCAAAGGAATTTTGCCCATTCTACAGTTAAAAAACCCTCCAGTTCTTTGAGCGACGATGGCAGCGGAATTCGACATCTAATTTGAATCTCTAAAATCGACCATAAATGCTCAATAATGTTAAGGTCTGGGGATTGTGGGGGCCAGATGAGGTGCTCAACTTCATTAGAATGTTCCTCGTGCCATGCTTTAACGATTCTAGCTGTGTGAATTAGTGCATTATCATCCTGAAAGATGGCGTTCCCCTCCGGGGACAGTGCTTGAACCATTGGATGCACTTGGTCGCCCAAAATGCCTCAATAATCTTGGATGTTAATTCTTCCATGAAGGGATATCATTGGCCCGGCGGATCTCCACGAAATAGCACCCCAGATCATCACAGAACCTCCACCATGTTTTACGGTTGGGAGAAGTCAATCTGGATGGAATGCTTCTTTCGACTGTCTCCAAACGTACACTCGGCCGGAGGTCGGAAATAGGGTAAACGATGATTCGTCTGAGAATATCACATTTTTCCACTGCTCGATTGACCAATTCTTGAGGTTTCTACACCACTCTAAATGCTTGGAAACATTTGTCATTGAGAGCAGCGGTTTTCTAATTGCAGTTCTTCCGTGCAATCCAGATTCGTGCAACTCCCGACGAACAGTTTTCGTGGAAACTGGGTTCTGTAGGTGTTCATTGAGCTCAGCAGTGATTTTCGGAGCCGTGGTCTTGCAATCCTCTCTCACAATTCGCTTTAGAATCCGACGGTCTCTCTCAGTCAACTTTGACTTTCGGCCGGACCTGTGCTTTGCTGCGGACGTTTTTCCTTCTCTTTAAAACGCAGTCATTACTTTGGAGACAGTACCTCTTTACACGCCAAGCATTCAGGCACTTTCTGTTACACTAGCGCCTGCCATACGAGCACCAACAATTTGGCCTCTTTGAAAATCCGAGAGGTCTGCCATTGGTATCAGGTTCTCATCAATGTTCTTACAATTATGCAAAACAAACAGTTAATTTACATACACATATCACATAACACAAATAATCAACTGAAAACATTACCATATGTCACAGTTTGCATGTTTATCACATGTGCGAAGATTATGATGCCAAAACGTTAGGTGTTTCCATTATTTTGTCCAACCCCTGTATATATAACTGATTGAAACCATATCAATATCAAAATAATTAGTATTAATTAATTGGAGTGTTGAAATCATTAAAAATATAGCATACTACACATAGCAGGACAACATCCCAAAGCATATGTCTTGATTGGCGAAGAAATGGTTCAATGATAATGAAATAGAGGTACTAGTATGGCCCTCTCAGTCCCCAGACCTCAACCCAGTTAAACACTTGTGGGTCAAATTGAAGAAAAAACTGTATACATTCCCGAGTCAACCAGTGTGCACCAACATTGGGATTGTGTAGGAGAGACCTGAGATCAATTTTCAGTCGACACATGTTTGAATCTGATCGAGAGCATGCCCATAAGGATTCAGGAAGTGTTGAAAGCCAAAGGTCGATTTACAAAATTAAAATTAAAATTTAGATCTTTAGGAGCAAAACTGTAACAATGCAGTGACATGACAAGAAGACAATAATCTGCATAACTAATCATATGCAAAATAGTTGCAAGTCAAATTTTAGTATGAGATAGCCAAGATGATTTTTTACTGTATAAAATGATAGTAGTCTCAAGTTCGAAGCAAAAGTGGATATTGAGATATAGAACCTGAAAGTCAAAAGTTGAAAACATTGTTACCCTTTTGCACTTCACTGTTTGTACACAGTGCTATGTAATATGATGATTACAGTATATTAAGAGGATAAAAATTTTGATGGGATCCTTTCTTCATTGAATGCTTAGGGTATGTGCATACGTAGGTGGGATGTCTGCGGATTTTTCCACACCTGTTTTTGGAAATGCGCAGGTAAACCGCACTGCGGATTTACTGTGGAATTACCACAGTTTTTGTGCGGATTCCACCTGCGGTTTTACGCCTGCGGATTCCTATTATGGAGCAGGTGTAAACCGCAGCGGAATCCGCACAAAGAATTGACATGCTGCGGAATGTAAACCGCGGCGTTTCCGCACGTTTTGTTCCGCAGCATGTGCACTGCGGATTTTGTTTTCCATAGGTTTACATGGTACTGTAAACTCATGGAAAACAGCTGCAGATCCGCAGCGTCAAAACCGCTGCGGATCCGCAGAAAAATCTGCACCGTGTGCACATACCCTTAGGGTAGAACACAGCAATATACGGCATTATGGAAATTTGAGTAGACAGTGGTCAACCTCTTTAATTTAATCATCCTGCTTGTCATTCATTATTGCCTAAAGTTGCATTTACACCGCAAGGTTATTGTGAGTGAGCATTGTGAAAAAAATCCCAGTTTCACAATTATCTTGCTGTGTAAAGAAGCTGCTGACGCACGATGAAGGAGCAAAATGCCTGTTAATCTGTTGAAATGATCTTTTGCGCAGCGTACAGTTATATGAAAAAGTTTGGGCAGCCCTATTAATCTTAAGCTTAATGTTTTCTAAAAATTGTTTTTTTTTGCAACAGCTATTTCAGTTTCATATATCTAATAACTGTTGGACACAGTAATGTTTCTGCCTTGAAATGAGGTTTATTGTACTAACAGAAAATGTGCAATCTGCATTCAAGCAAAATTAACAGCCTATAACTATTTATCATGGAATTTAGCACACCTTCCCCCTAGTGGGGGAGGATCAGATAGGGGAAGCATACAGTTTGAGACTTGACAGAGCTGCTTTAATTTTCTGTCTTTTTTACAATTATTAACTATATTGAGTGCCTATAATTTATCATTTCCTCATTATGTATCTTTTATGTTGTGTTGCTGACATTGAGCGGCTTATTTCAAGAAATTAAATCTATATTTTTATAAATAGACTAGCTGAAGAGCCCGGCGTTGCCTGGGCATAGTAAATATCCGTGGTTAGTTATAGCACCTCACTTCTCTTATTTTCCCATCACGCCTCTCATTTTCCCCATCACATCTTTCATTTTCCCCCTCACATCTCTCATTTTCTCCCTCACACCTCTCATTTTCCCCCTCACTCCTCTTATTTTCCCCCTCACTCCTCTCATTCCCCCCTAACACTTGTCATTTCGACCTCACATCTGTCATTTTCTGATCACTCCACTATTTTCCCTCACTCCTCTCATTTTGCACTCACACCTTTTCATTTTCACCTCACACCTCTCATTTTCACCTCAGTATATACATGTATGTCATCTCCTCCTCTATATAGTATATACCTGTGTGTCATCTCTCCTGTATATAGTATACACCTGTATGTCATCTCCTGTATATAGTATATACCTGTATGTCATCTCCCCCTGTATATAGTATATACCTGTATGTCATCTCCTCTTATATATAGTATATACCTGTATGTAATCTCCTGTATATAGTATATACCTGTGTGTCATCTCACCTATATATAGTATATATCTGTGTGTCATCTCCTCCTGTATATAGTATATACCTGTGTGTCATCTCACCTATATATAGTATATATCTGTGTGTCATCTCCTCCTGTATATAGTATATACCTGTATGTCATCTCCTCCTATACATAGCATATACCTGTATGTCATCTCCTCCTGTATATACTATATACCTGTGTGTCATCTCCTCCTGTATATAGTATATACCTGTATGTCATCTCCTCCTGTATGTAGTATGTACCTGTATGTCATCTCCTCCTCTATATAGTATATACCTGTGTGTCATCTTTCCTGTATATAGTATATATCTGTGTGTCATCTCCTCCTGTATATAGTATATACCTGTGTGTCATCTCCCCTGTATATAGTATATACCTGTGTCATCTCCTCCTGTATATAGTATATATCTGTATGTCATCTCCTCCTGTATTAGACCTCGTTCACACGTTATTTGGTCAGTATTTTTACCTCAGTATTTGTAAGCTAAATTGGCAGCCTGATAAATCAGCAGTATATATTAGCTCACACATACACTTAATAGACTGGTCATGTGACTGACAGCTGCCGGATTCCTATATGGTACATTTGTTGCTCTTGATAGTTTGCTTATTAATCAGATTTTTATTTTTGAAGGATAATACCAGACTTGTGTGTGTTTTAGGGCGAGTTTCGTGTGTCAAGTTGTGTGTGTTGAGTTGCATGTGGCGACATGCATGTAGCGACTTTTGTGAGATGAGTTTTGTGTGGCGACATGCGTGTAGCAACTTTTTGTGTGTCGAGTTGCATGTGACAGGTTAGTGTAGCAAGTTGTGTGCAGCAAGTTTAGCGCATGGCGAGTTTTGCGCGTGGCGAGTTTTATGTGTGGTGCCTTTTGAGTATGTGCAAGTTTTGTGTGAGGCAACTTTTGCATGTGTTGCAACTTTTGTGCATGTGGCAATTTTTCTGCGTGTGCAAGTTTTGCTTGTGGCGAGTTTTCCATGAGGTGAGTTTTGCACGTGTGTCGAGTTTTGCATGTGGAGAGTTTTGCGCGTGGCGAGTTTTGAGCGACGACTTTTGTGTTTCAACTTTTATGTGGCGAGGTTGGTGTATGTGTGGTGAAATGTGCGCTGAGGGTGGTATATGTGTTCGAGCACGTGGTAGTGTGTGGCGCATTTTGTGTGTGTGTTCATATCCCCGTGGTGGTGTGGTGATTATCCCATGTCGGGGCCCCACCTTAGCAACTGTACAGTGTATACTCTTTGGCGCCATCGCTCTCATTCTTTAAGTCCCCCTTGTTCACATCTGGCAGCTGTTAATTTGCCTCCAACACTTTTCCTTTCATTTTTTCCCCATTATGTAGATAGGGGCAAAATTGTTTGGTGAATTGGAAAGCGCGGGGTTAAAATTTCACCTCACAACATAGCTTTGACGCTCTCGGGGTCCAGACGTGTGACTGTGCAAAATTTTGTGCCTGTAGCTGCGACTCCTCCAACACTTTTCCTTTCACTTTTTCCCCATTATGTAGATAGGGGCAAAATTGTTTGGTGAATTGGAAAGCGCGGGGTTAAAATTTCACCTTACAACATAGCCTATGACACTCTCTGGGTCCAGACGTGTGACTGTGCAAAATTTTGTGGCTGTAGCTGCGACGGTTCAGATGCCAATCCCGGACATACACACACACACATACACACATTCAGCTTTATATATTAGATAATATATACCGTATATACTCGAGTATAAGCCAAGATTTTCAGCCCAAATTTTTGGGCTGAAAGTGCCCCCTCGGCTTATACTCGAGTCACGGTCGGCGGGTGAGGGGGAGAGGGCGCCCAAGGCATACTTACCTAGTCCCGGCGATCCTGTCGCTCCCCCTGCCCGTCCCACGGTCTCCGGGTGCCGCAGCCTCTTCCCCTGAGCGGTCACGTGGGACCGCTCATTAGAGAAATGAATAGGCTGCTCCACCTCCCATAGGGGCGGAGCCGCATAATTCATTTCTCTAATCAGCGGTGCCGGTGACCGCTGACAGAGGAAGAGGCTGCGGCACCGAAGACCAGCTGTCCGGGGGAAGGAGCGGGACGCCGGGAGCAGGTAAGTATCGCATATTCACCTGTCCTCGTTCCACACGCCGGGCGCTGTCTCCATCTTCCCGGCGTCTCTCTCTCTCCACACTGACTGTGCAGGTCAGAGGGCGCGATGACGCATATAGTGTGCGCGCCGCCCTCTGCCTGATCAGTCAGTGCGGAGAGACGCCGGGAAGATGGCGCCGAGGAGCTGCAAGCAAGACAGGTGAGTATGTGTTTTATTATTTTTATTGCAGCAGCAGCAGCACAGCTATGGGGCAATAATGGACGGTGCAGAGCACTGTATGGCACAGCTATGGTGCAATAATGGTGCAGAGCACTATATGGCACAGCTATGGGGCAATAATGGTGCAGAGCACTATATGGCACAGCTATGAGGCAATAATGGTGCAGAGCACTATATGGCACAGCTATGGGGCAATAATGGTGCAGAGCACTGTATGGCACAGCTATGGGGCAATAATGGACGGTGCAGAGCACTATATGGCACAGCTATGGGGCAATAATGGTGCAGAGCACTGTATGGCACAGCTATGGGGCAATAATGGTGCACAGCACTATATGGCACAGCTATGGGGCAATAATGGTGCAGAGCACTATATGGCACAGCTATGGGGCAATAATGGTGCAGAGCACTATATGGCACAGCTATGGGGCAATAATGGTGCAGAGCACTGTATGGCACAGCTATGGGGCAATAATGGACGGTGCAGAGCACTATATGGCACAGCTATGGGGCAATAATGGTGCAGAGCACTGTATGGCACAGCTATGGGGCAATAATGGTGCAGAGCACTATATGGCACAGCTATGGGGCAATAATGAATGGTGCAGAGCACTATATGGCACAGCTATGGGGCCATAATGAACGGTATGGAGCATCTATTTTTATTTTTGAAATTCACCGGTAGCTGCTGCATTTTCCACCCTAGGCTTATACTCGAGTCAATAAGTTTTCCCAGTTTTTTGTGGCAAAATTAGGGGGGTCGGCTTATACTGGGGTCGGCTTATACTCGAGTATATACGGTAACCTCATTTAAAAACGTGATTGTGCTGCATGTAACCCATATATTTAAATTGAAGATGTACATGTAGCATTGAGCATACTGGGTGACTGTAGTCTCACCTTTCTATTACACATTTGCACCTGTATAGGTAACTCTGTATATGCATAAGATACAGATCACTTATTTATATTTTATTTGTTCTGTGTTTTATTACCTTACAGGAAACACTGCACCTGCGAACTGCACAGTCGTTAAGCGAATTGGAAAAGGCAAGGAAGCCATGGTTATTTTTAAAAGTGTTTGTCCTCCATTGGTACAGACTTCTGGAATAGAAACCTCCCAAGACAATGTATCAGATAAGGAATTCCCTTCTGTTCCAGTAGAGACAAAGAAAAGTTGCGCAGTGGTTGAGAAATCACCTGTGTTGCAGAATAGTATTTCTCTGCCTGACCTAAGCATATCCCTTCAACAGCACAATGTTGCTATACAGAGTCTAATAACATCTTGCATGGTATATATATCAAAGTCTATGAAAGACCCAAGACTCTTAAAACGAAGTGATCAGGAAACTGTAAAACCAGATGATCAACCAAATCAGAACAGTGAGCCTTTGGAAAGTGAAGCATCTCATTACATTCAAAAGAATCCTAGTAAAAGAAATATGTGTAACTTGGAAGATTTAAATAATGACTCTTTGTATTTAAGTTTTGAAGAGAGGCGTGTTCATGATTGCTATGACGTATCTGAAGAGCTGTGTGTAAACGATTTAAAGAAATGTTCATCAATTTCTACAGACATCGATCACAAAAGAGATTCAGGTGTTGAAGCTTTACCCAGCGTAATTAGTGAGGAGAAAACAGAGGAATCTTTAAAAGTAACCAATTCTGACCAATTATGTGGAGCTTATTCAAATCAGTTAGATTCTGAAAAGAATTTAGAATTTGCTTTTCCCATGTCACTCAGTACCTCAAACTGCATTAACAAAACCAGTGAAAATGGAGGAAACTATGGTGATAATCCATGTACATTTGATAATCCAAAGCTAATTAATAGAGATATTGCAAGGCCACTGCATTTGTCAGTCAAAGGAAAGGATAGAGATGCTAGCACTGAGTCGTTGCCAAATACGGCTTGTGAAGAGAAACCAGAGCTTGCTAAGCAACTGTGTGAAAATGAGAAACTGTACAAAATATGTACAAGTGAGTTGGATACTGAAAAAAATCAGCAAACTCCTATACCAGACGTAATGTCATCAGACTACTCTAAGGAAACCAATGAAAATGGAGGAAAATCTGAACCTTCTCCAAAGCTAAGAAAGAAAGGCCCTGCATGGGCACCATTTTTGTCAGGTAAAGAAAAAAGTAAGGAGATCAAGTCTTTACCAAGTATCTCAAGTGAAGAAAAAACAGAACTTTCCAAGAAGCTGAACAGTGATGATAAATTCTTCAGAAAACATTCAAACAATGTAAGAACTGAGGAAAGTCAACAAACTCAAGCATCTGGATCCATGGCTCTTAATACATCAAATTATACTAGTGAAATGGTTGAAAATGAAGAAAAATTTGAACTCAGACAGTGCAAATCTAAAGAAACACAGCCACAAAATAAAGCTGATGGAAGTACATCGTCTTTGTCATGTGAAAGGAAGGAAAAAGATAAGAAAATCGAGACTTTACAAAATATATCCAGTATACAAAGTCAAGTTGTGGATTCCATGTCTCCAAAAGCATCGAGCAACATAAAAGAAACCAATGAAAATGGAAGGAAGTCTGAAAATCATAGGTGTATTGCTCAAGACTCAATGCTGAAAAGCAAAGCTACTGCAAAAACAACTAGTTTAATTGATTTTTCCAAAAAGCAGTCTATGCATTCTGAAAAACATTCTTTGAAGGGTAATTCATTAACGGCAAGCACAACAAAATTGATTAATAAAAACAAAGAATGTGTTACTGGTTTAAAGCAAAGATCATGTGGTATAGATAAATCTCAACTATCCAAAGCTGCACCACAACATGGTGAAAAAGCAGCACAATATATAAAAAGTAAAGTTGAAACAGTTAACAATCACAAGTTTACAGCTGAAAAAAATGAAGCAATTACTGCTAAAAAAAATATAATTTGTGACGATAGTCCTTGTAAATTTGTTTCCACTACAACATCTCATGAAAAGATAAAATATCAGAAAGCTAAAGAGACTTGCACTTTGAAGACCTATCTTGATAAAGAAAAACAGTATGTCCCCAGTGGTGTTGCAGCGAAAGCAGAAGAACCTACACTGAAAGAAATAAAGTTAGATAGCCATGATGATAATTCTACACTTAAAAGCTTAACTGATGGTTTAGATGCACAAAATATAAATAAAAATGTTTCAAACAAAATCGAGACTTTACAAAATATATCCAGTATGCAAAGTCAAGTTGTGGATTCCATGTCTCACAAAGCATCGAGCAACATAAAAGAAACCAATGAAAATGGAAGGAAGTCTGAAAATCATAGGTGTATTTCTCAAGACACAATGCTGAAAAGCAAAGCTACTGCAAAAACAACTAGTTTAATTGATTTTTCCAAAAAACAGTCTATGCATTCTGAAAAACATTCTTTGAAGGGTAATTCATTAACGGCAAGCACAACAAAACTGATTAATAAAAACAAAGAATGTGTTACTGGTATAAAGCAAAGATCATGTGGTATAGATAAATCTCAACTATCCAAAGCTGCACCACAACATAGTGGTGAAAAAGCAGCACAATATATAAAAAGTAAAGTTGAAACAGTTAACAATCACAAGTTTACAGCTGAAAAAAATGAAGCAATTACTGCTAAAAAAAATATAATTTGTGACGATAGTCCTTGTAAATTTGTTTCCACTACAACATCTCATGAAAAGATAAAATATCAGAAAGCTAAAGAGACTTGCACTTTGAAGACCTATCTTGATAAAGAAAAACAGTATGTCCCCAGTGGTGTTGCAGCGAAAGCAGAAGAACCTACACTGAAAGAAATAAAGTTAGATAGCCATGATGATAATTCTACACTTAAAAGCTTAACTGATGGTTTAGATGCACAAAATATAAATAAAAATGTTTCAAACAAAGTCGAGACTTTACAAAATATATCCAGTATGCAAAGTCAAGTTGTGGATTCCATGTCTCCCAAAGCATCGAGCAACATAAAAGAAACCAATGAAAATGGAAGGAAGTCTGAAAATCATAGGTGTATTTCTCAAGACACAATGCTGAAAAGCAAAGCTACTGCAAAAACAACTAGTTTAATTGATTTTTCCAAAAAACAGTCTATGCATTCTGAAAAACATTCTTTGAAGGGTAATTCATTAACGGCAAGCACAACAAAACTGATTAATAAAAACAAAGAATGTGTTACTGGTATAAAGCAAAGATCATGTGGTATAGATAAATCTCAACTATCCAAAGCTGCACCGCAACATAGTGGTGAAAAAGCAGCACAAAATATAAAAAGTCAAGTTGAAACAGTTAACAATCACAAGTTTACAGCTGAAAAAAATGAAGCAATTACTGCTAAAAAAAATATAATTTGTGACGATAGTCCTTGTAAATTTGCAACATCTCATGAAAAGATAAAATATCAGAAAGCTAAAGAGACTTGCACTTTGAAGACCTATCTTGATAAAGAAAAACAGTATGTCCCCAGTGGTGTTGCAGCGAAAGCGGAAGAACCTACACTGAAAGAAATAAAGTTAGATAGCCATGATGATAATTCTACACTTAAAAGCTTAACTGATGGTTTAGATGCACAAAATATAAATAAAAATGTTTCAGACAAAATCAACAGCAGGCAGGAGGAAAGTTTACATCAAAACCAATCTAGCCCAGTAGTTATCAGTCCCACAAGAGCAGGCATGCCTAGTACTGACAAGGCAATACAAGCTCCACTTTCAATGAATATGAGAAACCAACCTTTGGCATTTCCAAAAATTACATGTGAAGATATGTCCTGTGAGGATTTAGGTTTTGTAATGGATTTAGAAAACCGTATAGACTGGAATTCTATTTTTGGAATGGATCTTGAGAAAGTTAATGCAACACTAAGTACATTACAGAACAGCTCCTTAACACAAGCGAAAGAGCCAAGTGGCTTGAGAATTTTTCCTGATATGGAAATTACTATATCAAACAGTTTTTCTTTATGTACAGATGGTTATAACAACAGCCTGGTTGGAGATATGCAACCATCCATGGAAGCCAAAGAACCAATGATTAAACATTTTAGGGATTTTAATGATATGCCACAGGATAAACAAGTAATAGATTCGATACCTGTAATCAATTTAACAACAGGATCTCCATTTTTACAAGATAGTAATAACTCATTGAATGACAACCTTGATCCACTTTCCAAAGTAGTTAACATTCTTCAAACGAGCTCGACAGCAGTCACCAGTAGTCCAGTTCCATCAAAAGCAGTTGTTACTAATGTAAATAGAGGTAAATCCTTGCACAAATTGGATCACCCAACAGTGAAGAAAAGACGGAATATGAAGAAGAGAAAACTTTCAGTACTTGTTAAAAAATCGACAAGGATTTGCAAATTCTCTCAGTCAGAAGAAAATATTAAAGTTGTTTTAGGTATGCTGTCTGATGAAGTCCCTTTTTGTAAAAACAAGCGTATATCCCAAAAATTAGACCGCGCTATATTGCACTTAAGAAAAGCACATAAAAGAGTTAAAAGGTCTCTGCAGCTTGTGGCAAAAGCTAGGGAGAGACGAAATTTGGCTAAATCTTCCGGTGTACAGAAAAATCACAATGTTAATCAGATAGAAGTAAATGCCAAACAAGTTGAAAGTACTAGCTGTCAAATCTTACAGACCGAAGATTCTTCTCCAAATATGAAAGCTGCTGACATCCAGAAGTCTCCAACGATAGACAGAAAATGTCTAATTGAATCTACCCAAGTGATGATTAATGGGGCTTCGGTGCAAGATTCCCAGCATATCAAAATAAATGGCAGTTCCCCAACAAAAATATCACTTACACCTCCATGCAAAGTGCCCGTTTTCTCTCCAGAAATCCTCAAAGATCATTCTAGTTTTTGCAGTGTTATTGTATCAGATAAAGAAAATACAGTTCCTTCCCTGAAATCATCTTCTGATGACAAAGAAAAGCATTCGATGAACTGTGAAACTGAAGGCAAAGATAGTACATTGCAAGATGGTGGACGTAAAAGAAGCCATGCCTCAAAAAGATTGTTTTCTAATGTCAGAAAAGTGAGTTCTTCCACTAGTAAATCCATTTCTCAATGTTCATATAAAAAATCACATAGAGTTAAGGAGAACTACCTGAAAGGGAAAAGCAGCAAGGAATCTGCATCTGTTACAACAAAAGGTGCTAACGCTTCAGGATTGAAAAAAATATCCAACATTTTGCAAAAAGCGAGTGATACAGATTCATTAAAATGTTTGCAAGACTATAAACTAATGTGCCAGAGAATAATGGGTGGTTTCATTAAAGCTTTTGAGAAGAAGCAACAATGCAGTTTGAATGAAGTGATAGTGGACAGGAGACTGTTAGTTAAAAAAAATCTAAAAACATCTTTCAAGTGTACCCTGAAACCTCAAGCTGTCGAAGCCTTTCTTGAATTACAAATGGTAATGGAAACCCGACAATATGTTGAGAGCAGGATGTGCTATATTGAGGGACAACCTACTTTTCGTAGTCTTTTATGGTATGATGGGTCCCTCTATACAGAATTATTTTCAGGAGAATCTGGTTATCAACAGCAATCACATCTTTATTCAGTCTTTCAAGAAAAACTGAAGCTTAGCCCATTGAGTACTCTGGAGAATCATTACAATCAAATTTCCCAGTATCTACAGGCAATTAATGAAACAAATAGCTGCTACTATGTATTCCTGAAATACAAGAGAGAACTACAAGAATGTGAAGATGTTCTAAAGCATAACTGTGACCATGCTAAATTTTCCCTTTCTGTTCCTTTCAGCTGTGGAGTAAATATTGGAGACACAATAGATGATCTGACAGCCTTGCAAAAAAGTACTTTAGAGATCATAAGAGCATTTATTAATCTTCCTGTTTATAATCCAGGAAAGAAGGAACATGCAGTCTCCCTCCTAGAAGTTATCTCCGCAAAAATTGATTACATTAAGTCCTCTGCATCTATAAGCATTCACCTGTCACTTTTTGGTATTGAACACTTACCATTTGATGCAGCCAAAGTTATGGCTTTCAATGAGAGAAAAAAATATAGTGGCCAAAGAAATATTTCTAATGAGCTACTGAGCCAAATCAACAGCATTGCTTTATCAAAGCTATGTGAGGTGTATTGTGTCCAGTGTGAGCAACCAGCCAACACAAAAATGAGCTTTTCAAGTGAGGGCTTTGATGTACACAATTGTTCTGAAGTCTTTGGGAACCAGGATGTGTTCTTCTTTGGAAAAATCATTGACCAAGCTCGATGTGCAGATCATGATGTTCTGAAGATTATGATTCAAGAGTGCAATCATCATCTGGAATTTCAGAGTGCATGCTTCCAGATCTTACAGGAGTGCATTGTGGATGAAGTCCTAATTCAAGAGACCAATGTTCTACAAATGACTGAAAGGCAGAGCAAAACTACAACTCTTTTAAAGCCTGAAGCTGTTGAAGCATATATTGACTTAGCAATGACATATGAAACATTAAACTTTCTCAATTGTCTAATGGCTTCAAAAAAGAACCAAGTGAGAACAAGGGGATTACTCTGGTACGATACATCTCTATTCTCCGATTTGATCCACAGCCAAAATAGAGTAGAATCCTATTTGCAAGAAAACACCATGCCTAGTGCCACAGATATCATAGACAGCACAATTTCAGATATAAAGTCAGAATTGGAAATCATTTCCAACTGCTCAGATTCTATTAATTACTCCTATGCCTTTCAGATAATGACAAGAGAACTTTCAGAGCTTTCAGAACTCAAAAATGTCATGAAGTCTAAGCCTGCAATCACCACGTACATACATTTTTCTCCACTTGTTGCCTCTTTACATTATGGAAACTCATTAACAGAACTAGATCACAATTATAACCAGTTATCTGACTATCTTGAAGTTTTATTGTCTGCCCCAAAGAAAGATTTAGGAAAATTGGCTCATGCAATGAAAATAATGAAGACAATTGAGATGGCAAAAGCTTTACCATTCAAACCAGGGATATCAGCATTTGATTTTATTACCTGCAATGTTCAACATAATGCAAAAAAGAATAGCCAAGCCTTAAAAAGACAAAACCAGGAAGAACTACAAACATGTCAATCGCCCCCGAAAAGAATTTGCACTAAAATGACTGCACGGCTCCCTGTTTCCTCGAGCTCCAGAAAGCAAAAGGTTTGTGTTTATAATTATCAATTACTTGATTAATTTATCATAAAAATAAGGCTGTGATTGAAAAAATTAATTGTTTCACAGTTGTGTTGAAAATCATTCTTGAAAAAAAGAAACGTTGGGTTTTCAGTAGCTTGACACATTAATCTCTTCAAACCAGCTGATTTATTTCATAGTTACATATGTTGAAAAAAGACTTAGGTCCATCAGGTTCAATCTGTTTCCACCAATTATACATTTAGTCACTAAAGTCTCTAGAACCCACAATGTTATGTGTACTGAGGAAATCATCCAGCCCTATTTTAAAAGCTGTTGTCTGCCATTACTACCTCTTGTTGTAGGGCATTCCAGATTTTGACTGCTCTAACTGTAAAGAACCCTTTCCTATTTTCGCTTTTTTTTTCCACCCGTAATGAGTGCACCTTGGTCCTTAGTATGGTCTATTGTCTTTGTATTTTTTTTCTCCCACCCGTTCTTCCAAGAGCCCAAGCTTTGTACTTTCTCTCTTGATCTAGCTATATGAAGTCTTGTTTTGTGCAGGATGAGTTATAGTCTAGAATGACACAATTCATTTTACTATATGATTTACTGAAAAATGGGAAAAATAGCACTTGTGAGATCAGGCTCTTGTATGAGATGAGAAGGTCCAGTTCCCAAATGGCATTCCAATTCATTCTGAAGAATATAAAAGCGTTGAGGTCAGGGCTTTGTGTCGGCAACTCGAGTAACCTCCACAACAAATTTGTCAAACCCCATACATCGTTTGTGTACAGGGAGACATGACTACACATGGGTCTTCTCCAAACTGTTGCCACTAATTTGAATATATACAGTTATCTTGAATATACCAGTCATTAAATGTAACCCCTTGATGAACTTGCTATTTTCCATATTTTCATATTCGTTGTTTCCTTCCCTTCTTCAAAGAGCCATAACTTTTATATTTTTCCATCCACATAGCCATACGAGGGCTTGTTTTTTTTTGTGGGACGAGTTGTATTTTTAAATGACATAATTTATTTTATCATGTTGTGTAAAGGAAATTGGGAAAAAAATCCTAAATGCATTTAAATGGCAAAAAAAGTACAGTTTCAGAATTGTTTTTTATTTACCTTGTTCACTATATAGCAGGTGAAAGAAATATTGAAAATGTTATGTCTGTCTCTCAGTCATGTAGGCGCAGCTCGCGCTGCTTCAGTCAGTGCTCTGACAACCAGCTCAGCAATTATTGGCTGTCAGTGCCTGGGCGTAGTTACAGCCGCCGCTTATTATCAATTCTTCAGTACTGAGCTGGCTGTCAGTGCCTGGGCGTAGTTACAGCCGCCGCTTATTATGTACTGAGCGGTGACTGAAAAGCGGAGCTTGCCGACATGAATAAAGTTATGTTGCAGCTCAATAGCGTTTTCTGACGTGCAGGAAATTTATAAGGCTGGGGTCACACTCAGCCGATTTTTCCACAATCTTGAATTTTTCAGAAAATCTTCAGCAAAATCCATTTTTTAGATGTGAATTTTTCCCATGAATTCACTATGAAATCACCTTCTTGGCTGAGTTGAATTGTTACCACTAATGTAGGCATACATTTCACCTACACACCTGCTTCAGGTAGCATTTAAAAAATGGAGTATAAGATGTGATGCTGCTATATTTAACATTCTATTCTCAAACCCTATATTGAAATTTAGGTTTTTAAATATACCATTTAAAAAAAAATATTTGTAAGCTGTTTTGGCTGTGTTTTTTTCTAGATTCTAACATCCCCTGAAAAGTCCCCAACGAAGGAAAAAGAAGAAAATCAAATGAATTCCCATTTAAGGTATTGTTGTTATACTTGTATAGCTAAGTTCACATAAGTCATTAGGGGGGTTGTTTAACTTTGCAATTCACCCTTTATTAAAGGTTAAAGCATCTTTTTAATTGTCGCCTCTGTTAGCAATCGGTAATGTGTGTATAGAATGTGTATTACAATACTTACCTATTTAAGTCTTCTGCTGTTTCCAGCACTGCTCTGGTCCCTTCCCTTTATCATGTGACTGCAGCTCTGACTTGCCGTTTTTCTCAGCGAGACCGTTAGTTCTTTTCTTAATGTAATCTTATGAGAGTCTCATTCTGAGTCTCATAAACATACGTTGAGAAACTGACTACCAGTCCACACATAAGAGGCTGTTTTAACTGGCTGCTCACAATAGGGATCACATCATGCAAAACAGGAGTGGAGCAGCGCTGCAAACACACTGTAAGCACATTACTGATTTTTAACAGAGGGGGCAATAAAAAAAATGCTGGAGTAGCCTTTTACTCCAGAGGGAGTTTAAATTCTAATGTTTGCTGCTCATTCCCTAGGTTACTGGCTACCTCAGCTATCTACCAGAGGTGGACCATTTCCTAAGTTTGCTGTACATCTTGAAAGCACAGTAAACATGGACCACAGATCCCACCAGCACTAGTTTTTCCTGTACAGGAATCACCATGACGTGTGAAGGAGGTCTAAAGTACAATTTATCTTGGTAGTATCGGAGACATACAGAAGAACAGAGACTTGTTGGATCCAGCGAACTGGTACACTTAAAGGAATATTCCCATCTCCAAGATCCTATTCCAATATGTAGTAGGTGTAATAATAATATTAGCAAATACCTCCAATTAGAAATGTAGTATAGTTTTTCTGATTTACTATGTCTCTTTCTTCATGTGCAGGCATTGCAGGAGCTTAGGTATCCATGGTTATGCCTACTAACTAATAAAAGTAACAGCTAGTTGCTAGTTGTCGTAACCTTGGATACCTAAGGTCCTGCAATGACTTCCCCTGAGGAAAGAGACATAGCAAATCAGAAAAAACTATACTACATTTCGAATTGGAGGTATTTGCTAATATTATTATTATTACGCCTACTAAATATTGGAATAGGATCTTGGAGATGGGAATATTCCTTTAAGTGTACCAGTTTGCTGGATTCAACCAGTCTCTGCTCTTCTGTATTTCTCTGATGCTACCAAGATAAATCGTCCTTTAGGCCTCCTTCACATGTGATGGTGATTCCTGTACAGGAAGAAGCAGTACTAGTGGGATCTGTGGTCCGTGTCCGTATTTATGTATGTGACATCTGTGTATCCATGTTTGCTGTCCATGTGTTATATCCGTGTGCCATCCATGTATCCGTATGACACGTAACCGGCGCCTGGGAAAAGCAGTACAGTTATCACTGTTTCCAGGCACCGGCTGCTGAAGGCCCCTCTCATCATTGTCTCCCCCTTAGAAATTCAAGCCAGCAAAGGATAACAGACAGCTGTGGGTTGATATTAATTGCCTTGGAAGGAGTCAGAGATATTGTCCCCCCTTGCTACCAGCCATATCTCTCACCTGTCCGAAGTGAAGATTAGCCATACTGTCCCATGCCGTAATCCATCTGTGTGAAATCTGGTTTACAACCTGAACGGTGCCATGATGCGACTGTCCAGGCTGAAAACCATGAGACAATGACGTGCAATGAAGCTGGGACTATGAAGGCAGCAGAGTGCAGAGGTAAATGCCTGGAGACAATGTCTCTTTAATATGTCCCATGTTTTCATAATTTTGCCCCATGCAGAGCCCTTTGCTTAATTGCAGAGTCCCCGGCTTACATCCACGAAGTAGCCGATTTACAGTGGAGTGGGTTGACAGTAGAATTATCAGCAAGCCAAATCAGTACCAGACAGACAGACAATGAAAGAATCAATAAGCAAAGACATGACCAGGAAGATAGCTGGGGTAAAGTGCTGGGAGTCAAGAAGACAAGGTACAAGAGTTGTCCGATTTTTCAGGGTCAAATATAAAAAAGCATCCAAAAGGTACACGAGCAGAATTTAGAGTTTAAGAGCATACAGAAGATCAATCATTAATAAATGTACCAGGGTGCAGTGTTCTGCTATTGGCTATTTCTTTCCTAGCTGAATGACAAGCTATGCCGCAAACAACTTTTTGGGATATCACAAAGCGTCAGTAAGATCGGAACTAACTCAATATAATTTGTGTTCTTTATTGTCTGCTGGGTAGAACATACAGAGTGTACTGGAGTGCTGATGCTTGATCTTTATCATTATGTATTTGGTTTTTCAGACCAAGCAAAGTTACCATTGAACCACAACGCAAAGACCAAAAATCTGTGAAAATGGATTTTGTGAGAGGTTTACAACAGAAGAAAAGCAAGTTACTTTTACATGCAAGTCTGAAATATAGAAAAGATGATTTACTTACTGCTTCAGAAATGAAAAGGCTAAATGTGAAGAACAGCGAAACGAGTCCATCTGACCAGAGTAAGATAAAGAGAGATCATTCTTTTGCTGGCAAATGTTCACCAGCCTCATCTATTACAGACACAGGTAACTTTACTTTGGATTCCAAGGATCAACCTCAGGCAGATACTAAATGTGTTAATAGATCCCCAGAATCTATTAATTCTATTGGATCAGATAAAGGCAGCACAGAATCTGACATTCAAGATGAGAGAGCAAGGGATGAGTTCTCCGAAGAGAAAGATTCTTCATTAGATGACAACATAAGTACCTTAAGCATGTGCTCCATGGATATTAGCATGTCAGATGAACAGGAAAGCACAAAGAAACAAAATCCTGCTGCTGGAGGACAAGAACTACAGAAAGACTCAGCTACTGGGACTGAAACACGTCAGAAGGATAAATCTACACGCTGGGATATTCAGTCAAGATCCACTAGCCAGTATCCAGGTTTGCCTGTTTCTGCCAATCCTTGGCAATATCCCGTATATAATTGGTACCAGCATGACAGTAATACTCAAGGATACGCAAATGTTTCTTACAGTACACAGTCAACTAATCTATACAACCAGCCATCTGCATTTCCAGTCTCAAATTCCTATATTACAAACCAACCTTACATTGGTTTTAGTGGACAGATACAAATGCCTATGTATTCAGCTGCTGGCCCATTTGGTACCAATATGCCATACCATTACACAGATGCATCCTCTTCTTCAAATCAGAATTCGGTGCAAAGTCCATACTCTTACAGATCTCCTGCAAATACTGGCTGGCCATGGGGTAAGTAAATATGGATTTCAGGAGGAGTTTATGATAAAGAAAAACCTTTCTCAAATACATTACTCACAAAAAGTTAGGGATATTTGGCTTTCACGCAAAATTTCAGGATGAACCTAAAATGCAATCTAACCTATTCTGGTGAACGTAATGTGACCTTCTCTGAACTTTTGAATGTCCAACTGTTTAATGTTTCAGTATTTTTTGCACAATTTGCTGTTCCCTAACAAGGAGCTTAATGGCAAAATTCACAACAGGTGTTTAGTTCATGAATTGTCCAATCAATTAAAATTTGTATTTAAACACTCCTCATCACGCTGTTCACATCTTGACATCATAAGACCAAGACGACTCCTAACTGGTTCAACAGTACCTGAGTAGGAAATTCTCAGACGGAAGTGGCCACTGAGCTTAACTCCTTCCAGACATGCGCCGTACTAGTACTGCTCTGCGGGAACTTCGTTCCCGCAAACAGCAGTACTAGTACAGCGGCGCGGTCTCACAGTGAGCGTCGCGGTGATTGTGTGCTGGTGCCAGCTGTATGTGACAGCTGACACCCCGCAGCAATGCCCAAGATTGGTGCTGGCGCTGATCGTGGGCATTTAACCCCTCTGATGCCACTGTCAGTAGTGCCAGCGGCATAGAGAACAATCGCGCAGGGAGGGGTCTCCCTGCGCGCTCCCACCGGGACAGCGCAATGTGATTGCGTTGTTCTGGTGGTCTCCATGGAGACCCCCGGCTCCAAGATGGCTGCGGGGTCCTTCCAGGTCCTTCAGTGAGGTGGCTTGTCAGGGCCTGCTAAGGGCAGGCGCCAGCAAGCCTACACTGCCTGTCAGATTGCTGATCTGACACTGTGGTATGCAAAGTGTCAGATCAGAGATCTGACTTGATGTAGTGAGGTCCCAACCTGGGACAATGTTATAAAGTTTTTTAAAAAAAATTAGAATGTGTAAAAATATTTTTTTTTTTAAATCCCCAATTTAACAAAAATAAATATTTTTCCAATAAATCCATTTATTTATGTACCGTATATACTCGAGTATAAGCCGACCCGAGAATAAGCCAACCCCCCTAATTTTGCCACAAAAAACTGGGAAAACTTATTGACTCGAGTATAAGCCTAGGGTGGAAAATACAGCAGCTACCGGTGAATTTAAAAAATAAAAAAAGATGCTCCATACCATTCATTATGGCCCCATAGATGCTCCATATAAAGCTGTGCCATATATAATGCTCTGCACCGGTCATTATGGTCCCATAGATGCTCCACATAAAGCTGTGCCATATATAATGCTCTGCACCGTTCATTATGGCCCCATAGATGCTCCATAGAAATCTGTGCCATATATAATGCTCTGCACCGTTCATTATGGCCCCATAGATGCTCCATAGAAAGCTGTGCCATATGTAATGCTCTGCACTGTTCATTATGGCCCCATAGATGCTCCATAGAAAGCTGTGCCATATATAATGCTCTGCACCGTTCAGTATGGCCCCATAGATGCTCCATATAAAACTGCCATATAGAATGCTCTGCACCGGTCATTATGGTCCCATAGATGCTCCACATAAAGCTGTGCCATATATAATGCTCTGCACCGTTCATTATGGCCCCATAGATGCTCCATAGAAAGCTGTGCCATATATAATGCTCTGCACCGTTCAGTATGGCCCCATAGATGCTCCACAGAAAGCTGTGCCATATATAATGCTCTGCACCGTTCATTATGGCCCCATAGATGCTCCATAGAAAGCTGTGCCATATATAATGCTCTGCACCGTTCATTATTGCCCCATAGATGCTCCTTATAAAGCTGTGCCATATAGAATGCTCTGCACCGTTCATTATTGCCCCATAAGATGCTCCATATAAAGGTGTGCCATATAGAATGCTCTGCACCGTTCATTATGGCCCCATAGATGCTCCACATAAAGCTGTGCCATATAGAATGCTCTGCACCGTTCATTATGGCCCCATAGATGCTCCACATAAAGCTGTGCCATATATAATGCTCTGCACCGTTCATTATGGCCCCATAGATGCTCCATAGAAAGCTGTGCCATATATAATGCTCTGCACCATTCAGTATGGTGTCACGCTCACGCCCTGACTGGAAGGCGTGAGCACGCGGGGGTATGTGTGGCCCCACTGTGCCACAGACCAAACCTCCCTGGAAGGGGCGTAACTAAGTAGCTTCCTAGGTGTTCGCTGGAGCCTCTGATGGTGAGGTCAGACTTGTGCAATAGGGAGCTATCAGGTACCACTCCAGGGTGGAGTCTGGTTGTGGCTGCTGATCCCACCGGGGAACGGAACATAGACAAGCAAGTGGGCACGGCTGGCACATAGGCAGGCAGACGGGTACAACAGGAACACTGTCAGGCAGGCGGGCACGGCTGGCTCTCTGGTAGGCAGGCGGGCACGGCTGGCTCTCTGGCAGGACTGGTAGACAAGACTGGTACACTGGAAGAACCGGTAGGGACCAGTCTGCAGGCAGGTATGTAGAACAGGTAAGAACCTGTTCAGACACGAGGACCTAGGAATAAGTAGATAAAGACCGCAAGAGCGGATGCAGAGCGAAAGCACAGGAGCTAGAGCCAAGAACAGAAATGCAGGAGGCGGAGCCAAGAGCAGGAGGCGGAGCCAAGTGCAAAACCGCAGGAGGCGGAGCCTAGAGCTGGAGGCGGAGCCAAGTGCAGACAGGCAGGAGGCGGAGCCAAGAGCTGGAGGCGGAGCCAAGTGCAGACAGGCAGGAGGCGGAGCCAAGAGCTGGCGGCGGAGCCAAGTGCAGGAGAAGTAGAACCGCAAGGAGCGGAGCCAGGTAGAACCGCAAGGAGCGGAGCCAGGTAGAACCGCAAGGAGCGGAGCCAGGTAGAACCGCAAGGAGCGGAGAGGAGCTGCGGGAGAGGTCTCTGCAGCAAAGCTGAGCAGAGCCACAAGGAATGTGGAGAGAAGCTGCAGCAAGGGATAACTGCAACAGCAGAAGATAAGCTGAGAAGAAAGGAGCAGAAACGCAGAAGTGAGGAGCAGAGGTAAAGTAACAAAGGTTCAGAGCAGGCAGAGCTGCAAGAGTGAGGAGTGTAAGCAGACTGAGAATACAAGGAAAGACAACAGGGAAGGAAGCCAAAGACTAGGAGACAGAGATAAGACTAAGTACAGACAAGGCAATGGAACAAGACACAAGGACAAAGACACTGGGACCAGGATATACTGCCTCCTGGTGGGCGGAAAACAAGACCAAGGAAATAACACAGAGAATCCTCCAGAGAGGGAGTAACTCAGAGAAAGGCCAGGCAAACTCAGAAGCAAGACACTAACTGAGCTAACACATTGCACAGGCCCAGAACACTGGGTGGAGCTGCACTATGTACTGGAGGCCTCTTGGTAATTGGTCAGGAACAGATTGGACAGATGCACCTGATTCCTATAAGAACCAGAGAGTTCAGGCGCCGGCCCCCTATACACACACAGCCATGAAGCATGCAGGAGAGCAGAGACATAGAACATGGTGCTGGCAAGAAACAGAAACCACAACATGACCTGGAGCAGTGGGTAAGATAGTGTGCGAGATGTGAGGCCATGCCGTGATGCCAGCAGAGTTGTTACAGTACCCCCCCCTTTACGGCCCCTCTTCTTCAAGCCCGCCAGAATAACTTGTAGAAGAAGGATGGGAGCACACATAGTCCAGGCCAACATGACATCTTCAGGGTAGAAGGCGGCAGGCGGGCCACCAGGAATCTCAGAAAACAAAGTCTCTTTGTGCTCTGCAGGGTTAGCTTCATCAGAAATCTTGGATAGCAAAGTCTCATTGTACCCAATGGGGTTAGCTTTCTCAATGAACTGGACCATCTCCTCAGGGTAGACAAGAAGCAGGGACTTGGAAGCTACCGACTTAACATCTTCACCAGCCAGACACTTGGAAACTGGAAACCCTCCCACGGGGTTCAACTTTAGCCCAACAGGTAGCAGAGAAGTTCCTGGATACTGAACATAGGAAAAGTCATTAGAGATGAGTGTGGAGAGCATCAGCTCCACCGGGTCAGAGAAAAATTGAGGTGAACAAACTTCTGTTTTGAAGTCTTCACCAGCCGGCCACAAGGACGCTGAAGGTATAAACATAGGAACTATCCTCTGCCTGTTATCCAGAAGAAATTGTCCAAATGGCGGGGATGTTCCTAGGAACGGAATACAGGTATAGTCGTTGGAGATGTGTGGAGAGATAGTCACCGCTTCCCCATCTTCGGTGACATTAGCACACCTTGACTCGACGACTAAGTGTTTACTGGTATAGTCGCTGGAGATGTGTGGAGACATAGTCACCGTTTCCCCATCTTCGGTGACGTCAGCACACCTTGTCTCCACGACTAGCAGACCAGCTGAAGAAGATGACACTGCTGAGTGTCTTTGACACATGGGAACCAGACACTTCTCAAGACTGGGTAAGTTCAAACGAAGTACCTTACTGCAACTCTTGACCAGAGCGGGTGGTAGAGTCCTTGGCTTAGAATGACCCATGGGCATAACAGACAGCATGTGGAAGACAAACTTCTTTGTGTATAAGGCTCCAACTTGGAGCTGTAGTTGTCCTTGTAGGACTAGACTGCTCTTTAGCAGGGTTAGGCCATTATCAGGCAACGCCCACACCGGGTTCTGGAGCTGAAGAACGGAGACCATACACCGACTCCGTATGACAGGCGGCTTAGACACACCAAAGCTCCCAGAAGGCAGAGAAACAGTCATTAACTTTGATGGGAAGGAAGTACTCTCACCAGGGACAGCCTCTCCTACTGGCCCAGGGTTTTGGAGTACAAGCTTCACAGGGCAAAGACCATCTGAATGTTCTTTACAACCACAGGGATGCCGTATTTCAATCTCAGCACCAGATTCAGGCTGCAGATTTGCCAGCCCCCTTTCATTAGACCTCTCGGATCTTGCTTGGGTGGCTGCTTCGGCAGGTTGTGGAACAGGTGAGTCTTGGGTGGTCATGGACGGAAGCGACGGTTTACCTACAGGTTTCTTTCGTCTGGACCATCTCTGTGAGCTTGGAGGGGAAGACTTTTCAGGAGATGCAGTACTTGGCTCATCGAAGGCTTTACAGAAAGCCACCAGGAAGGCCGGCAGATTCGAGATGATGGGGTCCCCTGCTTCCCAAAGGGGGTCGCACCACATCAAAGCATCTCCTCTTAGGTAGGCCATTAAGAAACCTACTTTCAACCAGTCAGTGGGGAATTGGGGAGCATGCCACTTGAAATAACGCAAGCACCGCTCCAGGAACACACGACATTGCTTTGGATCCCCATAGTAGCATGGAGGATCTGCTGGCATGGATTCGTCATTAGGAGCGCAGGCTTGAAGTTCATCCAACAGCTCATTGGAGATGACAATTGGGGATGGAGCAGTGAAGGATTGGCTTTCAGACTGGGTAAACATTTCCCTCGGAGGCCAATACTGGCAAGAAGAGAGTTCATCTTGTTCCGAGAGCGAAGGCACATGGGACTCAGCGGGGACCATGGCCTGTGCAAACTGTCACGCTCACGCCCTGACTGGAAGGCGTGAGCACGCGGGGGTATGTGTGGCCCCACTGTGCCACAGACCAAACCTCCCTGGAAGGGGCGTAACTAAGTAGCTTCCTAGGTGTTCGCTGGAGCCTCTGATGGTGAGGTCAGACTTGTGCAATAGGGAGCTACCAGGTACCACTCCAGGGTGGAGTCTGGTTGTGGCTGCTGATCCCACCGGGGAACGGAACATAGACAAGCAAGTGGGCACGGCTGGCACATAGGCAGGCAGACGGGTACAACAGGAACACTGTCAGGCAGGCGGGCACGGCTGGCTCTCTGGTAGGCAGGCGGGCACGGCTGGCTCTCTGGCAGGACTGGTAGACAAGACTGGTACACTGGAAGAACCGGTAGGGACCGGTCTGCAGGCAGGTATGTAGAACAGGTAAGAACCTGTTCAGACACGAGGACCTAGGAATAAGTAGATAAAGACCGCAAGAGCGGATGCAGAGCGAAAGCACAGGAGCTAGAGCCAAGAACAGAAATGCAGGAGGCGGAGCCAAGAGCAGGAGGCGGAGCCAAGTGCAAAACCTTAGGAGGCGGAGCCAAGAGCTGGAGGCGGAGCCAAGTGCAGACAGGCAGGAGGTGGAGCCAAGAGCTGGAGGCGGAGCCAAGTGCAGACAGGCAGGAGGCGGAGCCAAGAGCTGGAGGCGGAGCCAAGTGCAGACAGGCAGGAGGCGGAGCCAAGAGCTGGCGGCGGAGCCAAGTGCAGGAGAAGTAGAACCGCAAGGAGCGGAGCCAGGTAGAACCGCAAGGAGCGGAGCCAGGTAGAACCGCAAGGAGCGGAGCCAGGTAGAACCGCAAGGAGCGGAGAGGAGCTGCGGGAGAGGTCTCTGCAGCAAAGTTGAGCAGAGCCACAAGGAATGTGGAGAGAAGCTGCAGCAAGGGATAACTGCAACAGCAGAAGATAAGCTGAGAAGAAAGGAGCAGAAACGCAGAAGTGAGGAGCAGAGGTAAAGTAACAAAGGTTCAGAGCAGGCAGAGCTGCAAGAGTGAGGAGTGTAAGCAGACTGAGAATACAAGGAAAGACAACAGGGAAGGAAGCCAAAGACTAGGAGACAGAGATAAGACTAAGTACAGACAAGGCAATGGAACAAGACACAAGGACAAAGACACTGGGACCAGGATATACTGCCTCCTGGTGGGCGGAAAACAAGACCAAGGAAATAACACAGAGAATCCTCCAGAGAGGGAGTAACTCAGAGAAAGGCCAGGCAAACTCAGAAGCAAGACACTAACTGAGCTAACACATTGCACAGGCCCAGAACACTGGGTGGAGCTGCACTATATACTGGAGGCCTCTTGGTAATTGGTCAGGAACAGATTGGACAGATGCACCTGATTCCTATAAGAACCAGAGAGTTCAGGCGCCGGCCCCCTATACACACACAGCCATGAAGCATGCAGGAGAGCAGAGACATAGAACATGGTGCTGGCAAGAAACAGAAACCACAACATGACCTGGAGCAGTGGGTAAGATAGTGTGCGAGATGTGAGGCCATGCCGTGATGCCAGCAGAGTTGTTACATATGGCCTGTTGTGAATTCCGTTCTGGAGCTCCCTCCTGTGGTTGCTAATGGTATTTTTGTGAGTTCTGCCCTTGGGCTCCCTCTGGTGGTTTCAAGTGGAACTGCTGCTCCTTTGGGTAGCTGTGGCAGCTGCCTTCACTAATCGCCTTGCCTGGGTTTGTTATTTAAACCTGCTCTGGGCTTTAGTTCATGCCAGCTGTCAATGTTCTTGGTTGGATTTGGTTCTCTCCTTGGATTTCTCATATGGCCTGTCCTTGTCAGCAAAAGATAAGTTTTTGCTAGTTCTTGTTTGTCCATTTGCTTGGACTCTATTGCTCTGCAAATTTGTCTCTTTTTGTCCAGCTTGTCACTATGTCATATTCAGGCTAGCTGGAAGCTCTGGGAAAGCAGATTTGCCCCTCCACACCGTGAGTCGGTGTGGAGTTCATTTTTGTAAACTCTGCGTGGATTTTGTAGTTTTTAATACTGACCGCACAGTATCCTTTTCTCTCTGTCTATCAAGTTTAGTATTGGCCTCCTTTGCTGAAATCTGATTACATTTCTGTGTACGTCATTTCCCTCTTCACTCACAGCCAATATTTGTGGGGGGCTGTCTTTCCTTTTGGGGTTTTCTCTGAGGCAAGATGGCTTTCTATTTCCTTCTTTAGGGGTAGTTAGTTCTTAGGCTGTGAAGAGGTGTCTAGGGAGAGTCAGGAACATCCCACGGCTATTACTAGTGTTGTTGTTAGGATTAGGGACTGCGGTCAGTAGAGATACCACCTTCTCATAGCTCGTCCCATTTTAGCCACCAGGTCATATCAGTGTGGCCTCTTAACCACCATTTCATAACAATGGCCCCATAGATGCTCCACAGAAAGCTGTGCCATATATAATGCTCTGCACCGTTCATTATGGCCCCATAGATGCTCCATAGAAAGCTGTGCCATATATAATGCTCTGCACCGTTCATTATTGCCCCATAGATGCTCCTTATAAAGCTGTGCCATATAGAATGCTCTGCACCCTTCATTATTGCCCCATAAGATGCTCCATATAAAGCTGTGCCATATAGAATGCTCTGCACCGTTCATTATGGCCCCATAGATGCTTCATATAAATCTGTGCAATATATAATGCTGCTGCTGCTTTAAAAAAAAAAAATGACATACTCACCTCTCTTGCTGCCCGCAGCTCCTCAGCGTCCCGTCTCGGCGTCTCTCCGCACTCACTGTTCAGGCAGAGGGCGGTGCGCACACTAGTACGTCATCGCGCCCTCTGACCTGAACAGTCAGAGCAAGAGGACGCGGAATACAGAGCAGCGCCCTGCGTGTGGAACGCGGACAGGTAACTATGACATGCCTGCTCCTGGCGTCCCTGGCTCCTTATCCCGGACAGCTGATCTCCGGGTGCCGCAGCCTCTTCCTCTGTCAGCTGTCACCGTTACTGCTGATTAGAGGAATGAATATGCGGCTCCACCCCTATGGGAGTGGAGTCCATATTCATAACTTTAATGAGCTGTCCCACGTGACCACTGAACAGGGGAAGAGCTGCGGCGCCGAAGACCGTGGGACAGGCAGGGGGAGCGCCAGGAGAGCCGGGACTAGGTGAGTATATGACAAACCTCTCTCCCCCTCACCCGCCGACCCCACCGCCGATCATGACTCAAGTATAAGCCGAGAGGGGCAATTTCAGCCCAAAAATTTGGGCTGAAAATCTCGGCTTATACTCGAGTATATACGGTAAATAAAAAAACAATAAAAGTACACATATTTGGTATCCCTGCATCCGTAACGACCCGCTCTATAAAACTGTCCCACTAGTAAACCCCTTCATTGAGCACTGTAAAAAAAAGTAAAAAACAATGCTTTATCATCATACCGCCGAAAAAATGGTGCAATAAAATGCGATCAAAAAGACGGACGGATGTAAATAAAAATGGTACCACTGAAAACATCATCTTGTCCCGCAAAAAACAAGCCATCATGCAGCTCCATAAGCAGAAAAATAAAAAAGTTATAGCTCTCAGTGATGCAAAAATAATTTTTTCTATAAAATATTTTTTTAATTGTGTAAAAGCGCCAAAACATGAAAAAAAGGTATAAGTAATCGTACTGACCCGAAGAATAATGCTGCCTTATCAATTTTACCACAAGCGGAATGGTATATTAAAAAAAAAAGCAATTGAATTGCTGTTTTTGTTCATTTTGCCTCCCAAAAATCGGAGTAAACTGTTATCAAAAAATGTCATGTGCCCGAAAATGGTACCAATAAAAACGTCAATCGTCCCTCAAAAAAAAAGACCTCACATGACTCTGTGTGCCAAAATATGGATAAATTACAACTCTCAAAATGTGGTGATGCAAAAACTATTTTTTTAAAATAAAAAGCGTCTTTTAGTGTGTGACAGCTGTCAAACATAAAAACCCACTATAAATAGTAAGTCAAACTCCCCTTTATCACCACCTTAATTAGGGAAAAATAATAAAATAAAAAAATGTATTTCCATTTTCCCATTAGGGTTAGAGTTGGGGTTAGGGTTGTTTTAGGGTTCGGGTTGGGGCTGGGGTTAGGGTTGGGGCTAAAGTTAGGGTTAGGGTTGGCGCTAAAGTTAAGGTTGGGATTAGGGTTAGTGTTGGGATTAGAGTTAGGGTTGGAATTAGGATTAGGGTTGGAGTTAGGGTTAAGGATGGAATTAGGGTTACGGTTGGGATTAGGGTTAGGGGAGTGTTAGGGTTAGGTTTGTGGTTAGGGTTGGGATTAGGGTTAGGGGTGTGTTGGGGTTAGGTTTATGGTTAGGGTTGGGACTAGGGTTAGGGGTGTGTTGGGTTTAGGGTTGGAGTTAGAATTGGGGGGTTTCCACTGTTCAGTCACATCAGGTGCAGACATGGCATCTGATCTCAATTCCAGCCAATTTTGCATTGAAAAGTCAAACGGCGCTCCTTCCCTTCCGAGCTCTGCCATGCACCCAAGCAGTGGTTTACCTGCATATATGGGGTATCTACGTACTCAGGACAAATTGTACAATAACTTTGGGGGTCCGATTTCTCCCTTGGTAAAATAAAACAAATTGGAACTGAAGTAATTTTTTATGTGAAAAAAAGTTATATGTTCATTTTTTTTAAACATTTCAAAAATTCTTGTGAAGCCCCTGAAGGGTTAATAAACTTGAATGTGGTTTTGAGCACCTTGAGGGGTGCAGTTTTTAGAATGGTGTCACTTTTTGTCATATAGGCCCCTCAAAGTCACTTCAAATGTGAGGTGGTTCCTAAAAAAAAATGGTTTTGCAAATTTTGTTGTGAAAATGAGAAATCGCTGGTCAACTTTTAACCCTTATAACTTCCTAACAAAAATTATATATTGACTATTTTGTGTGATATCACTCTCTAATTTAAAGGCATAAAAACAAAAAGTTTGAAAATTGCAAAATTTTCAAAATTTTCGCCAAATTTCCATTTTTTTCCACAAATAAACGAAAGGCACATCAAAGAAATTTTACCACTGTCATAAAGTACATTATGTCACGAGAAAACAGTGTCAGAATGACCAGTATCCGTTGAAGCGTTTCAGAGTTATGACCTCATAAAGTGACAGTGGTCAGAATTTAAAAAAATGGCCGGGTCAGGAAGTTAAAAACAGGCTTCGGGGTGAAGGGGTTAAAGTGTCACATAGTGTCATCAGCAGGTTGCAACAGAGATATAGAGACTGGAAGAGTCTCAGTAAGGCAGAGAACTGGACGTCCTTTGACCACATCCCCCACTGAAAACAGCTTCATTGTAAACAATGTCCTTCGGACCGCATGATGAATGCCACTTAACTCAAGGCACACTTAAGGACGAGTCACCCAAGTGTCATGTCAGACCATTCAAAACCATTTACATCAGTGTGGTCTGCATGCTAGATGACCTACAAGAGTACCTTCCTCATTGCTGTACACTGATAAAAGTCGATTTGCACTGATCAGAAATTATGGCCACAAGCTTTGTTGGAGACGTCAAGAAGATCGCTATGCATCAGCCACTGTTGTCACCAGACGAGCCTTTGGCGGTGGTGTTGCAGTGTGAGCAGATGTGTCTAGTCAATATAGAACTGCCCGACAGTTTTTGAATGGTACAATGAAGAGCCCCTACTACTTGAATACCATCATTAATCCAGTCATTGTGCCTCTGTATGAACAACACAGGCCTAATTTCATTTTCATGGACGACAATGCTCTAGCTCATCAAGGTCACATAGTTAGGGAACAGCTGATGGAGTGTGGGGTACCTCAAATGGAATGGTCAGTACTTTCTCCAGACCTGAATCCCATAGAAAACCTATCGGATTAGCTGAGTTGCCGTGTAGAGGCTCCTAACTCTGTACCTAAGAAAATCAATGACATCAAGAAGAGTGGGATGCCATGCCTCAGCAGACAATAACTTGACTTGTGAACAGCATGGGATGTCGTTGTTAAGCTGTAATTGATGCTCAAGGCCTCATGACATGTTAGTGAGACAATGACATTTTTTGTTGATATATATTGGCTTTTGTTTCAATATAATGTTTGAGATGATAAAATATCATTGTAGTGTGAACTTTTTACGTTTTCCATAAATTTTGCCGAAAGCCAAATGTTCCTAACTTTTTGTGAGTAGTGTACAGTATAATTAGGGAAAATAAAAACAAAACCTATCTAATTATGATAATATGATTTTCAACTTTTACCTCTTAAATACTGCAATATTTTCCTTTTTACGCTTTCGTTTCTCCAAAAGAGCCATATTTTTTTTTATTTTGTCCGTCAACCATATGCAAGCTTGTTTTTTGAGGGACGAGTTGTAATTTTGAATGACACCATTCATTTTAACATTCAATGCACTGAAAAAATGGAAATAAAATTCCAAGTGCTGAGAAATTATGAAAAAAAATGTACTTCCGCCAAGGATTTTGGGGTTTTGTTTTTCAAGACCCGTAACATTTTATTTTTTGGGGGGGATTGAGCTGTGTGAGGGCCTCTTTTTTTACATAACATGACAGCTTTATTGATACAAATTTAGTGTAGATTTAATGTTTTGGTCGTTTCTTATTACATTTTATGGGAAGGATTGGTGACTGAAAAAATTATTTTTCTCATTACTGTGTTTAACAGTCAGGTTGATTAACCCCTTACTGACGACATCGGGCATAATAGTATGCCGATGTTGGGGTCCCTCACTATGATGTGGGCTCCGGCGGTGAGCCCACATATTGCCGGGGACATGTCAGCTGTTTTGAACAGCTGATATGTGCCCGCAATAGCCACGGGTGGAATCGCGATCCACCCGCAGCTATTAACTAGTTAAATGCCGCTGTCAAACTGACAGCGACATTTAAATCATGCTTCTGGCCATCGGGCCAGAAATACACAAACCGGTGACCCCTGCGAGTCACCAGTGTATTGGCATGACAACCTGAATTCTCCTGGAGACCTCTATGGTTGTCAGTGCAGGCTTGCTGTGAGCGCCACCCTGTGGTCGGCGCTTATAGCAAGTAAATCTGCTATATAACCTGCAGCCACTGCCCCTCTTTGAAGCAAAGTTTCATCAGTGACCTTCGTTTCAGGGTCTGGGATAGCCCCTACTGTATTGAACATAAGTTGGTTGTCAATTCCGACGTATGCTCAGTAGGATTTTGTCACTGTGCACTTTTCTTTTCAGTGCATTGTGAAAATATGCTCTCTTACCGGTTCTGATCAGGAGTGATGAGCCGACAAAAGAGCGCACTGTCGGTGCACATTGTAAGGAAAGAGCGAGGGAGCAGAGACCAGTGGGTAAGAAACTTCAATAAGTCCCATCCGCTTTGCTGGACCTTAACCTAAATGAGATTCAGATTTCCTATGGTCACATTGCACTATGACTTTCTGTTGCTGGTTGCAAACTTCAATGCAAACTGAATGCGCCTGTGAGTTTCATGCAAGTTATGAGTTTCACACAGGTTGTACATTTGTTTTCGGATCCTCAACTTGTGCAAAAATAGCTTTTCCTCATCATGTAGTCCCAGCCTTATGAACTGTGACTTGTAAAAATAAAAACAGGCAAACTCACTCTATTAGGAGGGAAAGGTTAAAGGGGTTTTCCCATGAAGAAAGTACATTTTAATCAATTGATCTTAGAAAAATAATAAGTTCCAAAATTGAATGTGTTAAAACAATGTTCCTGTGCTGAGATAATCTTATAAATGTCTCCCTGCTATGTACTGTGTAATGGCCGTGTCTGACCGTGCAGGAACAGGGTACTTGATAAAGCCCTACAACAGGTTGAAAGCTAGTATATATTGATGGCGGAATACATTTTATCGCATGACTGAACACTCGAGTTTGGGCGCTGTCTACCTTTATGTGTGCAGGAGCATGGTCTGAACATATCACATCTACTGGGCAGCGGAGGAAGCAAAAGAGAGGATACAGACAGGACAGCATGAGATCTCAGCTGATCCTTTCTGTGAGGTAAAATATTATCCTGCCTGTTTTATCACATGGGCAAGTGCTTCTGTATGAGCTCAACGGCAGCCGGAACTTCTACTTCAATGACTTGATGACTTCAGGGGACTCAAGTCAGAACAGAAACACTTGCCTATGTGATAAAACAGGCAGGGTAATGTTTTACCTCACAGACGTCACCAGCTACAACCCACTGCTATGTTGTCTGTATACTCTCTTAATGCAGGGTCACATTATCTCTGTTCAGGAACATTTTTTTTTCACACGTCTAATTGTAGAACTTATTTTAACTCTAAGATCTATTGATTAAAATGTACATTAGTCCTAAACAGCATTAATTCAAAGTTGACTCACGTTTACCAAATATCATGTAAGATTTTGATAACATTTGGGGAGAAGAAAGGCAAACAAAACTGACTTCAAAAATTCCTCCCTCTCACAATGAAATCTCCTTGTGGTTTTGACTTACTCTATTTTTTTTTTAAATAATGATTTTATTATTTTCATTGTTTTGCAGCTTCTTGGCAATAATATAAAGAAGACGAGACAGGACAACACTCGGTGGATGCCATATCTGTGTTTTTTTTATATTTTCTAATGTTCTAGTGTTCCTCAGGGCACGCTTATAAAGTGTCCAGAACTATTTTATATGTGTTTCTAATGAGTCACATTATATTTGTTTTCTAATTGTTACTCTAAGAGATCTCAAAGATTTCATGGTTTAGAAATTATTGTTATGCCTTTACTGTCTTATATAAAAAAAACTGAATGAACACTTGTGTCAGCTCTTCTCGGGTGAAATGTTAGCAAGTTCCATCTGTTCGGCCATTATTCTAGGTCATACCCCCAGATCTGTGAACTGAGCAGTAAGGATAATTAGCTGGTCTAAGAAGCATATCCATCTTTCCTACTTAAACACATTCTTCATTGTAACTTAATGTTTTATATTTTAAAGCCATTGTATGATTTTATAGAAGTAACTGACTGTAATAGGCATCATCACTTTCTTGTAGGCATACATCCTCTCCCCAGCAACCTGTGTGCATTTGACATGACATTATTTGTTCCTTTTATTGCATTACTTTCTTCATTGATTCCTTCTGCATAATTTATATGTAGTTTTAGCACTGGTTTTGTACTCTGAGCTTGTTGCCCTGTGCACAATATTTTAAGACAGACTGAAATGTCAAGTTTGTTCTGTCAAAAGCAGTAGTGTTTCAAAATAGATAAAAAAACAACATAAAGACTACATTCTAGAGCTGCTGTGATACTTATAAAGACAGTAAAATGTGGTAACAACTATTAGCAGGTCATCTTTATTATGTAGGTTTGATGAATCGGTGAGTGGTTGTATTGTGTGTGGTATTGTTATTAGTATTGTAAACTTTATTAAAATGTTTGCCTTCTGATTCAGTGTTTACTAGGGTTGAGCGAAACGGGTCGTTCATTTTCATAAGTCGCCGACTTTTGGCAAAGTCGGCGTCTCATGAAACCCGACCCAATCCCTGCGTGGGGTCGGCCATGCGGTACGCGATCTTGGCGCCAAAGTCGCGTTTCGTATGACGCGATTAGCGCCATTTTTTCAGCCAATGAATGAGCGTGGGCAGAGTGATGACATAGGTGTTAGGGGAGTGAACGCCTATCGTCATGTTATCGCTCGTGCGCAGTAGCGATTTGGAATGTGCAAATCGAAATTTCTGTTCTGGGATGGAGGGGAGAGAGAGAGAGAGATATTTTTTTCACTCGACTTTTAAGACAGTCGGGTTTCACAAAACCCGACTTGACCCAAAAAACACTAAAGGTCGCTCAACCCTAGTGTTTACTTTTCTTAATTTCCAAAATGCTTGATTTCTTTGAAGGTTGTGTCTTCTATCTTTACACACTTCTTTCCTTTCCCCTTCCCAACATGTGGCGTATATCTATAGTGCTGTGGGATCGCACGAGCTCACGCCAAGCATCGGCACGATCAAATGTGGGTGTCAACTCAGTATGAGAGGTGACGCCCTGCTAGCATTGATCGTGGGCTTTTAGCCCCTCTGATGCTGCTGTCAGTAGTGACAGTGACAACAATGGGCATCGCAGAGGGTGGTAGCTCCCTCTCTGCTCCCATGATCACAACGTGTTTGCCATTGCGTTGTGCCGACAGTCTCTATGGTGACCCCGGGATCTGACCCCGGGATGAAAGATGGCTGCAAGGTCACCCAGGGACGATGGCCTTGGCCTTTAAGCTCTCTGAGAATAGGAGCTGAAATGCCTCCTCCCTGCCTGCAAGACGCTGATCTGATGCCCTGCAATTTAAAAGCATTGCAAAGTATGAGATCATCAGGAAACATAGATGTCCCATACTGGGACAAGGTAAAAATGTATAGGCTCGTCCAAGGTCGCCTCCTCCTGATTGATGCGGGTTCCGGGGAGGAGCCTGCGACTTTTCACCGATCCACCCACGGCTGTTAACATCTTAAATGCTGTGGTCAATCTCTGACAGCAGCATTTAACATACCCGCACCGGAAACGCGTCATAAACTCCCGCCCATCGGCTTCTAGTCTCCCAAGAAGACTATTGAAGCCAGTAAAAAGTAATTTAAAAAAAAGGTTTAAAATAGATTTTAAAAATATAGTTTAAATCACACCCCATTTGAAATAAAACTATAAAAAAAACCAAACAACATATTTGGTATCACCACCTCCAGAATCGCCCGATCTGTCAATATATAAAAATAATTAATCTGATCGGTAAATGGTGTAATTAGAGATAAGATCAAAACGCCAGAATTATATTTTTTTGGTCGCCACAGCATTGCATTAAAATGCAATAACGGTCAGTCAAAACATAGTATCTACCCCAAAGTGGTATCAATAAAAACTAAAGCGCGGCGCGCACAATATAAGCCCTCCTCCAGCCCCATCATGAAAAATAGAGATGCTACAGGTCACGGAGAATGGCGACTTTTTCTATTTTACACACTTTGAAATTTTTTTTCAGCACTCAAATAAAATAGAACCTATACATGTTTGGTATCGACGAACTCGTAATGACATGGAGAATCATAATTCCAGGTTAGATTTACATAAAACAGTTGGGGAATTGCACTGTTTCTGCAATTTCTCTGCAGATAAAGTACGCATATTTAGTATCGCCGCACGGAACTACCCGACTTAACCCAGTGTTAACCCCTTCTGTGAACACTGAAAAAAATATAAAATGTTGCAAAAAACTATGTTTTTTCATCATACGACTAAACAAAAAGTGGAGTAAAACGTGATCAAAAAGTCTAATGTAAATATAAATTGTAGCTTTGAAAATGACATCTTGTCCCACAAAAAAATAAACCGCCATACAGCTCCATAAGTGCAAAAATAAAAAAGTTATAGGTCTCAGAATAAAGCGATACAATAACAATAATTTTTTCTATTAAATAGTTTTTATTGTATAATAATGCCAAAACATAAAAAAAATTATATAAATCGCTGTAATCGTACTGACTTGAAGAATAAATCTTCCTTATCACTTTTTCCACACAGTGAACGGCAGAAAAAAAATCCAAAAAACAATTCCTGAACTTGTTGATTTTTCTTCATTTGAACTCCCAAAAATCGTAATAGAAAAACCGTAATAGCAAAAATCAAGCCCTCACATGACTGTTGGAAAAATATAGAAAAATTATCTCTCAAATTACAGGCATGCAAAAACTTTGTTTTGCAAAAAAAAAATAGAATCTTTTAGTGTGTGACAGCAGCCAAACAGAAAAAAACTATATGAATATGGCATCTTTATGATCACACCCACCCGAAGAATAGAGTTGTCTAATCACTTATACCACACAAGGAACAGCATTTATCCAATATAAGTACTCAGCGTAGAGCACAGGTTAAGGCCGGTTTCACACGTCCTGATATTTCCAGTACCTGTAAACACGGTAGCGGAGATATCCGTGTCCGTCTGTGTACTATGTTCTGCACACATGTGGCAACTGTGTGCCGCATCAGTACCACACTGACGGCTGCCGGGCAAGCAGCGCTACAGTAAGCGCTGTTCCTCTGTGTGTGGCGCTAAACGAGGCTATCATCCCTTCTCCCCTGCTCTGCTGGCAGCTGCGCGAGCAGGGGAGAATGTGTGAAAGAAAAATCTGACGTGGGGTCCCCCCTAGTTTATTAACCCCTTCAAGACCTTGCCCTTTTTCAGTTTAGCTTTTTCGTTTTTCGCTCCCCTCCTTCCCAGAGCCATAACTTTTTTATTTTTCCGTCAATATGGCCATGTGAGGGCTTGTTTTTTGCTGGACAAGTTGTACTTTTGAACGACATCATTGGTTTTAGCATGTCGTGTATTAGAAACCGGGAAAAAAATTCCAAGTGCAGTGAAATTGCAAAAAAAGTGCAATCCCGCACTTGTTTTTTGTTTGGCTTTTTTGCTAGGTTCACTAAATGCTAAAACTGACCTGCCATTATGATTCCCCAGGTCATTATGAGTTCATTGACACCAATCATGTCTAGGTTATGTTTTATCTAAGTGGTAAAAACAAATTACAAGCTTTGCTAAAAAAAAATTGTGCAATTTTCTTTTTAGCAAAGTTTGTAATTTTTTAGCCTGCGCCCCATCCACTATGTTGTAACATCTGGCCGCTGTGGGTTTGATGCTGACGATGTACGCAGCAACCAACCCGCAGCAGTTACTGACCGCGGGAACATATCCTAAGTGTCCACACATTTGGCATTTCTGTAGTGATGAGAGCCTGCCTAATTTACGGAGTTTGTGTCTCCAGAAGCACGAGCTGGGCACAATATACGGGCACTGCAGTTTACTGGACGCTACACTGGCAGATTTGCAATTTTCACTCGGCAACATTCACTGCTGCTTGTTTCTGGCAAATACCCACGGAGTCAAAATCCTCACTATACCTGTAGATAAATTCCCAGAGGGGTGTACGTTTCAAAATAGGGTCACTTGAGAGGGAATTCTGCTCTTCTGGCAGGAAGGGGCTCTGTATAAGGAGCCTGCAAACTATTCTATGAAATTTTGTTCTCCCACAAGTTAACCCCTTTCTGACCTCGGACGGGATAGTACGTCCGAGGTCAGAACCCCCGCTTTGATGCAGGGCTCTGGCGGTGAGCCCGCATCAAAGCCGGGACATGTCAGCTGTTTTGAACAGCTGACATGTGCCCGCAATAGCGGCGGGTGAAATCGTGATTCACCCGCCGCTATTAACTAGTTAAATGCCGCTGACAAAACGCAGACAGTAGCATTTAACTGGCGCTTCCGGGCGGCCGGAAATGAGCGCATCGCAGACCCCGTCACATGATCAGGGGTCAGCGATGCTTCTGCAGAGTAACCATAGAGGTCCTTGAGACCTCTATGGTTACTGATCGCCGGTAGCTGTGAGCGCCACCCTGTGGTCGGCGCTCATAGCACACCTGCATTTCTGCTGCATAGCAGCGATCTGATGATCGCTGCTATGTAGCAGAGGCGATCGAGTTGTGCAAGCTTCTAGCCTCCTATGAAGGCTATTGAAGCATGGCAAAAGTAAAAAAAAAGTGAAAAAAATATAAAAGTTTAAATCACCCCCCTTTCGCCCCATTCAAAATAAATCAATAAAAAAACTCAAACCTACACATATTTGGTATCGCCGCGTTCAGAATCGCCTGATCTATCAATAAAAAAAAAGCATTAACCTGATCGCTAAACGGTGTAGCGAGAAAAAAATTCGAAACACCAGAATACGTTTTTTTGGTCGCCGCGACATTGCATTAAAATGCAATAACGGGCGATCAAAAGAACGTATCTGTACCAAAATGGTATCATTAAAAACGCCAGCTCGGCACGCAAAAAATAAGCCCTCAACCGACCCCAGATCATGAAAAATGGAGATGCTCCGAGTATCGGAAAATGGCACAATTTTTTTTTTTATTTTTTTTTTTTAGCAAAGTTTGGAATTTTTTTTCACCACTTAGATAAAAAAATAACCTAGTCATGTTAGGTGACTATGAACTTGTACTGACCTGGAGAATCATAATGGCAGGTCAGTTTTAGCATTTAGTGAACCTAGCAAAAAAGCCAAACAAAAAACAAGTGTGGGGCTGCACTTTTTTTGCAATTTTACCGCACTTGGAATTTTTTTCCCGTTTTCTAGTACACGACATGCTAAAACCAATGATGTCGTTCAAAAGTACAACTTGTTTCGCAAAAAATAAGCCCTCACATGGCCATATTGACGGAAAAATAAAAAAGTTATGGCTCTGGGAAGGAGGTGAGCGAAAACGAACACGGAAAAATGGAAAATCCCAAGGTCATGAAGGGGTTAAATAGCGCTCTCTCCCTCCCAAGCCTCGCAGTGTGGCTAAGCAGTACAGTACAGCCACATATGGAGAATTGCCATGTTCAGCAGAAATTGTGTGACAAATTTTTGTGCCATTTTTACCCATTTCCCCATGTGACAATGTAAAATCTGGGTCTAAAACTATTTTATTGTGATAAAAATGTAATTATTTTTTCTTCACCACCCAATGGTGTAAGGTTCTTTGACACCCATGGTGTCAATGTGATCACTACTCCCCTAGATGAATTCATTGAAAGATGTAGTTTATAAAATGAGGTCAATTATGGGGTATTCTGCTCTTCTGACACCTCAGTGGCTCTACCAATGTGACATGGCACCCTCAAACCATTCCAACAAAATGTGCACTACAATATGGTGGCCTTTCCTTCGGAACTTTGCACTGTGCCTCTAAAGTAGTACCACATATGAAGTATTGGCGCACTCAGGAGAAACTGCATAACATATTTTGTGGTACATTTTCTCTTATCCCTTTTGAAAATTGAAAACTTAAGACCAAAGTAACATTTTAGTAGAAAAAATGGTACGGTAATTTTCAATTGAGGTAATGGCAACTTGGGATATCTTAAAAATTAACTTGTACCTTGTAACTTGAAAATACTTAAGAATGAGTATAAGACCTCGCTCAAGAGGGATAGGAAACAACTTCTCACTTCCACCCCTAAAAAGAAGAGAATGAGATCATCAGATTTCTTACTAAATTCTCTAATGGAGCTCCCCAAGTTAGAGAGATTATGCAATGGCACTGGCCCATCCCCCTTATGGATGGAGACATTGCCAGCAGCATTTCAACAGCTCCACAGATCGCATACAGAAGAGGTCGATCCCTGTAGGATAGATCAGTCCACAGCCATTTCACCTCGAACACCTGCTCACCTTGGTTAGGACCACAGATCAAAGGGTGCTAAAGGTGTGGTAACTGTAAGAACTGTAAGGCTATTTACCAAGGCAAGGAATTCAGAAGTAACATAACCTTATTGTCTTACCCCATTCACCACTTTATAAACTGCCTCACGAAAGGAGAGTTATACAAGGCCACGTGTGATTGTGGGTTAGAATACATCGGAAAGACTAAGAGAGAGCTCATAAAAGTGCGTCAGAATCTGAATGACACTCTGAGCAAAAGGGACACACCTGTAGCAAATCACATTAACCTTGTACTTCGTGGGGACATAGGAAACATTAAGTTCATGGGGATAGACAGGATCTACCCATCACATATTCGAGGAAACTTGCACAGACTTATCCTACAAAGGGAGACTAAATGGATCTTTCACCTACAAACCATGAGTTTCCAAGGGGCTCTCTTCTTTCCTTTAGGCTAGTGTGTTAACAGTCAAAAAAAAAGTTATTCAGCTCACCATTAGATGAATTTCTGTGGCTTTGGGTGTGGACTCCAGGATGGTGCTCAGAAAAAGCAGCTATGATATTCAAACTAAAAAGTTCCAGCAACAAACATCCAAAATCAGGTTATAGAGGGGGTGTTAAAAACTTAATTTTATTGCAATTCCTTTAAAACCATGCTGTTAAAATAGTGAGTGAGGGATTACGCGTTTCGAACAAAAGTGTTCTTAATCATAACCTTGTCTCCATTGATGATTCTCACTTAGTGTCGTCTCAATTTATACTACATTTTGATCTGACGGGTTTGTCCTGCTTGATTGATTTGGTAATATGTTGCTGTAGCAGTGTCACCTATACTAGGTCCTGAGGGCCATTTACAAGATGTTTCTTGTTAAATGATTTTATTGGACCGGAAACACGTCATGTAGTCCGGGACTATTTATAATGGTAGAATGAATTGATGCAGGCAGCGGTAGCTCACTCTGGGCATTGGAGGCATGCCCCCCGCTCCCCTGACGAGTCTATATTGAGGAAATGCATCTGGAGAAGAGTAGGTCTGGGAGAGACCACTAAGGGATCTGGTTGGCATAATATCCCTTGGTCTGTGGACTAATGAAAAAGTCAGGCAACTGGAAGCGGTGAAACTGTTCCTGTCTTCCTTGCGTAGTATGATAAACTGACTGTTTATTGAACCACTCTGGGTTGTTTCTAATCACATACCTTAGGTTTTGGAAGCAATTTGCCTTATTGCTGTATGGTATTTGTTGATTTCTATCCCCAGGTGATCTATATTCAAACACTACGTTGAATGGGCACTTGGTTTCTAAAGAAGAAATATACCTGGTCCCCTAAATGTTTGCTTTGCTGTTATTAATCGAAGTAGCTTCTATGCCACTACATTTTCTTACCCATAATTGTAATGTTTCAGAGATTTGAAAGGAATGCTCATAAATCCCTGATTATTGCTATATGTATTGTATACTCACCTTTGTATTGAGGTAGAAAGGACCCCTTGTTGTGGTATACTTGCCTATACCTATTGCACAAACATTGACTTGAGAGGTGACAGGGTTGTTCTCAGGGCCGTATTTAGAGTTTCTGCTGCCCTAGGCACTTTTAGTGCTGCCTCCCCCATTGGTGAGTATGACACTATCGGCAGTGACTTTGGCAAAAATCGCTGATGTGAAAGTCGCCTTTTGCAGCAGATCCGGCAGTTTTTCCGCATCTGCCGTGTAATGGATCACTTACGGCAACACTGCGTTCGGCCTCATTCATTCCCTATGGGACTTGCAGACATGTGCGGCACTTGTGGTTTTGCCACGATCCGACAAATGCGGTACTTGCAGCAATGGAAAAAAACACTGCTAGCAGTGTTTTTTGTATCACCGTAAGTGCAAAACTGCAATTGCCGCACATGTCCGCAAGTAGCCATCACTACCTGTCCCTGCACCTTGCTAGCTCATCCCTATTCATCCCTCCCTGACCTAAAACTACACTATAAAGCTTTAGAAAAACAATTTATTAACTGACATATTCCTATGATAATGAGGCTCCAGGCTATGGCGCAGACTGGGACGGGCAGTCTCCGGGTCTCCATTCTCTCTGTGCACACCCTCAGTCCCTGCCTCACTGCCTGTGCTGCACTGTGCACAGACATCCCTCCACCGGACCCCGTAATCACCGCTCGCAGTAGCATACCGGCAGAGGGGTATCTAGGGTTTCTGGCACCAGGGGCAAGAATTCATTTTGGTGCCCCCCCCTCCATCCAAGGACATATGCGATTTGCACACTCAGTCATGTGCCCTCGAGCTCCTCTCCCTAATGCTCTGAATGTTCAGTGAAAAACTGAGAGAAGCGGGAAGAGAAGCTCGGTGTCACAGGACCATAAGTGTAAAAGTCGCATATGAGTGAAGTGTCCATGTGATGACTACTGGAACCTGCAGAGCTGAATCCTGACATCGCAGCTTCTGAATTCTCACAGCTAATGCACTGCACACTTTTAGGATTCTCCCTTGCTGGTGGACGGTCATGTCAGCACAAGTATGTGATTTGTATACTTCTGACCACATTCCGACTAGACGTGCCCGGCCTCGCTCAGTTCATTTTCATTGACGGAGGCCACACATGTCTAGTCAGCATGTGACAGCATTAATGTAAATCCCCAGCATGAGAGAATTCTGACAGCGTGCAGTGCGCACTGTGAGAATTCAGAAGTCTGCAGTCACAAAGAATGACTGCAGACTCATCACAAACCTGGACATCCCTTTTAATGCTCCTAACATAAATAAAAACATGAGAGTTAGCATCACAAATAACATTTACATCCAGGTACCTTATAGATGACGTCGCATCTGGAGCCATTCTTCTTTTCTTCATCTTGTCCAGATCCCATGATGAGTTTTCTCATCCACAGCCGTCTCTGCAGACTTCCATCTTCTCCGCTCTTTTGCAGAAAGTCTCCACATGACACCCTTAAAGATACAAGTGTCATTATAATGCTTCTGAATAAAAAATTGCCCCTCACTATATTGTCTGCACAAAATATGACCCCCACACTGTCCCTCTTATGGTACATGCTCTTTACACTGACCTCTCCTTTCTATAACGGCCCCCTCTTCACACTGTCGTCTTGCACTGTGTCCCCCCTATAGGGCCCAGTATTTATACTCCATATTTATACTCCATCCTCCCACCCTGTGTGCATGGCTCCCCCATCTTCCCACCCTGCGTGCACGGCTCCCCCATCCTCCCACCCTGCGTGCACGGCTCCCCCATCCTCCCACCCTGCGTGCATGGCTCCTCTATCCTCTCACCCTGCGTGCATGGCTCCTCTATCCTCTCACCCTGCGTGCATGGCTCCTCTATCCTCTCACCCTTCGTGCATGGCTCCTCTATCCTCTCACCCTGCGTGCATGGCTCCCCCATTCTCCCTGCATGCATGGCTCCCCCATCCTTCTCCCCTGCGTGCATGGCTCCCCCATCCTTCTCCCCTGCGTGCATGGCTCCCCCATCCTTCTCCCCTGCGTGCATGGCTCCCCCATCCTCCCCTGCGTTCATGGCTCCCCCATCCTTCTCCCCTGCGTGCATGGCTCCCCCATCCTCCCCTGCGTGGAGGCTCCCCATCCTTCTCCCCTGCGTGCATGGCTCCCCCATCCTTCTTCCCTGTCATACTCACCGCGTGGCGCAGAACTTCCCGGCATCTCTGCAGCGTCTTCCTTCCTGTATGAGCGGTCACGTGGTATGCGCATATTCATCACCTTAATGAGCGGTACCATGTGACCGCTGAAGACAGGACGCGCTGCCGGCGCTGAGACGCAGTTGCAGGCACCGCTGGAGGAAGGTGAGTATTACGTCTTCAGGGAGGGGGCGGGAAGGAGGGAGGGAGTTGGTGGGAAGGAGGGGGGGCTGGAAGGAGAGAGGGAGGGAGGAGAAGGGCGGGCACTTGACCCCGGAGTTTCATTAAAAAAAAAACAGCTCAAGTGTGCCCCCCGCATCCCGCTGCCCTAGGCACGTGCCCTCAAGTGCCTAGTGACAAATACAGCCCTGCACAGGACCATAAGTGTAAAAGTCGCATATGAGTGAAGTGTCCATGTGATGACTACTGGAACCTGCAGAGCTGAATCCTGACATCGCAGCTTCTGAATTCTCACAGCTAATGCACTGCACACTTTTAGGATTCTCCCTTGCTGGTGGACGGTCATGTCAGCACAAGTATTTGATTTGTATAATTCTGACCACATTCCGACTAGACGTGCCCGGCCTCGCTCAGTTTATTTTCATTGACGGAGGCCACACATGTCTAGTCAGCATGTGACCGCATTAATGTAAATCCCCAGCATGAGAGAATTCTGACAGCGTGCAGTGCGCACTGTGAGAATTCAGAAGTCTGCAGTCACAAAGAATGACTGCAGACTCATCACAAACCTGGACATCCCCTTTAATGCTCCTAACATAAATAAAAACATGAGCGTTAGCATCACAAATAACATTTACACCCAGGTACCTTATAGATGACGTTGCCTCTGGAGCCGTTCTTCTTTTCTTCATCTTGTCCAGATCCCATGATGAGTTTTCTCATCCACAGCTGTCTCTGCAGACTTCCATCTTCTCCGCTCTTTTGCAGAAAGTCTCCACATGACGCCCTTAAAGATACAAGTGTCATTATAATGCTCCTGAATAAAATATTGCCCCTCACTATATTGTCTGCACAAAATATGACCCCCACACTGTCCCTCTTATGGTACATGCTCTTTACACTGACCTCTCCTTTCTATAACGGCCCCCTCTTCACACTGTCGTCTTGCACTGTGTCCCCCCTATAGGGCCCAGTATTTATACTCCATATTTATACTCCATCCTCCCACCCTGTGTGCATGGCTCCCCCATCTTCCCACCCTGCGTGCATGGCTCCCCCATCTTCCCACCCTGCGTGCACGGCTCCCCCATCCTCCCACCCTGCGTGCACGGCTCCCCCATCCTCCCACCCTGCGTGCATGGCTCCTCTATCCTCTCACCCTGCGTGCATGGCTCCTCTATCTCACCCTGCGTGCATGGCTCCTCTATCCTCTCACCCTGCGTGCATGGCTCCCCCATTCTCCCACTGCATGCATGGCTCCCCCATCCTTCTCCCCTGCGTGCATGGCTCCCCCATCCTTCTTCCCTGCGTGCATGGCTCCCCCATCCTCCCCTGCGTGCATGGCTCCCCCATCCTCCCCTGCGTGCTTGACTCCCCCATCCTTCTCCCCTGCGTGCATGGCTCCCCCATCCTTCTCCCCTGCGTGCATGGCTCCCCCATCCTTCTCCCCTGCGTGGAAGGCTCCCCCATCCTTCTCCCCTGCGTGCATGGCTCCCCCATCCTTCCCTGTCATACTCGCGCGGCGCAGAACTTCCCGGCATCTCTGCAGCATCTTCCTTCCTGTATGAGTGGTCACGTGGTATGCGCATATTCATCACCTTAATGAGCGGTACCATGTGACCGCTGAAGACAGGACGCGCTGCCGGCGCTGAGACGCAGTTGCAGCCACCGCTGGAGGAAGGTGAGTATTACGTCTTCAGGGAGGGGGCAGGAAGGAGGGAGGGAGGGGCGGCGGGAAGGAGAGAGGGAGGCGGGGGGCGGGCACTTGACCCTTGACCCCGGAGTTTTATTAAAAAAAATAAAAAAGAAAAAACCTAGCTCAAGTGCGCCCCCCCCCGCATCCCGCCGCCCTAGGCACGTGCCCTCAAGTGCCTAGTGGCAAATACGGCCCTGGTTGTTCTAATTGGTATATTTGCACATGGGTACAGGCCACTGTATGATGGCTTGACTGAGGCTTGTCTGACTATATGGGTTGTTAATCATATGTTCTTCCAGGTGTTCCGATAATCTTTGGGATAGGACCATATTGTCTTGACTAAGGATATCCCGTGTATACCATTAACCTATCCTGTTTGGGTACAATAGTGGGAATCTGCTACTCTTTTATCTTATATGGTACTACACTTTTTGCACGTTCGCACTTTATGTTTTGTTTTTGTGTGTGTTAAGTCCTTTCAATAAATAACCCAATAAAAGTTAATTTTTAAGAATTCCCAAGTTGCAATTACCTATTTAATTTTGCTCGGCTTCAGTACTGCCCCTACTTTTTCAGAATTTTCCATCGACTCAGGCAAATTTTATACGCTTGAGGGTAAAAATGCTCACTGCACTGCTAGATGAATTCATTAAGATGTGTAGGTTCCAAAATTGGGTCACTTGTTTGGGTTTCTGCTGTTTTGGCATGTCAGGGATATTCCCAATCTGTTCCAGCCCAAATTGCTCTCCAGAATTCACTTGGCTCTACTTCCCTTCCGAACCCTGCTGTGTGCCCAAACAGTAGTGTTCCATCACATATTTGGCATCTGTATAATCAGTACAAATTAGACAACAAATTGTATGTTGTCCAGTTTCTTCTGTTTCCCTTATGAAAATGAAAAATTTGGAGCTAAAACAACTTTTTTTATGGGAAAAAAGGAATTTTTTTCCTTTTTCTGACTCAATGATATAAAATTCTGGAAATCACCTGTGGGTTGAGTGTGCTGAACACACCTATTGATAAAATCCTTGAGGGGTGTCCTTTCCAAAATAGTCACTTGTAGGTGGTTTCCACTTTTTAGGCACATCAGGGGCTCTTCAAACACGGCATGGTGTCAGCTATGTACTTCAGCCATTTATCTAAAGATGTAGTGACGATTTTGATTGCATGGGTGTTTTCAATAAACAAGCAGCAGTGGATATTACCGGGTAAATTGCAATCGCTGTTGTAGTGACCAGTATGCTGTATTGACCAGTATGCTGTAGTTACCAATACGTTGTGGTCTCCAGCTCATGCTTCTGGAGACACGCACCCATAAATTAAGCAGGCTGTCATCGCTAAAGAAATGACAAACACGTGCACGCTAAATTTGGTTTAGGAACACTAGGGTTCAGAAGGGAGGTGGTCATTAGGATTTGGAACTGCAGAATTTGCTTGATTTCTTTTGGGGTGCGAGGAGCCATAGCGCTTTTCCAGAGCCTTTGTGTTACCGGTAATGTGGAAGCTCCCTATATTTCCATTGACAGATCTGAGTGGGAACTTGCTATTTTTGTGGATTGAGATGAAGCTTTTATTGGGAAAATTTTTCATAACGTTTGGGATCACATTTATTCGGTGCTCTACGCTGAGCACTTACTTTGGGATTTGCATCTAAATCGTCAAGTAAAGTGATTCAGATGAAACCCCCCGAGGGAGTCATTCACTATAATGATGGAGCAGAGTTACTATGTTCAGCTTTCTCTTTCTTTTCAGAATTGCACAAAACTGGTGGACTGCGCTTTTATGCACACCTAAAAAGACGGACACAGCCGGATCATAGGCAGCCAGACAGCTTCCACAATCTTCATAGCCTTTTCACTAGGCACTGCTCCTAGTAGCCAGTTTCCTACTCCACACTGATGAGGGGGCAAATACCCCGAAACAGCTGTCTGTGGATGGATACCACGTTTTGGCATAGGTGGTTTTCCTTTATTGGATGCTGCCCTTCCCGTGGTTGTTCCTTCCCGGTGAAAGACCTGGCTATTCATTGCTTGCGTTGAGAAACACGTGATGGTGTCTCCGTGGCTTTTTTACATGCATTTGCATATTTCCCATAAGGGATGGGGGCAGTGTTCTGGATCACTGCGTTGAGAAACACGTGATGGTGTCTCCGCGGTGTTGGATGTTTTGATCTCCCCGAGGTCATTCATCCTTATGTTCATAGCTTCCACAATGCCTCCATCTGTCTCATTATAGGGAATTTTTCACCTGGCGTTCCATCTAAATCATGTATTTCAAAGAATTACATGGAAGCCTGGTGTAAGAGCTCAGCGTAGAGCACAGGATAAATGTGAGCATAGCTTTACTGCGATCTTTGGGAGTCAGAATGAACAAATCAACAGTAAGTGAAGAATTGGTTTATTTTTTTATGCCATTTCTCCTACGGTATAAGTGATTAGACGAGTTTATTCTTTTGGTAGGTGTAATTACAGCGATACCAGATTTATATCAGGTTTTTATGCTTGGCTGCTGTCACACACACTAAAAGACGCTTTTTATTGCAAAAACTACTTTTTGTATCACCATATTTTGAGAGCTATCATTTTTCCATATTTTGTCCAACAGAGTCATGTAATGTCTTGTTTTCTGCGCCACAGGATAATGTTTTTACTGGTACTTCAGACACATAACATCTATTCCAATTTTTGGGAGAATGATTAAAACCCATCATATTCCAGAAATAGTTTTTTGGATTTTTTTTATGCCGTTCCGCATGTGGTAAAGTTGATAAGGCACCTTTATTTTTCAGGTCGGTACGATTATAGCGATACCATATTTAAATCTTTTTTTATGTTTTGGCGCTTTTACAATGCAAAAACTTTTATAGAAAACATTATTATTTTTGCATCGCTGTATTTTGAGAGCTATAATTTTTTTATTTTTCCACTGATGGAGCTGTATGGCAGCTTGTTTTTTTGCGGGACAAGATGACGTTTTCAGAGATGCCTTTTGTATTTACATTCGTCTTTCTTATTGTGTTTTATTCCACTTTTTGCTTGGCGATATGATGAAAAAGCATGGTTTTCCGCCCAGTTTGTTATTTTTATTTTATTCAGTGTTCACTGAAGAGGTTATGGGGCGGGTCATCACAGTGATACCAAACATGTACTTTTTTGTTTTGGTTTGGTTTCTTTACATTAAAATAGTAATTTATCAGTACAATATTTTAATTTTTTTAAATTATTTTCTGATTATTTTTTTTAAATATTTTTACATTTTATCTTTTACTTTTTTCACTTTGTCCCACTGTGGTACTTTCAATTTGACCAGCCTGATTGTTATTATAATCCTAGAATCCATTGCAAAGCACGAGCATTGCAATGGATTGTAACTGTCAGTGCTGCACAGGCACAAGCCCCTGAGACCGTGCTCTGCTCATGTTCTGAGAGCATTATACTATTTCTACTATGGGGAAATTGATGGCACTTTAGTGGTGTGTGACAATATTTTTTTTTAAATGTGGAGACTCCAAGTTGGGTTTCCATCTGGTGGGTTGCCTGTATTGGAAAGGGTCACAGAGCACCATTATGCTGTTTCTAGTCTGGGAAAACTGATACCACTTTAGTGGTGTGTGACAATAATTTTTGGAAAAGTGGAGACTCCAAGTTGTGTCTCCATCTGGTATGTTGCCAGTAGTGAAAGAGGTGTTAGAGGCCCATTATACTATTTCTACTATGGAGAAATTGATGCCACTTTATTGGTGTGTGCCAATATTTTTTTAAAATATAGAGACTCCAAGTTGGGTCTCCATCTGGTGGGTTGTCTCTAGTGTAAGGGGTGTCAGAGGCCCATTATACTATTTGTACTCTGGGGAAATTGATGACAATTTAGTGGTGTGTGGTAATAATTTAGTGAAATGTTTGCACTCCAAGTAAGGGTCTCCTTCATATGTGTTCCTTGTAACAGTAGAGTTCCCAGACCAGCAGGCCTGCACTTACTTTCAGCCAACTATCTGTGTTACTATCCTTACATTTTTGTAACATTAGAGGTTTACCAAGCTGATATTTGTGCCACCTGAGTGTTTAAGCTGTTGCATGAGGTATCAAGGCTCCCATCACAGCAGATTGACACTGGTCTCTCACCCACCTCATCTTAATTTAAACTTAAATTCAAAGTTCTAAATCCTGGCCCAGACCCTGATACCTCATGCATGGCTCATGGCTGACTGCTGCTGTGCCATTCTAACATATCTATTGTGGGTGATTTGATCATCAGTCAACTACCTGTGTTAGTATGCTTACATTTTACTACCAATAGTAGTCAACGAAACTAATGTTTGTGGCATCTGAGTGTGGCTGATCAAAAAGCCAGTTCGAGCTGTTGCATATGAGGTATCTGGGCTTCCAGCAAATAAGGCTTACATAGATCCCTCAACAACCTCATCTTAATTTAAATTAATAACTATAAATGCTGGCCCAGACCCTGATACCTCACGCATGGCCTATGGCTAATTGCTGCTGTGCCATTCTAAAATTTCTACTGTGGGTGAATTGATCAGTCAACTACCTGTGTTACTATCCTTAAATTTTTATAACATTAGTTAACCAAGCTGATATTTGTGCCACCTGAGTGTGGCTGAGCAAAAAAGCTTCAGGACTTTCTCCGATCCGAAGCTTGAAAGGTTTGCTCACCACTTATTACGAGCTCTGTGTCACGGGGTTACCATGACAGTGTGGAGACAGAAGACCGCAATGTCTGATTGCTCCTTCTCCAGCACTGAGAAAGAGCACTTCTCCTTCATTTTAAATGTGTTTATTTCTTGTGGCAGAACCGGGGTTAATCGGCCATGTTGGAAATCCCTGTGCTCAAAGCTGAGCTCGGTTAGCCACTCCTTTTTTTTTTGATAATCTGGTCTCTGATGCAAATCTTTGTCAGAGCTAGCTTTATTGCTGCATGGCTAAAGGAGGAGAGGAGTTCTTATGAGAAGGAGAGTTGGCGGAGTTATTAGTGACTGTTGCTTGTTTTGTATGCGTGGTGATTCCTTACCTTTCTCTATTTTAGTTTATTCCCCTACCTTCACACCCCAGTGCATTCCTCTGTCATATGGATATTTTGTATGCCTGGAGTTTTCTGTTAACCCTTGTTTGTGTTTCCTTGTTTGTCAGTTTGGTGTACTACTGTGCACAGTAGCGCCCCTCTTCCCTGGGTGGGGGAAGAGAACAGACGGAGGGCTAACTCGGGAGATAAGTCAAGGGCGGAGGCCCCAGCATCTTCACCTTTAGAAATATCCTGGGGAGTAGAGCGAGCTAGGGCGCCCCCTAGTGTTAGGGACAGGGAAGGAGCCCCTGGTCCCAGGTCACCCGACATGTTGTGAATTCCGTTCTCGGGCTCCCTCCTGTGGTCATGAGTGGTACTTTGTGAGTTCTGTTCTTGGGCTCCCTCTGGTGGCTTTGAGCTATACGGCTGGTGTCTAGCTGGGCTCAGCTGCCTCGTTTTCTGCTAGTCTGGCTCCTATTTAACTCCACCTGGACCTTTACTTGTTGCCTGCTGTCGTTGTATTCAGTACTGGTTCTGAATCTCTTGGACTTCCCTTGTGACCTGTCTCCTTCTGGAGAAGCTAAGTTTTGCTAGTTTATGTTTGCTCATTATTTCCTTGAAAATGTTTCTCAATATATTATGAGTTCAGTCCAGCTTGCTTATATGTGATTTCCTCGCTCGCTGGAAGCTTGGAAGCTCTGGGGTGCGGAGTTGCGCCCCTCACATTGTGAGTCGGTGTGGGGGTTTTTTGTATTCTCTGCGTGGATAATTTTGATAGTATTTTATACTGACCGCACAGATTCCTTGCTATCTTCTGTCTATTTAGAGTTAGCGGGCCTCATTTGCTAAAACCTGTTTTCACTCCTACGTTTGTGTTTTCCCCTTAACTCACCGTTATTATTTGTGGGGGGCTGTCTAAAACTTTGGGGTAATTTCTCTGAGGCAAGTGAGGCTTTATTTCTCTCTAGGGGTAGCTAGTTTCTCAGGCTGTGAAGAGGCGTCTAGGTTTTCAGGTACGCTCCACAGCTGCCTTTAGTGTGTGTCGATAGGTTCAGAGTTGCGGTCAGTATAGTTCCCACATTCCCAGAGCTTGTCTTATATTCTGGTTTACCTATCAGGTCAGTTTTGTGGTCCTTACCACCAGGATCATAACAGTACAGCAGGCCAGTAAAGTGTTAATGCATCGCAGAAGAGGGATAAGAGAAGTCCTGAGTTCATTTTTTTTTTTCCTCTGCAGTTTGTCTAGCCTCTCTCCTCCCCTTAATCTCTGGGTGGTTCAGAATTCAGCTGCAGATATGGACATTCAGAGTCTGTCCTCTAGTGTGGATCATCTCACTGCAAGGGTGCAAAGCATTCAGGATTATGTAGTTCACAGTCCTATGTCAGAGCCTAAGATACCAATTCCTGAGTGTTTCTCTGGAGATAGATCTAGGTTTTTGAACTTCAAAAATAGTTGCAAATTATTCCTTTCTCTGAGACCTCGTTCCTCTGGTGACCCTGTTCAGCAAGTTAAAATTATTATTTCTTTGTTACGTGGTGACCCTCAAGATTGGGCATTCTCCCTGACGCCAGGAGATCCTGCATTGCTAAATGTGGATGCGTTTTTTCTGGCGCTTGGATTGCTTTATGAGGAACCTAATCTTGTAGACCAGGCAGAAAAGGTTTTGCTGGCTCTCTCTCAGGGTCAAGATGAAGCAGAGGTTTACTGTCAGAAGTTTAGGAAATGGTCTGTGCTCACTCAGTGGAATGAGTGTGCCCTGGCAGCGATTTTCAGAAGGGGTCTTTCTGAAGCCATTAAGGATGTTATGGTGGGGTTCCCCACGCCTGCGGGTCTGAATGAGTCAATGTCTTTGGCCATTCAGATTGATCGGCGTTTGCAGGAGCGCAAACCTGTGCACCATCTGGCGGTATTTTCTGAGCAGAAGCCTGGGTCTATGCAATGTGACAGGATTCTGACCAGAATTAAAAGGCAAAATCACAGACGTCAGAATGGGTTGTGCTTTTACTGTGGTGATTCTGCTCATGTTATCTCAGATTGTTCTAAGCGCACAAATAGGTTCGCTAAGTCTGTCACCATTGGTACTGTACAGCCTAAATTCATTTTGTCTGTTACTTTGATTTGCTCCCTGTCATCCTACTCAGTTATGGCTTTTGTGGATTCAGGTGCTGCCCTGAATTTGATGGATTTGTCATTTGCCAGGCGCTGTGGTTTTATCTTGGAGCCTTTGCAATTTCCTATTCCACTAAAGGGAATTGATGCTTCGCCATTGGCCAAGAATAAGCCTCAGTACTGGACTCAAGTGACTATGTGCATGACTCCTGCACATCAGGAGGAGATTCGCTTTCTTGGGTTACATAATTTGCATGACGTTGTCGTGTTGGGTCTGCCATGGCTGCAGGCTCATAATCCAGTCCTGGATTGGAAAGCAATGTCTGTGTCAAGTTGGGGTTGCAAGGGAATTCATGGCGATGCTCCTATGGTGTCAATTGCTTCTTCTACTCCTTCTGAAGTCCCTGAGTTTTTGTCGGACTACCAGGATGTATTTGATGAGCCCAAATCCAGTGCCCTACCTCCTGATAGGGATTTTGATTGTGCTATAAATTTGATTCCTGGTAGTAAGTTCCCTAAGGGACGACTTTTTAATTTATCTGTACCAGAACATGCCGCTATGCGGAGTTATATAAAGGAGTCTTTGGAGAAAGGGCATATTCGCCCGTCCTCATCACCTTTGGGTGCGGGGTTCTTTTTTGTGGCCAAGAAGGACAGTTCTCTGAGACCCTGTATAGATTATCGCCTTCTAAATAAAATCACGGTCAAATTTCAGTATCCTTTGCCATTGCTGTCCGATCTGTTTGCTTGGATTAGGGGGGCTAGTTGGTTCACCAAGATAGATCTTCGTGGAGCTTATAATCTTGTGCGTATAAAGCAGGGCGATGAATGGAAAACAGCATTTAATACGCCTGAAGGTCATTTCGAGTACTTGGTGATGCCTTTTGGGCTTTCTAACGCCCCTTCCGTGTTCCAGTCCTTCATGCACGACATCTTCTGAGAGTATCTGGATAGATTTATGATTGTGTACCTGGATGATATTTTGGTCTTTTCTGATGATTGGGAATCTCATGTGAAGCAGGTCAGGATGGTTTTTCAGGTCCTGCGTGCCAATGCCTTGTTTGTGAAGGGCTCTAAATGTCTCTTCGGAGTGCAGAAGGTTTCCTTTTTGGGCTTTATTTTTTCTCCTTCTATCGAGATGGATCCAGTCAAGGTCCAGGCTATTTATGATTGGACTCAACCTACATCGGTGAAGAGTCTTCAGAAGTTCTTGGGCTTTGCTAATTTTTACCGTCGCTTTATCACTAATTTTTCTAGTGTGGTTAAGCCTTTGACGGATTTGACCAAAAAGGGTTCTGATGTGACGAATTGGTCTCCTGCGGCCGTGGAGGCCTTTCAGGAGCTGAAACGTCGGTTTTCTTCAGGCTCCTGTCTTGCGTCAGCCGGATGTCTCTCTTCCCTTCCAGGTCGAGGTTGATGCTTCTGAGATTGGTGCAGGGGCTGTCTTGTCTCAGAAAAGCTCTGAGGGCTCTGTGATGAGGCCATGTGCTTTCTTTTCTAGAAAGTTTTTGCCTGCCGAGCGGAATTATGATGTTGGTAATCGGGAGTTGTTGGCAATGAAGTGGGCATTTGAGGAGTGGCGACATTGGCTTGAGGGAGCCAAACATCGTGTGGTGGTCTTGACGGATCACAAGAATTTGACTTACCTCGAGTCTGCCAAATGGTTAAATCCTAGACAGGCTCGATGGTCGCTGTTTTTCTCCCGTTTCGATTTCGTGGTTTCATATCTTCCGGGCTCAAAGAATGTGAAGGCTGATGCCCTTTCCAGGAGTTTTGTGCCTGACTCTCCAGGAGTTTCTGAACCGGCTGGTATCCTCAGAGAGGGGGTGATTTTGTCTGCCATCTCCCCTGATTTGCGGCGGGTGCTGCAGGAATTTCAGACCAATAGACATGACCGTTGTCCACCGGAGAGACTGTTTGTCCCGGATAGATGGACCAGTAGAGTTATTTCCGAGGTTCATTCTTCGGTGTTGGCGGGTCATCCTGGGATTTTTGGTACCAGGGATTTGGTGGCTAGGTCCTTTTGGTGGCCTTCCTTGTCGCGGGATGTGCGTTCCTTTGTGCAGTCCTGTGGGATTTGTGCCCGGGCCAAGCCTTGCTGTTCTCGTGCCAGTGGATTGCTTTTGCCTTTGCCTGTCCCTAAGAGGCCCTGGACGCATATTTCCATGGATTTTATTTTGGATCTTCCAGTCTCTCAGAGGATGTCTGTCATCTGGGTGGTTTGTGATCGTTTTTCTAAAATGGTCCATTTGGTGCCCTTGCCTAAGCTGCCTTCCTCCTCCGATTTGGTTCCGCTGTTTCTTCAGAATGTGGTTCGTTTGCATGGTATTCCAGAGAACATTGTGTCTGACAGAGGATCCCAGTTTGTGTCCAGATTTTGGCGGTCCTTTTGTGCTAAGATGGGCATTGATTTGTCTTTTTCGTCGGCCTTCCATCCTCAGACGACTGGCCAGACCGAACGAACTAATCAGACCTTGGAAACTTATCTGAGATGTTTTGTTTCTGCTGATCAGGATGATTGGGTGACTTTTTTGCCATTGGCTGAGTTCGCCCTCAATAATCGGGCTAGCTCTGCTACTTTGGTTTCGCCTTTTTTTTGTAATTCTGGTTTTCATCCTCGTTTTTCCTCAGGTCAGGTTGAGCCCTCTGACTGTCCTGGGGTAGATTCTGTGGTGGATAGGTTGCAGCAGATTTGGAACCACGTAGTGGACAATTTGACGTTGTCACAAGAGAAGGCTCAGCGCTTTGCTAACCGCCGTCGCTGTGTGGGTCCCCGACTTCGTGTGGGGGATTTGGTGTGGTTGTCTTCTCGTTATGTTCCTATGAAGGTTTCCTCTCCTAAGTTCAAGCCTCGTTTCATCGGTCCTTATAAGATTTTAGAAATCTTCAACCCTGTGTCTTTTCGTTTGGACCTCCCAGCATCGTTTGCCATTCATAATGTGTTCCATAGGTCATTGTTGCGGAGGTATGTTTTGCCTGTGGTTCCTTTTGTTGATCCTCCTGCTCCGGTGTTGGTGGAGGGAGAATTGGAGTATGTGGTGGAAAAGATCTTGGATTCTCGTATTTCGAGACGGAAGCTTCAGTACTTGGTTAAATGGAAGGGCTATGGTCAGGAGGATAATTCCTGGGTTGTTGCCTCTGATGTCCATGCGGCCGATTTGGTTCGTGCCTTTCATTTGGCTCGTCCTGATCGGCCTGGGGGCTCTGGTGAGGGTTCGGTGACCCCTCCTCAAGGGGGGGGTACTGTTGTGAATTCCGTTCTCGGGCTCCCTCCTGTGGTCATGAGTGGTACTTTGTGAGTTCTGTTCTTGGGCTCCCTCTGGTGGCTTTGAGCTATACGGCTGGTGTCTAGCTGGGCTCAGCTGCCTCGTTTTCTGCTAGTCTGGCTCCTATTTAACTCCACCTGGACCTTGTTGCCTGCTGTCGTTGTATTCAGTACTGGTTCTGATCTCTCTTGGACTTCCCTTGTGACCTGTCTCCTTCTGGAGAAGCTAAGTTTTGCTAGTTCATGTTTGCTCATTATTTCCTTGAAAATGTTTCTCAGTATATTATGAGTTCAGTCCAGCTTGCTTATATGTGATTTCCTCGCTCGCTGGAAGCTCTGGGGTGCGGAGTTGCGCCCCTCACATTGTGAGTCGGTGTGGGGTTTTTTTGTATTCTCTGCGTGGATAATTTTGATAGTATTTTATACTGACCGCACAGATTCCTTGCTATCTTCTGTCTATTTAGAGTTAGCGGGCCTCATTTGCTAAAACCTGTTTTCACTCCTACGTTTGTGTTTTCCCCTTAACTCACCGTTATTATTTGTGGGGGGCTGTCTAAAACTTTGGGGTAATTTCTCTGAGGCAAGTGAGGCTTTATTTCTCTCTAGGGGTAGCTAGTTTCTCAGGCTGTGAAGAGGCGTCTAGGTTTTCAGGTACGCTCCACGGCTGCCTTTAGTGTGTGTCGATAGGTTCAGAGTTGCAGTCAGTATAGTTTCCACATTCCCAGAGCTTGTCTTATATTCTGGTTTTCCTATCAGGTCAGTTTTGTGGTCCTTACCACCAGGATCATAACACCGACAGCTGTGTCGTGACACTCTGTTTTACATACAGTGGTGCACGGAAGAATAAAGTGTATTTTAAACAGAAATTAGCTTCATGATGTGCCAAATATCCGGTGGATGCAGCTGAGTGCTGTACAGCAAACCTGTGATGGAAGCCTGTGCTATTGTACACATTATTTATCCAGCTTCAGCACAGCTCTAAGACATGAATTCTGATTCACCACAATCTAGTAATGGGCAGCAAACACCATAAGTACGGTATCTTCAAGTGATTTATTTCAGTTGAAAAATGCAGCTCATGGGAGGCAACGCTGGTACATAACACAGGTGATGCCCGTTTTGTGCTGTTTTGCATTTTGCCTGGCTCAAATGCCAGATGTAGCGAAAGAAAGCGAGCATGAAACTGCATCACTTGTGTTGTGCACCAGCATTGCCTCCCATAAGCTGCATTTTTCACATGAAATAACGCATTTGAAGATGCCGACAGTGAGTGCCGCCTTTTTTCTAGTATATTGTGGATTATTTTCTTCACATCCCACTGATGGCCTGACACCATCATAAAGTAAATATATACAGTTATATGAAAAAGTTTGGGCACCCCTATTAATCTTAAGCTTAATGTTTTTTAAAAATTGTTTTTTTTTGCAACAGCTATTTCAGTTTCATATATCTAATAACTGTTGGACACAGTAATGTTTCTGCCTTGAAATGAGGTTTATTGTACTAACAGAAAATGTGCAATCTGCATTCAAACAAAATTTGACAGGTGCATAAGTATGGGCACCTCACCAGAAAAGTGACATTAATATTTAGTAGATCCTCCTTTTGCAAAAATAACTGCCTCTAGTCGCTTCCTGTAGCTTTTAATGAGTTCCTGGATCCTGGATGAAGGTATTTTTGACCATTCCTCTTTACAAAACAATTCCAGTTCAGTTAAGTTTGATGGTCGCCGAGCATGGACAGCCCTCTTCAAATGATCCCACAGATGTTCAATGATATTCAGGTCTGGGGACTGGGATGGCCATTCCAGAACAGTGTAATTGTTCCTCTGCATGAATGCCTGAGTAGATTTGGAGCGGTGTTTTGGATCATTGTCTTGCTGAAAGATCCATCCCCTGCATAACTTCAACTTTGTCATTGATTCATGAACATTATTTTCAAGAATCTGCTGATACTGAGAGGAATCCATGCGTTCTTCAACTTTAACAAGATTCCTGGTGCCGGCATTGGCCACACAGCCCCAAAGCATGATGGAACCTCCACCAAATTTTACTGTGGGTAGCAAGTGTTTTTCTTGGAATGCTGTGTTTTTTTGCCGCCATGCATAACGCCTTTTTGTATGACCAAACAACTCAATCTTGGTTTCATCAGTCCACAGGACCTTCTTCCAAACAGAAATTGGCTTCTCCAAATGTGCTTTTGCATACCTCAGCCGACTCTGTTTGTGGCGTGCTTGCAGAAACGGCTTCTTTCGCATCACTCTCCCATACAGCTTCTCCTTGTGCAAAGTGCCTTGTATAGTTGACCGATGCACAGTGACACCATCTGCAGCAAGTTGATGCTGCAGCTCTCTGGAGGTGGTCTGAGGATTGTCCTTGACTGATCTCACCATTCTTCTCTGCCTTTCTGATGTTTTTCTTGGCCTGCCACTTCTGGCCTTAACAAGAACTGTACCTGTGTTCTTCCATTTCCTTACTATGTTCCTCACAGTGGAAATTGACGGGTTAAATCTCTGAGACAGCTTTTTGTATCCTTCCCCTGAACAACTATGTTGAATAATCTTTGTTTTCAGATCATTTGACAGTTGTTTTGAGGAGCCCATGATGCCACTCTTCAGAGGAGATTCAAACAGGAGAACAACTTGCAAGTGGCCACTTTAAGTAGCTTTTCTCATGATTGCATACACCTGGCTATGAAGTTCAAAGCTCAATGAGGTTACAAAACCAAAAAAAGTGCTTTAGTAAGTCAGTAAAAAGTAGGTAGGAGTATTTAAAACAAGAAAATGATAAGGGTGCCCATACTCACTTGTAAAGCGCCATGGAATAAATGGCGCTATAGCAATAAATAAATAATAATAATACTTATGCACCTGTCAAATTTTGTTTGAATGCAGATTGCACATTTTCTGTTAGTACAATAAACTTCATTACAAGGCAGAAACATTACTGTGTCCAACAGTTATTAGATATATGAAACTGAAATAGCTGTTGCAAAAAAAACAATTTTTATAAAACATTAAGCTTAAGATTAATAGGGTGCCCAAACTTTTCCATATAACTGTAGCTGCCCTTTTCTTGCCATAATACAAATTCTAACAGTCTATTCAGTAGGATTATCAGCTGTGTATCCACCAGACTTCTGCTCAACACAACTGATGGTCCCAACCCCATTTATAAGGCAAGAAATCCCACTTATTAAACCTGACAGGGCACACCTGTGAAGTGAAAACCATTTCCGGTGACTACCTCTTGAAGTTCATCAAGAGAATGCCAAGAGTGTGCAAAGCAGTCATCAAAGCAAAAGGTGGCTACTTTGAAGAACCTAGAATATAAGACATATTTTCAGTCGTTTCACACTTTTTTGTTAAGTATATAATTCCACATGTGTTAATTCATAGTTTTGATGCCTTCAGTGTGAATGTACAATTTTCATAGTCATGAAAATACAGAAAAATCTTTAAATGAGAAGGTGTGTCCAAACTTTTGGTCTGTACTGTATATATACAGTATATACACTTCTCAAAAACAATAAACGGAACACTAAAATACCACATCCTAAATATCACTGAATAAAATATTCCAGTTGTAAATCTTTGTTCACTACATAGTGAAAAGCGTTGAGAACCATAAAACATAAAAATTATCAATGTAAATCAAATTTAACATCTCACGGAGACCTGGATTTGGAATGATACTCAAAATCAAAGTGGAAAACCAAATTACAGGCTGATCCAATGTCAGTGGAAATGCCTCAAAACAAGGAAATGATGCTCAGTAGTGTGTGTTTGGCCTCCACGTGCCTGTATGACCTCCATATAATGCCTGGGCATGCTCCTGATGAGGCGGTGGATGGTCTCATGAGGGATCTCCCAGATCTGGACTAAAGCATCCGCCAACTTCTGGACAGTCTGCGGTGCAACGTGACGTTGGTGGATGGTGCGAGACATGATGTCCTAGATGTGTTCAATAGGATTCAGGTCTGGGGAACGGGCAGGCCAGTCCATAGCTTCAATGCCTTTATCTTGCAGGAACTGCTGACACACTCCAGCCACATGAGGTCTGGCATTGTCCTGCATTACAAGGAACCCAGGGCCAACCGCACCAGCATATGGTCTCACAAGGGGTCTGAGGATCTCATCTCGGTACCTAATGGCAGTCAGGCTACCTCTGGCGAGCACATGGAGGGTTGTGCGGCCCTCCAAGGAAATGCAACCCCTCACCATTACTGACCCACTGCCAAACCGGTCATGCTGAAGGATGTCGCAGGCAGCAGATCACTCTCCACGCTGTCTCCAGACTCTGTCACATGTGCTCAGTGTGAACCTGCTTTCATCTGTGAAGAGTACAGGGCGCCAGTGGCAAATTTGCTAATCCTGGTGTTCTGTGGCAAATGGCAAGCGTCCTGCACGTTGTTGGGCTGTGAGCACAACCCCCATGTGTGGACGTCGTGCACTCAGACCATCCATATGGAGTCGGTTTCTAACCATTTGTGCAGACACATACACATGTGTGGCCTGTTGGAGGTCATTTTGCAGGACTCTGGCAGTGTTCCTCCTTGCACAAAGGCTGAGGTAGCGGTCCTGCTGCTGGGTTGTTGCCCTCCTATGGCCCCCTCCACATCTTCTGGTGTACTGACCTGTCTCCTGGTGGCACCTCCAGCCTCTGGACACTACGCTGACAAACACAGCGAACCTTCTTGCCACAGCTTGCATTGATGTGCCATCCTGGATGAGCTGCACTACCTGAACCACTTTTGTGGGTTGTAGAGTCCGTCTCATGCTACCATGAGTGTGAAAGCACAGTTAACATTCAAAAGTGACCAAAGCATCAGCCAAGAAAGTATAGGTACTGAGATGTGGTCTGTGGTCCCCACCTGCAGAACCACTCATTTATTGAGTGTGTCTTGATAATTGGCAATAATTTCCATCTGTTGTCTATTCCATTTGCACAACAGCATGTGAAATTGATTGTCAAACAGGGTTGCCTCCTAAGTGGACAGTTTGATTTCACAGAAGTTTGATTTACTTGGAGTTATATTCTGTTGTTTAAGTGTTCCCTTTATTTTTTGAGCAGCGTATATATATATGTATATATATACAGGTCCTTCTCAAAAAATTAGCATATAGTGTTAAATTTCATTATTTACCATAATGTAATGATTACAATTAAACTTTCATATATTATAGATTCATTATCCACCAACTGAAATTTGTCAGGTCTTTTATTGTTTTAATACTGATGATTTTGGCATACAACTCCTGATAACCCAAAAAACCTGTCTCAATAAATTAGCATATTTCACCCTTCCAATCAAATAAAAGTGTTTTTTAATAACAAACAAAAAAACCATCAAATAATAATGTTCAGTTATGCACTTAATACTTGGTCGGGAATCCTTTGGCAGAAATGACTGCTTCAATGCGGCGTGGCATGGAGGCAATCAGCCTGTGACACTGCTGAGATGTTATGGAGGCCCAGGATGCTTCAATAGCGGCCTTAAGCTCATCCAGAGTGTTGGGTCTTGCGTCTCTCAACTTTCTCTTCACAATATCCCACAGATTCTCTATGGGGTTCAGGTCAGGAGAGTTGGCAGGCCAATTGAGCACAGTAATACCATGGTCCGTAAACCATTTACCAGTGGTTTTGGCACTGTGAGCAGGTGCCAGGTCGTGCTGAAAAATGAAATCTTCATCTCCATAAAGCATTTCAGCCGATGGAAGCATGAAGTGCTCCAAAATCTCCTGATAGCTAGCTGCATTGACCCTGCCCTTGATGAAACACAGTGGACCAACACCAGCAGCTGACATGGCACCCCACACCATCACTGACTGTGGGTACTTGACACTGGACTTCAGGCATTTTGGCATTTCCTTCTCCCCAGTCTTCCTCCAGACTCTGGCACCTTGATTTCCGAATGACATGCAAAATTTGCTTTCATCAGAAAAAAGTACTTGGGACCACTTAGCAACAGTCCAGTGCTGCTTCTCTGTAGCCCAGGTCAGGCGCTTCTGCCGCTGTTTATGGTTCAAAAGTGGCTTTACCTGGGGAATGTAGCACCTGTAGCCCATTTTCTGCACACGCCTGTGCACGGTGGCTCTGGATGTTTCCACACCAGACTCAGTCCACTGCTTCCTCAGGTTCCCCAAGGTCTGGAATCGGTCCTTCTCCACAATCTTCCTCAGGGTCCGGTCACCTCTTCTCGTTGTACAGCGTTTTCTGCCACATTGTTTCCTTCCAACAGACTTACCATTGAGGTGCCTTGATACAGCACTCTGGGAACAGCCTATTTGTTGAGAAATTTCTTTCTGGGTCTTACCCTCTTGCTTGAGGGTGTCAATGATGGCCTTCTTGACATCTGTCAGGTCGCTAGTCTTACCCATGATGGGGGTTTTGAGTAATGAACCAGGCAGGGAGTTTTTAAAAGCCTCAGGTATCTTTTGCATGTGTTTAGAGTTAATTAGTTGATTCAGAAGATTAGGGTAATAGGTCATTTAGAGAACCTTTTCTTGATATGCTAATTTATTGAGACAGGTTTTTTGGGTTATCAGGAGTTGTATGCCAAAATCATCAGTATTAAAACAATAAAAGACCTGACAAATTTCAGTTGGTGGATAATGAATCTATAATATATGAAAGTTTAATTGTAATCATTACATTATGGTAAATAATGAAATTTAACACTATATGCTAATTTTTTGAGAAGGACCTGTATATATATATTTGTATATCTATATATATATATAATTGTCTAAGGGGTACTTCCATCTGTAACGGAAATCCCGCGTCGCTGATTGGTCTCAGCCAATCAGCGATGGACACAGCCCGACCGAGAATTAGTCCCTCCCTACTTCCGTCCAGTCAGCGCTCACACAGGGTTAATGGCAGCGTTAACGGACCGCGTTATGCCACGGTGTAATGCACTCCGTTAACGCTGCTATTAACCCTGTGTGACCAACTTTTTACTATTGATGCTGCCTGTGCAGCATCAATAGTAAAAAATCTAATGTTAAAAATAATAAAAAAACAAAAAACCTGCTATTCTCACCTTCCGTCGTCCACTGATGCGCGGTCTGCTGCCGCCAGCTTCGGTTCCCAGAGATGCATTGCGAAATTACCCAGAAGACTTAGCGGTCTCGTGCGCATGGGGACAGCTTCACTGGACGCCGGAGGGTGAGTATATAACTATTTTTAATTTTATTATTTTTTTAACAGGGATACGGTGCCCACACTGCTATATACTACATGGGCTGTGCTATATACTGCGTGGCTGCTATATACTGCATGTGCTGTGTTATATACTGCGTGGGCTGTGTTATACACTGCGTGGCCTGTGCTATACATTACGTGGGCTGTGTTATATACTACGTGGCTGTGTCATATACTGTGTGGCTGCTATATACTACGTGGCTCCTATATACTACGTGGCCTGTGCTATATACTATGTGGCTGCTATATACATACATACATACAGTACATACATATTCTAGAATACCCGATGTGTTAGAATCGGGCCACCATCTAGTATATATATATATATAGCGAACACCATGAGGTTCAGCAAGACTCTGGGACTGACGTCTATGCTCCGCAGCAGCCAAAGCTGAATGGAAGGCCACAGAGGCAGATAAGGCTTGCAATCTATCCTGTGCAGTGGGAAAATCCCGACGCCTAACACCAGGGTTAGCAAGCTAGTTAGATCATGCACTGTGTATGGTTTAACTAGCTTGTGTCAGTGCAGCCCTGACAGTTCTAAAACATAGCAATGATCCTGGATTGATATGCTTTATAACTGTCATCAGAGGTGTGAAAGTGAAAGTCCCATAGTGGGACTATATACAGTACATACAGTACAGACCAAAAGTTTGGACACACCTTCTCATTTAAAGATTTTTCTGTATTTTCATGACTATGAAAAGTGTAAATTCACACTGAAGGCATCAAAACTGTGAGTTAACACGTGGAATTATATACTTAACAAAAAAGTGTGAAACAACTGAAAATATGTCATATTCTAGGTTATTCAAAGTAGCCACCTTTTGCTTTGATGACTGCTTTGCACACTCTTGGCATTCTCTTGATGAGCTTCAAGAGGTAGTCACCGGAAATGGTCTTCCAACAATCTTGAAGGAGTTCCCAGAGATGCTTAGCACTTGTTGGCTCTTTTGCTTTCACTCTGCGGTCCATTTCGATTGGGATCAGGTCTGGTAACTGTGGAGGCCAGTGTCATGCCGTTCTGTCTGTTTCTGGTTTTTGGCATGACAATGCATAAGTTTGCTTTAACCCTTTACTTTTTTCCCCCTAATTTGAGCGGGGATACTGTTTGCTGTTACCTGGATGGAGCCTTCTCAGTTCCCTGCTCTGCTGCGCAGCTGTACATGGTGGTTAGGTCTTTTCTCTTGTAGGACCATCCGCATGTGCGGTCCCTGGTTGCTGCTGTGAAGCTGTCCGCGGGTTGTGAGGTCATTTGCAGCTGGTGCATGACTTTCCACGTGTGTCAGTGTATGCAGTCACAGCCTGGTGCCCTGAGCCCCAGTTCCTGCACTGATGGTGCTGTAATGGTTTCTGTTTGTGCTTAGGGCATGCGCGGCCACACCTCCCATGCTTTTATCAGGGTTTGGGTGTGTACTTGAAATGCTGTCCCCAGCCAATTGCTGAGGGGCAGCTCCTATATAAAGTTCCCCTGCCCTATGGGCGGGGCCTGAGCTACTCACAAAGCTCCTGAACTTTGCTATGTGTGTTTGTGTTCCTGCACCTCTCCTGTCTATGTTTTGGTACCAAAGTCCTTGCCTTGATTCCTGTTTTGTCCTGTTCGGGCGCCTGTCCTGGAGGCGGTATATCCAGGCCTGAATCCTTGATCCTGTACCTGTCCTGTACCTGAACCTGTCTGAACTGTCTGCTGTGATTATGTTCCTGGAATCCCTCTGCATCTGAAGCCTCACTCCCAGTGACTTTGAGTCTCTTGAAACCGATGTTTCTGCTGAGCATCTACTACTCTGTGCTCTGACTACCATGCGGTGTTAACCCCATATGGCTCACGTCCAGTATGGCGGTGCTTGCACCATCATGCTTGAGTTCCTTCCTAGGTCCGGTGCCCGGAGCCTGACGACCGCAGTCTGGAACCTGATGACCGCTGCCTGGAGCTTGGAGCCTGATGACTCTGGTGGTGCCTGTAGGCCGTGTCGGATGTCCAGAACCGAACAACTCCTGTCTGATGTCTGCCGGTGACCCTGGGTCCAGATGTCCTGTTGTCCTGTCTGTACCCTGATGTCCTGCCTGTGTCTTGATGACCTCATGGACCCTGATGTCCTGTCTGTTCCCTGATGTTCTCCCTGTGTCTGATATCCTGATGTAACTGATGCCCTGGGCTGCCTCGCCAGTGTCCCAGCCGATGTCCTGGGCTGCCACGTCAGTGTCCCAGATGTCTATCCGGTATTCCTGATGTCCTGATGTCTTACCTGCATCCTGATGACCTTGTGTTCCCTGATGTCCTTCCTGTGTTCTATGTCCTGATGTAACTTATGCCCTGGGCTGCCAAGCCAGTGTCCCAGCTGATGACCTGGGCTGCCACGCCAGTGTCCCAGATGTCTATCCGGTATTCCTGTGTCCTGATGTCCTGAGGTCTTTCCTGATGTCCTGTCTGTATCCTGATGTCTTGCCTGTACCCTGATGTCCTGCCTAGGTGTGCCTCGGTGATCCGTTGGTGCCTTTGGGTCCACTGGGTGGTCCCCCTCTGGAGGTGTGGAATCGGGAGCCTGACATCGTCATGTTTTGTTTATGTACTGTGTGACTTTACTTTAGTAAACTTTACTTTCTCTATACCTGAAGTTGTGCGGTGTAATCAAGTCCTATGTGTCTCTTTCTTTGTCCACATGCTCAGCTGCCACAGAACCCCGGTCTCTGCCCTCCCCTAGTTTGGGTAGGCCCGGGTCTCCCTCTGCAGTTTAAAGGGTCCGTATTGCGTCCCCGGGGAATGCGTGCCCCACGCCTTCTGAGGTTGGTTGGCTGGGGGCGTCTATGGGCTGGGCCGCATCTGCGGCTGCAGCTGACCGTGACAGCCAGGTCATCTGGCATAGCACCCCATCACTCTCGTTCTTGGTCAAATAGCCCTTACACCGCCTGGAGGTGTGTTTGGGGTCATTGTCCTGTTGAAAAATAAATGATGGTCCAACTAAACACAAACCGGATGGAATAGCATGCCGCTGCAAGATGCTGTGGTAGCCATGCTGGTTCAGTATGCCTTCTATTTTGAATAAATCCCCAACAGTGTCACCCCCACACCATCACACCTCCTCCTCTATGCGTCTGGCTTAGCCTGATACTGTGCAAATGGTTACTGCTGCCTTTCCAGGCTCTGCCTTTGTAGCCAGCACTGGTCAGCGGCGAGCAGGCTTTTCTGGGACTATGTCCTGCTTTTCACGCACTGAGCATGCCCACGGGAGGACCTCTCATTGGAGGTCGGGGGTCACACGCTCAGGCCCTGTAGCAGCTCCTATTGGTCCACCAGGAAGGTCCTGAAGAGCTGCAACTATAAAAGGTTCGCATGACCTTGCGCTAGTATCAAATGTGTTTGGCTTATGCCAGTGGATACTATACCACTCTATTCATATGTGGTGTGAGGCTGTAGCTTTGGGACTGTACACTCAGGCAGCTAGCGTCAGTGGAGGCAATTAGCCTTGGCTTAGGATCTGGTTCATTCATATGTGCGGTTAGCACAGAAGAGTTCCAGAGCAAGTACAACCCTAGTTAGGGTAATAGTTTTGTGTGATTCTGAGGCAACAGAGATTGCTTCCAGTTCACACGGGGTGAAGCTTAACCCACGTGTGAGCTCAGTGTTTATCCGCCATTACTTAGCAGCAGCATGTGATGAGGAACAAGCCAATATGCTAAATGACTTTTTTTCATCAGTATTTACAAAAGAAAATCCCATGGCAGACAAAATGACTAGTGATAAAAATTCCCCATTAAATGTCACCTGCTTAACCCAGCAGGAAGTACAGCGGCGTCTAAAAATAACTAAAATTGACAAATCTCCAGGCCCGGATGGGATACACCCCCGAGTACTGCAGGAACTAAGTACAGTCATTGATAGACCATTATTTTTAATCTTTAAAGACTCCATAATAACAGGGTCTGTACCACAGGACTGGCGTATAGCAAATGTGGTGCCAATATTCAAAAAAGGGGCAAAAACTGAACTCGGTAATTATAGGCCAGTAAGCTTAACCTCTACTGTGGGTAAAATCCTGGAGGGCATTCTAAGGGATGCTATACTGGAGTATCTGAAGAGGAATAACCTTATGACCCAGTATCAGCACGGGTTTACTAGGGACCGTTCATGTCAGACTAATTTGATCAGCTTCTATGAAGAGGTAAGTTCCGGACTGGACCAAGGGAACCCAGTGGACGTAGTGTATATGGACTTTTCCAAAGCTTTTGATACGGTGCCACACAAAAGGTTGTTACATAAAATGAGAGTAATGGGGATAGGGGAAAATATGTGTAAGTGGGTTGAGAGCTGGCTCAGGGATAGGAAACAAAGGGTGGTTATTAATGGAGCACACTCGGACTGGGTTGCTGTTAGCAGTGGAGTACCACAGGGGTCAGTATTGGGCCCTCTTCTTTTTAACATATTTATTAATGACCTTGTAGGGGGCATTCAGAGTAGAATTTCAATATTTGCAGATGACACTAAACTCTGCAGGGTAATCAATACAGGGGAGGACAATTTTATATTACAGGATGATTTATGTAAACTAGAAGCTTGGGCTGATAAATGGCAAATGAGCTTTAATGGGGATAAATGTAAGGTCATGCACTTGGGTAGAAGTAATAAGATGTATAACTATGTGCTTAATTCTAAAACTCTGGGCAAAACCGTCAATGAAAAAGACCTGGGTATATGGGTGGATGACAAACTCATATTCAGTGGCCAGTGTCAGGCAGCTGCTACAAAGGCAAATAAAATAATGGGATGTATTAAAAGAGGCATAGATGCTCATGAGGAGAACATAATTTTACCTCTATACAAGTCACTAGTTCGACCACACTTAGAATACTGTGCACAGTTCTGGTCTCCGGTGTATAAGAAAGACATAGCTGAACTGGAGCGGGTGCAGAGAAGAGCGACCAAGGTTATTAGAGGACTGGGGGGTCTGCAATACCAAGATAGGTTATTACACTTGGGGCTATTTAGTTTGGAAAAACGAAGACTAAGGGGTGATCTTATTTTAATGTATAAATATATGAGGGGACAGTACAAAGACCTTTCTGATGATCTTTTTAATCATAGACCTGAGACAGGGACAAGGGGGCATCCTCTACGTCTGGAGGAAAGAAGGTTTAAGCATAATAACAGACGCGGATTCTTTACTGTAAGAGCAGTGAGACTATGGAACTCTCTGCCGTATGATGTTGTAATGAGTGATTCATTAATTAAATTTAAGAGGGGACTGGATACCTTTCTGGAAAAGTATAATGTTACAGGGTATATACACTAGATTCCTTGATAAGGCGTTGATCCAGGGAACTAGTCTGATTGCCGTATGTGGAGTCGGGAAGGAATTTTTTTCCCCATGGTGGAGTTACTCTTTGCCACATGGTTTTTTTTTGCCTTCCTCTGGATCAACATGTTAGGGCATGTTAGGTTAGGCTATGGGTTGAACTTGATGGACTTACAGTCTTCCTTCAACCTTAATAACTATGTAACTATATATCTCTGCACGGTGGACCCCGGGCTGCGAACGCACCTTGTAGCTACCAATGTATACTCGATGCATTCCGCTAGCCCTAACAGTATACTAGCGCCAGGGTCTGGCTAAGTAATGGCAGATGGACAGCGATTGCAGGGGTACATCCAGCAGCTGGAGGGCAGGTTGGCGGCTCTGGAGCGTGCAACCGCAGCTGTGGATGTTACTGCAATAGCTGTTCAGGCTGCTAGCGTGGCTGCAGCAACTTTAACCACTGCCACCCCTGTTCTGACCTTATCCCATCTCCCGCTGCCAGAGAAATACTCTGGTGACAGTAAATCATGTAGAGTCAGTGCGGTATACACCCTGAGCTCCTGGCTGCACGTTTTCCCACAGGGCGGCAAAGGTGGGATTCATTATTTCTCTTCTGTCGGACAGGGTGTTGGAGTGGGCTAGGCCACTGTGGGAGTGCGACGATCATGTGATGCAGAGTGCTCCTCGGTTTTTGAGCACTCTGAAACAGGTCTTTTTAGGACCTCGAGTCACCCATGATACGGCGCTCCAACTGCTGGCATTGACTCAGGGTTCGTCCATGGTCAGCCATTTTGCCTTCCACTTCCAGACTTTAGCATCCAAGCTGGAGTGGCCAGATAAAGCCCTCATCCCGGTATTTTGGAGGGGGTTGGCTGACCATGTGAAGGACGCTTTGGCCACTAGGGAGATTCCCGCCACACTGGAGGAGCTCATGGCAGAATCAACTCGCATTGACCTTCGTTTTAACTAGCGAAGGTTGGAGCGAGCCCAGTGTAGGCAGAGGTTTCGGCTGGCTCCCACCTTCACCAAACCTCTGGAATCTCCGGTCCAGGCATCCGAGTCATAAGAGGCCATGGAGGTGTCACGAGCGGGATCTAAGTCCCGGACCGCTCGTGCACTTAAGGTTTGCCGGCAGTCAGGACACCTTGCCTCCAGGTGTTCTCAGCGGTCGGGAAAATGTCAGCGTCTAGTAGTAGTCGGAGGAGGTACACTAGACACAGCGAAGTTTTCCTACTAATTGTTCTTCAAGGGGACAATTACCATAGGCCCATCCACTCTTATGGTAGAGCTTTGCGTGGACTCCGGGGTGGAGGGCAATTTTATGTCATCTGCTTTTGCCCAATGACACGCAATACCCCTGGTGATGCTCGCCAAACCTGTGACCGTTCGAGTGGTAAATGGGTCGACACTACCCACACAGATTACACACCAAACCATTCTATTCACTCTTTCCATGTCTCCATCTCATCTGGAAATTATGTCCCTACTAGTCATTCCTGAGGGAATTGATGAGGTCCTGTTGGGGATACCATGGCTACGCTACCATTCTCCTCATATAGAGTGGTCCTCAGGGTGAATTCTGGGATGGAGAAAATCCTGTGAGGGTAGATGTCAGAGGGAGTGTGTTCAGGTTGCTACAATTGAGGTACTCGCAGATCTTTCCTATCTCCCCAAGCACTATTGGCCCTGTGCGGACGTGTTCTCCAAAAAGGCTGCGGAGACCCTTCCGCCTCACCGCCCCTATGACTGCCCTATTGACCTCTTGCCTGGTGCAGATGTATATAGCAATTGGACTAAAATATAACTTTTAATGTACAAATATTAAAAAAGACTAACTTGTGAAAACATCACCACGTGATCAGACACATACAAGGGATATAAAAGAGGGGGGTAGGCGTACCCCCTCACGACACAAAAGGTACGTAGAAACAAAACAAAAATATATGTGCTGATATGTTCAGCAACATACAATGGTTATATATGACGTAGATACACTGCTGGTAGGTCAGACTGGCACGGGTACAGATGCAAAGTGGTGATATATGCTCTATAAATAAAAATACACCATAGGGCCACAAGGACCAATCCTCCTTATACTTGCACCGTACCCTATACAAAAAGTGCTCATGCAGTCATATAGACCATTAACCTAGCCATATACCAAATGTATACATATATTCAGCAGCATAGAAACACTTTCCTGACTGGAATAATCAAATAAATATATACATGCATGTTGTGGAATAATTACTTGCCCATAATATGGGTTACCACCTATGTCGCAAAGATATAATGTAACAGTCAGTCAATACATAAATACAACCATAGCGTCTATATACTGGCCGCTTGGTGTGATCTCACCCATTTGGTGTCTTATGGAGAGAGAATATGTAGCTGGCAGATAGCGTCTCCCGACGTGTTTCGTCCTAACCAGGACTCATCAGGGGAATGACAGAGGACCTGCGGGGTTGCCTGGTGCAGAGCCTCCCCGGGGTCGAGTCTATCCGTTATATCTTACGGAGACAGAGGCAATGTCCCAGTACATCCGAGAGAATCTGGCAAGAGGATTCATTAGGAAGTCAGTGTCACCTGCAGGGGCTAGGTTCTTCTTCATGCAGAAGAAGAGTGGAGAACTACGTCCATGCATAGACTACAGGGGTCTTAACTAGGGTTGAGCGAAACGGATCGGACAAATTCAAAAATCGCTGATTTTCGGCAAAGTCGGGTTTCAATGAAGGAGGACGCAGAGTGTGGGCAGCGTGATGACATAGGTCTCGGTCCCCACCATCTTAGAGAAGGGCATGACAGTGATTGGCTAGCTTTCTGCGGTGTCACAGGGGCTATAAAGGGGCGTGCACGCAGACCCCCATCTTATTTCTGCCGATCTTGGCATAGGGAGAGGTTGCTGCAGCTTCATCAGAAAAAGGGATATAGTTAGGGAGAGAAGATTAACCCCCAAACTGCTTGTGCTGTTGCGATTTCACAACACCACCTTTTTTTTTGCAGGGACAGTGGAGGCTATATTTTTGTGCATCAGCTCTGTAGCTTATTAGGCTGCCTTATAAGGCTCCCTGATGGCTGCATTGCTGTTTGCACGCTGCTGTTCAAACCAACTGCTTTTCTAAAAGCAAAAATCCTGTTGCTCCTTTCTGCACAGTTATCTTGTGTATTTGTCCACACTTTTGTGTGCAGCAGTCCTTTTTATTGCAGCCATACTTGTCCTGAGATCATTGTAGGGAGATTGAAATTGTACTACAGTCCTTGTATTTTTTCATATATCTTCCAGCCACTTTCTGCCACTTGCATTGTGTTATTTTATACACTGGGCCTGAGTTTTGGTTCAGTCTCCCAAAAAAAAAGTGAGATTCAAATTCTCACAAAGTGGATATACTTCAGTCCTGTTAGATTGTCGTATGTCAGCCAGCCACTTTCTGCCACTTAGATTGCTTTGTTATATACACTGGGCCTGAGTTTTGGTTCAGTCTCCCCCCCAAAAAAGTGAGATTCAAATTCTCACAAAGTGGATATACTTCAGTCCTGTTAGTTTGTCGTATGTCAGCCAGCCACTTTCTGCCACTTACATTGTGTTGTTTTATGCACAGGGCCTGAGTTTTGGTTCAGTCTCCCCCCCAAAAAAGGTAGATTTAAATTCTCAACAAGTTTATATACACCTTCTACCTTGTTTTACAGTACCATATGACAGTTGATATTTTGGTTAGATTTTCCAAAAAATGAGGAAGTCTGGTGGAAGAGCCCGTGGGCGGTGGTTGCCAGCTGGTACTGATGGTGGTGGTGCATCTGGTGGTAGTGGCAAAAGCACAATAGCACCTAAGGCAGGAGGTGTTGAGCCAGCGTCATCGTCTGGCTACAAAAGGCCTCGAAGGCTCCCTTATCTGGGAGTAGGAAAACAGCTTTTAAAGCCGGAGCAGCAGGAAAAAGTTTTGGCTTTCCTTGCTGACTCAGCCTCTAGCTCTTTCGCCTCCTCTTCAGAAAGTTCCAAATATAAAAGCAGCGAGTCGTCAGTGGATGCTCCCGGTCAGGAACAAGACGTTTCCTTGTGTCCTTCACCCAAACCAAAAGTGAAGGATGCGTCAGGCGACACTACAGGTTACTCCATGGAGCTCTTTACACATACTGTGCCTGGGTTAGAAAGGGAAATTGTTAACTGCCCATTACAAGATGAATCGGACATGGAGTGCCCTGATGCACAGCCACAGCTAGATTATTATGCTGTTCCATTGACTCAGATCACTCCATTGCCCTCGCAGTGTACTGACACAGAATCTGTCCCTAATGAGACTATGGTGCCCCGTCCTGAACCCTATAGCACCTTACACGGTGACACAGAGGAAGGTGCACATGACATTGAAGAGGAGGTGATAGATGACCCAGTTGTTGACCCAGATTGGCAGCCATTGGGGGAAGAGGGTGCCGCTGCCAGTAGCTCAGAAGCGGAGGAGGATGATCCGCAGCAGCCATCTACATCGCAACAGCTGTCATCTGGCAGGCCCGTATCAGGCCAAAAACGTTTGTCAAAAACAGTTTTAGGACAGAGTGGCCATCCGGTGAAAGTAGCACAGCGTGCAATGCCTGAAAAGGTATTCCATAGTAGGAAGAGTGTAGTGTGGCAATTTTTTAACCAAGATCTGAATGATCAGTCAAAAGTTATCTGTAAGAAATGCTCAAAGACCTTTAGCAGAGGGAAGAATCTTCAAAATTGAAATACAACGTGCATGCTTAGACATTTAACCAGCATGCACTTGCAAGCCTGGACTAACTACCGAACGTCCCGTACCGTTGGTGCACCTGCTCAGAATGAAGGTAGTCAGCAACGCTACATTGCTTCCCTCACTGTAAAAGCCCACCGGTTAGGACACCACCAGAAGCAAATGTGGAGGTATCGTCGCAAGGCCAAAGCAGTCAGGGAATCACAAGGTTATTGGTAGGAAACACTGTATGTAGGCCAACATCAAGAATACCATCACCAACCCTCTCAATCCGCCATGTCCACCACCGCTAGTTCCACCATATGCAGCTCTCCAGTCCAGCTCACCCTACAAGAGACTCTCGTTAGGAAAAGAAAGTACTCATCCGCGTACACAGGGTTTGAACGCCCACATTGCTATACTAATCTCGTTAGAGATGATGCCCTAACGGTTGGTTGAAAGCAAAGCTTTCAAAGACCTGATGGCCTATGCTGTACCACGCTATGACCTTCCCAGTCGGCACTTCTTTGAGAGAAAAGCCATCCCAGCCCTCCACCAGCATGTCAAAGACCGCATTGTCCATGCACTGAGGCAATCAGTCAGTGGAAAGGTGCACCTCACAACAGATGCTTGGACAGCCATAGTGGGACAGTTCTGCCTAGCCCACGGTCTAGGAAACAGTTGGCTGTAGGCGTTCGCCACCCCTCCTCCTCTGTTGTGAACTCTATTTTTGGGCTCCCTCTAGTGGTCACAAGCGGTACTGTGTAGTGTTGTCTTTCTGCAGGTTGGCAGCATCAGCTGGTTCGTTATCCTTGGTTGGTTTCCTATTTAGCTCACCTGGAGACTCAGTTCCTTGCCTGCTCACAATGTATTCAGTGCTCTTCAGATTCCTTGTGACTACCTTGCTCCCAGTCTCTCCAAGACAAGCTAAGTTTTTGTTTGTTTATTTTTTGATTATCAGCATTCATCATGTTTCTTGTCCAGCTTGCTAAAATGTGATTTCCTCGCTTGCTGGTTGCTCTAGGGGACTGAGTTTCTCCCCCCACACCGTTAGTTGGTTCGGGGGTTCTTGAAATCTCAGTGTGGATATTTTGTAAGGGTTTTTTACTGATCGCACAGACCCCTTTTCTATTTTCTGCTATCTAGTATTAGTGGGCCTCATTTGCTGAATCTGCTTTCACCCCTGTGTATGTGCCTTCCTCTTACCTCACCGTTATTATTTGTTGGGGGCTTCTATATCTTTGGGGATTATTTCTCTGGAGGCAAGTGAGGTCTTTCTTTCTCTCTAGGGGTAGTTAGTTCCTCAGGCTGGCTCGAGACGTCTAGGATTTTAGTCACGTTCACCGGCTACCTCTAGTGTGTTGGATAGGTTCAGATTTGCGGTCAGTCCAGTTTACCACCTCCCTAGAGCTTGTCCTATGTTTTGTACTTAGCTGGAGTATTTTGTGATCCTCAACCACTAAGGATCATAACACTCCTCCTCCAGAAGCGAAAGCTTGTCCACAGAGCGCAGTCGCACGACCACTCCATCCGCAGCTGCCAGTGTTGCACACGAGGTGTCCAATTATGGAACAGCTAGTGGTAAGCGTCAGCAGGCTGTGTTACAAATGAAGTGTTTGGGCAACAACAGACACACCGTAGAAGTACTGGCCGAGTACTTGCAGCAACAAACTCAGTCATGGCTGGGCAGTGTACATCTTGAGGCAGGCAAGGTAGTTAGTGATAACGGAAGGAATTTTATGGCTGCCATAGCCCTTTCAGAACTGAAACACATACCTTGCCTGGCTCACACCTTGAACCTGGTGGTGCAGTGCTTCCTCAAAAATTATCCAGAGTTACCAGCCCTGCTCCTGAAGGTGCGAAGACTTTGCTCGCACATCCATCGGTCGCCCGTACACTCCAGCCGTATGCTGAACCATCATCGATCGCTGAATCTTCCCCAGCACCGCCTAATTATCGACGTTGCAACAAGGTGGAACTCCACACTGCAAATGGTTCAGAGGCTGTGCGAACGGAGGCATGCTGTAATTAATTTGTGGGAGGATACACATACACGGGCAGGCACTTGGATTGCAGACATGGAGTTGTCTGGTGTGCAGTGGTCGAAGCTACAAGACCTCTGTCAAGTCCTTCAGTGTTTTGAGGAATGCACATGGCTGGTAAGTGCAGACGACGCCATCATAAGCATGAGCATCCCACTAATGCGTCTGCTGATGCAAAGTTTGACGCACATTAAGGAGCAGGCGTCTGCAGTCGAGGAGGAGGGAAGCCTTGATGACAGTCAGCCATTGTCTGCTCAGGAAACTCTCCTGGACGAGGTGGCGGAGGAGGATGATGGGGATGAATATTTATGGGAGGATGCTGTTATGACCCCAATGGCAGAGGGTCTCAGAAATACATACCAAGTCTGCAAACACAAAAAACCAGCTCATAGGGCAGTGGTAACTGGGCTGACCGTATATCTGATCCTAGCACCACAAATAGCAGTAGCCGGGGAACGTGCCTACGTTGGTTCTAGACGTCTCGCGCCCGCCGGAGATCTAACTAACCCTAGAAGGGAAAAGATAGACCTTTCTTGCCTCCAGAGAAAAGACCCCAAAAGTTGGATACAAGCCCCCAACAAATAATAACGGTGAGGTAAGAAGAAAAGACAAACGTAAGAATGAACTAAGTATTTAGCAAAGAGAGGCCCACTGACTAATAGCAGAATATAGTAAGATGACTTATACGGTCAGCAAAAACCCTATCAAAATTTCCACGCTGGATATTCAAGAACCCCCGAACCGTCTAATGGCCCGGGGGGAGAATACCAGCCCCCTAGAGCTTCCAGCAAAAACAGGAATCACATTTAGTACAAGCTGGACAAAAAATAAGAGCAATACAAATAACCAAAAAACAAGGAAGCAGGACTTAGCTTAATTTTGCAAGAACCAGGACCAGCAGACAGGAGCAAACAGAAAGGACTGATTACAACGATGCCAGGCACCAGACTGAGAATTCAGGAAGTTTATATAGCAACACCCCTGGACTAACGACCCAGTTGGGTGCCAAACTGAGGAAAGACAATCCCAGAGTCATATCACTAGTGACCACAAGAGGGAGCCAAAAAAGTCTAATTCACAACAGGATGCGTCTCAGGGGGCAATAGAAACTGGTGGCGTTGCAAGGTCAGGTACAGGGTTTTTGCGGTACACAAGTGATGTTGATTTGCAAGAAAGTGCTCCTCAACCCAGCACAAGCAGTGAATTGACACCTGGAACATTGGCCCACATGGCTGAGTATGCCTTGCGTATCCTAAAAAGGGACCCCCGCATTATCAAAATGATGACCGATGACGATTACTGGTTGGCCTGCCTCCTGGATCCACGATATAAAGCAAAATTACAAAATATGCCACATGAGAACCTTGAGCAAATATTGACTACCAAACAAGCAACTCTTGTAGACCGTTTAGTTCAGGCATTCCCAGCACACAGCGGCGGTGATGGTTCTCACACGAGCCGTAGGGGGCAACATGGCAGAGGTGTTCGAGGTGCACAAATCCGAGGTGGCGTTGGACAGAGGGGTTTTTGTTGTGAATTCTGTTTGTGGGCTCCCCCGGTGGTGTTTTATGGTAGTGCCACTTATTTGCCTTCTTCTATCCTTGATCACCTGTTGACACCCATTAGGGGAGTTTCCTATTTAAGGCTGCTTGGCTGCTGGTCTGATGCCGGCCATCAATGTATCAGTAGCATTCTGTTGCATTCTCCTGCCTCAAGATCCTGTTCAGCTAAGTTGAATTTTGTTTCTAGTTTATTCTATTTTTGTCCAGCTATTTGCAATGTGACTCTCTGTAGCTGGAAGCTCTCGTGGACTGGAATTGCCACTCCAGTGGCATGAGTTGTCACTGGAGTTTTAAAGTAATTTCAGGATGGTGTTTTTGAGTAGTGTTTTGAAGTTGACCGTGAAGTGACTCTTTCCTGTACTTCTGCTATCTAGTAAGCGGACCTCACTGTGCTAAATCTGCTGTTCATCCTACGTATGTCTTTTCCTCTTGACTCACCGTCAATATCTGTGGGGGGCTGCTATCTCCTTTTGGGGTTCATCTCTGGAGGTAAGGCAGGCCTGTATATTCCTCTGATAGGGGTAGTTAGATCTCCGGCTGGCGCGTGGTGTCTAGGGCATCGTAGGAAACACTCCCCGGCTACTTCCAGTGTCGTGTCAGGTTCAGGTCACGGTCACTTTAGTTCCCATCGCCCGAGAGCTAGTCCGTTGTTATTTTGATTTCCCTGCCATTTGGAAAATCATAACAGTTTGGCCGGCCCACATGTGTTAAAACTATGCACTAAAGCAGGAAAGGATATGAAAAGGTTTTTTTTCCTTCTGTGTTTGGAAAGTGCACCTTAGTGCTTATTTGTACTCCTTGCTTAAACTGCAGTCTTCAGCCTTTTTTTTTTTCCTCTCTTCTTAATCTCTGAATGGCTTTGGTTACACCTGTTTGAATCATGGATCCACAGAGTTTGGTTTCAGGTCTGAATAACCTGGCTACAAAGGTCCAGAACTTACAAGATTTTGTTGTACGTGCTCCAATGTCTGAACCTAAGATCCCTATGCCTGAATTTTTTACCGGAGACAGATCCCGTTTTTTGAATTTCAGAGAGAATTGTAAATTGTTTTTGTCTCTGAAATCTCACTCTGCTGGTGATCCTGCGCAACAGGTTAAAATTGTTATTTCTCTATTGCGGGGTGACCCACAAAGTTGGGCATTTGCATTGTTGCCAGGGGATCCTGCGTTATTAAATGTAGATGCGTTTTTTCTGGCTTTGGGGTTGCTTTATGAAGAACCTAATTTAGAGATTTTGGCTGAGAAAGCCTTGATAGCTCTTTCTCAAGGGCAAGATGAAGCTGAGATATACTGCCAAAAATTTCGTAAATGGTCGGTGCTTACTAAATGGAATGAGTGCGCTCTAGCAGCTAATTTCAGAGAAGGTCTCTCTGATGCCGTGAAGGATGTCATGGTGGGGTTCCCTGTGCCTACAGGTCTGAATGATGCCATGAAATTGGCTATCCAGATTGATCGGCGTTTACGGGAGCGCAAATCTGTGCACCATATGGCGGTATCTTCTGAGCAAAAATCTGTGCACCATATGGCGGTATCTTCTGAGCAAAAACCTGTGCACCATATGGCGGTATCTTCTGAGCAAAAACCTGTGCATCATTTGGCGGTGACCTCTGAAAAGGCACCAGAGCATATGCAATGCGATAGTGTATTGTCTAGAGGCGAACGACAGAATTACAGGCGCAAAAATGGGTTGTGCTTCTATTGTGGAGATCCAGCTCATGTTATATCAGCATGCTCTAAACGCATAAAGAAGGTTGATAAAAAGGTTGATAAATCTTTTTCTATGGGTACCTTGCAGTCTAAATTTCTTTTGTCCGTGACATTGATTTGTACTTTATCATCTGTTACTGTGGATGCTTATGTGGATTCTGGCGCCGCTCTGAGTCTCATGGATTGGTCCTTTGCCAAGCGTTGTGGGTTTGATTTAGAGCCTCTGGAGGTTTCTATTCCCTTAAAGGGTATTGATTCTACACCTTTGGCTAGCAATAAACCACAATATTGGACACAAGTGACTATGCATCTGTCCCCAGACCATCAGGAGATTATTCGTTTCCTTGTGTTATATAATCTACATGACGTATTAGTACTTGGATTACCATGGTTACAAATTCATAATCCAGTCTTGGACTGGAGATCAATGTCTGTGCTGAGCTGGGGATGTCAGGGGATTCATGGGGATGCACCTTTGGTTCCCATTTCTTCATCTACTCCCTCTGAGATCCCAGCATTTCTGTCAGATTTTTATGATGTCTTTCAGGAGCCTAAAACTGATTCTCTCCCTCCTCACAGAGAGTGTGACTGCGCTATTGAGTTGATTCCCGGTAGTAAATTTCCTAAGGGTCGCTTGTTTAATTTGTCTGTACCTGAACATACTGCTATGCGGGAGTATATCAGAGAATCTTTGGAAAAGGGTCATATTCGCCCCTCTTTGTCTCCACTGGGGGCAGGGTTTTTCTTTGTGGGTAAAAAGGATGGTTCATTGAGACCTTGTATCGACTATCGACTTCTGAATAAGATTACAGTTAAATACCAGTATCCGTTACCTTTACTGACTGATCTTTTTGCTCGCATAAAGGGGGCGAAGTGGTTCACTAAGATCGATCTACGTGGTGCGTATAATTTGGTGCGGATTAAGCAGGGGGATGAGTGGAAGACCGCATTTAATACGCCTGAAGGCCATTTTGAGTATTTGGTAATGCCTTTCGGTCTCGCGAATGCTCCTTCCGTTTTTCAGTCCTTTATGCACGATATTTTCCGTGAATATCTGGATAAATTTATGATTGTGTATTTGGATGATATTTTGATTTTTTCGGAGGACTGGGAATCTCATGTTCAACAGGTCAGGAGAGTTTTTCAGGTTTTACGAGCTAATTCTCTATTTGTGAAGGGCTCAAAGTGTATTTTTGGGGTTCAGAGAATTTCCTTTTTGGGATATATTTTTTCCCCTTCATCTATGGAGATGGACCCTGTTAAGGTTCAGGCTATTTGTGATTGGGTACAACCTACTTCTCTAAAGAGTCTTCAGAAATTCTTGGGATTTGCTAATTTCTATCGCCGATTCATAGCGGGTTTTTCTGCCATTGCTAAACCTTTGACTGATTTGACCAAGAAGGGTGCTGATGTTGCTAATTGGTCCTCTGCGGCTGTGGAGGCCTTTCGGGAGCTTAAGCGCCGCTTTTCTTCTGCTCCTGTGTTGCGCCAGCCTGATGTTTCGCTCCCGTTCCAGGTTGAAGTAGATGCTTCCGAGATCGGAGCAGGTGCAGTTTTGTCGCAGAAAGGTCCTGACTGCTCAGTGATGAGACCATGTGCGTTTTTCTCTCGAAAGTTTTCACCCGCTGAGCGAAATTATGATGTTGGAAATCGGGAGCTCTTGGCCATGAAGTGGGCATTTGAGGAGTGGCGTCATTGGCTTGAGGGTGCTAGACACCAGGTGGTGGTCTTGACTGACCACAAAAATCTAATTTATCTTGAGTCAGCCAGGCGTCTGAATCCTAGACAGGCGCGCTGGTCGTTGTTTTTCTCTCGATTTAACTTTGTGGTTTCATATCTGCCTGGGTCTAAGAATGTGAGGGCGGATGCCCTCTCTAGGAGTTTTGAGCCTGACTCGCCTGGTGATTCCGAACCTACTGGCATCCTGAAGGATGGGGTGATATTGTCAGCTGTCTCCTCAGACCTGCGGCGCTCTTTGCAGGAGTTTCAGGTGGATAGGCCTGATCGCTGTCCGCCTGGTAGATTGTTTGTCCCTGATGACTGGACCAGTAGAGTTATTTCGGAGGTTCACTCTTCCGCGTTGGCATCCTGGAATTTTTGGCACCAGGGATCTGGTGTCTAGGTCCTTCTGGTGGCCTTCCTTGTCTCGAGATGTACGTATTTTTGTGCAGTCTTGTGATGTTTGTGCTCGGGCTAAGCCCTGCTGTTCCCGGGCCAGCGGGTTGTTGTTGCCCTTGCCTATTCCTAAGAGGCCTTGGACGCACATCTCTATGGACTTTATTTCTGACCTTCCTGTTTCTCGTAGGATGTCCGTCATCTGGGTGGTGTGTGACCGTTTTTCCAAGATGGTTCACTTGGTACCTTTGCCCAAATTGCCCTCCTCCTCTGAGCTGGTCCCTCTATTTTTTCAGAATGTTGTGCGTTTGCATGGTATTCCTGAGAATATAGTGTCTGACAGGGGTACTCAGTTTGTGTCTAGATTTTGGCGGGCGTTCTGTGCCAGGATGGGCATCGACTTGTCTTTTTCGTCTGCATTCCATCCTCAGACTAATGGCCAGACTGAGCGTACTAATCAGACCTTGGAGACTTACTTGAGGTGTTTTGTGTCCGCTGATCAGGACGATTGGCTTGATTTTTTGCCATTGGCAGAGTTTGCCCTTAACAATCGGGCCAGTTCTGCCACTTTGGTTTCTCCATTTTTTTGTAATTCAGGGTTTCACCCTCGCTTTTCGTCCGGTCAATTGGAGTCTTCGGATTGTCCTGGAGTAGATGCTGTGGTTGATAGAATGCATCAGATTTGGGGACAGGTTGTGGACAATCTGAAGTTGTCCCAGGAGAAGACTCAACAGTTCACTAATCGTCATCGGCGTGTCGGTCCTCGTCTTTGTGTTGGGGACCTGGTTTGGTTGTCTTCTCGATTTGTTCCTATGAAGGTCTCGTCTCCTAAGTTTAAGCCTCGGTTTATCGGCCCTTATAGGATTCTGGAGGTTCTCAATCCTGTGTCCTTTCGTTTGGACCTCCCAGCATCTTTTACTATTCATAATGTTTTTCATCGGTCATTGTTGCGGAGGTATGAGGTGCCGGTTGTTCCGTCTGCTGATCCTCCTGCTCCTGTGCTGGTTGAGGGTGAGTTGGAGTATGTGGTGGAAAAGATCTTGGACTCCCGTGTTTCCAGACGGAAACTTCAGTATCTGGTTAAGTGGAAAGGCTATGGTCAGGAGGATAATTCTTGGGTGACAGCATCTGATGTTCATGCTCCTGATTTGGTTCGTGCATTTCATAGTGCTCATCCAGATCGCCCTGGTGGTTCTGGTGAGGGTTCGGTGCCCCCTCCTTAAGGGGGGGGTACTGTTGTGAATTCTGTTTGTGGGCTCCCCCGGTGGTGTTTTATGGTAGTGCCACTTATTTGCCTTCTTCTATCCTTGATCACCTGTTGACACCCATTAGGGGAGTTTCCTATTTAAGGCTGCTTGGCTGCTGGTCTGATGCCGGCCATCAATGTATCAGTAGCATTCTGTTGCATTCTCCTGCCTCAAGATCCTGTTCAGCTAAGTTGAATTTTGTTTCTAGTTTATTCTATTTTTGTCCAGCTATTTGCAATGTGACTCTCTGTAGCTGGAAGCTCTCGTGGACTGGAATTGCCACTCCAGTGGCATGAGTTGTCACTGGAGTTTTAAAGTAATTTCAGGATGGTGTTTTTGAGTAGTGTTTTGAAGTTGACCGTGAAGTGACTCTTTCCTGTACTTCTGCTATCTAGTAAGCGGACCTCACTGTGCTAAATCTGCTGTTCATCCTACGTATGTCTTTTCCTCTTGACTCACCGTCAATATCTGTGGGGGGCTGCTATCTCCTTTTGGGGTTCATCTCTGGAGGTAAGGCAGGCCTGTATATTCCTCTGATAGGGGTAGTTAGATCTCCGGCTGGCGCGTGGTGTCTAGGGCATCGTAGGAAACACTCCCCGGCTACTTCCAGTGTCGTGTCAGGTTCAGGTCACGGTCACTTTAGTTCCCATTGCCCGAGAGCTAGTCCGTTGTTATTTTGATTTCCCTGCCATTTGGAAAATCATAACAGGTTTTATGACCAGGTTGTGGAGTGATTTCGCAATGACCGCTGACACGACAGGTACTGCTGCATCGATTCAAAGTGACAGGAGACAACATTTCTCCAGTATGGTTACGAACTACTTTTCCTCCCTTATCGATGTTCTCCCTCACAGGTCATTCCCCTTTGATTACTGGGCATCTAAAATAGACACCTGGCGTGAATTGGCAGAATATGCATTACAGGAGCTCGCTTGCCCTGCTGCTAGTGTGCTATCAGAAAGAGTGTTCAGTGCTTCTGGTTTAATACTGACCGAAAAAGGACACGTGTGGCTACCCAAAATGTTGATGATCTAACCTTCATTAAAATGAACCAATCATGGATTTCAAATTATTTTGCCCCACCTTCCCCTGCTGACACGTAGCTTGCCTGAAAAATGTCTTGCTTTTGGCCTCCTCTTACTGACTTCTCCAATTCCTCCTTTTGCAGCTGCTGAATGTCCAACATAGGCCATTTTTATACCTTCCTAAATGGGCTGACTCCCCCCACAGGGCCGTGGGTGCAAGCACCCGTGCGAGTGCCATTTGCCTGGACAGGTGGGTGTGCCCACTCTTGGGTGACGGCACTGGCACAGGGTCCCTCATAGTACAATGAAGTGTCTCTGACGGTGGTGGTGCACAACCAACGTCAGACACACCGTTGTAATATGAGGGGCCCTGTGCCAGTACCGCCGCCCACGAGAGAGTGTTCCCCCCAGCTCGAACAGTGCTCTACCACTTGCAATACTTACCTCTCCCTGCTCCACCACTGTGTAGTCTGTGCTGTTAAATCCTTCAGTGGCACTGCAAATACAAATTTGTTGAAGTGATAGATGATAGTTCAAATATACAAGGGCCCTGGCCTCCATTTAGACCAGTTAATACTTTGCTCCTACTACCACTGTCTGCTACTCAGCAGAGGAGCCCATTATTTGGGCCTACTAACTGTGTCTGCCACTCATTACAGTTCTCCTCCACTGAACAAAGCAATGCCGCCTGTTTAGTCCTGTTACCACATTTGAACTGCATTTAGCCTACTTTATTATTTGGGCCTACTAACTGTGTCTGCCACTCATTACAGTTTTCCTCCACTGAACAAAGCAATGCCGCCTGTTTAGTCTTGTTACCAATTTTGAACTGCATTTAGCCTACTTTATGGGCCTTTATCTGTGTTTCCTACTCATCCTGCCCATTGCCCAGCCACTGCTAGATGAGTCTCCTGGTACATTGACCCAGATCACTACATTCCCCTTGCACTCTACACAGCCAGAATCTGACCCTGCTGAAAGTCAGGTTCCCCTTCCCGCATACTGTACCACCTTACACGGGGACAAAGAGGAAGGTGCAGATGAAAGTGCAGGTTCCTTCATCAGGTGGGGGGGCATACTCGTTGGCGACGTCACTGGCACCGGGCCCCTCATAGTACGCAAAAGTGTCTCTGTCAGTGGGAGGCGCCACCCGCCGTCAAACACACCGCCGTACTATGAGGGGCCCTGTGCCAGTGCCAACGAGTGGGCCGCCCTGCTTGGTCAGGATCACAGCACTTGCAAAGTTGAAATGCTTACCTCTCCCTGCTCCACTGCCGTGACGTATTCCGCGTTTCCTGGGCCCACAAAAATCTTGAGCCAGCCCTACCCCCGACAACTTTAGCCAAATGACCCCCAGTTTTCAATGCCTAACTATTATTATAAAGGAAATTAAGATTGACAAGCTTAAGTAATAAGACTTGATGTTTTTGGCATTGAAATGGGCACTGTAGGTATTTTCCTGTCCTCCACTCACTGCCGACTTTGATTCCCCATTGACTTGCATTGGGTTTCGTGTTTCAGTCGGCCCCCGACTTTTCGCAATAATTGGCCGATTTCACCCGACCCGACTTTTGACAAAGTCGGGTTTTGCGAAACCCGACTCGATCCGAAAAAAGTAAAAGTCGCTCAACTCTAGTCTTAACGCCATCACCGTTAAGAATAAGTACCCACTACCCCTGATATCTGAGCTCTTTGATAGGCTACTGGGAGCAAGGGTATTTACTAAATTAGATCTGAGGGGTGCTTACAACCTGATTCGCATCCGTGAGGGAGACGAATAGAAGACCGCTTTTAACACCAGGGATGGGCACTATGAATATCTGGTGATGCCCTTCGGGCACTGTAATGCCACAGCCGTTTTCCAAGAGTTTGTGAACGACATCTTCCGGGATATGCTCACCACCTCGGTCGTAAACTATCTGGATGATATTCTCATCTACTCTCCAGATGTTGACTCACACCGGAGAGATGTTTGCAAAGTCTTCGACATCTTACGGGCAAATTCCCTCTATGCCAAGTTGGAGAAGTGTGTGTTTGAGCAGGAGTCCTTGCCTTTCCTAGGCTATATCATCTCTGCCCAGGGATTGGCTATAGATCCTGCCAAGCTACAGGCTGTGATGGACTGGCAGGAACCCCATTCTCTTAAAGCGGTGCAGCGCCTTATGGGGTTCATTAATTACTATCGCCAGTTCATTCCCCACTTCTCAACTTTGGTAACTCCCTTGGTTGCCCTCACCAAGAAGGGAGCAAATCTCAAATTGTGGTCGGAGGAGGTCTCCAAGGCCCTACTCGCTATTAATTCACACTTCGCTAGCGCTCCCATCCTACATCGCACCGATGTAGATAAGCCATTTATAATGGAAGTGGATGCCTCATCCGTTGGTGCTGGAGCAGTCCTGTTCCAAAGGGATGCTCAAGGTCGGAAGCATCCTTGCTTCTTCTCCAAGACCTTCTCACCAGCGGAGAGGAATTATTCCATCGTGGACAGGGAGTTGCTAGCCATGAAGTTGGCTTTCTCAGAGTGGAGACACCTCCTGGAGGGGGCTCGCTTTCCCTTCCAAGTTTTTACAGACCACAAAAATTTGGTGTACTAACAGACAGCCCAGCGGCTAAATTCTCACTAGGCCAGATGGTCCTTGTTCTTCTCCCGGTTCCATTTCACTCTACATTTTCTCTCCAGGGAGAAGTAAATTCGTGCCAACGCTCTCTACCACTCCGTAGTGTCATCAGAGGAGGAGGAGCCTTGGCTTATTGTCCCTTCTGAGAACCGTGGCTCCGGTTTCTCTAGAGTCTGTGCCCCGGGCAAGACTTTTGTACCATCAAATTTGAGACCGGAGGTTCTCTCTTGGGCTCATTCGTCCAGAGTGGGTGGACATTTTGGGACCAAGAGGACATTTGAGCTTCTGGCGAGGACATACCGGTGGCCGCATATGGCTCGTGACATCGGGGATTATATTCGGTCGTGTGTCTCCTGCGCCAAGAATCGGTCTCCTCTGCAACGGCCTGCTGGGTTACTTTAACCCCTTCCAGTGGCAGACAGGCCCTGGGAGATGGTCGGGATGGACTTCGTGGTGGGCTTACTTAAGTCTCGTAGCTGCACCATTATCTGGGTAGTCACCAATCATTTTTCTAAAATGGTGCACTTGGTGCCGCTTCCACAGTTAACTTCTGCACGGGCCTTGGCGGCGTTGTTCATAAAACATATTTTCAATCTACATGGCATGCCTGACAAAATTGTCAGTGACCGGGGTCCCCAGTTCGCGTCTCGGTTTTGGAGAGAGCTCTGTCATTTACTCTGCATTGAGCTGAACCTCTCTTCTGCATACCATCCTGAGACAAATGGGTTGGTAGAGAGGGCCAACCAGACTCTGGTGATATACCTGCGACATTTTGTCTCTGCTAGGCAGGATGACTGGGCATCTTTGCTACCTTGGGCAGAATTTGCTTTGAACAATGCCGTAGCCGACTCCACTGGGCAGACTCAATTTCTCCTTAATTACGGCCAGCATCCGCGTGTCCCTGTGCCCATGCCTGTGTCATCCACTGATTCCAGGGTGTCAGACTGGGCAGTGAAGGCACATGACATTTGGGACCACACACAGGATGTCATTCTGGCCTCCAAGGAGAGAATGAGGGTTTCTGCAGATGCACACCAGCGCCCCGCTCTGACCTTCGCTCCTGGCGACTTAGTGTGGCTTTCCGCCCGTAACATCAGGCTGCGAGTTGAGTCCACTAAGTTTGCGCCTTGTTACATTGGTCCTTTCAAGGTTCTGGAACAGGTTATCCCTGTGGTCTACCGCTTGGCTATTCCTTTGCGCCTTGGTATCACCGACACCTTTCATGTTTCCCTCTTAAAGCCCATCTATATGTCCCGGTTTTCCGAGTCATTTGCCGGGACATCGGGTTCATCCACTGATGAGTACGAGGTGAACTCTATCTTGGGGTGCACGGTGGTACGTGGCAAGAAATACTATCTGATGGACTGGAAGGGTCACGGTCCAGAGGACGGAACCTGGGAACCTGTGGAGCACATTCGGGCTCCGCTGCTCATTGCAGCCTTTGAGTGTAGTGAGGCTCAAGGAGGAGGGGGCCCTAGGAGGGGGGTAATGTTAGGTGTCGAATTCCCACCGCTGCACGGGGGGAATCTCGAGCCATGTCTGCTGCGGTCTCCCATTCTCCTCCAGCCGCAGTGGAACCTGCTAAGCGGAGACGTCGGTCCCAGCGTCTGGCTCCCTGATACTGAGCAAATGGTTACTGCTGCCTTTCCAGGCTCTGCCTTTGCAGCCAGCACTGGTCAGCGGCAAGCAGGCTTTTCTGGGACTAAGTCCTGCTTTTCATGCACTGAGCATACCCACGGGAGGACCTCTCATTGGAGGTCAGGGGTCACACACTAAGGCCCTGGAGCAGCTCCTATTGGTCCACCAGGAAGGTCCTGAAGAGCTGCAACTATAAAAAGTTCCCATGGCCGCACGGCCATGCACTAGAATCAAATGAGTTTGCTTATGCCAGTGGATACTATACCACTCTATTTCTTTGTGATGTGAGGCTGTAGCTTTGGGATTTTACACTAAGGTAGGCAGCTAGCGTCAGTGGGGGCAATTAGCCTTGGCTTAGAATCTGGTTCCTTCATGTGTGCGGTTAGCACAGAAGAGTTCCAGAGCAAGCACAACCCTAGTTAGGGTAATAGTTTTGTGTACAGCGTTACTCTGTGAGGCAACAGAGATCGCTTCCAGTTCACACGGGGTGAAGCTTAACCCACGTATGAGCTCAGTGTTTATCTGCCATTACTTAGCAGCAGATATCTCTGCACGGTGGACCCTGGGCTGCGAACGCACCTTGTAGCTACCTATCTATACTCAGTGCATTCCGCTAGTCCTAACACTGACCTCCATTTCTTAAAGGGAACCTGTCACCCCGATTTTTCGTATGAGATAAAAATACTGTTAAATAGGGCCTGAGCTGTGCATTACAATAGTGTATTTTGTGGACCCCGATTCCCCACCTTTGCTGCCGAAATACGTTACCAAAGTAGCCGTTTTCGCCTGTCAATCAGGCTGGTCTGGTCAGATGGGCGTGGTGTCTTCCCCCAGATCTTGCTTATTTTTCCATTGGTGGCGTAGTGGTTTGCGCATGCCCAAGTCCAGAATCCACTGCACAGGGGAGGGAAAAGAGCGCGATCTGCGCTATTCCCCTGGTGATCGGTGGGGGCGGCCATCTTCCTGTGGCCGCGCGTGCGCAGATGGAGCGCTCTGCTGCCCGGGGCTTCAGGAAAATGGCCACGGGATGCCGCGCGTGCGCAGATGGAGATCGCGGCAGCCATTTTCCTGAAGCCGAGATGCGAACTCTGCTGGACTGCTATCCAAGTAATAAATATTCAAATTCTAAAAATCATCACCATACACAAGTTGAGTGCCAAGTTATTTACTTCTTACGTTTACTGGTGTGGGCAACCTATCTTGAGCACCAACACAGCTGTGCCACGATATACTTCACTATTCAGTTGGACTATCAGCTGTGTATCCACCAGACTTCTGCTCAACACAACTGATGGTCCCAACACCATTTATAAGGCAAGAAATCCCACTTAAAGGGGTTGTCCACTACTTTCAATTAACCCCCCAATGTATCCCCCCCCCCGGGGACCCTGATGAATTGTGTAATTACCTTCCGTTGCCGTTTTTGCCTGTGAGCAGCGCTATTCCGACGGCTGAGTCTGGGTCACGTGACCCCCAGGCTGCAGCCGCCGCTTATTTCCGCCGACGTCATGTCAATTTCCAGACTCTGGAAATTGACGTGACGTCAGTAGCAGGCGTGAGCCAGCCTCACAGTCAGCAGTCACTCATCAAGAGTGACTGGGCTGTGGGTGGGGCTGGGGGCTGCAGGGCTGTGCTGGGGGTGGGAGAGGCTAGGCAGGGATGTGCGGGCGGGGCTAGGCAGGGATGATTGTGCGGGGCTGCGGGCGCCGGTGCTCTGCGGTCCGGTGCTGTGCGGTCCGGCGCCTGTGCTGTGCGGGCCGGTGCTGTGCGGGCCGGCGCCGGTATGTGCTGGGGTCTGCTGTGGGGGTGGTCTTTGGGGTGTGTGTGTGTGTGTCTCTCTCTGTGTGCAGGCATTGTCCGATGGGACTACAAGTCCCATCGGGCTCTGCCTGCTACAGTGACAGTGAGTGACACATTAGCCAATGATGGGACAGTAGTAGTCCCATCATCCGGCTAATGTGTTGAATGTAAAAAAATAAATAAATAAATACACATATACAGTACATAAATACATACATACAACACACACCATGTGACAACATGCACCATGCGATATGCAAAAACATGCAACATACGACATGCACCATGCGACGACATGCGATGACATGCACCATGCGGCAGACATGCACCAGGCGACGACATGCACCATGCGACGACATGCAACATATGACATGCGACATGCACCATGCGACGACATGCACCATATGACATGCGACATGCACCATGCGACGACATGCAACATATGACATGCGCCATGCGACGACATGCGCCATGTGACGACATGCGACGTGCACCATGCGACGACATGCACCATGCGGCGACATGCGACAGACATGCACCATGCGATGACATGCACCATATGACATGCGACATGCACCATGCGATGACATGTGACATGCACGATGCGGTGACATGCGCCATGCGACGACATGCGACATGCACCATGCGGCGACATGCACCATGCGGCGACATGCGGCAGACATGCACCATGTGGCGACATGCGGCAGACATGCACCATGCGACGACATGCACCATATGACATGCGACGACATGCGCCATGCGATGACATGCACCATGCGACGACATGCACCATGCGATGACATGCAGCATATGACATGCAACATGCCACATACAGTACGTACATACATACAACAGACATACAGTACATGTAACATAGAGTACATTCTCACCATCACTTGTCACCTTGATCCCCGAAGCCATTGTCATCTATAAAAAATATTAAAATAATAAACAACCAATATACTCCCTGATCCGCAGAAATCCACTTAAAACGAGTGTCCCTCGACGATCTCCCGTGGAGAGCAGGAGCATCTGCTGATGCGACATTTCTGGGGCGGCTGCGGACTGGTATTTGTAGCCGGGGGGGGGGGGGGGGGCCCTCTCTAGGCTATGAATATCAGCCCGCAGCTGTCTGTGTAGCCTTTCTGGCTATAAAATACAGGGGGACCCCATGTCATTTTTTTGAGGGGGTCCCCCTATTTTAATAGCCAGTAAAGGCTACGCAGACAGCTGCGAGCTGATATTCATAGCAGGCTACAAATATTGGCCCCCGGCCATCGGCTTTCCCCCTCTGGCGCAGAAAATTGCGCGGGAGCCCACGCCGTTTTTTTCCGTTTTTTTATTAAATTAAATGCTCATTAAGGCCTCTTTCACACTTGCGTCGGTATGGGTCCATCGCTATGCGTCGGGCCTACGTACTGACGCACGTTGTGAAATTTGTGCCCATTCTGAAGTCCGGGGAGGAGGGGGCGGAGTTTTGGCCGCGCATGCGCGGTAGAAAATGGCGGACGCGACTGACAAAAAAAGTTCACTTTAACGTTTTTTCGTGCCAACGGTCCGCCAAAACACGACGCATCCGTTGCACGACGGACGCGACGTGTGGCCATCCGTCGCGATCTGTCACTAATACAAGTCTATGGGTAAAAAACGCATCCTGCGAGCACATTTGCAGGATCCATTTTTTTACCAAAAAGACGGATTGCTAAAAACGCAAGTGTGAAAGTAGCCTTAGGCTGCTTTCACACTAGCATCTCGGTAAGGGGCCGTCTCGCTGCGTCGCTAATAAAAGTCTATGGAGAAAAAATGCATCCTGCAGACAACTTTGCAGGACGCGTTTTTTCTCCACAACGACGCATTGCGACGTGCAGTGCACGACGCTAGTGTGAAAGAGGCCTTAGAAACATCGTCCTTTCTATTATATATCTATGGATATATCTATCTATAGATATATTTATAGATAGATATATCTATAGATACATAGATGTATCTATCCATATATTTGGCTGCTTTCACACATCAGGTTTTTGCCGTGAGGCACAATCCGGCGAGTTTTGAAAAAAACTGATCCATTTTTTTCCGCCGGATCCGTTTTTTTCTCATAGAGTTGTATTAGCGCCGGATTGTGCCTGATGGCCACACGTTTCATCTGTTTTTTGCCGGATCCATCAAAAAAGCTGTTTCCGCCGGATGGAAAACACATACAGAGGAACGTTTTTTCTGTCCGGCGAAAAAACGCACAGGGACGGATTCGGCAAAAAAACGTATGAAACTGAGCTGTGAAATGATAAATCCGGCCTTGGAATCCATTTTTTCATGCATGTTTCCATTCAAATCATGCACATTTTCCGTTTATTTACTTATTTCCAAAAACGGCATTAAAACCGCTCATAAACTGCACCAAAAAAAGCATCAAAACTGCACCAAAAACTGCATCAAAATTGAACCCAAAACTGCATCAAAACCTTGTGCAGTTTTGCAGTTTTGGTGCGGTTTTGATGCAGTTTTTGGTGCGGTTTTGATGCAGTTCTTGGTGCGGTTTTGATGCAGTTCTAGGTGTGGTTTTGGTGCGGTTTTGATGGAGTTTTTGGTGCGGTTTTGGCGCAGTTTTGATGCAGTTTTTGGTGCGGTTTTGATGCAGTTCTTGGTGCGGTTTTGATGCAGTTCTAGGTGTGGTTTTGGTGCGGTTTTGATGCAGTTTTTGGTGCGGTTTTGGCACAGTTTTGATGCAGTTTTTGGTGCGGTTTTGGTGCAGTGTTGATGCAATTTTGGTGCGGTTTTGATGCAGTTTTGATGCTTTTTTTTCAGTTTTGATGCGTTTTTTATGCAGTTTTTTGCACGGTTTTGATGCATTTTTTAATTCGCTTTTGGTGCGGTTTTTGCACGGTTTTTAGGCGTTTTGGTGCGTTTTTGAAAGCTAAATAAAGATGTATTATTGAACAAAAGAAAAAGATTTGTGATGTCATTATTGTCCAACCTCCTCTTTTACATTTGTCCAACCCACACTCCGTTAAACACACAGATAGACAGATAGATGATAGATGAAATGGATAGACAGATCTACATATAGATAGATCTATAGATGCATACATCTGTCTATTCATATATCTATCTGTAGATGTGTCTGGATAGACATATCTATTGATAGATGTATGGATAGCATAGGGTGTGTATCCACTGTCTGGATTACATCCGAATGAGCTGCAGATTGGATGCTGCGTACTTGTAGTCCCATCGGATGATGCCTGCACACACACCCCAAAAGACCCCCTGCACAGCCCCGCACACACCCGAACAGCCCCGCACACACACAAACAGTCCCGCACAGGGCTGTACAAATCTGAACAGTCCCGCCCACATCCGAACAGCCCGCAGACCCCGCACACACCTGAACAGTCCCGCACACATCCGAACAGCCCGCAGACCCCGCACACACCTGAACAGTCCCGCACAGCGCCGCACACATCTGAAAAGCCCGCAGACCCCGCCCACACACACATATACACACACCGTCACCGCCCAAACACTTCCATCCTCCCGAGCTGCAGCGTTTCTCGGACCCACATCCGCAGCAAAACTGCAGATCTTTTTTACATCTGCGGTTTTGCTATGGATGTGCCCGACTCAATGAAAGTCTAAGGCCATGTTCACACTTTGCGGGTGACCTCTGCGGGTTCTCCCGCAGCGGATTTGATAAATCTGCAGGGCAAAACCGCTGCGGTTATCCCTGCAGATTTATCACGGTTTGTTCCGCGGTTTCCGCTGCGGGTTTCGGCCTATACTATTGATGCTGCAATATGCAGCATCAATAGTAATGTTAAAATAAAAAAAAAAGTTTATATACTCACCCTTTGACGTCTCGATCTCCTCGGCGCTGCACCCGGCGCTCCGGTTCCAAAGATGATGTGCGAGAAGGACCGTTCGTGACGTCACGGTCATGTGACTGCGACGTCACGGTCATGTGACCGCGACGTCACCTCAGGTCCTGTTCGCACAGCAACTCTGACCGGACGGCCGCGTGCAGTGCTGAGAGGTGAGTATAACATGATTTTTTATTTTAATTATTTTTTTTACCCCAAATATGGTTCCCAGGGCCTGGAGGAGAGTCTCCTCTCCTCCACCCCGGGTACCACCCGCACATTATCCGCTTACTTCCCGCAACGTGGGCACAGCCCCATACGGTAAGTAAGCGGTTCAATGCATTCCTATGGGTGCAGAATCGCAGCAATTCTGCACAAAGAAGTGACATGCTGCGGGTTGTAAACTGCTGCGTTTCTGCGCGGTTTTTCCCGCAGCATGTGCACAGCGGTTTGTGGTTTCCATAGGGTTTACATGTTAATGTAAACGCAATGGAAACTGCTGCGGACCCGCAGCATCAAAATCGCCGCGGATCCGCGGTAAAAACCGCAAAGTGTGAACATGGCCTTAAGGTGCAGAAACGCTGCAGTTCCGCACAAAAGAACTGACATGCGAGAAAAAAAAGGTGCGTTTCGGTGCGGCTTTTTCCGCAGCATGTGCTCAACAAGTCTGCGGCTCCCATAGACTTACATTGGTTGTGCACTACACTGCGGATTTGATGCAATTCAGTGCGGCAAAAAAACGCTGCAGATCTGCAATCAGATCCGTAATGTGTGCACACAGCCTTAGCATTTAGTGAACCTAGCAAAAAAGCCAAGCAAAAAACAAGTGTGGGATTGCACTTTTTTGCAATTTCATTGCACTTTGAATTTTTTTCACCTTTTCTGTTACACGACATGGTAAAACCAATGGTGTCGTTCAAAAGTAGAACTTGTCCCGCAAAAGACAAGCCCTCACATGGCCGTATTGACGGAAAAATTATGGCTCTGGAAAGAAGGGGAGCGATAAATGAAAACAAAAAAGCTCCAGGGGTGAAGGGGTTTAGAAACATGGATATGGACATATCTATCTATCTATCTATCTATCTATCTATCTATCTATCTATGTGTAAAGAAGTGTGGGTTGGACAAATGCAAAAGAGGAGGTTGGACAGAAATGACATCACAAATCTTTTTGAAGATAGAGGAGGGAGAGGAGGGAGGGGTTGGGGTGTGTTTTGGAGTGGGTGTACCAGGTGCAGAGTTACAGGCGAGTGCAATGCATCATGGAACTTGTAGTATTAGAGCACAGTAAGTCAGGAGAAAGGAAGTTGTCGATTAACCCCATGAGAGCTGGATCCAGCACTGAAGATGTGCTGCTACAGCATGATAAAAGGTAATATTGCTAAAATAAACACAGTAGATGTTTTCAGTGGCACATAATAGCAAGATTTATGAAAAAAAAAAAAGTTATAGTAGTGGATGTGGAGATCAGACTGAAAGAATCCATTGTGTCTTTCTCCTGAGACATCTGGCTTATATCAGGAAACTTAAGCAAAGTTGACATTTCCTTTTATGGACGCATTCCTTCTTGACATTGTAACCTTTTACCTACATACCAGAAACTGTACCTTATCTCTAGTATAGACTGTTTTTGTAAAAGGATGTGAAATATGAGCGCTTGTGCGCATGTCTGTAAATGTATGACTCTTTTCTATATAAAGGAGGGGTAGAGTCCAGTGAGTCAGACGTGCTCCTGGGCTTCCCCTGTATATGATCACACAACCTTTTGTGCTGCGTGTCATTTCACTCGGATCCCTACCTCTAGTAAGCCAGGGACTGAGAAGGACTCAACATTTCTTTGGTGCACCGAACAGGGACTCGAGGTGAGAGTATTTGCTCGAGATTTACCTGCGGATACGGACAACGGAGATCTGGGATAATGGACGGCAAATGAACTGAAAAACCTGGCCAGGTAAGAGACATTATTAGTTCTCTTTTATCTGCCCTGTATTATCCGAAAGATCTCTATGAGCCGTGTCACGCTGGGTTAGTCTAGTAGTGAGTAGATACCTATAAAACTCGGGTTACCATATTGTATAGATTTATGAGTCCTGTCCCTGGCAGTGTGTGAACAGTGTGAAGGTTGTGGTATGTTGTGAAAGAAGAGCAAAAGTGCGTAGAAAAATAAGCCGAAATAGTTGGGGTATAAGCCTTATACACGGAAGTCAGCCTAACTGGGTCATGTGGTTGCGTCCTTCTGGGAGACCTCCGCCCATGCTTGACTCTCATTAAGTGCTTAACCTCCTTCATTTCTGGATAAGGTTTGATAGAATGAGCCCAGGACGCGGTTTCATGAGCCTGGGACAAGTATGCTAACTGACACAGAAAGTTTTGTGATCTGTATGGTGTTGCTGGGTCTGTTTGCGTGCATAATAGCACTTAAGTACGTTCTGCACGTTAGGAAGAACGGAGCAGACAAGCCTTTCAATATTTTAGCTCCCTAGGAGAGAAGGCAACGAGACATCACCATAGAGTAAGTGATTGTCCAAACGTCACCTGGGGTAGAATTAGCTAATATTGAAGAGAAAAATGGGAAATAAACAGACAAAAACCGTCTTAGGACAAGTGGAAGCAGCAGATATCATACAGGAAAGATGTGGAAAGATAGTCAGAAGGCAGATTAGGAGGGTAAGAGAAAAATTGGGAATTTCAGAAGCACTTATGTTCAGTACAGAATGGGAAAAACTGAGTAAAGAACGAGGTGGAATTATCAAAGACAATGGGTGGGAAGAAATCATACATTGTATGATAGAGGTCTCAAAAACAGCTAAAGAGGAGAATTGGAAGTACGATCCAGACACTTCCAAATGGATCATGGGGAAGGGAAAAAGTTGTGACATAATCCCGCCACCTTACCTAGATCCAAAAGCCCAATCATTTGTACCATCTGGAAGAGCAGAAGGAGGAAAACAATTTCCAGCCTTGTATCCCAATCTTGGTGGGGTAGGAGGATGGGAATGTTCACACTGTGGACAACAAAATCCAGATTGGAGAAATGATTGCCTAGCCTGTGGTACACCTAGATATGGCGCTGTACTTGCCCCTGTTAGGGTAGTACCAAGACCCTTTAGGGAACCTGGTGCTGACAGGGTAATGGGAACTAGATATCATCAGACCCGACAGTATTTTCCATGGTCTCCAGCCGAGGGTATGTCCCTCCTGCATAATGCGCCTGATCCCACTCAATATCCTATCCGATTTGCACAATACATACAACAAATCATGCAGACTCATGCCGGGGTCTGGGCGGACGGGGAAGAATTATGTAGAATGAAAATGTCCCCCGGACTTTTTCAGGAATTATTGACACACCTACAGCCCAATAGACCAGTGGCAGAAGGGGGTGCCTTACAGACAGAAGCATCAGGTACCCAGTTCACAGAGGCATTAATAATTTTCATGAGAGGAAAACAGAGGGAAAGGGGGTCTACAGGTGTGATTATGCAGAAATTTGGGCAAAGTATTGAAGAATATAGTCAAGAACTAGAAAATAGCTTTAGGGATGAAGGATTGGATTTGACTGATGCTTCAGTAAGGAGACTTTTTACAAAACAATTAATAGAGGGGCTAGATCCGAAAATCAGAGAAAAATTTAAATCCTCTACTCCAGATTGGAGAACAATTGAACAACCAAATATTGTGAAACAACGATGTTTAGGAATAGCCATGGATATGAGAGAGAATCGTAAGCCTGTTAGAATAGCACAAGCTAATACAGGAGGAAGAGTGAGACACAATTTTCCTTGCCACTACTGTAAAAAGCCAGGTCATTTTCAAAGAGAGTGCAGGAAGAAGTTGGCAGATATAAAGTCAGGCAAATTTGTTCCCAGAAATAACCCTCCCCAAACGGACAACCAGCAGAAATCTACCATCATAGATGGTCCCATACCAGATTCAGATTGACTCGATGTGTTACAAACTTCCCTACCAGCTAGAAGACCTATGATACAGGTGAATGTGGGGGGGAGAGAGATTCCATTTTTGATAGATACAGGTGCAACTTCCTCAATTTTGAATCAAGATTTTCTTCCGAATCCGGAAGATATTTCAGAACAAACAACTTTTGCTGAGGGTTATGATGGGGTAATTCGAACACTGCCATATACTGTGCCCCTAGAGGTCTCATTAGGACCTAAATGTTTTGCATCCAGATTTTTGTATGCCAGAGGTGCCCCAACATGTCTGTTAGGAACTGATGTACTAAAGAAATTAGAAGCTAACATCAATTTTAGGGAAGATGGCACAGTTATGCTGACTATCCCTGATGATGCAGAATCATTAGAACAATATGTCAGAATTCAGGCTTTTGAGGATTATACTGAAGAAAAAGAGTACACTACAGATCTAGACCTCTCAATGATCCCAGAAACACTGTGGGCACAGGGTGACACTGATGTGGGATTATTGCATATTTCTCCTGTAAAATTATCTGTGCAACCAGGAACTGTTCTCCCACAGCTCAGACAATACCCTGTGAGTGCCCAGCAGGAATTAGCGATTACAAAACAGATAGAGGGATATAGAGAGAAAGGAGTTTTGGTAGAGATACAATCACCTGCTAACACTCCTCTGTATCCAGTCAAGAAGAGAACTCTTGATAAGGGTTCTATGCCCAAATATCGTATGGTACATGATCTAAGAGAAATAAACAAAGTTCTAGATCCAATCACCCCAGTTGTACCCAATCCTCATACGTTACTATCACAGATACCAGCCAGTTCTCAAGTGTTTACTGTAATAGATCTTTCAAATGCATTTTTCTCGGTTCCTTTACACCAAGATAGTTGGCATTTGTTTGCATTTACATTTAAGGGCAAACAGTTGGCGTGGACATGCCTTCCACAGGGAATGATACACTCCCCTACTCTTTATTCAAATGCCCTACAAACAGTTCTTCAAAGGTTTGAACCCGAACCACAGGTAGTAATTTTACAGTATGTGGATGACATACTACTTTGCTGCCCAGATCTAGAAACCGCAGAAAGGTCCACTGTAAGTTTACTATGTTTTCTAGAAAAAGAAGGGTGTAAAGTGAATAGACAAAAGCTACAAGTTTGTCAGACCAAAGTGGTCTTTATAGGTCATTGCATTTCTCAAGGTAAAAAGCATCTTACACCTCAAAGAACTGAAGCAATAAGACAGATGAATGAGCCTAGAAATCATAAACAGCTACGAGCATTTTTAGGAATAGTGTCTCATTGTAGACAATGGATTATACATGCCAGTCAACTAATGCAACCACTGTATGACTGTGTAAAAAGTGAACCTTATTTGTTGACAAAAGAAGGTCAGATTTCGTTCCAACAATTAAAAGATGCCCTTGTTTCAGCTCCAGCGTTAGGGCTACCAGACTACACCAAACCATTTCAGCTTATGGCTGCAGAAGTTGATTCTCATGCTACAGGAGTTCTTACCCAGAAGCATGCAGGGAAACAAAGACCAATTGCATATCTTTCAGCAAGGTTAGATCCCGTAGCTAGAGCAGCGCCAACCTGTGTACGTGTAGTTGTTGCTGTCTCACTATTGTTGGACAAAGCATCAGAAATTGTCCTAGAGTATCCACTCACAGTTCAAACTACGCATGATGTTTATGGGATATTAAACCAGGTCCAACCAAAACACATTTCCATGGCCAGACATTTGCGGCTACAGTGTTCTTTGCTGCTCCCCTCTACTATCACATTTGCAAGGCTTCAGACTCTTAATTTAGCAACACTGCTACCTCTCGAGTCTGAAGGGGGGAATAAGGACACTGATCCACACGCAAATTTTTTCCCTACAGACACACATGATTGTACAGAGCTCATTTTACAAGAAACGGCAGGCTTACCCAATGTATCCGAAACACCACTTCAAAATCCAGATTTAGAGCTGTTTATAGACGGTAGTAGGTTTGCAGATGACACAGGTAACTTCCATACAGGGTATGCAGTTGTGTCAGAATCTGAAACTCTCAAAGCAGAACCACTTCCACCAAAACAGTCTGCACAAGAAGCAGAACTAACAGCATTGATCGAAGCGCTAAAAATAGCTGAGAATCAGACAGCTAATATATACACTGATTATAGGTATGCACATGGTATTGTGTTTGACTTTGGAGTAATCTGGAGAGCTAGAGGTTACATGACAGCGTCAGGACAACCTGTAAAACATGCTTCTTTGATCAAACAGATCTTAGAGGCTGCACAAGAAACAAAAGAAGTAGCAGTAATTAAGGTAGCTGCACATGTGAGACTCGACACTAGGGAATCTAGGGGAAATGATAGGGCTGACAAAGCAGCCAAAGCAGCAGCGGTCAAACCCTTACAACAGGTTCATACTGTAAACCTCACAGAAAATACTGAAGATAGACTGAGACAAGCACAGGAAGATGCAGGAGAAGAGGAGAGGGACAGGTGGAAAAAGGAAGGGGCAGAAGAACAAGCGGGAATTTGGAAGAAAGATGGACTAATATGTCTACCTAGAGCCTGGTACCCGATTGTAGTTGGTGGACTACACCACCCTACTCATGTGTCTGCAAATGCAATGACACTACTGGCAAAGCAAGTCTGGTTGGCTCCAGGTTTTGGCAACTACGCAAGAGACTATTGTGCTGCATGCGTTATATGCCTGGCACATAATCCCGGACAGACAACAAAGACCCCTATGAAGCACCACGTCCGACCTCTCTATCCGTTTCAGCGATTACAAATAGACTTTATCCAGCTGCCAAAAAGTAATGGGTATGAGTATGTGTTGGTGTGTGTGGACATGTTCTCAGGGTGGCCAGAGGCCTATCCAGTTCGGAAGGCTTCAGCTAAAAACACTGCTGTAAAGCTAGTTGCCGAACTGATACCCCGTTACGGTCTCCCTGAAGTGATCGAGTCAGATAGGGGTACTCATTTCACTGGAGAAATATTTCAAAATGTACTGAAAATGTTGGGTGTTGAAAGTCAGTTACACACTCCGTACCATCCTCAAAGTTCTGGTAAGGTGGAACGCATGAATGGAACTTTAAAATTAAAAATACAGAAAGCCATGGCTGAAACAGGAAAGCCTTGGACAGAATGCCTTCCACTGGCCCTTTACTCAATACGCAATACCCCAAGGGGTAAGACTAAACTGTCTCCATATGAAATTTTGTTTGGCAGGACTGCCAATTTAGGATGTTATTTTCCACAGCAGCTTGTGTTAAATATTGAGTCATTGACTTCTTATGTGCAAAATCTTCAGAAACAATTAACTAAGGTGCATGCACAAGTTTTTGCTTCCCTTCCAGATCCTGACAACACAGAAGGAAGTCACAAGTTGGAACCAGGTGATCAAGTCTATGTAAAAAGACACACCAGAAAGGCTCTAGAACCAAGGTTTGACGGACCCTTCCAAGTCCTGTTGACAACACCTACATCAGTCAAGCTTGAAGGAAAGGCATCATGGATACATGCAAGCCATTGCAAAAAAAGCAGTATAAACTCATGATATTGATGTTAATAATGATAACCTCAACGGAGGCATGGGATAGACTGAATTCTCTAGCCCCTTTGAACAATAGATTCGTACAACATCATAAAAAATTAGTGCATGACTTGTTAAACAATACACAAACCCTGACAGATTGTTGGATCTGTACCCATTCACCGGTATCAGCCACAAGTATACCTTTTCTAGCAGTTCCCGTATCAGCAGAAGAAATATTTGCTTGGCCTAATTGTTCAGACAACCTGGCCAACAACCAAACTGGTAATGCTAGGCTGTGGAATACTACAATCGCCATACCAATTGTGGGATGGGTAGAATTTCCTTGGTGGCAGGGTAATCTCTCAGGGACTGGTACACATCTACAATATTTGGCCTATAAGGGTGGGGCCTGGGTACCTAGGAATAAGACTGGATTAACTAATTTAGGACAGGTCCTCACAGAAAATCTACAGCTCAGTTTCAGTACAACCGCCGATCCCTCTGATGCTTTCAAACCTGTAGTATTGGAAAGATACATACACAATAGAAATTGGGAACATTCTGAGTTGTTCCCTCAAGGTAATGCAAGCGATTGTACAAGCAAACCGGGGAACCTGGTTTGTAATGAATCTGATGAGTATGTCAATGGAATGCCTGTATGTGGAAATCCCGCAGCCGGGTACTGTAGCCCCTTGGGACAAAAACCCTCTTGGTGTATGCTTCAGGATGTATCTAGATTTGTGGATTTGGCTCACAGATTGGTATTGCAGCACTCAGCTCTATGGGATCTGCCTGAAGGTACATTTTGGATATGCGGAGAAGGAGCATATAAATGGCTTCCCGTAGGTATAAAGGGTACTTGTACATTAGGACGCCTAACCCCAGCTACATTCATAATTTCAAATAAACAAGTGAATATGCAAGCCGTGCCCAAGCACACACTATATAAAAGAGCTGCAGATAACTCACCACGTCCCTCGGGGAGGCCACATATAGTACAAATGGGAATTCCTAACAAAATTGCTAGTACCATTTTTATTTATCCTATGTTAACACAAATGTGGGATAAATTAGTTAGAGCCATGGATTATTTAGATGATCAGATCTGGGATATATTGGATATACTAAACACTAGTATAGCTGTACAGAATCAGCTTATAATAGTCGTCAACCAACATACCCTGGTATTGGATTACCTAACTGCCTCACAAGGGGGTATGTGTCAAATCATCGGACCCACCTGCTGTCATTATATAGACCCGAATAGTACTATGAGTATGACATTTAAATTAAAGGACGTACAACGACTCAGAGATCAGTATGACAAAGATAATGACCAGAATAAGGATAGCTGGTGGTCAGATACCTTTTCTTTTCTTAACCCAGCCAACTGGTTCAGAGGAATCGGTGGGTGGGTTGCTGGGATTATGCAGAGCATAATACATATAGTTATGATTATTGTAGTCATATACGTACTATTCCAGATTGTGCTCAAGGGTATTTCAGTATGCACAGATAAACTTTGTGTAATAGATGCAAGAGTATAAATTTTTTTTTTTTCTTTATTCTTATGTTATCCTCTAGTGATTCTAATTAATATTACCGTACTAATTTTTGTTTTTATATTTTAGTATACTGCTAAAGAAGAAAATAATTTGCGATAGAAGAATTAATACTAGATTTGATTCTCTTATTAATAATATAAGTGTGTGCATGTGTAATACCAAAAATAAAGGCTTTGTCTTTGGCCCTGTGGTAATAAAAAAAGAATATGTCAAAGGGGGGAATTGTGGAGATCAGACTGAAAGAATCCATTGTGTCTTTCTCCTGAGACATCTGGCTTATATCAGGAAACTTAAGCAAAGTTGACATTTCCTTTTATGGACGCATTCCTTCTTGACATTGTAACCTTTTACCTACATACCAGAAACTGTACCTTATCTCTAGTATAGACTGTTTTTGTAAAAGGATGTGAAATATGAGCGCTTGTGCGCATGTCTGTAAATGTATGACTCTTTTCTATATAAAGGAGGGGTAGAGTCCAGTGAGTCAGACGTGCTCCTGGGCTTCCCCTGTATATGATCACACAACCTTTTGTGCTGCGTGTCATTTCACTCGGATCCCTACCTCTAGTAAGCCAGGGACTGAGAAGGACTCAACATGGACAACTTCTTTAAACCTAAGGGGCACACCTGTGAAGTGAAAACCATTTCCGGTGACTACCTCTTGAAGCTCATCAAGAGAATGCCAAGAGTGTGCAAAGCAGTCATCAAAGCAAAAGGTGGCTACTTTGAAGAATCTAAAATGTAAGACAAATTTTCAGTTGTATCACACTTTTTTGTTAAGTATATAATTCCACATGTGTTAATTCATAGTTTTGATGCCTTCAGTGTGAATTTACAATTTTCATAGTCATGAAAATACAGAAAAATCTTCAAATGAGAAGGTGTGTCCAAACTTTTGGTCTGTACTGTATATATATATATATATATATATATATATATAAAAGAGGCATTGTGATTACTCGCTAATCCAGCCCCCTGCACAGTAGCTCCGCCCCACCACATCACCACACATAATCCTGCCCCCCACCACATTACCACACACAATCTGCACCACATCACCACACACAATCCCGCACCCCCACAAATCCCGTCCCCCACCACATCACCACACATAATCCCGGCCCCCCCACCCCATTACCACACATAATCCCGCCCCCCACCCCATTACCACACATAATCCCGCCCCCCACCCCATTACCACACATAATCCCGCCCCCCCACCATATCACCACACATAATCCCGCCACCCCACCACCTTGCTACACATAATCCGGCCCCCCCACCACATTACCATAGATAATCCCGCACCCCACCACATTACCACACATAATCCCGCCCCCCCACATTACCACACATAATCCTGCCCCCCACCACATTACCACATATAATCCTGCCCCCCACATTACCACACATAATCCCGCCCCCCACCACATCACCACACATAATCCCGCCCCCCCACATCACCACACATAATCCCGCCCCACCACCACATTACCACACATAATCCCGCCCCCACCACATTACTACACATAATCCCGCCCCCACCCCATCACCACATGTAATCCCACCCCCCACCCCATTACCACACATAATCCCGCCTCCCCACCACATCACACATAATCCCGCCACCCCACCACATTACTACACATAATCCGGCCCCCCCACCACATTACCACAGATCATCCCGCACCCCCACCACATTACCACACATAATCCCACCCCCACCACATTACCACACATAATCCCGCCCCCCCACCACATTACCACACATAATCCAGGCCCCCCACCACATTACCACACATAATCCCGCCCTCCCCACCACATTACCACACATAATCCCTTCCCCCACATTACCACACATAATCCTGCCCCCCACCACATCACCACACATAATCCCGCCCCCCTACCACATTACCAAACATAATCCCGCCTCCACCACATTACCACACATAATCCCGCCCACCACCACATTACCACACATAATCCCGTCCTCCACCACATTACCACACATAATCCCGCCCCCCACCACATCACCACACATAATCCCGCTCCCCCACCACATCACCACACATAATCCCGCCCCCCCACCCCATCACCACACATAATCCCGCCCCCCCACCCCATCACCACACATAATCCCACCCCCCACAACATCACCACACATTATACCGCCCCCCACCACATCACCACACAAAATCCCGCCCCCCACCACATTACCACACATAATCCCGCCCCCCCACCACATCACCACACATAATACCTCCCCCCCACCACATCACCACACATAATCCCGCCCCCCACCACATCACCACACATAATACCACCCCCCCACCACATCACCACACATAATCCCGCCCGTCCACCACATCACCACACATAATCCCGCCCACCACATTACCACATAATCCCACCCCCACCACATCACCACACATAATCCCGCCCCCCAACACATCACCACACATAATCCCACCTTCCCACCACATCACCACACATAATCCCGCCCACCCACCACATCACCACATAATCCCACACCCACCCCATCACCACACATAATCCCAACCCCCCACCCCATCACCACACATAATACCACCCCCCCACCCCATCACCACACATAATACCACCCCCCCACCCCATCACCACACATAATCCCACCCCCCCACCCCATCACCACACATAATCCCACCCCCCACCCCATCACCACACATAATCCCACCCCCCACCCCATCACCACACATAATCCCACCCCCCCACCCCATCACCACACATAATCCCACCCCATCATCACACATAATACCACCCCCCACCCCATCACCACACATAATCCCACCCCATCACCACACATAATCCCGCCCCCCTACATCACCACACATAATACCACCCCCCACCACATCACCACACATAATCCCACCCCCCAAAACATCATCACACATAATCCCGCCCCCCTACATCACCACACATAATCCCGCCCCCAACACATCACCACACATAATCCCGCCCCCCACCCCTTTACCACACATAATCCCGCCCCCAACACATCACACTATTGTTATTAACTTCATTTTAAGTTAATTTACCACCTGCGTAAGCGCTATTGAATGTTGTCATTATTTACTTTAGTTTAACCCCTTCACCCCCAAGGGTGGTTTGCACGTTAATGACCGGGCCAATTTTTACAATTCTGACCACTGTCCCTTTATGAGGTTATAACTCTGGAACGCTTCAACGGATCTTGGCGATTCAGACATCGTTTTCTCGTGACATATTGTACTTCATGATAGTTGTAAAATTTCTTCGATATAACTTGCGTTTATTTGTGAAAAAAACGAATATTTGGCAAAAATTTTGAAAATTTCGCAATTTTCCAACTTTTAATTTTTATGCCCTTAAATCACAAACATATGTCACGCAAAATACTTAATAAGTAACATTTCCCACATGTCTACTTTACATCAGCACAATTTTGGAACCAAAATTTTTTTTTGTGACGGAGTTATAAGGGTTAAAAGTTGACCAGCAATTTCTCATTTTTACAACACCATTTTTTTTTAGGGACCACATCTCATTTGAAGTAATTTTGAGGGGTCTATATGATAGAAAATACCCAAGTGTGACACCATTCTAAAAACTGCACCCCTCAAGGTACTCAAAACCACTTTCAAAAAGTTTATTAACCCTTCAGGTGTTTCACAGGAATTTTTGGAATGTTTAAATAAAAATAAACATTTAACTTTTTTTCACACAAAATTTATTTCAGCTCCAATTTGTTTTATTTTACCAAGGGTAACAGGAGAAAATAGACCCCAAAATTTGTTGTACAATTTGTCCTGAGTACGCTGATACCCCATATGTGGGGGTAAACCACTGTTTGGGCGCATGGCAGAGCTCGGAAGGAAAGGAGCGCCATTTGACTTTTCAATGCAAAATTGACTGGAATTGAGATGGGACGCCATGTTGCATTTGGAGAGCCTCTGATGTGCCTAAACATTGAAACCCCCCACAAGTGACACCATTTTGGAAAGTAGACCCCCTAAGGAACTTATCTAGATGTGTGTTGACCACTTTGACCCAACAAGTGCTTCACAGAAGTTTATAATGCAGAGCCGTAAAAATAAAAAATCATATTTTTTCACAAAAATGATCTTTTCGCCCCCAATTTTTTATTTTCCCAAGGGTAAGAGAAGAAATTGGACCCGAAAAATTGTTGTGCAATTTGTCCTGAGTACGCTGATACCCCATATGTGGGTGTAAACCATTGTTTGGGCGCAGGGCAGAGCTCGGAAGGGAAGGAGCGCCATTTGACTTTTCAATGCAAAATTGACTGGAATTGAGATGGGACCCCATGTTGCGTTTGGAGAGCCCCTGATGTGCCTAAACATTGAAACCCTGTACAAGTGACACCATTTTGGAAAGTAGACCCCTTAAGGAACTTATCTAGATGTGTGTTGAGCACTTTGACCCAACAAGTGCTTCACAGAAGTTTATAATGCAGAGCCGTAAAAATAAAAAAATCATATTTTTTCACAAAAATTATCTTTTCGCCCCCATTTTTTTATTTCCCAAAGGGTAAGAGAAGAAATTAGACCACAAAAGTTGTTGTGCAATTTGTCCTGAGTACGACGATACCCCATATGTGGGGGTAAACCACTGTTTGGGCGCATAGCAGAGCTCGGAAGGGAAGGAGCGCTATTTTACTTTTCAATGCAAAATTGACTGGAATTAAGATGGGATGCCATGTTGCGTTTGGAGAGCCCCTGATGTGCCTAAACATTAAAACCCCCCACAAGTGACACCATTTTGGAAAGTAGACCCCCCAAGGAACTTATCTAGATGTGTTGTGAGAACTTTGAACCCCCAAGTGTTTCACTACAGTATATAACGCAGAGCCGTGAAAATAAAAATTATTTTTTTTTTCACAAAAATGATTTTTAGCCCCCAGTTTTGTATTTTCACAAGGGTATCAGGATAAATTGGACCCCAAAAGTTGTTGTCCAGTTTGTCCTGAGTATGCTGATACCCCATATGTGGGGGGGAACCACTGTTTGGGCGCATGACAGAGCTCGGAAGGGAAGGAGCGCCATTTGGAATGCAGACTTAAATGGATTGGTCTGCAGGCGTCACGTTGCATTTGCAGAGCCCCTGATGTACCCAAACAGTACAAACCCCCCACAAGTGACCCCATATCGGAAACTAGACCCCCCAAGGAACTTATCTAGATGTGTTGTGAGAACTTTGAACCCCCAAGTGTTTCACTACAGTTTACAACGCAGAGCCGTGAAAATAAAAAATCTTTTTTTTCCCACAAAACTTATTTTTTGGCCCCCAGTTTTGTATTTTCCCAAGGGTAGCAGGAGAACTTGGACCCCAAAAGATGATGTCCAATTTGTCCTGAGTACGCTGATACCCCATATGTTGGGGTAAACCCCTGTTTGGGCACACGGGAGAGCTCTGAAGGGAAGGAGCACTGTTTTCCTTTTTCAACGCAGAATTGGCTGGAATTCAGATCGGATGCCATGTCCCGTTTGGAGAGCCCCTGATGTGCCTAAACAGTGGAAACCCCCCAATTATAACTGAAACCCTAATCCAAACACACCCCTTACCCTAATCCCAACAGTAACCCTAACCACTCCTCTAACCCAGACACACCCAACCCTATTCCCAACCGTAAATGTAATCCAAACCCTATCTTTAGCCCCAACCCTAACTGTAGCCCCAACCCTAGCCCCAACCCTAGCCCTAACCCTAGCCCTAACCCGAGCAATAACCCTAGCCCTATCACTAGCCCTAACACTAGCCGTAACACTAGCCCTAACCCTAGCCCTAACCCTAGCCCCAACCCTAGCCCTAACCCTAGCCCTAACCCTAGCCCAACCCTAGCCCTAACCCCAACCCTAGCCCCAACCCTAACCCTAGCCCTAACCCTTGCCCTAACCCTAGCCCTAACCCTAGCTCTAACCCTAGCCCTAACTCTAGTCCTAACTCTAGTCCTAACTCTAGCCCTAACCCTAACCCTAATGGGAAAATGGAAATAAATACATTTTTTAATTTTTTAATTTTTCCCTAACTAAGGGGGTGATGAAGGGGGGTTTGATTTACTTTTATAGCGGGTTTTTTAGCGGATTTTTATGATTGGCAGCCGTCACACACTGAAAGACGCTTTTCATTGCAAAAAATATTTTTTGCGTTACCACATTTTGAGAGCTGTAATTTTTCCATATTTGAGTCCACAGAGTCATGTGAGATCTTGTTTTTTGTGGGACGAGTTGACGTTTTTATTGGTACCATTTTCGGACACGTGACATTTTTTGATCGCTTTTTATTCTGATTTTTGTGAGGCAGAGTGATCAAAAACCAGCTATTCATGAATTTCTTTTGGGGGAGGCGTTTATACCGTTCCGCGTTTGGTAAAATTGATAAAGCAGTTTTATTCGTCGGGTCAGTACGATTACAGCGATATCTCATTTATATCATTTTTTTTATGTTTTGGCGCTTTTATACGATAAAAACTATTTTATAGAAAAAATAATTATTTTGGTATCGCTTTATTCTCAGGACTATAACTTTTTTATATTTTTGCTGATGATGCTGTATGGCGGCTCGTTTTTTGCGGGACAAGATGACGTTTTCAGCGGTACCATGGTTATTTATATCAGTCTTTTTGATCGCGTGTTATTCCACTTTTTGTTCGGCGGTATGATAATAAAGCGTTGTTTTTTGCCTCGTTTTTTTTTTTTTTTCTTACGGTGTTTACTGAAGGGGTTAACTAGTGGGGCAGTTTTATAGGTTGGGTCGTTACGGACGCGGCGATACTAAATATGTGTACTTTTATTGTTTTTTTTATTTTATTTAGCAAAAGAAATGTATTTATGGGAATAATATTTTTTTTTTTTCTTTATTTAGGATATTTTTTTTATATTTTTTTTTACACATGTGGGGAATTTTTTTTTAACTTTTTTACTTTGTCCCGAGGGGACATCACAGATCATTGATCTGGCAGTGTGCACAGCACTCTGCCAGATCTGCGATCTGCTGTGCAGGGCTGCAGGCTTACCAGCGCCTGCTCTGAGCAGGCACTCGGTAAGCCACCTCCCTCCCTGCAGGACCCGGATGCCGTGGCCATCTTGGATCCGGGACCTGCGGTGAGGAGGGAGGTAGGAGACCCTCGGAGCAACGCGATCACATCGCGTTGCTCCGGGGGTCTCAGGGAAGCCCGCAGGGAGCCCCCTCCCTGCGCGATGCTTCCCTATACCGCCGGTACACCGCGATCATGTTTGATCGCGGTGTGCCGGGGGTTAATGTGCCGGGGGCGGTCCGTGACCGCTCCTGGCACATAGTGCCGGATGTCAGCTGCGATATGCAGCTGACACCCGGCCGCGATCGGCCGCGCTCCCCCCGTGAGCGCGGCCGATCGCGTATGACGTACTATCCCGTCGGTGGTCATACGGGCCCACCCCACCTCGACGGGATAGTACGTCAGATGTCAGGAAGGGGTTAATGACCAGCAGCGTTAATTAGATAGCAATGAGCGTGCCGAGCGTTAGCTGGCTGGAAACATCTAGTATATATATATATTTATATATATATATGTATATGTATATAGGTTTAACTGGACATATGTAGAGGTGAGGCTCAACAGGGAGTGTATTCTCATAGTTAGATATGGAGTCATTAATTGCTTACAGATCATTTACATGATACTAGGGAAAAATAGCGATATTTATCTCTGACATCCTATATTTTAAATGTCAAACCCAAGGACAGTCATGGAAACTACAGTAATATCAGTCTACTATATAATTGTTTAAGGGTCTCTTCCGTCTGTCTGTCTGTCTCGGAAATCCCGCGGGGCCTCGGGGCCCCGCGACCAATCAGCGACGGGCACAGTTTGGCTGCGAATTGGACCCTCCCTCCCTCCTCCGCTGCAGTCAGTGCCCCCTCCCTACTCCCCCCAGTCAGCGCCCACATAGCGTTATCCGGACTGCCTTACACCGCGGCATAACGCGGTGTAAGGCGCAGTACGTTAATGCTGCCATTAACCATCTGTGTGACCAACTTTTTACTATTGATGCTGACTATGCAGCATCAATAGTAAAAACATATAATGTTAAAAAAAATAAAAAATCATTATATACTCACCCTCCGACAGTCCCCGGATCCAGCCCAGGCCTTTCCCGCTCCTCGCGCGCCACTTCGGTCCCCAGAATGCATTGCGGCAATGACCGGAGATGACGTAGCATTGCTATATATTGCTATATACTGCGTGGGCTGTGTTATATACTACGTGGGCAGTGTTATATACTGCATGGGCTGTGTTATATACTACATCGGCTGTGCAATATAATAGGTGGCTGTGCTATATACTACGTGGGCTGTGTAATATATTACGTGGCTGTGTAATATACTGCGTGGGCTCTGCAATATACTGCGTCAGCTGTGCAATATACTACATGGCTGTGCTATATACTACACGGGATGTGCTATATACTATGTGGGCTGTAAAATATACTACGTGGCTGTGCTATATACTACGTGGCTGTGCTATATACTACGTGGCTGTGCTATACAGTATACTACATGGACTGTGCAGTATACTACGTGTGCTGTGCAATATCCTACGTGGCTGTGCAATATACTTCGTGGCTGTGCTATATACTACGTGGCTGTGTTATATACTACGTGGCTGTGCTATATACTACGTGGCTGTGCTATATACTACGTGGCTGTGCTATATACTACGTGGCTGTGTTATATGCTTTGTGGACTGCTATATACTACGTGGCTGTGCTATATACTACGTGGCTGTGCTATATACTACGTGGCTGGCCGCAAACAATCAGCGACAGGCACTCTCTGGCCGTGAATTGACCTGGGATTTTAACCACGCTTTGCTAATTGGTCACACCCGGGCATCCGAATTCTGTGTATTCATTGTATTATTCTAAAATCTTCATAAATAAACTACATATATATTCTAGAATACTTGATGCGTTAGAATTGGGCCACCATCTAATTAATTATAATTAGGGCCATTTGGTTTCAATTAAAGTGAGCAGCATTTAGCGGGTACCCCAATGAAAGCTAAACAGACCCCATTATAAAGGGATATGTATGATGGTTTTTATATCCCTCATGCAACAAATTCAGTGTTCAACAAACTGATGATGATTCTGGTGCCATATTCCTGTATGGACAATGGTTCTGGTCATGTATTAATGTACTGATGGTGGTTCTGGTCTGGTATTCCTGTACTGATGGTGGTTGTGGTGGCATCTTCATGTAGTGATCGTTGTTCTGGTGATGTATTCATGCACTATTGATGGCTCTGATGATGTATTCACATAGTGATGATGGTTCTGGTGCTGTATTCATCATCACAACTATCATCAGTGTATGAATATGAAATCAAAATCATCATCAGTACATGAATTCATCACCAGAGCCATCAACAGTGCATAAAAAAGCATCATAACCATTATCAGTAAATTAATAGGTCACTAGAACCACCATCAGTAAATGAATATATCACCTGATCCACAATCAGTAGATAAAGGCATCACCAGAAACACTATGAGTACATTAATGCATCACCAGAACCTCCATCCGTACATGAACACATCACAAGAACTACAGTAAACATCAGTAAAAAAAGCTTAGTACAGCAATCAATTGTAATGTCAAGTCAGGCCCATATACATTTATATTTCAGGAACCTACAACTTCCAGTATGTCCTTAACAACAGTAAGGAGATTCTGGGAGTTGTTGTTATCAGTTATTATCAGACAGTGGACCATACAGGAACTGCAGTACCGATGAGACATTGTCAGTATCAACAAGTAAACATTTACATCCAGGTATCTTATAGATGACATCTTCTCTGATTGAGTAGTTTCTTTATTTTTGTCCTCATCTTGTCCAGATGAAATTGTGACTTTTCACATCCATAGCTCTTCTCTGCAGACTTCCCTCTTCTCCAGCCTTCTGCAGAACATCCTGACATGGTGCCCTTAAAAATATCCGTATTTTTCGGACTATAAGACGCACCGTACCCCAAATTTGGGGTGAAAATTGCAGAAATTTTTTTTTTTATATAAGATGGGGGTCCGTCTTATTGTCCGAAATTAAGATCTCTTACCTGAGGGCAGGCAGTGGCAGAGCAGGGTCACAGGAGGCATGGTGTCAGCAAAGGTGTGGTGATGCTGAGGCGCGGTGGGCGGTACGGCGTGCACCTAAGCAGGGTCCCTTCCTGGCTTGGTGTCCATGGGGAGGCTGTCGCGGCGGCAGATGTGCGGTCACTTCCTCAGGTGGCGGCTGCCAGGGTCCCTTTCACATTTGAGGTGACGCTGCGGCGGTATTGAAGGAGAGCAGTAGAGCTGGGTGAGTCATGGTTTTCCCGGTGGCGGCGGCCATCTTCCTGAGGCCTCGCATGCAGGAGCCTAGAGTACAAATATACAAAATGCTTTATTAATCTAAAATAGTTAAAATATAGGACAAGGAACTATCAAAAATGAGCGTACCACAACAATACATGGAGGGGAACAAAAGTAAGGGCAGCCCTATCTATACATCTCCCAGCACTAGGTAACATAGTGCAAAAACCCCTTGAAAAAGCAGCGTTCGAGCGCTGCGAAACGTGCGTTGGGGCCTCTCCACCGGCGGGACCCTTCCCTCTCCATCTCCCTTCATATGGGTAAGCATACTACATCTGGTCATTGCCGTTGTGCGGTGGGTTTTTGCACTTAACTATACAGGGCATTTGCCCTCAGACCATGTACTGCACAGCCACACGGCAGTTTCTCATACCATCTCTTGTGCTTCCCATTTCTCCAGCAATGTGCACTACATTGATATCTACTATTTCTTACTACTAATTGGAGTCAATTTCTGTCTATGTTACCTAGTACTGGGAGATGTATAGATAGGGCTGCCCTTACTTTTGTTCCCCTCCATGTATTGTTGTGGTACGCTCATTTTTGATAGTTCCTTGTCCTATATTTTAACTATTTGATTAATAAAGCATTTTGTATATTTGTACTCTAGGCTCCTGTTTCTCCTTCCAATATAATGCTGCTGGAGCGATGATTTGAGCCCCCGGGTTATAATTATTTTATATCACACTTGTGTTTGCTCCCGGGTTGGCTTATTATGTCTTCGGGTTCTTTGATATTACATATGAGATATGTAGCGTAATGCTGCTAAGGTATGGACAAGCCCTGAATAAATCACTAATGGTGTATTCATTCAGATATGTATGAAGCAATGTTGTCATAAGGCAAGTGTTCACATTCTTGTTACTGAACTTGGTCTCTTCAATGTTTAACTTGAGAATAAAGCTTTGCTGATCTTGTGTTGGTGGGTGGAGCGTCTCTCCTGGAGACAAATTCTTTTCATAACTTGTAAAAGAGTTGGACTGAGAACACTAAACATCATAGTGATTGAACTAGTAGGGTGCAATTTAAAAAGAAGCAGAATTCTGCTAAGAAACTTAGAGCCTAGAATTCCATCATGGTAAGTAATTATTTAAATATTTGGCACACATATATACCGTATATACTTGGATCACTTTACAAGAGACTTATTTTGTAATATTATATGTAAACACTGAGTAAAACAGACAGAACTGCTGACATAATCAAACATAAATAAAATATATTCTTGTGATGGAAGTTACTATCTACTTTGGGTACAAAGCCACTATAAAGATACAAGATGAGATATCCCTATAATGCTTACATTCCACAGATCTGCATGGAGGATCACAATCTATTTTGGTTTTCTAAAGGATCGGATTTTAATAGTACCAATTAAAAAACCTGTTTAATTAGAGCATCTATTTCTGCTGAAGAGCTGATCTTTCTATTCTGATTATGAAATAAAAAGCCAATTTTATGTGCATTTTTTAAACCCTTGTGCGTGCTTCTAAATTTATAATCCCAAGTGTCTCCCCTTTCTATTTTATCTGCATGTCTTTGAAGGATGTATTTTACTTCTATAGTCATGGCCTTGTATGTTATATGACAACGAGGCTACTGCTTTTGTGGCCTCTGACCCCCTACTTGTTTTCCTTTTAATTGCTGCACTCCTGAATTATTGTGACATAAATAAATGGGATTCGATCTTGCCATAAAGATTCTCAGTTTTCCAGCGACCACGGGAACCGCTGTGCAACACTAGATGTGTCTCAACAGTAAACTACAAAATTGCCAGCATAAGTATAACTACCATCAAAAAGACTTTTTACAGTGGTTATTAAAGGGCCTTAGACCTCAACGCAGTCTTTTTATGATACTGAAAATTAAGTAAATTGCAACTCCCCCTCTGCTCCCAATAAGTGAAAATACAGAAGATGTATATTATAGCAGACACCCTGCTATATAGATCACAATCGGTCTTAGCACTGATTATGGATACCACTGTCAAACATGACAGCAGCATCTAGATGGTTAACAGAGAGAGGGCTTCCTCTTTAAGCCTATTGAGGCCAAGTAATGGCCACAGGGTATGGTGGCCTGTTAGGCCCTGCCACAAGCAGTGTCTAACAGGCTGTGTCAGTGTAGAACTGTCAGATCTCATGCACTATAGTCTATAGTAAAAGCAAAAGAGGGGAGAAGCCAGCACTGCTTATGGTCAGAACGCAATACATAAAGTGCACATGCACATACTAATTTCTAACTGTATTTCAAAATGAGACATTTAGCAAACAATTGATCAATTCTTTGAGCTACCCCGCCACATCACGGCATTCTCATAATGGGGCAGTCCTACTCTACATTTTTTATATTCGCTGTGCCATAAAGGCCTCCTAAAAAGCAAGACCACATAAATGCAAGCTGTACCTGAAGCATTTCTGAATCACTCCCATGGTGCCAGAAAGGGCAAGCGCAGATAAAGGTTGACCAGGTCCAGCCATAGACATTTCAGGTTTAACCCCCACACTGCCCAACCAGCACCACGGATAAAAGGCAGTGTGGGGGTTAAACCTGAAATGTCTATGGCTGGACCTGGTCAACTCCCTGGTTTATCTGCGCTTGCCCTTTCTGGCACCATTTCTTTCTGTGCATGTGCACTTTATGTATTGCGTTCTGACCATAAGCAGTGCTGGCTTCTCCCCTCTTTTACTATAGTCTATAGTACAGAAGTATTGCAGTGTATGAGACCAGCAATCAAACTGAAAGATGTTCAAGTCCTGTAAATGGCGTAAATAAAAATGTAAAAAGAAAAAGGTTCAATGAGATTTGTAAAAATGAAAAAAAAAAACACAAAATAAGCAGGAAAAAATGGCACAAAAACTGTTTCTACACTAAAAAGCAACTTTATGTAAAAAAAAAAAAAAAAAGTATACATAATTGGCATTACACATAGTTTTTTTTTTAACTCAAGCAGTGAAAAATGTGGAAATTCTTAAAAGAAAAAATTCCACTTGTGACCCCATTTTCTGAGACCCATAGCATTTTTTATTTTGCTCAATAGAGCTGTATTATGTCTTGTTTTTTCACCAATAACTCACATTTTTATTGATATAATTTTAAGGTACCCATAATGTTTTGATCATCTCTTATTGCATTTTTTTGCAATGTGGTGGAGACCAAAAAAACTCAATTCCGGCAGTCAGATTTATTTTACACAACATATTGTTGTGGGGTCGATAATTTATTACTACCTCTTGAGGGAATGAAAAGTTTGAAGCTAAAATAACATTTTATTGGAAGTACTCATTGCACCCCTAGATGAATTCCTTGAAGGGTTTAGTTTCCAAAATGTTGCCTTTTTGTTGATTTTCTGCTTTTTTTGGCACCTCAGGAGCTCTGCCAATGCATCATGGTGTCTACAATCTATTTCTGACAAATATGTGCTCCAAAATCAAATAATGCTGTTCCCTTTCCAAGCCCTGCCATGCACCCAAGCATTAGTTTTCAACCACACATCGGGTATGACCTCATTCCTTTGGACTTGCTTAACTTCTTGTGAAAATGAAAAAATGACTGCTAAACACAAAAACATTTTACTGGAAAAATTCATAATGTTTTTCTTTCTTGTCCTAATGTTATTAAGTTCTGGAAATGAAACTGTGGGTTAAAAATGCTCAACACACCCTAAGGCTGCCATCACACTAGCAGTATTTGGTCAGTATTTTACATCAGTATTTGTAAGACAAAACCAGGAGTGGAACAATTAGGCCGGCGTCACACTCAGCGTAAGACAATACGGTCCGTTTTTTTACGGCCGTAATACGGCCGTAATACGCAGAAAAGTCCCCAAAATAGTGGTCCGTATGTCATCCGTAGGCAGGGTGTGTCAGCGTATTTTGCGCATGGCATCCTCCGTATGTAATCCGTATGGCATCCGTACTGCGATATTTTCTCGCAGGCTTGCAAAACCGACATCTAATAGATTTATGTGCTCAAATGTTCGTTAAAAAATATATACAGTATATATATATATATATATATATATATATATATATATGTATGTGATTGAGACACATATATATATATTCTGTATTTATATTTAATTCAGCGCGAGATATGTGAAAAGCCGGTAATTCAATTGCCGGCTTCTCATTTCTCCTTCACAAACCCGACATGATATGAGACATGGTTTACATACAGTAAACCATCTCATATCCCCTTTTTTTTGCATATTCCACACTACTAATGTTAGTAGTGTGTATGTGCAAAATTTGGGTGCTGTAGCTGCTAAAATAAAGGGTTAAATGGCGGAAAAAATTGGCGTGGGCTCCCGCGCAATTTTCTCCACCAGAGTGGTAAAGCCAGTGACTGAGGGCAGATATTAATAGCCTAGAGAGGGTCCATGGTTATTGGCCCCCCCTGGCTACAAACATCTGCCCCCAGCCACCCCAGAAAAGGCACATCTGGAAGATGCGCCTATTCTGGCACTTGGCCTCTCTCTTCCCACTCCCGTGTAGCGGTGGGATATGGGGTAATGAAGGGTTAATGCCACCTTGCTATTGTAAGGTGACATTAAGCCAGATTAATAATGGAGAGGCGTCAATTATGACACCTATCCATTATTAATCCAATTGTATGAAAGGGTTAAAAAGCACACACACACATTATTACAAATTATTTTAATGAAATAAACACACAGGTTGTTTTAATATTTTATTGCTCTCTCAATCCACCTGAAGACCCTCGCTTGGCAAAATAATAAACCAACAATATACATACCTTCTGATGAACTGTCAGGTCCCACGAAGTAAATCCATCTGAAGGGGTTAAATCAATTTACAGGCAGGAGCTGTGCTAAAGCACTCGCTCGTGCCTGTAATTCCCCGGGTGCTGAAAGGAAAGCTGGGTGATCTGTACTTACATTGAGTTGCGGTGAGGCGCCCTCTGCAGGATGAACTCACATGAACTCGAGCGTGGGAACTTTTCCAAGGCTGCAGTTCATGAGAACATCCAGCAGAGGGCGCCTCACCGCGACTCAATGTAAGTACAGATCACCCAGCTTTCCTTTCAGCACCCGGGGAATTACAGGCACGAGCGAGTGCTTTAGCACAGCTCCTGCCTGTAAATTGATTTACAAAAAAGGTTGCACTCTATCGTGCCAAAGCATGTCTAATATGGAATACTTGAAATTTGAATAGCAAAATGGCTTTTGAACATTAGAAAATTATTTAAGAGACGCTTAGCACAGAATTTGATATAATCAAATAGTGTGTGCCCATCAACCGACGTCAAGGTGGTCTCATAAACTGATGGGTCCCTGACCTCCCTGTCCAAATGTGAACACTTACCAAAGGCCAATGTCTGTATGCCTGGGTGAATGTGAAAACCTCTGTTCAGCACAGCCTACATATGAGTTGGCCGGGACCAAGTGTAATGAGATGCAATTAAAAACCACATGGTGATGGGAGGAGTGCTCAGTCAATAAGCTAGCATTGAAATGACAGAAAAAAGACTCGCACATCCTAACTAGTGTGAATAGGTGCATACCAGGAGCAGCTACCTCCATACATAAATATACAAAAAAGGTTGCACTCTATCGTGCCAAAGCATGTCTAATATGGAATACTTGAAATTTGAATAGCAAAATGGCTTTTGAACATTAGAAAATTATTTAAGAGACGCTTAGCACAGAATTTGATATAATCAAATAGTGTGTGCCCATCAACCGACGTCAAGGTGGTCTCATAAACTGATGGGTCCCTGACCTCCCTGTCCAAATGTGAACACTTACCAAAGGCCAATGTCTCTAGGCTCCTGTTTCTCCTTCCAATATAATATCTCATATGTAAAAATCTGAGTAACTGTAAATTAATTACTAACTCCTTTTTTGTCAAGAATTCTGAGTAACAGCCTGTAATTTAACCCAAGGCTATATTTGCAATTCAGTCATATAACAGATGACAAGTTGGATGAGGTCAATATCTTTACCAGGTTTGTTGCAGGTATTGGGTGCTCAGGGACGGGACGAGATGTAGGCACCTGCTTAGGGTGCTACCTCCTGCTTACCCTAGGGGAACGCATTTCAGATAAATATAAAAAACTTGACATTGCTGAATGCAAGCAGCTGCCCCACACCTTCTTCCATCCACAGGCATTCAGCACAGTGATGGATGGTGTGCAGGCAAACAGGGGAGCACTGTCAGTCACTGACACCGCTTACCTCTCTCTCTACCTGTGCTCTGGTCGTTGCTCTTTCCCTGCATTCAATTATATTCACATCTGTAAGACGCAAAAACAATTGATTTCAGTGGGTTCTGGCACTCCGGAGCACGCATAGGACATTGGATGTCGCAATGGGGCTGTGGTTACCATACAGTATAGGGGGCCTTGCGGGACATAATACTGTATGTTGGGGGCTATGGTAGATATCATACTGTGTGGGGTGCTGTGGGGGTCATTATATTGTATATAAAAGGCTGTTGTGGATATTATATTACTGTTTGTGCGGCTGTGGTGACCATCATACTGTGTAGGAGGACAGTGTGAGGATGGGGTACCGTTTTGAGAGGACAACATGGTAGGCAGGATGGTGACAGTGTGAAAAAGGGGCACAGTATCAATATGGAGAGGGGACAGCATGAAATGAGGGCACACTATGGAGAGAGGTTAGCATGGTGGGGGGACAGTGTGGAACTATAGATTACTAGAGAAAACTGTGGAGTGAGGACAGCCATGCTATAGGCCATGGTTCATAGCGGCAGATGATGAGGCGGTTATAGCTGATAAAGGCAGTGGGTTGGTAGTACCTCATTAAGGTGGACAGTGTGGTGGGCATAGCTCATAAGGGCAGACAGTGTGAAGGCCATCTATATATATAAGAGGCATCGTGATTACTCGCTAATCCTGCCCCCTGCACAGTAGCTCCACCCCACCACATTACCACACATAATCCCACCCACCACCACATTACCACACATAATCCCGCCCCCACCCCATTACCACACACAATCCCACTCCCCCACCACATTACCACACATAATCCCGCCCCCACCACATCACCATACATAATCCCACCCGCCCACATCACCACACATAATCCTGCCCCCCCACCACATCAACACACATAATCCCGCCCCCCATCCCATTACCACACTCAATCCCGCCCCCCCACCACATTACCACACACAATCCCGCCCCCATCCCATTACCACACACAATCCCGCCCCCCCACCACATTACCACACATAATCCCGCCCCCCACCACATTACCAGACAATCCCGCCCCAATCCCATTACAACACATAATCCCACCCCCTCATCATATTACCACACACAATCCCGCCCCCCATTCCATTACCACACACAATCCCACCCCCCAACCACATTACCACACACAATCCCGCCCCCATCCCATTACCACACATAATCCCGCCCTCCCACATCACCACACATAATCCAGCCCCCCCACCACGTCACCACACATAATCCCGCCCCCCATCCCATTACCACACAATCCCGCTCCCCCACATTATCACACATAATCCCGCCCCCCACCACATCACCACATAATCCCGCCCTCCCACATCACCACACATAATCCCGCCCCCCCACCACATCACCACACACAATCCTGACCCCCACCACATTACCACACACAATCCCACTCCCCCACATTACCACACACAATCCCGACCCCCACCACATTACCACACACAATCCCGCCCCCCCACCACATTACCACACATAATCCCGCCCCCACCACATTACCACACACAATCCCGCCCCCCACCACACATAATCCCGCCCCCCACCACAATACCACACATAATCCCACCTCCCACCACATTACCACACATAATCCCGCCCCCCACCACCACACATAATCCCGCCCCCCACCACATCACCACACATAATCCCGCCCCCACCACATCACCACACACAATCCCGCCCCATCCCATTACCACACATAATACCACCCCCATCACATTACTACACACAGTCCCGCCCCCCATCCCATTACCACACACAATCCCGCCCCCCACCCCATTACCACACATAATCCTGCCCCCCACCCCATTACCACACATAATCCCACCCCCCCACCACATTACACATAATCCCACCCCCCACATCACACATAATCCCACCCCCCACCACATCACCACACATAATCCCACCCCCCACCACCACACATAATCCCGCCCCCCCACCCCATCACCACACATAATCCCGCCCCCCCACCCCATCACCACACATAATCACACACCCCCACCCCATCACCACACATAATCCAACCCCCCACCCCATCATCACACATAATACCACCCCCCACCCCATCACCACACATAATCCCACCCCCACCACATCACCACACATAATCCCATCCCCCACAACACCACACATGTAAATTGATTTAACCCCTTCAGATGGATTTACTTCGTGGGACCTGACAGTTCATCAGAAGGTATGTATATTGTTGGTTTATTATTTTGCCAAGCGAGGGTCTTTAGGTGGATTGAGAGAGCAATAAAATATTAAAACAACCTGTGTGTTTATTTCATTAAAATAATTTTTAATAATGTGTGTGTGTGGTTTTTAACCCTTTCATACAATTGGATTAATAATGGATAGGTGTCATAATTGACGCCTCCCCATTATTAATCTGGCTTAATGTCACCTTACAATAGCAAGGTGGCATTAACCCTTCATTACCCCATATCCCACCGCTACACGGGAGTGGGAAGAGAGAGGCCAAGTGCCAGAATAGGCGCATCTTCCAGATGTGCCTTTTCTGGGGTGGCTGGGGACAGATGTTTGTATCCAGGGGGGGCCAATAACCATGGACCCTCTCTAGGCTATTAATATCTGCCCTCAGTCACTGGCTTTACCACTCTGGCGGAGAAAATTGCGCGGGAGCCCACGCCAATTTTTTCCGCCATTTAACCCTTTATTTTAGCAGCTACAGCACCCAAATTTTGCACATACACACTACTAACATTAGTAGTGTGGAATATGCAAAAAAAAAGGGGATATGAGATGGTTTACTGTATGTAAACCATGTCTCATATCATGTCGGGTTTGGGAAGGAGAAATGAAAAGCCGGCAATTGAATTACCGGCTTTTCACTAACACCGCTGCGTATTTCTCGCAAGTCACACTGCTGGTCCGTGTGGAATCCGTATTTTTCTCGCCCCCATAGACTTTCATTGGCGATTTTTTTGCGCAATACTGTGACAAACGCAGCATGCTGCGATTTTCTACGGCCGTACAAGACCATATATTACGGATGCGTAATATACGGCTGATAGGAGCAGCCCCATAGAGAATAATTGGGCCGTGTGTAATGCGTTTTTTACGGATGTATTTTCGGCGCTCATACGTCCGTAAAACTCGCTAGTGTGACGCCGGCCTTAGAGGAAAAGTATAATAGAAACATTCTGTATTTATCACCCACTCCTGGTTTTGGCTTACAAATACTGAGGTAAAATACTGACCAAATACTGCTAGTGTGACGGCAGCCTTAGGGCTCTTTCAGGTGTCAGTGTGTCTGGTACTTGTGCTGACTGTTTTCACATGTACCGTTAACACTTGCACACATAGACCCATTCACATGAATGGATCTGTGCACATGTCGGTGTGTTTCCACAAACCACGTGTCCGTGGGCAAAATGCTGAGCATTTATGTTGGGGTTTCCATCTAGATCTTCAAATGACATGATTCAGATGAAATCCCCCAGGTATCCATTAACTTTAATGACGCAACTGAGTTACTCTTTACTCTGTCTGTCCTCTGTTCAACAGTGTCCTTCTTTTCAGAGGTGCACAAAACAGTGACAGACCACAATTTTGCACATGCCTAAAACACAAACACGCTGTATCATAGGCCAGACAGCATCCACAGTGCCTCCATCTTCCTCATTATAGGGAATCATCCGCAGGTGGTTCCACTTGAATCATGTATTTTAGAGATTTACATGGGAACCCCGATGTAAGTGCTCAGTGTAGAGCGCAGAATAAATGTCAGCCGAGCCATACTTCGATCTTTGGGAGGCATAATGAACAAATCAACAGCAGGTCAAGAATTGGTCTTATCTATTTTTTATGCCATTCCTCATGCGGTATAAGTGATTACACGACTTTATTCTTTGGGTAGGTGCGATTATAGCGATACCAGATTTATATTTTTTCTATTTTTGACTGCTGTCACACAATAAAAGATGCTTCTTTTTCAAAAACAAGTTTTTACATATTTTGAGACCTATATTATTTCAATTTTTCTGCGACAGAGTCATGTGAAGGCTTGTTTTTTAAGGATGAGTTGACATTTTATTGGTATAATTTTCGTGCACATGAAATTTTTTGATCGCTTTCTCTTTTGATTTTTGGGAGGCAGAATTACTAAAAACCTTCAGGTATTGATTTTTATGATGTTCCGTGTGTGGTAAAATTGATAAGGCAGTTTTATTCTTTGGGTCAGTATGATCGATTACAGTGATACCTTATTTATATAGCTTTTTTAATGTTTTGGTGCTTTTACACAATAAAACTATTATATATATAAAAAAAATATTATTTTGCATCCCTTTATTTCTGAGAACTATACATTTTTTATTTTTCTACTGATGGAGCTGTATGGTGGCTTTTTTTGTGTGGGATAATATAAAGTTTTTAACGATACCATTTATTTACATTAGTCTTTTTTTATCGCATTTTAATTCTACTTTTTGTTTGACTTTATGATGAAAAAGCATTGTTTTTTGCCGTTTTTTTTCTACGGTGTTCACTAAAGGGGTTGACTAGTAGGACAGTGTTATAGGACGGGTTGTTCCGGACGTGGTGATGTGTACCTTTTTTTTCCTATAGAAATACTAATTTATGGGTACAATATATATACATATATATATATATATATATATATATATATATATATATATATTCGCTGCACTGAACCGAAATGTCGCCATCATGGGCTAAATAAAAAGCAAAAGGTGGCTACTTTGAAGAACCAAGAATATAAGACATAATTTCAGTTGTTTCACGCTTTTTTGTTAAGTTTATAATTCCACATGTGTTAATTCATAGTTTTGATGCCTTCAATTTTTATTGTCATGAAAATACAGAAAAATCTTTAAATGAGAAGGTGTGTCCAAACTTTTGGTCTGTACTGTATATAGTCCCACTATTGGACTTTCACTTTCACACCTCTGATGACAGTTATAAAGCATAACAATCCAGGATCATTGCTATGTTTTAGAACTGTCAGGGCTGCACTGACACAAGCTAGTTAAACCATACACAGTGCATGATCTAACTAGCTTGCTAACCCTGGTGTTAGGCGTCGGGATTTTCCCACTGCACAGGATAGATTGCAAGCCTTATCTGCCTCTGTGGTCTCCCATTCAGCTTTGGCTGCTGTGGAGCATAGACTTCGGTCCCAGTGTCTTGTTCAGGCTCATGGTGTTTGCTTGAAACTGCTGGCTCTCCAGCCAAGTCTATAGTAACTAGCCATAAGCAGCGGCGACCTGATGATCTGGCGTCTATGTCAAGAAATCACCTTACTGAGCATGTCCGTGATGTGGTGTCTTCCTATTGGTGGAGGGACGTCAGCTGCTCTGGTGATGTGGCAGCTCCAGATTGGTCCACGGGCAAGGTCCTGTCCGACAGGACATGTGCCTTGTATATAAAAGGCTCTCTGGGGCGCTCGCCGGTGTGCTAGTATCAATCTCTTTACATGTGTGTATGGGACTTTGCAACAGTGTGGGCTTTATCAGCATGTGCTCAGGGTTGGCGTTAAGACGTTAGAATTCCGGTTCTCTGGAGAGGAGATTATCTGAATGAATTCAGGCCTGGCACCTAGCCATTAGAATTCCAGCACCTCCGGAGAGGAGTTGGTTGAGTGCTTTTGCTGGCTGTATGCCCACTGTTTGCTTCTTTCCCCCTGAGTGGGCTTCGTTCCCCTGTGAGGTTAACAGGGATTGTATCTAGCGTCATTTCTTTTCCGTTACTGTGTGCGAGTGACACAGCTCTATAGCAGAGCATCTATTCTGTTACTGTGTGCGAGTGACAAAGCTTCATGTGCTGTTCACTGAGTGGCGTTTAACTCAGAGTGTGCAAGCAATCGGTCGCTGTGTGTTGCGTCATTGTTCACACTAGCTGCAGTCTTACAGCTCTGCAGGGTGGACCCCGGGTTGCGATTGCACTTCTATATTAAATTTATTTAGTGCAATCCGCTAACCCTAGCACCTGGTGACCTGGATGCCGTCATGACATCACTGGGTCACCATGACAACGATTGGCTCCTCACGATAAATTCGTGAGGGTGCCAATTGGAGGGGGAGGGATACCCCTCTCCCTCTGCCTTCTAAATACTGCGATTGATATGAATAGCAGCATTTAGGGGGTTAAACTGCTGCGAGCTTTGCAGGCACCACTCCTGGCAAGCACAGTTTCTGTGCTTGTAAAATCGCCATGACGTATCCCTATGTCCAAGGTCGAGAAGTACTTCCCAACCTGGACGTATGGATATGTCTAAGGTCATGAAGGATTTAAAGATGCAACTTGTACATAAAAAAAACAAGCCCTTATACAGTTATGTGGCCAGAGTAATAAAAAATTCTGGATCTTGAAAAAAAAGGAAGGAAAGAATAAAAACCCAGAAATGAAAAATCAGTAATGAATCGTTAAAAGGTTAAATAAAAAAAATCCAAATGTTCAAAGTGTAATTGGTAGAGGGAAGACTATTATGTTATGGTGTCAACACCATGTGTTCTTGTCTGACCGACAACCTAACTTCCTTTATCAGACATGTAGATGCATAAAATACATAATAAAGCCAACCACATATGGAGTCCTTTTTATATTCATTTGTCTACTGGAGACATGATAGAAACTCTGCGAAGAGGAGATGACACCCAAACTCAATTTATTACACCTTTATTGAACAGGATCTTTCATTATGAAATAACACTGCTAACTAATGAGGCCCCATGCTTTATTTTAGTCATTTTTTAATGTTAATGATAAATGTTTCATCATTTATTTTTCCAGAGCCTTGTGGATGTATTTCAATCCAGATCACAAAGGAAAAATATGTCTGTTTACCAAACAGATGACTTTGACAGTGGGTTTCTAAGGTAAACAATTTTGAGAAAAGTTTTTTTTGCATTGTAAATATCTTAAAGTACCGTATCTATTAAGTATTGTACAAATAAAATAGAAAATGTAACAAATTACATTCTGCCATGTCATAAAAATCAAGTAATCACCTGTAAGTTTTTTTTATAACTGAATTTTTATTAAATGTTTCCATATAATATTACATACAAAAAGAACAAAAACATATCAATCAAAGCAAGAGAAGTAGTCAAGACAAGATAATTATAGCATGTATAATTTCTTTCCAAGTCTTCAATGCTGACCCCTGTTGGCAACCAGGCTCCTATAGTCCTGACTAGAGATGTGCAAATTTGAATTTGCCAGTTTCATCAAATTTTTCATTAAAGTTTGATTTGCAACAAAGCGATCATTTCAAATCTCTCAAAAAGCTTTAAATTGCCCTGAAACAAGGCGTCTAACACTGTGAGGTCTACTAGGACTGTATACAACCTCTTTCATGTCTGCAAATTGAGATTCTGGTTTGGCTTGTATCCTAAGTCATGTGACAAGGCTCGTTAAAGGGTCAACATTGACTGTTAGGATTGCTACTTCCAATAGGTGGCACCAGAGTTTTAGTCCTCTTTCTCTCTGAAGAGACAATTTGCATATTTCCCAGAGGAGCATTGCGGCTTTAAGTCTCCTCACCTCGACATGCTTATCATGTCACTCTCCGCAAGGAGAAACGATACTTCTTGGATCATGCTCCTTAACACAAACACACACAGCCTTAGTAATGTTGAAGTTACTTCACCATATAAACTTATGGTCAGGGCCCATTTTAGACAAAGTGGGGCCCCAAATGTAGAGCTGGGCGGACACCTCAATGTGCGGGTTTGGCCAAACAGTTACAAAAAGTTCGGGTTCAGGTACCAGAAGAGTACCTGGACCCGAACCTGGTCCCTATTCACTTGAATGGGGGTCCCAAACATCCAGTGTTCGCTGCGCTGTAATTTGCATGACAGCACAGCAAACACCACTTCTGATCGGCGGTGAAATTATCCCCGCCGGTCAGAGAGACGCGGTTTCCACGCTGTCAGAAGACAGCCTGAGCACCCGGTCACTGGTGTCAGCTGATGGAACAACTGCTCCCATCATCCAGCACCTGCTGCCACTAGTAATAGTGAGAGCAGGAGCGGCGGATGGGAGTAAATAATTTGAAAAAAAAAACCGCGTGGGTTCCCCTGTATTTTTGTTAACCAGCCAGGCAAAACTCACAGCTGGGGACTGCAACCCTCAGCTGTCAGCTTCAGCAAGGCCAGTTATCAAGAATAGAGGGGTTCCCATGCCATATTTTTTAATTTTTGACAGCAGACAGCTGGGTGCTGGTATTCTCAGGCTGGTAAGGGGCCATGGATATTGCCCCCCCAGACTAAAAATAGCAGTCCGCTTTACCCAGCTCTTCCCACTTTCCCTGCAGAGTTGGTAAGTGGGGTTTATGTTTGTGAGGTTGATGTCAACTTTGTATTGTCAGGTGACATCAACGGCTTAGTAATGGAGAGGCTTCTATAAGACGCCTTTTCCTTACTAATCCTATAGTTGTATTATAAATAAATAACATCCATGGCTCCTTACCAGCCTGAGAATAACAACCCCCAGCTGTCTGCTTTAGCAAGGTTGGTTGTCAAAAATGGGGGGCCCCATGTAGTTTTTTTTTAATTATCTATTTAAATAATTAAAAAATATGGCGCATCGGATCGGCGGTAAAATCATCACCACTGGTCAGACAGCCGCAGTTCCTACTCTGTCAAATGACAGCGTAAGCCCACATCTGTGATCTCAGGTATAAAGTTTACCTCCTGTCATTGTTGTAGACTGATAGGATTACTGCTCCCATCAGCCGACGTCTGCTAGGATTACTGCTCCCATCAGCCAACGTCTGCTGCCACTAATAACTATGAGAGCAGGAGTGACTGATGGGAGTATTCATCAGCCAGCACCTGTGCTGCAAATAACCAATTGAAATAAACTAGCATGGGTTCCCCCGTATTTTTGATAACTAGCCAGGCAAAACTCACAGCTGGGGACTGCAACCATAAGCTGTCAGAGGTAAAGTCTCATGGTGAACTCGCCTCTGCACCATGAGACTTTTTCTCACTAGCGGGGATCTCACCGAGGTCACTGCAGTCAAGCCCGACTGGGAACACAGCCTGAGTGACAAGCAGTAACCTTGATGACATCACCGCTCGTCACTTATGCTGCACTAACAGCATCTCATTCACCAGTGGTTCTCAGCCTGGATGGTTGCTTCTGGGCACCGTCCAGGTTGAAAACTGTTTATCCCCAGACATAGATTAGGACGTGAGACAGAACAATGGACAGGTGAAAGATATTGTTGTTGTTTTTTTGTTTTATTACAGTAGACAAGAGATTCAGTGTTAGGTGAGTATAACTGTGTTTGTTATTTTTAAATAAAAAAGTAAAAGTGCTTTGTTTTATTTCAAATTAAAGACTTTATTCTGGCTGTGTGTTTATTTACAATACAACTATAGGATTAGTAATGGATAGGTGACTTATAGAAGCCTCCCCATTACTAATCCTTGGGCTTGATGTTACTGGACATTACAAAGGTGACATCAACCCCACAAATATGAACCCCACTTGCCACCATCACAGGGCAAGCTGGAAGAGACGTGCAAAGTGCAAAAATTGGTGCGTCTAATAGATGCACCTTTTCTAGGGCAGCTGCGGGCTGCTATTTTTAGGCTGGTGGGGGGGCAATATCCATGGCCACTTCCCAGACTAAGAATACCAGCCCCTAGCTGTCCCATTTAGCTTGGCTGATTGTGAAAAATGGGGGGACCTGTTATGACCTGGTGGTTACGGAGTGGTACTGAGATGACCTGGTGAGTAAAACCAATCATGGACAAGCTCAGAGGAGGTGGCAGCTCTACAGACAGTAATCACCTATATGACCTAGTGATTACGGAGCAGCACTGAAATGACCTAGTGGGTAAAACAAATAATGTACTAGCTCTGAGCAGGTGGTAACTTTACTGACCGCAATCCCTACTCCTAACACCAACACTAGAAATAGCCATGGAGCGTTCCTATCTCTGCCTAGACGCCTCTTCACAGCCTAAGAACTAGCTACCCCTGAAGATGGAAACGGAAAACTATCTCGCCTCAGAGAAACCCCCAAAGGAAAGATAGCCCCCCACAAATATTGACGGTGAGTGAAGAGGGAAATGACAAACTCAGAAATGAAACTAGATTTTAGCAAAGGAGGCCACTACTATCTAAATAGACAGAGAAAGAAAAGCTACTGTGCGGTCAGTATAAAAACTAAATGTCCACGCAGAGTTTACAAAAATAATCTCCACACCGACTCACGGTGTGGAGGGGCAAATCTGCAACCCCAGAGCTTCCAACTAGCCGGAATATTTCATGATGACAAGCTGGACAAAAGAGACATAACTTAAACTGAACAAAAGGTCATAGGCAGGGAAACACTCAAAAACTAGCAGAACTTATCTTAAGCTGAAATGGACTGGCCAACAGAGAACTTCCAGGAAAGGACTGAATCCACAGGAAGGAACATTGACAGCTGGCATCAACTACAGCCAAAAGCCCAGTTAAATAACAAGGCCAGGGCACCGATTAGTGAAAGCAGCTGCTAAGTTCCACTTGAAACCACCAGAGGGAGCCCAAGAGCAGAACTCCCAAAAATACCATTCATGACCACAGGATGGAGCCCAAGAACGGAATTCACAACAGTACCCCCCCCCCTTGAGGAGGGGTCACTGAACCCTCACCATAGCCCCCAGGCCGATCGGGACGAGCCAAATGAAAAGCACGCACCAAATCGGCAGCATGGACATCGGAGGCAAAAGCCCAAGAGTTATCCTCCTGGCCATAACCCTTCCACTTGACCAGATACTGAAGTTTCCGCCTTGAAAGACGAGAATCCAAAATCTTCTCCACCACATACTCCAGCTCCCCCCCAACCAACACCGGAACAGGAGGGTCAACGGAGGGAACCATGGGCACCACATATCTCCGCAACAAAGATCTATGGAACACAATATAAATGAAAAACAAAGCTGGAAGGGCCAAACGAAAAGATACCGGATTGATAATTTCCGAAATCCTATAAGGACCAATAAAACGAGGTTTGAACTTAGGGGAAGAGACCTTCATAGGAACATGACGAGAAGACAACCAGACCAAATCCCCAACCCGAAGCCGGGGACCAACGCACCGACGGCGGTTAGCAAAACGTTGAGCCTTTTCCTGAGACAATGTCAAATTGTCCACCACATGAGTCCAAATCCGCTGCAACCTGTCCACCACAGAATCCACCCCAGGACAGTCCGAAGGCTCAACCTGCCCTGAAGAAAAGCGAGGATGAAAACCAAGATTACAAAAAAAGGCGAAACCAAGGTAGCAGAACTAGCCCGATTATTAAGGGCAAACTCGGCCAACGGCAAGAAGGTAACCCAATCATCCTGATCAGCCGACACAATGCATCTCAAATAGGTTTCCAAGGTCTGATTGGTTCGCTCCGTCTGTCCATTTGTCTGAGGGTGAAACGCCGAAGAAAAAGACAAATTAATGCCCATTCTACCACAAAAGGACCGCCAAAACCTAGAAACAAACTGGGTACCTCTGTCAGACACAATATTCTCCGGAATACCATGCAAACGAACCACATGCTGGAAAAACAAAGGAACCAAATCAGAGGAGGAAGGCAACTTAGGCAAAGGTACCAAATGGACCATTTTAGAAAACCGGTCACAAACCACCCAAATGACAGACATCTTCTGAGAAACAGGAAGATCAGAAATAAAATCCATGGAAATATGCGTCCAGGGCCTCTCAGGGATAGGCAAAGGCAAAAGCAACCCACTAGCACGAGAACAGCAGGGCTTAGCCCGGGCACAGATCCCACAGGACTGCACAAAGGAACGTACATCCCGTGACAAAGAAGGCCACCAAAAGGACCTGGCAACCAAATCTCTGGTACCAAAGATCCCAGGATGACCAGCCAACACTGAACAATGAATCTCAGAAATCACCTTACTAGTCCATCTATCAGGAACAAACAATTTCCCCACAGGACAGCGGTCGGGTCTATCAGCCTGAAACTCCCGAAGCACCCGCCGTAAATCAGGGGAGATAGCAGAAAGAATCACCCCCTCCTTGAGAATACCAGCCGGCTCACGGACTCCAGGAGAATCAGGCAAAAAACTCCTAGACAGGGCATCAGCCTTCACATTCTTAGATCCCGGAAGATACGAGACCACAAAATCAAAACGGGAGAAAAAAAAAGACCACCGAGCCTGTCTAGGATTCAACCGCTTGGCTGATTCAAGGTAAATCAGATTCTTATGATCGGTCAAGACCACAACACGATGCTTGGCTCCCTCAAGCCAATGTCGTCACTCCTCGAATGCCCACTTCATAGCCAACAACTCCCGATTGCCGACATCATAATTACGCTCAGCAGGCGAAAACTTTCTGGAGAAGAAAGCACACGGTTTCAACACAGAGCCATCAGAACTTCTCTGGGACAGAACAGCTCCTGCCCCAATCTCAAAAGCGTCAACCTCAACCTGAAAAGGGAGAGAGACATCTGGCTGACGCAACACAGGGGCAGAAGTAAAACGACGCTTAAGCTCTTGAAAGGCCTCCACAGCCGCAGAGGACCAATTCACCACATCAGCACCTTTCTTGGTCAAATCGGTCAGAGGTTTAACCACAGTAGAAAAATTAGCAATGAAGCGGCGATAAAAATTAGCAAAGCCCAAAAACTTCTGAAGGCTCTTCACAGATGTGGGCTGCGTCCAATCATAAATAGCCTGGACCTTAACAGGGTCCATTTCAATAGCCGAGGGAGAAAAAATGAACCCCAGAAAAGAAACCTTCTGAACTCCAAAAAGGCACTTAGACCCCTTCACAAACAGTGTATTAGCACGAAGAATCTGAAATACCATCCTGACCTGCTTCACATGAGACTCCCAATCATCGGAAAAAAACAAAATATCGTCCAAATATACAATCATAAATTTATCCAGATACTCCCGAAAAATATGATGCATAAAGGACTGAAACACAGATGGAGCATTAGAGAGCCCGAAAGGCATCACAAGATATTCAAAATGGCCTTCGGGCGTATTAAATGCTGTTTTCCATTCATCACCCTCTTTGATGCGGACCAGATTATACGTCCCTCGAAGGTCAATCTTGGTAAACCAGCTAGCCCCTTTAACCCGAGCAAACAAATCAGAGAGCAAAGGCAAAGGGTACTGGAATTTAACCGTGATCTTATTGAGAAGGCGAAAATCTATACAGGGCCTCAAGGAGCCATCCTTCTTGGCAACAAAAAAGAATCCCGCTCCCAATGGTGACGAAGACGGGCGAATATGCCCCTTCTCCAAGGACTCCTTTACATAAGTCCGCATAGCGGCATGCTCTGGCACAGACAGATTGAAAAGTCGACCCTTAGGGAACTTACAGCCAGGAATCAAATTAATAGCGCAATCACAGTCCCTATGAGGAGGCAGAGGACTGGATTTAGGCTCCTCAAATATATCCTGGAAATCCGACAAAAACTCAGGAACTTCAGAAGAAGGGGACGAGGAAATTGACATCAGAGGAATGTCACTATGTATCCCCTGACAACCCCAACTAGTCACAGACATAGATTTCCAATCCAGCACTGGATTATGTACCTATAACCATGGAAACCCCAGCACAACCACATCATGCAAATTATGCAACACCAAAAAACGAATATTTTCCTGATGTGCTGGAGCCATGTTCATGGCAAACTGTGTCCAGTACTGAGGTTTATTCTTGGCCAATGGCGTAGCATCAATGCCCCTTAAGGGAATAGGACTCTTCAAAGGCTCCAAGGAAAAACCACAGCGATTGGCAAATTCTAGGTCCATTAAGTTCAGTGCAGCGCCAGAATCCACAAATGCCATTACAGAAAAGGACGACAATGAGCAAATCAGGGTAATAGACAAGAGAAATTTAGGCTGTACAGTACTGATGGTAACCGAGCTAGCAACCCTCATAGTTCGCTTCGGGCAATCAGAGATAGCATGAGTAGCGTCACCACAGTAAAAACACAGCCTATTCTGACGTCGGAACTCCTGCCGTTCTGCTCTTGTCAAAACTCTATCACATTGCATAGGCTCAGAACTCTGTCCAGAGGACACTGCCATATGGTGCACAACCTTACGTTCACGTAGGCGCCGATCAATCTGAATGGCCAGAGACATTGATTCGTTCAAACCAGCAGGTGTGGGAAACCCCACCATAACATCTTTAAGAGCTTCAGAAAGACCCTTTCTGAAAATAGCCGCCAGGGCATCCTCATTCCATCTTGTAAGCACAGACCACTTCCTAAATTTCTGACAATATATCTCTGCCGCTTCCTGACCCTGACACAGAGCCAGCTAAATTTTTTCTGCCTGATCCACAGAATTGGGTTCGTCATAAAGCAATCCAAGTGCTTGAAAAAATGAATCTACATTGAGCAATGCAGGATTCCCTGGCTCAAGAGAGAATGCCCAATCCTGCGGGTTACCACGCAGCAGAGAAATAACAATCTTCACCTGCTGAATGGGGTCACCAGAGGAACGGGGTCTCAGAGCAAAAAACAATCTGCAATTATTTTTAAAATTCAAAAACCTAGATCTATCCCCAGAAAACAAATCAGGGATAGGAATTTTAGGCTCAGAAACAGGAGTTTGAACAACATAATCTTGGATACACTGTACCCTTGCAGCGAGATGATCAACACGCGCAGACAGACCCTGAACCTCCATATCAGTACCAAGCTCCTGCACCATCCAAAAATCAAGGGGAAAAAAAAAGACGAAACAAGCAACAAGGAAAAAAAAACTATGACTCAGAACTTTCTCTTCCCTCTTTTGAGATGCATTTAACACTTTGTGGGCCAGCTGTACTGTTATGACCTGGTGGTTACGGAGTGGTACTGAGATGACCTGGTGGGTAAAACCAATCATGGACAAGCTCAGAGGAGGTGGCAGCTCTACAGACAGTAATCACCTATATGACCTAGTGATTACGGAGCAGCACTGAAATGACCTAGTGGGTAAAACAAATAATGTACTAGCTCTGAGGAGGTGGTAACTTTACTGACCGCAATCCCTACTCCTAACACCAACACTAGAAATAGCCGTGGAGCGTTCCTATCTCTGCCTAGACGCCTCTTCACAGCCTAAGAACTAGCTACCCCTGAAGATGGAAACGGAAAACTATCTCGCCTCAGAGAAACCCCCAAAGGAAAGATAGCCCCCCCACAAATATTGACGGTGAGTGAAGAGGGAAATGACAAACTCAGAAATGAAACTAGATTTTAGCAAAGGAGGCAACTACTATCTAAATAGACAGAGAAAGAAATGGCTACTGTGCGGTCAGTATAAAAACTAAATGTCCACGCAGAGTTTACAAAAATAATCTCCACACCGACTCACGGTGTGGAGGGGCAAATCTGCAACCCCAGAGCTTCCAACTAGCCGGAATATTTCATGATGACAAGCTGGACAAAAGAGACATAACTTAAACTGAACAAAAGGTCATAGGCAGGGAAACACCCAAAAACTAGCAGAACTTATCTTAAGCTGAAATGGACTGGCCAACAGAGAACTTCCAGGAAAGGACTGAATCCACAGGAAGGAACATTGACAGCTGGCATCAACTACAGCCAAAAGCCCAGTTAAATAACAAGGCCAGGGCACCGATTAGTGAAAGCAGCTGCTAAGTTCCACTTGAAACCACCAGAGGGAGCCCAAGAGCAGAACTCCCAAAAATACCATTCATGACCACAGGATGGAGCCCAAGAACGGAATTCACAACAGGGACCCCATTCAGTTTTTTTAAATTATTTATTTAAATAATTAAAAAATATGGTGTGGGGACCCCTTTATTCTTGATAATTAGCCTTGCTAACGCTTACAGCTGAGGGTTTTAGCCTGCAGCTGTCAGTTTTGCCTGGTTGGTTATCAAAAATACAGGGGAACCCTGCTTCATTTTTAAAATTATATTTATTTATTTACAGTGCAGGCAGCGGGTGATGAATGCTCTCATCAGTTGACGCCTGCTTTCGCTGTTAACAGTTGAATACAACTCTCAACATTGTTCCCTGCCAGCGCTTATCACAGCGCGAGCAAGGGACAGTGATGTGAGCTGTCTTCACTTCAACACCCGGTGCAGTGGAACAGCGCAAACAGTACCACTGATTCCCAGGTGCTGGTACATGTCACAATGATGTTGTCAGGAACACCGCACTACACTTACTCACTGAGCCAGTGAACGTGTCCTGAGTTGAACAAACTATGCTCAAAGATACCTGTGGAGCGGGGGCAGCAGCGGTGGAGATGCGTGCTCCAGGCAAACAGGACCTGAAGCATGTGACTGTTGGGGGGGTGTCTGTGGGAGGAGACAAGCCCTTGGCATAGAGATGCCCAGAGAGTAGTTAGACAGACGCGGGTCTAAACCAGGAGAAGGCACGGTACCGGAGGGGCAAGACAGGGACGAGGTCAGTCACAAAGCAGAGTCTGGAAACCAGAGATAGCAGCGCGGTACAGGCAGGAGCAATGGACCGGGTCATACACGAGCAAGCATACACAGGTAGACAGTATCCACAGATACACAATGGTCAGGAACTTAGCCGAGGTCAAAAGTATCACTGACAATGGACAGAGCCCAATTGAGGCTATTTAAAGCCCTCCCACAACCAGAGAGAGGCCAAAAGCATTAACCCTTGGAGCACAAAACCAGAATTCACATACAGACCATGACAGATGTCAAAGGGATGTCATCTGTGTATCATCAGTGTACACATGTGCAGGATGTTTTGCGGCCCGTGCTGCTACCAAAAACACTGAAGTCTAAAAGCACCCTTAGTGAACTCGATTATTTACTGAACTTTGGCCGACTTTACCAATTTTTCGGGGAAAAGCTTGGGAATCCGAACACGAATCCAAATGTGCAACTTTCGTGTCGATTTTGAGATTGGTGAACGTTTTCCTAACAAGTTTGCTTATTTCTAGCGATAGCCACACTGCGTTATGGGGAAACCTGTGTAGCAGCAGCTAAGGATATGTGAGACTTATGCATCTTATATAATCTTCTGCAAGATGTACAAAATGTCAACTATTCCGATTGCCTCTTCTGAGAAAAAGAGGACTTAAACTCTATAGCGCCACCTGTTGGAAGTAGCGATCCTACAAGTCACAATCAACCCTTTAATGAGTTGTGCAATATGACTTAAAAGCCAAATCAGTATCTCAATTTGCAGACAAGGTGTTTCAGGCTGTTGGCCCTCGTCAGTGGGAAGCATGAGAACTGATTTGGCTAGGTGAGAGGCTCTGGACTGGGGTCTAAGGGCTAAAGTTTCTCCTTATGGAGAGTGACATACCAGCTGGCTTGTCAAGGTAAGGAGGCTTATTCGCCGTGCAATGCTCCTCTGGGAAATTAAATATTCAAATTGCCTCTTCTGAGAAAAAGAGGACTTAAACTCTATAGCGCCATCTGTTGGAAGTAGCGATCCTACAAGTCACAATCAACCCTTTAATGAGTCGTGCAATATGACTGAGTGCAAACTGACATTTGTTGGCAATTTGCGCAAATTGAATAGCAAATTGGTAGAATTGGCTAAGAGTTGGGAATTTCCTAAAATTCTACACAAATTTGATTCACATAGTCCTGACACTAACTTTCAATTTTCTTTCAAGTTAACTATTTGGGGTCTGAACTTTCCTCAGGCATCAGTCACTATCTTTAGTTCTCTCTAGCTTGCTCCTCGTTGAACTCATGTCTACTCATAACTTCAGGTTTCAGTGCTACAACATTTAGCATAGTTTCACTGCAAGTCCTGAAGGACAAAGGCCCTGCTGAATGACACTTCCTTTCTCTGCAGCATGACATCTAGTATCCTGATTCCTGGACCTGTTAGCTCAAACAGGAGTCGGCCATTGCAGAATATTAAACTTCTTTGCCTTAAATAACTCCTGGATTGCTGTCGCAGTATGTTTTGGATCATTGTCAATCTGTAATGTGAAGCACTGTCCAATCAGCTATGCTGCATTTGGTTGAATCTGAGCAGAAAGGATAGCCCTGTACATTTCAGAATTCATCCGGCTGCTTCAGTCTTCAGTCACATCATCAATAATACACTAGTCACCCAGTGTCGTGCTATTGGAATCCATGCTATCACACTGCCTCTACCATGTTTTACAGTGGATGTGGTATACTTTTTATCAGGAGCTGTTCCAAGCCTTCTCCATACTTTCTTGTTCCCATCATTCTGGTACAGGTTGATTATAGTTTAATCTGTCCAAATAATGCTTTTCAAGAATTGGGCTTGCTTCTTTAATGTTTTTTGGCAAAGTCTAATCTTACCTTTCTATTTTTATGGCTGATTTGTGGTTTGCATCTTGTGGTGAACCCTTTGTATTTCTACTCCAAAAGTCTTCTCCATATGGGAGATTTAGATTTTGAAACACCAACTTCCTATAGAGTGTTCTTCTTTTGGGTGGATATTGTGAAGGGGTTTTTATTCACCATGCTAAGGATTCTGCAATCATCCATCACTGTTGTCTTCCGTGGACATCCAGGCTTTTTTGAGTTCCCAAGCTCACCAGTGAGCTCTTTTTTTACAGAACGTACCAAACTTTTGATTTGGCCACTGCTAACATTTCTGCTATCTCTCTGATGGATTTCTTCTTTTTCTCCAGCCTAAAGATGGCCTGTTTCTCTTCCATTGAGGGCTCTTTGACCACATGTTGCATGTTGTGAGTTCATAGCAACAGTTTCCAAATGCAAATGCCACACCTGGAATCAGCTCCCGACCTTTTAACTGCTTGATTGATGATGGATTAACAAGGGAATAGTCTATGCAGCCCAATAAAAAGGTTTTGAGATAATTGTCCAATTACTTTTGGTCACTTGAAAAAGATGCAGCTACATATTAAAGAGATGTAATTCCTAAACCTTTACTCCAATTAGGATGTGAATACCCTCAAATTAAATATGAGAGTCTGCACTTTAAGCCCATATTCAAATTTGTTTTGTTAAACAGCTAAAATGCCAAAACATGTGTCACTGTCCACTGTTCTGGACATAAATGTATAAATATATATGTGTTTGTGAATATTTTTTTTTTTTTTACTTTAAGTTCCAGTAAATCCTCATGCTGTGGACTTTTGAAGAATAAACTGAAAAATGAAGTAATTAGGTCAGAAAAACGAAGATCAGCTCTGGCAGGCAGCCTTAAAAATGCGTACTATGCTATAGAACATCAGAAGATGTGCTTAGAGCAGCAAGAGCAAGATGCTACTAGTAGTAAATCAACACTTGAGAGTTTGCTGATGAGACAAGAGGTAGGTTTCTGAACAAAAAAGCAAAACAAAGCAATACAGGCAATCCACAATGTAATACGGGACTGTGAAGATAAGTATGAATGAACTGTTCTGTCTGCTTCTCTTAGTTTTATTGTGAATGTTAAATACAATAGAGAATATTTTTGAACTGAAAAACAAGCTCAATTTAAACAGCCATTTACCCAGTGACTCCGGTCGCATCACAAGTGCGCCTACGTGGACAGGACTTCTTGCTGAATCCAGGCTACCCTAACAATATTGGAATTTATAGAGACAGGATTAACGTTTCTCCCTGCACCATATCTCTTATATTTGTTCTGATGAAGGTCCGGATGTGGACCGAAAACGTTCGACTTACCTTTATGGATGCACATCAATAAACCTTTTGCATATGATAATTATTCATCTAGAGTGCCAAGTTTTTTTGGATTTATACAGTGTATGCAGTCAATACACATGCTGACCTGGAGAATCATACTGCCAGGTCAGTTTTACATATAGTGAACATGGTAAATAGAAAACCCAAAAATCAATTGTTAAATTGCACTTTTTTTTGCAATTTCAATGCACATAGAATTTGTTTTCCTGTTTTCCAGTACACTATGGGATAGAATGAATGCTGTCATTCAAAAGTACCACTAATACTTTCCCCCATCCTTACCCTTTTTTTATATCATGTCTGCTATCCTGGTGCCCATCCTGGCCTCTTGTGTTAATGATGTCCCCTTTCTGGCCCCATCCTATAATAATGTCCTTCATCCTGTAATAATGTCCCCCATCCTGTAATAATGTCACCCATCTTGGCCGTTTTCTTTAATAATATTCCCGTCCTGGAACTCCTCTCCAAACATTTAAAATGAAAATAAGCAACTATTCTTATTTATCCCTGCATCTAAGACAAGTGTCCTCTTCATCCTCCATCTCTGGTGCAGGGAGCGGGGGCGGCGCATGGCAGCGACACAGAAGTTAGCTGCTGACCTCTGATAGGTCAGTGGCTTCTATAGTCATTGCGGTGTAGGGAGCTGATGGCTCTTCGTACTTCAATACATTTCAACTGAATGTGGGTCCAAGCAGTTTCTATCCATATATATTTGCACATTGTAATAAGATCGCCCGTAAGTAGAGATGAGCGGATCAATTCCTGACTCTGGTCTAGTGGCCACTGGATAGAAGACTCTCAAATCCTTTGCTTTCCAAGATACCCGGTGTGGATCTTGATTAGCCGGGCTGACATAACTTCATCACTGTGGCATGATGCATACATAACATCATGCCAACCTGTCAAATAAAGCCTTACCTTGAATCCCAGAAGGTAGGAGATTTATCGGCCTTCTGTCCTGTAGCTGGAGACCAGGGAATCTATCTGCCAATCTCTACCTCTAAAGGTACCGTCACACTCAGCGACGCTGCAGCGATATAGACAACGATCCGATCGCTGCAGCGTCGCTGTTTAGGTCGCTGTAGAGATGTCAAACACAGCAGCTCCGGAACGATGCAGGAGCGATCCTGTGACGTAACGGTGACTCGCTTATCGTTCTCACAGGTCATTAGCTCCATGTTTAACATTGCTGACATCGTTGCTTTTGCTGTCAAACACGACGATACACGCCGATCTGACGACCAAATAAAGTTCTGGACTTCTAGCTCCGACCAGCGATATCACAGCGGGATCCAGATCGCTGCTGCGTGTCAAACACAACGAGATCGCTATCCAGGACGCTGCAATGTCACGGATCGTCATCGTTCTCGCTGCAAAGTCGCTTAGTGTGAAGGTACCTTAAGTTTTTTTTTCAAACTGCATAATTAGTTTGATAATATGTCTTGGTACGGCAGTCCATGTTAACGTTTAAGTTAATTCTGTATTTCAACCTGTATAAACATGTTGATCAATATTACCTGATTGGCATAATTGGTTACTCAAACACCTGACTACAAAATCCCTGACTTTGTGCAAGTGTACATAGAAAAATTGATGCTGTTTTGATGGTAAAGGGTGGTCATGTAAGCACGTTGTTTGGATGCAACAGCGCAGACAATGAGGAGAAAGTGCTACCTAACCAACGCTATTTATTTAACTAACACAGCAGGGAAGGGAAATCTTTTTCTAAGCATATGTGTTTGTATATATGCACTAGTAAGCCCTATATGATGGGTTACAGTAACAGGGTTAATATAGTATGACACAGCAATGCGATTAAATACAATATAAATGCAATATTCTATTACATACACTGTTCTTGTTATCTAGCAGTTAAACATCTGTTAATGCATTTATATCTCAACTTAATGGGCGTTGCTCTCAGCACTAGGCCTGTCCCTAGTAGTAGTCTCTGTAAACACCTCTGATTGTTATACTGGCCCTAGCGGGGTCTCCGGTATTTCCCGCTAGGCCGCAGGTCCAAGATATGTGAGTCACTGGGTATATAGTGTTCTTGTCACACTGGCCATCTCTGTTCCCTGAAGCATTGCCAGAGCCCACACCCTGTACCGTACGTCTTTGATGGATGTAATGGCCCACAGGAACGGTCCTCTGTAAAAGCCGGATCGTCTCCCGAGCTTGGTTTCGAATCTGGTCACGGGTTTCTACTTGCGCTGCTCACAGTCTGTTACTGGCACTGCTTATGGACTTCTACTGGTGCTAGTTATATGTTTCTACTGGTGCTAGTTACATATTTCTACTGGCAATGCTCACGGACTTCTACTGGCGCTGGTTACGGACTTCTACTGGCACTGGTCATGGACTTCTACTGGTGCTGCTCATGGACTTCCTCACAGCTCGGGCCTTCTCCAGGATCTAACTGCTCCCAGACCCTTCTGTAGCGATGGTGGCTGTAAGCCTACCACAGCCACATGACATGTCCTGGTACAGGTTCTGGCAACAACTCCCTTATCTCGGTCTGGCCAGGTCTTTTATAAATAGTAACAGCAACACAGATGTCCCCTGGATCCAGTGATCTGTTACTGCACCTATTGGCATAATCAAACCAATAGGAACACTGTAACTTGTAACTGAAGAAGGTCTGATGTAAGACCAACACGTTTTTTTGACTACTACAGTGAATCATATTAAATTACCAGATTGATCACTTCAAAGCTGAGTGCCGGGTTTCTTCTTATTTTTGATAACTGTGTTGGAGCCTACCCTGGCACCTCATATAGTGGTGTGCACAGTTCTCTTTCTCTGGTACAGGTTCTGGCACTAACTACCTTATCTCGGCCTGGCCAGGTCTTTTATAATTAGTAACTGCAACACAGATGTCAAATGAGCTGGCGTCATCTTTAATTTCCTCCTTTGGTAACGTAGGATCCCTTTAATATGTTACTACTACTGTAATTCTTTCTTTACTTTCACTTTCTCCCTTTACCAGCAGATGGCGGTGTTCACCTGCAATTACTCAGCAATCACCTGCAATCAACTTCAACTGTATTCTTCTCTCTTGTTCACATCTTAACAGTCACACCAAATATTGATTTGATTTAGATTTCTCTTTTGAACATTGATTACTTTGCAGCAGTTTTTCTCACACCTGCCTAAAACTTTTGCACAGTACTTTATTCACATATTTTTTTTTTACTACCTTAGCACAATAAAGCCACAATATATCTACGTTTACAACTTTTTTTTGTTTTTTTTACTGTCACTGTGTTCAAGGACCCATCACAGTTTTATTTTTCTGTTGTTGGAAATATATTTTGGCTTATATTTTATGAGATAACTGCTAATTAGAATTGGTACAATTTTGGGGTACATCCAACCTGCTGTTTACTTTTAATATAGGTTTTCCTGAGGAGTTAATTAGCTCAAAATGTTAAAGGTATGGTCCACTGCTTGGACAACCCCATCTCAAACAGCATGTTTGTGTCACGAATGTGTCACATCTTCCTGGGAGATCTGGGGTTAGAAGATCATTATGTATTGAGAATTGTAGATCGTCCATTTAGCCCGTGTGTTTGTGTCCCATATTAAAAGGATTTGGTTTACTTTAGTGGTGAAGAGATTAACGACCCTTTCAATGCTGAATAGGTTAAGGGGTCAGAAACTTAAGGTACCTTCACACTAAACAACTTTACAACGAGAACGACAACGATCCGTGACGTTGCAGCGTCCTGGATAGCGATCTCGTTGTGTTTGACACGCAGCAGCGATCTGGATCCCGCTGTGATATCGCTGGTCGGAGCTTAAAGTCCAGAACTTTATTTGGTCGTCAGGTTGGCGTGTATCGTCGTGTTTGACAGCAAAAGCAACGATGTCAGCAATGTTAAACATGGAGCTAACGACCTGTGAGAACGATAAGTGAGTCACCGCTACGTCACAGGATCGCTCCTGCATCGTTCTGGAGCTGCTGTGTTTGACGTCTCTACAGCGACCTAAACAGCGACGCTGCAGCGATCGGATCGTTGTCTATATCGCTGCAGCGTCGCTGAGTGTGACGGTACCTTTAGACACAACATTGTATCTTAATTAGCCAGATGTAAATTGTGTAGGCCCATAATCATAAACTGTTGTCTGAAGTATTGACTCTTCTTGTATAGGATGAATATTAACCCTTAATATTATTTCCTACAGTTTATCTTCTGTTATATTTGTAAAACAGTAAGGCATGGCCACTTAACAATGATCATTGCTGATATGCTAATTATGCATTGTGTTATGGAGCCAGTTTGTTGACTTCAAAATCAGAGAGGGAAAAACTATGCAAATAGTTTAAATAATCAAGTAATGGTACCTGATCTCATCACCATTCTTCCCTTTATCTGTGATGCTGGACTGAAGGACACTTGTTAAATCTAAAAACAGGTGACATGCCACTATAAAGAGACTTTTCTTCTGGTCGGTGACTCCTCTGGATCTCAGCTTAGGGTACTACAGACCCGGCTGGAAAAACACAGGGCGGCTCCATTGATCAACGCTGAATCATGGATACGTTTGAGAAGCCAGATTGTGACTCTCAGGTTAACTAGTCTTGTACCCCAATGGACTGTCATCTTCCCACGCTTGTCGTTACCTCCTCTCTGTGTGTGTGCCACAGGTGGAGTTCCTACCCTGGAAGATCTGAAGTAACATCTGCCATTATCCCAGTGAGTCAGCGGAAGGGTGAAACTCTGTAATATGCACCATCTTGGGGAATTTTGCTGGGACTGTTCTACATGTTATCTGCCTATTTTGTGGTTCAATAAAGCATTGCCACACTGTTTTACCTTCACCCTGTGTTGTCTGGGTAGCATTATGCCCACGTTAAAGGGAGAGTGGACATTCATCAGGACGATCCCTGGTTCATGCGGTTTCAGCTAACGGACTGGGGCGTCCGCTAACCCCCCCCCCCCTGTGTCTCCACATAGGGTATAACAGGAGCTTAGTAAGGTATGAGACTTGAACCTCCCTACCTTCAAGAGTACGTCCGGCACAGGAATAGTTAGGGTCCAAGTTCCAGGATATCTTGAGGCCGCCCTTCCTTACCGAAGACTGTCACATCGTGATAGTTTTCCCCCAATAAAATAATAACACTTCAGTGCCAGTGCCATTACAGCAGTGACGGTATTTGCTCTTTCAGGGATTGTGTAACATTGGGCGCAAGGTTCATATGACATAACAGTCAGCTCTGAATTCACTCTCTCTGCCTTCAAACAAATCAATCTTCATGATGAAGTCAGAGCTGTGAATGGCGACTCACTTCCTCTTGATATGTTACTTAGATAATAGAACACAGCACTTCATGGGGAAAACAGGGTCAGCATTACCCATACATGATGCGCACGTCTCAGCCAAGGAGTCCCTCTTAGCATAAAGTCCAATATCCAAAAATGAAGAAGACAGCGCCTCACACGTTGGTGAAATAAATCACGCTTTATTCTGCCTTCTGTGGCGACGTTTCGATCTCAAAGGTCTTTATCAAGCACTTTATCAAACGTCGCCACAGAAGGCAGAATAAAGCATGATTTATTTCACCAACATGTGAGGCGCTGTCTTCTTCACTTCCTCTTGATGTCTGATTTGTCCGAAAGTGGGGAGGGTGAAGTCAGAGTTGATTGGGTGCAGGGAAAACATGACATAACAATGTTACATGATACCAGGGAGAGTGAGTGCTGATGCTGATAGGTGAGTATTAGTCTTGTAATTTTACTGGAGGCAATCATGCTGATTGAGATAGGGTTGTTGGAGTAGTGGACAACCCCCTAAACACTAATCTAAGCTCTATATTCCTGCCAGCACCCGTAAGTGATGGATTGGGTACAGCTGCTGTGCCATCAGTGTGATATACTGTTACTACAGTTTGTGGGAACTGCTTTAGTTCTCATAACATAATAGTTTTATAATATAATGCCAAAGGGCATGAAGGTGGACCATTCAATTAGGTCGCACATAAGTGTGCCGACTTCCACCTTCAAATCAGCAATCCGGTTCTATCACAGAAACAAAGCAAGGCCCATATACTGTCCTTGCACAGGGGCCCTTTTCCATTTGTTTCCACCACTGTTTTAACCTTATTACTGTTTTATGCTTACAAGACATTCATTAAATGTAAATGAACCACAGTTCATTATTAATTATATTATATATTTCAAAGAATGTAAAGGGATACAAAATAGAAATTCATATTATTGTTATCTTTTTACAGCTTTTAGAGTCACGATTATCTAACTTGAAAAATGGGAATTTGTATCCAGATTTTCTTAATCTGTTTCTTAGTGAAAAGAATGTGCAACAGTCTTCTAGATATCCAGCTGAAGTCAGAGATTACAGCAGGTATGTAAGTGAACATAATACTTGTAGTCAGTACAGGATTGACCTCTGTAGGTACAGACTATTTAAATTTACCCATCAAGTGGACCACAATAATAGACAAGAAGACATATCCACCATTCATAGACTACTCTGTTCGCAGTATATATATATATATATATATATATATATATATATATATATATATATATACAGTAAAGACCAAAAGTTTGGACACACCTCATTTAAAGATTTTTTCTGTATTTTCATGATTATGAAAATTGTACATTCACACTGAAGGCATCAAACTATGAATTAACACATGTGGAATTATATACTTAACAAAAAAGTGTGAAAAAACTGAAAATATGTCTTTTATTCTAGGTTCTTCAAAGTAGCCACCTTTTGCTTTGAAGACTGCTTTGCACACTCTTGGCATTCTCTTCAAGAGGTAGTCACCGGAAATGGTATTCCAACAATCTTGAAGGAGTTCCCACAGATGCTTAGCACTTGTTGGCCCTTTTGCATTCACTCTGCGGTCCAGCTCACCCCAAATCATCTCGATTGGGTTCAAGTCTGGTGACTGTGGAAGCCAGGTCATCTGGCGTAGCACCCCATCACTCTCCTTCTTGGTCAAATAGCCCTTACACAGCCTGGAGGTGTGTTTGCGGTCATTGTCCTGTTGAAAAATAAATGATGGTCCAACTAAATGCAAATCGGATGGAATAGCATACCGCTGCAAGATGCTGTGGTAGCCATGCTGGATCAGTATGCCTTCAATTTTGAATAAATCCCCAACAGTGTCACCAGCAAAGCACCCCCACACCATCACACCTCCTCCTCCATGCTTCACGGTGGGAACCAGGCATGTAGAGTCCATCCGTTCACCTTTTCTGCGTTGCACGAAGACACGGTGGTTGGAACCAAAGATCTCAAATTTGGACTTATCAGACCAAAGCACAGATTACCACTGGTCAAATGTCCATTCCTTGTGTTCTTTAGCCCAAACAAGTCTCTTCTGCTTGTTGCCTGTCCTTAGCAGTGGTTTCCTAGCAGCTATTTTACCATGAAGGCCTGCTGCACAAAGTCTCCTCTTAACAGTTGTTGTAGAGATGTGTCTGCTGCTAGAACTCTGTGTGGCATTGACCTGGTCTCTAATCTGAGCTGCTGTTAACCTGCGATTTCTGAGGCTGGTGACTCGGATAAACTTATCCTCAGAAGCAGAGGTGACTCTTGGTCTTCCTTTCCTGGGGAGGTCCTCATGTGAGCCAGTTTCTTTGTAGCGCTTGATGGTTTTTGCAACTGCACTTGGGGACACTTTCAAATTTTCCCAATTTTTCGGACTGACTGACCTTCATTTCTTAAAGTAATGATGGACACTCGTTTTTCTTTACTTAGCTGCTTTTTTCTTGCCATAATACAAATTCTAACAGTCTATTCAGTAGGACTGAATCAGCTGTGTATCCACCAGACTTCTGCACAACACAACTGATGGTCCCAACCCCATTTATAAGGCAAGAAATCCCACTTATTAAACCTGACAGGGCACACCTGTGAAGTGAAAACCATTCCCGGTGACTACTTCTTGAAGCTCATCAAGAGAATGCCAAGAGTGTGTAAAGCAGTCATCAAAGCAAAAGGTGGCTACTTAGAAGAACCTAGAATATAAGACATATTTTAGTTGTTTCACACTTTTTTATGTTTATAATTCCACATGTGTTAATTCATAGTTTTGATGCCTTCAGTGTGAATATACAATTTTCATAGTCATGAAAATACAGAAAAATCTTTAAATGAGAAGGTGTGTCCAAACTTTGGGTCTGTACTGTATATATATATATATATATTTTTAATCAAACTGTATAACCACATTTGGACCTCTTTTATTTAAGTGCTTATTTTACCCATGAAGTAGGTGACACCTATAAATGATAACAACCATTCTTAGGTTTACTACAACATCTTGAATTCTCTACAACCTTCCTTTTTTCTCCGTCTTAGAGTATTGTCCGGGTTTTAGACAGGTGAGGAAAAAAATGGTGCAAAGTAAGAATGTTTTAAAAAAATAGAAGTGTTTCTTCTTATTATATTTTTATACTAAACAAATGAGTAAAAAGGAAATTTAAATCAAATCAATATTTGATGTGACCACTAGTGATGAGCGAGTGTGCTCATTAATTGAGATTTCCGAGCATGCTCGGGTATTCTCCGAGTATATTGGACGTGCTCATAGATTATGTTTGTGTCACTGAAGCTACATGATATGCTGCTGTTAGACAACCTGAACACATGCAGGGATTGCCTGTTTGTTAAGGAATCCCCTCATATATTCAGGCTGTCTAGAAGCTGCAAATCATGCAGCTGCGGGGACACAAACATAATCTACGAGCGCGCCCAAGATATTCGGAGAACACCCGAGCATGCTCGGAAAACTCGAGTAACGAGCACACTCGCTCATCACTAGTGACCACCCTTTGCCCTCAGAACAGCAATCAAGCATTAATTTTCCTAGGCATACTTGGACACAGATTTTTAATGAACATGGCAGGGAGGTTGTTCCAAACATCTTGGAGAACTAACTACAGATCTTCTGTGGATGGTTAGAAAAAGAGAAAATTTGAATATTTAACTGATTGAAAAGTACAAAACATTTTGTTAATATACAACATTGAAAATAGAAAAAAAAAAAAAACAGAGTATAAAATGATCATAGCAAAAGACTGACAAAGTGTCTGGCACCAAAATGTCACACCAAAAGATCTAGTAACCCAGACCAACAACAAAAATAGCAATCATGACCTCATAGCCCTTATTATGAAATAAATTAACCTTTGTGGGTGAAAATTACATGCATGCAATGAGTCATTCTGGTACACTATGAAATAGTTAACAGTCATGACTACATAGTCCTAAATATAAAAAATATCTGCACGTAAATGTTACATAGATATAGTGGTCAAAAGTAGCTTATCATTATAAAGGCACCAGAAGAGAAGTCAGTTAGAAGGTCAACCCCGACAATGAAGTGTAATATGTACTTGTTTTTATTATGTATACCCCTCCTCACATGTAAAGCGCCATGGAATAAATGGCGCTATAATAATAAATAATAATAATATGTGAACATGCAAAATACGTGTCAGGAACCCTGGGGGTGCTCTCCTAACTAGTCTATTATGGAGTTGCTTCTTAGGCCAGTTGAAACAAATTATGTGTTGCCCACAATTCTATGACTGCTTTGTACCTAGTGGATTTTGGTTTACTTATAGATCTTCTGTGGATGTAGGCTTGCAAAATCTTTGTCCCCATATGTAATCCCAGACAGACTCGATGATGTTGAGATCAGGGCTCTATGGGAGCCATATAATCACTTCCATTACTCATTGTTCTTCTTCTTTACTCTGAGGCCAGTACTTGATGATATTAGCTGTATGTTTGGGTTCATTGTCCTGCTGCAGAATATATTTGGAACCAGTCAGATATCAACCATGATAGTATTGAATGTTGGATAAGTATCTGCTTATGTTTCTCAGTAGTGTGGACACCATTAATCGTGACCAAATACTCAATTCCATTTGCTGAAATGTCCGAAAATTTGTAAGGCACCCCCACCAGATTTAATTGTTTCCTGTAGACACTCATTATTGTACTGTTTCCTGCCCCTTAGAACATCTTGACTCATCAGTCCAGAATACCTGCTGCCATTTTTCTGCACCTCAGTTCCTATGTTTTCATGCATAACTTGGCACTTGTCACTTGGCCTTCTTTCCATGTCATATGTATGGTTTTTGGTTGCAATACCATGAAAACCACTGCTGGCACACTAGATGTGTACAGCTGAGTGCCACTGAGTTAATGGCACTAGGGTTGAGCGAAACGGATCGTTCATTTTCATAAGTCGCCGACTTTTGGCAAAGTCGGCGTCTCATGAAACCGAGCCGATCCCTGTGTGGGGTCTGCCATGCGGTACGCGACTTTCGCGCCAAAGTCGCATTTCAATGACGCTAAAAGCGCCATTTCTCAGCCAATGAAGGTGGACGCAGAGTGTGGGCAGCGTGATGACATAGATCTCAGTCCCTACCATCTTAGAGAAGGGCATTGCAGTGATTGGCTTGCTTTCTGCGGCGTCACAGGGGCTATAAAGGGGCGTTCACGCCGACCGCCATCTTACTGCTGCTGATCTGAGCGTAGGGAGAGGTTACTGCCGCTTCTTCAGAAGCAGGGATAGTGATAGGCAGGGTAAAGCCACAAACCGCTTGTGCTGTAGCGATTTCCACTGTCCAACACCACCTTTTGTTTGCAGGGACAGTGGAAGCTACATTTTTTTTTCCTCAGCGCTGTAGCTCATTGGGCTGCCCTAGAAGGCTCCCTGATAGCTGCGTTGCTTTGTGTGTACGCCACTGTGCAAACCAACTGCTTTTTTCAAAGCACAAATCCTGTTTTTCCTTTCTGCACAGCTATCTTGTGTGTTTGTCCACACAAAACAAAACACAAAACTTTTGTGTGCAGCAGTCCTTTTTATAGCTGCCTGCCATACTTTTCTGACATTACTGCAGGGAGATAAATATTGGCAAGTCTGCCTCTGTGCCATTGCTGTGTGTGGCATCTGTCTCTCATTGTGTGCCACCGAAAACCACTGTGTAATACTTGGCCATTTTTTTTTTTTACAAATTCTCCCTTTTCAAAAAAAAAATAATTAGTGGGAGATAAATATTGGCAAGTCTGCCTCTGTGCCATTGCTGTGTGTGGCATCTGTCTCTCATTGTGTGCCACCGAAAACCACTGTGTAATACTTGCCCATTTTTTTTTTTTTTTACAAATTCTCCCTTTTCAAAAAAAAATAATTAGTGGTAGATAAATATTGGCAAGTCTGCCTCTGTGCCATTGCTGTGTGTGGCATCTGTCTCTCATTGTGTGCCACCGAAAACCACTGTGTAATACTTGGCCATTTTTTTTGTTTTTTACAAATTCTCCCTTTTAAAAAAAAAATAATTAGTGGGAGATAAATATTGGCAAGTCTGCCTCTGTGCCATTGCTGTGTGTGGCATCTGTCTCTCATTGTGTGCCACCGAAAACCACTGTGTAATACTTGGCCATTTTTTTTGGGGGGGGGTAAATTCTCCCTTTTCAAAAAAAAATAATCAGTGGGAGATAAATATTGGCAAGTCTGTCTCTGTGCCATTGCTGTGTGTGGCATCTGTCTCTCATTGTGTGCCACCGAAAACCACTGTGTAATACTTGGCCATTTTTTTTTTTTTTTTTACAAATTCTCCCTTTTCAAAAAAAATAATTAGTGGGAGATAAATATTGGCAAGTCTGCCTCTGTGCCATTGCTGTGTGTGGCATCTGTCTCTCATTGTGTGCCACCGAAAACCACTGTAATACTTGGCCATTTTTTTTTTTTTTTACAAATTCTCCCTTTTCAAAAAAAAAATAATTAGTGGGAGATAAATATTGGCAAGTCTGCCTCTGTGCCATTGCTGTGTGTGGCATCTGTCTCTCATTGTGTGCCACCAAAAACCACTGTGTAATACTGGCCATTTTTTTGGGGGGGGGTAAATTCTCCCTTTTAAAAAAAAATAATTAGTGGGAGATAAACATAAATATTGGCAAGTCTGCCTCTGTGCCATTGCTGTGTGTGGCATCTGTCTCTCATTGTGTGCCACCAAAAACCACTGTGTAATACTGGCCATTTTTTTGGGGGGGGTAAATTCTCCCTTTTAAAAAAAAATAATTAGTGGGAGATAAACATAAATATTGGCAAGTCTGCCTCTGTGCCATTGCTGTGTGTGGCATCTGTCTCTCATTGTGTGCCACCGAAAACCACTGTGTAATACTTGGCCATTTTTTTTTTTTTTTTTTTTTACAAATTCTCCCTTTAAAAAAAAAAAAAAATTAGTGGGAGATAAATATTGGCAAGTCTGCCTCTGTGCCATTGCTGTGTGTGGCATCTGTCTCTCATTGTGTGCCACCGAAAACCACTGTGTAATACTTGGCCTTTTTTTTTTTTTTACAAATTCTCCCTTTTAAAAAAAAAATAATTAGTGGGAGATAAATATTGGCAAGTCTGCCTCTGTGCCATTGCTGTGTGTGGCATCTGTCTCTCATTGTGTGCCACCGAAAACCACTATGTAATACTTGGCCATTTTTTTTTGGGGGGGGGTAAATTCTCCCTTTTCCAAAAAAAATAATTAGTGGGAGATAAATATTGGCAAGTCTGCCTCTGTGCCATTGCTGTGTGTGGCATCTGTCTCAAATTATTGGGGCACAGAAAACCAAGTGTGTAACATTGGGCCTGATTTTCCTTTCAGTGTCAGGCACCTTTAAAGGTATATATAAATCCTACAGAAGTTTGAGTTCACCTTATAAGTTGTTTTACAGTAACAAATACCGTTACTTTGGTTACGTTTTGCAAACAATGAGGAAGTCTAGTGGAAGAGGTCGTGGCCGTGGGCGGTCATTGTCAGCTGGTAATGATGGTAGTGGTGGTGGAGCATCAGGTGGTCATGGTAAAAGCAGTACATTACCTAACTCTCGAGTTGTTGAGCCAGGTTCGTTGTCTGGCTACACAAGGCCTCGGACGCTCTCTTTTCTGGGAGTAGGAAAACCACTTTTGAAGCCGGAGCAGGAGGAACAAGTATTGGCTTTCATAGCTGACTCTGCCTGTAGCTCTTTCGCCTCCTCCTCGGAAAGTGCCAAATGTCAGAGCAGTGCATCGTCAGTGGATGCTCCCGGTCGGGAACAAGTCGCTTCCTTGTGTCCTTCACCCAGAACAACAGTGAAGGATGCGTCAGTCGACACAACAGGTTACTCCATGGAGCTCTTTACACATACCGTTCCTGGGTTAGACAGTGAAACAGTTAACAGGCCATGCCCATTAGAAGTTGAATCGGACATGGAGTGCACAGATGCACAGCCACAGCCAGATTACTATGCTGTTCCTTTGACTCAGACCAGAACATTGCCCTCACAGTGTACTGAGGCAGAATCAAACCCAGCGGAGACTATGTTGCCCCGTCACGAACGCTATACCACCGGCTTACACGGTGACACAGACGAAGTTGCACACGACATAGAAGAGGAGGTCATAGATGACCTAGTTGTTGACCCCAATTGGCAGCCATTGGGGGAACAGGGTGCAGGCGGCAGTAGTTCTGAAGCAGAGGAGGAGGAGCCACAGCAGGCATCAACATCACAACAGGTTCCATCTACCGGGCTCGTATCTGGCCAAAAACGCGTGGCAAAACCAAAACCTGTTGGAGGACAGCGTGGCCATCCGGTTAAAGAAGCTCAGTCTGCAATGCCTGAAAAGGTATCCGATAGTAGAAAGAGTGCAGTCTGGCATTTTTTTAAACAACATCCAAATGATCAGCGCAAAGTCATCTGTCAAAAATGTTCAACTACCTTAAGCAGAGGTCAGAATCTTAAAAGTCTAAATACAAGTTGCATGCATAGACATTTATCCACCATGCATTTGCAAGCCTGGACTAACTACCAAACATCCCTAAAGGTTGCAGCACCCTTGGCCAATGAAGCTAGTCAGCAACGCTACATCCCTTCCCTCACTGTAAACCCACCATTTCCCGCACCACCTGCAGTATGTGTGCAGCTTTCATCGCCAGGCCAAAGCAGTCAGGGAATCACCAGGTTTGCAGTAGGAAACACTGCATGTAGGGCACCGACAAGAATAACATCTCCAACCCTCTGTCACTCACCCATGTCCACCGGCACCACCGCTAGTTCCACGATCTCCAGCTCTCCAGTCCAGCTCACCCTACATGAGACTCTTGTTAGGAAAAGGAAGTACTCATCCGCGCATCCACGTACACAGGGTTTGAATGCCCACATTGCTAGACTAATCTCATTAGAGATGATGCCCTACCGGTTAGTTGAAAGCGAAGCTTTCAAAGCGCTGATGGACTACGCTGTACCACGCTACGAGCTACCCAGTCGGCACTTCTTTTCTAGAAAAGCCATCCCAGCCCTCCAACAGCATGTTAAAGAACGCATCGTCCATGCACTCAGGCAGTCTGTGACTGCAAAGGTGCACCTGACAACAGATGCATGGACCAGTAGGCATGGCCAAGGACGTTACGTGTCCATCACGGCACACTGGGTGAATGTGGTGGATGCAGGGTCCACAGGGGACAGCAATATTGGGACAGTTCTGCCTAGCCCACAGTCAAGGAAAGAGTTGGCTGTAGGCATTCGCCCCCCCTCCTCCTCTTCCTCCTCCTCCTGCAGAAGCGAGAGCTCGTCCACATCCACTCCATCCGCAGCTGCCACTGTTGCACACCAGGTGTGCCATTATGGGACAGCTAGTGGCAAGCGTCAGCAGGCTGTATTGGCAATGAAGTGTTTGGGCGACAACAGACACACCGTGGAAGTTCTGTCCGAGTTCTTGCACCAAGAAACTCAGTCATGGCTGGGCACTGTACATCTTGAGGCAGGCAAGGTAGCGAGTGATAACGGAAGGAATTTCATGGCTGCCATAGCCCTTTCCCAACTGAAACACATTCCTTGCCTGGCTCACACCTTAAACCTGGTGGTGCAGTGCTTCCTGAAAAGTAATCCGGGGTTACCCGACCTGCTCCTCAAAGTGCGCAGACTTTGCTCGCATATCCGCCGTTCACCCGTACACTCCAGCCGTATGCAGAACTATCAGCGTTCTTTAAACCTTCCTCAGCATCGCCTAATCATCGACGTTGCAACAAGGTGGAACTCCACACTGCACATGCTTCAGAGACTGTGCGAACAGAGGCGTGCTGTTATGTATTTGTGGGAGGATACACGGGCAGGCAGTTGGATGGCAGACATGGAGTTGTCAGGTGTGCAGTGGTCGAAGCTACAAGACCTGTGTCAAGTCCTTCAGTGTTTTGAAGAATGCACACAGCTGGTTAGTGCAGACAACGCCATAATAAGCATGAGCATCCCCCTAATGCGTCTGCTGATGCAAAGTTTGACGCACATAAAGGAGCAGGCGTCTGCAGCCGAGGAAGAGGAAAGCCTTGATGACAGTCAGCCATTGTCTGGTCAGGGCCGTGTAGAGGACGCGGTAGCGGGCGAAGAGGAGGACGAGGAGGATGATGGGGATGAGTACTTTTTTAATGAGGAAGCTTCTTCTGGGCCAACAGAAATTAGTGGCGTTGCAAGGCCGGGTTCTGTTTTTTTAAGGGAGACAAGTGACGTAGATTTGCCTGTAACTGCCCCTCAAACCAGCACAACCGCAGATTTGACAACTGGAACTTTGGCCCACATGGCGGATTATGCCTTACGTAACCTCAAAAAGGACACACGCATTATTAAAATGATGAGCGATGACGATTACTGGTTGGCCTGCATCCTTGACCCTCGCTATAGAGGCAAATTGCAAAATATTATGCCACATGAGAACCTCGAACAAATATTAGCAACCAAACAAGCTACTCTTGTAGACCGTTTGATTCAGGCATTCCCAGCACAGCGCCGGTGATGGTTCTCACACAAGCTGCAGGGGGCTACAGGGCAGAGGTGTTAGAGGTGCACAGATCAGAAGTGGCGTTGGACAGAGGGGTTTTCTGACCAGGTTGTGGAGTGATTTCGCAATGACCGCAGACAGGACAGGTACTGCAGCATCTATTCAAAGTGACAGGAGACAACATTTGTCCAGTATGGTTACTAATTATTTTTCATCCCTTATCGATGTTCTCCCTCAAGCGTCATTCCCATTTGATTACTGGGCATCCAAATTAGACACCTGGCCTGAATTGGCAGAATATGCATTGCAGGAGCTTGCTTGCCCAGCAGCTAGTGTGCTATCAGAAAGAGTATTCAGTGCTGCTGGTTCAATATTAACCGAAAAAAGGACTCGTCAGGCTACCCAAAATGTGGATGATCTCACCTTCATTAAAATGAACCACTCCTGGATTTCAAATTACTTTGCCCCACCTTTCCCGGCTGACACCTAGCTTTCCTATAAAAAGGTCTTGCTTGTGGACTGGTCTTACTGAGTGTTCCAATCTCTTAATTTGCAGCAGCTGTTTGTCCAGCATACGACATGATTACACCTCCCCCAATGGGAAAACTCCCCCCACGGGGCCGTGGTCTCGCCACTTGTCGCAAGCACCCGTTACAGTGCTGTTTGTCTGAAGAGGTGGGTGTGCCCGCTTTTGGTTGACGGCACTGCCACTGGGTCCCTCATAGTACAATGTAGAGTCTCTGGCGGTGGTGGTGCGCACCCAACGTCAGACACACCGTTGTAACATGAGGGGCCCTGGGACGGTACCGCCGGACACAAGAGAGTTCCCCCACCCCCCCAGCTCAAACTGTGCTCTACCACGTGCAAAATTATCTCGCACAGCTCCACCAATGTTTAGTCTATGCGCTGACATCATTCAATGCCTGGCACTGACAATACCAATTTGTTGACATCTATGATGCTAGTTAAAGTAGTCTGGGTCAGTGTCCTATATTGACACCAGTAAATACTAAGTTACTGCCAAATTACTTTGTCAGAAACTCAGCAGATGAGCCCACCCCTGTACCTAAGTATGCCACCTTTTTTTTTTGTTGTTGTTGTTTTGCGAGACATTAACATCTATTTATTTTTTGTGAGTACTAACTGTGTCAGACACTCCTTGCAATCCTCCTCCGCTGACCACAATGCTGCCTGTGTATCCATGTAACCGATTTAAAACTGCCATGAGCCTATTTTTTGTTATGTTAGGCCTTCGTTAGCCTGTCTGCGGTCACTCCTTGCAATCCTCCTCCGCTGACCACAATGCTGCCTGTGTATCCATGTAACCGATTTAAAACTGCCATGAGCCTATTTTTTGTTATGTTAGGCCTTCGTTAGCCTGTCTGCGGTCACTCCTTGCAATCCTCCTCCGCTGACCACAATGCTGCCTGTGTATCCATGTAACCGATTTAAAACTGCCATGAGCCTATTTTTTGTTATGTTAGGCCTTCGTTAGCCTGTCTGCGGTCACTCCTTGCAATACTCCTCCGCTGACCACAATGCTGCCTGTGTATCCATGTAACCGATTTAAAACTGCCATGAGCCTATTTTTTGTTATGTTAGGCCTTCGTTAGCCTGTCTGCGGTCACTCCTTGCAATACTCCTCCGCTGACCACAATGCTGCCTGTGTATCCATGTAACCGATTTAAAACTGCCATGAGCCTATTTTTTGTTATGTTAGGCCTTCGTTAGCCTGTCTGCGGTCACTCCTTGCAATACTCCTCCGCTGACCACAATGCTGCCTGTGTATCCATGTAACCGATTTAAAACTGCCATGAGCCTATTTTTTGTTATGTTAGGCCTTCGTTAGCCTGTCTGCGGTCACTCCTTGCAATACTCCTTTGCTGACCACAATGCTGCCTGTGTATCCATGTAACCGATTTAAAACTGCCATGAGCCTATTTTTTGTTATGTTAGGCCTTCGTTAGCCTGTCTGCGGTCACTCCTTGCAATACTCCTCCACTGACCACACCAATGCTGCCCGTGTACCCCTGGAACCTATTTAAAAGTTCATAGAGCCTATTTATATATTTTATTTAATATTAATAAAGCCATGATGGACTACGCTGTACCACGCTACGAGCTACCCAGTCGGCACTTCTTTTCTAGAAAAGCCATCACAACCCTCCACCAGCATGTAAAAGACCGCATTGTCCATGCACTCTGGCAATCTGTGAGTACAAAGGTGCACCTGACAACAGACGCATGGACCTGTAGGCATGGCCACGGAAGGTTACGTGTCCATTAAGGCACAATGGGTTAATGTGGTGGATGCATGGTCCACAGGGGACAGCCTACTAAGTCTGTCTGCAGTCCCTAATTCAAATTGTCCTCCACTGTCTAAATCTGAGCTTCAACCTTCAGGCTCTCATTAAGTGCTTTTTTAACCAAAAATTGGTGGTTGGGGCCTACTAACGGTGTCTGCCCCTCCCTGGTGTTTTCTGTTTTGATCCTAGTGGTAGAGGATCTCAGAAGTTCCAGCTAAGTCCGCAAACACAAAAACCAGCTCATAGGAAGGTGGTAACTTGGCTGACCGTATATCTAATCCTAGCACAACAACTAGAAGTAGCCGGGGAACGTACCTACGTTGATTCTAGACGTCTCGCACCAGCCGGAGAACTAACTAACCCTTTCAGAGAAAATAAGACCTCACTTGCCTCAAGAGAAAGTACCCCAAAGTTATAATACAAGCCCCCAACAAATAATAACGGTGAGGTAAGAAGAAAAGACAAACGTAAGAATGAACTAGATTTAGCAAAGAGAGGCCCACTAATTAATAGCAGAAAATAGGAAGGAGACTTATACGGTCAGCAAAAACCCTACAAAAATATCCACGCTGAAAATCCAAGAACCCCCGCACCGACTAACGGTGTGGGGGGAGAATATCAGCCCCCTAGAGCTTCCAGCAAAAATCAGGAATCACATTATGAACAAGCTGGAACAAAATAGAAGCAAAGCGAATAAACAAAAATAAGAAAGCAGGACTTAGCTTATCTTGCAAAGAACAGGAGACCAGGAGTCAGGAGCAAACAGACATAGACTGACTACATCGATTCCAGGCACTAGACTGAGTTTCCAGGAAGTTTAAATAGGAACACCCAAGACCTAACGAACCAGGTGGGTACCAACCTGGAGAAAGATGATCCAAGTGTAATACCGCTAGTGACCACAAGAGGGAGCCAAGAAATATAGTTCACAACAGTACCCCCCCTTTAAGGAGGGGTCACCATTCCCTCACCAAGACCACCAGGACGATCAGGATGAGCAGCGTGAAAGGCACGCACCAAATCGGCCGCATGAACATCAGAGGCGACCACCCAGGAATTATCCTCCTGACCATAGCCCTTCCATTTGACCAGATACTGAAGCCTCCGTCTAGAGAGATGAGAATCCAAGATCTTCTCCACCACGTACTCCAACTCGCCCTCAACCAAGACCGGAGCCGGAGGGTCAACAGCAGGAACCACAGGCACAATGTACCGCCGTAACAGAGACCTATGGAACACATTGTGAATGGCAAATGACACCGGAAGATCCAAACGAAAAGACACCGGATTAAGGACTTCCAAAATTTTATAAGGACCAATAAAGGGAGGCTTAAACTTAGGAGAGGAAACCTTCAGAGGGACATACCGAGAAGATAACCAAACCAAATCCCCAACACGAAGTCGGGGACCCACACCGCGGCGGCGGTTGGCAAAACGCTGAGCCTTCTCCTGTGACAACTTCAAGTTGTCCACCACATGATTCCAAATCCGCTGCAACCTATCCACCACGGAATCCACCCCAGGACAGTCAGAAGGTTCAACATGACCCGAGGAAAAACGAGGATGAAAACCAGAGTTGCAGAAAAATGGCGAAACCAAAGTAGCAGAACTAGCCCGATTATTGAGGGCAAACTCAGCCAATGGCAAGAAGGTCACCCAATCATCCTGATCCGCAGAAACAAAACATCTCAAATAAGCCTCCAGCGTCTGATTGGTTTGCTCCGTTTGGCCATTAGTCTGAGGATGAAAGGCAGATGAAAACGACAAATCAATGCCCATCTTAGCACAAAAAGACCGCCAGAATCTGGACACAAACTGGGATCCTCTGTCAGACACGATATTCTCAGGAATGCCATGCAAGCGAACCACATTCTGAAAGAACAAAGGAACCAGATCAGAAGAGGAAGGCAACTTAGGCAAGGGCACCAAATGGACCATCTTGGAAAAGCGATCACACACCACCCAGATGACAGACATACCTTGAGACACCGGAAGATCTGAAATGAAATCCATGGAAATGTGTGTCCAGGGCCTCTTCGGGACGGGCAAGGGCAAAAGCAACCTGCTGGCACGAGAACAGCAAGGCTTAGCCCGAGCACAAATCCCACAGGACTGCACAAAAGAACGCACATCCCGCGACAAGGAAGGCCACCAAAAGGACCTAGCCACCAAATCTCTGGTACCAAAAATCCCAGGATGCCCCGCCAACACTGAGGAATGAACCTCGGAGATAACTCTGCTGGTCCATTTATCAGGAACAAACAGTCTATCAGGTGGGCAAGGGTCAGGTCTACCAGCCTGAAATCTCTGCAACACATGACGCAAATCAGGAGAAATGGCCGACAAGATTACTCCCTCTTTAAGAATACCAGCTGGCTCTGAGACTCCCGGAGAGTCAGGCACAAAACTCCTAGAAAGAGCATCGGCCTTCACATTCTTCGAACCAGGCAGGTACGAGACCACAAAGTCAAAACGGGAGAAAAACAACGACCAACGAGCCTGTCTAGGATTCAGGCGCTTAGCAGACTTGAGATACATCAAATTTTTGTGATCCGTCAAGACCACCACACGATGCTTAGCTCCCTCGAGCCAATGACGCCACTCCTCAAATGCCCACTTCATGGCCAACAACTCCCGATTACCAACATCATAGTTCCGCTCCGCAGGCGAAAATTTCCTAGAAAAAAAAGCACAAGGTCTCATCACAGAGCAACCAGAGCCTTTCTGCGACAAAACAGCCCCTGCACCGATCTCAGAAGCGTCCACTTCAACCTGAAAGGGAAGTGAGACATCAGGCTGGCACAAAAGAGGCACCGAAGTAAACCGGCGCTTCAGCTCCCGGAAAGCCTTCACGGCTGCCGGAGCCCAATTAGCCACATCAGAACCTTTCTTGGTCATATCCGTCAAAGGTTTAACAACGCTAGAGAAATTAGCAATAAAACGACGGTAGAAACTAGCAAAACCCAAGAACTTCTGAAGACTCTTAACAGACGTGGGTTGAGTCCAATCATGAATAGCTCGGACCTTGACTGGGTCCATCTCTACTGTAGAAGGGGAGAAAATGAAACCCAGAAAGGAAACCTTCTGCACTCCAAAGAGACACTTTGAGCCCTTCACAAACAAAGCATTATCACGCAAAACATGAAACACCATCCTGACCTGCTTTACATGAGAATCCCAATCATCAGAAAAAAACAGAATATCATCCAGATAAACAATCATAAATTTATCTAGATACTTCCGGAAGATGTCATGCATAAAAGACTGAAACACTGAAGGAGCATTAGAAAGCCCAAAAGGCATCACCAAGTACTCAAAATGACCTTCGGGCGTATTAAACGCAGTTTTCCATTCATCTCCCTGCTTAATGCGCACAAGGTTGTACGCACCACGAAGATCTATCTTGGTGAACCACTTGGCACCCTTAATCCGAGCAAACAAGTCCGACAATAGTGGCAAAGGATTCTGAAATTTGACCGTGATTTTATTCAGAAGCCGTTAGTCTATACAAGGTCTCAAAGACCCGTCTTTCTTGGCTACAAAAAAGAATCCCGCACCAAGAGGGGAAGAGGATGGTCGAATATGTCCCTTCTCCAATGACTCCTTTATATAAGAACGCATTGCGGCATGCTCAGGTACAGATAAATTAAATAATCGTCCCTTAGGAAATTTACTACCAGGAATCAAATCTATAGCGCAGTCACAGTCCCTATGAGGAGGAAGGGCACTGGACCTGGACTCACTGAATACATCCGGATAGTCCAACAAATACTCCGGAACTTCAGAAGGAGTAGAAGAAGCAATAGACACCGACGGGGAATCGCAATGAATTCCCTGACAACCCCAACTTGACACAGACATTGCCTTCCAATCCAAAACTGGATTATGGGTCTGTAACCATGGCAGACCTAAAACGACCAAATCATGAATTTTATGCAGAACAAGAAAACGAATCACCTCCCGATGTTCAGGAGTCATACACATAGTCACTTGTGTCCAATACTGCGGTTTATTCTCCGCCAATGGCGTAGCATCAATTCCTCTAAGAGGAATAGGATTTTTCAAAGGCTCCAGGACAAAACCACAGCGCTTGGCGAACGACAAGTCCATAAGACTCAGGGCAGCACCTGAATCCACAAATGCCATTACAGGGTAGGAAGACAATGAGCAAATTAGAGTTACAGACAAAATAAACTTAGGATGCAAATTACCAATGGCGACAGGACTAACCATCTTTGTTAGGCGTTTAGAGCATGCTGAGATAACATGTGTAGAATCACCACAGTAAAAACACAACCCATTCTGACGTCTATGATTTTGTCGTTCAGTTCTAGTCTGAATTCTATCACATAGCATTGAGTCAGGTGTCCGCTCAGACAACACTGCCAGAGGATTAGCAGATTTACGCTCCCGCAAACGCCGATCTATCTGAATGGCCAGAGCCATAGAATCACTCAGATTTGTAGGAATGGGAAAACCCACCATCACATTCTTAATGGCTTCAGAAAGGCCATTTCTGAAATTTGCGGCCAGAGCACACTCATTCCATTGAGTAAGCACGGACCATTTCCGAAATTTTTGGCAATACACTTCAGCCTCATCTTGGCCCTGAGAGATAGCCAGCAACGCTTTTTCTGCCTGAATTTCAAGATTGGGCTCCTCATAAAGCAATCCGAGCGCCAGAAAAAACGCATCAATATTTGCCAATGCCGGATCTCCTGGTGCCAATGAAAAAGCCCAATCCTGAGGGTCGCCACGCAAGAAAGAGATAACAATTTTAACTTGCTGAGCTGAGTCTCCAGACGAACGCGGTCTCAAAGATAGAAACAATTTACAATTATTCCTAAAATTCCCAAATTTAAATCGATCACCAGAGAAAAGCTCAGGAATAGGTATCTTAGGCTCTGACATAGGACTACTAATAACAAAATCCTGAATCCAGCAAGCTGATCCACACTAGTAATCAGAGTCTGAACATTCATGTCTGCAGCAGAGCTTCAAGCCACTCAGAGGAAAAAGGGGAAGAAGAAAAAAAAAAACTCAGAACTTCTTTTCTTTTAATCCCGCTACTGCAATGCAATAAATATTCACTTTCGGCCTGGAATACTGTTATGATCCTAGTGGTAGAGGATCTCAGAAGTTCCAGCTAAGTCCGCAAACACAAAAACCAGCTCATAGGAAGGTGGTAACTTGGCTGACCGTATATCTAATCCTAGCACAACAACTAGAAGTAGCCGGGGAACGTACCTACGTTGATTCTAGACGTCTCGCACCAGCCGGAGAACTAACTAACCCTTTCAGAGAAAATAAGACCTCACTTGCCTCAAGAGAAAGTACCCCAAAGTTATAATACAAGCCCCCAACAAATAATAACGGTGAGGTAAGAAGAAAAGTCAAACGTAAGAATGAACGAGATTTAGCAGAGAGAGGCCCACTAATTAATAGCAGAAAATAGGAAGGAGACTTATACGGTCAGCAAAAACCCTACAAAAATATCCACGCTGAAAATCCAAGAACCCCCGCACCGACTAACGGTGTGGGGGGAGAATATCAGCCCCCTAGAGCTTCCAGCAAAAATCAGGAATCACATTATGAACAAGCTGGAACAAAATAGAAGCAAAGCGAATAAACAAAAATAAGAAAGCAGGACTTAGCTTATCTTGCAAAGAACAGGAGACCAGGAGTCAGGAGCAAACAGACATAGACTGACTACATCGATTCCAGGCACTAGGCTGAGTTTCCAGGAAGTCTAAATAGGAACACCCAAGGCCTAACGAACCAGGTGGGTACCAACCTGGAGAAAGATGATCCAAGTGTAATACCGCTAGTGACCACAAGAGGGAGCCAAGAAATATAGTTCACAACAGTTTTCCCTCAACTGAATAAAGCTGAGCTTCAACCTTCTAGCTCTCATTAAGTGCTGTTTTTAAAAAAATTGGTGGTTAGGGCCTACTAACGGTGTCTGCCCCTCCTTGGTGTTTTTCCTCAACTGAATAAAGCTGAGCTTCAACCTTCTGGCTCTCATTAAGTGCTGTTTTTTAAACAATTTGGTGGTTAGGGCCTACTAACGGTGTCTGCCCCTCCCTGGTGTTTTCCCTCAACTGAATAAAGCTGAGCTTCAACCTTCTGGCTTTCGGCCTATAGTATCAGATATTAAACTGCATTTGGCCTTCAACTTTGGTTACGGCCTACTAACGGTGTCTGCCCCTCCCTGGTGTTTTCCCTCAACTGAATAAAGCTGAGCTTCAACCTTCTGGCTTTCGGCCTATAGTATCAGATATTAAACTGCATTTGGCCTTCAACTTTGGTTACGGCCTACTAACGGTGTCTGCCCCTCCCTGGTGTTTTCCCTCAACTGAATAAAGCTGAGCTTCAACCTTCTGGCTTTCGTCCTATAGTATGAGATATTAAACTGCATTTGGCCTTCAACTTTGGTTATGGCCTACTAACGGTGTCTGCCCCTCCCTGGTGTTTTCCCTCAACTGAATAAAGCTGAGCTTCAACCTTCTGGCTCTCATTAAGTGCTGTTTTTAAAAAAATTGGTGGTTAGGGCCTACTAACGGTGTCTGCCCCTCCCTGGTGTTTTTCCTCAACTGAATAAAGCTGAGCTTCAACCTTCTGGCTCTCATTAAGTGCTGTTTTTTTAAAAAATTTGGTGGTTAGGGCCTACTAACGGTGTCTGCCCTGTTATGACCCCAATGGCAGAGGGTCTCAGAAATAAATACTAAGTCTGCAAACACAAAAAAACAGCTCATAGGGCAGTGGTAACTGGGCTGACCGTATATCTAATCCTAGCACCACAAATAGCAGCAGCCGGGGAACGTGCCTACGTTGGTTCTAGACGTCTCGCGCCAGCCGGAGAACTAACTAACCCTAGAAGGGAAAAGATAGACCTTTCTTGCCTCCAGAGAAAAGACCCCAAAAGTTGGATACAAGCCCCCAACAAATAATAACGGTGAGGTAAGAAGAAAAGACAAACGTAAGAATGAACTAGGTATTTAGCAAAGAGAGGCCCACTGACTAATAGCAGAATATAGTAAGATGACTTATACGGTCAGCAAAAACCCTATCAAAATTTCCACGCTGGATATTCAAGAACCCCCGAACCGTCTAACGGCCCTGGGGGAGAATACCAGCCCCCTAGAGCTTCCAGCAAAATCAGGAATCACATTTAGTACAAGCTGGACAAAAAATAAGAGCAATACAAATAACCAAAAAACAAGGAAGCAGGACTTAGCTTAATTTTGCAAGAACCAGGACCAGCAGACAGGAGCAAACAGAAAGGACTGATTACAACGATGCCAGGCACCAGACTGAGAATTCAGGAAGTTCATATAGCAACACCCCTGGACTAACGACCCAGGTGGGTGCCAAACTGAGGAAAGACAATCCCAGAGTCATATCACAAGTGACCACAAGAGGGAGCCAAAAAAGTCTAATTCACAACAGTACCCCTCCTTTAAGGAGGGGTCACTGAACCCTCACCAAGACCACCAGGGCGATCAGGATGAGCAGCGTGAAAGGCACGAACTAAATCGGCCGCATGCACATCAGAGGCAACCACCCAGGAATTATCCTCCTGACCATAGCCCTTCCACTTGACCAGATACTGAAGCCTCCGCCTGGAGAGACGAGAATCCAAGATCTTCTCCACCACGTACTCCAACTCGCCCTCAACCAACACCGGAGCAGGAGACTCAACAGAAGGGACCACAGGTACAACGTACCGCCGCAACAAAGACCTATGGAACACGTTGTGAATGGCAAACGACACCGGAATATCCAAGCGAAAGGACACAGGATTAAGGATTTCCAATATCTTGTAAGGACCGATGAAGCGAGGCTTAAATTTAGGAGAGGAGACCTTCATAGGAACAAATCGAGAAGACAGCCATACCAAATCCCCAACACGAAGTCGGGGACCCACACCGCGGCGGCGGTTGGCAAAACGCTGAGCCTTCTCCTGTGACAACTTTAAGTTGTCCACCACATGATTCCAAATCTGCTGCAACCTATCCACCACAGAATCTACCCCAGGACAGTCAGAAGGCTCCACATGTCCCGAGGAAAAACGAGGATGGAAACCAGAGTTGCAGAAAAATGGCGAAACCAAAGTAGCGGAACTAGCCAGATTATTAAGGGCAAACTCAGCCAACGGCAAGAAGGTCACCCAATCATCCTGATCTGCAGAAACAAAACACCTCAAATAAGCCTCCAGAGTCTGATTAGTTCGCTCCGTTTGTCCATTAGTCTGAGGATGAAAGGCAGACGAAAACGACAAATCAATGCCCATCTTTGCACAAAAGGATCGCCAGAACCTGGAAACAAACTGGGATCCTCTGTCAGACACGATATTCTCAGGAATGCCGTGTAAACGAACCACATTCTGAAAGAACAGAGGAACCAGATCGGAAGAGGAAGGCAGCTTAGGCAAAGATACCAAATGGACCATCTTGGAAAAGCGATCACATACCACCCAGATGACAGACATGCCCTGAGACACCGGAAGATCTGAAATGAAATCCATGGAAATGTGTGTCCAAGGCCTCTTCGGGACAGGCAAGGGCAAGAGCAACCCGCTGGCATGAGAACAGCAAGGCTTAGCTCGAGCACAAGTCCCATAGGACTGCACAAATGACCGCACATCCCGTGACAAGGAAGGCCACCAAAAGGACCTAGCCACCAAATCTCTGGTGCCAAAAATTCCCGGATGCCCTGCCAACACCGAGGAATGAACCTCGGAAATGACTCTGCTGGTCCACTTATCAGGAACAAACAGTCTGTCAGGTGGACAAGAGTCAGGTCTACCAGCCTGAAATCTCTGCAACACACGTCGCAAATCCGGAGAAATGGCTGACAAGATTACTCCCTCTTTAAGAATACCAACTGGTTCAGCGACTTCAGGAGAGTCAGGCACAAAGCTCCTTGAAAGAGCATCAGCCTTCACATTCTTTGAACCTGGTAAATACGAGACCACAAAGTCAAAACGGGAGAAAAACAATGACCAACGGGCCTGTCTAGGATTCAGGCGTTTAGCAGACTCGAGATACGTCAGATTTTTGTGATCAGTCAAGACCACCACACGATGCTTAGCACCCTCGAGCCAATGATGCCACTCCTCAAATGCCCACTTCATGGCCAGCAACTCCCGATTGCCAACATCATAATTCCGCTCAGCAGGCGAAAACTTCCTAGAGAAAAAAGCACATGGTCTCATTACAGAGCAACCAGGGCCTCTCTGCGACAAAACGGCCCCTGCCCCAATCTCAGAAGCATCCACTTCAAACTGAAAGGGAAGTGAGACATCAGGCTGGCACAAAACAGGCGCTGAAGTAAACCGGCGCTTCAACTCTTGGAAAGCTTCCACGGCTGCAGGAGCCCAGTTAGCAACATCAGAACCTTTCTTGGTCATATCCGTCAAAGGTTTAACAACGCTAGAAAAATTAGCGATAAAACGACGGTAGAAGTTAGCAAAACCCAAGAACTTCTGAAGACTCTTAACTGACGTGGGTTGAGTCCAATCATGAATAGCTCGGACCTTGACTGGGTCCGTCTCCACCGCAGAAGGGGAAAAAATAAAACCCAAAAAGGGAACCTTCTGTACTCCAAAGAGACACGTTGAGCCCTTAACAAACAAAGCATTCTCACGCAAAACCTGAAACACCATCCTGACCTGCTCTACATGCGAGTCCCAATCATCAGAAAAAAACAGAATATCATCCAGATAAACAATCATAAATTTATCCAGATACTTCCGGAAAATATCATGCATAAAGGACTGAAACACTGAAGGAGCATTAGAGAGCCCAAAAGGCATCACCAAGTACTCAAAATGACCTTCGGGCGTATTAAATGCAGTTTTCCATTCATCTCCTTGCTTAATGCGCACAAGGTTGTACGCACCACGAAGATCTATTTTGGTGAACCACTTGGCACCTTTAATCCGGGCAAACAAGTCTGACAACAGAGGCAAAGGATACTGAAATTTAACAGTGATTTTATTCAGAAGCCGATAGTCAATACAAGGTCTCAAAGATCCGTCCTTCTTGGCCACAAAAAAGAATCCTGCACCAAGAGGGGAAGAGGATGGACGGATATGCCCCTTCTCCAGAGATTCCTTGATATACGAACGCATTGCGGTATGCTCAGGTACAGACAGATTAAATAGTCTTCCCTTAGGAAATTTACTGCCTGGAATCAAATCTATAGCGCAGTCACAGTCCCTATGAGGAGGCAGAGCACTGGACCTGGACTCGCTGAATACATCCTGAAAATCAGACAAATACTCAGGAACTTCCGAAGGAGTAGAGGAAGCAATAGACACCGGCGGGGAATCACCATGAATTCCCTGACAGCCCCAACTTGACACAGACATTGCCTTCCAATCCAAGACTGGATTATGGGTCTGTAACCATGGCAGACCCAAAACGACCAAATCATGCATTTTATGCAGAACAAGAAAACGAATCACCTCCCGATGTTCAGGAGTCATGCACATGGTTACCTGTGTCCAAAACTGCGGTTTATTTTCCGCCAATGGCGTAGCATCGATACCTCTAAGAGGGATAGGATTTACCAACGGCTCAAGAACAAAACCACAGCGCTTGGCAAATGACAGATCCATAAGACTCAGGGCAGCACCTGAATCCACAAACGCCATAACAGGGTAGGAAGACAATGAGCAAATTAAAGTCACAGACAAAATAAATTTAGGTTGCAAATTACCAATGGCGACAGGACTAACAACCCTTGTTAGGCATTTAGAGCATGCTGATATAACATGTGTAGAATCACCACAGTAAAAACACAATCCATTCTGACGTCTATGATTTTTCCGTTCATTTCTAGTCTGAATTCTACCACATTGCATTAAATCAGGTGTTTGTTCAGACAACACCACAAGAGGATTAGCGGCTTTGCGCTCCCGCAAACGCCGGTCAATTTGAATAGCCAGCGCCATGGAATCATTCAGACTTGTAGGAATGGAGAAACCCACCATCACATTCTTAATGGCTTCAGAAAGGCCATTTCTGAAATTTGCGGCCAGAGCACACTCATTCCACTGAGTAAGCACGGACCATTTCCGAAATTTTTGGCAATACACTTCAGCTTCATCCTGGCCCTGAGAAATAGCCAGCAAGGCTTTTTCTGCCTGAATTTCAAGATTGGGTTCCTCGTAAAGCAATCCGAGCGCCAGAAAAAACGCATCAATATTTGCCAATGCCGGATCTCCTGGCGCTAGCGAGAAGGCCCAATCCTGAGGGTCGCCCCGTAAGAAAGAGATAACAATTTTTACTTGCTGAGCTGAGTCTCCAGATGAACGGGGTCTCAGAGATAGAAACTATTTACAATTATTCCTGAAATTCCTAAACTTAAATCGGTCTCCAGAGAACAGTTCAGGAATAGGTATTTTAGGTTCAGACATAGGACTACTGGTAACAAAATCTTGTATGCCCTGCACACGAGCAGCAAGCTGGTCCACACTTGTAATCAAGGTCTGGACATTCATGTCTGCAGCAAGCTCAAGCCACTCAGAGGTAAAGGGGAGGAAGAAAGAGAAGAAAAAAAAAAAAAACTCAGAATTTCCTTTCTTATTATCCCACTTCTGCAATGCATTAAACATTCAACTTTGGCCTGGCATACTGTTATGACCCCAATGGCAGAGGGTCTCAGAAATAAATACTAAGTCTGCAAACACAAAAAACCAGCTCATAGGGCAGTGGTAACTGGGCTGACCGTATATCTAATCCTAGCACCACAAATAGCAGCAGCCGGGAAACGTGCCTACGTTGGTTCTAGACGTCTCGCGCCAGCCGGAGAACTAACTAACCCTAGAAGGGAAAAGATAGACCTTTCTTGCCTCCAGAGAAAAGACCCCAAAAGTTGGATACAAGCCCCCAACAAATAATAACAGTGAGGTAAGAAGAAAAGACAAACGTAAGAATGAACTAGGTATTTAGCAAAGAGAGGCCCACTGACTAATAGCAGAATATAGTAAGATGACTTATACGGTCAGCAAAAACCCTATCAAAATTTCCACGCTGGATATTCAAGAACCCCCGAACCGTCTAACGGCCCGGGGGGAGAATACCAGCCCCCTAGAGCTTCCAGCAAAATCAGGAATCACATTTAGTACAAGCTGGACAAAAAATAAGAGCAATACAAATAACCAAAAAACAAGGAAGCAGGACTTAGCTTAATTTTGCAAGAACCAGGACCAGCAGACAGGAGCAAACAGAAAGGACTGATTACAACGATGCCAGGCACCAGACTGAGAATTCAGGAAGTTCATATAGCAACACCCCTGGACTAACGACCCAGGTGGGTGCCAAACTGAGGAAAGACAATCCCAGAGTCATATCACAAGTGACCACAAGAGGGAGCCAAAAAAGTCTAATTCACAACACTGCCCCTCCCTGGTGTCTGTCCTCAAGTGAATAAAGCTGAGCTTCAACCTTCTGGCTTTCGGCCTATAGTATCAGATATTAAACTGCATTTGGCCTTCAACTTTGGTTACGGCCTACTAACGGTGTCTGCCCCTCCCTTGTGTTTGTCCTCAACTGAATAAAGCTGAGCTTCAACCTTCTGGCTCTCATTAAGTGCTGGTTTTTAAAAAATTGGTGGTTAGGGCCTACTAACGGTGTCTGCCCCTCCCTGGTGTTTTTCCTCAACTGAATAAAGCTGAGCTTCAACCTTCTGGCTCTCATTAAGTGCTGTTTTTTAAAAAATTGGTGGTTAGGGCCTACTAACGGTGTCTGCCCCTCCCTGGTGTTTTTCCTCAACTGAATAAAGCTGAGCTTCAACCTTCTGGCTCTCATTAAGTGCTGTTTTTTAAAAAATTGGTGGTTAGGGCCTACTAACGGTGTCTGCCCCTCCCTGTTTTTCCTCAACTGAATAAAGCTGAGCTTCAACCTTCTGGCTCTCATTAAGTGCTGTTTTTTAAAAAATTTGGTGGTTAGGGCCTACTAACGGTGTCTGCCCCTCCCTGGGGTTTTTTCCCTCAACTGAATAAAGCTGAGCTTCAACCTTCTGGCTCTCATTAAGTGCTGTTTTTTAAAAAATTGGTGGTTAGGACCTACTAACGGTGTCTGCCCCTCCCTGGTGTTTTTCCTCAACTGAATAAAGCTGAGCTTCAACCTTCTGGCTCTCATTAAGTGCTGTTTTTAAAAAAATTTGGTGGTTAGGGCCTACTAACGGTGTCTGCCCCTCCCTGGTGTCTGTCCTCAAGTGAATAAAGCTGAGCTTCAACCTTCTGGCTTTCGGCCTATAGTATCAGATATTAAACTGCATTTGGCCTTCAACTTTCGTTACGGCCTACTAACGGTGTCTGTGCCTCCCTGGTGTTTGTCCTCAACTGAATAAAGCTGAGCTTCAACCTTCTGGCTCTCATTAAGTGCTGTTTTTTAAAAAATTGGTGGTTAGGGCCTACTAACGGTGTCTGCCGCTCCCTGGTGTTGTCCTCCTCCTGAGTGTTCTCCTCCTCCTTGGTGTTCTCCTCCAGGTTGCCTTGTCTGAGCTTCAACCTTCTGGCTCTCATTAAGTGCTTCTTTAACAAAAAATTGGTGGTTAGGGCCTACTAACGGTGTCTGCCACTCCATGGTGTTGTCCTCCACTGTATAAAGCTGAGCTTCAGTCTTTAGGCTTTTGGCCTATAGTAGCAGATATTAAACTGCATTTGGCCTACTAGTGTGGTTGGGCCCTTAAAACAGTGTCTGCTGCTCCTGGGTTTGCTACTCCACTGAACAAAGCAATGCCGCTGTAACAACTCTGCTGGCATCACGGCATGGCCTCGCATTTCTCACACTATCTTACCCACTGCTCCAGGTCATGATGTGGTTTCTGTTTCTTGCCAGCTCCATGTTCTGTGTCTCTGCTCTCTGCATGCTTCATGGTTCTGTGTATAGAGGGGCGGCGCCTGAACTCTCTGGTTCTTATAGGAATCAGGTGCATCTGTCCAATCTGTTCCTGACCAATTACCAAGAGGCCTCCAGTATATAGTGCAGCTCCACCCAGTGTTCTGGGCCTGTGCAATGTGTTAGCTCAGTTAGTGTCTTGCTTCTGAGTTTGCCTGGCCTTTCTCTGAGTTACTCCCTCTCTGGAGGATTTTCTGTGTTATTTCCTTGGTCTTGTTGTCCGCCCACCAGGAGGCAGTATATCCTGGTCCCAGTGTCTTTGTCCTTGTGTCTTGTTCCATTGCCTTGTCTGCACTTAGTCTTACCTCGGTCTCCTAGTCTTTGGCTTCCTTCCCTGTTGTCTTTCCTTGTATTCTCAGTCTGCTTACACTCCGCACTCTTGCAGCTCTGCCTGCTCTGAACCTTTGTTACTTTACCTCTGCTCCTCACTTCTGCGTTTCTGCTCCTTTCTACTCAGCTTATCTTCTGCTGTTGCAGTTATCCCTTGCTGCAGCTTCTCTCCACATTCTTTGTGGCTCTGCTCAGCTTTGCTGCAGAGACCCCTCCCGCAGCTCCTCTCCGCTCCTTGCGGTTCTACCTGGCTCCGCTCCTTGCGGTTCTACCTGGCTCCGCTCCTTGCGGTTCTACCTGGCTCCGTTCCTTGCGGTTCTACCTGGCTCCGCTCCTTGCGGTTCTACCTGGCTCCGCTCCTTGCGGTTCTACCTGGCTCCGCTCCTTGCGGTTCTACCTGGCTCCGCTCCTTGCGGTTCTACTTTTCCTGCACTTGGCTCCGCCGCCAGCTCTTGGCTCCGCCTCCTGCCTGTCTGCACTTGGCTCCGCCTCCAGCTCTTGGCTCCGCCTCCTGCCTGTCTGCACTTGGCTCCGCCTCCAGCTCTTGGCTCCGCCTCCTGCGGTTTTGCACTTGGCTCCGCCGCCAGCTCTTGGCTCCGCTTCCTGCCTGTCTGCACTTGGCTCCCCCTCCAGCTCTTTGGCTCCGCCTCCTGCCTGTCTGCACTTGGCTCCGCCTCCAGCTCTTGGCTCCGCCTCCTGCGGTTTTGCACTTGGCTCCGCCTCCTGCTCTTGGCTCCGCCTCCTGCATTTCTGTTCTTGGCTCTAGCTCCTGTGCTTTCGCTCTGCATCCGCTCTTGCGGTCTTTATCTACTTATTCCTAGGTCCTCGTGTCTGAACAGGTTCTTACCCGTTCTACATACCTGCCTGCAGACCGGTCCCTACCGGTTCTTCCAGTGTACCAGTCTTGTCCACCAGTCCTGCCAGAGAGCCAGCCGTGCCCGCCTGCCTTTCCAGAGAGCCAGCCGTGCCCACCTGCCTGACAGTGTTCCTGTTGTACCCGTCTGCCTGCCTATGTGCCAGCCGTGCCCGCTTGCTTGTCTATGTTCCGTTCCCCGGTGGGATCAGCAGCCACAACCAGACTCCACCCTGGAGTGGTACCTGGTATTGCACAAGTCTGACCTCACCATCAGAGGCTCCAGCGAACACCTAGGACGCTACTTAGTTACGCCCCTTCCAGGGAGGTTTGGTCTGTGGTCCAGTGGGGCCACTCCCCCGCACGCCCACGCCAACCAGTCTGGGCGCGAGCATGACAGCCGCCTGTTTAGTCCTGTTACCAATTTTGAACTGCATTTAGCCTACTTTATTCTTTGGCCCTATATCTGTGTTTCCTCTTCATCCTGCCCATTGCCCAGCCACTGCTAGATGAGTCTGCTGGTACATTGACCTAGACCACTACATTCCCCTTGCACTCTACACATCCAGAATCTGACCCTGCTGAAAGTAAGGTTCCCCTTCCCGCATGTTATACCACCTTACACAGGGACAAAGAGGAAGGTGCAGATGAAAGTGCAGGTTCCTTCATCAGGTGGGGGGGGCATACTCGTTGGTGACGTCACTGGCACAGGGCCCCTCAGAGTACGCAAAAGTGTCGCTGCTGGTGGGAGGCGCCCCCGCCGTGCAAACACACCGCTGTACTTTGAGGGGCCCTGTGCCAGTGCCAATGCCAACGAGTGGGCCCCCCCTGCTTGCTTAGGATCACAGCACTTGCAAACTTGACATACTTACCTCTCACTGCTCCACTGCCGTGACGTAGTCCACGTTTCCTGGGCCCACTAAAACCTTGAACCAGCCCTACCACCCACAACTTTTGCCAAATGACCCCCAATTTCCAATGCCCAACTATTATTATAAAGTTAATTAAGATTGACAAGCTTCAGAAACAAGAATGGATGTTTTTGGCATTAAAATGGGCACTGTAGGTGTTTTCCTGGCCTCCACTCACTGCCGACTATGCTTCCCCATTGACTTGCATTGGGTTTCGTGTTTCGGTCGATCCCCGACTTTTAGCGATAATCGGCCGACTGCACTCGACTCGACTCTGGACAAAGTCGGGTTTCACAAAACCCGACTCGATCTTAAAAAAATGAAAGTCGCTCAACCCTAAATGGCACTGCTGGACATATTCCAATATAGAAGAGAAGCATGATATGTCTTTCATCTGCTGCACTATGTTTCCTTGGCCAGCAACAGCATCTATGGACTTCTACATTGGCCTTCTCTTGGTATCCTCCATGCTGAGAAATAGAGCCGAATACTTCTCCATCACAGGTGCAGTTCTAATAAAACAACAACTTACTAACCAACCAAATATCTGTGAGGTGGCTGCCCATTATTCACCCCAGATTACCCAGCCACTACTGAAGGGCCCGTCTTGCACCCAGGATAAAAAAAAAACATGGAAAAAAGATTTATATAATGCATGAAGTTTTAGTCAATATTTTGGCATTAGTCAATGCACAAGCTTGGTTACCACTATTAGATATTTCACTTTTCTTGCAACTAACACTGAATTAAATAAATTAAATTAAACCAAAGGATTATTTTTTACATCTCCCTGGTAACAATAAATTACATTTACTGATGGGCATGCTTATTAATGATTTTGTCATATTTATAGGATTAATGCTTTGGAAAGGGAAATTTCCAATTTTAAAGAGAAAATGAGAAACTATGACTCAATTTGGGCAAACAATACTGATTGCACTAAGAATGTATGTGAGGCCCGAAAAGTGGACGAAGCTGAGGTATGTTGCAATGAATTATTCTAATATTCCATTACTAATATTGAAACTTTTGACTTGAAATTAAGCTATGTTTAATAATGAAAAATGACACAGAGAAAAACTATTGAACAAGGATATTTAAGCCCTTTACCCCCAAGGGTGGTTTGCACGTTAATGACCGGGCCAATTTTTACAACTCTGACCACTGTCCCTTTATGAGGTTATAACTCTGGAACGCTTCAACGTATCCTGGTGATTCTGACAGTGTTTTCTTATGACATATTGTACTTCATGATAGTGGTAACTTTTCTTTGATATTACTTGCATTTATTTGTGAAAAAAAATGGGAATTTGGTGAAAAATTTAGAAAATTTCGCAATTTTCCAACTTTGAATTTTCATGCCCTTAAATCACAGAGATATGTTACACAAAATACTTAATAAGTAACATTTCCCACATGTCTACTTTACACCAGCACAATTTTGGAACCAACTTTTTTTTCGTTAGGGAGTTATAGGGGTTAAAAGTTGACCAGCGATTTCTCATTTTTACAACACCATTTTTTTTTTACACCATTCTGAGGCTATGTGCACACTTTGCGGATTCCACTGTGGAATTTTCCGCAGCGGAATTCCAAAATCCGCAGTGAAAACCCGTTGCGGTTTTTACTGCGGATTTATCGCGTTTTTTACTGCGGTTTCTTCTGTGGATTTTCATCTGCAGTTTCCTATTGGAGCAGGTGAAAATCTGCAGAAAAGAAGTGACATGCTGCGGAATGTAATCCGCTGCGTTTCCGCGCATTTTTTTCCGCAGCATGTGCACAGCGTTTTTTTTCCCATAGGTTTACATTGTACTGTAAACTCATGGGAAACTCCTGCGGATCCGCAGCGGTCAAATCTGCTGCGGATCCGCAGTGGAATCCGCAAAGTGTGCACATAGCCTAAAAACTGCACCCCTCAAGGTGCTCTAAACCACATTTAAGAAGTTTAATAACCTTTCAGGTGCTTCACAGGAATTTTTGGAATGTTTAAAAAAATGAACATTTAACTTTTTTTTCACAAAAAAATTACTTCAGATCCAATTTGTTTTATTTTACCATGGGTAATAGGACAAATTGTACAACTTTTGGCATCCAATTTCTCCTGAGTACGCTGATACCCCATATGTGGGGGTAAACCATTGTTTGGGTGCATGGCAGAGCTCGGAAGCGAAGGAGCACCGTTTGACTTTTTCAACGCAGAATTGGCTGGAATTGAAATCAGACACCATGTCATGTTTGGAGAGCCCCTGATGTGCCTAAACATTGAAACCCCCCACAAGTTGCACCATTTTGGAAACTAGCCCAACTAAGGAACTTATCTAGATGTGGAGTGTGCACTTTGAAACTCCAATTGTTTCACTAAAGTTTATAATATAGAGCCATGAAATTAAAAAATAATTATTTTTTCCACAAAAATGATTCCCCCCCATTTTTTATTTTCCCAAGGGTGAGTACGCTGATACCCCATATGTGGGGGGGAACCACTGTTTGGGTGCATGGCAAAGCTCGGAAGGAGCGCCATTTTGGAATGCAGACATTAATGGAATAATCTGCCGGCGTCACGTTGCGTTTGCAGAGCCCCTGAGGTACCTAAGCAGTAGAAACCCCCCACAAGTGACCTCATATTGGAAACTAGACCCCCAATGGAACTTATCTAGATGTGTTGTGAGAACTTTGAGCCCCCAAGTGTTTCACTAAAGTTTATAATGCAGAGCCGTGAAGATAAAAAATCTTTTTTTTTCCACAAAAATTATTTTTTAGCCCCCAGTTTTGTATTTTCAGGGTAACAGGAGAAATTGGACCCCAAAAGTTGTTGTTCAATTTGTCCTGAGTACGCTGATACCCTATATGTGGGAGAAAACTACTGTTTGGGCACACGTCGGGGCTCGGAAGGGAAGAAGGGGCGCTTTGGAATGCAGACTTTGATGGAATGGTCTGCGGGCGTCACGTTGCATTTGCAGAGCCCCTAATGTGCCTAAACAGTAGAAACCCCCCACAAGTGACCCCATTTTGGAAACTAGACCACCCAAGGAACTTATCTAGATGTGTTGAGAGAACTTTGAACCCCCAAGTGTTTCACTAAATTTTATTACAACGCAAGCAGTGAAAATAAAAAATCATTTTTTTCACACAAAAATGATTTTTTTTTGCCCCCCAATTTTTTTCCCCAAGGGTAACAGGAGAAATTGGACCCCTAAAGTTGTTGTCCAATTTTTCCTGAGTACGCCGATACCCCATATGTAGGGGTAAACCACTGTCTGGGCGCACATTGGGGTTCGGAAGGGAAGAAGTGGTGTTTTGGAATGCAGACTTTGATGGAATGGTCTGCGGGAGTCATGTTGCATTTGCAGAGCCCCTGGGGTACCTAAACAGTAGAAACCCCCCACAAGAGACCGCATATTGGAAACTAGACCCCCCAAGGAACTTATCTAGATGTGTTGTGTGAACTTTAAACCCCCAAGTGTTTCACTAAAGTTTATAACGCAGAGCCGTAAAAATAAAAAATCATTTTTTTCCCACAAAAATGATTTTTTAACCCCAAAATTTTTATTTTTCCACGGGTAACAGGAGAAATTGGACCACAAAAGTTGTTATCCAATTTGTCCCGAGTATGCTGATACCCCATATGTGGGGGTAAACCACTGTTTGGGCGTATGTCTGGGCTCAGAAGGGAAGAAGTGGCGTTTTGGAATGAAGACTTTGATGGAATGGTCTGCGGGTGTCACTTTGCTTTTGCATAGCCCTTGATGTGCCTAATCAGTGGAAAAACCCCAATTCTAACTCCAACCCTAACCCCCTCACCCTCTAACCCTAATCCCAGCCCTATCCACACTCCTAACTTCAACACACACCTAACCCCAACACACCCCTAACCCTAATCCCAACCATAACCCTAACCACACCCCTAACCCGAGTACACCCCTAATCCCAACCCCAACACAGCCCTAACCCCAACACACCCCTAACCCTAATCACAACCATAACCCTAACCACACCCCTAACCCTGACACACACCTAACCCAACCGTAAACATAATCCAAACCCTAACCCCAAGTCTAGCCCCAACCCTAACCCTAACTTTAGCCCCAACCCTAACCCTAACTTTAGCACCAACCGTAACCCTAACTTTAGCCGCAACCCTAACCCTAACTTTAGCCCTAACCCTAACTTTAGCCCTAACCCTAATGGGAAAATGGAAATAAATACTTTATTTTATTATTTTTCCTTAACTAAGGGGGTGATAAACGAGGGTTTGATTTACTATTTATAGTGGGTTTTTATGTTTGGCAGCTATCACACACTAAAAGACGCTTTTTATTGCAAAAAATAGTTTTTGCGTCGCCACATTTTGAGAGCTATAATTTTTCCATATTTTGGTCCACAGAGTCATGTGAGGTCTTGTTTTTTGCGGGAGGAGTTGACATTTTTATTCGTTCCATTTTCGGGCACATAACATTTTTTGATCTTTTTTTAATCTGATTTTTGTTAGGCAGAATGAACAAAAACCAGCAATTCATGAATTTCTTTTTTTTTTTTTGGGGGGGGGGGCATTTATACCGTTCCGCATTTGGTAAAATTGATAAAGCAGTTTTATTGCAGTTAGTACAATTACAGTGATGCCTCATTTTTTATTTTTTTATGTTTTGGCGCTTTTATACAGTAGAAACTACCGAATTTTATATAAAAAATAATAATTATTTGTGCATTGCTTTATTCTGGTATCTATAACTTTTTTTTTTTTGCTGATGACGCTGTATGGCGGCTTGTTTTTGTGGGACAAGATGGTGTTTTCAGCGGTACCATGTTTGTTTATAGCCGTCTTTTTGATCGCGTGTTATTCCACTTTTTGTTTGGCGGTATGATGATAAAGCATTGTTTTTTGCCTCGTTTTTTTTTTACAGTGTTCACTGAAGGGGTTAACTAGTGGGACGGTTTTATAGGTCGGGTTGTTACGGATGCGGCAATACTAAATATGTGTACTTTTGTTGTTTTATTTATTTACATAAAGAAATGTATTTATTGGAACAATATTTATTTTAATTTTTTTCTTTATTTAGGAATTTAAAAAAATATATTTTTACAGAGTGTAATTTTTTTAAAACTTTTTTACATTATCCCAGGGTGGGACATAACTATATATCGCTGATCTGACACTTAGCACAGCATTGTGTCAGATCAGCGATCTGACAGGTAGTGCAGGAGGCTTGCTCCTCAGGCGCTTGCAAGCCACCTCCCTGCAGGACCCGGAAGGACCCCCGCAGCCATCTTGGATCTAGGGCCTGCAGGGAGGATAACAGAGGAGACCCTCGGAACAACGCGATCACATCGTGTTGTTCTGAGGGTCTCAGGGAAGCACGCTGGGAGCCCCCTCCCTGCGCGATGCTTCCCTATGCCACCGGAACACTGCTATCATGTTTGATCGCAGTGTTCCGGGGATTAATGATGTGCCGGGAGTGGTCAGTGACTCCTCCTGGCACATAGTGCCAGATGTCAGCTGTGATAATCAGCAGATACCCAGCCGTGATCGCGTATGACGTACTATCCTGTCCATGGGAATTAAGTCCCAGGTCACATGGATGGGATAGTACATCCGATGGCAGAAAGAGGTTAATAACTTAAAAAGCTTTTGTTGGTGATGACAGCTTGCAGACGCCTCCTGTATGGAGAAACTAGTTGCTTGCATTGCTCAGGTGTGATTTTGGCCCATTTTTCACACAAACACTCTTCAAATCCTGGGCTCCTTCTATGAAGTCTGAAATTTACTTCCATAAATGTTCTATTGGATTCAAGTCAGTTGATTAGCTTGTCCATTCTAGCATTTTTATTTTCTTTCTCTGAAACCAATTGAGAGCTTCCTTGGCTGTGTGTTTGGGATCATTGTCTTGCTGAAATGTCCACCCTCATTTCATCATCATCATTCTGACAGATGGCAGCAGATTTTTATCAAGAATGTCTCAGTACATTTGTCCATTCATCCTTCCTTCAGTTATATGAAGTTTGCCAGTGCCATATGCTGAAAAACAGCCCCACACCATGGTGTTTCCATCTCCAAGATACGCTGTTGGTATGGTGTTTATGGGGTGATATGCAGTGCCTTTTGGCCTCCAAACATGGTGTGTATTAGGGCATCCAAAGCGTTCAATTTTGTTTCATCTGACTAGACCATATTCTCCCAGTATTTCACAAGCTTGTCTAAATGTTGTTGAGCAAATTTTAAACGCACTTGAACATGCTTATAATTTTCTTTGAAACAATTGCACCTGCTAATTCCAGATCTTTCTGTAGCTCTCTACTGGTGGTTTTTGGACAACTCTTTTGATAATTATTTTCACTCCTCTGTCTGAAATGTTGCGGGGAGCACCTGGTCATGGCCGATTTACAGTGAAATTATGTTCTTTCCACTTCCAGATTGTGGCTCCAATTGTGTTCTCTGGAACCTTCAGTAGCTTAGAAGTTCTCATGTAACCAATGCCATCAGTATGGTTTGCAACAATAAGGTTGCAAAGTTCTTGAGACAGCTCACTACCCATCACAATTTTCTTGTGTTGCACCTTGCAATGAGACTCCTTTTATTTTCCACAAAGTGGCAGGATTGCTTTCAAATTATTGATAGAGCTAGTGTCATAATTTTCCATGGCTTTTTGCACCTCTCTTTTTTCATGTATTCGATACTTTTTCTCTGTCATTTCTCATTATGGACATCTATGGTTTACTTTTTTTTTGCCTGTGTGGATAGCATAAGTTGCTACCAACTTTTGGTTAGAATTTCATGTCGATAGCACCTTTAGAAATATATTTACTTAGAAAATTGGTGACGTGTTAAGTACTTATTTTACCCACTGTATGTATACTATAAATGTTTTACCCACTGTATGTATACTATAAATGTGCTAAGGGTGTTAGGGGTCGAGTTCCCGCCTCTGCACAGGGGGAATCTCGGGCCATCTCCGCTGCAGTCTCCCATTCTTCTCCTGCCGCAGTGGAGCCTGCTCAGCGGAGACGTCGGTCCCAGCATCTCGCTCAGTCTGACTCTGTGCAGAGCCAGTGCTGGGCAGCAGCGAGCAGATGCTTTTGGGACTAAGTCCTACTTTTTCCCTTCTGAGCATGCCCAGGGTAAGATTTCTCATTGAAGATCGAGGGTCACATGCTCAGATACTGCAGCAGAACCCATTGGTCCTCCAGGAAGGTCCTGAAGTTGCTCAGGCTCTGTGGCAGCCTCTCATTGGTCCTTCTGGGAAGGCCCTGTACTTGCTGCAGCTATAAAAGGTTCGCATGCGCTAGTATCAATCCAAGTATGTGCTTTGCGCCAGTGTGGTTATGTGTGAGTGTATTTCGGTGAGGAGATTGTATGAATGTATACAGGGACCCGGCTGAAATAAGCCCCTAGAATACCGGCTCCTCCAGTGAGGAGATTGCGTGTATGCATAACCACTGACTGCTATCAGTTCGGCAGTAAGCTTGTGCTCCTGTGAGGCTAACAGGGCGCAGTGCTTTCCTTTCACGGCTACTCTGTGAAGTAACAGAGCTAGTCTATACCACCAAACAGTGCCACCATTAGCTAGCAGCAGGTTCCTCCTGCACGGTGGACCCCGGGCGGCGAACGCACCAATTATAATAAACGTCTATAATTACCCGGTGCGTTCCGCTAGCCCTAACAAAAGCGGTCCTCTAGTTACATGATATTGACTTTCCTCAGGATAGCATCAGATCGGTGGAGGTCTAACACCGGAAACCCCCAACAATTAGCTATTCGCCAGATGTAAACATTGAACATACGAAAATGGAAGGTCCCGGCACTCACGTGCTATTTAAACCCTTAACGACCAGAGGTATTTTTGTTTTTGCATTTTCATTTTTTGCTCCCCTTATTCCCAGAGTTGTAACTTTTTAAATTTTGGTCAAAATGGCCATGTGAGGGCTTTTTTGTTGCGCGACCAGTTGTACTTTTGAACGACATCATTGGTTTTAACATATCGTGTACTGGAAAAAGGGAAAAAATTCTAAGTGCAGTGAAATTGCTAAAAAAGTGCAATCCCACAGTTTTTTTTTTTTACCATGTTCACTAAGTGCTAAAACTGACCTGCCATTATGATTCTCCAGGTTATTACGAGTTCATAGACACCAAACATGTATAGGTTCTTTTTTATTTAAATGGTGAAAAAAAAATTCCAAAGTTTGCTACAAAACAAAAAATTACACCATTTTCCGGTACCCGTAGCATCTCCATTTTTCGTGATCTCAGGTTGAGTAAGGGCTTACTTTTTGCGTGCCGAGCTGACGTTTTTAATGATACAATTTTGGTAGAGATACAACCTTTGGATCGCCCGTTATTGCATTTTAATTCAATGTTGTGGAGACCAAAAAAACATATTTTGGATGTGGTTCGTGGACCCACTGTGCCGGGCTTATCTGGTGTTCAATGGGGCACCTGATGATGGAGTCAGGCTTGAGCTTCAGGTAGCCACCAGGTACCACTCGTAGGCAGTCCCCGGTACTGCAGCTGCTGACCTCGTGGGTCAGGTACACAGACACAGATACGAACTTGAGCTCCATTCAGACTACTAGGTTCTGGATCCTCTGCAGAACGGTTACTGACACAGAGTCTCAGACAGGACTGATTCCGGATATACGGAATACTTGGATAGGCACCCATTCTGACACATGGGTCTTGGATACTAATACTGGCTGCACACGGACTAGGGACTTTGGGTTCAGGACTGGCCACACAAGGACTAGGGACTTCGGTTCAGGAATTGCTGCACAAAGATCAGTGACTTTGGGTTCAGGACTGGCCATAAAAGGAACAGGGACTTTGGGTTGAGGACACTGGCCACACCAGGATGAGTGAACATCACAGCGCATTAGTAGTCTCTCTGTAGTAAGCTCGATTTTGCTCCCATATCTCTGTAGTAAGCTCGGTTCTGCTCCCTTTTGTCTGTAGTAAGCTCGGTTCTGCTCCCTTATCTCTGTAGTAAGCTCGGTTCTTCCCCTTATCTCTGTAGTAAGCTCAGTTCTGCTCCCATATCTGTCTAGTAAGCTCTGTTCTGCTCCCAAATCTCTGTAGTAAGCTCAGTTCTGCTCCCATATCTCTGTAGTAAGCTTGGTTCTGCTCCCATATCTCTGTAGTAAGCTCGGTTCTGCTCCCTTATCTCTGTAGCATGCTCGGTTCTGCTCCCGTATTTCTGTAGTAAGCGCGGTTCTGCTCCCGTATCTCTGTTCTAAGCTCGGATCTGCTCCCATATCTCTGTAGTAAGCTTGGATCTGCTCCAATATCTCTGTACTAAGCTCGGTTCTGCTCCCTTATCTCTGTAGTAAGCTCTGTTCTGCTCCCATATCTCTTTAGTAAGCTCTGTTCCGCTTCCATATCTCTGTAGTAAGCTTGGTTATGTTCCAATATCTCTGTACTAAGCTTGATTCTGCTCCCTTATCTCTGTAGGAAGCTCTGTTCTGCTCCCATATCTCTGTAGTAAGCTCTGTTCTGCTCCCATATCTCTGTAGTAAGCTCGGTTCTGTTCCCATATCTCTGTACTAAGCTGGGTTCTACTCTCATATTTCTGCAGTAAGCTCTGTTCTGCTCCCATATCTCTGTAGTAAGCTCGGTTCTGCTTCCTTATCTCTGTAGAAAGCTTGGTTCTACTCTCATATCTCTTTAGTAAGCTCGGTTCTGCTCCCATATGTCTGTACTAAGCTTGGTTCTGCTCTCATATATATGCAGCAAGCTCTGTTCTGTTCCCATATGTATGTACTAGCCTCTTACCTCTAAGAGGCCAAAAGTGGGCCACCACAAATAGAGGGCCACTGTTTTTTGTTTGCTCCCCCAGGCTAAAAAGTGCCAGCCAGCCATTGGGCACAAGTGTAATAAAATTCTAGGTTTGTAGAGTTTTAGACTATGAGGGTACAAAAAAATTACGGTAGTTATTGATTGGATTTTAACTAATTTATGAGAAAAAATATTTTGATAAACAGACCTGTGGTACTGAGATTATCCTGCCGGTTACCACATTTAATTATTATCAAGCCTTCATTTTGAAACAGCAAATGAAAAATGTAATGTAGTCAACAATGAATTATAGTTAACAATGAATTATAGTTCTTGAATTTCAATGACACCAGCCTATCAAAAAAGTCTTGAACTTTTGACTTTGGATTTATTGCTTCTCCTTTCAGCAAATAATGACAATGTTCTTTTGTGCTTAATGATGGACAGGGTCATCGAGAATTGTAGACTCAGCCTTTTATGATTTATTCTTCTTTTTTGTAGTCTTCAGCATCTAACGTGACGAATAATCAATCTGAGTCTGGACATAAGTCTGGACAACTTATAGACTGACTATAAATAAAACCATAACTTTTATAACTTTTTTAATACACTTCAGAACATTTTCAAATTTAATTTAAAAAAAATAGTCTATAGAATTACATTTAATTTGCATTGAAAAAGTTGGTATTTTGCACTGCAAAATATAAAATACATAAGCAATTGAAGCAAAAGTGACAGGTTAGCAGTTGTTTCTTACAGATAGTGAGACCCTTCAGAAAGCTGTGAAAGTTACGAAGTTACAGAGAATGATTAGTCTTTTCCACTAAAACAGAGCTAGTGAAGTAGTTTTAGGTATAACCCTTGTAGTCAAGTTATGTTTTCCGTCTTCCTCCTTCTCCCATCAGAGTTTAATATATTGCAATAATCATATTATACAGTACTGTGTACTTACAATTGCTCATTTTGCCTTTCTACCCAGCTAATTCTTCTCTTTTCTCAGATCTATGTAGAAACAAAAATTCTCTATTCCCTGCATTTATTATTCCCCTTTCCAACTCCTGACTCAGCTGCTTCCTCTTTCCCCTGTCAGGGACTTTTGCTCACAAGGGAAATTCATACAGGGAAAACTGGCTTCCTGTGTCTACACAGAACTTAGAAGGATTTGGATAGTCAGTTTTTAATCATGTGATGTCATAGACCTAATGGAAAAGAAAGTAGGTGACTAGGTAGAAGGATAAAATAAGCAATTATAAATACACAGCGCTATATAATATGATGACTGCAATATATTAAGAGGATAAAAATTTTGATGGGAAGAGGAGTGCTTTTTTAATGAAAATCTGCATGTGCAGGAATAGCTTTAAACTGGGTTTCTGGTGCCCGCTGAAGAAAATAGTTCTGAAGACAAATTGTTATGCATAGAACATCTGTTGCCCATTATAAATTAGATTGTAATTTCCCTTTTATCATTGCTCACATAGTATATACAATATATGGACAGAAGTATTGGGAAACTTACACATTACGCCTATAGAAACTTTTATGTCACCTAGTTCTAAATTAATGTAGAGTTGATCCTCCATTGCAGCTAAACCTGCTTCCACTCTCTGGGAAGGTTTTCTACAATATATTGGAGTGTCTGTGGGGATTTTTGTCTATTCCTCCAGATTAGTGAACCCTAAGGGCGTTCGATAGGGTTGAGGTCAGGGTTCTATGTGGCTAATCAATTTCTTTTACAGCAATCTCACCCCACCTTGCCTTTATGGACTTTGCTTTTTTGCACTGGGACAGTCATGCTGCAACTGAAATGAACTTTCCTCAAACTGTTCTTAAAAAGATGGATGCGTACAGTTGTCCAAAATATCTTGGTATTACCCTTAAAATTTCCCTTAACTGGAATTAACTAGGACAACCCTTAAAAAGCAACCCCACAACATTATCCTTCTGCCACCAAACTCAGTTATCACAATGCAGTCTGGCAGGTAATGCTCTGCTGGTATACATCATTTGTATTACATGCTGTTGCCAGTTTATGGCGGCAGCCTGTATATGACAAGTCACGTCATACTACGGGAACAGCGCCGCCGACATTGCTTGAATGACGTTGCTACAGTAGATGAGTATCCAATGGTTTTATGTCATATGGGGTGCTGAGTTGATTAAACTTGGGTTGTTCAGAAATGGACAAACCCCTAAAGGAACATTTCTTGCTTTAATAATATTTACATAAACTGAACATTAATTTTTTTTTCGTAAATAGTTATTTGTGTGTTTTAGTAGACTATTAAACACTATAGTGCCCCGACAATCTGATTACAGGAATTAGAAATACATGAAGGACTGAAACAACACGCAGAATTAATGGAGGCCAAGTGCAGCAATGCACAGCGAGAAAGAGATATCCTGGAACTACAGATTGTATCACTTCATTCTGGACTCCATCAAGCCAAAGTTACATCCAAGGAATTCGAAAAGGAATGTGTCAAGCTCCAGTCTCAAATAGCTGCCAATAGAAATGTTAGTATTACCTGTCCGGTTTTATTATAATATTATTAATTTATTATAATATTATTGAAGAAATGCTTCCGATAGCTTCTAATTACATATTTATGAAACTGATCACATATATTACTTAATCATCTTATTGAAACAAGGTTATTAAATTGATGCTTTTTTGTTTTGGGGAGAATAAGAGAACACAAATTATCACTGCACACTGGGATGTGTTTCTATAATGAAAGTGTGTATGGTGGGCCAAAGGTTATACTCTAATCTACCATGTATTCCATAGTCTAATCCTCAAATGATCTGTCCTTGTGATTGGTGTATGGGTCAAACAGTACATTCTTGAAGACGTTTAGAGTGTATGATGGGCAATTAAGGGACTGTGACTGGTATGGAGGGCCAAACGAGCAGGCCAAACATAATTCTGCTTATTTTATTATTATTGTTTTATATTAATTTTCTAACTCAATATTGACCAGAATTAAGTTTGTTTACTAGCTGCTACTGCTAATATATACTGTATGATATGACAGGGCTTATTGTAGCTATGTATTGTATGTATTGTATATGTAGCAACTAATCCAAACGATATAATTTACTGCTTGTTTTAAAGATGATAAAAAGCTGTAAATCATACTGCCACTGGTAATCAGACCCTGTACAAAAGGGGTGGCATATATGTACCTGTCTATTGAACCATACTGGAAAAACAAAGCGTAAGTTGAGGGAGAGGAAAGGTTAGCATATAGAAAGCACTTTGCATAAAAGATACACTCTTTTATCCAGATATTTACGGTACATTTGGTTCATGGGGGTAGTATATTGGATATCTCTTTTTGTGTCATTGAAGTGATAAGACGATCAGTCAGAAATAGTGATTGTGATAAAAACATATTGCAAAAGGAAGCCCAATGTATCTTTAAGATGGACTCAGTTAGTTCTAAGGGCCTTAAAGGGGTGGTCCAAAACTAACATTGATTTAATCCTAAAAATCTATCTATTTAATGTAATATGTAGCCTCTGTCCCCACCCTGAAATAAAACAACATCAGTGATGTCCATTCCGGGGGCATGGCTAGTCCCTGCTCTACTGAGCATGCATCATTTCTCAGTTCAAATTTATGCTCAGTACAAGTTCCCTTGTGTCTGTGTGATATCCTTTTCAATGCACAGTGACAGTATACTTTTTTACCGGCTCTGAGGAAAAGTGACAAGCTGGCAGATAGCGCACCATCAGTGCTCGTTGTAAGGAGAGAACCCGATGAGCACAGAGAGCTGTGAAACTGACATCTATTTCGGGGGCGGAACTGGTCTTTGCTTTTCCTGCTCTCCAGGTTCTTTTGTTACAATGCGCACTGACAGTGCGCTCACTTGCCAACGTGTCACTTCTCATAGCCAGCGAGGGAGCACATAGTCACTGTGCATTGAAAATCTCATTCTCTGACAGCAGCAATCAATGCGCAATGACAGGGGGGTGTCAATCTACACACCAATCATTGCGCCTGTGACGCGATCCCGAGGTGCCCATGAGTTATCATGACAGCCAGGGGTCTGCTGAAGACCCCTGTGCCTGTCACAATGGTACTCCTGTGAAAGCCAGTCTGTACAGCTGATGTTCATAGTAGACTGTGATTTTCACTATACACAGCATTTCTGTCATATTATTGTCTATGATACAAGCGATCGGATGTCGTAGGTTCAAGTTCCATAAGAGGACTAACAAGTACAGTAGAAAGTGAAAAAAAGTTTTACAAAATATGAAAAAATATAAAAGTTCAAATCACCCTTCCTTTTTCCTCTATTAAAAATAAAGAATAAAAAAAACATATTTTGTATCGCTGTGTTTGTAAATGCCCCATCCATCAAAATATAAAATAAGTTAGCCTGATCGGTAAACGGCATAATGAAAAAAAAATCAAAACATCAGAATTATGTTTTTGTGGCCACCTTAACACTGCAGTAAAATGCAATAAGAGGAAACATCATATGCACCCAAAAATAAGCCCTCACACATCCCCTTCGACCAAAAACTGAAAACATTACGGATCTTGTAAGTAAGCCAAACATAACATGATAGACAATAACAGTAACCATACAAAACAAGGTATTCAAGAAAGGAAGTATTCTCTATATTATGCAGAAGAAAGACATAGGATAAGAGAAAGAGGGAAAGAAAGACAAGGGAAGAGAGAAAAAAAAAAAGGAACAAAAAGTGGGTTATGGATAAAGGGGTCCTTAAAACCATATATATATATATATACTAATGCGCAAATTCTTATGTAACGTTTTATTTATTTTATTAATGGGATTGACTGACGGGGTTAACTAGTATAAGAGTTTTGTAGGTCGGGTCATTCCGGACTCAACGATACAAAGTATGTGAACTTTGTTTGTTTACTTATTTTTTTTTATAAATATACCTCTATATTAGCAGAGTACTATTTTTATTTTTTCATATTTATTTTGTGACATTTATTAAAAATATTTTTACATTTTTTCTTAACTTTGTTTTTTTACTTAGTCCCTCTATGGGACTTTAACTTTTATTACTCTGATCGTTAGTATAATGCATTATTCCTGTCAGTGTTACACTGACAGAAGCCTCTTACCATGCTTCTGGTATGTACTACATGCTTGCCGCCCTCCAGATGACGTTCTGTGGGCGCTAATCAGAAGGGAGAGGGAGCTTTCACCCTCTCCTAGCCCCTAAATGTTGTGATCGATATCGATCGCTGCATTTAGGGGGTTAAGCAGCTGGGTCAGTGTGGTCATCATTCCTGGCACTAAAGAGGATCTGTCACCCTCACACATACTAAGATATATCATCGTAAGGCGGCTGTATGTAAAAATAAACATGGAATAAATCATCTGTGAAAGCATAGTATCTGTGAAGAGAAAAATTATGTTGAGAGAATCATAGTTCATGGGAGCTGCCATTTTGGGATTGGCAGTTCAGCGTGCTGTGTTCTAATGACACACGTCCCCAGACTGCTAGGCAGCGCCTGAGGCTACAGAGTAAAGCACAGCATGTATTACCCATATCAGCTTAAGGTGCTTTCACATTGCATACCGTGTCTCCGTAGGGGCATACGTCCAATATCCACTGCAAAATGGGATCTGGACGCATGCGCCGATGGGGCCATAGACTGTAATGGTGATGGCAGAGTGAATGTGCGCCCAATGGCATCATTTTCCAGACTGTACACCTACAGGAGGCAGACACAAAAGCGTAACGGTGTACGCCTGAGTATCCGCCTCCTGTAGACATACAGTCCGGAGTGCACGTTCCCTCTGCAGTCACCATTACAGAACCTGTTTTGCAGGGGATTTCGGACGTTAGCCCCAATGGGGACACAGAACGCAATATGAAAGCACCCCTACTCTTTGGTAACCTGTAAATTAGTTTACATGAGAGTGGTCATTTATGAAAGCTCAGCTCACATTTATAGTAACGCAGACAGTGTACAGTATATAAATGTTATGTTATATGAGACCTTATGGCTAACAAGGTGCGAGTTTGATATGCATATATATATATTTATATACACAAAACACAAACTGTATATATCATAATACATTAGGGATATTCATGCTTTTATATGCCTATACTTTTATATTTGTATTGCAGGCGTAGAAAAAAAAATCACAAAACCCTAAAGCCAAAGTTTTAATTGCCCCCTGCTCCTCCCTATTAATAAAAAAATTGGCGGGTCACAGCAGTAACCGAAGTTGCATGGCATACCTCCAAACTTTTAAAGGCCAGTCTCACACGTCCAGATAATTCCGGTACCGGAAAAATCGGTACCGGAGTTATCCGTGTCCGTGTGCTCATGCGGCACATCAGTGTGGCACACGTGCGGCAGGAATTCATTTCTTCTCCCCAGCAGCGTTCGCTGGAGAGAAGGAATGAAAAATCAATGTTTTTTAATTTTTTTTGTGGTTAAAATAAAGTTCCTGGTTACATCCCGCCTCCAACCCCCTGTGCGCCCGCCCGCTGCCATTAAAATACTCACCCAGTTCCCGCGATGCTTCCTCTCAGCGCTGGCAACTTGTCCTGTGTGAGCGGTCACGTGGCGCCGCTCATTACAGGGATGAATATGCGGCTCCACCCCGCTGAGAGGAAGCATCGAGGGAGCTGGGTGAGTATTTTAATGGCAGCGGGCGGGCTGCCATTTTCATCACATCAGGATTTTGATGTGGTGGTCTCTTAATTTTTGCTATATATATATATATATATATATATATATATATATATATATATTACAAAAAAGATGAAGACAGCACTTCTTTTTAGAAAAAATAGAGTGATTGATTAGCCCATATGGGCTGCTGCGACATTTTTGCTCAAAGTGTGAGCTTTTCTCAAGCACACTTTGAGCTGAAACGTTGCAGGAGCTGCTGTTGCCCTTCCAATGACCACTCAGCACTGGACTGATAGATGGATTCCAGCTACAGCCCAGCACTGATCAATGTAACAAGGGCTGAGCATTGCTCAGTATATACAGTTTATAGGCATACAGTGCTGGTGAGGGCGCAAACTGACTGACTGCTGCGCTCTTGAAGACGTCTCAGTGCTGGGCTTGTGGAGGGATTCCCTGAGGGAATCTGTTAGGTGTGAGTTCCTGCCACTGCACAGGGGGAATCTCGAACCATGTCCGCTGCGGTCTCCCATTCTTTTCCAGCCACAGTGGAACCTGCTCAGCGGAGATGTCGGTCCCAGCGCCTGGCTCGGACAGATACTGCACGTTTGGTTACTGCTGCCCTTCCAGGTTCAGCAATTATAACCATTACTGTTTGGCGGCGAGCAGGCGCTCCTGGGTCCTGCTTTTCTCCTTCTGAGCATGCCCAAGGGAAGACCTCTCATTGGAGGTTGGGGATCACACGCTCAGATCCTGTAGCAGCTCCTATTGGTCCACTAGGAAGGTCCTGGAGAGCTACAACTATAAAAGGTTCTCATGGCCGCACGGCGATGCGCTAGTATCATTTGTGTTTGGCTGTTGCCAGTGGATACTCTACCATTCAGTCTATATGTGGTGTGAGTCTGTTTAGCCTTGGGGCTGTACACTCAGGCAGGGAGCTAGCGTCAGTGGGGGCAATTTAGCCTTGGCTTAGCATCTGGTTCCTTCATGTGTGCAGTTAGCACAGAAGAGTTCCAGAGCAAGCACAACCCCAGTTAGGGTTTTATTCTCTGTGTACAGCACGACTAGGTGAGGCAACAGAGCTCACTTTCATATCACACGGGGTGAAGTTTAACCCACATGTGAGCTCAGTGTCCATCCGCCATTACTTTGCAGCAGGTATCTCTGCACGGTGGACCCCGGGCTGCGAATGCACCTTGTATCAATCTCTCTATTACTTGGTGCGTTCCGCTAGTCCTAACAGAATCTCTCTACCAGTTTAGTGCTGAATGTTTATCATCAAGTTCACAGTCACTCTACACCCTGGCCGGCACTGTGAGAGCTCTAAAACTGCATATGCTGAGTGTCTCTGACAGGAATAAGTGGTATCTCCAAGTTATAAGCGGATCTGCCTCCTGGAGCAAGGAACTGAGGGCCGCACTGCTTATTCCTCTGATTAGCACTTAGCAGTCAATATATTAGTCAGTATGTCCCTAGCCCTAGGGAGTGGTGCAGCGTACCCCGTGCAGTAAACACCACGTATCCCTAACTGAACGTGAGAAGCACTCAGCAAATACAGTATTACCAATTTCACAGTGGCGGCCAGGGCGCAGACTGACTTACTGCTGCAGCGCTGATGACCGTTCAGCACTGGGCTTGTAAAGGGATTTCTCCATGGAAATCAGTCTACGAGTCCAGTGCTGAGCGCTACTCGGAACAACAAGTAGCAATGCTAGAATGGCAGGGATTTTCCAGGTGAGTATTGTTTTTTTTAATTATCATTTTATATCTTTTCCTGCTACTAGATTTTTTTAACTCCTTCCCGACATATGATGTACAGTTAAGTCTTATTCCGAGTCCTTGACTTTGATGCAGGCTTGCAAGCCGAGCCTGCATCTTTCCCTGCAGATGATGGCCAAATTATTCAGTCATCATCTTCCTCTACCAGCCATGGGGGGGCACGTCATTCCACGCATTTATCGGCAGGCCTGTGACATGAATTGTGGGGCACTGATGCTTTTTCGTAACAGCTGGGATCTGCTGAAGACCTCAATGCTTGTCATGACGATTCTCCTGTGAAAGCAAGCATTTAGCTAGCATTTATAGGAGACCGTGATTTTGCAGTGCTATGTATAGTACATGCGATCGGATGATCGCATCTTCAAGTCCCCTCAGGGGGCTAACAGATACTTTAAAAAGTGGAATTTTTTTTTAAATGTTAGAAATAAAAAATACAAAATACAAATCACCCCCTTTGTGCCCCATGATAAACAAAATAACAAGAAATCCACATATTTGGTATTGCTGCGTTTGTAAAAGTCTAATCTATCAAAATATAAAATAGATTAATCCGAACAGTAAACACGTAAATAGAAAGAACAACAACACCAGATTTACACTTTTTTGGCCACCGCAACATTGAAAAAAAATGCCATAGTAGGAGATCAAAACATTGTATGTACCCCAAAATGGTATCAGTAAAATCCTCACTTCTGTGCGCAAAAATTAAGCCATCACAGAGCCCCAGATCCTGAAGACTGAAAACATTACGGGTCTCGGAAAATGTCAGCAAAAGCTAGTGTTTTTTTTCACAAAATTTCCAAATTATTTTTTCATCACTTAAATAAAAAAAACTATATATGTTTGGTAGCTGTGTAGTTTGTACTGACCTGGAGAATCATATGTTCAATTTAACCGTAAAGTAAACATGGTAATTAAATAACCTAAGAAACAATTGTGGAATTGCATTTTCTTTGCAATTTCATCGCACTTGAAATTTTTTGGCAGATTTCAGTGCATCACAAGATAAAATGGATGGTATCATTTAAAATGTACAACTCGTCGTGCAAAAAACAAGCCCTCATACGGCTATGTGGAAGGAAAAACAAAAACGTTATAGCTCTTGGAGGTAAAAATTAGAAAAAAAAGGCTGACAGCAAAAAAACACGGAAAATAGTCGTGTCATGAAGGGGTTAAATCCTGGGCAACCTCTTTAAAAAATTCCACAAATAGTACACATAGAAATAAATGTACAGTGTATGTTTATTTATGGATACATAGATTAATATGGCTAACTCTGCATTTATCGAGATTATACATAACGAGAAACATGCACATGCATATTATATATATATATATATATATATATATATATAGATGAATGTATGTGTGTTTATATATACTAATAATGCAAATGTAATAAAAAAAATCTATGTACATGTCTTTGCGTATATACTATTCTGAAAGTGCACATCTATTAATTAGTGCAGGACAGAAGGACTTTCACAGCAGAGGTGGTAGCTTCTGCATTGTTCTGCTTCACTCATTGATCATCTATCTTGCAGGGACTGCAGCCTCCTTCATAGAAGTCCTGCTCCTACATAACACATACTGCAGCCTTACAGCACCTGCTCCTCTTCTGCATTTACACCAGATACCTGCGGTTTTTGGCTCCCTGTAGACTGCATGAGTTCAGTGGAGGAGGGGAGGAAGCAGCAGCACACAGACAGACACTGTGTGGAGTGGACCTGTGCAGAGGACATCACTTCTTCTGTGCCCCCACTACTTATTAGCTGGCTGCTGATTACACTTCTTGCTCCACTGTTACAGAGCAAGACTGGGTTCTGGGATTCAGAGTCTCAGCCCCACGCTGGGGACAGATAGCAGCTCTTAGGGTAGGTGCACACGGACAGTAATTGGCAGTACTTTGGACGCAGCACATGTCCGCTGCGTCCAAAGTGCTGCCGGCTTTTGAATGCAGGTGATTCCGCATGTGTTCATTGATCCGTGTGGAATCACCGCGTCCAATACATTGTACTGGTGACATTTATCTTGCGGATACTTGAGTCTCTGCAAGATAAATTGACATGCTGGGGTCTGAAAAGACGAGCCGCATGTCTGTCTCCGCAGGTGATCCGCGAGCGTCGGTGGACGCAGAGTGGACATGGGATTTCTTGAAATCCCATCCACTATGCTGTAACATCTGGACCCTGCGGGTTGGATGCTGCTGATGTACTCAGCGTCCAACCCACAGTGTTTACTGACCATGTACCCTGACAGCATATAACTCACTTCTCCTGGTGCTAAGCATCATGGGAGAATGATGTCAGCAGAGTAGGGCAGAGTGGGAAATCCCCTAGAGGTGACTTCAACTTCAGTCGGCTCCTCTGACTGACAGGCTCCTGGCATGAAGAAGAGTTTTTCTCAGGTTTGGTATGTCTATTGCTTATTTTTTTTTTGTAAAATTATTAATAATACTACATCAGCTTTTAAAATGAATAATACAGATTTTAGTGATAGGTTCTTTCTTTTTAAGCTGAGCTCCCAGCGGCGATCGCAAGGGCATAGCTCCATGATGTGCCCATACGTCAAAGTTTGTGAAGGGTTTAATAATGCCTATGAATAAAATAAAACTCGTCTCACCCTGCTATCACGATAAGTGGTAAAAATCTGTTCGTCAATGTTCTCTTTCAGTGTAACAGCTATCTCCTACCTGATGCAGGCAGAACGCAAATAAGTGATGTTATTGCACTGCCTGACATTCCCTGCGCTGCACTAGAGTGAGCGGTGGAGCAGGGAGCCGATGGCTCTCTTCTCCGCCACAGTTATTAACAGTACCAGTGTCCTGAGGTGAGGGCCAAGGTCAGTCCAGCTCTGATTCTTTTGTTGCAATCGAAGAAATGAACTATTGGCCCATACTCTACTGTTTTATGCCATAGTACAAGTTCAGGCATAAATCCTTTGACATAGTGACCCTACCTATAATAATAGAAATTCTGTAATACGATATTCACACATTTCTGTTTAAAGGTCTGTTCCTGTATATATTATATGATCTCGAGTATAATTAAATATAAATCACATATCTTTATTTTCATTGTAAAAACAGATCAATGAGAGTTTGCATCTTGAGGTGTCAGCATTGAAGCAGCACAATCACACCCTAGAAAACACTGTCAAAGGATCAGAGAGTGAAAACAAATCTCTTCATGTCCAAGTTGAAAGCCTACAAAAAGAAAAACAGATTTTAGCATCTCAAAAGGAGCTGCTGTTTGAAATGATGAAGAAAAAAGGAAAATGGAGAAGTTCTGAAAAGCTAAATAGAAGGTATCTTATATTTTTTGGCCTGTTAAGTGAGATAATTTGCTTTTCAAGCAAAGCGCATTGTTTCCAAAGAAAGATACATCAAAATCTAAGTTTATGACATTTTTTGCATAGTGGTTTGGTGGTAACTGATAGTATTCCTGTAATATTCCATCTGGTCTAGAGTGGCTTGGACGGTGTTTGATGCCTGACATCTATTTCTCATAGTCTAACATAATGCAGAGTTCATGGATGATGTGTTGATGGCAATCAAACAATTTAAAGTCATTTAAAAAGACATAGCTCTGATAAAAAAAAAGATGTCTCTATTTTTTGACTAACAACCAGGTCTAAAAAAAATGGACATGCGCACACCCATATACAACAACGGGTACATGTTTTGTGGGGGAGAAACATGGATGTATGACTGTGAACCCAGTCTTAATATGGCATGTTTCTGACCAATTAGCTTCCAGAATATTAAATACACTAGATGCAACTGTAGCAATGTTTCAACTTCTGTATGAAAACACTAAAGCTCCCATTCATCATAGAGATTATTCAAGAATGATGGTGTAAAATGCTTCGAAAAGTCGCAAAACAACACGGAGTTGAGCAAAAATGTTGTGACTTTGGCGTTTTCATGCCATTTATGTCCAGCTTGGGTGAAGTTGGGTCACAGCAGGGGCGTGATGCTGCAGCATATAATTCATAATGAGCTTTGGTGTACCTTACACCAGAAGGCTTACTCTGACTGACTGGAGTAAGATTTGTGGTGAGTCACACACCACTTTTAATCCCTTTACCCCCAAGGGTGGTTTGCATGTTAATGACCGGGCCAATTTTTACAATTCTGACCACTGTTCCTTTATGAGGTTATAACTCTGGAACGCTTCAACGGATCTTGGCGATTCTGACACTGTTTTCTCGTGACATATTGTACTTCATGGTATTGGTAAAATTTCTTCGATATAACTTGCGTTTATTTGTGAAAAAAACGGAAATTTGGCGAAAATTTTGAAAATTTCGCAATTTTCCAAATCTGAATTTTTATGCCCTTAAATCACAGAGATATTTCACACAAAATACTTAATAGGTAACATTTCCCACATGTCTACTCTCCATCAGCACAATTTAGGAACCAACATTTTTTTTTTAGGGAGTTATAAGGGTTAAAATTTGACCAGCAATTTCTCATTTTTACAACACCATTTTTTTTTAGGGACCACATCTCATTTGAAGTCATTTTGAGGGGTCTATATGATAGAAAATACCCAAGTGTGACACCATTCTAAAAACTGCACCCCTCAAGGTGTTCAAAACCACATTCAAGAAATTTATTAACCCTTCAGGTGTTTCACAGGAATTTTTGGAATGTTTAAATAAGAATTAACATTTAAATTTTTTTTACACAAAATTTATTTCAGCTCCAATTTGTTTTATTTTACCAAGGGTAACAGGAGAAAATGGACCCCAAAAGTTGTTGTACAATTTGTGCTGAGTACGCTGATACCGCATATGTTGGGGTAAACCACTGTTTGGGCGCACCGCAGAGCTCGGAAGGGAAGGAGCGCCATTTGACTTTTCAATGCAAAATTGACTGGAATTGGGATGGAACGCCATGTTGCGTTTGGAGAGCCCCTGATATGCCTACACATTAAACCCCCCACAAGTGACACCATTTTGGAAAGTAGACCCCCTAAGGAACTTATCTAGATGTGTTTTGAGAGCTTTGATCCCCCAAGTGTTTCACTACAGTTTATAAAGCAGAGCCGTGAAAATAAAAATTCTTTTTTTTTTCCCAAAAATGATTTTTTAGCCCCCAGTTTTGTATTTTCACAAGGGTAACAGGATAAATTGGACCACAAAAGTTGATGTCCAATTTGTCCTGAGTACGCTGATACCCCATATGTGGGGGGGAACCACTGTTTGGGCGCATGGCAGAGCTCGGGAGGGAAGGAGCGCCATTTGGAATGCAGACTTAGATGGATTGGTTTGCAGGCGTCACGTTGCATTTGCGGAGCCCCTGATGTACCCAAACAGTAGAAACCCCCCACAAGTGACCCCATATTGGAAACTAGACCTCCCAAGGAACTTATCTAGATGTGTTGTGAGAACTTTGAACCCCCAAGTGTTTCACTACAGTTTATAACGCAGAGCCGTGAAAATAAAAATTTTCTTTTCCACAAAAATGATTTTTTAGCCCCCAGTTTTGTATTTTCCCAAGGGTAACAGAAGAAATTGGACCCCAAAAGTTGTTGTCCAATTTGTCCTGAGTATGCTGATACCCCATATGTGGGAGGGAACCACTGTTTGGGCGCATGGCAGCGCTCGGAAGGGAAGGAGTGCCATTTGGAATGCAGACTTAGATGGATTGGTCTGCAGGCATCACGTTGCATTTGCAGAGCCCCTGATGTACCCAAACAGTAGAAACCCCCCACATGTGACCCCATATTGAAAACTAGACCTCCCAAGGAACTTATCTAGATGTGTTGTAAGAACTTTGAACCCCCAAGTGTTTCACTACAGTTTACAACGCAGAGCCGTGAAAATAAAAAATCCTTTTTTTTCCCACAAAAATGATTTTTAGCCCCCCAAATTTATATTTTCCCAAGGGTAACCAGAGAACTTGGACCCCAAAAGTTATTTTCTAATTTGTCCCGAGTACACTGATGCCCCATATGTTGGGGTAAACCCCTGTTTGGGCGCACGGGAAAGCTCGGAAGGGAAGGAGCACTGTTTTACTTTTTCAATGCAGAATTGGCTGGAATTGAGATCGGACGCCATGTCGCGTTTGGAGAGCCCCTGATGTGCCTAAACAGTGGAAACTCCCCAATTCTAACTAAAACCCTAATCCAAACACACCCCTAACCCTAATCCCAATGGTAACCCTAACCATACCCCTAACCCTGACACACCCCTAACTCTAATCCCAACCCTAATCCCAACCGTAAATGTAATCCAAACCCTAACCCTAACTTTAGCCCCAACCCTAACCCTAGCCCCAACCCTAACCCTAACTTTGGCTCCAACCCTAGCCCTAACCCTAGCCCTAACCCTAGCCCTAACCCTAACCCTAGCCCTAACCCTAGCCCTAACCCTAGCCCTAGCCCTAACCCTAGCCCTAACCCGAGCCCTAGCCCTAACCCTAACCCTAGCCCTAACCCTAGCCCTAACCCTAATGGGAAAATGGAAATAAATAAATTTTTTTAATTTTATTATTTTTCCCTAACTAAGGGGGTGATGAAGGGGGGTTTGATTTACTTTTATAGCATTTTTTATAGCGGATTTTTATGATAAACGAGGGTTTGATTTACTATTTATAGTGGGTTTTTATGTTTGGCAGCTATCACACACTAAAAGACGCTTTTTATAGCAAAAAAGTTTTTGCGTCTCCACATTTTGAGAGCTATAATTTTTCCATATTTTGGTCCACAGAGTCATGTGAGGTCTTGTTTTTTGCGGGACGAGTTGATGTTTTTATTGGTACCATTTTCGGACACGTGACAGTTTTTGATCGCTTTTTATTCCGATTTTTGTGAGGCAGAATGACAAAAAAACAGCTATTCATGAATTTCTTTTGGGGGAGGCGTTTATACCGTTCCACGTTTGGTAAAATTGATAAAGCAGTTTTATTCTTCGGGTCAGTACGATTACAGCGATACCTCATTTACATAATTTTTTTATGCTTTGGCGCTTTTATACGATAAAAACTATTTTATAGAATAAATAATTATTTTGGCATCGCTTTATTCTGAGGACTATAACTTTTTTATTTTTTCTTTGATAATGCTGTATTGCAGCTCATTTTTTGCAGGACAAGATGACGTTTTCAGTGGTACCATGGTTATTTATATCCGTCTTTTTGATCGCGTGTTATTCCTCTTTTTGTTCGGCGGTATGATAATAAAGCGTTGTTTTTTGCCTCTTTTTTTTTTTTTCCTACGGTGTTCACTGAAGGGGTTAACTAGTGATATCGTTTTATAGGTGGGGTCGTTACGGACGCGGCGATACTAAATATGTGTACTTTTATTGTTTTTGTTTTTTTTATTTAGATAAAGAAATGTATTTATGGGAATAATATATATATTTTTTATTTATTTAGGAATTTTTTTATTTTTTTTTTACACATGTGGAAATTTTTTTTTTTACTTTTTTACTTTGTCCCAGGGGGGACATCACAGATCGCTGATATGACAGTTTGCCCAGCACTCTGTCAGATCACCGATCTGACTTACAGCACTGCAGGCTTACCAAGCGCTTGCTCTGAGCAGGCACTTGGTAAGCCACCTCCCTCCCTGCAGGACCCGGATGCTGCGGCCATCTTGGATCCGGGCACCTGCAGCGAGGAGGAGGTAAGAGACCCTCGCAGCAATGCGATCACATCGCGTTGCTCCGGGGGTCTCAGGGAAGCCCGCAGGGAGACCCCTCCCGGCATGATGCTTCCCTGTACTGCCGGCACACCGCGATCATGTGCCGGATGTCAGCTGCGATAGTCAGCTGACACCCAGCCGCGATCGGCCGTGCTCCCCTCGTGAGCGCCGCCGATCGCGCTGGACGTACTATCCCGTCGGTGGTCATACGGGCACACCCCACCTCGACGGGATAGTACGTCCAATGTCAGAAAGGGGTTAAGATGTGGCTGATTCATCAAAAGTTATAGCATCTTAATGAATTAGGCACCTCTGACTCCAGCACGCCTCCTCATCAAGACCGGCATGAAAAATACCGGTTATTCATGAATTGGTGCCTTATTGATACACTGAGCGCAAATATATCAATGCATGTAAAATGCATCAGCATGGGGTGCAGGTTGTTCTTTTGTTTGAGATTGCCTAGTTGCCCAATCCCTTTAGCTGAACTAAATAGGTAACACATTAAAGTGGCCATTTTGTTATACGTGTATATAAATACATATATTTTATGAACTAATTAAACTTACCAGTACACTTACGGATTGAATTCCTAAGCGTTTGTTCGCGATAAAAATGCTATTTTCTTCGAAAAAAATGCATCGCGGTAAAAAAAGCAGCATGTTCATTAATTTTGCGGATTTTCCGTGTTTTTCCTGCAAATCTATGCATTTGGAAAAAAACGCACAGAAAACGCACAAAAAACGCATCAAAAACGCATGAAAAAACGCGAAAAAAACGCATGCGGATTTCTGGCAGAAATGTCCGGTTTTTGTCAGGAAAATTTCAGCAAGAAATCCTGACGTGTGCACATACCCTAACATCTCCTAGTGCTGCAGTGCCCATAAAGAGTCTTTTAAGTGTTCATAAAAGGTGTGTCACTTTTGGTCAATGCAATGTCAAGACCTGGGAAATCAGATGGGTCATCACTAGGGTTGAGCGACCTTTAGTTTTTTAGGGTCGAGTCGGGTTTTGTGAAACCCGACTGTCTTAAAAGTCGAGTCGAGTGAAATCGGCCGACCACCGTGAAAATTCGGGTTTCGGCCGAAACACGAAACCCAATGAAGGAATTTTTTTTTTTTCTTTCTCTCTCTCTCTCTCTCTCTCTCTCTCTCTCTCCCCCCTCCGTCCCAGCACAGAAAATTTCGTATTGCACATTCCAACTCCCTGCTGCGCACAAGCGATAACATGACAATAGGCGTTCACTCCCCTAAGACCTATGTCATCACTCTGCCCACGCTCATTCATTGGCTGAAAAATGGCGCTAAACGCGTCATACGAAACGCGACTTTGGCGCCAAGATCGCGTACCGCATGGCCGACCCCGCACAGGGATCGGGTCGGGTTTCATGAGACGCCGACTTTGCCAAAAGTCGGCGACTTATGAAAATGAACGACCCGTTTCGCTCAACCCTAGTCATCACATAATCCGAAGGTCCTTCCTTCAATATCTAACATCTAGTATCCAAGGCGCATGCACACTAGATGTTAAATGTACTGTAACAGTTTTTTAGTGCACTTGTTCCGTATGGAAAATATGAAGAATAATCACATACTAAATTATGGAAATGCTCATTCAGCCATGGATATGTTGATGTTCTTGACATTGCAAGGACAAGAAGAACCAATGATGGAGCTGTGGGAAAAATCAGTGCAAAATAGGGTCTTATCCGGTGGATATTACAATTATCTACTCAGATTATACTAACCTGATTTATCCAATAAAAGAGCAAAAATCATCAGGGAAATGTCAGCTGCAGCAGATCCACGGACCAACAAGTGACCATATCAGACTTCAGAATGAAAGGAATATTGTGGCTATTACCCGTGCTGCTGAATAAAGTTTCAATTGAAACTAAATAAGTGAAAGATGTTGGCTTATTCTTCGCGTTTCGAAGTATTCAATTACTTCTTCATCAGGAAATCACCATTTGTATACAGAAAACAGAAAAAAGTTGCTGCTTAAATAGATCAGATTTAGAAAAAACATCGCCAATGAAGCCACATGACAAACAGTGTCTAAGTTCAAAGGGTTAACACATGGTGCAGCACATGATGTATACAGTAGGATCAATAGTTATGTTAATAAATGGACATCAGAAATAATATTTTTCTATTTTACAACTATAAGACCAGAAGCAAAATTAAGAAAGAAAAAGAGAAAAAACTGGAGAGAAAAAAAAAGTGTTTTGGTCATCCTGGAGGAGAAGCCATGCTGAAAAAAGCAAGAAGGGAAATCCTCAAAACGTGTCTTACCTGTTGAGCTAATTTGACCGATAAACAAAAAAAAAAAAGAAGAAGAATGATCAAGGAAAATTATCTACCGTATATATATATATAAACATGATTTATTAAAAAAAAGTAAAAAGTAACTGCTAAAATCACACTAAAAGAACTAGAAGATATTTTAAAATCCACCCCCAGTGGAAAAGCACCAGGCCCAGATGGCTTTCCGGTGGATTATTATAAAAAATATTCCGAAATTCTTCTTCCTCACCTAGTAAATCTCTTTAATTCCTTTCTTAACGGAAAGACCCCACCTTGCCAGGCGCTGGAGGCTTACATTGCTGTTATACCGAAGGAGGGGAAAGATGACAGCCTATGTAGCAATTACCGCCCTATCTCATTACTCAACACCGATTTAAAACTGTGGGCCAAGTTATTGGCCTCAAGAGTTAACGGAGTCCTGGACAGGATTATTCACCCCGACCAAGTAGGTTTCGTAAGGGGCCGTGAGGGCAAAGACAACTCTACTAAGATTCTCCATGCCATTTCTTACGCAAGGAGAACTAAAACGCCATTAACCACTTTGTCAACGGACGCTGAAAAAGCGTTTGACAGAATCAGCTGGCGCTATATGGTTTGCACGCTTCAAAAATTTGCCTTCCCCCCTTTTATAGATGCTATCATGTCCCTCTATGTGGACCCAACTGCTAGAGTCGGGGTGAATGGTATCTTCTCGGAACCCTTTGAAATACGTAATGGCACTAGGCAGGGCTGTCCTCTTTCACCCACCCTCTTTATCATGGTTATGGAGACTCTGATAGAAAAAATAAGAAAAGATACTGATACTAGAGGCCTCTCAGTGGGTACAATAGAAGTCAAAGCGGCTGCTTTTGCGACGACCTTTTAATCTTGACCACTAACCCAAAATTGTCCTTCCCTAGACTTATGGCTTTGTTTGCCGACTTCGGAGAGATCTCAAACTTTAAAATAAACATGAATAAATCGGAAGCTCTAAACATCTCAACAAGCGTCTCAGATATTTCGATATTGAAAAAAGACACCCCTTTTAATTGGCCTACAGACAAATTGAAATATCTTGGAATCTATTTAACGGCAGACCCCTCTTCCCTATATAAATACAACCCCCTTTTAGCAAACCTGCAAACCGACTTAAAAAAGTATGACCTTCCGTACTTATCCTGGATGGGACAGATCAATGTCATAAAATCTTATATCTTCCCAAAGATTTTCTATACCATGAACATGGTCCCTATACCTCTTCCTAACTCATTCTTTATCTCGGTCAACCAGGTGGTCTCTCAATTTGTATGGAAATACAAAAAAGCTAGACTTCCTCTAAAAATCCTCTCCCTGCCTAAGGGAAGAGGGGGTCTCGGTTTGCCTGACTTCAAAACTTATTACAACGCTATCCACCTTGCCAGATGGATAAATCTATCAAAACCTAATCCAGACAACCTTAACACAAAATTGGAACTCTCCTTGATGGGGAAGGAGACTGACCTATATCTGTGCTCATCCTTCACCCCTCCATCAGATAAGCTAGATGAGATAATTCAAAATACATTAGCTTCTAGACGTTCCCTTATTCCAAATCAGCTCCCGCACTGCCTTTTTCTTGATAATATCCCAATTAAAGTTATTCCGTGGTTGACGGATCCTAAATATGATGATGTTTTTGGACTATGGACATCTCTGCCAAATGCCCCAATTTCCCACCTTCTATCCAACCAGATACCCTGCACCGATAACTGGCCGAGCAGCGCTACAAAACATCCCACAAACTTTCTACAGAAGACCCATATACATCATATCATGACAAAATTCGGATCTGGTAGGAGACAACCCTCTAACTGGCTTTGGCTTGAACTTTTAGTCAAGTTAAAATCACCGGTTACTAATTTCTAAGCTTTATGCAAATCTCCTCAAAACCCCAATCCAATTTAAACCTATTTACCTTATTTACTATTTACTCTTTAGAGCTGAAGATCTCATTGTCCCTCCAAGAAACCCAACAAATACTTGCCAACTCTCATGGATTCTCCAGATGCATCCTATTCCACTTTGGATTGGCTGACACCCCACTGTGTTGGAGATGCTCTCGATCCGTGGGTACCATATCACACATCTTCTGGTCTAGTCCGAGATTATTACAATTCTGGACCGATATAAACAAATCTCTCCGCAGTATGGGCCTGATGAATCGAGACCTTACTCCACAAGTTGTCTTACTTTCTCTCCCCTCACCCTCTTTTAATCCAAGGAAACACGACTTGCTTCCCATTTTATTGGCAGCCGCTAAACACTTGATCTCTATGCATTGGAGGCAATTAACACTCCCAACGCTAAAAGAATGGATCCTAAAGGTTCATGATTTGTACCGTCTAGAAGAACTGTCCAGTTGGGAAACTCGCACTCATGGGAAGTTTCAAACCTCTTGGCTTCCCTGGATTAAATTTTCATCCCCCCCTCCCGGTTCATGTTAGGGATCTTCCTATTGAGATATATCTTTATACCTGTCTTATTACGAGCTCTCTCACGGTCCACCAAACCTTTTGAAGAATTATATATGATTGGGACCTACCCTCCGCCGTCCACCGTACTGGCCCGATTGGCCTCCTATACGAGCCAAATACCCTTCCTCAAATCTCAACTTTTAAAGACATAAAACTGCCTGCTCGTGGTCCCGTCCGTCACATCTCCTAGCTTTTTTTATTCCCTTTCATTGTATAACTGAAATTTAGACCTGAAAATGTTGTTAAACGGTTTTTATGCTCACTTGTTCTTTCTCCCAGCAAAGTCGATACTGAAAATGCTAGTTCTTTTGCATATTTAAGACTTTATCTTTTGTATTTTAAATGCAACCGATATTTATATGTGAGCATTTGTTTCTCTGTTTTTTGTTATTTGAAACTTTAAATAAAGAATTAAAAAAAAAAAAAAAGTAAAAAGTAGCAATGAAAATGAATAATTTAAAAAGGTTAAAAAATGGAGTAATGATTGTAATACAATTTTAATTTATCAATTTTATAATTAATAGAATTATGAATGAAATTACCGGGCTTTTTGGCTCATGATTTTCAGAAACATTTGTGATATTGTAGTATAGCAAAAAAAAATATATATTTTTTTAAATTATTTTATATATCAATGGTGTCAGTGGCAGAAAAGGCCAATTATCATACCACGGACAAGGTGCAGTTACAGCATCACTGTGGCCAATACCCGCAAAGTAAAAACCGCACTTGCTATGCAGCTAAACCATGAAACCACAGAGAAATGTACAAAGGATGTGACTACATATACTAAAACCGAAAAACAATCAAACAACGGAAGGATAAAAAAACAGTGATGCAAGCGCATTTTATAAAAAGAACTAACAGCAGAGGAGAAACACAGCGCGATGGCTACACTCTGAACAAATATAAAATTAAAGAAGATATTAATTTATTCCGTCTGCACCTCAGTATCGGCATGAAGGAATTAAGAGGATAAGGGATTTCAATTAAATCAATGGTATGTCTGAATAAGACACACCTAGTGGACCTGCATCATGGGGTATATACACATAGATACATGGTAATGTGCAAAGAAAGTAAGAAGTCAGCAACCTGTGATCAATTCCCAAAAAGGTTAGTTGTGAACTTGTATTTAAAATAAATAATAAATATGAATCTGGTTAGTAACATAAAATGATAATAGTGACGATAGAACATTTCATGTCTATCACTTACCATAAATTCACAAGGACCCTTCAAATCCCCCTTGTATACCGATTATTTCAGTAATTAATTCACTTACCAGTAATCTTTCTGAATACGTTGATAGAATAATGCAACCACATGTTTTCAAATTAGCTAGTTCTCTACAAGACTGCACACATCTCATCCAATTTTATGGGTATATACTGGAAACCACAATATGTGTTTTTACGATGGAGGTATCATCACTTTATTCTAATATTCCACATAATATTGGTTTAATAGTTATCTTACCCTGGACACTAGACTGTGTGACAACCAAAAAAACTTCATACTGAAAGGTTTGAAATTTATATTGGAGAATAATTATTTCACTTTTGAAGGACATCAGTATCATAAAGTAAAGGGCACTGCAATGGGCTCGAAAGTCGCACCTACTTATGCTAACCTTTTCATGGGGATTTTTGAGGGTTATTCTATACAAAAGGTTCATTGATGATTTATTTTTTATTTGGGACAATACCTATAACGATATCGAAATATTCATCAAACATATAAATAATAATGATTGAGGTCTGTCTTTCCCCCCCCCCTTAAATTCTGGTAGCATTAATATTTTGGATATTACCATATTTTCCAAGGATAACACTATCCTTACCAAAACCTTCTTCAAGGAAGTGGGTACTAACAGTTACATACATTTAAAAAGCAGCCATTACACCAAGTGGCTGAACAATGTTCCTAACAATCAATTCCGTAGAATTAGAAAAAATTGTAGTCTAGATGAGGATTTTAAGCATCAAGCTGGTATCCTGCAGGAAAGATTTTCCATTCAGAATTATCCAAATCAGCTAATTAAACATGCATACGAAAACTCCTTGGTGATTAGTCAAGACTTCTTAGTGAGGAATAAGAACAAAAAAACAATGGTGAACAGATATATGTCCAACTTTATTACACAATTTAATTCTCAACATAGACAAATACGAGAAATGTTTCCAAAAAATTGGCATATACTATTAAATGATCCCATTTTGGGAAATACTCTCCCTAGAAATCCAGGTATTGTTAGCACCAGGGGTGGATTATAATAGGGTCAATCTGGGCGGTAGCCAGGGCCCAGTGGTGTGGGGGGGCCCTGGGCTACAGCTGAGATTGCCCGCCGCCATCAGGGCATTACTGCCCTGACTGGCGTATGGGCCCGGTGGGCAGAGGGAGCCCGCATCGGGCCCCGTCTCATCTGCTCATCGGGCCCCTACCGGCGCTGCGGCAGTTAAACGCTATTGATATGCGGGCGCGCGCCTGCACGTCAATAGTTAACAGCCACCAGCCAATCGGAGGCTGGCAGCTGACATCAGCTGCAGCGCGCACATCGCCGGCATCTGATGTCATTGTCAGTCGCCAGCGAGTGCGTGCTTCAGCTGCGAGGAGAGAGCTTCCCTTAATCCACCCCTGGTTAGCACCATGCTCACCGAACCCGGGGCTGTTGTTGATGGCACCTTGCTCGTCGATTCCTCCTCCTCCTTCATTGCTCCCGCATTGATGCGGGCTTCTCTCAGGACTGGCTCCCGGCGCATGCCTGCTCGGGCGCGTTGCATGCTTCCTCCCTGCTGTCAGCCGCGTGCTCTGTCTCTTCCCATATGCATCTTAGGGATCGAGCGCCCGCACATTCCTCCTCTTTATCCAGCACTGTGACCTGACCCAGCAGTATTGCCGTGCCAAAAGGGGGCTGGCGTTAGGTATTTCAGGCTGCCCTTCCCTTGTGGAGGCGCCTGATTGTTTAGTTTCTCTCCCATTACCAGGCCTGTCCCTCTGCTCCTTGCTTATGTCCATACTGATACTGATCTCTGTGTCTTAACCCCTTGCCTCCCTGTTTCTTCTTGCACAGTATTTCTGTGTCTTAACCCCTTGCCTCCCTGTTACCTTTTCAGTGTCCGTCTCTGCCCTGTGTCCTCCAGTAACCTGCTAGCATCTCCTCCTCATTAGTCTGCTGACCTTCTTCTCTTTGGTCTCCCTTGCCCTGTTTCCTCTTTTTGTGGTTGCTTATCCTGCTCCTTACCCGCACGGCTCTATCTCTCTTCCCGCGTCCCAGTCCCGTCTCCGTTTGTTCGCTATCAAGCCAACCCCTGGTCCTGACATCCGTCGTACTTGAGGCCTCTGAGCTTGCTCCCAAACTATCCCAATATAGGGGTTGGTCCAATCTGGGGCACTTGCTTGGGGGAGGTTCAGTATCATGGTCCAGTGGGTCCACTCTTGGTAACTTCCACCTCCGGCATAACAGTCTGCCGCCTCAGGCATAACAGGTATTACTTTTCGTAGGGCTCCTACTAGAAAAAGCATTATATCTCCCAGTCGCCAGAAAACTTCCATTAATATAAATGATCCCAGATCGAATATTAGAATTAAAGAAATTTATAAATGTGGACTAAAAAATTGTTTATGTTGTAATATCATTGATCAATGAATATTGTTTCTTCTGCCACAAGGGAGATTTTTCCAATTAATCAATTTTTAAAATGCACAACTGAATTTGTCATCTATGTTATTTTGTGTAAATGCAGTAAACATTATGTGGGTAGAACCACCCAACCATTACACCTTAGACTCTATTACCGCAGATACAATATCAGGAAAGGCTTCCTTCTACAGGGCCTCTCAAGACATTGCATCATCGTACACAATAAAAATTACAATGATTTGATAATTAGCCCTAGCAAACATATTCCTACAAATACCTCCAATAAAATACAAATTAAATAGGAAAGAAATCTATTAGATTTACTGATTAAACACTCTGAAATATGGGCTAATTAAATCTCAGAGGCCATCTTATAAGCCATACTACAGCAACATCTACAGCAACATTTATCAATTAAGTTATTCACCAACTTTCTTTTCGTTCACTATCAATCGTTTCAGTCCTCACATTTGTGATAATATTTAAAAAAAAATAAGAATTTTTTTAAAAATATTTTCACACTAAGTTTATTATTTTTGGCCCTAAATCAGAATTTAACTACTTATCAAACAGAACGTTCCATTGTCACTATTATCATTTTATGTTACTAACCAGATTCATATTTACTATCCCTTAATATTCGCACTGCTCTAATATTTTTTTTGGTGTAATTTTGGCACTAGCACCTTTATGGTTTATTTTAGCTCCTATTATAAATACAAGTTCACAACTTACGTGTTTGAGAATTGATCACAGGTTGCTGACTTCTTACTTTCTTTGCACATTACCATGTATCTATTGTGTATCTACCCCATGATGCAGGTCCACTGGGTGTGTCTTATTCAGACATACCATTGATTTAATTGAAATCCCTTATCCTCTTAATTCCTTCATGCCGATTCTGAGGTGCAGACGGAATTAATTAATATCTTCTTTAATTTTATATTTGTTCAGAGTGTAGCCATCGCGCTGTGTTTCTCCTCTACTGGTGGTTCTTTTTGTAAAACGCTCTTGCATCACTGTTTTTTTATCCTTCCGTTGTTTGATTGTTTTTCGGTTTTAGTATATGTAGTGACATTCTTTGTACATTTCTCTATGGGCTCATGGTGCGACTACATTGCAGTGCGGTTTTGGCCACAGTGATGCTGTAACCGCACCTTGTCCGTGGTTTGATAATTGGCCTTTTCTGCCACTGACACCATTGATATATAAAATAATTAAAAAATATATATATATTTTTTTGCTATACTACAATATCACAAATGTTTCTGAAAATCATGAGCCGAAAAGCCCCGCAATTTCATTCATAATTTTATTAATTATAAAATTGATAAATTAAAATTGTATTACAATCATTACTCCATTTTTTAACCTTTTTAATTCATTTTTACTTTATACTTTTTTAATAGACCATGTTTATATATAAATAATTTTCCTTGATCGCTCTTCTTTCTTTTTTCTTGTTCATCTGTCAAATTAGCTAAACAGGTAATACAAGTTGTGGGGATTTCCCTCCTTGTTTTCTCAACATAGGTTTTCCACCAGGATGATCAAAACACTTTTTTTTTTTCTCTCCTTTTTTTCTCTTTTCTTAATTTTGCTTTTGGTCCTATAGCTGTAAAATAGAAAAAAACATTATTTATGATGTCCATTTATTAACATAAATATTGATCCTACTGATTTCGTATATATTATGTGCTGCACCATGTGTCAACCCTTTGAACTTTGACACTGTTTGTCATGTGGCTTCATTGGCACTGTTTTTTCTAAATCTGATCTATTTAAACAGCAACTTTTTTCTGTTTTCTGTATATAAATGGTGATTTCCTGATGGAGAAGTAATTGAATACTTCAAAGCGTGTAGAATAAACCACCATCTTTCACTTATTTTGTTTGGATTGGAACTTTATTCAGCAGCACGGGTAATAGCCACAATATTCCTTTCATTCTGAAGGACAAGAAGAAACATGGTCAACCCCTTGAAATAATTCTGTATTAGGTGTCTTTACCAGTTATTCGCAGAATCACAGAATATATCTTTTCAGAACACCTGAAGTAATTCCAAAAAGGGATAAAGGATTCACTAGCCCAGAAGGAGGAAGCTCAGTTTGTGAGTTATCAGGAGCATCCAGCGTGAAGCATTCCAGAAGGAGAAGAAGAAGAAAGGTATATTAACATATTAGCATTTATACAATGTATTACAATAAAAAACCCATAAAATTACATCTTCAATATTTGCAATGCTCTTCAGATATCTGACTTGATGTCTAGATCATATTCACATAATTGTAATATTTCAAACTATAGAATATGTAATGGATTTTGTAACAGAAGTTCTAAATAATTAACCTTGTGAATGTGCAAAAGACTTATTGTTTATCATGTAACATTCATTTTACTTTGCAGATTTTTATTTCTGTTTGTAAAACTTAATTTATGGTAAGTATAGAGTGACCATCCATACACATTCCCACCAAGATCAGTAAATTGGGTCTCCTTGTTCACAAGAAGGTTACTAAATGCTGGTCACGACTCACGACTTGCGATAACGTGAGTTCTGGCAAAAGTTTATAAGGTGTAAAAGGATTGTCTGCTTGGGACATTGTTTTCTTCCAGGCTTTGTCTTAATCATGAGAGCTCCAGCAATATTTATAGCTCAACTTTCCAATATAAACAAGTCATGTCCATCTGTCTAATATTTGCAAGTACAAATAATAATGATAAAAAAGAAAATTAAAACTAAATGTAATGGTACATTTCATAATATCTGCAGCAGCTTGTCCAACCACAAGTTTAGATACCCATGCTTTATTTTCTTTTTTCTCTTTTCTTTTTTTTTTTTTTTACTAATTAGGGTATGCGGAGTCCAATGGTTAGTTTCAAACATCTTAACCTAAATCTATAGATAAAATTCAGAAAAAGTAGAGCAAAGGAAAACTGTGGCATATTTTGTAAAGCATTATACTAAGCTTACATTTTTTTCATAATTGTGAACTGTTCAGCACTTTGCAAAGCACTTTGTTAGACGATTTTGATTCATTTTATGTGTACAGCTATACATCAATGTGAACAACAATTTTAAGGCTGGACACAATTATGAGAAAATATTTTTTAAGTTTAGTTGCTCTTTAATATTACTGAGAGTATTTAGAAACTATTGAAAAACAAAGTATTTTACGTTAATTATACTGACCTATAATATAATAAGCATCAATTAGCATCTAATACATGTCCCTTCTACAGGATAAGAAATGGGATTCAAATGACCAGAAGAGCTCACAAAGTCACGATTGTCAAGCAGACTATGATAGGTAAAGTGCTTTTTATTATGTTTTTAAAAAAAATCTTTTTAGATGTCTTTGTGTAGCAGAATAGATTTTGGACCCAATTTCTGAAAACTATTTCACCAGAATTTTGGTTTAAATTGCTTTGAAAAGTCAAAACATTTTTGGCACAGCTCTGCCAAAATGGATGGAGCTCTGGCAGAATGGGGACACGGTGGCTGCATAATGACACATGGTAACACAACTCGTTTAATGCATGATGAACAGTGGTGTTCCTTATGCCTGATATCTTAAGATTCCTGACGGAATGCACACCATAATCAGACTCCAGATTCATGCAGAGCCTTTTCACAAATCAGATGCATCTGACTCCACCATGCCCCCTGATCAAGGAATAATGAGTTGATGAGTTAACTCTGGGGGGTCCAACAGCACACGTGAAACGCTATGACAAAGTCAGCCTCATTCTTGCTGTTTTCACTGTAGACGTGATAAAAAAAAAGTGCAATTGCAGACTTTTCTTTGATTTTGAAATTTAGTTATTAACTTAACTGACCTATAGTGGGCAATACCCATACATTACTATGTGACACTGTTCAATATTATATACAGTTGTCACAATTCCTCCAATCATTGTGTCTATGATGCAGTGAGTGACAGTTCAGCTGTCCAATCTGGGGCAGGGGCATGCTGAGTTGTTGGTAATGTGATTGACAGCTCAGCTGTCCATTCTGGAGCTGAGGCATGCTGAGATGTCAGTGTTGTGAACGACAGTCCAGCCATCCAATCAGAGTCAGTGCCTGCCGGGTATCCTCCAGGTGTCTCTTGTCCTAGGTTATTACCTGGTTATTTATCTGTCCATCTGTGTCTTATTGCTGCCAGTTGTAATAGCACGGGATTACCGCGACAGAGAGGAGCCAGAAGACCACAGCATCTGAGTTCTGCTACTCTGGCGCTGAATAGAAGCACTTCACCTTCTTATTAAACCGTGTTAATATCTTTGGGAAGTGCAGGAAAAGAAATTTCTTTCAATATTTCTTTCATTTGAGAGGATACAGACCAGAGAGGAGATCCTGGGTTCCTGCTCATTAGCCGATCGTCTGGTCAGGGTCTTCCATCTTAGGTTTCCTGGGAAACCAGGGGGATCCAGTGCACCCCCCTTAGAAAAGGGGATACTGTCACTATTGCTCAACTCATTGTGTCTTTGCAATAAGTGACAGTTTAGTCCAATCTGGGCTGGGGTGTTCTGAGCTGACAGTTTTGTGAGTGACAGTCCAGCCGTCCAATCAGAGCCAGGGCGTGGTGGGTTTCCTCCAGGTGTTTCCCATCCTGGTTTATTGCCTGGCTGTTTATCTGGCTATCTGTATCTTATTGCTGCCAGTTGTAGCCTAATTAAAGTGGCTTGTGTTTGCTATGATTTCTGAGTTCTAATATTCTGATCTTTGTTTACTGACCTTGGATTTGTTTTTGACCATCCATTTGCCTAGTCACTTTGTCTTGATCCGCTACCTTCCTGAAATTCTGACCTTGGACCATGACCTGACTACGCCTCTGTCTTTCCCCTTAGTTTAAGTTAAGCTCTAGTATTGTCAGGACTCTGAACATTTTATACCTTTTGTGCATTACTGCCCTTTTCCAAGATGGCGTCTTTGGTCTCATGTGCACTGTGTCTTCCTGCTATAAAACTCCACCCCAGCCTTCAGTCTGTGCTAGAGTATTCTGCCTTGCATCCAGCTCCTGACCTCTGATTACTCTCTGGCTATATACCTGCTCCTGTGAACCTATATGGTAATCCTGCTACTCTGCTCTGAGTTCCTGCTGCATACACCAGTTCCAGTAATCCTCCTACATCTGCTGCTCGTGTTTACTTCCATCTGCATTTGCTGGTCATGTAAGCTGTTTCTGCTTTGCAATAACCTGAGACTATTAACCAGGCCTCCCTGGTTGAGCTAAGATATGATTTGAACTGCCTTATAAGCATATCTATCTGTGTTTGGACTAAAACAAGGACTTATTCGTGTCAAGTATCCTCAAGAATAATTGTGCTTCATAGACTTTCTGCGTGATTGCATTTTCCTCTGAAGTTTCCTATAGACTGCTAAGCTGCGTTTAATATTTACACCAAGTGTTGTGGACTTGAGTTTCTCTCTGCACCTGTTTGAATCACCGTGTGATAATATAGACTTTAGCACTTATAAAACTGTGTCCTGTAGTTGTCTTGTTCCACGCAAAGTCTCCTGAGTTATCCCCTATAATTATTACAAGTATCTTACCCCTGACCTATTGACTAGCCTGCCTCACAGCTTTTCTGTGAGTAGTGAATAGCATCACAATAACCTTGTATAATCACCCAGATTGCAATTTAAAAAAATTCTATATTTTTAGGAATTACATATTGAAAGAAAAAGAGGAAAACAGTAGAAAAAAAGAAAGCCAGAACTTGGTAAGCCCTTATTTATGATTATTGATAGCTGTTTATTTGACATAGTTTAAACGGTATTATTTTATTATGCAGTACAGACAACCCCTCCTTGTGCACCATGGACCAGGTTGGATTTGGTGTTTTACAGCACTAATTGTATTTTTCGGATTATAAGACGTACTTTTTCCCCCCATATTTGGGAGGAAAAAGAGGGTTCGTCTTATAATTTGAATGTATTTTACTGGGGGGGCAGTGGTGGAGCACGGTCACAGCAGCCAGGGTCACTGATTCAGGAGGTCAGCGGCAGTAGAAGGAGGGGGGAGATGCTGCAGAGGTGGCACATGTGCAGATTGAGATCTCAGGTGACGAGATCTTGTCTGAGACTTCAATCTGCGCATGTGCCGCGTTCGGCGGCCATTTTCCTGAACCCCACCGCAGGAATATGTACGGGAGAGGGAACCTCCGGTTTCTGATGCCAATACCTTTTGAAAGGACTGGACCAGCAGCATCACCCCACTCTTCCTTCTGCCGCCAATCTCCAAAACAGCGACCCTTCTGAAAGGACATGCCTCACAGCATCTCCCCACCCCTGCCGACGACGACTTCTTGAAGCAGTGACCATGGCTCCTGTGACCTTACTCCTCCGCTGCCCCCAGATAAATTACCGTTAAAACATTATAAGGCGCACCACCATTTTATTTAAATTTGTTTTTCCTATTTTCCACCCCAAAATTTGGCGTGCCTCTTATAATCCGCAAAATACAGAATCTATATACCGTAGTCAAGAACATGACAAAAAATGTTTAGAAGGTGCAATTCTATAGCCCCATTTTTATTTATTCTACATTTTCATTGGTTAAATAAATATGGTGTGTCACCCAAATATCATATTTCTGAAAATTGATTTCTGTCCAGAAATCTGCTTAATACAAGTTTAAAAGTGTTATCAGAGACTTGGTATTTTTTTCTTATGGGACTTAGAACTTAGCATCTACCTGTCTATTCTGCCCAGTGCTGATCCCTGCTGGCTCAGAGCTGTCATGTACCAATCCTGCCGGTGATTTTTTGGCTTATAGTGATGTCACGTTGACAGAGCAGCTTCTTCTTTTCCAGAGCCAGCATGGGTTTGCAGCTAACAAGTCATGCCATACTAATCTAATTTCCTTCCACGATGGAATCAGGGAAATGCGGTAGATATAGCATATCTCGACTTCAGCAAAGCATTTGATAAAATATCTCATACTATCCTTATTGAAAAAATGTCCTAGTATGGGATTTGTAGTGCAGTGTGGTTGGTGCAGTGCAACAGGCAGGGACCACAGAAAAGTCCAACATAAACAATGTCTTTATTTGCACACTAGAGAAGTGAGAGAAAGGATTCAGAAGGATGTACATAAGATTGAACAATGGACAGAGGCTAAAAGAATGGCATTTAACATGGACAAATGCAAGATTCTACATCTGGGCAAGAAAAACTAAAATTACATCTACAGAATGGAAGGAATAGACCTAAGCAACAGCACGTGTGAAAAATGAGTCAACAGTGTGAAGTAGCAGCAAAAAAGCAAACACAGTTCTGGGATAAATTAAGAGATGCATAGAGTCTCATAGCATAGAGTCCTGTCTCATCAGGCCTCCTCTGTAACACTGTGAATCAGTTTTTCAATGTCTTTTTTACCAAAACTAGACAAAGTTCACAGAAGAGCTACCAGGATGGTGAGCGGACTGCAAGCTTTGTCCTGTGAGGAACAGTTAAAGGATTTGGGAATGTTTAGGTTGCAAAAAAGAAGGATAAGAGGACACTTAATAGTTGAGAATAGTTGTCTACAAGTATCTGAAGGGATGTAACAGTGTAGAAGGATCATAATTATTCTCAATTGCACACGGAAACTGTTGTGAAATTGGATTCTGGGCTCCCCCGGTGGCCACTTGTGGAATTTAACTTGTGTGCATCATCCCCTCTGTTCACCTGCTCCTATCAGGATGTGGGAGTCGCTATATAACCTTGCTCCTCTGTCAGTTTCATGCCGGTCAACAATGTAATCAGTAGTCTTTCTGTGCATGTTCCTGCTACTAGACAACTCCCAGCTAAGTTGGACTTTTGTCCTTGTGTGTTTTTGCATTTTGTTCCTGTTCACAGCTGCTGTTTCGTTACTGTGTCTGGAAAGCTCTTGTGAGCGGAAATTGCCACTCTGGTGTTATGAGTTAATGCTAGAGTCTTAAAGTAATTTCTGGATGGTGTTTTGATAGGGTTTTCTGCTGACCATGAAAGTGCCCTTTCTGTCTTCATGCTATCTAGTAAGCGGACCTCGATTTTGCTAAACCTATTTTCATACTACGTTTGTCATTTCATCTTAAATCACCGCCAATATATGTGGGGGCCTCTGTCTGCCTTTTGGGAAAATTTCTCTAGAGGTGAGCCAGGACTGTCTTTTCCTCTGCTAGGATTAGGTAGTTCTCCGGCTGGCGCTGGGCATCTAGGGATAAAAAAAACGTAGGCATGCTACCCGGCCACTTCTAGTTGTGCGGCAGGTTTAGTTCATGGTCAGTATAGTTTCCATCTTCCAAGAGCTAGTTCTCATATATGCTGGGCTATGTTCTCTCGCCATTGAGAATCATGACAGTTTGACCGGCCCAAAAAAGGGTTAAATTACTGGCTGAGAAAGGAGAGAAAAAAGAAGTCTGCTACAATTTTTTTTTTTTTTTTTTTTTTTCCCTCTAGTTCTGAGTGTGCTCTTAATTGAATCACTTGCTAGTCTGCCTATACTGCAGCCTTCCTCTCTTCCTCTCCTTCTAATCCTTGAATGGCTCTGTGTTCACCTGTTTCAAATGGATCTTCAGAGTGTAGCTACAGGTTTGAATAATCTCGCCACAAAGGTACAAAATTTGCAAGATTTTGTTGTTCATGCACCTATGTCTGAGCCTAGAATTCCTTTGCCTGAATTCTTCTCGGGGAATAGATCTCACTTTCAAAATTTTAAAAATAATTGCAAATTGTTTTTGTCCCTGAAGTCTCGCTCTGCCGGAGACCCTGCACAGCAGGTCAGGATTGTAATTTCCTTGCTCCGGGGTGACCCTCAAGACTGGGCTTTTGCATTGGCACCAGGGGATCCTGCATTGCTCAATGTGGATGCGTTTTTTCTGGCCTTGGGGTTGCTTTATGAGGAACCTCATTTAGAGCTTCAGGCGGAAAAGGCCTTGATGTCCTTGTCTCAGGGGCAAGATGAAGCTGAAATATACTGCCAAAAATTCCGCAAATGGTCTGTGCTTACTCAGTGGAATGAGTGCGCCCTGGCGGCGATTTTCAGAGAAGGTCTCTCTGATGCCATTAAGGATGTTATGGTGGGGTTCCCTGTGCCTGCGAGTCTGAATGAGTCCATGACGATGGCTATTCAGATCGATAGGCGTCTGCGGGAGCGCAAACCTGTGCACCATTTGGCGGTGTCTACTGAGAAAACGCCAGAAAATATGCAATGTGATAGAATTCTGTCCAGAAGCGAGCGGCAGAATTTTAGACGAAAAAATGGGTTGTGCTTCTATTGTGGTGATTCAACTCATGTTATATCAGCATGCTTTAAGCGTACTAAGAAGCCTGACAAGTCTGTTTCAATTAGCACTTTACAGTCTAAGTTTATTCTATCTGTGACCCTGATTTGTTCTTTGTCATCTATTACCGCGGACGCCTATGTCGACTCTGGCGCTGCTTTGAGTCTTATGGATTGGTCCTTTGCCAAACGCTGTGGGTATGATTTGGAGCCATTGGAGGCTCCTATACCTCTGAAAGGGATTGACTCCACCCCATTGGCTAGTAATAAACCACAATACTGGACACAAGTGACTATGCGTGTTAATCCGGATCACCAGGAGGTTATTCGCTTTCTGGTGCTGTATAATCTACATGATGTTTTGGTGCTGGGATTGCCATGGCTGCAATCTCATAACCCAGTCCTCGACTGGAGAGCTATGTCTGTGTTAAGCTGGGGATGTAAAGGAACTCATGGGGTCGTACCTTTGGTTTCCATTTCATCATCTATTCCCTCTGAGATTCCTGAATTCTTGTCTGACTTTCGTGACGTTTTTGAAGAACCCAAGGTTGGTTCACTACCTCCGCACCGGGAGTGCGATTGTGCCATAGACTTGATCCCGGGTAGTAAATACCCTAAGGGTCGTTTATTTAATCTGTCTGTGCCTGAACACGCTGCTATGCGAGAATATATAAAGGAGTCCTTGGAAAAGGGACATATTCGTCCTTCGTCATCTCCCTTAGGAGCCGGTTTTTTCTTTGTGTCTAAGAAAGACGGCTCTTTGAGGCCGTGTATTGATTATCGACTTTTGAATAAAATCACGGTTAAATATCAATATCCGTTACCACTGCTTACTGATTTGTTTGCTCGTATAAAGGGGGCCAAGTGGTTCTCTAAGATTGATCTCCGTGGGGCGTATAATTTGGTGCGAATCAAGCAGGGGGATGAGTGGAAAACCGCATTTAATACGCCCGAGGGCCATTTTGAGTATTTGGTGATGCCTTTTGGTCTTTCAAATGCCCCTTCAGTCTTCCAGTCCTTTATGCATGACATTTTCCGCGATTATTTGGATAAATTTATGATTGTGTATCTGGATGATATTCTGATTTTTTCGGATGACTGGGACTCTCATGTCCAGCAGGTCAGGAGGGTTTTTCAGGTTTTGCGGTCTAATTCCTTGTGTGTGAAGGGTTCTAAGTGTGTTTTTGGGGTTCAGAAGATTTCCTTCTTGGGATACATTTTTTCCCCCTCTTCCATCGAGATGGATCCTGTCAAGGTTCAGGCTATTGGTGATTGGACGCAACCCTCTTCTCTTAAGAGTCTTCAGAAATTTTTGGGCTTTGCTAACTTTTATCGTCGATTTATTGCTGGTTTTTCTGATGTTGTAAAACCATTGACTGATTTGACTAAGAAGGGTGCTGATGTTGCTGATTGGTCCCCTGATGCTGTGGAGGCCTTTCGGGAGCTCAAGCGCCGCTTTTCTTCCGCCCCAGTGTTGCGTCAGCCTGATGTTGCTCTTCCTTTTCAGGTTGAGGTCGACGCTTCTGAAATCGGAGCTGGGGCGGTGTTGTCGCAGAGAAGTTCCGACTGCTCCGTGATGAGACCTTGTGCTTTTTTTTCCCGTAAATTTTCGCCCGCCGAGCGGAATTATGATATTGGGAATCGGGAGCTTTTGGCCATGAAGTGGGCTTTTGAGGAGTGGCGTCACTGGCTTGAGGGGGCCAGACATCAGGTGGTGGTATTGACTGACCACAAAAATTTAATTTACCTTGAGTCTGCCAGGCGCCTGAATCCTAGACAAGCGCGCTGGTCGTTGTTTTTCTCTCGGTTTAATTTTGTGGTGTCTTACCTACCGGGTTCTAAGAATGTTAAGGCGGATGCCCTTTCTAGGAGTTTTGAGCCTGACTCCCCTGGTAATTCTGAGCCCACAGGTATCCTTAAAGATGGAGTGATATTGTCTGCCGTTTCTCCAGACCTGCGGCGGGCCTTGCAGGAGTTTCAGGCGGATAGACCTGATCGTTGCCCACCTGGTAGACTGTTTGTTCCTGATGATTGGACCAGTAGAGTCATCTCTGAGGTTCATTCTTCTGCGTTGGCAGGTCATCCTGGAATCTTTGGTACCAGGGATTTGGTGGCAAGGTCCTTCTGGTGGCCTTCCCTGTCACGAGATGTGCGAGGCTTTGTGCAGTCTTGTGACGTTTGTGCTCGGGCCAAGCCTTGTTGTTCTCGGGCTAGTGGATTGTTGTTACCCTTGCCTATCCCGAAGAGGCATTGGACGCACATCTCGATGGATTTTATTTCGGATCTGCCTGTTTCTCAGAAGATGTCTGTCATCTGGGTGGTGTGTGACCGTTTCTCTAAGATGGTCCATCTGGTTCCCTTGCCTAAGTTGCCTTCTTCTTCCGAGTTGGTTCCTCTGTTTTTTCAAAATGTTGTTCGTTTGCATGGTATTCCGGA